>NC_081411.1:825210146-826693896 GCF_030272615.1 Cryptomeria japonica
GCACATAGCATTCTTAGGTTTCTCAAGACTCGGTAGACTTGTTACTCGGTGCTTCTTGCTTATTTTGATCACATTATCAAAATTTACATGACAAAACCTTTTATGCCATAACTAGGTATCATCTATCTTTGTATACAGACACTTGTTCCGAGTTGAGTCAAGGTGAAATGTGTTACCTTTTGTTTGTATCCCGATAGCAGCTAACTTTCCATTCTTGTCATGAACTTTGACAATTCCTTTCTGAAATTCTATTCGGTATCCTGTATTGTTTAGCTGTGCTACACTCAACAAATTGTATTTCAAACCTTCAACCCAATAAACATCATTGCATCTTGCATTGTCAAGAAGTATTATGGATCCTTTACCTTTTACCAGACATGGTGCATCATTACCAAATCTTACATAGCCTCCATCATAGTCTTCTAACATAACAAACTTGTGTTTATCACCTATCATGTGATGTGAGCATCCACTATCTATGATCCAAGAATCATTAATATTTATGTGAGACATTAGGGCTTTTTCTTCATACCTTTCTTCATCTGATCCATCTTTGATAGCCACATAAACTACTTCCTTTGTATCAGTTTCATCTGATTTATCATAATTGAATTCCTCATCGGCTATTAAGCATGACTTTCTATCTCTTCCTCTGAAGTCTTGGTGTCCTCTATAATGATTATCTTTCTGTCTATCATCTCGGTATTCTCTCTTTTCAATAGAATCTTTTTCTGGATAGTTAGAAGCCATATGTCCTATCTTATCACAATTGAAACATTTCAAAGGTAGTTTTCCTTTATACTTACCTTTGCCTCTCGGTAACCTTCTGGCTAAAAGTGCTTCAAACTCTTCTTGCTTTCTGATTTCCTCATACAGTTTGTGTACTTCCTCCATGTTCTTGCAAAATATTTCACTTGCTCCACTGTGATCCTCTTTAGTGTACTTAGTCATTCTATCATTGTAATCATCAGATTCACCAACATGAAAAGAACTAAATGCAGATTCAACTTTATTTACTGATGACCCACCGTTATCAAAGTTACTTAACTCAAATGCATGTCGCTTACCAATAGTAGCATCTAAGGAAACTGGTATATTGGGTATAGACCTCAATTCATTGATTGTAGAGACTCGGATTGCATAAGCTGGTAGAAGGGTTCTTAACAACTTACTTGTTATATCCTTTTCTTCAATAGTTCCACCTGCTCCTTTGATTTGATTGATAGTCTCCTTTAGTCTTGTACTATACTGGGTTATGTTCTCACCTTCATTCATCCTCATAGATTCAAGTTGTCCTCTTAGACTATCCACTTTTTCTCTTTAAACATGTTCATCTCTATCATACACAGATATGAGCTTGACCCACATTGCATTTGCATCATTGCAGCCTTCTAGATCATTAAACTCTGAATCAGTTAATGCATATGTTATTTTAATCATTGTTTGGATATGTTCTTTCTTTTCCTTTATCTCTTCCATTGTTAATGGATAGGTGCTCGGTGTAATGAAATCATTCTCTAGATAATATACAACATATTGTCCAACTCCTGATAGGTGCAGCTTCATCCTTTTCTACCATGTAGAGAAACTTGACTTGTTAAGCTTCAGTGCATCCCTCTTATACATCTTTGGATCTTTGCCTCAAGTACCTTTAAACTTTTTCTTCTGAAGTCCAAAGCTCTAATACCAATTGATAGTTCTGATACTTAATGTTAAGTACAGATGCCAAGCTAATAAGATGAGAGGGGGGGTGAATCATACAAACTTAATCTTCCATAAAAACAACATATTCAACCTCGGTAACATATACTTCAGTAATATAACCAAAACTGCTAAACATGCAAACTCAAAATCATATAAACATCATAACACTCATAACACCAGATTTAACATGGAAACCCAAATAGGGAAAAACCCCTATGGGATTTCGGACCCACTAAGAAATATACTCTTCTAGAGTATGCTCGATTAAAAGCAAATCCTGTTAAAGATTACAAACACATTGCTAGATGTGACCCGGTTAAGGGATTTCCCTATAATCTGTTAGGATCTTCACCTTGTTAGAAGTGACCTTCTTAAAGGATTTCAAACACTCAATCAGAATGTCACCTTGCTAGAGGGTTTTACAAATAAGACTGTTAAGTCCACTCGGTTAAGAGATTTTTTGTCACTTTATAAAATAACAGTAATAAAAACCTATCTGCAACTTCACATCTAAAACGCTAAAGTAGATTCCTATTTGCTCAATACAATAGGACTAATCTTGTCCATCTACTGGGCTCTATACTCTATTATTCAAACAGGTCTTCAAGCTTCTGTGCTCTGTAATCACTATGTCGCATCCCTGTGCATACACTTGCCCGCATACATTGTTTATCAATAGTTCCTTATTTATAAACAATTTGCCAACCACTTAATCTCCTTGATCACATCTCCCATGATCAATTATAGCCATCAGATCTTCAAACTTTGACCTGAAAATGTTTTACCCCACCTTGGAACTTGCATACATTTCTTGGAGCTTGTGCTAGGGTATTACGGTTCAATCTGAGCTGTAGATCTTCCTGTCAATTTTCCTTTTCCATAGATTCTTTAACAAACTTCATTCATGACATACCAATCATTTAATCATAGCCAGCTCATCAGCTTCCTTCATTAAATAATACTTTTATTCATTCAAATGCATTCTGTTACTACTCGGTTGCAACTTAGTAAATACTAAACTTCACTTGGTAGACATACCACCTTCATTAACCAATAGCGATAACCTTAGGGTTTACTGACTAGGTTCTTTGCTCGGTAACATAGTATAGTATTAACCTTACAATCAACAACATATCTAGGATATCAAAACAATCTAAACATTATGATCTCATCATTGTCTAACTCGGTAATAGTTGCCCATTGAATAACTTATTTCTCCCCTTATTTATCACATTCTTTCTATGTCTTTTACCGACATCTTTATACTCATCAAATCATACTTCTTAAGATATGGCAACATCATACTGAATTAGAAAATCAATTTCTTGACATCAATGACAAAATAATAATATTAAGACAGTAAACATCCTTAATCAGTTTTATCCATAATCATCAACAACCTTCTCAATATCCTTATTGAAATGCCAATAATCTCTCCTTGTCTGTTATAATGCCAACATTTTATACATAGTAAAGGGGAACGAATGACAACTAGCTTCTAGAATAAGAAAATATAAAAGAAGAGACAATGACTGAAACTAACCCGATCTCAACAGCGAATTCTTGGAAAACTTCTACGTGCAGATACAATACCTCCAATTTTCTCCGCTTGCATTACTATTGAGAAAATTCTAGAAATAATTGCTAGTTTTTGCAACAAAGATAGACAAAATCACACTCAAGACTTAGCTGGTTGTACTTAATTAAGTAAGTTTGTGTGAGCTAACACCTAATTTGAGATATAACCGACATGCATTTAATTTCGAGTCACTCCATCAAACGACTCACGAATTATCATGATTGCTTGTCATAAATTTTGAAACTAACATTTTTAATCCCTGGGAATATTCTCTTTTCTCGCCACTACATTCACTTTATGATGCATTTATCAATTCTACATAAAACTTCGGCCTTTAAGAATTCAGACTTTGAACCTTGAATCAAGAACCAAGAGGTCCAAAGGTTTAAGTTCAATATTGAGAAATAACACAGAGCAATACAAAACACCAACTACGCGACAAGATAAATAACAATTAACAAGAAAAAACACAACCGACGCATGAATAACTTTGAACCTTAAAGCTTGAACCAAAAAGGTTAAATGGTTCAAAGTTTAATACAAATTGCAACAAACCACTCACCTTACCATAGAACGAAGCTGCGAAGAAAACTCTTTAAAGCACATTTTGAACTTTGAACCTTGAACTTTTTAAAGGTTCAATGACTCAAGTTCAAAGAAAGGAAATATATGACTGAAAGGGGAAAGAAATACCAAAAGGAAACCTCTAAGTTTGAAATTTTAATGAAAATTGGGGGGACTAACAAGATCAAACAAAATATTGACTAGAATGCTTCTTGGAGAGACCCAATCAGTCTAGAAAGAGACTAAAATTTTAATAAGGAAATCATTGGGGTTGATTCCTATTGAAAAGGAAATAGATGAGGAAGAAGAAGTAGAGAGAGTTGAAACAACTGATCTTGAACCGGATGAAATAGTGTTGGGAGAACAACCGGTAAATGATCAACTAGTTAAAGCACAAACTGAGATAGTGGTCATCCCTGATGATGACATTGGTGATAATGTTGATAATACTAATGATAATATAGATGTATATGATGTTGATGTTCAGATGTCTGAACAACATGAGCAGAAACAGGAATAGGAAGAAAAGAAGGATGAGGTGCCATCAGTAGATAATCAGACAACTGATACACAACCACCATCGGTAAAGGCCAATGAGGAAGTCAAGGAGAAAGATAATGATAAGGAGATGGAAAAGGAAAAAAAGGAGGACAAAGTAGAAGATAAAACAGGGGAGTAGAAAGGAGAAGAGGAGAATAAAACAGAGGATACAAAGCCTAAAGTGATACCCTTGTCACTTGATTCCAAAAAGAAGATTGTTGATGAAAAAGATGATGATACATTAAGCATCCAAGGACCCCTGGACATGGATAAATTGAGTTCTATTAAATTGATGGATATTGCAACAAGCATGCAATCTTGGGCACAAAAGAAGAGGATGAAAGAACAACAAAAGGAGGCAGAGACAATAAGAAATGTAGTCAACATTTTATCAAGTTTCCTACTGGAGACTGATACAGACAGTCTTGTTACTCCAATTGATAAGATTGGTCAATTGGTAGTTGATTCCAGAGAGAAAATAAAAATATTTGAGGATGCAACTTATGTCAGTTTGGATAAAGATTACAAGAAAAAGAGGACTGAGCATTTGATGACTGAAATTGATAAAGGGAAATTTACTCTTACTGTCAATAAGGACTACTTGAAGGAAGCACTTGAAACCGAGGGTAAAATCCTCTCAGTATAAGCTTATGAAAATGAATAGGTTAAGAGAGTCAAATCACTGCAGGATTTACAAACACAAGTGATACCCAAGGTGGAGATCTTGCAAAGAGCTTACAAGAAAACCAAGGCTATCCTATCTACACCAGAGATGAGCACCATTGTGCAATGGAGGAGCTGGTTGGACAAACAAAGACTCCTGTGGAGATTATTGGAACCACTTTGGAGACATGGCGTAATGATCTTAAATAGTTGAAGTCTCATTTTTGTGATGCTTTTTCTAGAATTACATTGTAAAGACATTATAACTTCCATATCTATATATGCTATGCAATTTTGATGTAGCATGTATTTTTTTTTCATGAACTTTATTTTATTTGGCATTGTTGTCAAAGGGGGAGTAATAGTTGAAGAGTCAGTCAACATTTTGTATGTAAGAATAAATGGAGTATGAGTCTTGTACTTGTTTGAAATTTTTGTAATAACATGGAATTGCTAAGGGGGAGTATGTGTAGAGTCAATTTTTGTTTTGCACACTTAGTTGACAAAATTTTTCCCAAATGTTGCCATCAATGCTAAAGGGGGAGAATGTTGGCATTTGTCTAAACTAGTAAAGATTAGTGATATGCAACCGGTAAATAGTTGATTGGTTAATGTGATGAAGAGATTGATGACTAAGTTTTGTGTTGTCATTGATGGCAACAATGTTTTGTAGTCATCTAAGTCTTGGAAGCCAACCAGTAAGGTATAACCGGTATAGAAGACAGTTTGATAGAGAACCGATAATTAGGACTTCAATCAGTAAAACAAAGGACAATATTACATTCAAGCAACTAGTACATACAATTCTTGAAGAATTAGGTGATGTGGTTTCAAAGAAGTGTTGGAGATAGGTATTTGGAGTTGTGTTCACAACCGCATTAGCAGATTCAATCGGATGAGCGAGATTTGATGTATAAAGTAGATAAACTAGAAAAACACTTAACAGGTAGTGATATAACTCACTTAAACTGGTAAAACGACACATGTTTTGATTTCTTATGTCAGTGGCCGACATAAGTAAAGTGTGCAATTCAAGTTTTTCTAGATTCATTGAACCTAGGAAATTGTTCCAAGGTTGTAGCTGACTAAAAGTAAGTGTCTATAAAAAGTGTGATGAGGTATCAAGTCGATGTGTGAAAAGAGAGAAATCATTAGTGAATATTGTGAATGAGAGTGTACGGTAATTAGGGAAGCTCTATAATTAAGTGTTGATGAAGTTTTGAGGATCTGAAGCAAATATTACCAAACACAAAAGATGTTATACGAAGATTTTTCCATTTTTGTTTTTCTAATAGTTTGCAGTAGTAAAATCCCCTAACCGGGTAGGTCCTAACAGGCCTTAAATCTGTAAATCCCCTAATAGGGTAGCTCTATATAAGAGTCTTAATTCCTCACACAAGGCTAATCCTAATAGGTCATAGCTCCTAACAAGGCCCATCATGGAAATCCCTTAACCGGGTGACTCTTAAGCGGGTCTGCTCCTAGCATGGCATATTTGTAAGACCTTAACCGGTCAAGATTTTTATTATGTAGATAGTGAATCTTGTGGGTATTAAATCTCACCATGGATTTCCCTTTTGGGTTTCCGCATATAAATCTCTTTAGTTATGTGGAATTTTCTTTATTGGGTGATTTCATATGTGGTGATTTTTCTTATATGCTTGATAAGTTTTAAGTTATTTAAGTTGGTGATCAGATTCTTACTATTTTTATATGCACTGATTCACACCCCCTCTTAATGCCTTAAAATTTTATCAGATACATCCTAATCCCTATTAGATAGCATGGTTTTAGGATGAACATAAGATGTTGGTGAGTGAGAAATATTTAGTAAAATTGAAAAATTGGGAATTATCATGATGAAATTTTGTCTGATATTATGCCTATGGATATTTGTCACCTTTTGTTGGGTAGACCTTGGTAGTTTGAGAGACATGAAAAACATGATGGGAGAAAGAATATATACACTATTGTGGCAAATGGGATTAAGAAAACCTTGTTACCCTTGGAGGAGCCTTTGAGGAGTGAAGTTTGCATGAATGCCAGAATCTGTTTGGTGGATGGAAGGAAGTTCCTGTATGGAATGAGACATGAGAATGTATGTTTTGCCTTGGTTCCTAGGAAGACTAAGAAGCCTGAACTGGAAGAAGAACAACTAGAGGAGGTAAAGGAATTGATGACAGAATATGAAGACATCATTTCACATAATGTGCCTGATTGGTTACCACCGGTAAGAAGTATCTGTCATTGCATGGATTTGATTCTTGGAGCTAGTTTACCTAACAAAGTTGTGCACCAGATGACACCGACAAAGAATGATGAGTTAAATAGACAAGTGCATGAGTTGTTAAAGAAAGGTTTGATCAGGGAAAGTCTGAGCCCTTGTGCAGTGTCAGCAATGTTAGCACCTAAGAAGAATGGAGAATGGAGAATGTGTACCGATTCAAGAGCCATAAACAAGATCATAGTGAAATATTGGTTTCCTTTGTTTACGATGGATGACATAATGGACTGTTTAAGTAGAGAAAGGTACTTTACCAAGATAGATTTGAAGAGTGGATACCATTAGATTAGAATGAGAGAAGGAGATGAGTGGAAGACAACAGTCAAGACAAATTAAGGATTGTATGAATGGTTGGTGATTCCTTTTGGGTTAAATAATGCACCTAGTACTTTCATGAGGCTAATGAATAAGGTATTGAAAAAATTCTTGGTTAAGTTTGCTATTGTGTACCTGGATAATATTCTGATTTTCAGTAAGACAAAAGAGGAATATTTATTGCATTTGAGAAAAGTTTTGTAGAGGTTGAGAGAAGAGAAGTTGTTGATAAATCTTAAGAATTGTACTTTCATGAAGGAAGAGTTAGTCTACTTGAGATTTGTGATATCTGCTGATGGATTGAAGATGGACCTTGAGAAAGTCAAAGAAATTATTGAGTGGCCTACACCAAAAATCATTGGAGAGGTGAGATCATTTCATGGACTAGCTAGTTTCTATCGGAAGTTTATCAGAAATTTCAGTTTAGTTTGTAACCCTATGATTGAGACCATGAGAGGAGATATGAAGGAATTCAAGTAGACCACTGGAGCAAACAAAATTTTTGAATTATTGAAGCCGAAAGTAACTGAGCAACCTATGTTAGCTTTATCAGATTTCAATAAAGTATTTCAAGTGGATTGTGATGCAAGTGGAACAAAAATTGGAGCAGTAGCTTATTTCAGGGAGAAGTTGAATGATTCTAGGAGAAGATATTCAGTGTATGATCAGGAATTCTATGCCATAATTGAAGCCTTGAAGAAGTGGATGTTAGATAGTTACAATAACTGGAAGACAACTGAGAGGGGGGGTGAATCAGTTGTCACCAAATTACTAGAACCTTAACCAATTAAAACTTTAATACCAGAACCCAAAATATCAATACCAAAATGCAAAACCAATTACTGAGATAGCAGATATATAAATTAAGCATAAACAACAATTAGAGAGTAAATACCATCCACATGACACCAAGATTTGTACGTGGAAAACCTGATAAAGGGAAAAACCATAGTAGGAAGCCTACCCATAGTTGGATAATACTTCTACAATTAGTATGTGATTAAAAATGAGGGGCCTGCATTTATAGGAAGGTCAACAACCTAGAGTACACTACTCATTACAAAAGGAGTCTCACTAACTACATAAAAATATAGACTACAATTCGGAAGAGAGAATGAACTGCAATGATAGCATCTCCTATGCCTAAGTACAGTTTTGGTTAGGCTCAATACTGGAGGACTTAATCCTCTTACATAAACCCAACTCGATCACCAATGATCGACCAAATCCTCTGCATGAATGATTATTACATTATTTGCTCGCACACACCCTTACATATGATCTACAATGAGATCTTACATCATATATATACAAACCCTTGACCATAAACAATAAGGTCGACCACCAGACAATAAAGCAATTACATGATTACAAAACATGTCAGCCTGAGACCAAACAAATAATATCCAACCCATAAGACATCCTGGAAACACATCGAGAAGTCCTAACAACACATTACATAAAGCCGATCCAAAACCTATATAGGCTCAGACCCAATTTAGGTCCACATGCTAAATCAATAATCCCAATTAGACAAGTCTCGAATACGATCACCATCAACATCCTAAATCTCTACTAGAAGTCACACCAACACCACTTTTGCATAACATCAAATTATCTTAAACAAAGCTCTGTCAGTGAAACCCTCACTGGATCAACAAACCAAGCTTACCAGCATACAAGATAACATCTGATTACCAAATCAAAACTAGCTGACTGAGCATGTATTTGAGTAGCATGAATAGAAGATCTATGCCAATTCCATAAGCCAAAACATACCAGAGCATACCGGATCATTATGATATAATCCAACCAGAAACCAAACAACCTATAGGGACCAAAAGGATTACGGTAAAGCAACCAAAACAACTAGTGTTGACATCGATGACAAAACATCAATGCAACAAATAATCAATTCCTCCAAATGGCAAATAGTGGTGACATTACTTGTTACCTAAGGAGTTGGTGTTGTATACAAATTATCATATTTGAATAGTTAGAGTTAGTTGAATTAGAGAAATATGAGATGGGTAGAATTTTTGCAAAGTTATACCTTTGTGTTGAAGCATAGAAGTGGGAGATCTAACAAAGCTACTGATGCATTGAGTAGGAGAAGAAATTTGCTAACAAAGATGAGAGTTAAAATATTAGGATTTGAAGAGTTGAAGGCCTTTTATGATGATGACCCGAATTTGAGAGAACCTTGGAAAGCATGTAGATAACCAGTTATGGTAGATAGAAGTAAGTGGTTGGATTATTTCATTCAGGATGAGATGTTAATTAGAGGAGTTCAATTGTGCATACCTAAAAGTTCTATGAGGGAGAATCTGATAAAGGAGAAACATAGTAGAGGATTAACTTGACACTTTGATATTGACAAAATAGTAGCCTTGGTGAGTGAGCAATACTTTTGGCCCTAGATTCATAAGGATGTTTAGAAATATGTGCAGAGTTGTAGAGTCTATCAAATTGCAAAGGGTAGTAGTCAGAATGTGAGATTGTATAAACCTTTGACAGTACTGGTAAGACCTTGGGAGGATATAAGCATGGATTTCATACTAGGATTACCGAAAACACAAAGGGAATGATTCTATATTTGTGGTGGTGCATAAATTCTCTAAGATGACTCATTTCATACCTTGTAGGAAGACATCACATGCAATGCATGTAGCAGACCTATTTTTCAAGGGAGTAGTGAGATTGCATGGGTTACCTAAGAGCATAGTTTCAGATAGAGACACTAAGTTTGTTGGTTACTTTTGGAGGACATTTTGGAAGAAGATGGAGACAAATTTGAAGTTTAGTTCTACTTTTCACCCACAAAATGATGGATAGACATAAGTTGTTAACCGAAGCTTGGGGAATTTACTGAGATGTTTAGTGGGAGATAAAACCAAAAGTTGGGATTTGATTCTTACACAAGAAGAATTTTCCTACAATAATTCAGCGAATAGGAGTACCAGAAAAATACCTTTTGAGATAGTTACTAGAGTTCATCCTAGAGGCATATCAAAATTAAGGGATATCAGCAGTGATGACTAGAGAAGTTCAGAAGCAGAAGACTTTGTAGACCACATGGCAGCCTTGCATAGTTAGGTTAAGCTACATTTGGACGACATGAACAATAAATATAAGGAGAAGGCAGATGAGAAAAGGAGACATACAAAATTCCAAGTTGGTGATGAGGTGATGGTATATATGAGAAAAGAGAGATTCCTGGTTGGAACCTATAGTAAGTTGTAGATGAGGAAGTTTGGACCCTGTAAGATCTTGAGGAAATTCAGTTCCAAAAATGCATATGAAGTGGAGCTACCAGATGACTTGAACATATCACTTATATTCAATATTGCAGACCTTCATGAGTATCATGAACCAAAATTTAGTAAAGACAACATTGCAAACTTGGAGAAACGGTTGCCCCAGAAGGAACCAAATTAGATTGAAGAAATCTTGGATAGTAGGATTGGGCATAGTACTTGGAGTAGTCAGTATAAGGAATATCTTGTGAAGTGGAAAAGCAGACCAGTTAAAGATTCATCTTGGATTTCTCAGATAGAGGTAGACCACCTTGGTTTCCCTCTGACCCCAGCAAAGTGAGAGACTCAATTTTTTCAACAACCTCAGATGTTTGATGTAGGAGCATCCCCAGTTCATGGAAATCTTGCATCAACCAAAAATATTTCTTTTTGTTTTGCTTTCTATTTGTAGTTTCAGCTTTTCTTTCTGTATGTACTGGTTTTGGCTCACCGAAACCCATGGAGTTGGATTCTACTTGAATACTTGATCATCTCTCTTGTTTGCTACACCGTATAGCATTTGGATCATTTATCAACAAGATATCTCTATTGGTTTCCATGTCAGTTTCATGTTACTGGTTGAGAGTTCTTTGTTACTAGTTGCCTGGACCTATTTTGGCAATCTACCAGAACCCCTTTCGAAGCTTTCGGAGCCTTGGGCATTGATTATGATGTTCCTTGGCATGTGGCCAACCCCTTTCCCATGTTCTACACTTCAGCCTTTGGATTTTCCAAAGGAATCTCTTGGCGGAGGCTGACCTTGTTGGTTTTTCACATTAAGTCTTGTTCTTCAGGGTTTGATCCCATTTAGGCTGACCAGGTCCTCTTGGATTGTATATATATATCATTGTAATTAAGCATTAGTATCATCATGAGGATTGAAGGTTAAGGATAGAGTATAGAAGATAGATCTTGAGATTTAAGGTCCCGGTTGTGACCTATTCTGCATGTTCTATTGGCTTGTGTGCCAGCTTATGTAACCCGGTTGATTACTAGTTGATTGTATTTAGATTTCATGTTATAATTCAATCTATTCAACATTGTGTTCATCATATCCTTGTGTTTCTGTTGTGTTTACTCTTGTTGACCGGTTCAGACTAACCTCTTGTTGGCATTTTGGCACTAAGTTGTCATTGATGCCAACCGACGTGATGGATATTCACATGAGTGTGAGAATAAAGAATGAAGGCCTACCGGTAAGGCACATACTAGTCTGAAGAATGGTTGCTTATTTATGATGAAGAGGTAGAATGTGAAATTTATCACAAATCACTGAGATGAAGATGTGCTACCGGTATAGTGTGTTCTACTAGTTAACAAAAGAAGAAAGTTCTACTGACAAAGGGATGTACCAATATGTGTTTCCTGGACTGACTATGTGTTGGTGGACTAGGTCTTGATTATTGTGATGCCATGTGGAGAAGAGGCGGTAAACATGTTGTGATCAGTGAAGCCCCATCGACAGGGTCATTGAAATAGATAATCACTATTAATAAAATAGCCACAAATCATAGGATTGTAATTGACCGTTGTGGCTCAAGGAAGAAAGAATGACATAGGAAGATCAGGGAGTAGTTGGCGCTTGGATCAATGCAAAGGAAATATGATTTAGGAAGACCTCGAAAAGGAAACAACTGAAGTGTTTTATGTGTCGACAGATTTCAAGGCAGAAGATCATGTTTGAGATTGCTATTTCCAAAAAATGTGCATTGGATAATGGAAACTGTGTACAAGTACATTCTTGAAGGACAAGTGATCAATTCAAGATAGGCTGGATCAGATCTCATGAAGATCATGTTGGGAAGAGGAAACCCTAACCGCTCAGGAGTTTGAATTACTTTTTGGTGGGAAATCACGGGATAAGAGATGAGACTCAAGATAGAATTAGTTAATGTTGTGAAGGTAGAAAAGAGAAGAGAGAGTGAGTAAGGAGAAGCATTTTCTATCCATAGAAAGAGTTATAAGAAAGTTTCAATGTGCATGAGAAGGCATACCGGTGAGAGGATTCTATCGACAAAACTATAGTCTTACAGTTGAGCCTAACCGATAAGGTGTGGCAGAGAAGGTTAGCATCCAAGTGTGACATAGTGAGTTAAGAGACTGTGTGAGAGAGGGAGAGGAAGATAAGAGAGGCTGAGAACCTAAGATAGTAGTCAACTGATAGTGTGAGATTCGATGGAGGAGAAAAGACTATCAACTGGCAGTGAGTAATCCCACTCCTTCTCCCTCTTTGAGTGTGTTGATGAACTCCTTCTCACCAACCAACAACACATTAGGACATTTGGATCTTCTCTCTACTTGGTCTCCTATGGATTGGATTTTGTAGGTGGTTCCATCTTTTTGGAAGGTATAAGCATTCTTCTCTCCATGATGTATGGTCTTTTTGTCAAATTGCCATGGCCTACCTAGGAGTAGGTGGCAAGCATCCATGGGCAAGATATCACATAATATTTTATCCTTGTAACCCCCAATGGTGAACTCAACCGAAGTTTACTCATTTACAAGAACATGTTGCCCTTTGTTGAGCCATGCAACTCTATAGGGATCTATGTGGTATTCTTGGCACATTGATCTTACTCACCGCTTCCTCTGACACTATGTTGTCTGTGGATCCTAAATCCACCACCACTCTACATACCTTTCCCATGATCTTACATTTTATTCTGAACAAGGATCACCTTTGGCTAGGTTCCTCCTTAACCGGTTCTTTGATCAAGACTCTCCTTATCATGAGGTTGTCTCCAACCTCTGAATCCAAGCTTACTTCTAATGCTTTCATGTTTTTTTCATCCTCTTGAGCATAATTTACTCTCCTCTCACCTCCTTGGGATGAAGAAGACTTCTCAGGGCACCTATAGGCTGGATGTCCAAGTTGATGGCAGTTGTAGCACTTCATGGTGGCAAAATAGGACCCTCTTCTTGATCCACTAGACCTTCTTCTACTAGAGTTGCTAGATCCCCTTCCTCTATAGCTTCTCTTGCTATTGGAATCCCCACTTTGCTTAGCCAACTTGGATTCCCCTTGGGATCTTTGGTCTATGCTTCTTCCACCAAAACTACCTCTCTGACCTCTGCAATCTCTTCCCCTACACTTGCCTCTATTGTTTTGTTCTTGTTTCTTCTTTCTCTTTTATTCCACTATTAGTTCCAGCTAATAGCACTTATGAATGGTGTTGGGGCATAACAAGCTTAATTCCTCTTCAATATTCCATCTCAAGCTATTTAGGTATCTGGCTACCTTGATGTTCTCATCCTCTACTACCTTGGATCTTAGACACAACTTCTAAAATTCCTTAGTATAGTTTCTCACATCTAAGTCTTTTTGCCTCAAATTTTGTCTCCTCTTGTGCAACTGGATCTCATAATCCTCGTGGATGTATGCCTCTTTCACCTTGGCTAACATGTCTTTCCACGTAGCTATGGGGTTCTTGCCCTCTTTTTGCCTCTCTTCTTGAATAAATTTCCACCAAGTCAATGTTTCTCCTCTCAATCTAGACTTGTCCACCTTCACCTTTTGTGCCTCACTTATTCCATCACATTCAAAGTGATTCTCCAATCCCTCTATCCATTCTAGGACTACCTCAGGCTCCATTTTTCAACAAAAAAGTGGCACTCCTTCTAGTGATTTCCCTCCTAAGGATTTAATTTCTTTGAGGGAAGGTTCTTTAGGTAGAATAGGGTCTGGTTCAGGAGTCCTATCCTCTTCTACAACTTCTTTTCCCTTCCCTTCATTGACCTTGATTGTCACTTTCTTGGTTTTATCTTCCACTGCATCTAGTTTGCTCTCCAATTGTAACAATATTTCTCTAAGGAGCCTATTTTCTTCTTCTTGGTCTTCTACCCTCTTTTCTAGCTCTACATTGGTCACCATCCTTAAAATATTCTCTCCTACTAATTTAGTGTCTGTCATATGCTGGCTTCTTCTGAAATCTTGGAGGCTCTGATACCACTATGATGGGGAGATTACTCAAAGAGAGCTAACTCCTTGTTTAAGGGAATTCAGATGTTATCCTAGTAGGCTTCATGCTTTATTCATATTAACTTATAATTAATTTAGACACCTAAGCTCTCTAGGAGTGCTCCCAATCTAGATGTGCTCACTAACTACTCAAGGATGGTTGAGATTCACAAGGGTAAATCCAACCTTACACTCTAAAACTCCTAACAAGTGCTTGTAGAGGTTGTATTAGGTATTTGGGATATTTGTAAGGTCAATGAATTGGTCTTGATTGAGGGTTTCATTATTTTTCCCATCGCTCCTTCCTTTTCCTATTTTCTAGGCCTAGTAGCCCTAGAGCCCCAATTAGCCCTACCTAACCGGTTTTTGTGGATTTTCTCCCAATTTCTCCAAAGACCCACACAAACTCTTTGCTGATCAGGATACCCTTTTGGAATTAACTTCCAACTTCTCAATTTAGGAATCTCAGTCTAACCGTACAGGTACAGAACTTGAGAAATGCTTGTTTTAGGTGGTTTTGGGCTTGTTTTGGTCTTTCTCCAAGGGTTAGGTGTCTTCCTTGATCTTCCATACCTCAGAATTCACACATATTCTCTGCCACACATCGCTTTTCATCCCAAACACTCTGCAACTCCAACCCTACTCATTCCTGCAAACACTTGCATAATCTCATTCATTTCCTAACTAGGCTATGATTGAGCTCGCCTAGGAAATGATGCTCATTCACCTTTCAATGACCTCAAAAATAAAATAAAATCAATTTACACTATACAAAGGCTCCATGGCTCGAGTCCTAAGAGTTATTGAGGGGAACTCAAAGGACTTCAAAGTTGAACCATTTATGGGCCTCTCAAACCCTTAGTTAGGCCGAGAGCTTACAAAATTGGAAACTTAATTCAAACCTACAAATAAAATAATAAATTTGCTTCCTGAGGACTACAAGAACATGTACAAATGAACAAACAAAGTATAGTAATGCAATCAATCAATTTAGTGCAGATTGTTGCTCTAATTCTTGAAAAGTTGCAATATAAAACAAAAACAGTCACAAAATGTATTTCAATCAACTCCAGGCATTTAACAACCTACTTACATCCATTCTCAAGGATTTAATATTCCATTTGTGCCCTAACTAACTCTCCATTGGTTCTGTAACCAACCTTTTGCTCAAAAATGAAAAAAGTTGCTCAACGTTGCAAAAAGTTGTCAAGCAACTTTGACAACTTTTGCCAAAAAGAGCAGTTTTGCCTTTCATTCTTAATTCTCTCCTCCAAACCATCTCTGATGACTAAAAACCATTACATTGACATTTCCTAATTCCAAACAAGGCTATTCAAGGCATTTTTCATCAAAATGCAAGATTTTTCCATTTTAGACTTATAAGGGCTTATAAGCCAAAATTGAGCAAATGCGCTATCCTAAGGACTTTCAACCTACCAAAGAATTACAAAAACATATTAAGACCTAAGAGAAGACTCTTATTCACCACTCCAAACCAAGCTATGAACAATCACACCAAAATGAAGAATCTGGACTCACTCAAAACTAGGTACTTAGAACTAGGTGCTCCTGCACCACATGCCTTATCAAAAATTAATCAAATCAACAAATAAGATCATAACCACAAAAACATTCACCACTTGACACAAATTTTTATATGTGGAAAACCCAAATAGGTAAAAACCATGGTGAGATGAGACTCGCAAGGATAGCTATCTAAACTCTTCTGAAGTTCACCCTATTAGGAGCCAAGCCTGTTAAAGCTTTTACCATAAGTCTTGTTAAGAACTGATTCTTTTAGGAATCACCTAGTTAAGGGATTTACAAAATGCCTTGATGAAAAGAAAAATACCCTATTAGGAGTAACCTCAATAGAGGGTTTGAGAATCCAAGCTAATGGACCACCTTGTTAGAGGATTTCATAAGTAACCAACCTTGTTAGAACTTACCCAGTTAGGGGATTTCAATTTTGTTGTAATTGTTAGAGAACAACAGGTTTTCTTGATTTGTCTAAATAGCACTACATTTTCTTGATCAGATCCTTTTAAAGCTTCAATCTGCTTCCACTCAAACTGCAGATCCATTCTCCAGTTAGGCAACCACACACTCAGTTGGTTTTCAGCCAACACTTTGCCAACACTTTTACAAACAACTTCATTGACCTTGAATACAAACCAATTAGGTTGTTAACACAACAAAAACCTAATTCTCTCATAGAGATTACAAACAAGTCGGTTCAATCTTGACCGTTAGAAATCATAACAATCTCTTCACATTCTTCAAGAAAATTCCAACTGCTCCATGATCACCGCTTCATCGGACTTTGTAACTCATCATGTGCTATGCATTAGATGCAATCCACTTTTCTCATTCCCTAGACAATAAACAAACATGCCAAATCAATCTGAACTAATCCTCATTCAATGATCACATGTGTCTCCATCATTACCGCTCATCATTAGATCTTAAACTAACAAACTTGATCGGTTAGGGTTTAACAGAAAACAACTAGTAGGGTTTACCAGTTACATTACATAGAAAAGGGTTTAACCTTATACACTAGTTTACCGGTTCAAGTCACAAACTTAACATACCGGTTTACAACATCTTCCTCAAAGCTCTTCCTACCATTACCGGTTACAAGCCGGTATCAATAACAACAACAATATCAGCAATATCATAAATACCATTCCTGGTTCAATTGACATCAATGACCACATAACATATCATTAATGCAATCTTCATGCAAATGCCAACAATCTCCCCTTTTGGCATTGATGGAAATACAAATATCAATGCCTCTGATTGTTGTTGTCATTGTTGAATAGGAATCCTTGTTTACATTACCAAGTATTCACCATGCTCTATCTGTCTTCAGCCTATCATTGGTTTCCCTTTTCTAGTCACATAGTTCTTCTCCCCCTTTGACAACAATGCCAAATTACAAGTAAAACATGTAATGTTAAATTTTCACTGTGCATCAACAACATACTGCAACTTGTTGCTCTCCCTATGGAATATATCCACTTCTTCATCAATCCATGTAAAATTCTACAAGTAATTCAGGGACTGATGGAATCAGCATCATGCTCAACTAACTTCATGAAGAGGGACAACCCCCAACTTACTTCTAAGATACTCAAAAGTGATCTTAGGGTTTGGTAAAGATATCTGTAATTTTCTCCTAGGTAGAAACATGCTCTAAGCTAACATCTTTACTTTGAACTTTTTCCCTCAAAAAGTGATACTTCAATTCAATGTGATTGGTGCGAGTGTGCGAAACAGGATTCTTAGAAATATTAATGGCACTTGTATTATCAAATAAAATATTTATAGGTTCTGAGATCTTAAAACCTTCCAAAATGTGCCTCATCCAAATAGCCTATGTGCAATTCATATAAGTTGCAACATATTCAGCTTCAACAATAGATTGTGAAGTACAACTCTATTTTTTACTACTCCATGAAACTAGCCTTCCTCCTAGAAAGAATACTCCACTGGTAGTACTTTTCCGGTCATCAATATTTCCTACCCAATCAACATCTATGTATGCCTTCAAATAAAAGTTTCCTCCATATGGATACCATAATCCATAGTCAGTTGTACCTTTCAGATACCTAAAAATTCTCTTTGTTGCTATCAGGTGTGCTTCCTTTGGATTTTCTTGAAATCTAGCAACTATACCAACTGCATGGGCAATATCCGGTCTGTTGTGAACAACATAGTGTAATTTTCCAATCATTAACCTGTATTCCTTTTCATCAATCGACTTAGATGCATCCTCCTTGGACAATTTACAACCTGTAACCATTGGTGTTCCAACTGGTTTGCAGTCACTCATGCCAAAAGTTTTCAAAACCTCTTTCACATACTTAGATTGAGTAATGAAAATACTATTCTTTATTTCTTCTATCTGCAAGCCTATGAAATTTTTTATTTCCCCTACTAAAGACATAATAAACTCATTCTTCATTTCATCTACAAAACTGTTGCTCATGACATCATTACCTCGAAATATAATATCATCAACAAATACTTCACTAACTAGTATTTGAACTCCTTCAGACTTGAGATAAATATTACTATCATCATTGGTTCTTGTAAAGCCTATCTTCATCAGATGTGTATGAAGTTGTTTATACCATGCTCTGGGTGCCTTCTTTAATCCATACAAAGATTTATGCAATCTGCATAGCATGTCTTTTTCATTTGTCAATGCATAACCATCAGGTTTCTCTATGTATACCTCATCTTCCAATATCCCATTCAAAAATGTTGACTTAACATCCATCTGGTATACCTTGAACTTCTTATGGGCTAAAAATGCAAGCAAAGTTTTGACATCTTCCAGTATTGCTACTGGTGCAAAAGTTTCTCCATAATCATCTCCTTCTTCTTGAGAATAACCTTTGCAAACTAATCTTGCCTTGTTGTGAACTACAACACCATCTTTATTTAACTTTTATCTAAATACCTATTTAGTACCTATAACATTCTTGTTTATTGGTCGAGGTACGAGTGTCCAAGTGTTGTTCTTCTCAATTTGATCCAATTCCTCCTCCATAGATTTAACCCAATGATCATCACCAAATGCCTCCTTAGCACTTCTAGGTTCAATGGTGGAGATCATGCAAGAGTTCTCTCTTATTTTTCTTCTAGTTAGTACTCCAGCATCGTTATCCCCAATAATCTGCTCAGGACTATGGTTCAGTCTCACATACCTAGGAATAACATGATCAGTCTCTTCAAGTTTAGCTTCTTCATTATAATCTTCTTCTAAATTTATTTGTTCCAGTTGAACAAGTGCATCAGGATTTGCTTTATCGGATTCTGATTTAACAGTTTCAGGTTCCAAAAGCAAAATGCAAGGATCTTCATGAAATTCTCTAAACTGGTTCCTTCTAAGACTTCAGGACATTCATCTACATGAACATCAACACGCTCAACAATTCTCTATGTCTGGTTGTTGAAGCATTTATAGGCCTTACTCTTGGTGGAATAGCCAAGAAATATGTCTTCATCACTCTTAGCTTCAAACTTGCTTATGTAATCACCTCTTTTAATAAAACACTTGCTACCAAATATTTTTAAATAGTTAACATCAAGTGATCTCGCATACCAATATTCATAAGGAGTCTTATCCTTACCTCTTTTCATTAGAACTTGGTTCATTGTGTAGACAATTGTACTTACAACTTCTTTCCAAAAAAATTTCGCTACACTTCCTTGTATCAACATTGTCCTAGCAGCTTCAATCACTGATTGAATGTTCCTCTCTGCTATACCATTCTATTGTGGTGTCCTTCATGTATAAAGTTTCCACTTGATACCATTCTCATCACAGTACTTAGTGAATTCCTCCGAAGTAAATTCACCGCCTTGATTTGTTCTCAAATATTTTATCTTTTTGCTACTCTCTTTCTCAGCTAAGGCCCTGAATGCCTTGAATTTACCAAAAGCTTCATTCTTATCCTTCAGGAATGTGACCCACATCATCCTTGAACAATCATCAGTGAATATCATGAAATATCTATCACCTTGAATGCTTCTTATTCTTATTGGTCCACATAGATTTGTATGAACCAAATCTAAAAAGTGCTCTGCTGAGAAGGACCTGCTCTTGAAAGTGGAAGAAGTCATCTTTCCTAACTGGCATTCTTTACAAAGAGCATTAACCAGTTTGTCTAGCTGAGGTAGACCTCTTATTGTCTTGGACTTTCTCACTTTAACAATATTATCAAAGTTTATATGACAAAATCTCCTATGACAAAGCCATCTATCATCTATCTTTGCAATCAAATAGTTGTTAACTTTAGGATTAAGATGAAATAGATTACCTTTGGTTTGTTTCCCAGTTGCAATCAATTCACCTTTTTTGTCACACATACCATTTCTAAACTCCAGTGGGTATCCTCTGTCATTAAGTTGTGCCACACTCAGAAGATTATGCTTTAGGCCTTCAACCCAATAGACATCTTCAGCAGTGCTCTTCCCATTAAGAGAAATAACTCCCTTACCTTTAACCATATAGGGTGAGTCACTACCAAATCTAACAACATCGCCATCAAATTCCTTCAAGGAAAGAAATTTGCTCCGATCACCAGTCATGTGATGTGAACAACCACTATCAATGATCCAATCGTCAGAGTTATCCATCCTGGACACTAGTGCTTTCTGATCTCATATCTCTTCCTTAATAGCTACAAACACAATATCTTAACTAGAATCATCATCAAATTCTTCATCAGTAATACCACTGTCAATAGAAATAAGCAAATCTCTCTTGCCTTTGCCCTTATACTTCTTGAATTTGTCTCTCTTGTATTCATTTTCACCATTAGGACAGCTAGTTGCTATATGACCAATCTTGTTGCATGCAAAACACTTTAATGGTTGTTTACATCTATATTTACTAGTACCTCTAGGTAGTCATTTTTCCAGCAATGCTTCAAGTTCCACTAAGTTGTCTTCATCATCAGCATCTCTGCTGGATCTAGATTCGTAGCTATGCCCGATATGTCTACTTATTCTCACAGATGGGTTAGAGACAAAATCTTTGAATGGAGATTCTGATTTCTATACACTACCATCAAAGCCATTTAATTCAAAAGTAGTAAGTTTGCAAATGATAGAGTCAAGAGTTACCTTAGTTTGTCAATGGACTTCAGCGCTTGAATAGCTGCAACTCAGATAGCATAGACTAGTAGCAAGGTTCTCGATACCTTACTAATTATTGTGGAATCTTCCACTTTCCCTTCTACACTCTTTATTTCACCAACTATCTCTTTTATCCTTTGACCATACTGTTGGATATTCTCACCTTCAGACATTCTCATGTCATCAAACTTTCCTCTTAGGTTCTCCTCTTTAGCAATCTTAACATGTTCATCACTGCTATAAATCTCTTCAAGTTTTTTCTATACTTCATATGTAGTTTCAAGACCATGAATATCAGATCTTAACTAATAATAGCCTCCAATGCTTGATGATTTTCTTGTTGTTCTTTCTTCTGATCATCAGTCAAAGTTCTAGTAGGTGCAATATACTTAGTTTCTACATGATCCCAGTACTGACTTCCCAGACTCTTATTGGAAATATACATTATGTCGATCCATATCCTATAGTTATCTTTGTTGAACTTCGGACCTTCCTTCTTCATCATGATCTACAAGATATTTTCCTCAAGTTGTTAGGCTTTTAGGTTAAAGAGGACCTGAGATACTCTGATACCAATTGATGGTATGATGAAAGAATAAGTATCTGGTAGAATACTGAGAGGGGGGGGGGGGTGAATCAGTATACTAAAAAATTGATACAAACTTCCCAATCTCAAAATCAAACTCACAAAGGAAACTTTCACTTATCAAGATCAATAATCAACATCAACCAGTTAACTGTTATAACAACTTAAGAGTAAACAATTTCAATCTTGCAAACATAAAAATGCTTAATTATATCTCAACATATTTAATCTCTCAATGCTTCCAGTTATCATGCCTTATCAAAAATTAATCAAATCAACAAATAAGATCATAACCACAAAAAAATTCACCACTTGACACAAATGTTTATACATGGAAAACCCAAATAGGTAAAAACCATAGTGAGATGAGGCTCATAAGGATATCTATTTGAACTCTTCTGAAGTTCTCCATATTAGGAGCCAAGCATGTTAAAGCTTTTACAATAAGTCTTATTAAGATTATGTTAGGAATCACCCGATTAAGGGATTTACAAAATGCCTTGATGAAAAGAAAAATACCTTGTTAGGAGTAACCTCGGTAGAGGATTTGATAATCCAAGCTAATGGACCACCTTGTTAGAGGATTTAATAAGTAACCAAGATTGTTAGAGCTTACTCAGTTAGGGGATTTCAATTCTATTGTAATTGTTAGAAAACAACAAGTTTTCTTGATTTGTCTGTATAGCACTACATTTGCTTGATCAGATCATTTTAAGCTTCAATCTGCTTTCACTCGAACTGTAGATCCATTCTCCGGTTAGGCAACCACACACTCAACTGGTTTTCAGCCAACACTTTTACAAACAACTTCATTGACCTTAAATACAAATCAATTAGGTCGGTAACACAACAAAAACCTAATTCTCTCATAGAGATTACAAACAAGTTGGTTCAATCTTGACCGTTAGAAATCATAACAATCTCTTCACATTCTTCAAGAAAATTCCAACCACTCCATGATCACCACTTCATTAGACTTTGTAACTCATCACGCGCTATGCATTAGATGCAATCCACTTTTCTCATTCCCTAGACAGTAAAAAAATGCGGCAAATCAATTTCAACTAATCCTCATTCAATTATCACACGTGTCTCCATCATTACCACTCATCATTAGATCTTAAACCAACAAACTTGATCGATTAGGGTTTAATAGAAAACAACTGGTAGGGTTTACCGGTTCAACTCACAAACTTAACATACCAGTTTACAACATCTTCCTCAAATCTCTTCCTACCATTACCGGTTACAAGCCAATATCAACAATATCATAAATACCATTACCGGTTCAATTGACATCAATGACAACATAACATATCATTAATGTGATCTTCATGCAAATACCAACAATAATTTCCATTATGTTGAAGGTTTAAGTCATAATCTTTTGAGTGTAGGATAGTTGGTGGATAAGGGATTTCAATTATAGTTCAAGGATGGAAAATGAAAAATCATCAACATATCTGGATTGGACATTGCAATCGGTACTTAGATTAAAGGTAACATCTTTCATTTGAACTCCGATGAGAAGACATGTTTGATTGCATAGATTGATGAAAGTTGGCTATGGCATAAGAGGTTGTGTCATGTGAATTTTGATTGCATTGTAAAGATCAATTCTACTAAGGCAGTTAGATTCTTACCTAAGATTGTGAAGTGCTATAATCCAATATGTAAGAAATGTCAAATGGGAAAGCAAGTCTGAACTTCTTTTAAGAGTATACACGACAAATCTAATGATGTTCTGGATCTTATTCATAATGATTTGTGTGGTCCTACTAGAATCAAAATTTTTCACAGTGATAGATATTTTATACTAATCATTGATGACTATTCTAGAATGATGTGGGTTAGTTTTCTAAGGGAGAAATCTGAAGGATTTGAAAAGTTTAAAATCTTTAAAGCTAAAGTCAAGATAGAGATAGTATTGAAGATTAAATTGTTAAGGTCAGATTAGGGTGGAGAATTCACATCCGGTAAATTTAACAGTTATTGTGAGAAACAAGGGATAAGGAGATAGTTGTCTGCACCCCAGACACCTAAACATAATGGAGTTGTGGAAAGGAAGAACAAAACTATCTTGGATGTAGCTAGAACCATGATGATGGAAGGTAATCTACCTCATATCTATTGGAGAGAAGTTGTGAGCACAGTGGTCTACACATTCAACAGAGTTCATATCAAGGAAGACACCAGTAAGACACCTTATGAGCTATGATTTGGTCATGCACTTATAGTTAAGTATTTCAAAATCTTTGGTAGTAAATTCTATATCAAAAGAGATGATTCCATTGGAAAGTTTGATCCTAGATGTGATTAAGGAATATTTCTTGGTTATTCTAATGAAAGAAAAACATATAGATGTTATAACAAAAAATTGCAGAGAATTGTGGAAAGCATTAATGTCAAGATGGATGAGTAGTATAGAGGTCAAATCAGAACTTATGAGAGAGAACTGGTAGTGGAAATGATCATAACTGAACCAGTAACACTTGCACTGGAATAAAATATTGAACTCGTTACTTTGGCAATATCAAAAAATTCCACAATAACTAAAGATTAGAGTAGACGAACAGAAAATCAGAAGACTCCTAATTATGTAAAGTTGAATCATTCAGAAGATCAGATTATTGGAGATAAGAATAAAGGAGTAATGACAAGAAAAAGGTTGGTAGCTCAAGAGGTATGTTTAATATCTGAACTTGAACTGGCATAAGAAATTGAAGCATGTAAAGATGAATGTTGGATGAAAGTTGTGGAAGAGGAATTGGATCAAATAGAAAAGAATAATATAAGGACTTTAGTTCCTCGGCCTAAAAATAAGAATGTTATTGGAACTGTATACACCTAAAAATGGTCTAAAGATAACTAATTAAATAATCGGTTATTTAATTAATCCCCCTTTCCAATGTAATTGAATTCACTAGCATTTTGATTAATTCCCCATTCATCTACTTATCAATAAATCTAAGGATTTATTCATTAAGTTCATTTAAATAGTCCCCTTTGATTAATTAATCTAAATTGATTAATCCCCCCATTAAATTCATTTCTTTTAATCCCCTAATTAATTAAAACAAATCAATTTATGAGTTTGTTGAAAGTTAATTATCCTTTTCCTATTATTTGAATTTTTAAATTCAAATTCCCCACATGCCTCATAACTTCTAACCACCTAACCTAACCACCCCCTAACCTCACCCATTCCACCCAATCTTGGGTTTAACTAACCCTATCCAGTCTTGCACATCCTAACCTCCTTATCCTAACCTCCTATGGATTGGATATTCTCCCCTTGAGACACATGGCACTTTTTCCACATGTCTCCTCCTTTAGACACTTTCCCTCTTGTGAGAAAGATTCCTTTACTCTTGTCACCATAGAGATGACAAGTGTCCCTCCCTCCAACCTCCTCCAATTTGACCCTTGATATCTTCAGATTCAATCTTGACCATTGATTCCTGCCACCTTAGCTTTGGCCTTGGAATTATTATAAATATCCCTCATTTTGGAGCACAAAGGATCCCATCTGATATCATTTTAGGCATTGTTACTGTACTCACATAAATCTGTCCATTTTAATTAAATGAATATTTTCTATTTATTTGTTTTGACCATGGTTATCCCTTTAACCTTTGCACAAGAGTTTATCCATTGGATAAAATCATTATTCTTTGGATAACGAATTTATTCACTCAACCCAACCTTGACCTTAACTCCCAAGTTAACCCTTAGGTCATGTCAAGCATTTAATGTTATTTCCCTCTCCTCTCAACCCATCTCATATTGACACTTGTCATCCTAGGATTGGGTTGAAAACCCTCACATGGATTGAATATCATTCAATCCTGACCCTTGTTAAGATTAATCAATCTCAACCATTCATTGCTCCATTTTTCCTATAAATAGAGTTCATTTCTTCATAATCTAGATCCTGAAAACTTGTATGCATTTAACCTGTAGTGAATTTTAGAGAGCATTACATTTACTCTTTTGGACTAAAATCAACACTAGATTAGACAATAATCTCATTTCTAGTTTGTTCATGTTTACATTTCATGAGCTTTTTATTTCATAATCTTGAATCTCCATAAGACATCCAAAAATAGTGCAAAAAGCTACTGAGAGCTACACTCATTTGGGAACTTGGAGAGGAGAGGAACAAGGGAGGAGCCACTATGATGTTTTGGTCAGCATTTGGAGGAATTTAGTTTTATTTCTTGTATCTTTGAAAGCTTTTCATTTCTTATTTAGTATCTCTCTTGATATGCTTAATTAGGCTATTGTTTAAATTCTGATTTGTTAACACTAATGCTTGTTGTTTGTGTTTTGTCATCATAACAATCGCCTTTTTGCAGAGCATCATTTGGTGAACCTAACGTGAATCCAACAACAATTTTTTTTAAAAACAAACTAACTTTTTGACTGTTTATCTTGACACATAGGTCACACTTTGGCACTTTTGTTCGTGTTTTAGCGCTATTGAAATTTGATCTTTTAGTGCTATTGTTTTTACAATAGCGCTATTGTCTCAAATTTAGCGTTATTGCCCATATTGTAGTGCTTTTGACTATTAAGTAGCATGTTTTCCCATATTTTAGCGCATTTGTATTGTTGTCTAAATCTTATTCTTTAGCGCTTCTATTTTTACACAGAGTAGTGCTATTGTAACAGAACGTTGTAAAAAAGGCCTTGTAACTGATAAAATTATTTTTTTAGGCTTGTGGAAGCCCACAATATGTTCGGATTTTTACTAACTTTTCATTTCATGTGCAGGTTTTAAACTCCCCCTTGTTTTGCTTAAAATAAAAAACACTTCATTTTTGGTGCTCTAAAACTTACAAGCAAATCTCATTTCTTGGCAAGTTAGGATCCACTTCATTTTGGTGCTCTAAAACTTACAAACAAATCTCATTTCTTGGCAAGCTAGGATACACTCTACTTTGGTGCTCTAAAACTTACAAGCAAATCTCATTTCTTGGCAAGTTAGGATACACTCTACTTTGGTGCTCTAAAACCTACAAGCAAATCTCATTTCTTTGCGAGTTAAGATTCACTTCTTTTTTGGTGCTCTAAAACTTACAAACAAATTTGCTTTCATTGCAAGTTAGGATACACTCTATTTTCGTGCTTAAAATAAGACAAGACAAATATCATTTCTTGCATCAAACTTAAGGAAATTCACAATCAACACTTCAATTTTGTCCAAGTAAAAAGGAGAATAAACTTGTTTCATTTTTCAAAAATGATTTACTTCATGCATACATGTTTCAATTTCAGTTGACCAGGATTTCAAATTCTTAGTTTACTCAAACATATTGCCTTTGAAGTTAAAAAGAACATCATGGTTGTTGGGTCAACATCTCCAAATAGATAGAACATCATTGCAATGACAAGTTAAAAAGAACAAGTGTATTTTGTGTTTGGCACACTTGTGCAAAAAGAGTTTGTCAAGTGGTCCTACTTCTAACACACACTATCCTCTCCCTTGGCTTTCATGGTCTTAGGTGCAAGAGAAAAGTGTTAGTAACACTCAAATTTTATCTTTTTAAGAGAGGCCTACCAAGAGACACATCACTCTTGGGAATGACCTCACGTGGTAAATCCTTCGAGCCTCTATAGAAATCAGGTGAGAGAGAAAGTTGTACCCTTAGGTATAGCTGTTCCTATAGTGTAACTTGCCGAAAGGACAAATGGGCCCCACCACAAATTACAAGGCTCTTAAGTGAGTCACTGCATAATGAACTTATGTCCAAAAACATAAAAAATTACTAAACACCTCTAAAGTAGTAGCCCACCCGTTCTATTGATTGAGGATATTTGTGATAAATTTGTTAGGAATCCCATAGATACTGAGAGGGGGGGGGGGGTGAATCAGTATCTAACCAGTAGCAAGTATTTCTTAACTTAAAACATGTAGAACATATTATAACAGTGTACCGGTATGCAAGAAATAATGTAATAAATAGAATTAAGAACATCTACATGAAAAGGACGCCATAACACAAGGATTTAATGAGAAAACCCGATGTGGGAAAAACCTCAGTGGGATTTGTGACCCATAATATTCACTTACTGGCCAATAAGAGAATATTACTCACAATAGGGGCCTGGACATGGAGGAAGGCCAACTGCCTCTAGCTCACTACTCAATGGGAAGTCTCACTGACTTACAATGTGGATTATACAAATCCAATATCTTGTACTACTTTACAATAGCATCTATAATGCCTAATCCAATACCGGTTGCTGCTCTGCTTCTTACATAAACCCTTCAACCTATATTTTGCATAATAGGTCTGCCTTAATATTTCGCATACATCACTTTCTTTTCTTACTTCCTTACTTACTTGAATGTCTACAATGATCTCTTTTATATATAAGAGTCATTTTACAACATGCCAAGTCGGCCTACAAAGTTTTTACAATAATAAACAAAATATAATATAACAAAATCCTATTGGCCTCTGTGCCGGTAACTTCCTTTCTTTGTGTCGGTGTCCTGAGTGCCGGTGTAGAGTGTGATCTGCTGATGCCGGTGCACTAACTTGCTGGTGTAATGCCTTATCGGTATAATGACTTGCCGGTGCCATAGGATTGTAAGGTTGCCATCAATGACAAAACCTTCAATCACCTACAATGTCTCATTGGAGTGTGCATATGCCAACAATCTCCCCCTTTGGCATTGATGGCAACACTCATGAGAAATTTCAAAAGTGTATAAAAAATGTGAAGTCCAAAAATGTTACCAAAAATGTGTGTGCTCCCCTTGAGCATATGATTCCTGTGATGTTGAATTTTCTCATCCCACTACTCCCCCTTTGGCATCAATGACAAAGGTTGTCAAGATGTCAGTAGAGTTTGTAGTTTCAACATTGTAACTAGGTAGTTACAATTTGAAATAGAGCTACCAAAATCAAGTTTATACTCTCCATAAACTTTTTACTATCTATCATTGCTATCTCTATTCTCTTAATTGTATCGATGAGATGTTGCAAATGCTCTATCGGTGTTTTCTATCCCTGTATTAGTGCCTCAAATACTTCCTTCCACAGTGATGCTAGATAGTCCAATCTTGGACTTAGTTTTAATCTCAGATGCTTTGCCTTATTCACTATTCTCTCTTTTTCTCTTTCCAATTTAAGTAAATCTTCCTCAAAATTTGTTATCTTCTGTTCAAAAATTGATAGTGTATCAGGTGAGTTGACAAAATTATCTGCAAGTTTATTGATTTCATCCTGTACCTTGCTCATCTTCTTGTCTATATCTACAGTCAAAAATTTTGTCTTACAGGTGTCTTTGCACAGAGTTTTATACTCTTTCAATAAATTACACAATTCTGGTAGAAGTGTGTCAAAATCTCTGTTACACTTCTTTATTTTCTCATCAAAGAATTTTTGCTTTTCAATTTCTACTTTATTCTTCAATGTCTCTTCCTTTATTTTCTCAATGTTTTCTATGATATATTTACACAAGGTATCAAGTTGTCCTAAAGAATCTTTATTGTCTATATTACAGTTAGGAGCAATTACCTTCAAAATTGGTATGATATCATCTATTGCCTTATAGGCTTGTGAGTTGCAGTCTGTTATCTTTTTAATTGAATCTAATAGTACCTCAGTCACATTAGTTGATTTGTAGCCTGATGATGAACCTAGATTCTGAGTACCGCCAGTGGAAGTAACCAAGCTTGTATTGACCTCTGGTAGATGTGTTTGTGTCTACATTTCCTTAAGCAATGGTTTTTCTACTTCTCCAGTTGTCGGTGGCACTATTTCCTTATGAGCCTGTTCCTGTTTCTGTTACTCTTCCTGTTCAGGAGCCTTTTTCTCTGTTTGTTTCTCTATTTGTTGCATTGTCTCTGTTTGAGTCTCTACCTTTTGTTCTTTATCATCTACCAATTTCTCCTATGTGTTATCAGTTTTCTCAGCTACCGGAGGCTCACTAGCCATGTCAGTCTTATCAGTTGTATCTTTGTCTACCACAATGTTGATCTTTAGAGTATCAACATCCACAGTATATAAGACTTTAGGATTAGGAATACCATCTTCTACATCCATACTTTCAGCTACCAGTTGATCTTTTGTAGCTATTGTTTTTGCCTGTGGAGTAATCAAAGGAGGTGGGGGTAAGTTGTCTTTAACCTTGATACTAGGTGGTCCACCAACTTTACCTTTACCCTTGTCTCTTTATTTTTGATATACCTTTATAGGTTTGTGACTCACGTATTCTTCTTGTTTTTCTTTTTCCACTAGGAAAATATCCCATGCATTTTATGTCTCCTCAGTCACCTCATTAACTCTTCCAACCATTAAAGAAATGTGCCAATGTGCAATAGAAAATACTGACCGGTTGGCTTGAGCAATTAAGTCATCAATTTCTTTGGGTGAATTCACCGGATATACAACAAGTAGCTTTTCAATCTTTATTTTGTTGTCCAGTTCTATTACTGCTTGTCTCCTTGCTTCTAGTCTCTTAAATAGTTCATCTGGAACTTCATTTACTACTTCCATAAAAAATTTCTTATACATATCCATATGCAATATAACACTGTTTTCTACTTGTTCTTTTTCATAAACTATTAGAGTGTCATATAGTTTCTCTATATTCTTCAATTTTCCTTCCTTTGTAATTTCATTCAATAGTATGTCAAAAGGGGCCAAGTCTTTGTTTATCCTCTTCTTCTTTTTGGGTGTCAGTTTCTTCTTCTTTGGTGTAGCCTTTCTTACCGGAGATCTTACTACTTGTTGTTTTTGTCTTGTCCTCCTAGGTGAGGGTGTGGTTGCCGGTGAGGGATCTCTTTTCCTTACAACTCTTTTGAAAGTTGTAGGCATGTCACTCTTCGAAGAAGTACCTACCAGTGATAGGTGAGTTTCAGGTTGTGGAGCTGCTAACTCATCCTCTGTTATATCGGTTTGCTTTAACACATCTTCTTTAATAGCCTTTGCCTGTCTGGAAACTTTTCTTACAATTGCCTCAACCTTTTTCACTCTTTTCTTAGATTGTATTTGGCTTTCAATAGTTTCTACACTACCAAATACTTCTTCCTTAGGTTCTTTAGGGGCTTCTAGAAGTGCTTTAGCATATGTTTCAATTATATGATCATCTATTTCATAGCCCATCTTTGTTACCCAAACTGTCCTAGGGATGACTGCTTCCATCCAGATCTCATCCTTCTTGATTACAAAGCATATTTCATCCTTATATTTGTCAACAATCTTTTGTGATAGTCGGATTCTTTTCTTCATTTTGGCTTTTAGTGCTTAAAAGAAATCATGGATATTGTTTTCCTTGTCTTCTCCCATATTATTGAATAGTTTTGTTAATTGTTTGCCTACCGGTATATCATATCCAAGTTCTTTGTAGCCTATACCAGGAACCTGTTTGGTTATATGTAGCATCAGATATACTAGCAGATTTCCAAACCTGAAAATTCCTTTCTTGTCCTTCTTAATCTTGCCTAAGTTGTCAATTAATTCATCCTTTAACCACTCACATACATCAATCTTTGCATTATCTGTGACCATATCATAAACACTCTTAATGCATAAACTTGAAACTAAATTAAGTCTATTTGCATGAGTAGCTTTATACCCTAATATCATGCTGATAAATCTCACATTAATGTTTGTTACATCATTTACTCTTAAGGACCTTTTATCAGATGTGGCACTAGTTAACTAAGTAACTAGGTCATTGCATACCTTCTTAGTTTTGTCTGGCCTTTTACCGGTGATCGGTAACCCTGTGACAACTTTCACAACTTCCTTAGTGATTTTGTGAATTGCATCTAGCTAGAAAAATTCACCATGTACCTTGCTTAAGACTATCCTAATCACATCCTTGGGGAATTCAGGAATACTAAGGATCTTTGTAAATCCTAGGGTTTCAATGATCTTATGTTCATCTTTTACATTGCCAGATTCATCACATATGACAATTTTAAACATGGTTTTAATCTCTTCATCTCCTAGTTCCTCAATGTTATAGTGAATGTAAATTTTGGGGTCTTTAGCATAAACAACTCTCTTAGGAATTTGAGAAAAAGCACCTAAGGTATCATCTTTCTTTGCTACTTCGGTAACTAATTGAAATACAGGCCTAGGTCTTTTTATAACTTTGACAACAATAGGGTTTGCTATATATTCAATTGTAAAGGTGGATACCATGATAAAATACCTTTTATTGCCTTTAGGATAGATGATTGCTTGAAGTGTTCTTGCCTCTTGCTCGAAATGCCTTAGCTTGGAATCTTCGCACTCTTCGTAGGTTTTAAATCTTGGTGAAATGAAATGGAGCCAAAACCTCAAATTTATAATGTCTTTTTGCCATCTACCACATTAAATGCATGTCGGTTAAGTATTCACTTAACATTGTCTGCCGGTAACAAGTAATTTCCAACTTCTTATCTCTAACCGAGGGAATAATAGCACTTGTGTCATTAGATTGCCAAACCCTCAAGGAAACTTTCTTCAATTAGACGAAGAACTTCCTATCGGTAGAGCACTGCTCTGTCCTACCGGTGAAGCATCACTCTATCTTGCTAGTGAAGCATTGACTAGTTCTACCGTTGGAGGAGTATTACCAATATTTAGATCAGCTTTTCTAATCCATTGTTTTGATAATTCTTGCTTAACCTCTTCAAATTTTTCCTTACCTTTCAAGCTAGAACTTTTGTTGTCTACCGGTGATCCTTTACTTCTATAGAATTTTGCAATATGCCCAATCTTGTTACATGCATAACAAGTTATATTATTCTTCTGAATAGCTTTCCCATAACCTATGTCAGTTTGTGTTCTGCATTGATTAGATAAATGTCCAAATCTTCCACTAACATAACATCTCACATTCATTCTGCAATTTTCAGAGTTGTGACCAACTTTGTTGCATTTTGAACATTGACTGGTGGGTGTGTTGATATTCTGATAATTTCTAGATCTACATTCATTTTCTCTATGACCATACTTATTACAGTTAAAGCATTTTCCATTGAATTTATAAGCATTAGGTTGTCTTACTGGTTTGCTGTGATTCTAAGTATTTGCAGTACCGGAGCTTTCACCAACTTCAAAGCCAATTCTAGAAGTGTCACCTTTAGGTTTTTGATTCTTCAGTAAGGTACCAAGTTCCTCTGAGCTTTTCTTGAATTTTTCTTTATGTTGATTTGCAGTTTCTAGTTCTCTTTCTAAGACCTCTTTCTGTCTCATCAGTTCATTGGAGTCATTCTGAGTGTGCATCAAATTTGTCTTCAACATGTCATTTTCATAGCTAAGTCTTGTATTCTCATTTGCTGCATCACTTAGTCTTTTGGTCAATTCTTCTTCATTCTTTTTCCTATCCTCAATCTCTTTACAAAATCTCATAGTCATATCCTGCATCTCATTCTTTGTTGTCATGTTCTCTTGTTTCAGCTTGCTTATCTGATCATTAAGTGATTCCTTTTCGTCATTCTCATTTTGCAACTTTTCACAAAGTTCTCTTCTCTTATTTCTTACAACAGTAAGATTCTCTTGAAGTGTCTAAATGATATCCTGAGCTGCCCTTAAATTATCTTCTAGTTTGATATTTTTCAATTTCTATGCATCATAGTTTGAGAGAGCTCCTTCAAGTTGCTTCATCAAATTTTCCATCTTTACCGGTGTCAAGATCTTCCTCAAGCTGTTAGGATTATGAAAATAGAGGACCAAGCTCTGATACCAATTGTTAGGAATCCCACAGATGCTGAGAGGGGGGGGGGGGTGAATTAGTATCTAACCGGTAGCAAGTATTTCTTAACTTAAAACATGCAGAACATATTATAATAGTGTACCAGTATGTAAGAAATAATGTAATAAACAGAATTAAGAACATCCACATGAAAAGCACACCATAACACAAGGATTTAAAGAGGAAACCCGGTGTGGGAAAAACCTTAGTGGGATTTGTGACCCACAATATTCACTTACTGGCCAATAAGAGAATATTACTCACAATAGGGGCCTGCACATGCAGAAAGGCCAACTGCCTAGAGCTCATTGCTCAATGGGAAATCTGACTGACTTACAATGTGGATTATACAAATCCAATATCTTGTACTACTTTACAATAGCATCTATAATGCCTGATCTAGTACTGGTTGCTGCTCTACTTCTTACATAAACCCTTCAACCTATATTTTGCATAATAGGTCTGCCTTAATATTTCACATACATCACTTTCTTTTCTTACTTCCTTACTTACTTGAATGTCTACAATGATCTCTTTTATATATAAGAGTTATTTTACAACATGCCAAGTCATCTTACAAAGTTTTTACAATAATAAACAAAATATAATATAACAAAATCCCGTCGGCCTTTGTGCCGGTAACTTCCTTTCCTTGCGCTGGTGTCTTGAGTGCCGGTGTAGAGTGTGATTTGTTGATGCTGGTGCACTAACTTCTTGGTGTAATGCCTTATTAGTATAATGCCTTGCCGGTGCCATAGGATTGCAAGGTTGCCATCAATGACAAAACCTTCAATCACCTACAATGTCTCATTGGAGTGTGCATATGCCAACAAAATTCAGTGCAAGAGCATAGAAGGTTTTTCTCCCAAGATACTCACCATACATATTTCCTTGAGTAGAAACATATCTTTTTGAAAGGTTACTTGTAGCTTGATAGAAGTGGTGACTACCCCATCATAGGGATCATCTATTTGTTATGTGTGTGCAAGACTTAGTATATCACATCCTTACCTTGCACGGTGGGATTCATAAGGTTTGTAGTACCAAAGTTGAAGAAATATCAAGATGTGGGCTGAAATTATCACAACTGGCCATTTGACCTTAGGGATAAAGAGTGTTTGATGTATTTTCATTTTTGAGTCAAGACCAGTGCAAATTGAGTTGACTTCAGGCTTTGGAAAACACCTAAAATATATTTGAATTAAAGGGTCATACAAGTTCAAAAGATTGGGTTGATCTAGACCCATACTTATTTGTACCTTTTGAGGCAACATTCTTGTGTTTGTGTGCTTTCTTTGTTTTCTTGTCAAAGAAACATCATAAAATCTAAATCCAGAACAAGTATTCATCCAACACAAACATTTTAAAAAACAAGAGATAAAAAAAAAAGTCCAAATAACAAAATTGTCAAACTATATGACCATTCTTCACATCTTGAGAAAGAAGAATCTTCATCAACATGTGTCATTATTAAAAAGAGGAAATTCTTATATCTTAATAGACAAATCTTTGTCTCTCATAGATCTTTTTTATGTCACATGTGTCTCTATCTTAAAGGGAAATCAAACGAGTTTGATCAAGAGTCATTAAACCGCAGAGATTTTATGCAATATCGAGATTTGAATTATCACAAGAACAAAGGAGGCAAAATCAATCCTGACTTCTTTCTAGATATTTGTATCACATATAACGTAGCTCCGGAAGAACCACCAACTCCTGAAAGAGAAGAGGAAGAATTTGTCCCCTATGTAACACAAAGTTTTTATTGAAGCTAGCATCTCAATTATTCTCACATTCACACATAATCAATCCATTCCAACTCTCAAAACATCAAGAGGTTTTTGTCCTAAGTTCTATTTTCAATATTGCTTGAAATCAAACACAATATATCACTTTTAGAGTGTCTCTACATCTTGGATAAACTCATCCTAAGAGGCATTTCTACATAGGTTAAAACTAGTCTATGAGCACATCCTCTCATTACTAGGTATTTGAGTCTGTAACACATCTCAGATCTCTCTAAACCTTATCACATCAAACTTTGTCAATCAAACACAACAAGCAATCCAAGAAAGAACTTTGGTAACATCTACCTTTAGTGCTAGAGATCCGTATGCAAAACACTTCACCAAACATCAATCTTTCATTTCATCACCAACTCATCATCATTTTCATCAAACTTTAACAAAAACTTATAAACAAAATGGCTCATACTAGGTCCAGGTCTAGACAACAAGAAATTGAAGAGGAAGAGGAGGAAAATATCAATGAATTCCAAGAAGACCTTGGAGGAAATGTAAATGATGACAATCCAAGTACTCCTACTCCTATAGCAATAGAAAGGGCACAACACAACCCTCTCTTTAATAGACTTTTTGATGAAATACTCAGGAGCAATGCTGATGCTCACTTTTTAAGACTTGCTCAAGAAGGAGCCAAACTACGCTTTGACTTTGATGTTGCGCAACTAAGGCAAGCATCAGAATACCAAAGTTGCAATGAGGATAAAAGAGGTCAAGATCACATTAGATACAACCTTCATCAAGGTAATCCCCCACCACCTCCTCCTCAAAATGAAATAGACATGTTGCGGCAATAAGTTGAAAATCTTGCGCAACAACTTCATAGTGGGGTGAAAACTAATCAATTTTCACTTAATGAAATTTGTCTAATAACTCAATGATGAACCACTAGTACCAAATCGGTACTTAGAGGGGGGGCTGAATCAGTATAGACACAAATACAGTTCAAAACCAGTTTGACAGCAACCACTCTCAATGACTGATAAATAGAGATACCGGTAAAACAAAGTGCAACCGGTAGCATCCAGAATAACTCAATCAGTCATGAACCGGTCACTTACTAAGCTTTTCTCTTAGCTCAATACCACATTATCATAATATTCTCATGCATGAACTAGTAGACCTAACCATCAAATCTTCACAATAGTGAGTTCAATATGTTTTATAGACAGGCATAAAACAGAGAAACTTCATGTGCATAACAGATAAAACAAAGCATCACAAGACAAAAGCATTTCACATGACACACATATTTTTCACGTGGAAACCCAACTAGGAAAAACCACGGTGGGGATGAATACCCACAAGCTACTTTTTGAACTCTTTAGAAGTCCACTTTGTTAGGAGCCTTGTCTAGTTAAGAACATTACAATAGGTTTTGGTAGGAACTAATCCTGTTAGGGATCACCCGGTTAAGGGATACCCAGTTAAGGGTTAAACCCGGTAGGGTCACCTTGTTAGAGGATTTTAAGAACTCAATAGATGAAAGGATCTCCTAAGATTTTCTAGCTTCTCAGAACTCATTAGCTTCGAGTTACCTAGTTAAGGGATTTATAGCAAGCCGGTTAAGACCACCCAATTTAAGGGATTTTGAATCAAGCCAGTTAAGGCTACCCTATTAGGGGATTTTGCAACTATTGAAGTGGTTAGAGATCAACAAGTATTACAATGATCTGTTAACAGTACTTAATACTAATACAGATCCGTTTAGGCTCCTCTTCTCCTTCTACACATACACTTTGCAGGTATCTCTTTTCTCCTATGGTCTGGCAAGAATCTTGTATCACTTTCGTTGGATACACACTCACTACTTTTTGCCAACAACTTTAGACAAAAACCTAACATCGACCTTATAGGGAACATACAGGTCAGTAGCAAAAACCCTAAACCCTAAACCTATTAGGTTGAGCAATTCAAATGGTTCGATCCTGATCGTTGAAACATACTGCATTGAATGCACCAGTCTTGAGTCTATCTCAAGACATTCTCCATCGTCCATTATCCACCATTTTCATGGTGGCTGATAACCCATCACACATTATCACTATTTGATAGACTTCGCACATTCATGAGGTAGATAGGAATAGTCTTCTTCATGCAATATCCTTCATGCGCATAGAGCTTATGTGGAAACATGATCTGTCCTCCATCATACTACTGACTCATCACACAAAGATCACCGATTGAGTCACATAGACTTGAGATACTCCAACCGGAAACCCCAAAGTGGAAGCTGCCTTACCAACCGGTAGTCATACAGTGCTTCCATGTGCCGGTTCACTTTTGAACAAATGCGCTACTTCACTTAGGCATATATTGGTTCACACATATGCCGATATCTCTTTCTTCTCTTATCTCATGTGTTGGTTCACACTATGTCTCATAGTGACATCGATGACAACATACAACATCATTATGTCTTCATGCCAGTTTACATAAGGCTCATGCCAGTTCTCATAATGCCAACATTGTCCCTATCCCTTTGATAGGAATCTTCATATGCCACCTTTTCTATGAGGGTTTGAAATGCCCAAGTTTGAAAAATACTGAGGAAAAGGAGACTCTCGTGATCATGTTAGAGAATTCCATTCATCTTGCCTCGAAGTGGCATACAGGGACACATACCTAATGTGACTTTTTCCCCAAAGCTTGGGAGGAACAACCACATCATGGTTTTCCTGATTACTCGGTGGCATTAAGACATTTGAATAACTCATCCAAAAGTTCCTAGCACATTACTCACACAACATTGAATGTGATATCACAATGGCTGATCTATGTAACACTAAACAAAAATGAGGTGAGCTATTATTAGTATTTCTACAATGATGGCCTCAAATGTCTAGCAGACGTTCTCTTCAGTTACCTGAACAAGAACTAGTGGAAATATTTATTTCCAACTTAAATGACGAAATGGAATTTCACCTAGACGTAAAAGACACAGACTCTTTCAATGACATGATCACCAAAGGCTTAAAATGTGAGCGAGCTCTCATCAAAAAAGGGCTTATCAAGATATATAATGAGCCAAAGGATGGCCCTCGCCCACACTTCAATAGTGACAAGACTAACTTCTGGAACAAAAACAAAAACATCGTCAATGACAGGGTTGTGGATGCAAGAACTATCAAAAGTGCACAACCTATGGTCCGATTTGTAGGATAGAACCCCCCACCCAAGAATAACATAGTTGTTCCTCCAATTCAAGGACACAATACATCTCAAGAGGAACCCAGACAATGTCAACAAAATTTTAAACCAAAATGAACATACACTCCCTTAGGGGAACCCATTGAAACGGTGTTACGTCAGTTGGTTTCTCAAAATCTAGTTACCTTACCTAAAACATCAAATTATGAACCTCAAGTCAAACCTTCATGGTGGAGGGATACTAAACATTGTGATTTCCATCAAGGGAAAGGGCATAAGACAAGCAATTGTTATAGATTGAAAGATCTTATTCAAGATCTTATTGACCGAGGTGAAATCAAAATCGAAGGACATGACCCAAAGACAACAAACAATGATCATCTCATGTTTAAAACTCCACTTCCATCACAAGATCAAAGGGGTCCTTCCACTTCAGGGAGAAATAGAGATACCACTGATTTTACACAAGCCGCGTATAATTACACTGTGAATCGCCTATATGATGCTAGTGAACAAATTGCAACTATTACCATTAAAAATCCCAGTTCCAATTGCAATGTTGTTACACGTCCTGACAAGATTACCATAAAAGCAGCTCCACAAGACACCCCATCTATCGCAAAGTAGTATAGCCTTGTGGATCAATTAGATAAAATGCCCACACTGATATCTATCTTAGAGTTATTGTGCCTATCTCCATCTCATAAAACAATCTTGGATCAAGCTCTCCAAGAGGCGTCAGTTCCTGCAAACCTAAACATAGATCAGTTCCAAGCCATGGTTGGAAATCTAAGATCATCACCTTGTCTCACTTTCTCTGAAAGTGACAACTCATCCTTCCAGCAACCTCACAATGCCTCACTCCAGATTGAAGGGTTTATCAATCAACATAGGATCAAGCAAGTCTTGATCAACAATGGAGTAGACCTAAATATCTTTATACTACAATTGGTCATAGTATTGGGATATGCAATAGAATCAGTGGATCCCCACAAGAAGATAATAATCGAAACCTATGATGATGCAGAGCATTCATCCAAAGGAGCTATAGTGCTACCAATCCGAGTGGGCCTTGTGGTGAAACACATCATCTGTCAAGTTCTGGACCTTCCTCTACCATACAATTTGTTGTTAGGAAGACCTTGGATACATGCCATGCAAGCTATTCCATCCACTTACCATCAGTGTATCAAGTTCCCACATAATGGTATAGAAATCACAATCCTAGGCGATGCAAACCCCTTTGCATATTGTCACAATATCAGTCATCAACCAGAGATTACATTTCTAAACAATAGAAAATCCATCTCATCTACATCATACGTAAGTCCTGCCTCTCTTTCTAGTTCAAACACCACTATACCCAAGCAAGAGAAGCTCAAGATGAAAATAACAAAGGAAGGTCCTGGGGAGTAGAATTTGAGCCAACTCTTTTGTGTTGGAAAAATGCCTACTTCTCCTAGAACTCATGGTAAACCTCAATGGATACTTCAAATGCCACTAGTCAAGCTAGCATGTACTTTGACATCATTCATCCTTGGAAAGAGTCAAGAAGAAGAAACTAGAGATGAGGACTTAGCAGAATGGATCTATAAAGACCCAATCACCGTGGACATCCCACAAGCTAAGTTTCCCACATATTAGTATGGAAAAGGCCTTCTCATTATGTAAAGAATGGGTTATGATGGTCAGAGTGCTTTGGGACCTTGCAAGCAAGGAAGACATGAACCACTGCTACCATAATTAAAGCCCAAAGATAACACAGGATTAGGCTTTCAAAAGGAGATCCTTCCTAAACTCATATTCAAAAGGAAACCCAACAAACCACTATATTAGCCTATTACAAAGAGACCACCTTTGGTTATATCAGCAACACCACTCACCATAACAACTGCCCCATTGAGGCTAAAAATCCTAGCAAAATGATCCACAACACCAGTCATCCCATCAATCAAACTAGCAACCCCATCAATCACAACAACTGCATCAACAACACCACTAGCACTATCAGAACCCCCAGCAGTATCGACAACACCAACACTAGCAATTCCAGTAGAAGCAACAGATTCAACATTATCCATACTCCCCATATCAGATTCATTGATCCCTATAATTCTTCTTGTAGTACCAATCATTCCATCTATCTAGGTAGATCAGTTGATCACACCTGTAGTGTTTAAATCAAAGGATATCCCAGTATGGTATAGTAATTGAATATTGGAAAGTGACTCAGAGATTGACTCACATGAGTGGGAATTTGATTATGTCCAGCTTAATACTTCAGATGAGGAAGACACATCACTACCTCCTTCTCGCAAAGACATCCCTATTTATGGAGAAGCATAGATAAAGACCTCTTGGGTTCCTGAGCTGGAAACTTCTTTCACAGACCCTACGTCACATCCTACTCCTAATTCTAACAGGGAGAGTACTATCAATGACCTTAACCACAACGTCTTAACCCTCACTAACACATCTAATGAACTTCACCTAATTGATGAGGTAATGCCCATTATCCATCCTGAACTCATCGAATGGAACCAGCCTAATCCCCCATGTCTTGACCATTTCCAAAATGATGAGGCGATCATTTACTTTTTGGAACTATGAGATAACATACCAAGCAGGGATCACAAAGCTAGATTTGCCATAGAACTTAATAGTGCAACATACTTTGGGGCGGATGCCAACCTTTTAGGTGCAAAAATATAACAATAAAACATGGATCTTCTAGTGAAAACCACATTGTGGCACTGTTTGATCCCATAAAAGTAAAAAGAAAGAGCGTATCCAATGGTGAAAACCTCTCCGAGGCACCTGAGGATGAAAGGTTTGAAATTCTCCCCTCTAATACACAACAAGAATGATCAACAATTCTCATTGAAGAGACAAAAGAATACAATGTGGGGACTCCTGAAACTCCTCACCACATACATCTAGCATCTCTTTTAACTCCAGAGGAACAACCTACATTTGTTGAATTCTTCCAGAAGCACCAGATTAACTTTCCATGGTCATATGCAGACATGCCTGATCTTGATCCTGATTTAGTCATGCATCACCTCACCATAGCAGAAGGAGCCAAACCTATCAAGAAGAAGCTTCACAAGATGCATTCTCAGATTGTAGTACTCGTCAAAGTAGAACTTAAGAAACTCCTAGATGTTGGTTTTATTAGACCAATTGATTATGTGGATTGGATATCCAATATTGTGTCTATCAGCAAACCAAATGGGGGCATCAGTATCTGTACTGACTTCAGAGATCTAAAGAAAGCATGTCCTAAAGATGACTTCCCCCTACCAAACATCGACATAATAGTGGACCTAACAACAGGACATGCCATGCTTTTACTCATGGATGGCTTTTCAGGGTACAATCAGATAAAGATTGCACCAGAGGATCAACATAAGACAACCTTTACATGTCCATGGGGCACATACTACTGGAATGTAATGCCTTTTGGTCTAAATATTGTAGGAGAGACCTATCAAAGAGAAATGACCACCATCTTTCATGACATGATGCATACCATAATGGAAGATTATGTTGATGGCTTACTGGCAAAATCAATAACAAGAGAAGGTCATCTAGAAATATTAGAGAAAATCTTTGGTAGACTAGAACAATATCATGTTCAACTCAACCCAAAGAAATGTGTCTTTGGAGTAACCTTAGGGAAGCTTCTAGGATACATTGTCTCAAGTAAAGGTATTGAGGTTGATCCTCCAAAGGTCAAAGCAATCATGGACATGCCACCACCAAAGAACATCAGTCAGCTAAGGACATTACAAGGATGGCTACAATCCATCTGAAGATTCATTACACAAGTGGGAGATAGGTATCACCTATTTACACACCTGTTACACAAGAACATCCACTTTCAATGGGATACTAGATGCCAGCAAGCATTCCAGATGCTTAAAGACTATCTCATGAATACACCATTGCTGATCCCACTAGAGCCATGTAGACCTATATTGCTCTATATTTCAGCAACAAATACAACATTGGGTGTACTATTGGCACAACACAATGCAGAAGGGAAAGAGTGTGTTGTTTACTAAATCTCTCGCACATTGGTCGGCTATGAACTCAATTACACACCTATTGAGTGAGCTTGCCTAGAAGTAATCTTGGCAGCTACTAAACTAAGGCACTATCTATTGACACATAAAGTACAACTCATTGCAAAGGTCAATCCACTAAAGTACTTACTCAACAAAGTAGCATTGACAGGCCATTTGGCCAAATGGGTGATGATTCTAAGTGAATTTGACATCGAGTATGTGGACTGTAAGGCTATCAAAGGTCAAGTTATTGTAGATTGGTTGGCCGATGCTCCCCTCATAAGTGAACATCCTCTCATTTCCAATTTTCAAGATGAAGAGATATTCATGATCACAGCAGCACAACCATGGAAACTATACTTTGATGGTTCATACACTAGGCATAGCTTGGGGGCAGGCTTTCTATTTATCATACCTCAAGGTGATAACATCCTAAAGTCTTACAGGCTCTCATTTCCATGCACAAACAACATAGCTGAATATGAGGCCTTGATCACAGGACTCAGGCTAGCCATACAATGGAAGTTACAAGAACTACAAGTATATGGTGACTCCCAACTGGTCATTCGACAAGCAACAAATGAATATCAGACCAAGGATGACAAACTCATGTTGTACAAGCAAATGGTGGATAAATTAAAGGTATCATTTACTACTATCACCTTTGAACAAATATCCAGGGACCATAATCAAGCTACTGACGCTATGGCTACCATTGCATCTCCCCTAGATCTTCCACATAATTCAACAAGCTATGAGTTCTTGGTAGAATAGCTTTGGATTCCCGCTTATGATATCCCTGAATCTGAAATGATATGTCACCTTGTTAGTTTTGAATCCCTATGGTACGGTGAGTTCTACACCTACCTCCACGATCACACACTTCCTCTTGACCAATCAAATAACCAACGTAAAACCTTCATTTGCCAAACCACTCGATATACCATTATTGCTAAAACCGTATACCGACATAGTCTTGATGGTACTCTCCTTTAATGACTGGAACAGGATGAGATAACGATGGCCTTGGAAGAGGTACATGAAGGAATTTGTGGAACTCATGCAAGCAGTCCATCACTAGCCAAGAAACTCATGCGCACTGGATATTATTTGCCATCCATGAAAAAAGACTCCTACTATTTTGTTAGAAGATGCAAGAAATGCCAAGTTCATGGAGACCTGATCCATGCACCAACACATAAATTACAACCAATCACAACACCATGGCCTTGACCTTGTGGGTAAAATCCATCCATCTTCATCCAACGGCCACAAATTCATCATTACCGCCACCGAATACTTCACAAAGTGGATCGAAGTTGTTCCACTTACCCAAGTCACCGGCAAGCAGATCACCTCATTCATTCTAAATTACATCATCTGTCGGTATGGTGTACCCATGTCCATCATCATAGATAAAGGACTCCCACTAAAAAATCAGGATGTCTGTGAGCTTTGTGAGAAGTTTCAAATCCAACATCGCTTTCCCACTCCCTATTACCCACAAGGAAATGGTCAGGCTGAAGCATCAAATAGAAACATCTTAAGAATCCTTAAGAAAATAGTCAATGATGTCAGTCATGATTGGCATGTTCAATTAAATCCATTACTATGGGCATATCAAACTAGCATTTGAACCCCTATAGGCGCAACTCCCTACTCACTAGTCTATGGCACAGAGGCTATCATACCTATTGAGGTTGAGATTCCATCACTACGGGTTTCCTTGCATAATCTCATAGATGATGAAGCATATAGAGTCTCACGTCTCCAAGATGTAGAGATACTTGATGAGAAACGACAAGCTACATACAATCACCTCAAAGCCTATTAGCAACGCATGAGAAGGAACATAATCATCGAGTTGGACCTTGTACATTTGAGGTAGGTGATCTTGTTCTTCAAGAGAATCCTCATAACCAACCAAACAAAGAACATCAGGGAAAATTCGAATCAAACTGGCTGGGTCCATATGTTATCACTATTGTGTTTGGGTCCGGGGTATATCAGTTGGCCACTTCAGAAGGAGAACTGCTAGCACCTCAAATGATTTTATACCTAAGCTGCACAGAGCATCAGGCTCCCATACATATCAGGAAAAACATCAAAAACATTCAAATAAATGTCTTGAAGAAAATACACAAACATCAAAATAGTAAGGAAAAATCATGCATCCAAATGGTGAACAACCACTCCGGTCGGACCTTGGGTAAGTATGATGGTGAAAACCTAGAAAATAGGTGCCACTCGTAAAGGTTATGGCTCCACTATCTTTCAGACTTGTTGCAATCACATTCATTTCATCCATTCATCCATCCATCCACACCATGGCTTGTTATTGATCTGCAATCAAGGATTGTACTTCATGTGTCTTGCATCCCACTTTTTCATAGTCATGTCTAAGCTGGGGGCAATTCCCTTAACCTATTTGATGGAAGTGTATTCCACATAACTTGTGATTCATTGAGTTCTTCATTCAAAATTGTCTCTCAAAATACCAAAAACATTGGAAAACAATCATAAAAGATACCAAAAACATTGGAAAACTATCTCACAAAATCCAATGTTTTTTTTTGAAAACATAAAAAATCAATCAAACACATGGCAATGCTTTGTACATACACATTCAAGCAGACACCAAACACACATTCTGAAATAATCAAACAATGACCACTTATCCGATCAACCTAACAATCAACAATCAACACACAAATTGTCTTAGCAATGATGCATCCTCCCTTACCAAAACAAAAACAAGGTAACGTTTTCTTTGACAAGAAAATTTTGTTTAAATCTATCAAGTACTTGGTTGGTTTGTAGGTTATTTATTCATTTATATCAGGTTCCTATGCTACTCCAAGATATTCACAAGTGATTAGAGTGGCCAGGATGGTTCCTAGGCATTGTTTGTATGTCTTCTGCAGATTATTCTGAGGAAGTACTGGGGCATGTCCTAATGGTGTCTACATGGGAAGTTCACTAAGCTACGTGATCATATGCAAAATATAGTCATGGATCACTATGGCTTGCTGACTATAGCATATACCTCGACCATATGAGCATGAAGCATTATCGAGGGTCCATATTCTTTATTCTTTATTTATGTTGTTTGTTTGCAGGTACAATGCTTCATCCTTGGTTCCTGCCGCCTCATCCAAGTTTGATATTATCATGCTCAATGATGAAAATAAAGCACTATGGATCCTCATTTCATCTCATATGTATTTATTGCATTCCATTGCATTCCACCCATCCATACATTCATAATAGTTGCATATCATGCATACATAGTCATAACAATGCATACTCTATTTTACTCATCTTCTTCCATAGGACTCGGTCCTAGATCCTCCATATCTTCTATCTAACATTGAATCCCCCCCACACCATCCCTATCTTGGTCAACATCATAATCCCTTCATCGTTCCCCATCAAATCAATCAAGCTATGTTCCTCACCATCCATCTCTAATAGGAGGGTTTGTGTTTCCTATCCTAAGTCATCCTATAAGCCAAGCAAGTTACTTTGTCTACACAGGTACATTGACTCACACACACCTAGACTATCAACATATACTCTGATCAAGTATCTTTGGGTCTCAATAGGTAATCGATCATGGTAATCCTAGACTACATCAAACATTTATCATAATGACCTAGTCTCAACGGGGCTGCTATGATTCACCACAACCATCCATCACACACACACACACTATCAATTGATCAACCAATTAAACACAATCACATCGGACAATTACATCTATTGTCTAAATCTCAATGAGTGTTTTGCTTCGTATGCCTTGACTTCATCAGGCAATTACATCACTTGTCTAAGTCACATTAGGTCACTGTGATTCACTTACTCAGACTTTATCCTGTCCAAGTGACCAACTAACATCAACTGTCACACTTTGACTCGACTGGGGCAATTTCACCAACTGCACTAGATTGTTCAACCAATTTTGATCAATTATATAGCATCACTCGAAAGCACAACCACCACATTTTCACCATATCTCCTGCATGACCTAAGGGTACTCACTGGCTTGATATTTCTCCATATTCACTCAGATCTCTTCCATTCTTTCACCATATTGCTAAATTCTTCTCTTCTACCACCTTGCCAATTTTCATTCTTTTTTGAGTGATTGCCCGATTTTTCAAAATTTTCGGCCCATCTCTCGAAGGGGCATGCCACCCATTAAATTAACATTTTATGGGGCATATTTCTTCACACCTATTTTCTTTCTTTGAAACAACGCGATAAACCGCACCATCTCAAAGAGGGGCAAATGTAGTCACATAAATCTGTCCATTTTAATTAAATGAATATTTGCTATTTATTTGATTAAAACCCCACTAGCCAACAATTAATTAAATTAACATTTAATTAATTCATCTTCAAATCATTCTCCGATTAATTAAATAAATTATTCAATTTATTTTAATTAATTCATTAAACCAAATTCACAATCAATTAAATAAATAAATTCTATTTATTTAATTTAATCCCCTTTCTTCTTTAAATAAATTAAATAAAACATTTATTTAAATCATTAAATCCTCCCCACTTACATTCTCCTAAAATTGCAACTTGCACCTATTTGTTGAAATAAATGAATTTTATTTTAATAAAAATCCTATTTTTCCTCACCCACCAAACCCACTTGCAATCCTAATCCCCTTCTAGATTCTTCTAACTCCTTTCTAATTATTCTAATCCATCCCCTAATTATTGTCACATTCCTAAGCAACTTGGACTCACTTCTCAAAGACTGTTGTGTTTGGGTTTGGGGCATATCAGTTGGCCACTTCAGAAGGAGAACCGCTAGCAGATTCGATCAACATCATGCACCTCAAAAGGTTTAATACCTAAGCTACACAGAGCATCAGGCTCCCATGCATATCAGGAAAAACACCAAAAACATTCAGATAAATGTCCTAAAGAAAATACACAAATATCAAAATAGTAAGGAAAAATCGTGCATCCAAATGGTGAACAACCACTTCGCTGGCACCTTGGGTAAGTATGATGGTGAAAGCCTGGCAAACAGGCACTACTCGTAAAGGTTATGGCTCCATTGTCTTTCAGACTTGTTGCGATCACATTAATTTCATCCATTCATCCATTCATCCACACCATGGCTTGTTATTGATCTACAATCAAGGATAGTACTTCATGTGTCTTGCATCCCACTTTTTCATAGTCATGTCTAAGCTAGGGGCAATGCCCTTAACCTACTTGATGGAAGTGAATTCCACATAACTTGTGATTCATTGAGTTCTTCATTCAAAATTATCTCTCAAAAAACCAAAAACATTGGAAAACTATCTCACAAAATCCAAAAACATTTTGAAAACATCAAAAATCAATCAAAAACATGGCAACACTTTGTACATACACATTCAGGAAGACACAAAACATACATTCTGAAATAATCAAATGATGACCACTTATCCAATCAACCAATCAACAATCGACACACAAACTGTCTTAGCAAGGATGCATCCTTCCTTACCAAAACAAAGACAAGATAACATTTTCTTTGACAAGAAAATTTTGTTTACAGCTATCAAGTACTTGGTTGGTTTGTAGGTTATTTATTCATTTATATCAGGTTCCTATGCTACTCCGAGATATCCACAAGTGATTAGAGTGGTCAAGATGGTTCCTAAGAATTGTTTGTATGTCTTCTACAAATAAATCTGATGAAATTCTAGGGCATGTACTAATGGTGTCTACGTGGGTAGTTCACTAAGCTACGTGATCATATGCAAAATATAGTCATGGATCACTATGGCTTGCTAACTACAACGTATACCTCGACCATATGAGCATGAACCATTATGGAGGATCCATATTCTTTATTCTTTATTTATACTATTTGTTTTCAAGTACAATGCTCCATCCTTGGTTCCTACTACCTCATCCAAGTTCGATATTATCATGCTCAATGATGAAAATAAAGCATTATGGATCGTCATTTCATCTCATCTGTATATATTGCATTCCATTGCATTCCACCCATTGATACATTCATAATAGTTGAATATTATGCATACATAGTCATAACAATGCATACTCTATTTTACTCATCTTCTTCCATAGGACTCGGTCCTAGGTCCTCCATATCTTCTATCTAACATTGAATCCCCCCCTCACCCTCCCTATCTTGGTCATCATCATAATCCCTTCATAGTTTCCCATCAACCCAATCAGCCACATTCATCACCATCCATCTCTAAACAGGATGGACTGCATTTGCCATCCTAAGTCAACCCAATCAAGAAAGTTACTCTATCTACATAGGCACATCGACACACACACACCTAGACTATCAAAAAATACTCTGATCAAGTATCTCTGGGTCTCAACAGGTAATCGATTATGGAAAACCTAGACTACAACATGCATTTCTCATAATGACCTAGTCTCAATGGGGCTGCTATGATTCACCACAACCATCCATCACATGCACACACTATCAATTGATCAACCAATCTAACATAATCCAATGGACAATTACATCAATTGTCTACATCTCAACGAGTATTGTGATTCATATACCTTGACTTCATCGGGCAATTACATCAATTGTCTAAGTCACATTAGGTCACTTTGATTCACTTACTCAAACTTTATCCTGTCCAAGCGACCAATTGACATCAACTGTCATGCTTTGACTCGACCGGGGCAATTAAACCAATTGCACCAGATTGTTCAACCAATTTTAATCAATTGTATAGCATCAATCAAAAGCACACACCACATTTGCACCGTATATTTTGCCTGACCTAAAGGTACTAATTGGCTTGATGTTTCTCCATATTCACTCTGATCTCTTCCATTCTTTCATCATATTGCTAAATTCTTCTCTTCTACCACCCCATCAATTTTCATTCTTTTTCGAGAGATCACTCGGTTTTTCAAAAATTTTGGCCCATCTCTTGAGGGGGCATACCACCCATTAAATTAACATTTTATGGGGCATATTTCTTCACACCTATTTTCTTTCTTTGAAACGATGTGATAAACCACACCGTCTCAAAGAGGGGCAAATGTAGTCAGAAAAAACTTTCCATTTTAATTAAATGAATATTTGTTATTTATTTGATTAAAAATCCACTAGCCATCAGTTAATTAAATTAACATTTAATTAATTCATCTTCAAAATATTCTCTTATTAATTAAATAAATTATTCAATTTATTTTAATTAATTCATTAAACCAAAATCACAATCAATTAAATGAATAAATCTTATTTATTTAATTTTAATCCTCTTTCCTCTTTTAAATAAATTAAATAAAACATTTATTTAAATCATTAAATCCCCCCACTTGCATTCTCCTAAAAATGCAACTTGCACCTATTTGTTGAAATAAATGAATTTTATTTTAATAAAATCCTATTTTCCCTCACCCACCAAACCCACTTGCAATCCTAACCCCCTTCTAGATTCTTCTAACCCCTTTCTAATTAGCTTAATACATCCCCTAAATATTGTCACATTCCTAAGCAACTTGAAGTCACTTCTCAAAGACTCCAAAGTCTTTGAAAAGCATAAAAAGCTTTGTGTGTTAAACAAATTAACCTCTAAAGTCTTCCAAACCACTTATGGCTCTTACATGACCATTTATGGTTAACCCCTAACTCAACCCTCATGTGACTCATGTGTCTCCTCAAGCATTTATTGCTTTGACCATGGTTATCCCTTTAACCTTTGCACAAGAGTTTATCCATTGGATAAAATAATTATTCTTTGGATAATGAATTTATTCACTCAACCCAACCTTGACCTTAACTCCCAAGTTAACCCTCAAGTCATTTCAAGAATTTAATGTTTTTTCCCTCTCCTCTCAACCTATCTCATATTGACACTTGTCATCCTGGGATTGGGTTGAAAGCCATCACATGGATTGAATATCATTCAATCCTGACCCTTGCTAAGATTAGTCAATCTCAACCATCCATTGCTCCATTTTTCCTATAAATAGAGCCCATTTCTTCATAATCCAGATCTTGAAAACTTGTATGCATTTAACCTATAGTGAATTTTAGAGAGCATTTAGCATAAGCATTTACATTTACTCTTTTGCACTAAAATCAACACTAGATTAGACAATAATCTCATTTCTAGTTTGTTCATGTTTACATTTCATGATATTTTTATTTCATAATCTTGAATCTCCATAAGACATCCAAAAATATTGCAAAAAGCTACTAAGAGCTACACTCATTTAGGAACTTGGAGAGGAGAGGAACAAGGGAGGAGCCACTATGATGTTTTGGTCAGCATTTGGAGGAATTTAGTTTTATTTCTTGTATCTTTGAAAGCTTTCCATTTCTTATTTAGCATCTCTCTTGATATTCTTGATTAGGCTATTGTTTAAATTTTGATTTGCTAACACTAACACTTGTTGTTTGTGTTTTTTCATCGTAACAATCTCCTTTTTGCATTGCGTCAGTTACTATAGGCATATACATTCTAGAATATCATTTAAGCATTGTTATTATAGGCAATTGCATCTTAGATCTAGCTTAATTTGATCATTTTCTAGCTTAATTACATCATCATCATAGCTTAATCATACATATCATTATCTTGATTAGCCTCTTGGATCATATAGCATAATTAATCTCATCTAGCTTGCATATCGTATCCTTTTAAATCCTCTGTCTAGGTGTAGTCAAGTCACTAGGATTGCTTTATCAGGATCTTAGAACAAATCTACACTCGCATCTCTTAGGAGGCAATAGGTTGCTTTGTCATGGTTTATCTTTCGTTTAATTTCAATTTTCTAACCATGCTTGTAATGATCTATTGAGTGTTTGTGTTGCAGCTACAGGTACCCTACTTCACACACATGACATTTTGGCGCCCACCATGGGGCCTAGCCCCTTTGATCTTTAACAAGTTTTCTTGTAGGAAATCTCATTGACAGCTTGATTAGCTCTTTTGGTGCACATATTAGCTCTCTTGGGTTCTAGATTCTCATTCTTGGCCTCTTTTGTAGTATTCCAGCACGTCAAATGGCATATTTGGGAGATTTCTCAACTCTATTTTTTTTTATGTTTTTCTCTTTTTTACTGTTTTTAGTCTGTACCTTAGCATTTATGGTATGTCTTGTAGCATTTTTGGTCATTTTAACAGCGTTCTCAGTCAATTTGGTAGCGTTCTTGGTCAATTCTGCAGCGTTTTTGGTTAATTCAGCAATGTTTTTGGTGTTCAGAATAGCGTTTTTGGTTAATTTGATAGCATTCTTGGTCCATTTGATAGCATTCTTGGTCAATTTGATAGCATTTTGAGTATTCCATTTATTTTTCTAATGTGGTATTCTGCATTTCTCATTTTTGCTTTTGGACTGTCATTTTCCCGAACCTAAGTTGTAGTTTGTTGGTTTTGCAGGTGCTTATTTCGCTTTGAAAGATTGAAATCATAAATCATTTCCTCATCAAAGAATGCAATATAAACTACTAAATTTGTTTGCAGCCGTGAGATTTTGCACTTATTTTTGATAAATTAGGCACATAGACTAATTATAATGAAAATGAACAAATATGTCTTATGTGTTTTGATGATAGGCAAGTATGCTCTCACCTTTCTTAGGTGATCAGAAAGCTAGACTCATTTTTTTCTTTCAATAGTGCATATGTTTAGTGGACCTGCCCTCTTGAGGAGCCTATAAGGCCAAAAGCATTAAGGTCGGTGAGAGGGGAATGACCCAAGTGGAATAGCTAACACCAAGTACTCCAACCTACTATAAAATAAACGTGATTTGATAAAAATCAAGTCAACAATAGTGCTTGAGAATAGCTCTCCTCCATACGTTCGAGTATATCAAACCTTGGTTTTCATGGCTAGGAGACCTCTTAATTGAGTTTATACCTCGATGTGTCAAATGGATCCCTTACTAGTTCCAATTAAAATCAGAAGCTACCTAGTTTACCTCCAAACATTATTAAATTCTTAGTGCATGGAGGGGGAAGAATTTTTCCTTAAGACACTCACCATATGTCCATCTTGGGTTTATGTGCAAACTCCCCTTTTGAGACCTTATTGATAGGCTCATAATGGAACTCCACTAGCTCTTGCAAAGGCAAAAACATGAGCACCCTTTAGGGGGTGACAAGGTTGTGTGAGCTGACAGGGTACCAAGTGTGGGCTAAGAACTAATAATGAAGCCAATCTCCTTAGGATAGACTAAATGATGTGTTTTCAATTGTTCAAAACCCATGAAAACTTGGGCTTTCTTTAAAGCTTCTTGAACATACACTTTATGTGTACTCTGGGATAAAAATACAATCTGAATTATGTGTTTGTTAGTCAAGTCAGGATATCATCCATTGAAATACAACAAAAATTGCAAACTCAAACTTCAAATTGTCAAATTTATAAGTTTCACATCAGATTATCTCTCACAACCCAAATAGTAGCTCTCACGGTCCAAACAATCGCTCTTTCGATCCAAGCAATTTCTCTTTCAATCCAAACAGTAGCTCTCATGGTCCAAACAGTCACTCTTTCAGTCCAAACAATCACTCTCACAGTCCAAACAGTCTCTCTTTCAATCCAAACAGTCACTCTTTCGGTCCAAACAATCGCTCTTACAATCCAAATAGTTGCTCTTTCAGACCAAACAATAGCTCTTTCAGTCCAAATAGTAGCTCACATGGTCTAAACAGTAGCTCTCATGGTCCTAATAATCCTTTTTAGACATATAGATGCCTGTGGTTTATGCCATTTAAATCAATGATTGTGCATAAGTCAATGACTTGCCGATGAACATAATCAAGAGTCTCCAAGTGCTGATAAGAGTTGACAAGTGTTGACATCAATGACAAAACCATATCAACATATCCAAAATACCAACAATCTCCCCCTTTGGCATTGATGCAACACAAGATGGAAAAACCATCAAAGTGCCATAACAGAAATGCCAAAAATCAAAAACCAACAATCTCCCAAAGATATCATTAACCAGAAACCAAAATACAGATGCATAGAGTAATAATCTCTCCAATAATCTGTCCCCAAAGTAACAGTCTCTCCTCAAAGTAACATTCTCTCCCCCAAGGGATAATGTGTTTTTTCATAGATATCTCTCCCCCTTTGACATCAAATGCCAAAGTAAGACAAAAACGAGATTCAAATACAAAATACCATTTCATTACAAAATACCAACTACTCCCCCTAAGAAGTAGCTCTCCTCATCAAAGACGGAATAAGAGATTTCTCTGTTAATTCTATCGGTTGATGACAAACATCAACTGTCTAAGTTTCTACCGGTGGGGGTAGAACCCCAAGCTACTCTCTGAGATATTCAAAAGTATCCTTAGGCAAAGGCTTAGTAAAAATATCTGCAATCTACTCTTTAGTATTCACATAAACCAATTTGACTTCTTTTGCTTCAACATTCTCTTTTAGAAAATTGAATTTGATAGAAACATGTTTAGTCTTTGAGTGGAATACCGGATTCTTAGATATATCAATTGCTGCCAAATTATCACACTAAATAGTTATAGGTTCCTTGCATTTTACCTTTATGTCCTTCAACATTTGTTTAATCCATACTACTTGTGTGCAATTAGTTGCTGCTGCAACATATTCTGATTCTGTTGTTGATAAACATGTGCAACTTTGTTTCTTGCTCAACCAAAAGATTAGTCTGCTACCAAGAAAAAATTCTCCACCGGTGGTACTTTTTCTATCATCTACATCTCCTACCCAATTTGCATCTCTGTATGCACATAAATCAAAGTTTTCATCTCTAGGATACCATAAGCCAAGATTTGTAGTGCCTTGTAGGTACCGGAAAATCCTTTTTACTGTTGATTCATGATTTTCTTTAGGATTACTCTGAAATCTTGAAACAATACATACTGCATTCATAATATTAGGTCTTGTTTATGTCAAATACAATAAACCTCCTATCATAGACTTGTACCTAGTTGGATTAACGGGTGTTGATTCATCCTTCAATGATAATTTATCAGTTATAGTCATAGGTGTGCTTACCGATTTAGAGTTCTCCATGCCAAATTTCTTTAGTAATTCCTTCAAGTACTTAGATTGACATAAGAATATACATTTATCAGTCTGTGAAATTTGCAATCCTAAAAAGAATTTTATCTCCCCAATCATAGACATTTCAAATTCTTGCTGCATTTTATTAGAAAAGTCTTTACATAATCCATCTTCTCCTCCAAAGATTATATCATCAACAAAAACTTCTATAACTAAGATGTCATCATTAGTCACTTTGTAATATAGATTGTTGTCTGCATTACCTTTAGTGTATCCAATCTTGAAAAGATATTTGTCCAATATAGCATACCAAGCTCTAGGAGTTTGCTTTAGTCCATACAAAGCTTTCCTTAACCTACAAACCATATCTTTGTCATCTATCAATGAAAATCCATTAGTTTGTTCAATGTAAACTTCTTCTTCAAGATCTCCATTCAGAAACACACATTTAACATCCATTTGATATACTTTATAGTTATTGTGGGTTGCAAAAGCCAAGAATAATCTAACTATCTCAATTCTAGCTACTGGTGCAAAGGTTTCATTATAGTCAACTCCTTTCTGTGAATATCCCTTACACACTAATCTTTCTTTATTTCTTATTATTTTACCATCTTCATTAAATTTATTTCTGAATACCCATTTAGTTCCAATTACATTTTTGTCTTTAGGCTAGGGAACTAATGTCCATGCGTTATTCTTTTCAATTTGTTCCAATTCATCTTCCATAGATTTAATCCAATATTTATCTTCACATACCTCATTAATTGATGCTGGTTCAATTTGAGAAATAAGACATACTTGTTCATTTGCCAATCTTCCTCTAGTCATAACTCCTTGATACTTGTTTCCAATTATCTGATCTTCAGAGTGGTTCAATCTTACATACCAGGGTGTTTTTACTTGTTGTTGTTCCTCAATCATTGTGGAATCCTCAGATGATGCTGGTGTGACTAGATCAACATTTTGTACCGGTGTACTCATTATAGGTTCATTTGTTATTATCTCTATTGCCAGTTCAGAGTCCATGTTCCTTGAATTTCCTCTAAACTGTTCATCAATCTTCACATTTGCACTCTCAACAATTTTCTGCAATCTCTTGTTAAAACATCTATATGCCTTTCTCTTAGATGAATAACCAAGAAATATTCTTTCATCAGTTCTAGGATCAAATTTGCCAATATAATCATCTCTTATAATATAGCATTTACTTCCAAATATTCTGAAATATTTAAGAGTAGGAGTAATACCAAGCCATAGTTCATGAGGGGTCTTACCGGTTTCACCTTTGATGTGAACTCTGTTGAATGTGTAGACTGTTGTATTCACTGCTTCTCTCCAATATATATGAGGTAGTTTTTCTTCTGATATCATGCTTCTAGCTGCATCCAAACTAGTTTGGTTCTTTCTTTCTACAACTCCAATCTGCTGGGTTGTCCGAGGTGCTAATAATTGTCTACTGATTCCATTCACTTTAGAATGTATTAAATTCCTTAGATGTGAACTCACCTCCTTGATCTGATCTCAAACATTTGATTTTCTTAACGGTTTCATTCTCTACCATCACCTTGAATAGTTTGAATTTCCCAAAAGCTTCTGATTTCTCCTTGAGAAAAGTAACCCAACACATTCTAGAATAGTCATCAATGATTAGCATAAAATACCTATCTCCTTGTAAACTTCTAGTTCTTGAAGGGCCACATAGGTCAGTATGAATTAAGTCAAGAGTGTTACTAGATTTTTCTGGACTACTATTAAAAGATGCTCTAACTTGCTTTCCAAATTGACATTCCTTACATATCGAATTGTGAGGTTTAACAATCATAGGTAAATCTCTTACTGCCTTAGTTGTACTAATTTTCACAATACAATCAAAATTTGTATGACAAAGTCTCTTATGCCATAACCAACTTTCATCAATATGAGCAATCAAACATGCCTTCTCATAGTTATTCAAATGAAAGAAATTACCTCTAATCTGATTACCGGTTGCAATTTCTAAGCCAGTTCTATTCATGATTGTGCATTTACCATTCATAAATTGTAACTGAAATCCTTTTTCACCTAATTGACCAACACTCAAAAGATTATGCTTCAAACCTTCAACATAGTAAACATTATCAATATTGTTCTTACCATCAAAAGATATAGTCCCTTTTCCTTTGATCATACAAGCTTTATCATCTCCAAATCTCACTAGACCTCCATTGTATTCCTGAAAGGTTAAGAATTTACTTCTATCACCAGTCATATGATGTGAACATCTTGAATCAATGATCCATTCATCCTTATCTTCAAGTTTAGCTACTAGGGCCTGCTCTACCGGTTGAGTAGTAGGTGTCGGTTAATCTTTTGTTATAGCAACAAAATCCTATCCATTGTCTGTTGAATCCTCATCAAAATCATCAGTAACAAGATTTTTCTCTATTTTTCTTAAATTTATCTCTGATATTTAGGGTTAGGCTTATATGTTCTTTTAGCTTCTTCTTTCAATCTTGCATGTCTATCAGGACACCTTGATACCATGTGACCAACTTTATTGCAGTTAAAACATGTAAAGGGTGCTTTACCTTCATACTTACTTCCAACTAGACCTTTAAGAATTTTCCTTGCAAATAGTGCTTCAAGTTCTTCAAATTCCTCATTTTCTCTCCTGCTTTCTTCAAGTTCTCTTGCATAAAAAATTTTCCAATCAGATTTGTCAAATGATGATGATGACGCATATGACGTTGATGGTTTAAAAGCTAAATCTATCTTTATTGTAGCAACAGGACCAAATTCCTCAAGTTCAAAAGTTGAAAGTTTTCCAACCAAAGTGTCTCTAGATACTAATGCATTAGGCATTGTTCTTAATTCATTTATAGCAGTAACTTTCATTTTATATGCCAGTGTAAATTCTCTTAAAAATTTAGAAGCAATTTCATCTTCACTTAAGGTTCCTCCATATATTGTATACCCAAAACAATTTCATTTACTCTTTCCATAAAAGCAGAAATCCTTTCATCTTCTTCCATTTTCAGATTTTCATACCTGACCCGAAAGCATTCAAATTTTGCAATTTTGACTATGGAATCTCCTTCAGTCAATGTCTCCAATTTGTCTTAAATAGCTTTAGCAGTAGATCTGTCTGATAATCCCATGATTTGCTGATCTGACAATACGCTCAAAAGTGCTTCTTTTGCTTTGCAATCATTTTCCTCATCTTTAACCAAGGTTGGTGGATTAGGTTGACCTTGAGTAGGAGAAGTATAACCATTCTTTTTAACATCTCATATGTCCTTTCCAATGCAATTCAAACATGTCTCCATCCTGATCTTCCATATGCCATAGTTAGTTCCATCAAGTTTCAGACTGTCCTTCTTGAAATAGTTAGAAGCCATAGGATCTCCTCAAGCTGTTAAAATTCTGCAAAAAGAGGAGTAGGCTCTCATACAATTTGTTAGGTCTTGGAGACAACTGAGAGGGTGGGGGGGGTGAATCAGTTGTCCAATAAATTCAAACCAAAATTAACTTAACCAAAACTTAATGCTTAATACCGGTAAACCAAACATTATGCCAATAGATAGTTTTATCAGTTAGAAGCAGTACCAGTAAAGATTAATGCATGAAACAGAAAGACAATAACATCCACAAAACATAACGCATATATTTGTATGTGGAAACCCTGTAAGGGGCAAAACCATAGTGGGAAGCCTTACCCACAATCAGATTATACTACTATAGATAGTATTGTGTACAAAATGGAGTCTGCACATACAGAAAGGCCAATTGCCTAGAGCTCACCGCTCAATCACAAAATGGGATTCACACTGACTACAATTGGATGGTTAAATCCAATGATAGTGTACTGCTCAAAATAGCATCTTCATATGCTGGATTCAGTACCAGTTTAGCTTTGATTTTCCTTCTTCAAACCTTCCTTCAATCTTGAATGATGCCTGCATGTATAGCTCTGCTTATATTCGCATATACCTTATTACAATCATTTTTCCAATCCCATATTAGTCTCACAAAAGAGATCTTACATTTATACCATAACCTAAGACCAATTTAGTAGTTCGGTTGACTAAAGATATTATAATAAAATTAATTACAAATGAATCAATATGCCATGCATCATGTCAGCTCAATGCATTTACAATAATAATAGTGTGTGGGGGAAAAAGCGAGACTAGGTTAACATGCCCTAATCCTACCTTTTGACACACATTAGGGAATACGAAAGAGCCTAGAGGTATCACACAATTGGCTACTTCTTTTTGTGAAAGAGAGAGCCATGGGCTACCTATTAGGATTTCTATTCCTTTGTTGAAATTGAAAGATAAAATGATGCGAGTTCAAGTCCTAATCCCAAAATGCAAGTATGAACTAATAACAAGATTGCAGAATTGAACTTAAACAATGGAAAGCTACAAACACAAGGACAAGCTAAGAATGCAGATGCATACCCGGAGTCAAAATTTGATTGAAAATGTTCAGGATGGGGGCGCAGGCACCACTGTCCTGATTCTGTCCCAGAAACTGCACCTGAAACTGCTGTTTTGCACTCTGGAAAACTGTCAGAAATGTTGTCTGTCAGGAGGACCAGGGCGCCCAGCGCCTCTGTCATAGGGACCAGGGCACCCAGTGCCTCTGTCCTAGGGACCAGGGTGCCCAGCGCCCCTATCCTAGCAGGACCAGGGCACCCCACGCCCCTGCCCTGGTCTTTTGCTCTGCAATTTGGTGTGGAGTGTTGTCTCGACCTGCTTTTCTCGGATCTGCAACCTGCGACGTCGTCCGAGTCCCGAAACCTGCACTTGTATCTGAAAAAGGTGTTTGGATGGCTATATAGGGTTTTGCCTTAGTCAAACCCCCACTTCGGTGATTTCCACCTCCATGAATAGCCAAGTTGTATTGTAAAAGTAATGTGTGTGCAGACCTTGTGTGTGTGCAAGATCTAAAATGCAAGTAAGCAAACTAGAGAAACCTAGAAAGTAAACCCTAATTGCTTGTAAATGATAATGTAAATGCTCTAAACGAAGATTCAAAGTGATCTAAAGCATGAATAAATGATATATTGAAGCTTATTCAAAGACATGAAAACAACATGAAATCATACCCAATCCCCAAGGGAGGGGTACAAGCCAATCTTCAGTCGGTAATCTCCTATTGTTCTGCAATGTCTTCCAAGCCCTAAATGGATGAATGGAATTGATGAATTCTTGATAGAGGGATGTTGAATGTTGTTGAAGTCTTCAAAGATCTGCTCTTTCGCTACATATGAGGTTCCTGAAAACAAAAATTCAGATCCCTTCAAATGAAGAAAGAGAGCTCTTATGTATGAAACCCTAGGTCATAATTTCATCTTTTGGCCGACCTAGAGATTGAATATCCTACGAATTTCTTGGGGTTAAGCTTTATTTTATGATTGGATCGTGCTCCTAAAATTTTGAGAAAAATGTCTGGGACCGTGTGCACTCTGGGCGCCATGGTCCTGGCAACTTTTCACCAAATTTTTAGGGCCGTCAGATATGATGATTTTAGAGAGAATCCCAAAGTTACAGGTGATTTCAAGATGTTTTGACCCCCGAAATAAAGCCCCCAAGTTCAAAATAGGACTTAATTAGGGTTTTTGATTAGATGATGTATTGGAGGAATAACATGAAAAGGGGCACACTTTAATGAAAGGGCCCGACTTTATGATGTGAAGGATGATGAAATAGGACCTTAGACCTAATTAATTTGATTAATTAAGTGCTAAAGGAGAAATGCAATGCAAAATGTAAAATGCACCAAGGCGGGTGCTAAACTAGGTGTGAAATTGTACCACCCTAGCAAGTGCGTACAATTTACGATGCTACATTTAGCCCCCACTTTAGTGGTCATATGAGTACTATGTGCATATGCAAGCTAAAGTACAGAAAGTAAACATCATTTGAAAAAGGATATATCCATAAGTTGTCGGACGAAGCCCCCAGTGGTATCTGCAGTACACAGTTAGGAACCGCACCCTACAAAACACATGTTAGATCACAAAATCACCTAATTCTTACTAAGGAAGGTGATGAAATTTGTGAGTAGCTATATGCCCCCCCCTGTTTCGACTTGCTTATTAGGGAGGTGAAACAGGGTAGCATGTTTACTTACAACAAATTGTGTAAGAGAGTATTGATGAGGGATGTTCACTAAAAAGGCTTCATCAGAGCACTTTTTGGAACATCCTGAGAGTAGGGGAATGAAAATATGATTCCTACGCAACAAATGGTTCGACAATCGCATCTCCCAAACTCAAGTTATGATGAAATGAGTGATAGAGGAAAATTAGGGTTTTGAAAGTAAAGGTAAAGGAATGAAAGTATATACCTTGAAAGTGACATTTGCATTTGTCACTTTGTTGATTTCTGAATATTGTTTATTGCAACGGAGCCCACATAGCCATCATCATGCCTTCATGATGACCGGAGCGTCCCACGAGGACTGAGATCCTGCGACAGGTCGTGATTGATGACGAGCCACTGGACGAGGTGAGTTGACTTAATGTTGACTTTTGATTTTCTGCATTTGACTTTCTGTGATCGTTTGCAAGCCCTAGAATCTGACCCTGGGTCCCACCCAGGGTGCCATGGTCCCTGTGGGGTGCCATGGTCCCTTCAGGGCACCATGGTCCCCTCAGGGCGCCATGGTCCCTGACAGGGTGCCATGGTCCCTAACAGGGCACCATGGTCCCTAACAGGGTGCCATGGTCCCAATCAGGACTTGGCAAGAGATGTCAGGGTTAGCATACGATGTTCGATAGTTTGCATGAATGATTTTGATGATTGAGTACTGATTATAGTTATGTTTTTGTGTTGTAGGGTCTCCCATACATGAGAGAGCATATAGCGGGGCAGATTCTTCGTAGTTTGCGAGATCAGATTCCCCGACTGACTCAGGCAGAGAGAGACACATTGTCGATCGTGGGTTTATGGTCTATGATTCTTATGCCGGCCATTCGATTTCATCCTGCGATGCTGATGGCACTCATGGAGCGATGGGATCCTAACACATGCATGTTCCAGCTTCCAGTAGGGGAGATGACGGTGACACTTGAGGATGTGTACCGCATTCTTCGCCTATCGATCAGAGGAGCTACCGTGACATATGCGACCGATTAGTCAGTAGAGGATCATCAGAGGGAGCAAGTATATTGCATAGGGAGAGTCATGCCGAGTGAGACAAGAGGTCGTATCATGGTCAGCTGGCTCTTACATCCTACAGGAGAGGTGCCCCTCATGAGACGTCTTATGATAGCCATCATTGCACTAGCTGTCTGCCCTAATGGGTGAGGTACGCACATGCATGGGGGTCTCACATGGTGCATCAGGGCTATGGAGAGACACAGGAGAGTATATGCCTGGGGTCAAAGTATGCTTGCACATCTCTATCACGACCTTGAGGAGTATGTTTTCGGATAGGGTTGCAGCTTGATGACATGCACACTTCTGCAGGTGTGGATATTTGAGCACTTTACATGCACCAGGCTTGTCGGCTATCTGATGAGTGTGGCTAGCGAGCGACCTAGGGTATTTGCTTATCCACTTACCAGCAAGTGGAGATTTGGAGATCTACTGTATTGGAGAGTGACATTTGACAGATTGACAGCTGAGGTGACTGTGTGGAGACCATATCTGCGGATACACAGATGAGATGGGATGGAGAGACAGTTAGCATGCTTACAGAGGAACTGCCTTCTGGGAGGGTGATATCCACACATCATAGTCCCATTCTACTTTGACCGAGTACAGAGGCAGTTTGGGCTAGAGCAGTGTGTTCCAGCCGATGTGCCCATCTACACTCCACACTCACGAGTCCTTCCCAGACCCAGAGCAGTAGCGAGACCTATGATAGATGATATCAAGATCACAGATATAGAGGGGTCCAACCAGGATGTGGTGACTGATTATGCTTCAGATCCTAGGGCATAGTGCAAGTATCTCTCATGGTTTATGAGATCATACCTAGGGCCTATCTTTCCACCAGATCACCCGACAGGCCATCCAGGCCCATGGAGACATGGAGACCGAGATGAGGATCAGGGATCCAGGTCAGAGGAGGGAGAGGGTCATGAGGAGGTAGGAGATCCTGATCCACCCACAGGGGATCAGCCTAGTGCCGAGGAGGAGGAGGATGATGACAGAGATATAGATGAGGAGAACGAGGATGCAGGTGAGGATGCGGATGAGGATGAGGATGAAGATGAGGATAGAGATGATGAGGAGGGGTCAGATGCCGCTCCCCACCATTCAGGAGATGATACCATAGCCCTGGATCCTCCTCTTATTCCCCAAAAGGGGGAACATGAGGCGATACGGAGACCTATTTCTAGTACGGGCCAGCCTACACCCATCGTGCATAGATTATTTGAGTGTGGGGAGCCTAGTAGTTCCCAGTCATAGATGCTACCATATCATGATCCCTACTGGCGTGAGGGAGATCCAGGTATAGTAGGTTTATATTGATTGATTGATGTTTTGATGATATAAAATGGTACTAATACATGTTTTTTTCTACTGCTACAGCTAATGTGCAGGAGTGGCGTTCTCTGATCTAGCAAGTAGTGACAGATATCTCCACAATGGCACAGATCCCTAGTTCCTCACAGGTTGCTTATAGACCTCAAGGGAACACGAGTCGGCATGATGAATTGTTTTCCCCATTTCGAGTATAGGTAGAGATATGGAGGGAGAGAGAGCGAGCTCTATCAGAGGACCTTTAGCAGGCATAGCATGATCTAGCAGCAGCTCAGGCCGAGGCTACCTCGTATCGCGCGATCCTTATGGATAGGGATCGTAGGAGTTCCTCTCAAAGCCATTCACGATTTATATCACGGTATACCCCTATGGGTCCACCCACACGACTAGATCAGGAGAGAGCATCTAGTCGTCACTCTCTAGCCACCAGCCCTAGGGATAGGAGATGATCTTATGATGTAGGGTAGGTCACATTTTGGATGTGTAGTGACCTACCTTTGTATATTGATCCACACACACACATATATATATATATACATGCTTCTTTGTTTCAAACATGTTATCTTTAATGTCTAAAAACAATGGGTATTTTGATTTAAAGTTAATACATTTGGTAGATGTACATGTATGTTCCTAATTTAATTTCCATGTGATTGATTTCTCAATGCTCCATGATTAAATTGGTACATGTGTGACTTAATTAAAATATTTGATCAAGTACTACATTGATGATAGGGAAGAAAAATATGTGTTAAGCCTAAGAATCATATAACTAATGTGATTTAATTTGAATTTAAACACAACATGACACGATTCAACTTAACACATAAAGATATTGTATAATATGCCAACATAATGAAAAATGTAAATCTTTTGCAATTTACATAAATGAATTCAAGACAAACCATAAAGTAAAGAAACACGCTTGTCAGGAACGAAGCAATATAGATTAAACAAAACATCATTTAATTCCATTTGCTCTAACAAAGATATGCTAACATATTATCCAATTTTGAAGAAGTGAGAAAGGAAATAGATGAATGATAAGGAATGAGGAATTAAGCATAGTATCTACGCAAGTGCATAGCGTTTATAGGGTCTTTAAGAGACGTACCGTCTACACCCACTATTTTGTAAGCACCTGATCCATAATCTTCAATAACAATATACGGTCCAAGCCAATTAGGACTAAATTTTCCCTTTTCTTCAGGTAAGGCATTCACATTGCACTGATTCTCATAGAGCACTAAGTCACCCACTGAGAAGGAATGTTGAATAACCTTATCATTATAGCTTCGTTGTAGAGTTTTGTGATATGCTTGAATATGCTCAAGAGCATTTATACGCTATTCATCAAGCATCTCAAGCTGTTGAAGTCTTTGTTCTCTATAAGCGTCATCATCTACTATACCTTTGAGAGAAACTCTAAGTGACGAAATCTCTAATTCTAAAGGCATAATAGCATCAGCACCATAAACAAGATTATAAGGTGTAGTTTCGGTAGCAATTTGTATGCTTGTTCGGTAGGCCCAAAGAGCATAAATTAGCTGAGTACTCCAATCCTTACCATGCTTATTCATGGTTTTATGAAGAATTTGTTCAATTATCTTATTGGATGATTCGGCTTGACCATTTGATTGAGGATAGTATGGTGTAGAAAATCGATGTTTGATATGATACTTCTCGAGGAATTTCTTCACGTCCTTGTTCTTAAATGATGTCCCATTATCAGAGATTATAGTGGAAGGTATCCCGAATCGAGAAATAATGTTTTCTAGAAGAAATTGACAAATCACTTCAGCAGTAGTAGAGCGAAGGGGAACGGCTTCTACCCACTTTGTAAAGTAATCTGTTGCGGTTATAATGAAAGTATGTCCTTGAGATGAAGGAGGAGAGATTTTACCGATGAGATCCAACCCCCATGTAGAGAAAGGCCAAGAAGCTACATGAGAACGAAGTTCTTGGGCAGGAGCATGAATCAAATTATTGTGTTGTTGACATTGATGACATTTCTTAACAAATGAAAAAGAATCCTGCTGCATAGTTTGCCAATAATATCCCATATGGAGCAATCTTTGAACCAAGGAATTGCCTCCCAAATGCCCCCCACAGGCACCTGAATGTGCCTCTTCAAGAGCAATAGGGATTTCTGATTTGTTAAGACAACGAAGGAGAAGACCGTTATAACCCCTTCGGTAAAGAACATTAGAAAGAATGATATATCTAGCGGATAGCTTGCGAATTCTAGCCCTAGTGTTCCTATTAGCGGAATCAGGAAAGGTACCATCAGTCAACTATCTTACGATATGCAAATACCATTCATTTGAGTCTATAAAGTCACAACATGTCACCAAGCTAGAATCATCTACAATAGCTGGAGAAATAAGGTTGTGAATAACAAATTTCAGATCAACCATAGGGTCCTCTAAACATACCAAAGAAGCCACACATGCCATTGTGTCCGCAAGTTGATTATCTTTTCGAGGAACAGGTTCCATGGTGTAAGAATCAAATTTTTGTAACAAAGAGATAGCGAGGTCTTTATATTGTGATAATTTGTCTTGTTTCACTTGATATAGTCCTGTTACTTGTCTTATAATCAGTTGAGAATCTCCAAAAATATGTATGTGTTTTATATTTAGAGCTAAGGCTGCCTTTATTCCTGCTATAAGAGCCTCATACTCAGCAATGTTATTGGTACATAGGAAATTGAGACGATAAGATAAGGGAATGGACTTCTTCGTAGGAGAAATCAAAACAACCCCTGCCCCCGATCCTGTATGACACTTAGAGCCATCAAAGTATAACTCCCAAGTTTCATCTTTCTCTGTACAAAGAATGAAGTCATCAGGAAAAGACTCAGGGTTAGGGAAGGAGAAAGGTGAAGGGGCTTCAACTAGGTGATCGGTCAACGCTTTCCCCTTTAATTGCTCTTTGTGAAACAAATTTAAGGTCAAACTCAATTAACATCATAACCCACTTAGCTAGGCGTCCTGATAAATCAGTTTTAGAGAAAAGATGCTTCAAAGGATCAAACTTTACCATGACATGGACTTCTGAATTTAAGAGATAATGTCTCAATTTCTGAGTCGCAAACACCAAGGCCAAGCATTGTCTTTCTATCGCAGAATATCGGGTCTCATAATCAAGTAAGGTACGACTTATATAATAAACCAGACACTCCTTACCATCTTTATCATGTTGTGCCAATAATGTTGCAAGAGCATGAGAGGAAGCAGCTGTATAAAGAAGAAAGGGTTTAGAAGGTTCGGCCAGTTGAAGGATAGGAGGATTAGCCAAATACACTTTTAAATCTTCAAATGCTTGCTGACAATCTTCATTCCATTGAAAAGTGATATTCTTTTTGAGAAGTTGAGTAAAAGGAAAAGTACGATCTGCAAGTTGAGATACAAACCTACGAATAGCTTGAATCTTTCCTTGTAAGCTTTTGAGTTGAGACACATTTCTAGGAGGTGGCATGTTGACAATAGCATCAATTTTCTTAGTATCCACCTCAATCCCAAGATGCGAAACTATGAATCCTAATAGTTTTCCACTATCCACACCAAAAACACATTTTCGGGGATTCAAGCGCATGTGATATTTATGAATTCTTTCAAAGATTTGACGAAGCATTTTAATATGATCTACGCGAAGAATGGATTTGGCCAAAATATCATCAACATAATCCTCTAAAATCTTATGCATATAATCATGAAAGATAAGGGTCATCGCTCGTTGATAAGTTGCACCGGCATTTTTAAGTCCAAAAGGCATCATTATCCAACAAAACGTACCCCAAGGAGTGGTGAAAGTAGTTTTGAATTGATCTTGAGGGTTAATGTAAATTTGATTGTATCCTGAAAAACCATCCATGAAGGATAACAAGGCATGTCCTGCCGTAGAATCAACTATCATGTCAATGTTTGGAAGAGGGAAATCATCTTTTAAAGAAGCCTTATTTAAATCTCAAAAATCGGTACATATTCTTATTTTATTATCTGGTTTAGCCACAGCGACAATATTTGAAATCCATGGGGAATAATCGATAGGGCAGATAAATCCAGCCTCCAATAACTTTTCAATCTCAGCCTTAATAAGCAGAGCCACCTTAGGATTCATTTTTTGAATCTTTTGTTTCACGGGCTTAGCATCAGGAACTAAGACAATATTATGAGTAACGATCTTAGGATCTATACCAGGCATGTGAGAGTATGTCCAAGCAAAGATCTCGGGGAATTCATGCAATAAATCTTCATATTGTTTTTGTTCCTCTTCATCCAAACATTTTCCAATTTTAATAACTTTTTCTTCATTGCAAGGATCCATCTTAACATTAGTGGTGTCACTTATGAGAAGATTACTTTGTTGAGGAGTATCCTTTAACTGAGGGAATTCTTTCACAATCTCATCATTATCAATCTCTTTTCCAAAATAGGCTTCAGTGTTCAAACAATAAGGGAGTCCCCTATTGTGATGATAATGAGGAAGAGTATCATATGCTCCTAAAAACTCAGCTAAAGCATCATCGGTAGGAAAAACATCCAAAGCACAGGCACACAAAGGATCCTCATCAATGTACTTGGGGTGTTGCATTGATAGAGATGTAGAAATAGCATTAACACTAATACATGGTCTCTTAGAAGCTTTAGTGCGCTTGTAGGGATTATAGCCAAGTCCAAAGGCATAATTGTGAAGATTATTCTCTAGAGGAACCTTTATCCCTTGTTTGTGAGCACCACAACCATTTCCATGATACCCATGCTTAGCAAAAATGCAAAAACCACGACCATAACGATCAGCCATTTCAGAAAGAGAAGGCAGTTTTTCATAAGACAAAGAATCAAACTCTTCAGAATTAGAGGTGTGAGGAGAAGAAGTTTGAGAAGCGGCCACAAAATTATTACTCATAGGCTCAAGTATTGTTGATTTATTTTTAGCTTCTTCCTTCTTTTCAACCTTAAGCTCTCTAGAAGGAACCTTATATTCACCCACAAAGGTGGGATTAAAATCAAGGGATCCCCAATCGTCGTCTGCGAGAACCTTCTCAGGATCAAAATCCTTCTTATGTGTAGTTTCAAGTCGAGAAGAGTCTTCTTCAGGAGCTCCAGACTCATCCAAATAATTTTGATCATCAGAGAGCGAGGATTCATCAATAGGTATCTTGTTTAAAGAGTCATCACTAGACGAGGACAGCTTAGAAGAACCCCCTTTGGAAGTAGATGTTTGTAAACAAGCTTGGAAATTAGTATCACCTATCAAGGTATATGTCTTATTGTTATAGATAAATTTAACTTATCTATGTAATGTAGAGGGGACAGCTTGCATACTGTGAATCCAAGGTCTCCCTAATAACAAGTTGTATGTTAAATTTCTCGACATAACATGGATAGGAGTAGGTAAAGTAACAGGCCCCACTGTGAGGGGTAAGGTGATAATACCTAATGAAGTCTTAGCCACATTATCAAAGCCTCGAATAGGATGAGAGTTAGGCTCAATTAGGGATGTATCCACATTCATCTTATGCAAAAGATTAATGCTACACACATTAAGACCAGAGCCATTATCTACTAGTGTTCGTCTTATAGCAGTGTCTTTCATGATAATCACAATCATCAAGGGATCATATTGATGTTGAATTTCACTAGTAGGCAACTCATCTTGGGTAAACACAATTTGAGCTTTAGGATTCATCACAGAGTTAACCAAAGATGCTATATTACTAGATGTATTCGGTGGAGGTACATTCAAATCTTTCAAGGCATCTTGTAACATTCCATGATGAGCGGAAGAAGTTTGAATCAGATCCCAAAGGGATATCTTAGTAGGGGTAGCTTTAAGTTGCTCTATGAGATTATATTCCTTACTAAGAACTTGTGAAATACGTGGAGCTTGCGGAAGAATTGGCTGAGGATTTGGAAGAGAAACTGGAATAACAAGAGGAGGACTAGGTTGCCTATTATTTCTGGTATGATAAGTATGGGCAACCGCATGATAACTCTCTCTAGTTATTTGCTTGGCATAACTATAAGGACTTATAAGTTTTCTTCCTTGCACAGTGATGATTGGTTTATTCGGAGTACAAAAGGAATCATGATCATACCCTCCTTGGATAGTAAGGAGAGGTGATTTAGGAACTTGAAAGGTGGGAGAAGGATGAGCACCTTGGACTTCAAAGAGAGGCTTATTATGCTCATTCAAATTTATCATGTTAACCAACTTAGAAGTCTTGTTCTTGTTTAAAGATTTTGATAAATCCACAAATTCATCAAGAGCATCATCCAACAAAGTATGATCATAGCTATCAAAAGGTTTATCTTTTGGTTCAAATGGAGATATCTCTTCATAAAGGGGATTGTTGAAAACAACCATGTTACTAGATTTAGTGGAAGACTTGATAGGAATGTACCCTTGAGAGGAACCATTCAACTTATCTTTCTCATCACACCTAAATGACATAGTAACAAGGTTTATGAGTCTTTGGTAAAATGAAGGTTTGGCATCTTTAGGGTTCAAAAACTCATCTAAAGCTTCATATAATTCATCTTGGCTATACTCATAATAATCATCATAAGCATGAACATTTTGCAAATAAAAGTCTGACATTTTGAAATAAAAGTTGTATGAAATTTAAACACACAATGCAAAGAAACACACTCTTTTCTTTTTTTTTTCTTTTTAATGAAAATGAAATGAAAGCACACTAAATCTAGATCTAGATCTAACAAATGCAATGCAAGAGGAAGCAATGATAGTTTCACGTCGGGTTCACCAAAATGTGTGGGGGAAAAAGTGAGACTAGGTTAACATGCCCTAATCCTACCTTTTGACACACATTAGGGAATACGAAAGAGCCTAGAGGTATCACACAATTGGCTACTTCTTTTTGTGAAAGAGAGAGCCACGGGCTGCCTATTAGGATTTCTATTCCTTTGTTGAAATTGAAAGATAAAATGGTGCGAGTTCAAGTCCTAATCCCAAAATGCAAGTATGAACTAATAACAAGATTGTAGAATTGAACTTAAACAATGGAAAGCTGCAAACATAAGGACAAGACAAGAATGCAGATGTGTACCCGGAGTCAAAATTTGATTGAAAATGTTCGGGACGGGGGTGCGGGCACCACTGTCCTGATTCTATCCCGGAAACTGCACCTGAAACTGTTGTTTTGCACTCTGGAAAACTATCAAAAATGCTGTCTGTTAGGACGACCAGGGAATCCAGCGCCTCTATCCCAGGGACCAGGGCACCCAGCGCCCCTGTCCTGGTAGGACCAAGGTGCCCCACGCCCCTGTCCTGGTCTTTTGCTCTGCAATTTGGTGTGGAGTGCTATCTCGACCTGCTTTTCCTGGATCTGCAACCTGCGGCGTCATCCGAGTCCTGAAACCTGCACTTGTATCTGAAAAAGGTGTTTGGGTGGCTATATAGGGTTTTGCCTTAGTCAAACCCCCGCTTCGGTGATTTCCACCTCCACGAATAGCCAAGTTGTATTGTAAAAGTAATGTGTGTGCAGACCTTGTGTGTGTGTAAGATCTAAAATGCAAGTAAGCAAACTAGAGCAACCTAGAAAGTAAACCCTAATTGCTTGTAAATGATAATGTAAATGCTCTAAACCAAGATGCAAAGTGATCTAAAGCATGAATAAATGATATATTGAAGCTTATGCAAAGACATGAAAACAACATGAAATCATACCCAACCCCCAAGGGAGGGGTACAAGCCAATCTTCAGTCGGTAATCTCCTATTGTTCTGCAATGTCTTCCAAGCCCTAAATGGATGAATGGAATTGATGAATGCTTGATAGAGGGATGTTGAATGTTGTTGAAGTCTTCAAAGATCTGCTCTTTCACTGCATATGAGGTTCCTGAAGACAAAAATTCAGATCCCTTCAAATGAAGAAAGAGAGCTCTTATGTATGAAACCCTAGGTCGTAATTTCGTCTTTTGGCCGACCTAGAGATTGAATCTCCTACCAATTTCTTGGGGTTAAGCTTTATTTTATGATTGGATCGTGCTCCTAAAATTTTAGGAAAAATGTCCGGTACCGTGTGCACTCCGGGTGCCATGGTCTTGGCAACTTTTCACCAAATTTTCAGGGCCGTCAGATATGATGATTTTAGAGAGAATCTCAAAGTTACAGGTGATTTCGAGATGTTTTGACCCCCGAACTCAAGGCCCCAAGTTCAAAATAGAACTTAATTAGGGTTTTTGATTAGATGATGTATTGGAGGAACAACATGAAAAGGGGCACACTTTAATGAAAGGGCCCGACTTTATGATGTGAAGGATGATGAAATAGGACCTTAGACCTAATTAATTTGATTAATTAAGTGCTAAAGGAGAAATGCAATGCAAAATGTAAAATGCACCAAGGTGGGTGATAAACTAGGTGTGAAATTGTACCACCCTAGCAAGTGCGTACAATTTACAATGCTACAAACAGATCATCTTCATGATGTGTCGTGTTGATCTGGAATAGATATTCTTGTCGGTGCATAACCTAGACCTATTTTCTAGGAATAATAAATATGCAAACCTGAATAGACCAATGAACAAATCACCATAACAAAGTGTCCAAACAATGTCTTCGACATAACCAAGTAGTCTCCAAGTCATTCCAAGTGTCGGTGAACCAAATACCGGTGATTGTGCATAAGTCACTAACTTGCCGGTGAACATAATCAAGAGTCTCCAAGTGCTGATAAGAGTTGACAAGTGTTGACAAGTCTTGACATCAATGACAAAACCATATCAACATATCCAAAATACCAACATCTTAAGGTTTGTTACAATGTTGCAACATCAATTGATTATTCTTGAGCCTCCGCTTCTTGCATCCCATATTTATCTTTCCATTCTTTGAACATGTCATCACTAGGCCAAGAGAAGCTAACAAGTTTCTTCTTCAACTTATTTAATCTCTTCCCCGTGTTCCTTAATTGTTTAACTTCCGCTTCCAAAAACCCAAAATGTGACTTTATTTTTTCAATCTCCTCAATTGTTTGAATGAACAAAGATGTATCATCTGCATTTATGATGTCATTTATCCGTTGTGATAATTTATGGCCTAACTCACCAGGCCACATCTCTTCATCTTTTAACTTGTTAGTGCCAATAAAACCCCTAGGAAATAATTCAATCATCTAATCAACATACTCTTTTCTATATAGGTTTGCTTTTCTTTCTAGACCAACTCTTCCCTCTGGCAGCCTAGACATACCTTTTACCAACTCATAAGTGGATTTAATAGTATCATCAGCATCTGCCTCTTCATGGGATGAGCACATAAGTTCCAAATCCACCTCCCTAACCATCTATTTATTCAAAATTGGTTCTAGAATAGCCTTGTCCTCCTTTAAATCCGTCAACAAGCTCAAAACTCTTTTCATATTTATGTACACAATTGAAGCCCCAACTATGTCAGCAAATTTCAAGATTGTTTCCCTAATCTTCTCCTCATAATTATTTGCAAAAATGGCCCGAGCCTTCTTTAATTTTTCCATCTCATCTTGGATACTCTCAGTATATTGAAAACTAGGGGTTATAGGAGAGAGAGGAAATTCAATGATTGGGCTAGTAGGTGGAGGTCTAGTTGTAGAAGAGGCAATCATCAAATTAAAAGATTCACCCTTTTGTTGTTGCCCTCCTACCTGTCTCTTTAACTTTGCAATTGTACTGTCTTTACTAGCCACCTCAAGTTTGGCTTCATTGTAGGCTTTTAGGATTACCTCCAACTTCACCTGGAGATCAACCTTTTCCTTGGCTTCTTTCTCTGCTACTACCATATTGAATTTGTAGATTCCAAGGTTGTACTAGCAACTTCTATCGATCCTATATCCTTCACTCTCTTAACAATCATGCCTTCTGAATAGCTAGATTCTGAGGTATCATCCCTCCTTTTGTTCTCCTTTATCCTTAATGACCACATAACCAATGTTGCATGATCATTGCTATAAGTTACTCCTTCTAGAGGCTTTATCTCTTTTCTAAATACATCAAGAATCAGTGCATTAGCTATATCCCACCTGGGAAGAATCAAAACTCCAGCTTCTGCAATCATCTTCCTCCCCGGCTCAGGGGTGATGGCTTCAAATTCTACTAACATTTTGCTTTTCACATGTGCCTCAATCACAGATGTATCTTTGTGAGGACACTCCATCTTTCTTTTCTCACACCTTTCTTTGAATTGTTCTAAATTATTTATCCAAATAAATTGCAAAAATGATCATGTTTTAACAAAATTGCTATCTGCCAAGAACTCATCACTGGCCTGTTTAATGACAGGGTCCAATTCCTTACCTACAAACTCCTCAACCATCAACTCCATTCTGGCACTTGCTGGTTCTTCTGGCATTCCTTCCTGAATCTCTTCATATGTGTAGGCAATCTCTCCAAGACTTCCCAATCACACCAATTGCTCAGCTACTTCATGCCCATCTCCCATGTGAATTGGGGATTGGGAAGGAGAATATAAGGGCTCATTTGTCTAGACCTCTTTCCCTACTCCTTGCCTTTTTGGAGAGTCTTGGGTTTCAATGACATCTTCTAGCAGCCTTTTTCCTTTTGAAGTGGAGGGCTCATCCCTTTTTGGTATTAATGCATTATACCCTTCTTTTTTGTGCATTACATACCCACCCAGGGGAACCCCTTTGGCATAAGCAGGCTTAGCTAAAACAACTTTTCCCTTCTCAAGATCAGCTCTCATTACAACCTCCTTTTTCTCTTTTAAGGTTTGCATTAGATCCCCAGAATAAACCACCAAAAACTTAATCTTTTCCTCAAAAGGGGCAAAACTAGCCAAGGGGTCATAATGGCTATCAAAATATTGAATAAAATCTAAAGTTTTTTTGAATGCTATCCATTTTTCCTTCTTTACTTCTTGTTCCTCTAGACTAAAATCAATCCTTATCAAATCTTCAGGAAAGTGAAATTGATGGGCCTTACCTGCACATCTGACCTTCTTCCTAAACATACCGTTGAAAAATTCTTTGGATCACCAAACCTCACAACTATAGTGGATAACCTGTATGGATGCAAAAACTTGTCAAAATGTATCCAACCACCCTTAGTGATTATAAATTGATGCGCTATGGTAATTGTTGGTAAAATTGTCCCCCTTCCTTTATTTGTCAGCTTTGTTTCTTGCAGGCCTCCAATTTGTCTTAAGACTTCAACAATGCCTATCTTCAAAGGGACTTGGTAGGGGAGGAGATAAGGAGTTCCCCTAAAACCATAAACTCTAAAAATAGTAGAGACTAGGTATAGAAATATATCACCCCAATTATGCACAATCTTGATATCTTCAGCGAACTCCTTAGGTCTAGTGAATTCTAAAAGGGCCTTAGGGATCCTAGGGTTCTCCCAGCATAGAAGGATTCTAAGCCTAGATGTAAAACATTTATCAAACTTCAAATAACTTACATCCTCTCTATCCCAAGACAAAATTGTGCTCCATAGCTGAACTGGCATATCCTCTCCATCTTTCTCCTTTAACAAATCCATCTCTTTTGCAAAATATTTAGCACCTTTAAATAAAAAGATATGCATAAGGAGGAAATACCACCCAAAAGGTCTACGTACCTTAGCATTTTTTATCCCAATGAGGCCCTCGTGAATGGCATCAGTGAGGTATGGTATAAAATCAAAGGTCACTGCTAGAGATGGATTTAAAATCTATGCTATCATAAACATGTAGTGGGTCGACATGGTGGTCTCTACATCTTCCCCAAAAATCTGACATAAAGACAAGTACATTCCTTTAGCCCTTAGAGTAAATAAATTCAAAGGTAAAGGCTCCATTGTACTTGGGCCTACTAGTGTCAATCTTCCTATTTTTGCAAAGAATTCTTTCAATGACCCATTCCTAAGATGATCCTTATGTGCATCATAGACCTTCCTAAGCATATCAAAATCAATAGGCTCTAAATAATTTTAGGCCTCACTTAGCCAAAAAATTTCCTGAATGCATCATCATTGATTTCAATTAGAACTCCTCCACTTATATTTCTGATAGCTTTAGTGATGGGGTCATAGTTTTTTGCAATCTGGGTCAATAGATCAACATCCATGAAAACTCCAGGCACTACAAGCTTCCTGACATTTAATTCACATACATAATTCATTGGAGAAGGAGAAATTCACTGACTAAAACCCACTTTAAAAAGTCCTAAGCCCACCATTCCTATCTAGGCATCTTTTAGCCAATACCCCTTATCATAAAAACCTTCACCAATTCTTAGGCGGGGAGACTTAGGCACAAGATCCTTCATTTTTACTGCACTATTGGTAGATTGGGACAATTTCTCTAAGAAATAATCACAAACGGCTCTCTTCTAATAATCTACCTTCCCTCTGAATTCCCTTCGCAATGCCATCTCATAATTATCCGTACTTTAATAACAATTCAAACAACCCTTCTGGAAATTCAAGCACTCAATAATCAAATATTTTGCAATTGTAAAGCACAGTTGCAAGAAAACTTACTCGCTGCCTGAGAAAAATTGACCCATGCACTTGTTTCCTCTGCAACATTTCCTTGAATGCTTTCTGTAATTCAAAAACTATATATCATGGAAGGACTATAACGGTAATTGAGCATTTATTAGGACCAATTAAGTGACACACTTCAGCAATTAATCTTCATAAATGATTCAAAATTTGGGTCCAACGGATCAAAGGAAAACTTTTTTGAGTATTCTTTCATTAGTTTCTGATCTGCGATGAATAACGGTCGAGCTTCTCCACATAGCGGATTAGCAACAACCGTGAGATGAAACAAAACTAGCATGCCCTTTACTTACATGAGTTGTGCACTTTAGAGTAGGTCCTACCATTCAGTCACTGGTTCGCAAAGACTAAAGGTCCTGCAACTGCTCATAGCAGATTAGCGACAGCCATCAAATGATACAAAAGTGACCAATATTAATGAGCCTTTAAGATTTTAACCACTACCATTTTGATTTTCACCGTAACCATTTATATTAACTATTGGCTTGAACCGTTGTTGCTAACAGCTTGTCACTAATCCACAAAGCATAACTTTCGAGCAACTTCCCTTTGTGGATTAGCGACCACCCTTGATGTCTTCGGAACATGCGAACCTATTAACAGACTAAAAACACTTTCTTTTCATGGGCCCACCACTTAGTCGCTAATCCGCGAAGACTAAGAGTTGTGCAACTTCATACGGTGTATTAGCGACAACCATGAGATTCGATCCAGCTTGCTCGACTTTTAAGAACCACAAACACTTAACCACCAACCATACACCATGCGCTTTTTAACCGCTTGTTGTTAGTGGCTTGAACCCTTGCGGCTTGGCATTGATGCGTGAAGGATAACTTTCGAGCAACTCCGCATAGCGGATCAGCAACAATATTTGATGCACACAAAACTTAATTGCATGTTAACACATTGAAAGTGCTACTTGAGAGAGGGTCCTACCATCTAGTCGCTAGTCCATGAAGGCTAAAAATTGGGCACTTCCACATAGCGGATCAGCAACAACCATCGATGCACCGAGACTTTCTCGATCTTTAAGAACTTCAATCGGTAAATTAAAGGCGAGAAAACTTAGGAATAAAGTAGAAATTAAAACATTAGACACCTCCCAGGCCTAGACCAAAAAGGGGCCTTCCCTTCTAATGATGCACCAACCCTTCCACTTAAGTGGAAAAAGGTAATGAGGAAAAAGAAAAGAAAGGCTCGCAGACTGAAAATAAAATAAAATGCATAACCCTAAACCCTTAGAAACCACAACCCTCATAAACGAATAAAACTCTAAAAACCTGAAAAATTTTATGGGTTGAAAGGAAAAACTCCCAATACTCAAAATACTGACAATGAGGTCTTACCGGTTTCACCTTTGATATGAACTCTATTGAATGTGTAGATTGTTGTACTCACTGCTTCTCTCCAGTAGATGTGAGGCAATTTGTCTTCCATCATCATGGTTCTTGCTGTATCCAAAATGGTTCTATTCTTTCTTTCCACTACTCCATTCTGCTAAGAAATTCGGGGTACAGACAATTGTCTCCTAATTCCATTTGTCTCACATTAACTGTTAAATTCATGAGAAGTGAACTCACCACCTTCATCTGATCACAGACATTTGATTTTCAATCTAGTTTATGTTTCCACCTTTGCTTTAAAGATCTTGAATTTCTCAAAGCTTCAAACTTCTCCCTAAGAAAACTCACCCACATCATTCTAGAATAATCATCAGTTATTAGCATGAAATACCTATCACCTTGAAAGCTTCTAGTCCTTGCTGGACCACATAAGTTAGTGTGAATCAAATCAATCACATCATTATATTTAACATGTATGGTCTTAAAAGAAGTTCTAACTTTCTTTCCCAAATGACATTCCTTACATACCAGATTATGAGGCTTTATAATCTTAGGTATATCTCTAACTACCTTTGTAGAACTGATCTTAACAATACAATCAAAATTAACATGAAACAACCTCTTATGCCATAACCAAATCTCATCAATATGAGAAATCAAACATGTCTTATTACCAATATTCAAGTGAAAGATATTACCTCCAGTTTGAGTACTGGTTGCAATCTCCAAACCAATTTTGTTAATGATTTTGTATTTTCTATCTTTAAACTGAAGTTGGAATCCCTTGTCCACCAATTGACCAACACTTAAAAGATTATGTTTTAAACCTTCTACATAATAGACCTTATCAGTATTATGCTTGCCATCTAGAGAAATAATACCTCTACCTTTGATCGTACATGCTTTGTCATCTCCAAATCTGACTTGACTGCCATTGTATTCCTGCAAGGACAATTTTTTTCTTTTATATCCAATCATATGATGTGAGCATCCACTATCAATTACCCATTCATCCTTGTCTTCAAATTTTGTTGTTAGGGTCTTTTCTTCATTCTTGATAGCCGGTTCTAGTTCATCTTCCTTTAAAGCATATAACACCCATTTCTTTCCATTGTTGGATCCACTAGCAAAGTCTGCTATCGGTTCATCCTCAAAGTCATCACTTACTCCTTCCTCATCCGCTATGTAGCATTGTTTTCTTCTCTTGAATCTATATCTATTCTTATTAGGCTTAAACAATTTCTTAACACTTTCTTCAAATCTTGCATTTCTTTCAGGACATCTAGATGCAAAATGACCAATCATATTACATGAAAAACATTTAAAAGGTTATTTTCCTTCATACTTACTGCTTGTCGGTCCTTTAGGTACTCTTCTAAAAAATAAAGCTTGAAGTTGCTCAAATTCTTCATCCTCTTTCCTTATATCTTCCAATTCTTTTTCATACAGGGTTTTCCAATCACTTTTCCTGGTAGATGATGATGCATGAAAGAAGGTTCCAATTTTACAGCTCCAGAAGGTCCAAATTCTTCAAGCTCAAAAGCAGATAATTTCCCAATCAGAATATCTATGTTAACTAAAGTGTTTTCCATTGTTCTCAACTCATTGATTGCAGTCACCTTCATCTTGTAAGATGGTGGAAGGGCTCTCAAGACTTTGGAAACTATTTCATCTTCACTCAGAGATCCTCCACAACATTGAATTCCCATGACAATATTATTTACTCTTTCCATAAATGTAGCAATTCTTTCATTATCTTCCATCTTCAAGTTCTCATATCTTACCTGGTAACCATCAAGTTTATCAATTTTGACAATAGGGTCACCTTCATTCAGAGTTTGAAATTTATCCCACATAACCTTTGCAGATGATTTATCAGTCAATTGCTTGATTTGTTGATCAGTGAGTGCACATAAGAGGGCTTCTCTAGCTTTGTAATCATTTTCAATATTCTTATCCAAGTTTGTAGTAGTAGGATTTCCAGATGCCATATCATAAGGTGTATATCCTTTCTCAGTGATCTCCCAAATATCCTTGCCAAGACATCTAAGGTGAGTCTCCATTCGGATTTTTCATATCTCATAATTTGCTCCATCAAGCTTAGGGATTTCTCTTCTAAAAATAGTTTTCAGTGGATTTGAAGTATTAGTTTCCATAGGATCTACCTCAAGTAGTTAAGCTTCTACAAAATAGGACCAAAGATCTAATACCAATAGTTAGGATAACTGGTGGACAACTGAGAGGGGGGGTGAATCAGTTGTCAACAGATTATATTAATCAAACCACTTTATAACCTTTAACTGAAGCACATAAACATTGAATACCGGAATAGCATAAATAGATATGTAAGCAATAAAACTTAAGAATGAAATAGAGAATGAAAAGAATGAAACCATACCACATAACACCATGATTTGTATGTGGAAAATTGAGTAAAAGGAAAAACCATGATGGGAAGCCTACCCACAGTCATATGATACTTCTACAGAAAGTATGTGATACAATAAGGGGCCTGCACATGCAGGAAGGCACACTGCCTAGAGGGTACTTCTCATTACAAAGGAGTCTCAATGACTACAGAGAGGTTATAACCACCTCAAGATAATAGGACAACAATCTAAAAGAATGAACTGCCACAGATAACATCTACCCTGCCTGATTACAGTCTCAGTTAAGCTCAATACTCGAGGCCTTTGACCTCTTACTTAAATCCAATTAGATCACCTATGATTGACCAAATATCCTTCGCATATGATATTTCATTCCATGACCATGACATATATTTCATTCTCATACCATGATCTACAATGAGATCTTACATCAATTTATACAAACCCTAAGACCTAAACCAATTAGGTCGGCCACCTAAAAGATATTACAATAAGATCATTACACACATCCATATTACAATGACATGGCATGTCATCTTTAGACCAAAACAACATTAACCAATCCATAAATCATTCTGGTAATGTGTAGAGAACACATTAACATGATACCGGTCCATAACCTAGATAGGTATTAGACCTAATCTGGGCCATCACGCCAAAGTGGTGTATCCAATCAGTTGAGGCATGATCAAGGATCACCTTCTGCATCCTGAATTCCATCTAGAAGCCGCACCAACACCACTTGTGCATATTGTCAAAGATTCTCAGTAAAATCTCTTCTAGTAAAACCTTACTAGTAACACTAGTTCTTCTTCCTGTAACCAAAACCTGTCTGTCGGTAACCAACCAAAACAACTAGTGTTGACATCAATGACAAAACATCAATGCAATACATAATCAATTCTTCCATATTGCCAACAAAAGGTATTAAATATTTTATTTTTCATGATTTATATTCACATTCTATTGGAAAATGTTATGCATTTAAGAAATTTGTTCAACTATAATATGATCTTGCACACATTTGTCTCACAGAGGATCTACCTGTATTTCTTAGTAAAAACATCGTGCCTTAGCACTTATTTTCCCTTCATTTTTTTCTTCATCCTATGTCATAATTATCCCATTTCATGGGGGCTCTTTATCATTAGTGGTGGTATTGTTTCACTTAAACATACTTTATGGCAACAACATGAAGTCTATTTTTCTTCTTCTTTCTATACATTTATCTCTATCTTTGTGCATTATTCATTCTTAAGATCTCTTTTCTTTCATAAGGTTATTCTCATGTGATCATATACTATTTCTTTGGTTTTCCTCTTTGCTTGGAGAGGGGCATCTTTAATGAGTACTGCACTTCTTCTCCTTCCTTCATTCCCTTAGAAATATTACCTCTTCTATGGTTTCGATTACTCGCAAGTATGATATGCCCCTTAGAAAGGAATTATCTCTTGAGAAGTATGTATCCCTTCCTTGAAAGGATTTGTTCCACTAGGACAACATATCTCTTGAAACTAATCACCATCAGAAAATGTGTAATATATCTTGTCATTCTCCTCACATGGGGGGCAAGGATTTTCACTCCTTTCCCTTGTATCATTATTTCCTTTAGGGGCTGAATTTTTCATATGTGATTATCATTTCTTACAATGGTATTCTTTTATGACTAATACCCCTTGGGGAATGTATGATGTTTTTTATCTCTTCTTTTTGAAGATTACCACTTCTTGAGAAGTGTATTTTACATTTACTAATGTCTTTTCTTGCATGTGTTCATGTGAGTTAATTAGATATTCGCTTATGTTTAATCTCTCTCTAGTAGACTATGTAAGCTCTTCTCATTGTTCCTTAGCTTGGGGGTCAATGATCATTCTCTATCTCTTTCTCTAGGGATCCACTTTTGCCCTATTAATTGGATGGTGTGAGTTCTATTACTTGATGTTATTCCTTGTGCAGAATTGTTGGTTATTGGCTTAAGGATTTTATCTTATACAAGAAGTGTTAACCCTTGATTACAACCTCTTTTTACACTTAGTAATGTACATCTATGATAGATCCAACCATCCCTCTGGGGGCTAAATGTGAGTCATCCCTCATCAAGAATCCCTTTCACCTAGAAACAAGAGCAAGGATTGCATTCTTGTTTTTTCCCTTTCTTGTTCTAGAAGATGTTATATTTGTCTAAGAAAACTCTTCTTGGGGGTAGATGTCTTTTTTAGCAAAGATCTCTTCTCCTCCAAAGATCACCTTTACAATTATAGCAAGATATCTCTTTTCAACTATCTTATCCTTGCTTGAAGAGTATTCCCTCTCTTTCTTGGATTTATGATATTGTTGCATAGCGGATATCTTCTTTGTGATGAAGGTAGGTATCCTTGTTCTTTTTTCCTTAAGATATCAACATCGGCCTATATTGACATCTTAAGGGGGGAGCACCCACACTTCTCCTTTGTACTATATTTCTCCCATGCATTGAACAATGGGACATTCTTGGAACCAGAGGGAAACCTCATAGAGAAAGATGTTGTCACTTTTTATATAGTTGGTCATTCTCAGAACTAGAGCATGGTCTCTTAGAGCGAGATGTCTTCACTTCTTCTTTTCTTGTATAGTGAGACATTATTGGAACCAGAGGGAAACTTCTTAGAGAAAGATGCCATCACTTTTCTCTGATGAATAATGATGAACAATAAATACCCTAACTGGTATTGAGAGGGGGGAGGGGTGAATCAGTACATACAAAAATTTCTTAGCAACTTATCAAGTTAAAACAATGCTAATTAGTTATCTTCAACACTAAACTTAACCATGGCAATACCGGTTAAACACAGTAAGACTTCAGAAGCTAAACAAGTAAAACTGAATACTTCAAATAACATTCAACACTTGATAACTACTTCACCAGTATACTCATGTATGTGTTGTATTAGTAATACCATAACCATTAGCTTTGCATGCATATTATCCTAAACAAAGAATACTCAATCATCACATGAAAAATGCACAACTCATGACACACAGATTTTTCACGTGGAAACCCAAATGGGAAAAACCTTGGTGGGGATGAATACCCACAAGCTTGTTTTTGAACTCATTTGAAGCTCTCTCTGTTAGGAGCCTAGTTTGGTTAAAGACTTTATAATAGGGTTCTGTTAGGAGCTGATCCTATTAAAGATCACTCGGTTAAGGAATGGCTATATACCCTGTTAAAGGTTACCTCACTAGAGGATTTGAGGAGCTCAATGACATTGAGTCACCTGGTTAGAGGATTTACAATAAGCCTATTAAAGCTACCTGGTAAAGGGATTTTCCAACTATTGAAATGGTTAGAAGACAACACGTCTGGCAATCACACTCTATAGTTTTCAACTCATTGGTCTGGCAAGTATCTCATCACTTGGATACAAACACAACATTTGCCAACACAAACAATGTTGGAATTATGTTGTCATTGATGTCAACCGGTATGGGATGATCACCGGTAGTAAAGATGTGTGTGCAACACTGCCATGGAGGAGTACAGGATGTGATATCTTGGATATCACCTTGTGTTACAATAACACTAGTAAAGTAAGGAGAATTTGTCAACTATTAAGAGAAGTGTTGACAATGGGCAAGGTGTTTGAGTGGTTATTTATGATGAAGAGGTAGAATGTTACTTGAATCACATCAACACTAGAAGAGTAGAATGAACAGATATGCTGTGAGGTTGTAGAACAATAGGACTCCCACCAGTTGAAGATGTAGTAATCATGAGAAGAAATGACTGACAATGAATGTGCTCACTACATATCACATGGGCCTATTTGAAGAGATGTTGTATAAATAGGGAAGTCACATGAGCATATGGTAGAAAGTAGATTGTGTTACTTCACCAAGTAAGTGGGGCTTATCTTCTATATGAATTGAGGCACTATAGTTTGGTGAGATAAGAGTGAAGAGGCAAAAGCAAGGACTTGAAGGATCACACAAGATCCACTGGTGAATTGAGGGACTGTCTTAAGTACATGAGATCAGGTTTATGCACTGGACTGACAGAGAAGGCATGCTGAAGAAGAGTGATATGTTTGGCATTCATACACACCGATTAGGTAGATACAGTTAGAGGAGAATGGTTTGACCGATGAAGGAGTCTAGCAAAGGTTGATGATTGGTGTCATCAAGTGTGATAACCGGTATGTAAGCCCATCGGTAATATGAGCAAGGTGTAGATGCATATGATTCTGCACCTTGGGGTAATGAGAAAATGAGCTTGCTCAAAGAAAGACATGTCTAACGACCGGTCAAGGTGTTCCACCCATAGTTCAGTAGGATGCAGACATGATGAGGTTTTTGGCATAGTGTATGATACTGGTAAGGTTAGAAAACCGGCAAGAAAGAGGAACTGGTTGAGTGGCTGGTTGGTGATCCCATTTGGACAAACATGAAGTGCCAAGTTGATAGTTAGTCGATATGGATGCCACATAGAGTCAACATGGAAAACCTACGTCTGGATAAAGATGGAATGTACATCGATAGGGTTGTTGCAGGGTTGGTTGGCTTTAATGAAAAGTCACACAAATCACAAGACTTATTGCAGAGCGATTGCAAGGGTTTGTGGCTTGAGGTCTGGAAGACAACTATGACTTAGCCTAGAGTGATTGAGAAGATCGAGGCAACAAAGGAAATAACACAATAGATCTTTCATGATTGACCAAGAGATCAACCACTAGGGTAAAAAGCAAGTCGCTAGAGATGGAAGGCGTGATCCAAGAGATGCAAATATGGCAGAGTTGTGCAATCGAATGTCAGAAAGATCAGATTGTGCAAGATCTAATTGGATTTGGTTTACCTTGATGATGGTGAGGAAACCCTAACCACCTAGATTTTGAATTTATTTTTGGAGGGAAAACCGGTCTGTAAGTATGTGGCAGAAGAGAATGTTTAGCTTTGCTGAAGAATATAATATTGTGTGATTGCAAAGTTGAAGGCTTCTGCAAGTAAGAGAAAATTTGCCAAGTGCTCAAGAATCATCTATAAAGAGAGTAGGAGTGAGAGAGAACCTGGTTGAAGAATTCAACTAGTTGGAGTGAAGAACCAGTAGTGTTCATACCAGTCAAGCTAAAGAGAATGAGGCTGTGGAGAAGGTAAACAGAGAACCAATAGAGAATAGAACTGGTGAAAAGCAGAGAGCTTATGGAGGAGATCCAACAGAGAAGCAACAAGTGAAGAGTAGCAAGAAGAGTGAGTCAGTGTAGCAGAGACGATATCTCACCGACAAATCAAAATATATGTAATGGTTGCAAGATTCACTTGTAACAAGATAACTACTTGTGTATTTGATGTTTACAATGTGAAAACTGAGTTGTATCTTGGTGCAGGGGTTGTAGCTCCTTGGGTTGGTGCTCCTTTGGGTTGTAGCCCATAAAAGTGTAGGGGTTGGTGCTCCTTGGGTTGGTGCCCTAAACTTTGTAACTGTGTTTACTATGAGGTTGGATTGGAGTAGTAGAATCCAACAACATTTCTCATCGAGGTTTTTCCCATCTTGGCTTTTCCTCATATATGCTGGTGTTATGTGATGTCTCCTTGTGAGTGTGTTTGCATTTAAGATAGTCTCCTCTATAACTGGTAAGTCTGCATTGAGTTAAATCTATCAACCAATATGCTCCCATAGGATTTCAAAAAGAAAAGAGATTTGAGAACCACTGATTCACTCCCTTCCCCTCTCAGTGTTGCATTGTGTCTAACAAACAATAACAACCATCATCGACCTTATAGACAATAATTAGTTTGGTAGCATAAACCCTAAACCCTAAACATTTTAGGTTTACAATTGCAAGTGGTCCAATCCTGACCATTCAAATACTTTGCATAGAATAAAACAATTACAAACAGATCACAAGTCATTTTGTATCATCCATTCTTCACCACACATGGAAATCAGTAACCCATCACACTTTCTTCACATACCGCTAAGAAGAATGTTCGTTCTTGAGGTAGACATTTAATACAATTGATCTTCACATGCAAGATCCTGAAGGAAATTCTTCACCAGCACAAAACTGACGTGGCATCACGATCTCATCCTTATCTCTTAGCTAACTCATCATAGAATGTCACCGATTGCATCGTACAAGCTAGATTGAAAAACTGGAAACCCTAGAGCTGAGACTACCAACCAGTAGTCACACTTAGTGAAACCCTGACACCAGTTCACTTCATCCCTTCATACCAGTTCTCCTACTTGAACATCAATAACAACTTCCAATGTTCATACCAGTTCACCTGTACTTATTGACATGAATGACAACATACATTATCATCATATTGGTTCATCATATGCCAACAATCTCCCCCTTTGGCATTGATGGCAACTATAACATATATCTTCATCATTAGATATCTTCTCCCCCATACATCAAATATCTTCTCCCCCTTTGACAACAATGCCAAAGTGGAGGCACAAGCTTCCATTCTCCACTATGCTTCTCCTCCTATGGAGTAGAATCCATCGGTATACCAACCGGTCTTCTCTCCTCCATGCCAAATGTATTCAATACCTCTTTGACGTACTTGGAATAGGTAATAAAGATACCCTCTTTCATCTGCTGAATATGTAGACCAATGAAGAACTTTATCTCTCCAATCAGAGACATCTCAAACTCTTTCTTCATTTCATCTGCTCCAAAGATTATGTCATCTGCAAATACTCCACAGATCAAAATTTGATCACCTTCAGATTTCAGGTAGATGTTGTTGTTGTCACTTGTTCTCCCTATCTTCACAAGATGAGAGTATAACCATTCATACCATGCCCTTGGTACTTGTTTCAATCCATACAGGGCCTTGTGTAATCTACACACCATGTTACTATCTTCTGATAAGGAAAACCCATCTGGTTGCTCAATATACACTTCCTCTTCTAAGATTCTATTAAAAAATGCAGACTTCACATCCATTTGGTATACCTTGAATCCCTTAAATGCTGCAAATGTAAGTAGCATTCAAACACCTTCTAGTCTAGCCACTGGTGCAAAGATTTATCCATAGTCTTCTCCGTCTTCCTGAGCATATCCCTTGCATACAAGTCTTGCCTTGTTCCTTACAATTGTGCCTTCTTCATTCAACTTATTCCTAAAGACCCATTTGGTACCTATGACATTCTTGTGTTCTAGTCTAGGTACCAAAGACCATGTTGCATTATTTTCTATTTGGTCTAGCTCCTCTTCCGTTGCCTTAATCCAGTCTTCATCTATAAGTGCCTCTCTAGAAGTCTTAGGCTCAAACTCAGAAATCATGCAAGATTTTTCTTTCACCTTTTTTCTTGTGAGTATCCCTGCATCTTTATCTCCTATGATCTACTTCAGATCATGATGTAGTTTCACATATCTAGGAACAACTCTAGCTAGTTCTACTTGCTTTTCATCATCTTCTTCTTCTCCATCTTCTTCTTCACCTACTGCAGCTTCTACTAGTACAAGACCACTGAGGTCTTTGCTTGTTTCTTTCTTAACCAGTTCCCAAAAGTTTACACCCGGTTCATCTTCCACTTGTTTGCTGTAGGTTTCCTCAAGTTTCTCAGGGGATTCATCAACCCTGGCATTAATACTCTCAACAATTTTCTGAGTCCTATTGTTGTATCACTTGAGAGATTTGCTTTTAGTGGAATATCCTAGAAATATTCCTTCATCACATTTAGCATCAAACTTGCTCAGATGCTCACTTCTCTTGATATAACACTTACTGCCAAATACTTTAAAATAACTTAAAGTGGGAGTCTACCTGGTCCAGTACTCATAAGGGGTTTTATCTTTATCATTCTTGATGAGTACCCGGTTCATAGTATAGACTACAGTGCTCACTGCTTCTCTTCAAAAAGTGTGAGAAACCTTTTCTTGGATCAGCATTATTCTGGCCACTTCAACTATAGTCCTTTTATTCCTTTGTTCTATGCCATTCTATTGTGGTGTCCTTGGGGTCGACAATTGCCTCTTGATACCATTCTCTTCATAGTACTTATTGAATTCATTAGAAGTGAATTCACCTGCTTGATTAGTTCTTAGGAATTTTATCCTTTGACCACTTTCCTTCTCTACCAATTCTCTAAAGGCTTTTAACTTTCCAAATGCCTCAGACTTGTCTTTCAAGAATGTGACCCACATCATTCTTGAGTAGTCATCAGCAAGAATCATGAAATACCTATCTCCCTGAATACTTCTAGTTTTAATTGGACCACACAGATTGGTGTGCACAAGATCAAGTAAGTTCTCTACTGAAAAAGACTTACCTTTGAAAGTTGAGGAAGACATCTTCCCAGGTTGACATTCTCTGCATAAAGAATTCTTTGGTTTGTTCAGCAAAGGCAATCCTCTTACTGCCTTGATCTTACTGGATTTTACAATATTGTCAAAGTTTATATGACAAAGTCTCCTATGCCATATCCAACTATCATCAAACTTTTCCATTAGACACAAGTTACCTCTGGTCTACTTACCGGTTGCAATAAGTTACCTTTGGTCAACTAAAACAAGTTACTTCTGGTCTGCTTACCTCATGGCAATAAGTTGTCCTTTTTCATTTAGCTGAGCAACAGTCAAAAGGTTGTGCTTAAGACCTTCTACCCAGTAGACATTATCCACACTGCTCTTTCCATTCAGTGAGATGGATCTTTTACCTTTCACCAAGCATGGTGCATCATTGTAAAACTAGACAACACCTCCATCATATTCTTCTGGAGACAAAAAATTTCTCCGGTCACCAGTCATGTGGTGAGATCACCCACTATCAATAATCCACTCATTAGAGTTATCAATGCGAGAGACAAGGGCTTTCTTGTCAGACACTTCTTCCTTTATAGCTACAAACACTATGTCCTCATTCTCTTCATCCTCAAGTTCTTCATAAGTAACACCTTCATCCATTGCAAGACAATTTCTTCTACTTCCTCCTTTATACTATCTAAACCTCTCTATTTTATCCTTATTGTCATTGTCAAGAAAATTATCAACTATATGTCCTATCTTAATGCAGGAAAAACATTTTAAAGAAAGCTTACCTCTGTATTTTCCGGTGCCTTTTGGAAGTCTCTTGGCAAGAAGAGCTTCAAACTCCATCAAAATCTCTTCATCATCCATACCTCTGCATTACATGGATTCATAACTGGTACTTACTTCTTTTCCTTTTCTGGTTGGTGCAGCAAATGCTCTAAAGGCTAACTCGGTCATCTAAACACTACCATTATAGCTATTCAACTCATACGTAGTAAACTTTGCAATGATAGAGTCTAAGGATACCTTAGTTTTGTCGATAGACCTTAGCTTCTGAATAGTAGCAACTTTGATTGCATAGACCAGTAGCAATAATCTCAAAACTTTACTGACAATGGTGGCATCATCAATTGCTCCACCAGTGCTCTTGATATCTCCAACCATAGTCTTGATCCTTATGCCATGTTTTTGAATGGTCTCCCCTTCAACCATCCTCATGCCTTCAAATTTTCCTCTAAGGCTCTCTTCCTTAGCTTGCTTGACATGCTCAGCATCACCATAAATGGTTTCCAATGTGTCCCATACATCCTTAGGATTATACTTATCTTGTACATCAATGAACTCAATATCCGATAGGCTACTAATAAGGGCTTCCATGACTTGCCCATTTTATTGAATCTCTCTTTTCTGATCATTGGTTAGAGTGCCAGTGGGGATTACATAGGCATTCTCAACATAGCTCCAGTGTTGAGCACCCAAACTCTTGATATAAATCTTCATTCTATCCTTCCATATTTTGAAGTTATCTCTATTGAAATTAGGACCTTCCCTCTTCATCATTAAAGCATGATCTTTTACCTCAAGCGGTTAAGCTTATATCATCGAGGACCTGGAGCTTCTCTGATACCAATTGATGAATAATGATGAACAACAAATACCCTAACTGGTACTAAGAGGGGGTGGGGGTGAATCAATACATACAAAAACTTCTCAACAACTTATCAAGTTAAAATAATGCTAACCGGTTGTCTTCAACACTGAACTTAACCATGGCAATACCAGTTAAACACAGTAAGACTTCAAACATTTAAACCAGTAAAATTGAATACTTCAAATAACATTCAACACTTGATAACTAATTCACTAGTATACTCATGCATGTGTTGTATCAGTAATACCATAACCATTAGCTTTGCATGCATCTTCTCCTAAACAAAGAATACTCAATCATCAAATGAAAAATGCACAACTTATGACACACAATTTTTTCATGTGGAAACCCAAATGGGAAAAACCACAGTTGGGATGAATACCCACAAGCTTGTTTTTGAACTCTTTTGAAGCTCACTCTGTTAGGATCCTAGTATGGTTAAAGAATTTACAATAAGGTTCTGTTAGGAACTAATCCTATTAAAGATCACCCAGTTAAGGAATGTTTATATACCCTGTTAAAGGTTGAAACCCTATTAAAGGTTACCTTGCTAGAGGATTTGAAGAACTCAATGATCTTGAGTCATTTGGTTAGAGGATTCACAATAAGTCTTTTGAAGCTACCCGATAAAGGGATTTTCCAACTGTTGAAATGGTTAGAAGACAACAGGTAAAGCTTTGATCTGATAACAACACTACATGCTAAGGCATATCCTTTTCAGCTCCTCTACTCTGCAATCACACTCTGTATTTTTCCACTCACTGGTCTGGCAAGTATCTCATCACTCGATAATAAACACAACATTTGCCAACACAAACAATAACAACCATCATCAATCTTATAGACAACAATTAGGTCGGTAGCATAAACCCTAAACCCTAAACATTTTAGGTTTACAATTACAAGCGGTCCAATCCTGAATGTTCAGTTACTTTGCATTGAATAAAACAATCTCAAATAGATCACAAGTCATTATGCATTGTCCATTCTTTACCACACATGGAAATCAGTAACCCAACACGCTTTCTTCACATACCACTAAGAAGAATGTTCGTTCCCGAGGTAGACATTTAATGCAATCAATCTTCACATGCAAGATCCTCAAGGAAATCCTTCACCTACACAAAACTGACGTGGCATCTTGATCTCATCCTTATCTCTTAGCTAACTCTTCACAAAATGTCACTAGTTGCATTGCACAAAATAGATTGTCAAACCGGAAACCCTAGAGTTGAGACTACCAACCAGTAGTCACACTTAGTGAAACCCTAACACAGGTTCACTTCATCCCTTCATACTGATTCTCCTACTTGAACATCAATAACAACTTCTTCCAATCTTCATACCAGTTCACCTGTACTTATTGACATAAATGACAACATACATTATCATCATACCAGTTCATCATATGCCAACATTCTCTTGTACAATGGGTCATTCTCAGAAGTAGAGCATGGTCTCTTAGAGTGAGATGATGCCACTTTTCTTTTATGTGGGGTGATTATTCTAAGAATCGGAGGACGGTCTCTTAGAGAAACATATCACACCTTTCTTAACACTTTTACTATACATTCTATATAGGTTGTAGCATACTCGAGCATAGACTTCTATGAGGCACTTCGAACCTCACTTGCACACATGCACAAGGTTGAGTAAAACTAATGGTTTTCTCACTCTCTCTCTTTACATGGATCACCTAGAAAAGATCTAGGGGTGAGATTTTCCATGTCCTTCTCTCCATGGATCACCAATTTTTTAGAGGCGAGATGTCCATGGTTTCTTTCTTCTTTTCTTTTCTCTTCATGGATCACCAAAGTGTGTATTCATATTCTCTCTCTTCTTCCTCTCATGAACTCATAGTTTTACTATTGATAGTTCATGCATGATGTGAGCTTTGCTATTTTATGTGGTCGCTCATGTCTTGATTAGTTGTTGAGACATCTGAGCTTGAGATCTCTTCGACTAGCTAGTTTGTCATCTTGTGTCTTGTTCTTGTCGTGTGTCTTTTTGTGCTTTATCTTTCTTTTGTGTGCTATTGTATATGTCAACACAAGTTAAGACCTAAAGATTGGTGCCTTTTTGCTCGTCAATATTAGTGGTGTCTTATACTCCTTGTGGTCTTGCTCTATATCTCTCATCTTCATCTCTCTTTTTTCTACTTTTCCAGAAGTAGTAGCGTAAGCCATACTCTGGCTAAAGTGGGGGCTAAATGTAGTGTCATAAAAATGCGACCCTTGAAATTTTAACCACATTTGGGGTCCTCACCTTGGCAACGACATCTCCTTCCTTAACCTAGACCTATTTCTGCATTTCTAACCCTTCTCTCTTCCTCCTTTATGTCTTGTGTCTGCTTTAGACCCTGTCCGGGCCCCAAAATAGGGCAAGAAAAGGGTGTGGTGCCCCTTTCCCTCCTAGGAAAAAGTCATGACATCCCTGTGTGTGTGAAAAATGAACCTATATCTGTATCTGAATACACAACACTTCAATTAAGTCATTAGATGTATGGTTAGTAAATGAATAATCAATGAACAATAAACCATTACAAAGCAACCCATTGCCTTCTAGTAGATGCGAGTTTAGATTTCTCTCAGATTTCTAAGCTATCCAGTGACTAGAAAACACCTAAACGAAGGATTTTTAAATCTATAAGAGCATGAATTCAAGCTAGATGGATGCAAGATTTAAGCTAGATGAATAAAATATATGCAAGATTAATCTATCATGATTTAAGAAATATTAAGCTAAATGATTTAAGCAATATGAAATAATTAATATGCAATATCTCAATGAAAATTCTCAATGAACCTAGAGCAAAAACAACATAATAACAATATATTCTCTGAGATTTTTGAATGAGAGATGAGAGCCTGAATTTATAGAAAATTGAGAAAGAAACCAATGGTTGAGATCAAAAGATGATGAGCGGTCGAGATTTTCCAAGAGGAAGCACAATCTAGGTGAATTGATGTGATTGGATGCCTTTCTTAGTTCTAAAGGAAATTGAACTAAAACTAAGATAAAATCAAGAAAAACTGATTTATTCTCTATTTCATTCAATTTTAATATTTAATTGTTTTAATTGCTTTCTTTGAGATTATTCATCAATTTTTAATTTGTTTTTCAAGATTATCTCCAATTGATTTCTTTTCTCAAATTTTTAATTATTTTTTGGTCAATTAATTCCTTTTTTGATTTATTTCCATTTTTGAAGATTTGTGCTCATAATTTCCAATTCCTCTTTCTTGATTTGTTTCCTTTTTTTGAAGATTTGTGCTCATAATTTCCAATTCCTCTTTCTTGATTTGTTTCCTTTTTTGAATATTTATGACAATTTTTTATTTATTTTTCAAATTGATTACTCTTTTTGTGATAAATCTCTTTTATAAATTAATTCCCTTTTTTGATGATTTAATGGCAAATTGATTTATTTAATTAAATATGCAAAAGATATTTAATTAAAATAAATAAGATAAATGTTTAAAATGATTTACTTGGAATGATTTAATAAATTAAATAAATATTTAATTAATATTGGTTAATTAATTTGCCATGTGAGATTTGATGATTAACGAAATTAATTGTGTGCTCAAGATTTATTTAATTGCCTTTGGTTAGGACCTTGGTGACGTTGTCCAGATTAGGTGCTCATGGTTTAGATGACCATTTTTAGGGTATTATAGTCCCTATCCCCCTAGGATAGGGGCGTGGTGCCCATGTCCCCACCTCTTAGGGTGGCCCTATGTTTGGTATGCCCGATCTCCTATGCATTTCTTATCTTCGAGGTTTTCAATTCCTCTTTGTTGGCCTTCGGTGGTTGAAAATGTATCCTTGAGGCATGTATAAAAAGGAATTCAATACCCTCATTCATGGATAGATGAAAAAATAAAAGGGTAGATAGAGAGCATAAGGAGAAGATACAAGATTTCAAGGTCATCATCAAGCATTCAAGTCTTCTTCATTCATCCATTGGAGCAACATTACAACATTCATTTGCAAGCATGTGTGTGTGTTAGGGTTTTGTCATGTTACATGAAATTTCACATAACATGTGTGGTTACATTCAAGAAGCAAAGCAATCATCATCAACAAGTTGCAGATCTACAAGGTATACATCTCCATTGTTTACATTCAAGAATTTGCTATTACTTTCTTTCAAGATTGATTCCTCAAATAGGGTTTGACTGAGGCAAACCCCTATCCACAACCCCCATTTCTTCTATTTTTTGTATGTAGGTTGCAAGTGCGCAATAATTATTGCAAGTTTGGGCTTCATTTATAGAGACGAAAGAACCCTTTTTGTTTCGCGAATTTTGTGGTGGACCATATACTTTCTCGCCATGATCCCGATGACTTTTCTCCAATTTTTCAAGGTAAATCCACATCAATCTAATTATCTCAGATCCGATGTTACTGCGAGATCCTAAACTGGTAGCAACTCATTTCACTCATTTCCTCTCTCTTTTCCACATAGTCAACAAGTCAATTTCCTCGTTTACAAAAGAGGGCAAATCACACTTCAACCACTTGCAATCCACTCATAATCCATATCCTTATTTCCTTAGGGTTTGGATCTTGTGGATTCAACCCCTCTTTTGAATGTAAAGTTCTTCCCAAGTGATAATCATCCTAGTGGCTTCCTTTCTCTCTCCTAGGTAGGGAGTCACTAGGATCCAATTTTCCACTTTATAGCCACAAACAAAATGTACAATGTTACTTAAATTCGGCAACCTAGATCAATAATATCATATATCATCCACTCAAGGAGATAGAGAGGAACCAAACACATAACAACACATCCTTCTAATTAGATTCCAATGAACCGTACATGCTAACACATCCTCTAAAGTCAACATCAACTAAAGCTTGTCGATAAACAATAAAGCTCATTTCCTGGATAGACCAAAAAAATCCTCCAATGCAAAATACATACTATGGATGTACACATGCCATGGTGAGAATATAGAAATATCTAAATTGTTGGCCATATGGAGGAATTGATTATGTGTTGCATTGATGTTTTTTCATTGATGTCAACACTAGCTATTTTGGCTAGTTTACCAGTATCCTTTTGATCTTGGTAGGTTGTTTGGTTTTTGGTTGGTTATATCATGATGATATGGTATGTTTTGGCTTATGGAATTGGCTTAGATCTACTATTCATACTACTCAGATACATGTTCAGCCAATTGGTTTTGATTTGGTGATCGGATGCTATCATCTATGCTGGTAAGCTTGGTTTGTTTATTTGGTGAGGGTTTCATCAGCACAACTTTCTTCAAGGTCTTTTGATATTATGAATAAGTGGTGTTGGTGCAGCTTCTAGTATGGATTTAGGATGCTGATGGTGATCATGTTTGAGATTTTGTTGATTAGGATCATTGCTTTAGAGTGTGTGGACCTAAATTGGGTCTGGGTCTATCTAGGTTATAAACCGGCTTAATGTAACGTGTTGTTTGGACTTCTCGATGTGTTTATGGGATGTCTTATGGGTTGGATATTTTTTTTGGTCTCAGGCTGACATGTTTTATAATTATTTAATTTTTTATTATTTGGTGGCCAACTTTATTGTTTGTGGTTGAGGGTTTGTATATATGTTGTAAGATCTCATTGTAGATTGTATGTATGGATATGGGAAAGGTATGTGAGCGAATAATGTAATAATCATTCATGCAAAGGATTTGGTCAATCATTGATGATCGATTTAGGTTTATGCAAGAGGATTAGGTCCTTAGGTATTGAGCTTAACTAGAACTGTACTCAGGCATAGGAGATGTTATCATTGCAGTTCATTCTCTCTTTTGGATTGTAGTCTAGATTTTTATTTTGTAATGAGCAGTGTGCTCTAGGTTGTTGGCCTTCCTACTAGTGAAAGCCCCTCAATTGTTAATCACATACTTATTGCAGAAGTATTATCTGACTGTGGGTAGGATTCCCATCGTGGTTTTCCCTTTATTGGTTTTTCCACGTACAAATCTTGGTGTCATGTGGATGGTATTTATTCTCTAATTGTTGTTTATGCTTAATTGGTTTATGCATTCCAGTATTGATCTTTTGGGTTCCAATATTAAAGTTTTAATTGTTTAAGGTTTTCATAATCTGGTGATAGCTGATTCACCCCCCCTCTATTAGTTGTCTTCTAGTTATTTGAATAGTCTAACAATTGGTATCAGATCTCTAGTCCTCTCTACAGAAGCTTAACCACTTGAGGAAGATCCTATGATGACTAATAGTTCAAGTTCATCTACTCCATCTGCTGCTATCTTTTGGAGATAAATTCTTAGGCTTGATGGAAAAACTTACAGAGTATGGAAGATTCAGATGGAGACTCATTTGAGATGTTTTGGAAGGGAAATTTGGGAAATCATAGAGAATAGTGTAACTCCTATTAATTTGGTATCTAGAAATCATCCTCTAACTGTGTGGGAGAAAAAGTGACACTAAGCAAACATGCCCTAATCTCACTTTCAACCACACACTTGTGGAATATGAAAGAGCCTAGAGGTATCACACAATTGGCTACTTCTTCTTGTGAAAGAGAGAGCCACGGGCTACCTATTAGGATTTCTATTCCTTTGTTGTAATTGAAAGATAAAATGATGCAAGTTCAATTCCTAACCCCAAAATGCAAGTATGAACTAATGACAATATTGCAGAATTGAACTTAAACAATGGAAAGCTATAAATACAGGGACAAGACAAGAATACAAATGCATACCCGGAGTTAAAATCTGACTGAAAATGTTCGGGATGGGGGCGCGAGCGTCACTGTCCTGATTCTGCCCCTGAAACTGCTCCAGAAACTGCTATTTTGCAAAGCTGTCAAAAGGACTAGGGCGCCCAGCGCCCCTGTCCTGGTCTTTTGCTCTAAGATTTGGTGTGAAGTTCGGTCTCCGTCTGCTTCTTCCGGATCTGTAACTTGCGGCGTCGTCCGGATTCTGAAACCTGCACTTATATCTGAAAAGGTGTGGTGGGTGGCTATATAGGGTTTTGCCTTAGTCAAACCCCCGCTTCGGTGATTTCCACCTCCACGAATAGCCAAGTTGTTTTGTAAAATGTATTGTGTGTGCAGACCTAGTGTGTGTGCAAGGTCCTTAAATGCAAGAAAGCAAACTAGAGCAACCTAGAAAGTAAACCCTAATTGCTTGTAAATGATAACGTAAATGCTCTAAATCAAGATGCAAAGTGATCTAAAGCATGAATAAAGAATATATTGAAGCTTATGCAAAGACATGAAAACAACATGAAATCATACCCAACCCTTAAGGGAGGAGTACAAGCCAATCTTCAGTCGGTAATCTCCTATTGTTCTTCAATGTCTCCCAAGCCCTAAATGAATGAAATTGATGAATGCTTGATGGATGGATGTTGAATGTTATTGAAGTCTTCAAAGATCTGCTCTTTCGCTACATATGAGGTTCCTGAAAACCAAAATCGGATCCTTTCAAATGAAGAAAGAGAGCTTTTATATATGAAACCCTAGGTCTTAATTTCAACTTTTGGGTGACCTAGAGATTGAATATCCCGCCAATTTCTTGGGGTTAAGCTTTATTTTATGATTGGATCGCGCTCCTAAAATTTTGGGAAAAATGTCCGGGACCATGTTGCACTCCGGGTGCCATGGTCCCGACAACTTTTCACCAAATTTTCAGGACTGTCGGATATGATGATTTTAGAGAGAATCCCGAAGTTACAGGTGATTTCGAGATGTTTTGACCCCCGAAATCAAGCCCCCAAGTTCAAAATAGGACCTAATTAGGGTTTTTGATTAAATGATGTATTGGAGGAATAAAATGAAAAGGGCACACTTTAATGAAAGGGCCCAACTTTATGATGTAGGAAATGATAAAATAGGACCTTAGACCTAATTAATTTAATTAATTAAGTGCTAAAGGGGAAATGCAATGCAAAATGCAAAATGCGCCAAGGCGGGTGCTAAACTAGGTGTGAAATTGTACCACCCTAGCAAGTGCGTACAATTTACGACGCTACATTTAGCCCCCACTTTAGCGGTCATATGAACACTACGTGCATATGCAAGCTAAATTACAGAAAAGTAAACATTATTTGAAAAAGGATATATCCATAAGTCTGTCGAACGAAGCCGCCAGCAGTATCTGCAGTACACAGTTAGGAACCGCACCCTACAAAACACACGTTAGATCACAAAATCACCTAATGCTTACTAAGGAAGGTGATGAAAATTCGAGGGTAGCTATATGCCCCCCCCTGTTTCGGCTTGCTAATTTTAGTGAGTTGAAACAGGGTATCATGTTTACCACTTTGAATTGTTAAAGAATATTGATGACAAATGCTCACAAGAAGATTTGATATGAGATCAAAAACTAATGGAGAATCATTTGGTAAGAAAGAGGACCAAATCTCAATTCCAACACAACAAAGAGTGTGAGGATTTGAGAGTTCTCTAACACAAGATGAAGGATGTAAATGGAAACAAAATGCAAAGAGAAGAAAAGAAAGGAAAAAAACATGAATACACACATTGGTGATCCATGAGAAGAATAGTGAGAGAGAAAACATGGACTTCTCACCCCTAGATCTTGTCTAGGTGATCCATGGGAAAAAGGACATGGAAAACTAGCCCCTAGAGTCTGTCCAGGTGATCCATGTAAGGGAGGAGAGTGAGAAAGTCTAGCCTTATGCCGCTAGTTCCACTCAACCTCGTGCATGTGTGTGTAATTGAGGTTAGAAGCACCTCCTAGCAGTCTATGCTCGAGTATGCTACAACCTGTATATGTATAGTACAAAAGCGTGACATCTCGCTCTAAGAGTCTGTGCTCTGGTTCCGAGAATAATCACCTTGCATAAAAGGAAAAATGGAGACATCTCACTCTAAGAGTCTGTGCTCTAGTTCCGATAATAATCCATTTCTCAAAAAGGTGTAATGTTTATGTCATAAGAAAATTAGAACAAGGATACCTACCTTCATCACAAAAGAAGATACCCCAAAAATGCAACAATGTCATAGATCCAAGCAAGAGAGTTTTGCACTCTTTAAGCAAGGATAAGATAGTTGAGAAGGGATATCTTGTAGTATGTGTAAAGGAGATCCTTAGAGGAGAAGAGATCTTTGTACAAAAGACACCTATCCCTAAGAGAAATTATCTTAGACAAATATAACATCTTCTAGAATAAGACAAAGAAGAGAATAAGAATGCAATACTTCCTTCTTTTGCGAAGTGAAAGTGATTCTTAATGAAGGATGACGCTCTTTTTAACCCAATTGGGAGAGTGAATTCATTATGGATGTATTTTACCAAGTGCAAAAGAGGTTGTAGTCAAGGACTTACACCTCTTGTAAGAGAGAATCCTTGAACCAACAACAACACATGCATACAAGGCATAACATCAAGTAATAAAGTCCACACCATCCACAAAATAGGAAAAAGTGGATCCAAAAAATAAGGAAAGATCATTGCCTCCCAAGGATAAGGACAATGAGAAGGACTTACACAATCTTCTAGGGAGAGATTTGGACATAAGCAAAAGAAGAGATGTATGAAATCGCTCTTGTCCCCATAGGAACAAGAAATTTAGGCTATTATGTTGCTTCAAAAAATATGATTGCACTTGAAATTGTACCATCATGAATGACAATGAGCCCCCAGTAAATGAGCTACCAATGTCACATAATGATGAGCAACATAATAGCCATTAATGTTATTTAAAGACATGATAGATTGAATAAGGTATTTGAATATGACATGCTAAATGCTCAACTATAAGTGAGATCAAAAATATGTATAAAGTGATAAAAATTGAAGAAGAAAAGTCACAAGAAATATTAGAAGAGGGATGAGTGTAATTTATTAGAGCCTTGTCCCTAGAGGAAAGGACTTTATGATGAATAGGAGATAAAGATTCATAAGTGGATTTAGAAATTTGAAGGGAGTCATAAAGAGACTTGTTCATTGCCAAGATTTCCTTATGAGGGGAATGAGAGTTGATAGAAGTAGAAGATGATTTAGTTGAAGTGAGATCATCATCACTACTAAATATAGCATTCACATTGAGAGATGGTCTTTTAGATGCTTTAGTGCGTTTACAGGGATTATAGCCAAGTCCAAAGGCATAATTGTGAAAATTAGTCTCTAGAGGAACCTTCATCCCTTGCTCATGAGTGCCACAACCATTTCCATGATACCCATGCTTAGCAAAAATGCGAAAACCACGACCATAACGATCAGCCATTTCAGGAAGAGAAGGTGGTTTTTCATAAGACAAAGAATCAAACTCTTCAGAATTAGAAGTGTGAGGAGAAGAAGTTTGAGAAGCGGCCACAAAATTATTGCTCATAGGTTCAGGTAAGACTGATTGATCTCTAGTTTCTTCCTTCTTTTTAACTTTAAGCTCTCTAGGAGGAACCCTATATTCACCTACAAAGGTGGGATTAAAATCAAGGGATCCCCAATCGTCTTCTGCGAGAACCTTCTCAGGATCAAAAGCCTTTTCATGTGTAGACTCAAGTCGAGAAGGATCTTCTTCAGGAGCTTCAGACTCATCCAAAGAATTTCGATTATTAGAGGGTGATGATTCATCCATAGGTATCTTGTTCAAAGAGTCATTACTAGAAGAGGAAGGCTTAGATGTTTGCAAACAAGCTTGAAGATTAGTGTCACCTATCAAGGTATATGTCTTATTGTTATAAATGAATTTAAGTTGTCTATGCAATGTAGAGGGGACAGCTTGCATACTGTGAATCCAAGGTCTCCCTAATAACAAGTTGTATGTTAGATTTCCCGACATAACATGGATAGGAGTAGGCAAAGTAACAGGTCCCACTGTGATGGGTAAGGTGATAATACCTAATGAAGACTTAGCCACATTATCAAAGCCTCGAATGGGACGAGAGTCAGGCTCAATAAGGGATGTATCCACATTCATCTTATGCAATAGATTAATGCTACACACATTAAGGCCAGAACCATTATCTACCAGTGTTCGTCTTATAGCAGTGTCATTTATGATAACCACAATCATCAAGGGATCATATTGATGTTGAATTTCACTAGTAGGCAACTCATCTTGAGTAAACACAATTTGAGTTTTTGGATTCATCACAGAGTTAACCAAAGACACTATATTACTAGATGTATTAGGTGGAGGAACATTCAAATCTTTCAAGGCATCTTGTAACATTCCATGATGAGTGGAAGAAGTTTGGATCAAATCCCAAAGGGATATCTTAGCAGGGGTAGCTTTAAGTTGTTCTATGAGATCATATTCCTTACCAAGAACTTGTGAAATACGTGGAGCTTGGGGAAGAATAGGTTGGGAAGGAGGAAGTGAAGTTGGGATAACTAGAGGAGGATTAGGTTGCCTATTGTTTCTAGTATTATAAGTATGGGCAACCGCATGATAACTCTCTCTAGTCAATTGCTTAGCATACTCATAAGGGCTCTTAGATGAATAACCTCCTTGCACAGTAATAATAGGTTTCTTAGGAGTGCAAAAAGAATCTTTAGCATGACCACCTTGAACCACTAAGATAGGCTTATTTAAAGGTTGAGAATTTTGAGAAGGACAAGCACCTTGGACAGTGAAGAGAGGTTTGTTAGGTGTTTCATTCACATGTATCAAATTGATTGAGGATGGTTTAGAGGAATGAACAAAAGTGTTGGAAGGATTATTGATAGTCTTCTCTTGCACTAAAATCTTATCACAGATTAAATCAATTTTAGGAGAGAGACAAGGGATAGGCATTGATGTTCTAGTAGGAAGGGTAAAGGTCATATCATCCTCTATCATCAAAGGATATACATGGGGAATAAACTCTCCAGGAGAAGGATCAACATTACTCTCTAGAGTCTCACTTTTGAGAGGGAGATCTTTGAAAGATATGTTAACCATCTTGCTTTGAACTAGGGTATCCTTATGAGTAAGACCAAGTTGAGGAGAGGGAGAATAATTGAGATTCAAGGAAGGTGAGAAACTATCAAGGGAGTTTTCAATCTTGATTTCATCCCCTTTGGCTAGGGGTCGAGAATAATCTATACCTTCTTCTAATGGTTCATCCCAAATAGTGAGGTTGTTGAAAGGAATGTTTGAAGTGTTGTCAATTTCAGGAGAGGAGATAACATTGTTTAGTAATTCCTCATCCTTAGGAGGGAGAGCATCAATAGATGTGTTAAACTCATCCTCTTTCCTCAAAATATGTTCAATAGGGGAGAGAGAATTAAGAAAATTGCTTATTATTTCATCTTCTTTCTCTAAGGGATGCTTATGGGTAAGACCAACTTTAGGAGAAGGGTAAGCATTTACCATTAATTCATCATCTCTAGTGGGAATTTTGTTGGAAAAGGAAAGGCCATCACTAGGAAATGTAGGGATAATGTCATCTTCTTGCACAAAAGGATCCTCATGAAGGGAGCATTTTTTAGGAGCCACAAAGTCATCAAGGGCATCATCCAACAAAGCCTGATCATATCCATTAAAAGGTTTATCTTTTGATTCAGAAGGAGATATCTCTTCATAGAGGGGATCATTGAAAACAACCATGTTACTAGATTTAGTGGAAGAGTTGATAGGAATGTACCCTTGAGAGGAATCATTCGACTTATCTTTCTCATCACAACGAAATGGCATAGTAACAATGTTTATGAGTTTTTGGTAAAATGAAGGTTTGGTATCTTTAGGTTTCAAAAATTCATCTAAAGCTTCATCTAACTTATAATCATCAAAATATGAACGTCTTGCAAATAAAAATCTGACATTTTGAAATTGCATAAAATTTAAACACACAATGCAAAGAAACACACTTTTTTTCTTTTTTTTCTTTTTAATGAAAATGAAATGAAAACACACTAAATCTAGATCTAGATCTAACAAATGCAATGCAAGAGGAAGCAATGATAGATTCACGTCGGGTTCACCAAAATGTGTGGGAGAAAAAGTGACACTAAGCAAACATGCCCTAATCTCACTTTCAACCACACACTTGTGGAATACGAAAGAGCCTAGAGGTATCACACAATTGGCTACTTCTTCTTGTGAAAGAGAGAACCACGGGCTACCTATTAGGATTTCTATTCCTTTGTTGTAATTGAAAGATAAAATGATGCAAGTTCAATTCCTAACCCCAAAATGCAAGTATGAACTAATGACAAGATTGCAGAATTGAACTTAAACAATGGAAAGCTGTAAATACAGGGACAAGACAAGAATGCAAATGCGTACCCGGAGTTAAAATCTGACTGAAAATGTTCGGGACGGGGGCGCGGGCGTCACTGTCCTGATTCTGCCCCTGAAACTGCTTCGGAAACTGCTATTTTGCAAAGCTGTCAAAAATGCTGAAAACTACTGTCAAAAGGACCACGGCGCCCAGCGCCCCTGTCCCAGGGACCAGGGCGCCCCACGCCACTGTCTTGGTCTTTTGCTCTGAGATTTGGTGTGAAGTTCAGTCTCCATCTGCTTCTTCCGGATCTGTAACTTGCGGCGTCGTTCGGATTTCGAAACCTGCACTTATATCTGAAAAGGTGTGGTGGGCGGCTATATAGGGTTTTGCCTTAGTCAAACCCCCGCTTCGGTGATTTCCACCCCCACGAATAGCCAAGTTGTTTTGTAAAATGTATTGTGTGTGCAGACCTAGTGTGTGTGCAAGGTCCTTAAATGCAAGAAAGCAAACTAGAGCAACCTAGAAAGTAAACCCTAATTGCTTGTAAATGATAATGTAAATGCTATAAATCAAGATGCAAAGTGATCTAAAGCATGAATAAAGAATATATTGAAGCTTATGCAAAGACATGAAAACAACATGAAATCATACCCAACCCTTAAGGGAGGAGTACAAGCTAATCTTCAGTCGGTAATCTCCTATTGTTCTTCAATGTCTCCCAAGCCCTAAATGAATGAAATTGATGAATGCTTGATGGATGGATGTTGAATGTTATTGAAGTCTTCAAAGATCTACTCTTTCGCTGCATATGAGGTTCCTAAAAACCAAAATCGGATCCTTTCAAATGAAGAAAGAGAGCTTTTATATATGAAACCCTAGGTCTTAATTTCAACTTTTGGCCGACCTAGAGATTGAATATCCCACCAATTTCTTGGGGTTAAGCTTTATTTTATGATTGGATCGCACTCCTAAAATTTCGGGAAAAATGTCCGGGACCATGTTGCACTCCGGGCGCCATGGTCCCAACAACTTTTCACCAAATTTTCAGGACTGTCGGATATGATGATTTTAGAGAGAATCCCGAAGTTACAGGTGATTTCGAGATGTTTTGACCCCCGAAATCAAGCCCCCAAGTTCAAAATAGGACCTAATTAGGGTTTTTGATTAAATGATGTATTGGAGGAATAAAATGAAAAGGGCACACTTTAATGAAAGGGCCCAACTTTATGATGTAGGAAATGATAAAATAGGACCTTAGACCTAATTAATTTAATTAATTAAGTGCTAAAGGGGAAATGCAATGCAAAATGCAAAATGCGCCAAGGCGGGTGCTAAACTAGGTGTGAAATTGTACCACCCTAGCAAGTGCGTACAATTTACGACGCTACACTAACAAACTTGGATAAGGAGCTTGAGAATGATTGTAGAGGTAGAGACTCCTTCTTGTTTGCACTTTCTGATCAGCAAATAATGGGACTAACTAACAAATCATCCGCAAATGATATATGTGACAAGTTGGAGACTCTTAATAAAGGCAACTCTACTGTTACTGTAGACACCTAAAAATGGTCAATGCTTGCGGGATCATACTTTAACATTTGCGCATTGCCTCATTTTAGGTTTTTGCGTTGCATTGACATTTCTCCTATGTCACACACTTGGTCTTTATCATTTATGAACATCGAGTCTTTCTTCTACATTCTTCATTTATCTCGCTTTCGAATTTGGTCTTGTCAACAACAATCTTCAATCATGATTTTGGTCGATCTTATCCTATCGCATCAATGTGCATGCTTATTTGTCATCATTTTGGACATCGTCAATCCTAATTAGGGTTTTGTCCTCCTGTCAATCTTGCGATCGATTTGTCATCGATCGTTGTCCTCTTATCAATCTTGTCATCGATCGTTGTTTGTCTCAATTATGTCAATTTGGATCAATTTGTCATTGTTCCTCATCAATTGGCATATTTATCAATCAAATCATTTATCACATTGGTCATTTATCAATTCAAAATCATGATCGATATCAATTCATCTTCTAGGGTTTCATGATTTCATCATTTAACCTGGTTTGTCATTTCTTCCTCTAGGATTAATAAATTATTTATTTATCCTAAGTCTTCTTGTCACAATTATTTATTGATGTTTCCGAAATTTGGTTCTAGATTATTTGAGTACCTTTCCAACGCATCAAACAGTTTGTAATTCGGAGCTAGGATGAGAAAGTTATGCCTTCTCAAAGTGGACTGAAATTTTATATTTAGTTTTTTTGATAATTTTGATAGTTTTAATAGTTTAATTGTAATAAACATTATGATGACTCTTCATTTCAAATTCCAAGGGATTTGTGTGACCCTTGGGATACATTCGACTTGTATAAACTCCAATTTTGAATAGAATGGAGACAGTTTTTGGTTTGCAATCTTCTTGTTGTCAATTTCTTTTTTTTGTGTTGAAATCTACAATACCACAAGTATCACACTAGGTATTGTAATTTGGTTTTCATAAATCAGATCAGTGGTATCAGAGTGGGAACGCTCCTTTATGCCAATTTACACAAGGTCTTCCTACCAAAGATTAGGATTGGATACACAAGATTTGTCAAAATACCCACCTTTGAGACGCACACCAATAGATAATTCTAAGAAAGAGGAGAATGATTCCATCATAGAAGCAAAACCAGCAAACCGTAAGTTGGGTCTATACTTACCATTACCTATTCCTGATAAGCCATGGCAGTCTATTTCAATGGATTTTATGTCTGGGCTTCCAACTACCAGGCGGGGGCATGATTGTGTATATGTTGTGGTATATAGGTTTTCTAAAATGGCTATCATGGTGGCATGTAAAAAGATGATTTCTGCAAAAGATACTGCCAAGCTATTTTTTGAACATGTGTGGGTTCATTTTGGTTTGCCAAAAACCATTATTTCTGATAGGGATAGCAGGTTCATCAGCAAATTTTGGTCTGCACTATGGGCTAAAATGGACACGAAACTGACAAAGTCCACAACATTCCATCCCCAAACAGATGGGCAGACAAAAGTGGTGAATCAAATGATTATTCATATTTTACGGATGTATCATTCAAAACATCCTCGCACGTGGGATGAAAGCTTACCCTATGTGCAACACAGCTACAACCGTGCACTCCATAGTACTACAGGGCACAGTCCATTTGAGGTTTCTCTTGGGTACCAGCCATTGGCACCTATGGATGTAGCAATACCATCTCTACAGTCTAGTAGTCCATTGAATGGTGACAAGGAGGTAGATAAAGCAGAAAAATTCATTGATAACATTAGACACCTACAACAACAAGTTTATGAGATATTGGAGCAGAGTAATCAGATGTATAAGGAAAGACATGATAAACATAGAACTCCCCATCAGTTTCAGGTTGGTGACAAGGTATGGTTACATCTTCAGAAAGAGCGCCTGCATGGACCAAATAGGAAGCTTCGACCTCTTCGTTATGGACCATACACTATTGTGAAACAAGTTGGTGAGAATGCTTTTGAACTTAATTTGCCATCCTTTTTGGGACTGCATCCAGTTTTAAATGTGGAGTTGTTGAGACCCTATTTTCCTCCTTTATTGGATATCTCCCAAGCTACTAAATACATTCAAGCTGTAGAGTTAAACCCCTCTACTACTGCTCCAGTCCAGTGTGACCATGTTACTGAAGCCATTTTAAAGACTTTGAGAAATCAGAAAATCCCTTTGTATCGGGTGGTTCGAGCTGGTCAGCATTCTTATCAAGGCAAGTGGCTTACTAAGGAACAAATTGAAGAACAATTTCCTCATCTGTTGCAGCAGATTAGTGCAATGGGGCCCATTGCCTCTTAAGGGGGGAGGAATGATCAGGATTAAATTGGGAAAATATTGAAATCTAATTTTTCCAAAATTTTATATGTTTTAGTAAATTGCAATTTTGAGGGTCTTTGGTGCATTTTTGGACAAATATGGTGCAGGAAACATGAGGAGACATCATCGATGTTTCCAAAATTTGGTTCTAGATTATTTGAGTACCTTTCCAACGCATCAAACGGTTTGTAATTCGGAGCTAGGATGAGAAAGTTATGCCTTCTCAAAGTGGACTGAAATTTTATATTTAGTTTTTTGATAATTTTGATAGCTTTAATAGTTTAATTGTAATAAACATTATGATGACTCTTCATTTCAAATTCCAAGGGATTTGTGTGACCCTTGGGATACAGTTTTTGGTTTGCAAACTTCTTGTTGTCAATTTCTTTTTTTTTGTGTTGAAATCTACAATACCGCAAGTATCACACTAGGTATTGTAATCTGGTTTTCATAAATCAGATCAATGAAGGAGCATTCAAATCATACCTTTGGTTTGCTTAATTTCTAGTTTTGAATGTTTTTATTTCATGTCTCTATTGAGTGTTGTTTAGGATAGATCATTACAATTTGCTTTTGTTATTGAGCTAATGGTTAATGTTTATATTGCTTTGATGATTTTTGATTTCCTAATGTACAGTTACAACTGCTAAACTTGAGGGTTACCGGGTCAGATATGAAAATTTGAAGATGGAAGAAGATGAAAGGATTAGTACATTCATGGAAAGGGTAAATGAAATTGTCATGGGAATTCAATGTTGTGTTGGAACTCTGAGTGAAGATGAAATTGTTGGCATATGATGAAGCGGTGACAAAATATGTTGTCATTGATGTCAATATGTGCTCAAGTAGGTACACCAATATGAAGATTAGAAGAGGTACAGGTCAACCGGTATGAAGAGATGTAGTGAACTAGTGTCAAGGTTTCACTAAGTGTGACTATTGGTTGATAGTCTCAGCTCTAGGGTTTCTAGTTTGGCAATCTAGCTTGTGTAGTGTAACCGATGATATTCTGTGATGAGTTAGCTAAGAAATAAGGATGAGATCGAGATGCCATATCAATTTTGTCCACGTGAAGGATTTCCTTGATGATCTTGCATGTGAAGATTGACTGCATTAAATGTCTACCTCGGGAATGAACATTCTTCTTAGCAATATGAGAAGAAAGTGTGATGGGTTATTGATTTCTATGTGCGGTGAAGAATGACTTGTGATCTATTTGAGATTGTTTCATTCTATGTAAAGTGTTTGGACGTCAGAATTGGACCACTTGTAATTGTAAACCTAAAATTCTTAGGGTTTAAGGTTTATGTTACCGACCTAATTCTTGTCTATAAGGTCAATGAGTTTTGATATTGTTATGTGTGTATCCAAGTGATGAGATACTTGTCAAACTAGTGAGTGAAAACTGCAGAGTGTGATTGCATAGTAGAGGAACTGAAAAGGATTTATCTTAGCATATAGTGTTGTTATCAGATCAGAGTTTTACCTGTTGTCTTCTAACCATTTCAATAGAAGGAAAATCCATTTTCCGGGTAGCTTTAACAAGCTTACTATAAATCCTCTAACCAGGTGACTCAAGCTCATTGAGTTCCTTAAATCCTATAGCGAGGTAACCTTTAATAGGGTATATAGCCATCCCTTAACTGGGTGATCTTTAACAGGATCGGTTCCTAGCAGAACCTTATTGTAAAGTCTTTAACCGGACTAGGCTCCAAATAAAGAGAGCTTCAAAAGAGTTCAAAACAAGCTTGTGGGTATTCATCCCCACCGTGGTTTTTCCCATTTGGGTTTCCACGTGAAAAATTTGTGTGTCATGAGTTGTGCATTTTTCATATGATGATTAAGTATTATTTGTTTAGGTGATTATGCATGCAGAGCTAATGCTTATGATATTACTGCTACACCACATGCATATGTTTATGGGTGAAGTAGTTATCAAGTATTGAATGATATTTGAAGTATTCAATTTTACTGGTTTAAGTTGTTTGAAGTCTTACTGTGTTTAACTGGTATTGCCATGGTTAAGTTCAGTAATGAAGACAACCGATTAGTAGTATTTTAACTTTATAAGTTGTGGAGAAGTTTTTGTATGTACTGATTTGCCCCCCTCCCTCTCAGTACTAGTTAGGGTATTTTTTGTTCGTCATTATTCATCAATTGGTATCAGAGCTACTCTAGCTCCTCAGTGATATAAGCTTAACCGCTTGAGGTAAAAGATCATGCTTTAATGATGAAGAGGGAAGGTCCTAAGTTCAATAGAGATAACTTCAAAATATGGAAGGACGGAATGAAGATCTATATCAAGAGTTTGGGTGCTCAACACTAGAACTATGTTGAGAATATCTATGTAATACCCACTGGCACTCTAACTGATGATTAAAAAAGAGAGATTCAAAAAAATGGGCAAGTCATGGAAGCCCTTGTTAGCAGTTTGTCCGATATTGAGTTTATTGATATACAAGATAAGAACACTCCTAAGGATGTATGGGACACAGTGGAAACTATTTATGGTGGTGATGAGCATGTCAAGCAAGCTAAGGAAGAGATCCTTAGAGAAAAATTTGAAGACATGGGGATGGATGAAGGTGAAACCATTCAACAATATGGCTTAAGGATCAAGACTGTGGTTGGAGATATCAAGAGCACTGGTGAAACAATTAAAGATGCCATTGTTGTCAGTAAAGTTTTGAGATCATTGTTACCGGTCTATGCAATCAGGGTTGATGCTATTCAGGAGCTAAGGTCTATTGACAAAACCAAGGTATCCTTAGACTCTATCATTGCAAAGTTGACTACATATGACTTGAGTAGCTATAATGGCAGTGTTCAGAAGACCAAGTCAGCCTTTAGAGAATCTATTGTACCAAACAAAAAAGGAAAAGAAGTAAGTACCAGTTATGAATCCAGGCAATGCAATGATATGGATGATGAAGTGATTCTGATAGAGTTTGAAGCTCTTCTTGCCAAGAGACTTCCAAAAGGCACTGGAAAATACAAAGGTAAGCTTCCTTTAAAATTCTTTTCCTACAATAAGATAGGACATATAGCTGTTAACTATCCTAAGAATGACAATAAGGATAAAATAGATAGGTTTAGAAAGTATAAAGGAGGAAATAAAAGAAATTGTTTTGTTGCAGTGGATGAAGGTGTTACCGATGAAAAATTTGAGGATGAAGAGAATGAGGACATAGTGTTTGTAGCTATAAAGGAAGAAGTGTCTGACAAGAAAGAACTTGTCTCTCGCATTGACAACTCTAATGAGTGGATTATTGATAGTGGTTATTCTCACCACATGACTGGAGAATGGGGAAAGTTTCTGTCTCTAGAAGAATATGATGGAGGTGTTATTAGATTTGGCAACGATGCACCATGGAAAGAGCAGTGTGGATGATGTCTACTAGGTAGAAGGTCTTAAGAATTGCCTATTGAACGTTGCTCAACTAAATGATAAAGGACTCATTCTAGAGTTCAAAGGTGGAGTCTGCAGTATAATTGGAAAGAGTGGTGAACTTATTTCCACCACTAAGTAGACCAGAGGTAACTTGTTTCAACTAAATGTCAAGATTAGTCAGTGTCTGATGGTGAAGTTTGATGACAATTGGATATGGCATAGGAGACTTTGTCATATGAACTTTGATAATATTGTAAAGGCTAGTAAGATGAAGGTAGTAAGAGGATTGCCTTTGCTGAACAAACAGGAGAATGCTTTATGAGGAGAATGTCAACTTGGGAGGATGTCTTCCTCAACATTCAAAGGTAAGTCTTTTTCAATAGAGAACTTACTTGATCTTGTGCATACCAAATTGTGTGGTCCAATGAAAACTAGAAGTATTCAGTGTGATCAGTATTTCATGATTCTTATTGATTGATGATTGCTCAAGAATGATGTCGGTCACATTCTTGAAAGACAAGTGTGAGGCATTTGGAAAATTCAAAGCCTTTAGAGCATTACTAGAGAAGGAAAGTGGTCAAAAGATAAAGTGTCTTAGAACTGATCAAGGAGGTGAATTTGTAAGGATTCCCAAAGATATTGAGAGGGGGGGTGAATCAGTATCTAACCAGTATGTAAATTTTATTGTATTATAACATGAAAAGCAATTCAAAACTGTGTACAGGTAAACTAAAAATAATGCAGTAAAGAAGAATAATAACCACAACATAAGAGACACACCATAACACAATATTTTAACGAGGAAACCCAATGTGGGAAAAACCTCGGTGGGATTTGTGAACCACAATATTTGCTTACTGGCCAATAAGGGAATATTACTGTTTACAATAGGGGCCTGCACATGCAGGAAGGCCAAGTGCCTAGAGCTCACTGCTCAGTTACAAAAGAAAACTCACTGACTTACAAAATTGGATTATACAAATCCAATGTCTTGTACTTCTTTAGATCAACATCTACTATGCCAGATTCAATACTGGTTTAAGCTCTGCAATATACATAAACCCTTATCCCAATAATTCGCACATTAGGTATGCTATGATCTTTTCATATTTTGTATCCTAAATGATCTACAATGATCTCATACTTATATGAGTCATGTTACAATCTGCCAAGTCGGCTTACAAAAGATTTTACAATTAATTACAAAATATATTTATACAAAATTCTTATCGGCCAGGGTGCCAGTAATCTTGTGTTTGGTGTCGATGATCTGTATGTCGGTGTAGAGTTTGTCGGTGTCGGTGCCTGTGTGTACTTGCCGGTATCACATGAATGTAAGGTTGCCATCAATGACAATACCTTCAATCACTTAAAATTTCTCATTGGAGCATGCATTTACAAAGAATCTCCCCCTTTAGCATTGATGGCAACACTCATGAGAAAAATCCAAAAATGTATATCCAAAAATGATTTGCCAAAATTGTCTTATCAAAACTGTGTGCTCATAATGTTGTTTCAAAAATGAGTTCTCCCCCTGAGAAGATGATGTCCTTTAGTCAACCTTTTTCTCATTTCCACTACTCCCTCTTTGACATCAATGACACAGGTTGTCAAAGTGTCAGTTGAGTACAGTTTCAGCTCGATCCTTGTAATCAGTTGGTTACAATCTGGAAAAGAACTACCAATACAAAATTTAAGCTCTCAGTGAACTTTTCACTATCTTTCAATGCAACCTCTGTCCTTTGAATAGTAGTGGTGAGGTGATGCATTTGTTCCTTCGGTGTCTTTAGTCCTTGAACAAGTGCCTCAGAGATCACTTTTCTCAAAGAGATGAGGTAGTCCAATTTGGGACTGAGTTTGCATTTAAGGTCTTTTACCTTCCCTTTTATTTAAACTTTTTCTTTTTCAAATTTCTCAAGTTTTTCTTCAAAACTCTATATCTCCTACTCTGTAACTGATAATGGTTCAAATGAACCAATGAGGTTATCAACTATATTGTCAATCTCCTTTTGTACCTTACTGATTTCCTTGTCTATATCTATTGTCATAATGTTTGTCTTGCATGTGTCTCTATAGAGTTCCTTAAACTCCATTATTATTTTGTTTAGTGTCGGTAAAAGGGTACCAATGTGTCCCATGCACTTCTTTATTGTTTCATCAAAGAATTTCTCTTTCTCTTTATTCATTTTCTCCTTAATTAAATGTCTCCTCATTTATTTGATCAACTGTCAAAATGTTGTCAGTGATGAATTTAGACAATGTGTCTAGTTGACCTAAAGAATCTTTATTATCCACAATGCACTTGGGTGCTATCAATTTAAGAATAGGAATTGTGTCATCAATAGCCTTATAGGCTTGTGCATTACTTTATTGATTCCAGTAAGAACTCTGTCATGTTTGTAGGCTGAAATTCTGTTACTGAAGTACCGGATGTCTGCCCAACTGTTTTCACAATCTCCATGCTATCATTTGTAGTATTAACCTTGCTTGTTTTGACCTCTGGTAGGTCAGTTTGTGTTTGCATTTCTATTAGCAAAGGTTTTGGTTCTTCAGCTATTGCCGATGGCACTGTTTCTGTTTGAACCTGTACATCAACCTGTTGGTGTTCCTATTTCTTAGTCTGTGCCTTAGTGGGTTACCCTGTGCTGTCAACTATCAATTTTTTTGATGTAGTCTCGGTATGCACTGTCAGTTCATCTATATTCACCTCTACACTGTCCATTGTCATTTTCTCTGATTGTTTCTTAGTTTTATCTATCGACGCTTCTGATGATTTCCTAGTAGTGTCCTCTATCGGTTTCTCATTAATCACCACATCTGCAGCCAGTGGCTCAGTATCCACATCTTTCTTCTTATCCTCAGTGGTTTCTTTATCTACCACAATATTCACCTCTTGGGTGTCTATATTCATAGTATATAATAGCTCTGACTCAGGATTTGTATCATCTTGAGGAGTCTCAATACTCTCTATTGTCGGTTGATTGTCATTAGTATGTGCTGGTGGTGTACCAGAAAGAGGTGGGGGTAAGTTGTTGGTTATTTTTAGGCTTGGAGGACCACCTACCTTACCTTTCCCCTTATCTTTGTCCTTTTGATAGACTCTGACAGTCTTAGGTCTTTTAAGTTCTTCATGTTCCTCTTTTGTAACAAGAATATATCCCATTGATCTGTAGTCTCTTCTGAAATTTCATTTACTCTTCCTACCATTAGTGCTACATGTCGGTGAGCAGTTGAAAATACTGTTCGGTTGGCTTCACTAATTAATTTGTCTATCTCATCAGGTGAGTTTACTGGATGCACTGCAAGTAATTTTTCAATTTTTGTCTTCTTGTCTAGCTCAACAATGGCTACCCTTCTAGCTTCTAGTCTTCTATACAAATCATTGGGTATTTCATCAACAATTTCCATCAAAAATTTCTTGTATATATCCAAGTATAAAATTACACTATTTTCTATGCTTTTTTTGTCATCAACGGAAAGTGTGTTATATACTTTGCTAATGTTTTTCAACTTTCCATCGTTTGTTATTTCACTAAGGAGTTTATCCAATGGAGCAATATCTTGTTTTACCTTCTTCTTCTTTGGAGTTAACTTCTTAACTGGAGGCCTCACTATTTGTTGCTTTTGTCTTGTTCTCCTCGGTGTAGGTGAGGGTGTCGGTGAGGGTTTTCTTTTCCTTTCTACCCTTTTGAATACCGCCAGTATATCACTCAGATAAATTTGCAACTGGTGAAAGATGAGTTTCTGGTTGAAGTCCTTCCAACTCACTTTCTTTGATACCACTTTGCTTTAATACATCTTCCTTAATTGCTTTTTCTTGTCTAGTGCCTTTCCTTACTGTTTGTTCAACTTTCTTAACTCTTTTCCTAGACTGAATGCCACTCTCAATTGTTTTTGCATTGCCAAAGAGTTTCTCAGAGGGTTCCTTTGGTGCTTCAAGGAGGGCTTTTGCATAAGTTTCAATGATGTTATCATCTGTTTCATACCCCATTTCAGTTACCCAGATAGTTCTAGGGACAACTGCCTCCATCCAGATTTCATCTTTCTTGATTACAAAACATATTTCCTTTTGATATTTATCCACAATTGCCTGAGACAACCTTATTCTTGTCTTCATTCGAGCCTTTAGTGCTTGAAAATATTCATTTATATTTTTCTCTCTATGTTCTCCCATGTTGTTTAATAAATCCAATAGTTGCTTTCCTACCGGTATATCAAAGCGAAAGTCTTTCCTACCAATACCGGGTACTTTCTTAGTAATGTACAACATTAAACATACAAGAAAATTTCCAAATCTAAAAGTTCCTTTCTTATCTCCTTTGATCTTTTTTAGATTGTCTATCAAATCATCTTTGAGCCATTCACACACATCTATTCTAGCATTATCATTAACCATGTCATATGCACTTTTAATACATAGGCTAGATATTGAGTTTAACCTATTTTCATGTGTAGCTTTATAGCCTAAAATCATACTAACAAATCTAAAATTGATGTCCTTCACATCATTTACCCTTAGAGACCTTTTGTCAAATGTTGCACTGGTTAGGTCCATCACTGTGTCATTTGAGACCCTTTTAGTTCTGTCAGGTCTACTACCGGTGGAAGGTAACCTTGTTACTGCCTTAATTGCTTCTTTGGTTATCTTATGAATTGAATCTAACCAAAAGAATTCACCATGGACTCTGCTTAGGACTATTCTTATCACATCTTCACAAAAATTAGGAATGCTAAGAATATCCACAAAACCTAGGGTTTCCACTATCTTATGTTCAGGTTTGATATTATTGTTTACGTCACAAATCACAGTCCTATACATGTTCTTGATTTCATCATCTCCTAATTCCTCTATATGACAATGTATGTATATTCTAGGATCTTCAGCATACACTACTCCCTTAGGTATTTGAGAGAATGCACCTAGGGTATCATCTTTCTTCGCTATTTTGGGAACAATTTTGAATACGGGTCTAGGGCTCTTGATAACCTCAATCACAGTAGGGTTTGCTATAAATTCAGGTGTGGATGAGGAAGCCATAGTTATAAATACCTCAATCTACCTTAGGGATGAGTGCTTGGATGAATTGCTTCACTTTTTTGCTAAGGATGCCTTCACTTGGGAATTTTTGCACTCTCAAAGATTTGAATGCTTGGTGAATGAAAAAGGAGCCAAAACACTTGCTTTATAATGTTATTTTCTCCAACTACCACATTTAATGCTTGTCGGTTAAGTCACAACTTAACTCATCTATCGGTAAGGAAGTAATCCAAATTCTCACCATCAACCGAGGGTATAATAACATGTTTTTCAATTTGTTGCTAAACCCTCAAAGGATTTTCCTTCAGTCAGATGAAGAGTCTCTTGTCGGTGGAGTGATACTCTATTTTGTCAGTGGAGGAGTATTCCCATCAATATTCTGATCTGACTTTCGGATCCATTGCTTTGAGAATTCTTTCTTTACCTCTTCAACCTTTTCTTTACCTTTCAAGCTAGGACCTTTGTTATTTGTCGGTGATGCCTTATTTCTACAAAATTTTGCAATATGTCCAATTTTGTTGCAAGCATAACAAGTCACATTGTTTTTCTGAATAGCTTTCCCATATCCTATGCCAGTATGTGTTCTGCATTGATTAGATAAGTGTCCAAATATTCCGCAAACATAACATCTTACATTCATTCTGCAATTTTCTGAATTATGACCAACTTTGTTGCACTTAGAGCATTGACCAGTGGGTATATTAGTGTTCTGATAATTTCTAGATATACACTAATTTTCTCTATGACCATACTTGTTACAGTTAAAACATTTCCCATTAAATTTGTAAGTATTAGGTTGTATTACCAGTTTACTATGATCATGATTGTTTTTAGTACCAGAGCTTTCACCAATTTCAAAGTCAAGGCCATTTGTATCACCATTAGGTTTCTGATTCTTCAGCATGTCAACAAGTTCCTCTGAAATTTTCTTGAATTTCTCCTTGTGTTGATTTGCAATAGCCAATTCACTCTCCAAGATTCCTTTCTGTCTCATGAGTTCATTTGTGTCATTTTGTGTATGCATCAAGTCTATCTTCAACATATCATTTTCATGACTAAGTCTTGTATTTTCATTTCCAACATCATTTAGTCTTCTAACCAAGTCCTCTTCATTCTTCTTCCTATCTTCAATTTCTTTACAAAATTTCATAGTCATATCTTGCATTTCATTCTTCATTGTACTCTTTTCTTGTCTCAGCTTGTTTACTAGATCATTAAGAGTTTCATTTTCATCTTCATCATTCTGCATATTTTCACAAAGTTCTCTTCTTTTGTTCCTTGCTATAGTAAAATTTTCCTTGAAGTCCTCAAATAATATCCTGTGCAACCTTTAGATCATCTTCAAGTTTGATATTCTTCACCTTTTCTGCATCATAGTTTGAAAGAGTTGTTTCCAATTGCTTTCTTAAGTTTTCCATCTCTACCGGTGTCAAGATCTTCCTCAAGCTGTTAGGCTTTTGAAAATAGAGGACCAAGCTCTGATACTAATTGTTAGGATTCCCAAAGATACTGAGAGGGGGGGTGAATCAGTATCTGACTGATATGTAAATTTTCTTGAATTATAACATGAAAAGCAATTCAAAACTATGTACCGGTAAACTAAAAATAATGCAATAAAGAAGAATAATAACCACAACATAAGAGACACACCATAACACAATATTTTAATGAGGAAACCCGATGTGGGAAAAACCTCGGTGGGATTTGTGAACCACAATATTTGATTACTGGCCAATAAGGGAATATTACTATTTACAATAGGGGCCTGCACATGCAGGAAGGCCAAGTGCCTAGAGCTCACTACTCAGTTACAAAAGAAGTCTCACTGACTTACAAAATTGGATTATACAAATCCAATGTCTTGTACTACTTCAGATCAGCATCTACTATGCCAGATTGAGTACTAGTTTAAGCTCTATAATATACATAAACCCTTATCCCAATAATTTGTGCATTAGGTCTATTATGATCTTTTCATATTTCACATCCTAAATGATCTACAATGATCTCATACTTATATGAGTCATGTTACAATTCGCCAAGTTAGCTTACAAAAGATTTTACAATTAATTATAAAATATATTTATACAAAATTCTTGTCGGCAAGGGTGTCGGTAATCTTCTGTTTGGTGTCGGTGATCTGTATGCTGATGTAGAGTCTGCTAGTGTTGGTATCACATGATTGTAAGGTTGCCATCAATGACAATACCTTCAATCACCTACAATTTCTCATTGGAGTGTGCATTTGCCAATAGAATTCACTTCTGATGAATTCAACAAGTATTGTGAAGAGAACGGTATCAAGAGGCAGTTGTCTACCACAAGGAAACCACAAAAAAATGGCATAGCATAAAGGAATAACAAGATTGTAGTTGAACTGGCCAGAACTATGCTGATCTAAGGAAAGGTTGCTCAAACTTTTTGGAGAGAAGCGGTGAGCACTGCAGTCTATACTAAGAACTAGAGACTCATGAAGAAAGGTAAATATAAAACCCCTTATGAGTATTGGACTGGGAAGACTCCCATTGTGAGTTATTTTAAAGTATTTGGCAGTAAGTGTTACATCAAGAGAGGTGAGCATCTGAGAAAGTTTGGTGCTAAATGTGATGAAGGAATATTTTTGGGATATTCCACTAAGAGAAAAGCTCTCAAGTGCTACAACAATAGAACACAGAAAATTGTTGAGAGTATCAATGTCAGGGTTGATGAATCCCCTGAGGAAACCTTCAATGAGAAAGTGGAAGATGAACCAGGTGTAGCCTTCTGGGAAATGGTTAACAAAGAAACAAGCAAAGACCTCAGTGCTCCTATACCGGTAGAAGCTATAGTAGGTGAAGAAGAAGAAGTAAGTGAAGAAGAAGAGGAAAAGCAAGGAGAACCAGCTAGAGTCATTCCTAGATATGTGAAACTACATCATGATCCGAAGCAGATCATAGGAGATAACGATGCAGGGATACTCACAAGAAGAAAGGTGAAAGAGAATTCTTGCATGATTTCTTAATTTGAGCCTAAGACCACTAGAGAGGCACTTACAGATGAAGACTGGATTAAGGCAATGTAAGAGGAGCTAGACTAGATAGAAAAGAATGCACAATGGTCTTTGGTACCTAGACTAGAACACAAGAATGCCATAGGTACCAAATGGGTCTTCAGGAATAAGTTGAATGAAGAGGCACAATTGTAAGAAACAAGGCAAGACTTGTATGCAAGGGATATACTCAAGAAGAGGGAGAAGAGTATGGAGAAACCTTTTCTCCTATGGCTAGACTAGAAGGTGTCTGAATGCTACTTGCATTTACAGCATTCAAGGGATTTAAGGTATACCAAATGGATGTGAAGTGTGCATTCTTGAATGGAATCCTAGAAGAGGAAGTGTATATTGAGAAACTGGATGGGTTTGGCTTGTCAGAAGATAGTAACATGGTGTGTAGATTATAGAAGGCCCTGTATGCATTGAAACAAGCACCAAGGGCATGGTATGAACGGTTACACTCACATCTTGTGAAAATAGGATTTTAGAGAACAAGTGAGGATAGTAACATATACCTGAAATCTGAAGGTGATCAAACTCTGATCTGTGAAGTATTTGTAGATGACAGAATCTTTGGAGGAGATGATGAAATGAGCCATGCATTTGCAGATGAAATGAAGAAAGAGTTTGAGATGTCTCTAATTGGAGAGATAAAGTTATCCATTGGTTTACAAATTCAACAAATGAAAGAGGGTATCTTTATTACCCAGTCCAAGTATGTCAAAGAGGTATTGAAGACCTTCCGCATGGAGGAGAGAAAACTGGTTGGTACACCAATGGTGACCGGTTGTAAATTGACTAAGGAAGATGATTCAGCATTGGTGAATGAGAAGGAGTACCGGTCAATGATTGGTAAGTTGCACTATGTGGTGCACATCAGACCAGATGTTGCTCATGCAGTGGGCTTAGTAGCTCATTTTTAGAAGAGTCCAAGAGAATCCCACTTGGTAGCGGTCAACAGGATTCTTAGATACCTGAAAGGGACCATTGACTATGGATTGTGGTATCCATATAATGGTGATTTTAATCTCAAAGTGTTTACTAATGTAGATTGGGCAGCTAATGTGGATGACTGGAAGAGCACAATCGGTGAAGCATTCTTCCTTGGTGGAAGACTAGTCTCCTGGACAAGCAAGAGGAAGAGTTGTATTTCTCAGTCTATAGTTGAAGCAACATATGTGGCAACATTTATGAACTACACTTAGGAAATTTGGATGAAGCATGTATTGAATGGCTTCAAAGTACCTATATCTGAACCGGTGAGTACTTTCTATGATAATACTAGTGCAATCAATATTTCCAAGAATCCGGTATTGCATGCTAGAACTAAGCACATTGAGCTCAAGTAACATTTCTTGAGAGAGAAGGTTCAAAACAAAGAGGTCGTATTACAACATGTTTCCAGTAAGGAGGAGCTAGCAGAAATAATCACTAAGCCCTTACCGAAGACTAGATTTATCTATTTGAGAGGTGAATTAGGGGTTTTTCCCCTTCATGAAGTAAACTAAAGATGTGTTCTCCACATCAGTCAGGTATTACAATGACAAATATTTTAGGATTGATGTGTTGAAGGATGCTACTCCATAGGGGGAGAAGCGTAGTGGAGTATGTTAGGATTCCCATAGATATTGAGAGGGGGGGTGAATCAATATCTAACTGGTGAATTGAATTTCTTAACTTAAAACATGTAGAACATATTATAATAGTGTACCGGTATGCAAGAAATAATGCAATAAATAGAATTAAAAGCATCCACATGAAAAACACACCATAACACAAGGATTTAACGAGGAAACCCGGTGTGGGAAAAAACTTGGTGGGATTTGTGACCCACAATATTCACTTACTAGCCAACAAGAGAATATTACTGCTACAAGAGGGGCCTACACATGCAAGAAGGCCAACTACCTAGAGCTCACTGCTCAATGGGAAGTCTCACTAGCTTACAATGATGGATTATATAAGTAAAGTATCTTGTACTACTTCAAAATAACATCTATAATGCTAGATCTATTGGCAATATTACAAGGATATTGAGAAGGTTGTTGATGATTATGGACATAACTGGTTAAAGATGTTTTACTATCTTGATATTATTATTTTGTCATTGATGTCAAGAAATTAATTTTCTAATTCAGTATGATGTTGCCATATCTTAAGAAATATGATATGAAGATTATAAAGAAGTCGGTAAAGACACAAGAAAGAATATGATGAATAAGGGGATAAGTTATTCAATGGGCAACTCTACTGAGTCAGACAATGATGAGATCTTGATGTTTTAGATTGTTTTAACATCATACATATGTTGTAAAGTGTAAAGGTTAACACTATACTATGTTATCAAGCAAAGAACCTAGTCAGTAAACCCTAAGGAACCTAGTCGCTAAACCCTAAGGAACCTAGTCACTAAACCCTAAGGTTATCACAGTTGGCTAATGAAGATAGAATGTCTACCAAGTGAAGTTTAGTATTCATCGAGTTGTAACCAAGCTATAACAGAATGCATTAAATGTTTACATGCAGTATTTAATGAAGGAAGCTGATGAGCTAGAGCAGATTAAATGATTGGTAAGCCGTGGAAGAAGCTTGTTAATGAATCTAAGGCAATGGAAAGTTGGCATGGAGATCTACAGCTCAGATTGAACCGCAATACCCTGGCACAAGTTCCAAGACTATTATGCAAGTTCCAAGGTGGGGTAAAAAATTTTCAAATCGAAAGATGCATTGAACCTGGACAAGATTGAAGATCTGATGGCTATGATTGATCATGGGAAATGTGATCAAGGAGATTAAGCAGTTACCTAATTGTTTATAAATAGGAAACTGTTGATAAACAATGCATGCGGGCAAGTGTATGCATAGGGATGCTACATAGTGATTACTGAGCACAGAAGCTTGAAGACATGTTAGAATAATAGAGTATAGAAGCCCAATAGATAGACAAGATTAGTTCTATGTCTAGATTGTACTAAACAAATAAGAATCCGCTTTAGCATTTTAGATGTGAAGTTGTAGATAGATTTTTGTTACTGTTATTTTGTGAAAGTGATAGAAAATCTCTTAACCGAGTGGACTTAACATTCTTATATGTAAACCCTCTAGCAAGGTGACATTCTGATTGAGTGTTTGAAATCCTTTAACAAGGTCACTTATAACAAAGTGAAGATCCTAACAGATTTGAGGGAAATCCCTTAACCGGGTCACATCTAGCAATGTGTTTGTAATCTTTAATAGGATTTGCTTTTAACCGAGCATACTCTAGAAGAGTATATTTCTTAGTGGTTCTGAAATCCCACAGTGGTTTTTCCCTATTTGGGTTTCCATGTTAAATCTAGTGTTATGAGGTTTATATTGTTCATATGCTTTTGAGTTTGCATGTTTGACAATTTTTTATTATATGACTGATATATGTTACCGAGGTTGAATCTGATTTTTCCATGGATGATTAAGTTTGTATGATTCACCCCCCCCTCTCATCTTGTTGGCTATTGGATCTGTACTTATATTAAGTATCAGAACTATCAAGATCCAGTACCGATTTCTGCTCTGCTTCTTACATAAACCCTTAACCTATAATTCACATAATAGGTCTGCCTTATTTCACCTAAATATATTCCTCTTACTTACTTACAAAAGTTCTATAATGATCTCTCTTATATAAGAGTCATTTTACAACTTGCCAAGTTGGCTTACAAAGATTTTACAATAATAAACAAAATATAATATAACAAAACTCCTGTCGGCCTCTGTGCCAGTATGCTTCCTTTTTCTGCCAGTGTCGATGGTTTGAGTGCCGGTGTAGAGTCTGATCTTGCTAGTGCTGATGTAATGCCTTGTCGGTGCCATAGGATTGGAAGGTTGCCATCAATGACAAAACCTTCAATCACCTACAATGTCTCATTGGAGTTTGCATATGCCAACAATCTCCTCCTTTGGCATTGATGGCAGCACTCATGAGAAAATTCAAAAGTGTCTCCAAAACTTGTAATCCAAAAATGTTTCCAAAAATATGTTACCAAAAATATAAGAGCTCCCCCTGAGTAGATAAGTCTTTTGCCAGTTATTTTCTCATACTACCACTCCCCCTTTGGCATCAATGACAAAGGTTGTCAAGATGTTAGTAGAGTTGTAGTCTCAACCTTGTAACTAGGTGGTTACAATTTGAAAAATATCTCCCAAAATCAAGTTTATACTTTCCATAAACTTCTTGTTGTCCTTTATTGTTGTCCCTGTTCTTTGAACTGTACTGGTGAGGTGCTACATATGCTCTATTGGTGTTCTCTGTCCCTGTACTAGTGCCTCAGATATTTCCTTCTATAATGATGCTAGATAGTCCAGTCTTAGACTCAGTCTTAGTCTCAAATTCTTTGCCTTATTTACTATTCTCTCCTTTTCTCTTTCTAACTTAAGTAATTCTTCCTCAAAACTTGTTATCCTTTGTTCAAAAAATGATAATGTATTAGGTGAGTTACCAAAATTGTCAGCAAGTTTATTGATTTCTTCTTGTACCTTGCTCATTTTCTTATCTATGGCTACTGTCAAAAAGTTTTTCTTGCAAGTATCTTTGTACAAAGTTTTAAATTCCTTCAATAAGTTACATAGTTCTGGTAGAAGTGTGTCAAATTCCCTAGTACACTTCTTTATCTGTTCTTCAAAGAATTTTTTCTTTTCAATTTCTAACTTATCCTTCAATGCCTCTTCCTTTATTTGCTCAATAGTCACTGTGTTCTCAATGATGTATTTACACAAAGTGTCAAGTTGGCTTAAAGAATCCTTATTGTCTATGTTATAGTTAGGAGCTATCATCTTCAAAAGTGGAATTGTGTCATCTATAGCTTTATAAGCCTATGAGCTACAATCTGTTATCCTTTTGATGGAGTCCAAAAGTACTTTAGTTACATTTGTTGATTTGTAGCCTATTGAGGAGGAACCAACATTCTGAATTCCACCGGTGGAGGAAGTAACCAAGCTTGTAGTGACCTCTAGTAGGTCAGTCCATGTTTCCATTTCTTTAAGAAATGGTTTTTTATCTTCTCCTATTGCCGGTGGCACTGTTTCCATAAGAATCTGTTCTTGTTCTGGAGCCTGTTGCTCTGCTTGTCTCTCTATTTGTTTCTTTGTTTCAGTCTCAGTTTGAGTCTCTACCTATTTCTCTGTGTTATCAACTTCAACTTTTCTTTCAATATTGTCAATGCTATCAGTTGCTGGTGGCTCACTATCCATATCTATTTTGCCAGTTGAATCTTTGTCTATCATAATTTTGACCTTTTGTGTATCAACATCAATTGTGTATGGTACCTCAGGATTAGGATTTGTATCCTCTATGTCCATACTCTCATCTATTGGTTGATCTTCAGTAGTTGTTACCAGTGATCTAATTGGAGGTAGTGGGAGTAAGTTGTCTTTTACTTTGATGCTCAGAGGTCCACCAACCTTTCCTTTTCCTTTGTCCCTCTCCTTCTGGTATACCTCTATTGGTTTGGGGTTCCTATACTCTTCCTATTTTTCTTTCTCAATAAGGAATATGTCCCATGCATTTTATGTTTCCTCTGTTACTTCATTCAATCTTCCAACCATTAATGCAATATGCCGGTGTGCAGTAGAGAATACTGACCGGTTGGCTTCTACAATTTGTTAGCAATATTGCATTATAATAGACAATGAAAGATTGTTGGCATTTCATAAGGATATTGAGAAGGTTGTTGATGATTATGGATATAACTGATTAAAGATGTTTACTATCTTGATATTATTATTTTGTTATTGATCTCAAGAAATTGATTTTCTAATTCAGTATGATGTTGCTATATCTTGAGAAGTATGATATGAAGATTATAAAGATGTCGGTAAAAGACACAGGAAAGAATATGATGGATAAGGGGATGAATAAGGTATTCAATGGGCAACTAGTACTGAGTCAGACAATGATGATATCATGATGTTTAGATTGTTTTACACATCATACATATGTTGTAAATATAAAGGTTAATACTATACTATGTTATCAAGCAAAGAACCTAGTCGGTAAACCCTAAGGAACCTACTCAGTAAACCCTAAGGTTATCGCTATCGGTTAATGAAGGTGGAATGTCTACCAAGTGGAGTTTAGTATTCACCGAGTTGTTACCAAGTTGTGAACGAGCTATAATAGAATGCATTAAATGTTTACATGCAGTATTTAATGAAGGAAGCTAATGAGCTGGAGCAAATTAAATGATTGGTAAACCGTGGAAGAAGCTTGTTAACGAATCTAAGGCAATGGAAAGCTGGCATGCAGATCTACAACTCAGATTGAACCACAATACCCTGGCACAAGTTCCAAGACTATTATGCAAGTTCCAAGGTGGGGTAAAACATTTTCAGATCGAAAGATGCATTGAACCTGGACAAGATTGAAGATCTGATGGCTATGATTGATCATGGGAAATGTGATCAAGGAGATTAAGCGGTTACCTAATTGTTTATAAATAGGAAACTATTGATAAACAATGCATGTGGGCAAGTGTATGCACAGGGATGCTACATAGTGATTACCGAGCACAAAAGCTTGAAGACTTGTTAGAATAACAGAGTATAGAAGCCCATCAGATAGACAAGATTAGTTCTATGTCTAGATTGTACTGAACAAATAAGAATCTACTTTAGCATTTTAGATGTGAAGTTGCAGATAGATTTTTATTACTATTATTTTGTGAAAGTGATAGAAAATATCTTAACCGAGTGGACTTAACAGTCTTATATGTAAACCCTCTAGCAAGGTGACATTCTGATTGAGTGTTTGAAATCCTTTAATAAGGCCACTTATAACAAAGTGAAGATCCTAACAGATTTGAGGGAAATCCCTTAACTGGGTCACGTCTAGCAATGTGTTTGTAATCTTTAATAGGATTTGCTTTTAACCGAGCATACTCTAGAAGAGTATATTTCTTAGTGGGTCTGAAATCCCACAGTGGTTTTTCAATATTTGGGTTTCCACATTAAATCTAGTGTTATGAGGTTTATATTGTTCATATGCTTTTGAGTTTGCATGTTTAACAGTTTTGGTTATATTACTTAAATATATGTTACCGAGGTTGAATCTAATGTTTTTATGGAAGATTAAGTTTGTATGATTCACCCCCCCCCCTCTCATCTTGTTGACTATTGGATTTGTACTTATATTAACTATCAAAACTATCAATTGGTGTCAGAGCTTTGGACTCCGAAAGGAAAGTTTAAAGGTACTTGAGTTAAAAGATCCAAAGATGTATAAGAGGGATGCACCAAAGTTGAACAAGTCAAGTTTCTCTACATGGCAGAAAATGATGTAGCTACATCTATCAGGAGTTGGAGAATATGTTATATACTATCTAGATAATGATTTTGTTACACCGAGCACCTATCCATTGACTATGGAAGAGATAAAGGCGAAGCAAGAACATATTCAAGCAATGATTGAAATAACATCTGCATTGACCGATTCAGAGTTTAATGATCTAGAAGGCTGCAATGATGCAAAGGCAATGTGGGATAAGCTCATATCAGTATATGGAGGAGATGAACATGTTCAAAGAGAAAAAGTAGACAGTATGAGAGGACAACTTGAATCTATGAGGATGAATGAAGGTGAGAACATAACTCAGTACAGTACAAGACTAAAGGAGATTGTCAATCAAATCAAAGGAGTAGGTGGAACTATTGAAGAAAAGGATATAACAAGTAAGTTGTTGAGAACCCTTCTACCAGCTTATACAATCCAAGTCTCTGCAATCAATGAATTGAGGTCTGTACCTAATATGCCAATTTCTTTGGATGCTACTATTGGTAAGCTACATGCATTTGAGTTAATTAATTTTGATAACAGTGGATCTTCGGTAAATAAAGTTGAATCTGCATTTAGTTCTTTTCATCTTGATGAATCTAATGATTACAATAAAAGAAAGTATAAGTACTCTAAAGGAGATCACAGTGGAGCAAGTGAAAGATTTCGGAAGAACATGGAAGAAGTACACAAACTATATGAGGAAATCAGAAAGCAAGAAGAGTTTGAAGCATTATTAGCCAAAAGGTTACCGAGAGGCAAAGGTAAGTATAAAGGAAAACTACCTTTGAAATGTTTCAATTGTGATAAAATAGGACATATGGCTTCTAACTGTCCTGACAAGATTTTACTAAAAATAGAGATTATCGAGATAACAGATAGAAAGATAATCATCACAGAGGAGACTGAGACTTCAGAAGAAGAGATAGAAAGACATGCTTAATAGATGATGAGGAATCTAATGATGATAAATTAGATTAGACTGATACAGAGGAAGTATTTTATGTGGCTATCAAGGATGGCTCAGATGAAGAAAGGTATGAAGAAAAAGCCCTAATATCTCACATAAACACTAATGATTCTTGGAATATAGATATTGGATGCTCACATCATATGACAGGAGATAAACACAAGTTTATTATATTAGAATATTATGATGGAGGCTATGTTAGATTTGGTAATGATGCACCATGTCCGATAAGAGGTAAAGGATGTATAACACTTCTTGATAATGCAAGATGCAATGATGTTTATTGGGTTGAAGGTTTGAAATACAATTTGTTGAGTGTAGCACAGCTAAACAATACAGGTTACCAAATAGAATTTCAGAAAGGAATTGTCAAAGTTCATGACAAGAATGGAAAGTTAGCTGCTATCAGGACACAAAGAAAAGGTAATACGTTTCACCTTGACTCAACTCGGAATAAGTGTTTGCATGCAAAGTTAGATGATACCTGGTTATGGCATAAAAGGTTTTGTCATGTTAATTTTGATAATCTGATCAAAATAAGTAAGAAGCACAGAGTAAGAGGTCTACTGAGTCTTGAAAAACCTGAGAATGCTATGTGCCGAGGATGCCAGATGGGTAAGATGACAAGATCAAGATTTACAATTAAGTCTTACACTTCTAAGGGAATTTTAGATCTAGTACACACTGATCTTTGTGGTCCTATGAAAGTTCAAAGTTATTATGGTGATAAATATTTCATACTATTTGTGGATGACTATTCAAGGATGATGTTAGTAATGTTTTTAATGGAAAAATCATAAGCTTTTCAAATGTTTAAATGGTACAAGGCAAGATTTGAAAATGAAATAGGAAGACAACTGAAATGTCTTAGATTAGATAGAGGAGGAGAGTTCACATCTAATGAGTTCAACTTATTTTGCAATGATCATGGTATTAAAAGATAAGTCTCTTCATCGAGAGCTCCACAACAGAATGGAATAACTGAGAGAAGAAACAGATCTATTGTGGATTGTGCGAGAACACTGATGATTGAAAAGAAGGTGCCACAAACATTTTGGAGAGAAGCAATAAGCACAACAGTTTACACCTTGAACCGAGTTCAATTGAAGAAAGGTACTTTGAAGACACCATATGAAATCTGGTATGATAAGAAACCTAATGTTAGTTATTTTAAAATCTTTGGAAGTAGATGCTATGTTCATAAAGGTGATAGAAATGGCAAATTTGATCAGAAAAGTGAAGAAGGATCATTTCTAGGTTATTCTTCTAGAAGCAAAGAATTTAAATGTCTGATCAAATCATCTAACAAAATAGTAGAAAGTGCAAATGTGAAAATTAATGAATTTGTAGAAAGAAATGATGAAGGAAATTCCAAGGAACCAGAAGACTATGATGAATTTGTCTATGTTCAACCGAGAAGTCCTACTGAGAAGACTATTGAAGAAAATGAAGAGAATATCTAGTTACCGAGTGATGAAGAAGATCATACAGAGCCTACCGAGCCTATATTAGCCAAGTATGATAGAAGACATCATGCACCAAGTCAAATTGAGATAAGGATGATCCAGTGATGACAAGGAACAAACTGAGACAGAACACATGTTTGATATCTGAATTTGAACCGAGAATAGTGAAAGAGGCATTTAACAATGAAGATTGGGTAAATGCTATGACAGAAGAGATTGATCAAATCAAGAAGAATGACACATGGACACTAATCCCAAGACCGAAGGACAAAAATGTAATCGATACAAAGTGGATTTTCATAAACAAGCTAAATGAAAAAGGTTAAGTCATTCAAAACAAAGCAAGACTAGTTTGCAAAGGTTATGCTCAAGAAGAAGGAATTGATTATGGTGAAACTTTTGCACCTGTTGCTAGACTTGAAGGAGTAAGAACATTGTTGGCCTATGCTGCTTTCAAAAATTTCAAGATATACCAAATGGATGTCAAATCTGCATTTCTGAATGGAATATTAGAAGAAGAAGTTTTCATTGAACAACCTGAAGGATTTGTTGAAGACAAGAATAAAGATGAGGTATGTAAATTGCACTCTTATTTGATTAAGATTGGTTTTATAAGGACAAGTGAGAACAACAACATGTACATGAAAAATGATGAAAATGGAATATTGATCTTAGCCATATTTGTTGATGATATTATATTTTGTGGAAATGACTCTTTATGCAAGAACTTTGGAAATGAAATGAGCAAAGAATTTGAGATGTCATTAATCTGTGAGATAAAGTATTTTATAGGTTTATAGATACTGCAAATGAAAAATGAGATTTTCATTACTCAATCCAAGTACATAAAGGAAATATTGAAGAAATTTGGAATGGATGATTAAAAACCAGTACGTACTCCTATGACTACCAACTGTAAATTATCTAAGACTGATGAATCTGCATCTATTGATGAGACACTTTACTGATCCATGATTGGCAAGCTACAAAATGTTGTTCACAGTAGACCAGGTATAGCACATGCAGTAGGTATAGTTGCAAGATTCTCTGCAGATCCTAGGAAACACACATGACAACAATCAAAAGAATTTTTAGATACTTGAAAGGCATAGAGGATTATGGCTTAGTATATCAGAAAGGAAATGATTTTGATTTAAAAGTTTATACTGATGCTGATTGGGCAGGCAACATTGATGGCAGAAAAAGAACAAGTGGAGGAGCTTTCTTTTTAGGAGAAAGACTAGTGAGTTGGCTTAGCAAGAAATAAGGATGTGTTTCACAGTCAACAACAGAAGCTGAATACATTGTTAGCATTGAATTGTACCAACATTGCATGGATCAAACAACTATTGGAATGTATAAATAAGAAAGTTACCAAGCCAGTAACTATATTCTGTGACAATACCAGTGCCATTAATATTTCAAAGAATCCTGTTATGCACTCTAAGACAAAGCACATATCTATCAAATATCATTATCTTAGAGAAGAAGCTCAAGAGAAGAATGTGGTGTTGGAATATGTTAGCACAATGGAGCAAATAGCAAATATCTTCACCAAGCCACTACCAAGGGACACTTTTGAATATCTCAGAAGTAAGTTAGGGGTCCTACCCCTATCTTCTACTCACTGACTGAGTTTAGTGAAAGCATCAATCTGATGACTCTAATGAATATCTTTTAGGAGTTGATGTCAATTTATACACTTTAGGATGTTTTCTAAAGGTATACAGAAATATTACAGGGAACAGGAATTGGAGACACATGCTCTGACTGAGACTCAATTGATACACACCAGCAGGAAATCACTTCTCACAGAAAGAAATTATGTTTTAGTTCTTTTTTTTGGCATTGTTGTCAAAGGGGGAGAAGACTACTATAAAGAGGAAGAAGACCTATTAGGGGAGAAGACTAAAAGAAAACTAAGCAGACTATATATTGGAAAGAAGACTGAAAACAGGAGAAGTCTAATGTATGGGGGAGAGCATTTTAGCATTTCAGAATCACAACAATCCGAATCTTTTAAGGTCAAATCAATTGGTTTTTCCATCAATGCTAAAGGGGGAGATTGTTGGCAATATTGCATTATAACAGACAATGAAAGATTGTTGGCATTTCATAAGGATATTGAGAAGGTTGTTGATGATTATGGATATAACTAACTAAGATGTTTACTATCTTGATATTATTATTTTGTCATTGATGTCAAGAAATTGATTTTATAATTCAGTATGATGTTGCCATATCTTGAGAAGTATGATATGAAGATTATAAAAATGTCAGTAAAAGACACAGGAAAGAATATGATGAATAAGGGGATGAATAAGGTATTCAATGGGCAACTAGTACCGAGTCAGACAATGATGAAATCATGATGTTTAGATTTTTTTAAACATCATACATATGTTGTAAATATAAAGGTTAATACTATACTATGTTATCAAGCAAAGAACCTAGTCGGTAAACCCTAAGGAACCAAGTCAGTAAACCCTAAGGTTATCGCTATCGGTTAATGAAGACGGAATGTCTACCGAGTGGAGTTTAGTATTCATTGAGTTGTTACCAAGTTGTAACTGAGCAATAACATAATGCATTAAATGTTTACATGCAGTATTTAATGAAGGAAGCTGATGAGCTGGAGCGGATTAAATGATTGGTAAGCAGTGGAAGAAGCTTGTTGACAAATCTAAGGCAATGGAAAGTCGGCATGGAGATCTACAGCTCAGATTGAACCGCAATACCTTGGCACAAGTTCCAAGACTATTATGCAAGTTCCAAGGTGGGGTAAAACATTTTCAGATTGAAAGATGCATTGAACCTGGACAAGATTAAAGATCTGATGGCTATGATTGATCATGGGAAATGTGATCAAGGAGATTAAGCGGTTACCTAATTGTTTATAAATAGGAAACTATTGATAAACAATGCATGCGATAAAGTGTATGCACAGGGATGCTACATAGTGATTACTGAGCGCAGAAGCTTGAAGACCTATTAGAATAACAGAGTATAGAAGCCCAGCAGATAGACAAGATTAGTTCTATGTCTAGATTGTATTGAACAAATAAGAATCTACTTTAGCATTTTAGATGTGAAGTTGTAGATAGATTTTTATTACTGTTATTTTTGGAAAGTGACAGAAAATCTCTTAACCAAGTGGACTTAACAATCTTATATGTAAACCCTCTAGAAAGGTGGCATTCTGATTGAGTGTTTGAAATCCTTTGACAAGGTCACTTCTAACAAAGTGAAGATCCTAATAGATCTGAGGGAAATCCCTTAACCGGGTCACATCTAGCAATGTGTTTGTAATCTTTAACATGATTTGCTTTTAACCAAGCATACTCTAGAAGAGTATATTTCTTAGTGGGTCCAAAATCCCACAGTGGTTTTTCCGTATTTGGGTTTCCACGTTAAATCTGGTGTTATGAGGTTTATATTGTTCATATGCTTTTGAGTTTGCATGTTTAACAGTTTTGATTATATTACTTAAATATATGTTACTGAGGTTGAATCTAATGTTTTTATGGAAGATTAAGTTTGTATGATTCACCCCCCCTCTCATCTTGTTGGCTATTGGATCTGTACTTATATTAAGTATCAGAACTATCACATTTAAGTCATCTATCTCCTTAGGTGAGTTTACTGGATAAACAACAAGTAACTTTTCAAATTTGATTTTCTTATCAAGCTCTACAACATCTTTTCTTCTTGCTTCCAGTCTTTTGAACAATTCATCTGGTAGTTCATCTATCACTTCCATTAAGAACTTCTTATAGATGTCCATTTGTAAAATAACATTGTTTTCAACTTGTTCTTTTTCATCTACTGATTGTGTATCATATACCTTTTCTATGTTCTTGAGTTTCCCTTCCTCTGTGATTTCATTTAGCAATTTGTCAAGAGGGGCCATGTTTTGTTTAGTCTTCTTCTTCTTTGGTGTTATCTTTCTAACCAGAGACCTCACTGCCTGTTGTTTTTGTCTAGTCCTTCTAGGCAAGGGTGTGGATGCCGGTGAAGGATCCCTTTTCCTCACAACTCTTTTGAAAGGTGCAGGCATGCCACTCTCCGAAGAAGTAGCTACCAGTGATAGGTGAGTCTCAGGCTGTAGAGTTCCTAACTCATCCTTAGTGATATTGTTTTGTTTCAGTACATCTTCTTTAATAGCCTTAGCCTGTCTAGAACCTCTTCTCACAACTGCTTCAACATTTTTCACTCTCTTCTTAGATTTAATTTGACTTTCTATGGTCTCAAAACTACCAAATACTTCTTCCTTAGGTTCATTTGGTTCTTCTAGAAGTGTTTTAGCATAAGTCTCAATTATATGATCATCAATCTCATAGCCCATTTCTGTTATCCAAATTGTTCTTGGGATGACTGCTTCCATCCAGATCTCATCCTTGTATTTGTTGACAATCTTCTATGATAGTATGATTCTTTTGTTCATCCTAACCTTTAGTGCTTGAAAATAGTCATGAATATTCGTTTCTTTGTTTTCACCCATGTTGTTGGATAGGTCTGTTAACTATTTTCCTACCGGTATATCAAATCCAAGGTTCTTATTGCTTATACCGGGAACGTGTTTTGTTATGTGTAGCATCAAGCATACAAGTAGATTTCCAAATCTAAAAGTTCCTTTCTTATCCTTCTTGATTTTTCCTAAGTTATCAATCAACTCATCTTTTAACCATTCACATACATCAATTTTTACATTGACTTTAACCATGTCATAAGCACTCTTAATGCATAAACTGGAAACTGAGTTAAGTCTATTTTCATGAGTTGCTTTGTATCCTAAGATCATGCTTGCAAATCTCACATTTATATCGGTCACATCATTAACACTCAGAGACCTTCTGTCTGATGTTGCACCAGTTAAGTTCATTACTAGGTCATTGGAGACCATCTTAGTCTTGTTTGGTTTGTTATCGGTGGAAGGTAACCCTGTTACTGCTTTCACAACTTCCCTTGTAATTTTCTGAATTGAATCAAGCCAAAAGAATGAACCATGTACCCTGCTTACAACTATCTTAATCACTTCCTTGGGAAATTTAGGACTGCAGAGGATTTCAGTGAATCCTAGGGTTTCAATAACTTTATGTTTAGGTTTTACATTTTCGGAGTCATCACATATAACAGTCTTATACATGTTTTTAATTTCTTCATCTCCTAATTCCTCTATGTTGCAATGAATGTATATTCTAGGATCTTCTACAAAAACAACTCCTTTTGGAATTTGGGAAAAAGCACCTACATTGTCATCTTTCTTAGCTACCTCGAGAACTAGCTGAAATACAGGCCTAGGGCATTTTATAACCTCGACTACTATAGGGCTTGCTATGAATTCAGGTGCAGAGGAGGATGCCATGAAGATAAATACCTTTTTCTACCTTTGGATGGATTGATTGCCAAAGTGCTTTGCCTCTTTGCTCGAAATGCCTTAGCTCTGCAAATTTCACGCTCTTCAAATGTTTGAAATCTCGGTGAAATGAAATGGAGCCAAAACCACAAATTTATAATTTTTATTTGCCATCTACCACATTTAATTCTTGTCGGTTAAATAGTCACTTAACATTGTCTGCCGGTATAGAAGTAATTTCTAACTTCTCACCATTAACTGAGGGAATTATAGCATATGTCTCATTTGATTGCCAAACCCTCAAGAAATTTTTCTTTCAATTTGATGAAGAGCTTCCTACTGGTGGAGTATTGATAGGTTCTACCGGTGGAGGAGTATTCCCAACAATATTTAGGTCAGACTTTCTAATCTATTTTTTTGAGAATTCTTGCTTAACCTCTTCAACTTTTTCTTTACCTTTCAAACTAGAACTTTTGTTGTCTGTCGGTGATCCTTTACTTCTATAGAATTTTGCAATATGCCCAATCTTGTTATATGCATAGCAAGTCACATTATTCTTCTGAATGTCTTTCCCATAACCTATGTCGGTTTTTGTTCTATATTGATTAGATAGGTGTCCAAATCTTCCACAAACATAACATCTCACATTCATTCTGCAATTTTTAGAGTTGTGACCAACTTTGTTGCATTTTGAACATTGACCAGTGGGTGTGTTGATATTCTGATAATTTCTAGATCTACATTCATTTTCTCTATGACCATACTTGTTACAGTTATAGCATTTTCCATTAAATTTATAAGCATTAGGTTGTCTTGCCGGTTTTCTATGATCCTGTGTGTTTGGAGTACTAGAGCTTTCACCAACTCCAAAGCTAATTCCAAAAGTGTCACCTTTAGGTTTTTGATTCTTCAGCAAGTTACCAAGTTCCTCTGAGCTTTTCTTGAATTTCTCTTTATGTTGATTTACAGTATCTAGTTCACTTCTAAGACTTCTTTCTGCCTCATCAGTTCATTGGAGTCATTCTGAGTGTGCATCAAATCCGTCTTCAATAAATCATTTTCATAACTGAGTCTTGTGTTTTCATTTGCAACATCACTTAGTCTTCTAGTCAAATCTTCTTCATTCTTCTTTCTATCTTCAATTTCTTTACAAAATCTCATAGTCATATCCTGCATCTCATTCTTTGTTGTCATGTTCTCTTGTTTCAGCTTGTTTATCATATCATTAAGATTTTCTTTTTCATCATTCTCATTTTGTATCTTTTCACAAATTTCTCTTCTCTTGTTTCTTGAAATAGTAAGATTTTCTTGAAGTGCCTAAATAATATCCTAAACTGCCTTTAGATCATTTTCTAGTTTGATATTTTTCAGTTTCTCTGCATCATAGTTTGAAAGAGCTGCTTCTAGTTGCTTCATCAGATTTTCCATCTCTACCGGTGTCAAGATCTTCCTCAAGCTATTAAGATTCTAAAAATAGAGGACCAAGCTCTGATACCAATTGTTAGGAATCACACAGATACTAAGAGGGGGGGGGGGGGGTAAATCAGTATCTAACCGGTGAATTGAATTTCTTAACTTAAAACATGTAGAACATATTATAACAGTGTACCGGTATGCAAGAAATAATGCAATAAACAAAATTAAAAGCATCCACAAGAAAAACACACCATAACACAAGGATTTAACGAGGAAACCCAGTGTAGGAAAAACCTCGGTGGGATTTGTGACCCACAATATTCACTTACTATCTAATAAGAGAATATTACTGCTACAAGAGAGGCCTACACATGCAGGAAGGCCAACTACTTAGGGCTCACTGCTCAATGGGAAGTCTCACTTACTTACAATGATGGATTATATAAATCTAGTATCTTGTACTGCTTCAAAATAGCATCTATAATGCTAGATCTAGTACCAGTTTCTACTCTACTTCTTACATAAACCCTTAACCTATAATTTGAATAATAGGTTTGCCTTATTTCACCTAAATATATTCCTCTTACTTACAAAAGTTCTATAATGATCTCTCTTATATAAGAGTCATTTTACAACTTGCCAAGTCGGCTTACAAAGATTTTATAATAATAAACAAAATCTAATATAACAAAAATCCTGTCGGCCTCTGTGCCAGTATGCTTCCTTTTTCTGCTGGTGCTGGTGGTCTGAGTGCCAGTGTAGAGTCTAATCTTGCTAGTGAAATGCCTTTCTGGTGCCGTAGGATTGTAAGGTTGCCATCAATGACAAAACCTTCAATCACCTACAATGTCTCATTGGAGTGTGCATATGCCAACAGAGTATGGAAGCTTGTGCCTCCACTTTGGCATTGTTGTCAAAGGGGGAGAAGATATATGATAGGGGAGAAGATATCTGATGAAGATATTTTAGATGCACTAGTCTATGATGTTTTTAGTTGCAATGCTACACTGAGTATTGCCATCAATGCCAAAGGGGGAGATTGTTGGCATATGATGAAGTGGTGACAAAGTATGTTGTCATTGATGTCAATATGTGCTTAAGAAGGTACACCGATATGCACTGGTATAAAGATTGGAAGCGGTACAGGTCAATCAGTATGAAGAGATGTAGTGAAACGGTGTCATGGTTTCACTAAGTGTGACTACCGGTTGGTAGTCTCAGCTCTAGGGTTTCTGGTTTAGAAATCTAGCTTGTGCGATGTAATCGATGATATTCTATGATGACTTAGCCAAGAAATAAGGATTAGATCAAGATTCCACATCATTTTTGTGCATATGAAGGATTTCCTTGAGGATCTTGCATGTGAAGATCGACTGCATTAAATGTCTACCTCGGGAATGAACATTCTTCTTAGCTATTTGAGAAGAAAGTGTGATGGGTTACTGATTTCTATGTGCAATGAATAATTGACGATGAAGAATGACTTGTGATCTATTTGAGATTGTTTCATTCTATGTAAAGTGTTTGGATGGTTAGGATTGGACCACTTGTAATTGTAAACCTAAAATTCTTAGGGTTTAGGGTTTATGTTACTGACCTAATTCTTGTCTATAAGGTCGATGAGTTTTGATATTGTTTTTATTGGCAAAAGTTGTGTGTGTATCCAAGTGATGAGATTCTTTCCAGACCAGTGAGTGAAAATTACAGTGTGAATACTGAGTAGAGGAACTAAAAAGGCTCTACCTTAGCATATAGTGTTGTTATCATATCTGAGTTTTACCTGTTAACTTTTAACTATTTCAACATAAGGAAAATCCCTTTGCTGGGTAGCTTTAACAGGCTTACTGTAAATCATCTAACCAGGTGACTCAAGTTCATTGAGTTCTTTAAATCCTCTAGCAAGGTAACCTTTAATAGGGTATATAGCCATCCCTTAACCGAGTGATCTTTAACAGGATCGGTTCCTAGAAGAACCTTATTGTAAAGTCTTCAACCGGACTAGGCTCCTAACAGAGAAAGCTTCAAAAGAGTTCAAAACAATATTGTGGGTATTCATCCCCACCGTGGTTTTTCCCATTTGGGTTTCCACGTGACAAATTTGTGTGTCATGAATTGTGCATTTTTCATGTGATGATTAAGTATTCTTTGTTTAGGTGAATATGCATGCAGAGCTAATGGTTATGATATTACTGATACAACACATGCATATGTTTATGGGTGAAGTAGTTATCAAGTATTGAATGATATTTGAAGTATTCAATTTTACCGGTTTAAGTTGTCTAAAGTCTTACTGTGTTTAACCAGTATTGCCATGGTTAAGTTCAATAATGAAGACATTCGGTTAGCAGTGTTTTAACTTGATAAGTTGTGGAGAAGTTTTTGTATGTACTGATTCACCCCCCCCCCCCCCGCGTGTCTCTCAGTACCAGTTAGGGTATTTCTTGTTCATCATTATTCATCAGAAATAGTTTCTAAAGTTTTGAGAGCTTTGCCACTGGCTTATAAGATGAAGGCTACTACAATTAATGAGTTGAGAACAATGGATAATACTTCTGTCAATAGAGATACCTTTGTTAGGAAATTATCTATTTTTGACCTTGAAGAATTTGGACCTTATGGAGCTGTGAAGTCTAAGCCCTCTTTTCATGCATTTACATCATCAACCAGCAAGCAAGATTGGAAAGCTTTGTATGCAAAGGAATTGGATTATATGAAAAGAGAAGATGAAGAATTTGAGCAACTTGAAGCCCTATTTGCTAGAAGAGTACCTAAAGGACTGGTAGAAAGTAAGTATGAAGGAAAATCGCCTTTTAAATGTTTTGCATGTAATAAGATTGGTCATTTTGAATCTAGATGTCCTAAAAGGAATTCAAGATTTGAAGAAAGAGCTAGAAGATCTTTTAAGACTAACCTTGGATATTAGAACAAGTATAAGTACAAGAAAAATAGAGATAAATCATGCTACATTGCAGATGAGGAAGGTTTGACTGATTCTGATGATGAACTGACACAAGACTTTGCTAGTGGTTCTGGAAATGGAATGGAATAGGCGTTCTTGGATATCAAGGAAGATGTTTTGGCATTGGAAGATAATGTACCTAAATAGAAAGCCCTGGCTACTAAAATTGAAGATATGGATGGATGGGTAATTGATAGTGGATGTTCACATCATATGACTTGAGATAAAAGGAAGTTTCTATTTTTGCAAGAATTTGATGGCGGTCTGGTTAGATTTGGAGATGACAAAGCATGTATGATCAAAGGAAAAGGAACTATATCATCAAATGGTAAGCACAATACTGATATTGTTTATTATGTTGAAGGTTTAAGGCATAATCTTTTGAGTGTAGGACAATTGGTGGATAAGGGATTTCAATTATAGTTCAAGGATGGAAAATACAAAATCATTAATAGATATGGATTGGAGATTACAACCGGTACTCAAACAAAAGGTAATATATTTCATTTAAATTCCATTGAGAAGACATGTTTGATTGCACAAATTGATGAGAGTTGGCTATGACATAGAAGCCTATGTCATCTAAATTTTGATTACATGGCAAAGATCAGTTCAATTAAGGCAGTTAGAGATATACTAAGATTGTGAAGCCCGATAATCCAGTATGTAAAGAATGTCAAATAGGAAAATAGGTCAGAACCTCTTTTAAGAGTATAAAAGACAAATCTAATGATGTTCTTGATCTTATTCATATTGATTTGTGTGGCATTGCTAGAATTAAAAGTTTTTTAAGCTGATAGATACTTCATGCTAATCATTGACGATTATTCTAGAATGATGTGGGTTACTTTTCGAAGGGAGAAATCTAAGGCTTTTGAAACATTTAAAATATTTAAAGCTAAAGTTGAAACTGAGATAGGATTGAAGATTAAGTATTTAAGGTTAGATCTTGGTGGAGAATTCACATCCGATGATTTTAATAACTTTTGTGAGAAGCATGGCATAAGGAGACAATGTTTTGCTCTAAGGACACCTCAGAAGAATGGAGTTGTGGAAAGGAAGAACATAACTATCTTGGATTCTTCTAGAACCATGATGAATTGATGATGGAAGCTAATATACCTCATATCTACTTGAGAGAAGTAGTGAGCGCAATAATTTATATATTCAACAGAGTTCATATCAAAGGAGAAACCAGTAAGAAACGTTATGAATTATGGTTTGGCAATACACCTATAGTTAAGCATTTCAGAATCTTTGGTAGCAAATGTTATATCAAGAGAGATGATTTTATTGGCAAGTTTGATCCTAGATGTGATGAAGGAATATTTCTTGGTTATTCTAATGAAAGCAAAGCATATAGATGTTATAATAAGAGATTGCAGAGAATTGTGGAGAGTGTAAATTTCAAGCTGGATGAGCTAAATAAAAGTCAAATTGGAGTTTATGAGCAAGACCCGATAGTGAAAATGATCATAACTGAACTGATAACACCTTTACTAAAACAAAATGTTGAACCAGTTACTCCGGCAGTATCAAAAAATTTAACAGTAACTAAACAACAAGAAAGAGGAACAGAGAATCAGAAGACTCCTAGGCATGTAAGGTTGAATCATTCAGAAGATTAGATCATTGGGGATAAGAACAATGGAGTGATGATAAGAAGGAGATCGGCATCTAATGAGGTATGTTTAAATTCTCAAGTTGAACTAGTATAAATAATTGAAGCATGTAAAGATGAATGTTGGATGAAAGCTATGGAAGAATAATTAAATCAGATGGAGAAGAATAACACATGGACTTTAGTTACCCAACCTAAAAATAAGAATGTTATTGGAGCTAAATGGGTATTTAGAAACAAATTAAATGAAGATGGACAAGTTGTAAAGGATATTCTCAGAAGGAAGGAACTGATTATGGTGAAACTTTTGCACCTGTAGCTAGGATTGAAGTTGTAAGATTATTTCTTGCCTATGTTGCACATAAAAACTACAAGGTTTATCATATGGATGTTAGTGTGCTTTTTAGAATGGGGATCTTGATGAGGAAATTTATATTGAGCAACTTGATGGTTTTTCATTTTCAGATGATAAAAACATGGTTTGTAGGTTAAGAATAGCTTTATATGGATTGAAACAGGCACCTAGAGCTTGGTATGCAAGGTTAGATAAATATCTTTTGAAGCTTGGTTTCACTAAAGGTAATGTTGATAGTAATTTATGTTATAAAGTCACTAATGATGATATACTAATTATTGAGGTCTTTGTTGATGACTTTATTTTTTGAGGTGAGGATAAGTTGTGCATGGAATTTTCTAAAAATATGGAGAATTAATTTGAAATGTCTATGATTGGGGAAATTAAATTTTTCTGAGGTTTGCAGATTACTTAGACTGATAAAGGTATTTTCATCTGTCAAACTAAGTATGTTAGGGAAATGTTGAAGAAATTTGGTATGGAAGACTCCAAATTGGTAAGTACTCCTATGGTTACCAATGATAAATTGACAAGGAAAGATGAATATACACTAGCAAACCCTACTAGATACAAGTCTATGATCAGAGGTCTTCTATATTTGACTCAAACTAGGCCTGATATAATGAATGTTGTTTGCATTGCATCAATATATCAAAGCGATCCTAGAGAAAATCATGAGAGTGCAATGAAATTTTTTTTAGATACTTCCAAGGTACATCTAAATATGGTTTGTGGTACCCTAAGGATGATGACTTTACTTTATGTAGATATCTAGATGCAGATTGGGTAGGTGATGTTGATGACCGGAAAAGTACTTTCGGTGGAGCTTTCTTTCTTGGAAAGAAATTTATTTCATGTATCAACAAGAAACAATCATGTACTTATTTATCTACTACTGAAGCTGAGTATATTGTTGCTGCTATTAACTGTACACAAGTTCTATGGATGAAGCAAATGTTGAAGGGCATAAGGGAGAATTGCAATGGACCGGTAGTTATTCACTGTGATAACTCTGTTGCTATAGACATATCAAAGAATCTGGTATTTCACTCTAAGACAAAGCACATATCTATCAAGTATAACTTTTTGAAGGAGAAGGTGGAAGAAAATAAAGTTATAATGGTTTATGTGAACACTAAAGATTAGATTGCAGTTATCTGCTCTAAACCTTTTCCTAAAGAATCATTTGAGTACCTTAGAGACATATTAGGGGTTTCTGCCCCTCCAATAGAAAACTGATTTATGCTTCTTGGCATCAGTTTTGTATGCATTATCAGAGATATTATTCATTCCGAGTTGATGTGGTGATGATACAACTCAGGGGGAGTAGTTAGTTTTGTGATTCAGTGGTTTTTTATTTTTGCTTTGATATTTATGTCAGATATTTGGCATTGATGTCAAAGGAGGAGAGACATTAATGTAAAAAACTTAAGGGATATATACATTAGGGGGAGAAATTTGTAGAACTTAACTAATATATCTTGTACAGAGAGTATAGATAAGAAATTCATTGCTATATTATTGTATGGGAGATTTGTTTGGCATTTCTTAGCACTTTGATGTTATTCACATCTAGTGTTGACATCAATGCTAGAGGGGGAGATTGTTGGCCATTTGGAGGAATTGACTATGTGTTGCATTGATGTTTTGTCATTGATGTCAACACTAGTTGTTTTGGTTGTTTTACCAGTATCATTTTAATTATTGGCATTGAGTTGTCATTGATGTCAATCGACATTACAAGCTACCAGTAGGGTATGTCAACCCTATATGAAGAAGATTGAACCAGCATAAGGAAGATTAACATGAAGGCTTGTCAACTAGTATGGTGGAAGACAAGTAGGTATTGAGACTATTAGTGACATCATCGGTAAGAGGTGGTATAAAGTTGTGTGTTGCATGACAAGTTGTAACTAGTATAAAGGTTGGTTGTTTGCTTGTATTAATATTTGTGATAAAGAGGCAGAGTGACAAAGAGATCACAAATCACTAGAGGGTAAGTTGTGCCACTGGTGTAGTGTACACTTTCGGTTAGTAGAAGGAGAAGGTCTTAGTGGTAAGGGCATGTGTCGGTATGAGTTTGTTGAATGTTCAAGTTTAAACTGACTTTTTGTCGGTAAGTTGAGTGTATGCTGATGTGATTCCACATGGAGCTGAGGTGGCGAGTATGCAAATGTCAGTGAAGTTTCCATCGACTTGGTTGTTGGAGTAGTTAGTCGACATTAAATGAAACAACCACAAATCATGGGTCAATAAAAAATTGATGTGGCTCAAGGAAGAATTAATGATAGAGAAAGATCAGAGAGTTGTTGGTGCCTGGATCAAAGCAAGGAAATCAAATTGCAATAGGACCTCGAAAAGGAAATAGTTGGGTCATAAGTGAGTTGACAGATTTCAAGGTCAGAAATCATGACCAGGTTTTCTATTCTTGGTAAACATATTATGGATAGATGGAAAATGCATGATGGCTTATTCCTCCAATGCAGGTGTGCGATCCAAGGTGAATTGGATCAGATTGGATGCAAATTTGATTAGAAGAAGGAAACCCTAGCCACCCTCTATTTGAATTAGTTTTTGGTGGGAAATCTTAAGATTTAATATGGTGACCTAAGACAAATAGAGTTATTGCTGCTAAAGGAAAAAGAAGTGAGTGAAATTTGTTTTCTGAGAGCCAAAGAGAAAGACAGTTGAAGTTTTTGTAAGTGAAGATTGTACCAGTAAGGAGAAGTAGGGTAAACTGGTGTAAGGAACAAACCAGAAGAGTGAGCATAGAATTCAGAGGTGACAAATTGTAAGAAGCAGTACCTGATAGAGAGTGACCAAGTGTGATTTGATTTTAGCAAAATAGAGGGAGACAAGATTAAGGAGAGTTAGTACAAGGAGGAAGGCTAAGTTACAGAGTGTGTTAAGTTGGTATAAACTAGTAAGGTAGAAACTAACAATGCAAAGCTTTGAAAGGTTGCACAAATTTATTTGCAACAAGGATTCCAATTATGTATCTAAGTGTTTTGTATTGTTTACACTTTGAAAAGTTTATTTGCAACAAGGATTCCAATTATGTATCTGAGTGTTTTGTATTGTTTACATTGAGTAGGTGCTTAGTGTAGGGGTTGTAGCTCCTTTATGTTGTAGTCTATAAATTGTGCAGGGGTTGGTTCTCCTTTGAATTGCTGCTCATAGATTAGGGGTTGGTGCTCCTTGGGTTGGTGCCCTAAAATTTGTAACCAGATCTTTTCATTATGAGGCTGGATTGGAGCAGAAGATCTCTAGCAACTATTCTCATCGAGGTTTTTCCCACATTGGGTTTTCCTCATACATCTGGTGTAATGTGTTGCATCTTCATGTGTGTGAAGTATTAACCATTTAGTTATTTCCCTACACACATTATTTGCATTGCTTTGGTAACCGGTCCGCATCTTGTGTATTTCATATCCAACTGGTATATCTCTGATTAAAATTTTTTTGTTCAAATCACTGATTCACCCCCTCTCAATGATCCATTGTGTCCAACAATTGGTATCAGAGCCTAGGTACCCTCTTTTCTCAAAGTTTTTGCTAGCTTGGGTAGATACTATCAGGTGTTCACAATGGCAAGAAATGAATCAGCCTCCTCAAAATCCCCTATGTTTGATGGTGTCAACTATGCCTTTTGGAGTAGAAGAATGGAAACATATTTGTCCTCTCTAGGGTGTGATGTATGTGTTGGTTCCCAAAACCAACTATTGGAAATCCTAAAGCTTTGCCAAATCTCTTGTTGATTTCTCAATCAACCTTGGCCAACGAACAGGAATGGTCAAAGACCAAATTCCTTTGCACTTTAGGCTCCACTAGAGCTAGGCGTGTATACCTTAATCTCCAAAGCACAAAGAGACTTATTTATAGTGAATTTAAACTTATCAATTTAACTATTTTAGAAGAATGGCAAAATGTTTCCTGCAACTATGCTTTATTGTGTGCTTTTAACTTGCTTTAATCTGAAAACTTGCATGTAATTAATAGTGAATGAATGCTTATAAAAGAATGTTGTCAGAACCTTAAGTAATTATGAAAAATAATATTGATAGGAATAAGAAGTATGTTTCCCTGATGAGCACCTTATGCATATAAAATTTACTCACAAAAACTAACAATAGACCAGTGCTTTATCTGACAACTTATATGTTGTTTAGTGGATGAATATTTGTAATCAACTTTGGAGACAGTTTGAAAAACTCACAAATATGCAAGATTATCAATGCAATGGTTTCATTATGTGTTGCAAGAATAATAAAAACAATTCTATTTCCTACACAACAGCATGTGATGACACACTACATCAAATCTTAATTAGATTTATCCAAAGAACTTGATTCATCAACACCATGTAATATAAAATGATCTAAAAATAAAGACAACAAATCTTATATATTAATTTTAGGATAAAAAGGTATACAAAATCTATAGACTCATAGGTACTTCATGATATTCTTTCTTGCACAAAATGACTTTTCATTGTTGTAGACTTGCTTTACATAACACTACTAGTCCCAACAAAACATTATCAAAGATAGGAGTTTTTTCAATGGTGTCCTTGTATACAAAAATGACTCCCTATACATATGTGACTCAAAAGACACAAAAGAAAGGACACACCCTTTCATTAGTACAAACTAAAAACTGACAAAAACCTAACTAATTACTCCCTAACTGCTATAACAACTAACAATATTACAAAAAATATTACAATTGACACAAGTTAATTCTAGCCATCCAGGGCCAAGCCACATTTTTGAATATGCCGAAGGTAGGCCTCTTCCTTGTAAGTGTTGGATTTGAAGATTATATCTCGCACTACCATCTCTATAGTCACAAAGCTTTCCAACTAGTCCACTATCTCTGTCATGTCCAAGGTGTCCGCCCGTGCAATACCCAGAGAAGCATTAAGTAATGATTGACATTCTGTAATCCACACATTCCTGTCCTTAATTTTCCCTACTTCATCTATCACCTTTGGAATACTGTGTTGCACAATTTCCTGACAATCATCATATTCAACCTTCAAGGCTGCATCAAACTTCTCATGCTTTTTCACTAGTCTCTAGATTTTTTCAATAATTACACTATTTGTCCAACTAGCCTTCTTATCCTACAAGAGCATATGTAATCTGTCAAAAATTTGACAAACTGTTATACATGTTCTTCTAGTAAACTATGCATAAGTCTTTGAGAACTCCATTTAACTTTTTAAATCCCTTTGACAGTAAGACACATGTTGTGTCTTCCCTTATGTTCTGCATTTTCTCTTTCAACTTCTTGTTATCTTTATGTAATTCCTCATACTTCTTCTTCAATCTTGATTCATCTGTTATTTGGGGTACAAGCTGACCTCTACTTCTCAAAATCTCTTCATCCAATGATTTGTATTTCCCTACTTCTTTTGCCAACATCTTCATCTGTGCCTTATTTAATTTAAAAATATCAATTCTCATATCCACTGGACCATGGGATCCACTTCACCAACCTTTAACTTCATCATGTGACCGAAGGTCTTGTCCACATCTATAATCTTTGGCCTCTTATTCAGAGGATAAAGGGTCCACAAAATCATAGCTTCATCATCTGGATCATATCTTGAACCAATAAAAATATCACTTACGCCCTGCATGTTTAACTTGAAATCTTTCTTATCTGAATGCAATACGCTATCAAAAATAAAGGATGCACTAAGGTCCCAGCCTAGAAAAAGAATGATTCCTTCCTCTACAAGAAGTTGCCTTTAACTCTGAATTAATCTTCGCCTTCAACTTTCTAAGCATTTATGCCTCATTGTCTAGTGTCACATCTGGTATTGCTTCTCTTAACCTCTTTCCTTTAAAATGATACAATAAGGACTTAAACTCCTTCAACCTAATAAATTCATCATCTGACACAAAAGATGTATGCTCTTCTAGCCTAGCATCCAAATCAACATTCATCCTTACAACAATTTGGTCCTATGCTTCAGGTTCCTCTTCCTTTTCAGGTATTTTAAATCTTGCGATAGCCTCATTTTCACCTAATTCACTTTCAACTTCTTCTTTTTCCTGCATTTCCTACAGTCTCTGTCTTTTTTCTTCCAATTTATTATTCAAATACTGAAAAATTCACATGGCTTCTTTAGACTCCTTATTTCTTAAGATATCCAAGGCTTCAATATGCTCATGAAAGTAATCACCAAGATTCTTCTTTTTTCTGCTCTTATATATATAGCCCTCCAGGTCATAATTTTTCCTACTTGTGTGATCATACAGATTATAATCTTCTATTAACATTCTGTCAATAACTTCATAAGCCTTTGTTGATACAATGGTGAAATCACCAAAATGCAGAGTTCTAGGTAATAAGACTTTCTTGTGGGCACACCCAAAATGATGTGCATTAGAGACACTCATTTGTCTCGCAATCTCTAGGTAAGCAATTCGGTCTTGCATAGGCTTCGGTAGCACATAGGGAGCAACTTCAAATCCAAAAACCCTAACATATGAGAAGTCTTGGCATACGTACCAATCACACCAATTATGATTCACCCTTGTATCTCCATGCTCATGGGGTCTAAAAAAACTCTTAATTTCTTCTAAAAATGATCCATCACAAGAAACCCCAAAAAATCTATATAATGGCTGAACAAAAACCTCTTCAAATTTGACATAATGGGATCTCATGAACTGAGAATCCCACAATGATACCCATAATTATATTGGCTTCTCCTACCCATGTTTACCATGAACATTTAATTTCAATTCTTCAGGCCACAACCCCGTGGGTCATCCATAAAAGAAGATAATATGCATCAATAATGAATAAAACTTAAAAGACTTATCAAGGTTATTCTAAAGATTTAAGAAACCCTCATGCAATTTTTTCATAATGTAGGAAGCATAATCAAATTGTATTGGCTCATGCATTTGTGTATCTATAGCAAGTACTTAAGGTCCTATTCGAGCCACATCTGGAACCTCAACTCCTCCCACTTGACCTCATGCCATGTACGTATATTGCAAATACAGGCTGAAAAATGTTTATGTCGAACGGGGGACCATCTTCATCTATCAACTTCCCTTTCTTAGCCTTATGTATGGCTAAATTCCACCTGTTGTACATAGTATCCATCTCTGTATATTCTTTTTCCATCTTCTCAAAAGATAGAGGCATATTGGATTTGAAACCAAGACCAAAAATCTCATGAATTATAACTACTGAAAGACGGATGAATGCATCCCCATTTGGTAATTGGATATATCTTTTCTTGGAATTATAAGCCCTAGCCAGATTTTTCAACAATTGAATATTTACCAAGACATTAGGGATTAATAGCTTACCCAATCCAGTCGTCCATGGGTTTGAGATTGGGGTCAGCTTACTCCTTCATGAGTAATAATATAAGAACAATTCGTGACCTCTAACCCTGGTCCAGACATCACCAATTTCCTTAAAATCATCTTCTAGCTAGTCACGGATAGGTAAATTACCCTTAGACCTTCGGGACTTGGCTCCTAGTCAGCTCATTTGGTCAATCATGTCTTGATTTAACTTCCACTTTTGCATATTTTCTCCACCTTTAGACTTTTTTGAGGCACAAACCTATCTGTTGCCTATATTTAATAATGGCGGGTGGATTCGTTAAACTTAGATTTTGCAAAAGCTAGTCAACATGACTCCTCCCAATGATTCAATCACTTGGCTCCACACATCCTTTTGGTTAGTATAGGTCTCCCTGATCACTCCATTGGGCATCAATGTAGCTCATTTTCCCTCATTCCAATGGTTGTAACTTCCCCGATGGCTCCACCTTCTAGCTAGGTTTTACTTTCACCTTTATGTCACATCGGTGTAGGTCATTTTGATTTACCCTCCTTCTATTCCTCCATGGCTCTCTTCCCATTGGGTATCAGCATAGCTCCAAATATGTTCCTCTGATAGTTATAAGTTATTTTGATGATTCATCCTTCATAGTTTGCATCTCGTTTGTTACATCATGTCACCTTATCAAGTATCGAAATAACTCATTTCATGTTTCTTTGATGACCCGATGACATTGACTTCATACTTGTGTATCTTTTTACTTCTTTGATCTATCAGCATATGTTTCCCCAATGAGATCTCCTTTCTTGCACCCATCTCTTCTTTCTCATCGGGTATTGGTGTAATGAAAAAATGTCTCCTCCCGATGAGATGATGATATCCCAATGAATTCGACTTCGATTGGTGTAACTTATCCTGATCAAGTCTCCTTCTCTATACCCAACTTTTCTTCCTCATCGGGTATTGGCATAACTTGAAACACCTCTTCCCGATCAATGTTCTACAAGAAATATGAATTTTCTCCTCCGTTTTCCAAGATGATGTATGGTCCTAACCAAAATGCTTCAAACTTTTTGTTCTTACCCTTGTCCTAGTCTTTTGCATTCCACTTGAGCACCCACTCTCCTTCTTTAAAAGTTCTATCACATGCTTTCTTGTCATGTAATGCCTTTACCATTTTTTGCCTCTGTATATTTTATTCCTAAGCCTCTCTTCTATATTCATCCAATTCAGCCAACTTGACCATCCTGTCTTCCATGAAATAAATTTCTTCTAAATATTCCTCAGAGACAAATTTATACATTGGGAGTAGGTTATTAAGAGGCAACCTTTCTTGTTTACCATAAACTAGTTGATAAGGATAAAACCTTGTAGACTTCTTGATTGTTACCCTATCTGCCCACACTGCTAGATTCAACTTTGAGTCCCATGGCCTTTTGTTGTCACCTAATATCCTTTTAATGATCTTCAACAAGTTTTTGTTACTAGATTCTGCTTGTCCATTCTTGTGAGATTTTTCCAAGATCAAGAGGCAATGGAAAGAACAAATAAGAGAGAACAAAATAGATGATAGGAATAAACTATATTCTATCAAGATAAAAATACTGACCAACTAGATCATCAATCAATACATACAATGGATATGGGCCTACTTATATAGGCAAGGCTATATGGATATGTGAGCACACAAACATGTCGTGTGGCTCAATAAGAAACAAGGGTAGGCCACATGAGGTGCATCACCCACTGAATGTCGAGTGTAACAACAAGATAAGTCCACAAAAGATAGAAATTCTCCTACACACACTATCCCAGTGTGGAACAAACACCCAAGTGTCTCATACCCAAACTACTATTAAATGCATTTCCTAAGTGAACTTAAGTAAGGTGTAATAATATCCATGGTGAATAATTATTTACACCAACACCCCCCCTTAAGTGCAACTTAGGGGAATGCACTAAAGTCTACAATGCAACTAAGTAATGCAAGATGAGTCCTAGCTATGAGGCCATGTTAGGTACCCATGTACAAATGAAAATGCATGCAAACCAATGCAATGCAATCTTTCACAAAGTGGGGAAAGAGAGAAAAAGCCAATGGGAAAAAACCCTCCCCCAAAAGAGAGATGAAAACTAGATACAAATAACTCTCATAGAAGTATGCAAAGGAGAAAACCCCATATGAGGAAAAAGTCCCCCCCATATGAGAGAAGAAGAAGAGAGACTAGGAAGCCCCCCCTTAATGTGGAATCTGCACCAATGATGGAAGCTTGATGATGAATGAAGAAACTGCTCCACGAACGTCAAACAATGTTCCTCCCCTTAGGAAGAAACAAAAGAAAAGGTGTATCCATGAAGTCCATTCAATCATGAAGGGAATATGTAGGAAAAATACTCATGATGAAAGGAATCTCTAAAAACTGCTCAAGTGTCCCCATGTCAATGTTGAAGGTTACCCCCTCCAAAGGTGGTAAACTGCACCACACTGCTGAAAAAGGCACTTCAAGATCTAGTGGAGAAGAATGTAGAACAATAACCAAAGACTCACATGTCTCCTCAAAAGATAAAGAGACCTCCTCCAACTGCTGGACAAAATTATCCACAATCATGTCAACCTCTAAAGATTGATCATGTAGAGAATGCACAAGAGGGTCAGAGTGATCCCTCACAACAATTGAAGAAGGATCATCTTCATCAAAGAGAAGATGAATGTCATCAATGATGTCTCCCAAATCTGCAATGTCAGACTCCACAACCAAACCTGTAATGTCTGTCAAGTAGGCATCCCAATCAATTGAAGCTGGAAGACATGGAATATCCCGCTGCACTGAATCACAAAAAGGAAAAATGGTCACACTAGCTACATCAATAGGTGATGTGATATCAAGAGAAGGAGATGAAATGCAAGGCCCAAGAATGGGGTCACATGTGAGAATCTCCAAGTTCAAATGCCCAAAGTTCTCAAAATCAGAATCATCAACATAGGAAGTATCAACCTCATCAATAGGAACAAAATGTGAAAGAGAGTACAATGAAGATGCATGATCAACCACCCTAGTTGTAATGATAGCTCCACTCTTCAAGTCTCTAATGATAACTGAATTAGGTGTGAACTCCACAATTTTCCTAGTTGCCCCATATGTGATTTGATAGATGGAAAGAAGATTGTTTGTCAAGTGGGGTACACACAACACATCATTGAAGGAGTTATCCCCAATGGCAATAGAACATTTCCCAATAACATCCATGTATATATGATTTCCCATCAAAATATGTAACATGTGGCAAGGCTCAAATGTAGAAAACATAGACTGCAAAGATGCCATATGATGAGAAGCCCCTGAATCTAGAAGCCATCTCCCTAAATCATGACTTGTAGTAGAAAAAAGAGCTTGTCCCTTTCCTTTATATGTCCCAAAAGAGTGATCCTTTCCTTTATCCTTATCCTTGGATGAAGCCGATGGAGACATTCTGGAAGGTAGGTTGATTTTGTTCTTCTCAAGAAGATTCTTCAACTCATCAATATCCTTCTTATAACAATGATGTTCATCATGTCCTGACTTCTTGCAATATCCAAAAAAAAGATTGTCCTTATATGATTTCCTCTTAGGTGAGAATGGTTTATCACCTTGTTGTGGAGAGGAAGATTGTGCTCCATCTTATTGTGGTTTTGACTTAGGTTGCTTTTGATTCTTTCCTTTTTCTTGATTGCTTTGATTCCCTTTATTAGCCACTAAAGCTTGTGACTTTGAAGATTTGAGAATCCCCATCATGGTCAACTTAGATTTCTCAAGTATCAACATCTCCATGAATGAATCAAATGAGGGAGAAGTGTATGAGGAACCTTGAGCTAACCTATGGGTGTGAAAGCTAGATACAAAGGTTGCATACTCTGAAGGAAGCTTGTCTAACAAGTTATAAACCAATTTTGCATCCTTGTCAATTCCACAATCCTTTAGCTTTGCTCTTAGCTCATTTTCTTTTGTGACATAATCTTGGATTGTATCAAAATCCTTGGGATCCAAAGTTGTGTGTTCACTATCAAGCTTGTAGCCCTTAATCTCATCAACTTGACTATAGAATTTCTGAAAAATATCCCAAGCCTCTTCAATTGTAGTACACTTATCAATGTGAAAAATGAGGTCATTTGATATATACTTTCTAAGAGTTCCAAGTTTTGTAGCATTCTTAGTAAGCCATAAAATTTGAGCATTAGGATCGGGTGGTGTTGTAATAGTTCCAGTTACATAATGAATGAGTCCTTTTTCCATTAGTTTACTCCATGCCTTAATCTTCCATGATGCATAATTATGAGGAGTTAAAAGTGGAAATTTAGGAGAACCCATAGCACCAAAATGAAAAAAAACACGATAGAGAGAGGCACAATCTGTTAGGATTCCCACAGATACTGAGAGGGGGGGCTGAATCAATATCTAACCAGTAATGAGTATTTCTTAATTTGAAACATGCAGAACATACAATAGCAATATACTGGTATGCAAGAATTAATGCAATAAATAGAATCAGAAACATCCACATGAAAAGAACACCATAACACAAGATGTTTAACGAGGAAAATCGGTATGGGAAAAACCTCAGTGGGATTTGTGACCCATAATATTCACTCACTGGCCAATAAGAGAATATTACTTACAATAGGGGCCTGCACATGTAGGAAGGCCAACTGCCTAGAGCTCACTGCTCAATGAGAAGTCACACCGACTTACAATAAGGATTATACTAATCCAATGACTTGTACTGCTTTACAATAGCATCTCCAATGCTAGATTTAGTATCGGTTCTAACTCTATTCTTTACATATACCCTTGACCTATAATTCACACATTAGGTCTGCCTAATAATTTTCTTTATACTCGCTCCATTACCTCTCTAAATGTCTACAATGATCTCCTTTATATACAAGAGTCATTTTACAATTTGCCAAGTTGGCTTACAATAATAAACAAAATATTACATATCAAAAATCCTGTCGGCCTCTATGTCGGTATACATCTTTTCTTCTGTGCCAGTGTCGGTGCCGGTGTAGAGTGATCTTGTTGATGTCGGTACACTGTCTTGCCTATGTAATGCTTTGCCGGTATGATGTCTTGCCGGTGCCATAGGATTGCAAGGTTGCCATTAATTACAAAACCTTCAATCACATACAATGTCTCATTGGAGTGTCCATATGCCAACAATCTCCCCCTTTGGCATTGATGGCAACACTCATGAGAAATTTCAAAAAGTGTCCAAAATGTGTAGTCCAAAAAAAATTTACCAAAAAGAATCTTTACCAAAAATATGAAGGGCTCCCCCTGAGCATATGATTCCCGTCTTTGAACTTTCTCATCCTATTACTCCCCCTTTGGCATCAATGACAAGATTGTCAAGATGTTAGTAGAGTTTGTAGTTACATCTGTCCATATCCTCAACCCTATAGTTGGGTAGTTATTATCTGAAAAAGATCACCCAAAATTAAGTTTATACTATCCATAAACTTTTTGCTATCTTTTATTGTTGTTTCAGTCCTCTTCACAGTACCAGTGAGATGCTGCAATTGCTCTGCCAGTGTTTTATTTCCCTATGCTAATGCCTCTGAGATTTCCTTCCACAGAGATGCTAGATAGTCCAATCTTGGACTCAGTTTAGATCTCAAGTGTTTTGCCTTGTTTATTATTCTCTCTTTCTCTCTTTCCTATTTAAGCAATTCTTCCTCAAAATTTCCTAACTTATCTTCAAAAATAGATAGTGAATCCGGTGAGTTGACAAAATTGTCTGCAAGCTTATTTATCTCATCCTTTGTCTTGCTTATTTTCTTGTCAATATCTACAATCAAGAAGTTTGTTTTGCATGTGTCTTTATACAGATTTTTATACTCTTTCAGCAAACTACATAGTTCCGGTAGAACTGTGTCAAAGTCTCTGTTACACTTCTTTATTTCTTCATCAAAGAATTTTTGTTTCTCCTTTTCTACCATGTCCTTTACTGATTCTTCCTTTATTTTCTCAATATTTCCAGAAATGTATTTACATAATGTATCCAATTGTCCTAAAGAATCTTTATTATCTAAATTACAATCAGGAGCAATTATTTTCAAAATTGGTATTGAATCATCTATTGCTTTATAAGCCTGTGAACTACAGTCAGTTATTTTCTTAATGGATTCAAGTAATACCTCAGTCACATTAGTTGACTTGAATGTTGATGATGATCCAAGAGTCTGAGTGTCGGTGGAAATAATCATACTTGTATTGACCTCTGGCAGGTCAGTTTGTGTTTGCACTTCTTTTAGCACTAGTTTTCCTGCTTCATTTCTTACTGGTGGCATTGTTTCCTTGTGAGCCTATTTTGGAGCCTTTAGCTTTGTTGGTTTCTCTATTTGTGCCTCAGATTCCATCTTTTTCCTTGTATCCTCTACTGGTTGCTCTATATCTCTTGTTACCAGAGGTTCTTTAGCCATATCTGACTTTTTAGTTGTATCTTTATCAACTATTATGTTGATCTTTTGGGTATCAACATTTACAATGTATAGGACTTCAGGATTTGGATTGTTATCCTCTACATCCATGCTTTCTGCTACCGGTTGGTCTTCAATGGTTGTAATTTTCATAGGTGGAGGTAGGTTGTCTTTAACCTTTATGCTTGGAGGTCCACCAACTTTTCCTTTCCCTTTGTCCTTATCCTTCTGATATACCTTAATAGGCTTGGGATTCCTATATTCTTCTTGATTTTCCTTTTCAACCAAGAATATGTCCCAACCATCTTCTGTTTCCTCTGCAACTTCTATAACTCTTCCTGCCATCAGTAAAATATGTCGGTGTGCAGTGGAGAAAACTGTCCGACTTGCCTGAGCAATCAGATCATCAATTTCCTTTGGAGAGTTTACCGGATATACAACAAGTAGTTTTTCTATTTTTATTTTCTTGTCTAATTCAATCACTCCTTGCCTTTTGGCCTCAAGTCTTTTGTACAAATCATCAGGAATTTCATTGATTACTTCCATCAAAAACTTTTTGTACATGTCCATATGTAGTATTACACTTTCCTCAACTTTCCCTTTCTCATCAGTAGATAGAGTGTCATAAATTTTCCCTATGTTTTTTAGTTTCCCTTCCTCTATGATCTCATTTAGCAAAATGTCTAGAGGTGCCAAGTCAGTTTTTGTCTTTTTCTTTTTCTTAGGAGTTAGCTTCTTTTTAGGTGTGACCTTTCTGACCGGATATCTCACAGCTTGTTGCTTCTGCCTTGTCCTTTTAGGTGAAGGAGTGGCTGCCAATGAGGGATCTCTTTTCCTTATAACTCTTTTAAAGGTTGTTGGCATGTCACCTTCTGAAGAAGTACCTACCGGTGATAGATGAGCTTCAGGTTGTGGGGCTACCAACTCATCTTCTATTATGTCAATTTTCTTTAATACATCTTCCTTAATGGCCTTTGCTTGTCTGGATCCTTTCCTCACAAATGCCTCTACCTTCTTCACTATTTTCTTAGACTTTATTTGGATTTCTATGGTCTTAGCACTACCAAATAATTCTTCCTTAGGTTCTTTGGGGGCTTCCAGAAGTGCTTTAGCATAAGTTTCAACTATGTGGTCATCTATCTCATAACCCATTTTGGTTACCCAGATTGTCCTTGGGATGACTGCTTCCATCCATATTTCATCCTTTTTAATAACAAAGCATATATCATCTTTGTATTTATCTACAATTGTCTAAGATAACCTTATCCTTTTCTTCATTTTTGTCTTCAGTGCTTGGAAAAAGTCATGAATGTTGTTTTCCTTGTTCTCACCCATGGAATTAAACAGTTCTGTCAATTGCTTTCCTACCAGTATGTCATATCCTAGTTCTTTATATCCTATATCGGGAACCTATTTTGTTATATGAAGCATTAGGCATACTAATAGATTTCCAAATCTGAAAGTTCCTTTCTTATCCTTCTTTATCTTTCCAAGGTTGTCTATCAGTTCATCCTTTAACCATTCATAGATGTCAATTTTTGTATTGTCTGTTATCATATCATAAGCACTCTTAATGCATAAACTTGAAATTGAGTTAAGTCTATTAGCATGAGTGGCTTTGTAACCTAATATCATGCTTATGAATCTCACATTTGTATCCTTTACATCGTTAACCCTTAAAGATCTCTTATCAAATGTTGCACCTGTTAGGTCTATGACTAAATCATTTGAAACCTTCTTGTTTTTGTCTAGTCTTTTACCCATGGTCGGTAACCCTATGACAGCCTTTACGGCTTCCTTGGTGATCTTATGAATTGCATCTAACTAGAAAAATTCTCCATGAACTCTGCTTAACACTATCCTAATCACATCCTTAGGAAATTCAGGGATGCTAAGGATTTCAATGAATACTGAGGTTTCAATAATCTTGTGTTTAGTTTTAACATTGTCGGTATCATCACATATCTCGGTTTTATACAAGGTTTTGATTTCCTCATCTCCTAACTCTTCAATGTTGCAATGGATGTACATTCTAGGGTCTTTAGCATATACAACACCTTTAGGGATTTGAGAAAATGCACCTAAGGTATCATCCTTCTTTGCTATTTCAGGGACTAATTGAAATACAAGCCTAGGTCTTTTAATTACTTCCACGACAGTAGGGTTTGCTATGTATTCAATTGCAGAGGTGGATTCCATGATTAAATACCTTTTTTTTTTGTCTTGGATGGATGATTGCTTGGAGTGTGCTTGCTTCTTGTTCGAAATGCCTTAGCTTAGAATCTTCATGCTCTCTAAAAGTTTGAAATCATGGTGAAATGAAATGGAGCCAAAACCTTATTTTTATAATGTCTTTTCACCATCTACCAAATTAATTGCATGCCGGTTAAGTATTCACTTAACATTGTTTGCCGGTAATGAGTAATTTTCAACTTCTTATCTCTAACCGAGGGAATAATAGCATATGTATCATTAGACTGCCAAACCCTCGAGGAAATTTTCTTCAATTAGATGAAGAACTTCCTGTCGGTGGAGCACTGCTCTGTCCTGCCAGTGAAGCATTTGTTGGTTCTACCAGTGGAGGAGTATTCTCAATATTTAGATCAACTTTTCTAATCCATTGCTTTGAGAATTCTTGCTTAACCTCTTCAAATTTTTCTTTTCCTTTCAAGCTAGCACTTTTGTTGTCTACCGGTGTACCATTACTTCTACAAAATTTAGCAATATGCCCAATCTTGTTACATGCATAACAAGTTACATTATTTTTCTGAATAGCTTTCCCATAACCTATGCCAATTTGTGTTCTGCATTGATTAGATAAATGTCCAAATCTTCCACAAACATAACATTTCACATTCATTCTGTAGTTTTCAGAGTTATGGCCAACTTTGTTGCATTTGGAACATTGATCGGTGGGTGTATTGATATTCTGATAATTCCTAGATTTACATTCATTTGCCCTATGACCATACTTATTATAGTTAAAGCATTTTCCATTGAATTTATAAGCATTAGGTGATCTTACCAGTTTGTTGTGATCCTGAGTATTTGCAGTACCGGAGCTTTCACCAACTTCAAAGCCAATTCTAGAAGTGTCATCTTTAGGTTTTTGATTCTTCAATAAGGTACCAAGTTCTTCTGAGCTTTTCTTGAATTTTTCTTTATGTTGATTTGCAGTTTCCAATTCCCTTTCTAAGATTTCTTTTTGTCTCATTAGTTCATTTGAGTCATTCTGAGTATGCATCAGATCTGTCTTCAACATGTCATTTTCATAGCTAAGTCTTGTGTTCTCATTTGCTGCATCACTTAGTCTTCTGGTCAATTCTTCTTCATTCTTCTTTCTATCCTCAATCTCTTTGCAAAATCTCATAGTCATATCCTACATTTCATTTTTTGTTGTCATGATCTCTTGTTTTAGCTTGCTTAACATATCATTAAGTGATTCCTTTTCATCATTCTCATTTTGCAATTTTTCACAAAGTTCTCTTCTCTTATTTCTTGCAACAGTAAGATTTTCTTGAAGTGCCTGAATGATATCTTGAGCTACTCTTAAATCATCTTCTAATTTGATATTTTTCAACTTCTCTGCATCATAGTCAGTAAGAGCTCCTTCAAGTTGCTTCATCAGATTTTCCATCTTTATCGGTGTCAAGATCTTCCTCAAGTTGTTAGGCTTCTGAAAATAGAGGACCAGGGTCTGATACCAATTGTTAGGATTCCCACATATATTGAGAGGGGGGGTGAATCAGTATCTAACCAGTAATGAGTATTTCTTAATTTGAAACATGCAGAACATAAAATAGTAGTATACCAGTATGCAAGAATTAATGCAATAAACAAAATTAGAAACATCCACATGAAAAGAACACCATAACACAAGATGTTTAATGAGGAAACCCAGTGTGGGAAAAACCTCAGTGGGATTTGTGACCCACAATATTCACTCACTAGCCAATAAGAGAATATTACTTACAATAGGGGCCTGCACATGCAGGAAGGCCAACTGCCTAGAGCTCATTGCTCAATGAGAAGTCACATTGACTTACAATGAGGATTATACTAATCCAATGACTTGTACTGCTTTACAATAGCATCTCCAATGCTAGATTCAGTACCGGTTCTAACTTTGTTCTTTACATATACCCTTGACCTATAATTCACATATTAGGTCTGCCTAATAATTTTCTTTATACTCGCTCCATTACCTCTCTAAATGTCTACAATGATCTCCTTTATATACAAGAGTCATTTTACAATTTTCCAAGTCAACTTACAATAATAAACAAAATATTACATTTCAAAAATCCTGTCGGCCTCTATGCCGGTGTACATCTTTTCTTCTGTGTCGATGTCGGTGCCAGTGTAGAGTGATGTTGTTGATGTCAGTGCACTGTCTGGCCTATGTAATGCTTTGCCGGTATGATGTCTTGCCAGTGCCATAGGATTGCAAGGTTGCCATCAATGACAAAACCTTCAATCACATACAATGTCTCATTGGAGTGTCCATATGCCAACACAATCACACAAGACACCCTCCCAAAATACTCAATCAAGAAACCCCCTCCAAAATGGAGATTTGGCACTTTATACTTAGTGCATATACAATGGGCCACTTGCAAAACAAGGCAAAGTGGACATCTAATTTCAATTTACAACTTCTCAAAATGAGATATAAGAGACTTCAACAAATACTGCTAGTGATCTAAATTTAGATCCAGGCGAAATACAAGTATCAAATAGGCCAAAAATGACCAAATACTGAAAGTACAATTTCTACTCAAAATCACTACAAACAAATTGCAAATTATGAAAATAGATGAAAAATTCTGCACTTTAAAAAAAAACGGCACTTGAAGAGGAGTTCATATGAGCCCAAATGAAGCCTCCAAAGTTGTAAAAATCAGGATTTCACAATTTCAAAACCACTTGTACCCGAAAATTAGAAAAATCATACACCACTATATAGATCATGAAATTCTACCCCAAAACAAAAAAAAATTCTCAAAAACAGGAGTTTGGATGAGTGAGATATCAATATTTGAAAATTTCCTACAAAATTATAATTTCTAGAAACTTTTCGTCGCAGCTTCAAACTTCAAATGCCTCTAGATTTGGCCTCTGAAGTCCGATTTGGATGAAACAAAAGGCAAAACTAACTTTCTTGGACCTCCTCAATCCAATGGTAACCTCATATTTGACCCATCAATCTTCAATAATAACCTGGAATAGAAAGCTCCAAAATGCAAACTCCAAATAGCATCAAATTTCTCTCAATTAGCAAACCAATGACACTCTAATGGCTCTGATACCATGTGATATTTTGCCAAGATCAAGAGGCAATGGAAAGCATAAATAAGAGAGAACAAAATAGATGATAGGAATAAACTGTATTCTATCAAGATGAAAATACTGATCAACTGGATCATCAATCGATAAATAAAATGAATATGAGCCTGCTTATATAGGCAAGGCTATATGGATATGTGAGTATACAAACATGACATGTGGCTCAATAAGAAACAAGGGTAGGCCACATGAGGTGGATCACCCATTGAATGTGGAATGTAACAACAAGATAAGTCCACAAAAGGTGGATATTATCCTACACACACTATCCCCATGTGGAACAAACACCCAAGTGTCTCATACCCAAACTACTATTAAATGCATTTCCTAAGTAAATATAAGAAAGGTGTAATAATATCCATGATGAATAATTATTTACACCAACAATTCCCTTGGGGATGATAAGGTGATGAATATGACAAAGTGATTCCATAACTTTCACAAAAATCAGCAAATTCTTTGGATCTAAAACACATCCCATTATCTACAACAATCTTGTGGGGTACGCCAAATATTGTCAAGATATTTTCCAAAAGAAATTTTTTACCACCTTACTTGTAGCCTGCCTTGTAGGAATTGCCTCTACCCATTTGGTAAAGTAATCAGTGGCTACCAAAATCCATTTGTCTCCTCTATTGGGTTTATTTGCAATTTCACCTATGAAATCAATATCCCACATCTGAAAAGGTTCTTCAGTTTGCATGGGTCTAAGTGGAAGAGATCCATCATATTTAAGCTTTCCTGAGAATTTTTGGCAAGCCTCACATTTTCTAATATAAGTATGACAATCCTTAAAGACTTGTGGCCAATAGTAACCGGCATTGAGTATTCTATGGGCAATGGTTTTCGCGAAAAAGTTTCCCCCACATACACCTTCATGCAATTCCTTTAAAATAGATTGTGCTTGATGAACAGCCAACCAAAATAAAAGGATATCATCCCTATTTTTCTAATATAAATCACCTTTAAGTAATAGATACCTATATGCTTGAAGCTTAAGTGTTCTTTTTTGATTATCATTTAAATCCTCTGGACACTTCATGTGTTTTAAATAATAAACAATATTCTTGTACCAAGGACACATTTCAATTCTTATTTGAGCCTCCTCCAACTCTACTTGATTTATTTGCGTTGCCTCCAAATTTGATTATGTCATCACTTTAGCCAAATCTTGACCTCTTGCTAGTTTAGTAATTAGATATTAATGTTGAACTCTTGGATTTGATTGATCCATCTACAACTTCTCCCAGTAATTTTAGTCTGCCTGAAAATATCCTTGATTGTTGCAATAGGAACATAGGGAATGACATTAGCTTCCACTAAATATGGTCTAAAAGTTTTTACTTCTTTTACTAGGGCATATGCTTGTTTCTCATTTATATCATAATTTAACTCAGAAGCTTGTAGTATTTTCTAAAGAACGCCACTGGTTGTTCATGACCTTCATCAATATTTTGTAACATAACCACAACAATAGTATGAAATGAAGCAAAAGAAAATACTTGAAAAGGTTTAGAGAAATCAGGAGATTTAAGTACAGGAGCTTCTTTGATGGCCTTTTTAATGTTCACAAAAGACTCAATTGCTTCATTAGTCCATTTTATCTCTGCACCCTTTTTCAACATCTTTGCAATAGGTTTTATAATCTCAGAAAAATTTGACACAAATCTTCTCACCAAATTAATTTGTCCAAAGAATGATTGAATGGATTTGATTGTTTTAGGAATCTAAATTTTATCAATGGTTGCAATTCTCTCAAGGTCAATCCTTACTCCATCTTTAGGCACAATATGACCCAAAAATTTACCTTGAATGACTCCAAAGTGACACTTTTTTGGATTTAGAGAAATACCATATTCTAGTTCTCTCATAAAAATATTTTCTAGATTATTACAGTGGTTTTCTGCTTTCTTGGAGTATGTTGTCAAATCATCCTGGTATACAACTAGAATGTAATCAATGAGGCCTTCAAAGGATACATCCATGGCCCTTTGAAAATTAGCTCCAACATTAGTAAGTTCGAATGGCATCCTGGCATACACATATGTGCCCCATGGTGTAGTGAAATTTGTTTTGTATTTTTTTGATTCCTTGACCTTCACTTGGTTGTAACCAGAGAATCAATCCATCATAGAAAGTAGCTCATTCCTTGTTACTTTATGTAGCAAAGATTCCATGTTAGGCAGAGCATAATTATCTTTTAAAGATGATATATTTAAGTTTCTAAAGTCTACACATAATCTGATATCACCATTCTTCTTTCTAACAGGCACCAAGTTTGACACCCATGTGGAGTGCCTTATAGGTTCTGTGATCCCTAAGTTCCTCATCTTCATCAACTTTTCCTTCATTTTGGGAGCCAATGTGTAATTTATAGGCCTTTTCTTTTTCCTAAATGGTTTTGCATCTGACTTCAATGGGATTTCATGCTAGAACAAATCCTCTCTGTATGTCTTAAGGTCATCATATGACCAAGTGAAAACATGTCTATATTTTCTTAACAAATTGACCAATGCAGTTCTAATTTTTGGTGTAAGCTCCTTCCCAATGTAAACTTCTCTGGGATTGTTTTCACTTCCCAAATTTATTTTCTCTACTTCTTCACAACTTCCAGTGTTGGGCTTGAAATTTCCCATGTCTTTATTATCAAACAACCTCTCTAGTTCCACCAACCCCTTTGGAATCTTGTTTGTTTTAAGTTGGAGAATGTCTTTCCCGAATAGAGGACCCTTACCATTCTCCTCTTCCACATATGCATTCAAATCCATGTATTGGCTCTCATACTGATCACAAAATAAGAACTTCAGAAGATCCCTGTCATCATCAAATATCTGCCAGTTCTTTATGTTATCTGGTACTGCAGGTCTAGTTTTTTATTTCAACTTGGGTAATGTCATCAAAAGGAATATCATTATGTTTAATTGCTAGGTTATCCATAACATTAGCTAAAATATTGCTAGATCTTTCAATCCATGTTATGGAAAATGCATCAAAAGATTCAATAGAGTCTCACACCTCATTTTTGTAATTTCAAAGCCTTACATTTTTAGTAGCAAACTTTTTGCTTATTTGAGATACAACTAACTTTGAATGACCATAAATTGTTAGTAGTTTGATACCATGTTTATTTGCTATTCTAAGACCTAACAAGAGTTCTTCATACTCAACAACATTGTTTGTACATTCAAAGGCTAACAAAAAAGAATATTTGAATGATCTCTCATTAGGAGAAATAAAAACAACACCAGATCCATTTCCTTCTTTACTACAAGAACCATCAAAGTACATTTTCCAAATTTTATCCTCATGTGCTTCAATAGTATCTTCAAGCATATTAGTTTTGCATTAAATGGGTTTAGAAATACTTACCTAAAATTTATCTATATCTATTTGGAGGAAACATGTTGTCTCATTTGGATCAACTTCTTCTATCAGGTAGAATGATCTTGGCTCTCTATCAATCCTTACATTTGCCCCTTTTACCGGGATGGTTGCATATGACATGTCTAACTACACATATCCCCCTACCCAGTTTGACCATTGCCTTGATAGTAACATCCCATAATTTAGAGGCACTTGAACAACTGTGATGTCTATTTTATATGATGCATCTAGGCATGCTAGAAATCAAAACTCCACATTCTTCATAATTCCAATAATTGGGACTTATCCATAGTATAACATTTCCCATAGGGAGTGTCTACATTCATCTCAATTTCCTTCATGACATCTTCTGGGAATATGTTCACGGCTGCACCTGAATCTATCATACAATTCTTAACCATTTTATTGTTAATCAACAAGGTTAGATAAAAAGGATTAACTTGGTAAGATTCTTAATGATAGAAGTTCTCAAATAGACAACAGGTGGATTTTCAGCTCTTGGCCTATGATCCTCTTTATTAACTTCACCAGCGTTAGACAAAATCTTGATTGTTTCATTTGTGTAATCAGGAAATTTCATTACTTCAAGCAAGGGCAAAGATACTTTCACCTGCGATAAAGCCTGAGACATAAATGATCTACAATTTGAAAGTGGCTTACTAATTTGTTTCCTTTCAATAGGCTTTGTCAATTTAGGAGGTTCTATTTGTTTGAACTTTTCTGTTGCACCTCCCTTTTCTTTGTTGGCGATGGTGTCTTTGTTTCCACTAGCTTTAGGAACCTTTGCAAATATCCCGGATGGCTTACCTTGCTTTGGGTTCACTGTTTTGTTCCTTAGTTGATAATTGCTTTTTGCTTGTGCTACTCCTACCATAGTATAAGCTTTCTTTTCTTCATCTATTAAACCTTTGAGTGAATGCACTGACTCTTCATCATGGAACAATATTCTCAAGGCTGGGGTGTCCACATCATCATTAGTGAAAACTTGTTGTATATTGTACTACTGGCTCTGTCTCCTCCATTGTATATCTGATGACTACTCATCCTCAGATGAATCCTCATCCCTACCCCAAAATGGATTTGATGAAAGTACATTCACTGCAGGCTCATACTCATCCTCATGGTCCTTTTCTTCTACAAAACCTTGAGAAATCATATATTGTTCTTCAACATGGGGTAAATTGCATACTTCACACCATGGATATTCCTCTACAAAATTGTTTACTTTCTTCAATGGATCAGGAGTTTCTTTGCTTAGATTGGCATTCACTGGCTTACCCTCTTTCCTGTTTGTGTTATATGGCATGTCATGCAATCTTGACCTATTGTAATTCATTGGCTTGTTGCTTCTATATGGGGTTGGCTTCTCATTGTGATTCTACTTACCCTCCATATCTTTCAACATGTCCATTATTGAGTTTCTTTGCTTAGATTGGCATTCACTGGCTTACCCTCTTTCCTGTTTGTGTTATATGGCATGTCGTGCAATCTTGACCTATTGTAATTCATTGGCTTGTTGCTTCTATATGGGGTTGGCTTCTCATTGTGATTCTACTTACCCTCCATATCTTTCAGCATGTCCATTATTTGGCTAAACTCATCCTTTTTCGTTGCTCTGGGATTATATAATTTTGGATCATCTCTCTTGCCAATTCTCCCAACAGCTTTTATGTTATTTTCAATGGTAGTGGTTGTCTTAAATGCTTGTTGCAAGGTGGTAGGCTTATGAGATAGAATATCATAATGAGTCTTGCTATCAAAAGCACTCAAATAAAAGTCAATCAAAAATGAATCAACGGGCCTAATATCCATTGGTATTCTATTAAGCACTTTATTAAACCTCTTATTAAATTCAAAGTGATTCATTTTGATTCTTCTTTATGCTTGTCAAATCATGAGATGCAAATGAAGTATCATTATGGTCTCCAAACTCCTGTCAGCTGTCAATGCACTTGTCAGGAAGATTTCTATACCATTCTCCTACATCCTCTGTTAGAGACTGAACAAATAGTTTCATAAAAACATCTTCATAAGGGACTTCAAATTCTTCTATGTGATAACACAATGATGAACAGTGAGTACCAAACTGGTACTAAGAGGGGGCAGGCGAATCAGTACAGGTACAAAAACTTTTCCTGAACCAGTTTGACTTCAAACAATGAACTTGACTCGCAATCACTAACACCGGTCATAAACCAAAATACTACCGGTTAAGCACAATGAGATTGTGAAAGATATAAACTAGAAACACTTATCTTACCACACAACCTAAACCCTCATTTCCACATTATCCTTGTGCATAAACAGATATTCTATCATAAAAAATATGATAACATGCTAGATCAACATGATTCACCACTTGACAGAAAACAACAAAGCATCACATGAAAAAGACATCACATATGACACACATATTTTTCATGTGGAAACCCAACTGGGAAAAAACATAGTGGGGATGAATACCCACAAGCTATTTTTGAACTCTTTAGAAGTCCGCTCTACTAGGAGCCTTGTCCAGCTAAAGACTATTAAAACAAGTTTTGTTAGGAACCGATCCTGTTAGGGATCACTCGGTTAAGGGATGGCTAGAATACCCAGTTAAGGGTTAAACCATGTTAAAGGTTACCTTGTTAGAGGATTTTATGAACCCAATGGCTTTGAGTCACCCTGTTAGAGGATTTATAGCAAGCTAGTTAAAGTTACCCTGTTAAGGGATTTTCCAACTATTGAAGTGATTAGAGATCAACAGGTATTACAATGATCTGGTAATAGCACTCAATGCCAATATAGACCTGCTTTAGTTCCTTTCTTCTGCATACACACTCTGCGGGTATCAACCCTCTTATCTGGTCTGGCAAGAATCATGTATCTTTGCACTTAGATACACACACAACATTTGCCAACAACTTCAATATGAAACACAACATCAACCTTATAGGAAATAGATAGGTCAATAACATAAACCCTAAACCCTAAAAATTTAGGTTGAGAAATTCAATGAGTTCAATCCTCACCATTGAAAACTTTGCATTTGAATACAACGGTCTTGAACCGATCTCAAGACATTCTCCATCGTTCATTCTTCACCGCTTCTCGGAGGCGATAACCCATCATGCATTCTTCACCATTTGCAAGGACTTTGCACATTCCCGAGGTAGATAGGATCAATCCCCTTCATGCAAGATCCTTCACACGCATGAGGTTGATGTGGCAACATGATCTGATCTCAATTACAATGCTAACTCATCACACAAGACCATCGGTTGAATCACACAGGCTCAAAACACTTCAACTGGAAACCCTGAAGCTGAGACTACCAACCGGTAGTCATACCATATTAAACCTTGATAAAAAACATTCCATATACCGGTTCACTTGGACAAACATACCGCTTCACCTTTTGCACATATACTAGTTCTCAACATTATACTGGTTCACTTTGTCAGTTTCTTAACTTCAATAAACCTGTTCACTCTTCAACATATTAGCGGTTCACAATTCAGCATATTACCGGTTCATTCTTTCAGCATATTGACATCAATGACAACACAATATCATCATGTCAACATACTCTGCACATATGCCAACAATCTCCCCCTTTGGCATTGATGGAAATATACAAAGATATCTCTCTTTCTACATCACATCTTCTCCTTAATACCGCAAATATCTTATTTGCTTCACATCTTCTCCCCCTTTGACAACAATGCCAAAGTGGAGGCACGAGCTTCCTTGTTCCGCTATGCTGCTCCCCTTGAGGACTAGCATCCTTCAACACATCAATCCTAAAAAGATATACCAAAGTAAGATCTGACTGATGTGGAGCAGAAACCTTTAGATTACCTCTTGAAGGGGCAGCACCCCTAATTCACCTCTCAGATAGGTAAAGGTAGCCTTCGGGAGAGGCTTGGTGAATATGTCTACTAACTGCTCCTTATTGGAAACATGTTCTAATACCACCTCTTTGTTCTAAACCTTTTTCGTCAAGAAATGATACTTGAGTTCAAAGTGCTTGGTTTTAGCATGTAAAACTAGATTCTTGGAAATGTTAATTGCACTTGTATTGTCACAAAATATACTTACCGGTTCAGATAAAGGAACTTTGAAGCCAGTCAATACATGCTTCATCCAAATAGTCTAGGTGCAGTTCATAAAAGTTGCAACATACTCCGCTTCTGCTATAGATTGAGAGATACAACTTTGCTTTTTACTCATCCATGAGACCAGTCTACCACTAAGAAAGAATGCACCACCGGTTGTGCTCTTCCGGTCATCCACATTACCAGCCCAATCGGCATCTGTGAACACTTTCAGATTGAAATCATCATTGTATGGATACCATAATCCATAGTCAATAGTTCCCTTTAGATATCTAAGAATCTGCTTGACTGCTACCAAGTGGGATTCTCTTGGGCTTTGTTGAAACCAAGTGGTAATACCCACTGCATGTGCAATGTCTAGTCTGCTATGCACTACATAATGCAACTTACCAATCATTGATCGCTATTCCTTCTCATTTACCAATGCTGAGTCATCCTCTTTTGATAGTTTACAACCGGTCACCATTGGTGTGCCAATTGGTTTGCTATCTTCCATGCCAAATGTCTTCAACACCTCTTTGACATACTTCGACTGATTAATAAATATTTCATCTTTCATTTGTTGAATCTGCAATCCAATCAAGAACTTAATCTCCCCTATGAGTGACATCTCAAACTCCTTTTTCATCTCATCTGCAAAGTCATGACTCATCTTGTCATATCCACCAAAGATTATGTCATCAACAAATACTTCATAGATTAGAATCTGATCTCCTTCTGATTTCAAGTAGATATTGCTATCTTCACTTGTTCTTTCAAATCCAGTCTTCACAAGATGGGAGTGCAAGCATTCATACCATGCTCTAGGTGCCTTCTTTAGACCATACAAGGCTTTATATAGCCTACACACCATGTCACTGTCTTTTGATAGGGAAAACCCATTTGGTTTCTCTATATACACCTCCTATTCAAGTATTCCATTTAGAAATGCAAATTTTACATCCATTTGGTATACCTTGAATCCTTTAAAAGCTGCATATGCAAGAAGCATACAAACTCCTTCCAATCTTGCCACTGGAGAAAAGGTTTCTCCATAGTCTTCTCCTTCTTCTTGGGAATATCCTTTACATACTAGTCTGGCTTTGTTCCTTACCCCTGTGCCATCCTCATTCAATTTATTTCTGAAGACCCATTTGGTTCCAATGACATTTTTATGCTCCTGTCTAGGTACCAAAGACCATGTACCATTGTTCTCTTTCTGATCAAGTTCCTCTTCCATTGCCTTGATCCAGTCTTCATCTTTGTGTGCCTCTTTAAATGATTTAGGCTCAAATTCAGAGATCATACATGAGTTTTCTCTGACCTCTCTTCTTGTAAGAATTCCTACATCTTTGTCTCCTATGATCTACTTTGGATCATGGTTGAATTTTACATACCTAGGTACATTCTTAATAGATTCCTCCTACTTTTCTTCTTTATTTCCTATAGGCTCTCTACCAGTTTCCTCAATTTTCTCAGAGTTTTCATCAACCCTAATATTGATGCTTTCAACAATTCTCTGAGTCCTATTGTTGAAACATTTGAGAGCTTTGCTCTTTGTGGAATACCCTAGGAATATTCCCTCATCACATTTTGCATCAAACTTGCTCTGATGTTCATTCCTCTTGATATAACATTTACTACCAAACACTCTAAAATAGCTTACCACTAGTGTCTTACCAGTCCAGTGCTCATGAGTCTTATCCTTTCCTTTCTTGATGAGTACCCGGTTCATTGTGTAGACTGCAGTGCTCACCACTTCTCTCCAAAAAGTGTGAGCAACCTTTTCTTGGATTAACATGGTTCTAGCCACTTCAACCACAGTCTAGTTGTTCCTCTCTGCTAAGCCATTCTACTATGGAGTTTGAGGGGAAGACAGTTGCCTCTTGATGCCATTCTCTTCACAATATTTGTTGAATTCACCGGAATTGAATTCCCCTACTTGATCAGTTCTAAGGCATTTGATTCTTCTACTGCTTTCCTTTTCTACTAGTGCTCTAAAAGCTTTGAACTTTCCAAAGGCTTCAGACTTATCCTTCAAGAATGTGACCCACATCATTCTTGAGAAATCATCTGTAAGAATCATAAAATACCTATCTCCCTGCACACTCCTAGTTTTCATAGGACCACACAAATCAGTATGCACAAGATCAAGTAAATTGTTTGCAGTGAAAGATTTGCCTTTGAAGGTTGAGGAAGACATTTTCCCCAATTGACACTCTCTGCACAGATGATTTTATGGTTTTCTCAGCATCGACAGTCTTCTAATTGCCTTGATCTTACTGGCCTTCACAATTTTATCAAAGTTTACATGGCAGAGTCTCCTATGCCATATCCAACTATCATCAAACTTAGCCATAAGACATTGTAGAGTCGTAAATTGTACACACTTGCTAAAGCAGTACAATTTCACACCTAGTTTAGCACCCACCTTGGCGCAGTTTGCATTTTGCATTGCATTTCTCCTTTAGCACTTAATTAATCAAATTAATTAGGTCTAAGGTCCTATTTCATCGTCCTCCACATCATAAAGTTGGGCCCTTTCATTAAAGTGTGCCCCTTTCATTTTATTTCTCCAATACATCATTTAATCAAAAACCCTAATTAGGCCCTATTTTGAACTTGGGGGCTTGATTTTGGGGGTCAAAACATCTCGAAATCAGCTGAAACTTTGGGATTCTCTCTAAAATCATCATATCTGATGGCCCTGAAAATTTGGTGAAAAGTTGTCGGGACCATGGCACCCGGAGTGCACATAGTCCTGGACATTTTTCCTAAAATTTTAGGAGCGCGATCAAATCATAAAATAAAGCTTAACCCCAAGAAATTGGCAGGATATTCAATCTCTAGGTCAGCCAAAAGTTGGAATTAAGACCTAGGGTTTCATATATAAGACCTCTCTTTCTTCATTGGAAAGGATCCGAATTTTTTTTTCAGGAACCTTCTATCCAACGAAAGAGCAGATCTTTGAAGACTTCAACAACATTCAACATCCATCCATCAAGCATCCATCAATTTCATTCATCCATTTAGGGCTTTGAAGGCATTGAAGAGCAATAAGGGATCACCGATTGAAGATTGGCTTGTACCCCCCCCTTGGGGTTGGGTATGATTTCATTTTGTTTTCATGTCTTTGCATAAGCTTCCTTACATTATTTGTATTCATGCTTTAGATCACTCTACATCTTGATTTGGAGCATTTACATTGTCATTTACAAGCAATTAGGGTTTACTTTCTAGGTTGCTCTAGTTTGCTTACTTGCATTTTAGATCTTGCACACACACTACTTTTACAATACAACTTGGTTATTCATGGAGGTGGAAATCACCAAAAAGGGGGTTTGACTAAGGCAAAACCCTATATAGCCACCCAAACACCTTTTCAGATATAAGTGTAGATTTCGGGATTCAGACGATGCCGCAAGTTGCAGATCCGAAAGAAGCAGACGGAGACTGAACCATACACCAAGTTTCAGAGAAGAAGACCAGGACAGGGGCGTGGGGCACCCTGGTCCTGCTAGGATAGGGGCGCTAGGCACCCTGGTCCCTGGGACAGGGGTGCTGGGCACCCTGGTCCTCCTGACAGACAGCAATTTTTAGCATTTCCGATAGTTTTCCAGGTTGCAAAGTGGCAGTTTCAGGTGCAGTTTCAGGAACAGAATTAGGACAGTGGCGCCCGCACCCCCGTCCCGAAAATTTTCACTCATATTTTGACTCTGGGTATGCATCTGTATTCTTGTCTTGTCCTTGTGTTTGCAGCTTTCCATTGTTTAAGTTCAATTCTGCAATCTTGTTATTAGTTCATACTTGCATTTTGGGGTTAGGAATTGAACTTGCATAATCTTACCTTTCAATTACAACAAAGGAATAGAAACCCTAATAGGTAGCCTGTGGCTCTCTCTTTCACCAAAAAGAAGTAGCCAATTGTGCGATACCTCTAGGCTCTTTCGTATTCCGCAATGTGTGTCAAAAGGTAGGATTAGGACATGTTGGCCTAGTCTCGCTTTTTCCCCTACACATTTTGGTGAACCCGACGTGAAACGAATTATTTCTTTCTCTCGCATTGCATTTGTTAGATCTAGATCTAGATTTAGTGTGTTTCATTTAAGTTTTATTTTCAAAAAAAAAAAGGAAGAGAAAAAAAAAAAAGAGTGTATTTGTTTGTTTCTTTGCATTGTGTGTCTAAGTTTTATGCAACTTTCATTTCAAAATGTCGGATTTTTATTTGCAAGATCTTCATATTTATGATGATGTATGCAATTATGCTGATTATGAGTATAGCCAAGATGAATTAGATGAAGCTTTAGATGAGTTTTTGAATCCTAAAGAGGCCAAACCTTCATTTTACCAAAAACTCATAAACCTTGTTACTATGCCATTTCATTGTGATGAGAAAGATAAGTTGAATGATTCCTCTCAAGGGTACATTCCTATCAACTCTTCCACTAAATCTAGTAACATGATTGTTTTCAATGATCCCCTCTATGAAGAGATGTCTCCTTTTGAATCAAAAGATAAACCTTTTAATAGATATGATCATGCTTTGTTGGATGATGCTCTTGATGACTTTGTGGCTTTATCGAAATCTCTAAACAAGAACAAAACTTCTAAATTAGTTAACATGATAAACCTGAATGAGCATAATAAGCCTCTCTTTGAAGTCCAAGGTGCTTGTCCTTCTCCCACCTTTCAAGTTCCTAAATCACCTCTCCTTACTGTCCAAGGGGGGTATGATTCCTTTCTTACTCTGAATAAACCTATCATCACTGTGCAAGGAAGAAAGCCTATAAGTCCTTATAGTTATGCCAAGCAATTAACTAGAGAGAGTTATCATGCGGTTGCCCATACTTATCATACTAGAAATAATAGGCAGCCTAATCCTCCTCCTGTTACTCTAGTTTCTCTTCCTAATCCTCAACCAATTCTTCCACAAGCTCCACGTATTTCACAAGTTCTTAGTAAGGAATATGATCTCATAGAACAACTTAAAGCTACCCCTGCTAAGATATCCCTTTGGGATTTGATTCAAACTTCTTCTAGTCATCACGGAATGTTACAAGATGCTCTGAAAGATTTGAATGTTCCTCCACCGAATACATCTAGTAATATAGTGTCTTTGGTTAACTCTGTGATGAATCCTAAAGCTCATATTGTGTTTACTCAAGATGAGTTGCCTACTAGTGAAATTCAACATCAATATGGTCCCTTGATGATTGTGGTTATCATAAATGATACTGCTATAAGACGAACACTAGTAGATAATGGTTCTAGTCTTAATGTGTGTAGCATTAATCTCTTGCATAAGATGAATGTGGATACATCCCTAATTGAGCCTGACTCTCATCCTATTCGAGGCTTTGATAATGTGGCTAAAATTTCATTAGGTACTATCACCTTACCCATCACAGTGGGGCCTGTTACTTTTCCTACTCCTATCCATGTTATGTCAGGAAATCTAACATACAACTTGCTATTGGGGAGACCTTGGATTCATAGTATGCAAGCCATCCCCTCTACATTGCATAGACAAGTTAAATTTATTTATAATAATAAGACATATACCTTGATAGGTGATACTAACTTCCAAGCTTGTTTACAGACATCTACTTCCAAAGGGGGTTCTTCTAAGCCTTCCACGTCTAGTGATGACTCTTTAAACAAGATACCTATCAATGAATCCTCGCTCTCTGATGATCAAAATTCTTTGGATGAATCTGGAGCTCCTGAAGAAGATTCTTCTCGACTTGAATCTACACATAAGAAGGATTTTGATCCTGAGAAGGTTCTCGCAGAAGACGATTGGGGATCTCTTGATTTTAATCCCACCTTTGTAGGTGAATATAAGGTTCCTTCTAGAGAGCTTAAAGTTGAAAAGAAGGAAGAAGCTAAAAATCAATCAACACTACCTGAGCCTATGAGCAATAACTTCTTGGCTGCTTCTCAGACTTCTTCTCCTCACACTTCTAATTCTGAAGGGTTTGATTCTTTGTCTTATGAAAAACCACCTTCTCTTTCTGAAATGGCTGATTGTTATGGTCGTGGTTTTTGTATTCTAGCTAAGCATGGGTATAATGGAAATGGCTATGGCGCTCATGAACAAGGAATAAAGGTTCCTCTAGAGAATAATCTTTATGATTATGCCTTTGGACTTGGTTATAATCCCTGCAAGCGCACTAAAGCTTCTAAAAGACCATGTATTAGTGTTAATGTTATTTCTACATCTCTACCAATGAGACACCCTGAGTATATTGATCCTTCGTGTGCCTGTGCTTTGGATGTTTTTCCTACCAATGATGCTTTAGCTGAGTTTTTAGGAGCATATGATACTCTTCCTCGTTATCATCACAATAGGGGATTCCCTTATTGTTTGAACACTGAAGCCTATTTTGGAAAAGAGACTGATAACGATGAGATTGTGAAAGAATTTCCTCAGTTAAAGGATACTCCTCAACAAAGTAATCTTCTTATAAGCAACACCATTGATGTTAAGATGGATTCTGGCAATGAAGAAAAAGTTATTAAAATTGGAAAATGTCTGGACGAAGAGGAACAAAAACAATATGAAGATTTATTGCGTGAATTCCCTGAGATCTTTGCTTGGACATATTCTGACATGCCTGGTATAGATCCTAAGATTGTCACTCATAATATTGTCTTAATTCTTGATGCTAAGCCTGTGAAACAAAAGATTCAAAAAATGAATCCTAAGGTAGCTTTGCTTGTTAAGGCTGAGATTGAAAAATTATTGGAGGCTGGATTTATCCACCCTATTGATTATTCCCCATGGATTTCAAATATTGTCGCTATGGCTAAATCAGATAATAAAATAAGAATGTGTACTAACTTTCAAGATTTAAATAAAGCTTCTTTGAAAGATGATTTTACCCTCCCAAACATTGACATGATAGTTGATTCTACAGCAGGACATGCTTTGTTATCCTTCATGGATGGTTTTTCAGGATACAATCAAATTTTCATTAATCCTCAAGATCAATTCAAAACTACTTTTACCACTCCTTGGGGTACATTTTGTTGGGTAATGATGCCTTTCAGACTTAAAAACATCGGCACAACTTATCAACGAGCGATGACCCTTATCTTTCATGATTACATGCATAAGATTTTAGAAGATTATGTTGATTATGTTTTAGCCAAATCCATTCTCCGCATAGATCATATTAAGATCCTTCATCAAATCTTTGAAAGGATTCATAAATATCACATGCGCTTGAATCCCCAAAAATGTGTTTTTGGTGTGGATAGTGGAAAACTCTTAGGATTCATAGTTTCGCATTGTGGGATTGAGGTGGATACTAAGAAAATAGATCCTGTTGTCAACATGCCACTTCCTAGAAATGTGTCTCAACTCAAAAGCTTACAAGGAAAGATTCAAGCTATTCGTAGGTTTGTATCTCAACTTGTGGATCATACTTTTCCTTTTACTCAACTTCTCAAAAAGAATATCACTTTTCAATGGAATGAAGATTGTCAGCAAGCATTTGAAGATTTAAAAGTGTATTTGGCTAATCCTCCTATCCTTCAACCTGCCAAACCTTCTAAACCCTTTCTTCTTTATACAGCTGCTTCCTCTCATGCTCTCACAGCATTATTGGCACAACATGATAAAGATGGTAAGGAGTGTCTGGTTTATTATATAAGTCGTACCTTACTCGATTATGAGACCCGATATTCTGCGATAGAAAGACAATGCTTGGCCTTGGTGTTTGCGACTCAAAAATTGAGACATTATCTTTTAAATTCAGAAGTCCACGTCATGGTAAAGTTTGATCCGTTGAAGCATCTTTTCTCTAAAACTGATTTATCAGGATGCCTAGCTAAGTGGGTTATGATGTTAACTGAATTTGACCTTAAATTTGTTTCACAAAGAGCAATTAAAGGGCAAGCATTGACCGATCACCTAGTGGAGGCCCCTTCACCTTTCTCCTTCCCTAACCCTGAGTCTTTTCCTGATGACTTCATTCTTTGTAAAGAGAAAGATGAAACTTGGGAGTTATACTTTGATGGCTCTAAGTGTCGTACGGGATCGGGGGTAGGTGTTGTTCTGATTTCTCCTACAAAGAAGTCCATTCCCTTATCTTATCATCTCAATTTCCTATGTACCAATAACATTGCTGAGTATGAGGCTCTTATAGCAGGAATAAAGGCAGCCTTGGCTTTGAATGTAAAACACGTACATATTTTTGGAGATTCTCAACTGATTATAAGACAAGTAACAGGACTGTATCAAGAAAAACAAGACAAATTATCACAATATAAAGACCTTGCTATCTCTTTGTTACAAAAATTTGATTCTTACACCATGGAACCTATTCCTCGAAAAGATAATCGACATGCGGACGCAATGGCATGTGTGGCTTCTCTGGTATCTTTAGAGGACCCTGTGGTTGATCTTAAATTTGTTATTCACAACCTTATTTCTCCAGCTATTGTAGATGATTCTAGCTTGGTGACATGTTGTGACTTTATAGACTCAGATGAATGGTATTCGCATATCGTAAGATACTTGACCGATGGTACCTTTCCTGATTCCGCCAATAGGAACACTAGGGCTAGAATTCGCAAGCTGTCTGCTAGATATATCATTCTTTCTAATGTTCTTTACCAAAGGGGTTATAACGGTCTTCTCCTTCATTGTCTTAACAAATCGGAAATCCCTATTGCTCTTGAAGAGGCGCATTCAGGTGCCTGTGGGGGGCATTTTGGAGGCAAATCCTTGGATCAAAGGTTGCTTCGTATGGGATATTATTGGCAAACTATGCAGCAGGATTCTTTTTCATTTGTTATCAAATGTCATCAATGTCAACAACACAATAATTTGATTCATGCTCCTGCCCAAGAACTTTGTTCTCATGTAGTTTCTTGGCCTTTCTCTGCATGGGGGCTAGATCTTATCGGTAAAATCTCTCCTCCTTCATCTCAAGGACATACTTTAATTATAACTGCAACAGATTACTTTACAAAATGGGTGGAAGCTTTTCCCCTTCACTCTACTACTGCTGAAGTGATTTGTCGATTTCTTCTAGAAAACATTATTTCTTGATTTGGGATACCTTCCACTATAATCTCCGATAATGGGACAGAAGAAATTCCTCGAGAAGTATCATATCAAACATTGATTTTCTACACCATACTATCCTCAATCAAATGGTCAAGCCGAATCATCCAATAAGATAATTGAACAAATTCTTCATAAAACCGTGAATAAGCATGGTAAAGATTGGAGTACTCAGCTAATCTATGCTCTTTGGGCCTACCGGACCAGTGTACGAATTGCTATAGGAACCACCCCTTATAATCTTGTTTATGGTGCTAATGCTATTATGCCTTTAGAATTAGAGATTCCATCACTTAGAGTTTCTCTCAAAGGTATAGTAGATGATGACGCTTATAGAGAACAAAGACTTCAGCAGCTTGAGATGCTTGATGAACAGCGTATAAATTCTCTTGAGCATATTCAAGCGTATCACAAAACTCTACAATGAAGCTATAATGATAAGGTTATTCAACATTCCTTCTCAGTGGGTGACTTAGTTCTCTATGAGAATCAGCGCAATGTGAATGCCTTACCTGAAGAAAAGGGAAAATTTAGTCCTAATTGGCTTGGACCGTATATCGTTATTGAAGATTATGGATCAGGTGCTTATAAAATAGTGGGTGTAGATGGTACGCCCCTTAAAGAACCTATAAATGCTATGCACTTGCATAGATACTATGCTTAATTCCTCATTCCTTATCTTTTATTTCATGTATCTTCTTTGCACTTCTTCAAAATTGGATAATATGTTAGCATATCTGTGTTAGAGCAAATAGAATTAAATGATGTTTTGTTTAATCTATATTGCTTCATTCCTGACAAGCGTGTTTCTTTACTTTATGGTTTGTCTTGAATTCACTTATGTAAATTGTAAAAGATTTACATTTTCATTATGATGGCATATTATACAATGTCTTTATGTGTTAAGTAGAGTTGTATCATGTTACTTATATGATTCTTAGGCTTAACACATATTTTCTTCTCTATCATAAATGTAGTACTTCATTAAATATTTTATTTTTATTAAGTCACACATGTATCAATTGAATCATGGAGCATTGAGAAATCAATCACATGGAAATTAAATTCAGAACATACATATACATCTACCAAATGTATTAACTTTAATCAAAATACACATTGTTTTAGGCATTAAAGATAGCACGTTTGAGACAAAGAAGCATGTATATATATATATATATATATGTGAATCAATATACAAAGGTAGGTCACTATACATCCAAAATGTGACCTACCCTACATCATAAGATCATCTCCTATCCCTAGGGCTGGTGGCTGGAGAGTGATGACTAGACGCTCCCTCCTGATCCAGCCATGCAGGTGGACCCATAGGTGTATAGCATGATATAGATTGTGAGTGACTCTGAGAGGAACTCCTACGATCCCTATCCATAAGGATCATGCGATACAAGGTAGCCTCGGCCTGAGCTGCTGCTAGATCATGTTGTTCCCGCTGAAGGTCCTCTGATAGAGCTCGCTCTCTCTCCCTCCATATCTCCACCTGTACTCGAAATGGGGAAAACAAGTCATCATGCCGACCCGCGTTCCCTTGAGGTCTATAGGCAACCTGTGAGGAGCTAGGGATCTATGCTATCATGGAAATATCTGTCACTGCTTGCTGGATCAGAGAATGCCACTCCTGCACATTAGCTGTAGCAGTAGAAAAGATTGTGTATTAGTACCATTTTATATCATCAAAACATTAATCAATCAATATAAACCTACTATACCTGGATCTCCCTCACACCAGTAGGGATCGTGATATGGTAGCATCTGTGACTGGGAACTACTAGGCTCCCCATGCTCGAATGATCTGTGTGCGATGGGTACAGGTCTCCGTATCGCCTCGTGTTCCCCCTTTTGGGGTATAACGGGAGGATCTAAGGCTATGGTATCATCTCCTGAATGATGGGGAGCTGCATCTGACTCCTCCTCATCATCTCTATCCTCCTCCTCCTTGTCATCCTCATCCTCATCCGCATCCTCGTTCTCCTCATCATCATCTCTATCTATGTCATCTTCCTCTCCTTCCTCCTCCTTGGCTCTAGGCTGATCTCCTATGGGTGGATCAGGCCCTCCTGCCTCCTCATGACCCTCTCCCTCCTCTGGCTCCTCCGATCTGGATCCCTGATCCTCATCTTGGTCTCCATGTCTCCATGGACCTGGATGGCCTGTCGGGTGATCTGGTGGAAAGATAGGCCCCGGGTATGTCCTCATAAACCATGAGAGATACCTGCGCTATGCCCCCAGATCTGCAGCATAATCAGTGACCGCATCCTGGTCAAACCCCTCTATATCTGTGATCTCGATATCATCTATCGTAGGTCTTGCTACTGCTCTGGGTCTGGGAAGGACTCGTGAGTGTCGAGTGTAGATGGGTACATCGGCTAGAACACACTGCTCTAGCCCAAACTACCTCCGTACTCGGTCAAAGTAGAATGGGACTATGATATGTGGATATCTTCCTCTCAGTAGGCGGTTCCTCTATAAGCATGCTAACTGTCTCTCCATCCCATCCCATCTGTGCATCCGCAGATATGGTCTCCATATAGTCAGCTCAGCTATCAATCTATCAAATGTCACTCTCCAATACAGTAGATCCCCAAATCTCCACTCGCTGGTAAGTGGATAATAAAATACCCTAGGTTGCTCGCTAGCCACACTCATCGGATAGCCGACAGGCCTGGTGCATGTAAAGTGCTCAAATATCCACACCTGCAGAAGTGTGCATGTCATCAAGCTGCAACCCTATCTGAAAACATACTCCTCGAGGTCGTGATAGAGATGTGCAAGCATACTCCGACCCCAGGCGTATACTCTCCTATGTCTCTCCATAGCCCTGATGCACCATCTGAGACCCCCATGCATGTGTGTACCTCACCCATTAGGGTAGACGGCTAGTGCAATGATGGCAATCATAAGACATCTCATGAGGGGCACCTCTCCTGTAGGATACAAGAGCCAGCTGACCATGATGTGACCTCTCGTCTCACTCGGCATGACTCTCCCTATGCAGTATACCTGCTCCCTATGATGATCCTCTGCTGACCGATCGGTCGCATATGTCACGGTAGCTCCTCTGATTGGTAGGTGAAGTATGCGGTACACATCCTCAAGTGTCACTATCATCTCCCCTACTGGAAGCTGGAATGTGCATGTGTTAGGATTCCATCGCTCCATGAGTGCCATCAGCATCACAAGATGAAATCGAATGGCCGGCATAAGAATCATATACCACAAACCTACAATAGATAATGTGTCTCTCTCTTCCTGAGTCAGCTGGGGAATTTGATCTCGCAAACTATGAAGAATCTGCCCCGCCGTATGCTCTCTCATGTATGGGAGAACCTGCAATGCAGAAAACATCAGTGTAATCAGTAATCAATCATCACAATCATCTATGCCAAAAGCAAAAACTATCGAACATCGAAAGCTCACCCTCGCCAAGTCCTGATTAGGACCATGGTGCCCTGAGAGGTCCATGGTGCCTTGAGGGGACCATGGTGCCCTGAGAGGACCATGGCGCCCTTTAGGGACCATGGTGCCCCACAGGGACCATGGCGCCCTGAAAGGACCATGGCGCCCCACAGGGACCATGGCACCCTGGAAGGACCATGGCACCCTAAAAGGACCATGGCGCCCTGAGTGGGACCCAGGGTCAGATTCCAGGGCCCACATTCGATCACAGAAAATCAGAGTCAACAGAAATGCAGAAAGTCAAAGTTCAGTCAACTCACCTCGTATAGTGGCTCGTCGTCGATCACGGCCTGTCGCATGATCTCAATCCTCGTGGGATGCTCCGATCATCATGAAGGTATGATGATGGCTATGTGGGCTCTGCTACAATGAACAATACTCAGAATCAACAAAGTGACAAATGCAATAGTCACTTTCAAGGTATATACTTTCATTTCTTTACCTTTACTTTCAAAACCCTAATTTTCCTCTATCACTTATTTCATCATAACTTGAGTTTGGGAGATGTGATTTTCGAACCGTTTGTTGTGTAGGAATTGTATTTTCATTCCCTTACTCCCTTGATGTTCCAAAATGTGCTCTGATGAAGCCTTTGTAGTGAACATCTCTCATCAATAATCGTTCACATAATTTGTTGTAAGTAAACATGCTACCCCGTTTCACCTCCCTAATAAGCAAGCCGAAACAGGGGAGGCATATAGCTACTCACAAATTTCATCACTTTCTTAGTAAGTATTAGGTGATTTTGTGATCTAACATGTGTTTTGTAGGGTGCGGTTCCTAACTATGTACTGCAGATACCGCTGGGGGCTTCGTTCGATGAACTTATGGATATATCCTTTTTCAAATAATGTTTACTTTCCTGTACTTTAGCTTGCATATGCATGTAGTACTCATATGATCGCTAAAGTGGGGGCTAAATGTAGCATCGTAAATTGTATGCACTTGCTAAAGCAGTACAATTTCACACCTAGTTTAGCACCCACCTTGGCGCAGTTTGCATTTTGCATTGCATTTCTCCTTTAGCACTTAATTAATCAAATTAATTAGGTCTAAGGTCCTATTTCATCATCCTCCACATCATAAAGTTGGGCCCTTTCATTAAAGTGTACCCCTTTCATTTTATTCCTCCAATACGTCATTTAATCAAAAACCCTAATTAGGCCCTATTTTGAACTTGGGGGCTTGATTTCGGGGGTCAAAACATCTCGAAATCACCTGAAAATTTAGGATTCTCTCTAAAATCATCATATCTGACGGCCCTAAAAATTTGGTGAAAAGTTGTGGGGACCATGGCGCCCAAAGTGCACACGGTCCCGGACATTTTTCCTGAAATTTTAGGAGCGTGATCCAATCATAAAATAAAGCTTAACCCCAAGAAATTGGCGGGATATTCAATCTCTAGGTCGGCCAAAAGTTGGAATTAAGACCTAGGGTTTCATATATAAGACCTCTCTTTCTTCATTGGAAAGGATCTAAATTTTGTTTTCAGGAACCTTCTATGCAATGAAAGAGCAGATCTTTGAAGACTTCAACAACATTCAACATCCATCCATCAAGCATCCATCAATTTCATTCATCCATTTAGGGCTTTGAAGGCATTGAAGAGCAATAAGGGATCACTGATTGAAGATTGGCTTGTACCCCCCCCTTGGGGTTGGGTATGATTTCATGTTGTTTTCATGTCTTTGCATAAGCTTCCTTACATCATTTGTATTCATGCTTTAGATCACTCTACATCTTGATTTGGAGCATCTACATTGTCATTTACAAGCAATTAGGGTTTACTTTCTAGGTTGCTCTAGTTTGCTTACTTGCATTTTAGATCTTGCACACACACTACTTTTACAATACAACTTGGCTATTCGTGGAGGTGGAAATCACCAAAGTGGGGGTTTGACTAAGGCAAAACCCTATATAGCCAGCCAAACACCTTTTCATATATAAGTATAGATTTCGGGATTCAGATGACGCCGCAAGTTGCAGATCTGAAAGAAGCAGACGGAGACTAAACCATACACCAAGTTTCAGAGTAGAAGACCAGGACAGGGGCGTGGGGCGCCCTGGTCCTGCCAAGATAGGGACGCTAGGCGCCCTGGTCCCTGGGACAGGGGCGCTGGGCGCCCTGGTCCCTGGGACAGGGGCACTGGGCACCCTGGTCCTCCTAACAGATAGCAAATTTTAGCATTTCCGACAGTTTTCCGGGTTGCAAAGTGGCAGTTTTAGGTGTAGTTTCAGGAACAGAATTAGGACAGTGGTGCCCGCGCCCCCGTCCCGAACATTTTCACTCAGATTTTGACTCTGGGTATGCATCTGCATTCTTGTCTTGTCCTTGTGTTTGCAGCTTTCCATTGTTTAAGTTCAATTCTGCAATCTTGTTATTAGTTCATACTTGCATTTTGGGGTTAGGAATTGAACTTGCATAATCTTACCTTTCAATTACAACAAAGGAATAGAAACCCTAATAGGTAGCCCGTGGCTCTCTCTTTCACCAAAAAGAAGTAGCCAATTGTGCGATACCTCTAGGCTCTTTCGTATTCCGCAATGTGTGTCAAAAGGTAGGATTAGGACATGTTGGCCTAGTCTCGCTTTTTCCACAATGTTGTGTCTGAGACCTTCCACCCAATACACATTGTCAGCACTGCTCTTTCCATTCAGAGAGATGGACCCTCTGCCTTTGACCATACATGGTGCATCATTACCAAAACGAACCACACCACCATCATACTCTTCCAGAGAAAGAAACTTACTCCAATCACCAGTCATATGTTGAGAACAGCCACTGTCAATAATCCACTCATTGGAATTATCAAAGTAGGAGACAAGAGCCTTCTTGTCTGACACATCTTCCTTGACTGATACAAACACAATATCCTCATTTTCTTCATCTTCTAATTCCTCATTAGTGACACCTTCATCAACTGCTACAAAATAGTTTCTCTGGTTTCCTCCTTTGACCTTCTTGAACTTTTCTGATTTGTCCTTGCTATCACCATTAGGACAGTTTACAACAATGTGTCCTATCCGGTTACAAGAGAACCATTTCAAAGGAAGCTTACCTTTGTATTTACCGGTTCTCTTAGGAAGTCTCTTCGCAAGACGAGCTTCAAATTCCATCAGGATCTCCTCATCATCCATTTCTCTTCTCTGTCTTGGTTCGCCACTGGTACTAGCTTCTTTGCCTTTTCTAGAAGGTGTAACTTATGCTCTAAAGGCTGATTCAGTCTTCTAAACATTGCCATCAAAACCATTTATCTCATAGGCTATCAACTTTGCGATGATGGAGTATAGGGACACCTTAGTCTTGTCTATTGACCTCAACTCCTGAATAGCAGCAACCCTTATTGCATAGACCGGTAATAAGGATCTCAAAACTTTGCTAACAATAGTGGAATCTTCCATTTTACCACCTACACTCTTGATATCTCGAACAATAGTTTTGATTCTTATTCCATATTGTTGAATGGTCTCTCCTTCAACCATCTGCATGTCTTCAAACTTTCCTCTAAGGCTTTCTTCCTTAGCTTGTTTCACATGCTCATCACCGTCATAGATATTCTCAAGAATATCCCATACTTCTTTGGGATTTTCTTTATCCTAGACATCAATAAACTCAATGTCAGATAAACTACTAATTAGGGCTTCCATGACTTTCCCATTCTCCTAAATCTCTCTCTTTTGGTCATCGGTGAGAGTACCGGTAGGGATAACATAAACATTCTCAACATAGCTCCAATGTTGAGCACCCATGCTTCTGATGTATATCTTCATTTTGTCCTTCCATATTTAAAGTTATCTCTATTGAACTTTGGACCTTCCCTCTTCATCATTACAATAGGATCTTTCCCTCAAATGGTTAAGCTTACAACATAGAGGACCTGGAGGACGCTCTTATACCAATTGATAACACAATGATGAATAGTGAGTACCAAACCAGTTCCTAAGAGGGGGAAGGGTGAACCAGTATAGGTACAAAAACTTTTCCTGAACTGGTTTGACTGCAAATAGTGAACTTGACTGGCAATCACTAACACCAGTCATAAACCAAAATACTACCGATTAAGCACAATGAGACTGTAAAAGATATAAACTGGAAATACTTATCTTACCACACAACCTACACCCTCATTTCCACATTATCCTTGTGCATAAATAGATATTCTATCCTCAAAAATATAATAACATGCTAGATCAACATGATTCACCACTTGACAGAAAACAACAAAGCATCACATGAAAAAGACATCACATATGACACACATATTTTTCACGTGGAAACCCAATTGGGAAAAACCATGGTGGGGATGAGTACCTGCAAGTTGCTTTTGAACTCTTTAGAAGTCCGCTCTATTAGGAGCCTTCTTCGATTAAAGACTGTTACAATAGGTTCTGTTAGGAACCGATCCTATTAGGGATCACCCAGTTCAGGGATGGCTAGAATACCCGGTTAAGGGTTAAACCCTGTTAAAGGTTACCTTGTTAGAGGATTTTATGAACTCAATGGCTTTGAGTCACCCTATTAAAGGATTTACAACAAGCTAGTTAAAGCTACCCTATTAAGGGATTTTCCAATTGTTGAAGTGATTAGAGATCAATAGGTATTACAATGATCTGGTAATAGCACTCAATGCCAATGCAAACCCGCTTTAGTTCCTTTCTTTTGCATACACACTCTATAGGTATCAACCCTCTTATCTGGTCTGGCAAGAATCGTGTATCTTTGCACTTATATACACACACAACATTTGCCAACAACTTCAATATGAAACACAACATCAACCTTATAGGAAACAGATAGGTCGGTAACATAAAACCTAAACCCTAAACAATTAGGTTGAGAAATTCAATCAGTTCAATCCTGACCATGAAAAACTTTGCATTTGAATACAACAGTCTTGAATAGATCTCAATACATTCTCCATTGTTCATTCTTCACTGCTTCTAGGAGGCGATAACCCATCACGCGTTCTTCACTGTTTGTAGGGACTTCGCACATTCTTGAGGTAGATATGATCAATCCCCTTCATGCAAGATCCTTCGCGTGCACAAGGCTAACATGGCAACATGATCTGATCTCCATTACAATGCTAACTCATCACACAATGCCATCGGTTGAATCACACAGGCTCGAAACACTTCAAGCAGAAACCCTGAAGCTGAGACTACCAACCGGTAGTCATACCATATTAAACCTTGATAGAAAACATTCCATATACCGGTTCACTTGGACAAACGTACCGCTTCACCTTTTGCACATATACCGGTTCACTTTTCCAGTTGCTTAACTTTAATAAACCTGTTCACTCTTCAACATATTACCAGTTCACTCTTCAGCATATTACCAGTTCATTCTTTTAGCATATTGACACCAATGACAACACAATATAATCATGTCAACATACTCTGCACATATGCCAACACTATGGTATTTTTTACATTTATTACATGTTGTTCAACAGAACCAGTTCCATTTCCTGTGAACTTAGGGATGGCTGACCTTAAATCATTTGAAATCTGATTCAGATATCCAACTATCCCACTGGATCCAATTGTTTATACCTTTCAATGGTCATAGGTGGTCTACCACCATAGTTGTTAATTTGATAGTTTTCATTTTCTCCATTATTACCGTTGTTTCCATTGTTGCCTCCACCACCATTTTGATTATTGTTATTTCCATTTCCATTGTTTCCATTACCATTGTTGCCATAATTTTCATTATTACCATTGTTACCTCTATTATTACTTACATTGTTGGTCCTATCTCTATTATTCTAGTTACTAGTCATTCACCCACTTCTATTTCTTCTTTCATCATTATGATTATTGCATTGTCTATTACTATACATTCTTTTATTCTCATTGTAGGGTATATTTTTCCATTTATCCCCTTTTTCATAATTATTATCCAAAACATCAGACAATGGATTATTATAGATCCTAAATAGTTGTTTCATGCTTCTCATGTGAGGGGGACTATACCTAGGGGTAGTTAGTCTACTTCTCTCACCTCTTCCCTTTTCTTCTTTAGTCATGCTTGACTTAGGGCTTTGAACAACATCTCTTTCTAGTCTGAGCTTCTGCAATACCCAATCTAGTTGTCTCTTAAGAGCCTTTGCCATTTTGGATTCATCTCCATTTAAGTAAACCATTTTAAGTATAATTGCATCTCACTACCTCTCCTCCTATTCCTCAACAGATGGGGTTTCATCTCGGTCGCCATTATTATCTTTTTTATTTAAGGTATAGAAAGGATTTTCCTCCAAAGTTTCAAATTTATCACTAGATGAAGAGCCATCCTCTCTACTAGGAAACCTTTTATAACCTCAAATTCCATACATGGTGTTGATTTCTTTTCTTTGTATCTTTTCTTTGGACTCAACTGAACAAGATTATCTTGTCCCTTGTGCAGAGACCTTCTCCCTTGCATTAATCTTATTGATAAATTCCTAGGGGTTTCTCTTACTTTCTCAAAATACCAATTATTATTCATGAATTAGATGTAGAGTCGCCTCCTCCTAAGAGGAATAATATATTTTATTAATCTTCTCGGCTCCTTCCTCCACTAGAGTCTGAAACAAACCACCAAAGATTATGAACACTTCCTATGACAACTCCCCAACAGAGTCGCCAATCTATTGGTTCCCATAACCAAAGATTCAAAATCCTAGAGCTTTGCCAAATCTCCTACTGATTTCTCAATCATCCTTGGCCAACAAACAAGAATGGTCAAAGACCAAATTCCTCTGCACTTTAGGCTCCACTAGACCTAGGCGAGTATACCTTAATCTCCAAAGCACAAAGAGACTTCTTTATATTGAATTTAAACTTATCAATTTAACTATTTTGCAAGAATGGCAAAATGTTTCCTGCAACTATGCTTTATTATGTGCTTTTAACTTGCTTTAATCTGAAAACTTGCATGTAATTAATAGTTAATGAATGCTTATAAAAGAATGTTGTCGGAACCTTAAGTAATTATGAAAAACAATATTGATAGGAATAAGAAGTATGTATCCTTGATGAGGACCTTATGCATGCCAAATTTACTCACAAAAACTCACAAATATGCAAGACTATCAATGCAAAGGTTTCATTATGTGTTGCAAGAATAATAAAAATAATTCTATTTCCTACACAACTACATGTGATGGCACACTACAACAAATGTTAATTAGATTTATCCAAAGAACTTGATTCATCAACATCATGTAGTATAAAATGATCTGAAGATAAAGACAACAAATCTTATATATTAATTTTAGGATAAAAAGGTATATTAAAGCTACAGACTCATGGGTACTTCATGATATTCTTCCTTTCACAAAATGACTTCATTTCTACAGACCTACTTTACATAACACTACTATTCCCAACAAAACAATTTGAAAGATAGGAGTCTTTTTCAATTGTGTCCTTGTATACAAAAATGACTCCTATACATATGTGACTCAAAATACACAAATGAAAGGACACACCCTTTCATTAGTACAAACTAAAAACTAACAAAAACCTAACTAATAACTCCCTAACTGCTATAACAACTAACAATATTACAAAACATATTACGATTGACACAAGTTAATTTTGGCCATCCAAGACCAAGCCACATTTCTGAATATGTCAAAGGTAGGCCTCATCTTTGTAAGTTTTCGAGTTGAGGATGATATCCCGCACTACCATCGCTATAGTCACAAATCTTTCCAACAGGTCAACTATCTCTGCCATGTCCAAGGTGTCTGCCCATGCAATACCTAGGGAAACATTAAGTAATTAATGACATTCTATAATCCACACATTCATGTCCTTAATCTTCCCTGCTTCATCTATCACCTTTGGAATATCATGGTGCACAATTTCCTGAGAATCATCATATTTAACCTTCAAGGAAGCATCAAACTTCTCATGCTTTTTCATGAGTCTCTAAATTTTTTCAATAATTGCATTGTCTGTCTGACTAGCCTTCTTATCTTGCAAGAGCATATGTAATCTATCAGAAATTATTTTATGTGATAAATTGTTATCCATATTCTTTAGGTAAAGTGTGTAGAAGTCTTCGAGAACTCCATTTAACTTAACACACATGATGTGTTTGTCCTTATGTTCTGCATTTTCTCTTTCAACTTCTTGTTATCTTTATGCAATTCCTCCCACTTCTTCTTTAATCTTGATTCCTCTATTATATGGGGTACAAGCTGACCTATACTTCTCAAAAGCTCTACATACAATGACTTGTATTTCCTTGCTTCTTTTGCCAACATCTTCATCTGTGCCTTATTTAATTTGGAAATATCAATTCCCATATCCGTTGTGACCATGGGATCTACTTCGCCAACCTTTAACTTCATCATGTGACCAAAGGCCTTGTCCACATCTATAATCTTTAACCTCTTATTCAGAGGATAAAGGGCCCACAAAGGCACATCTTCATCTTTGACCTACAAAAAGAATGATTCCTTCCTCTACAAGAATTTGCCTTCCCCTTTGAGAGGCCATGCCTTCTAACTCTAAATTAATCTTCACCTTCATCTTTCTGAGTATTTTTGCCTCATTCTTTGGTGTCACATTTGGCATTGCTTCTCTTAACCTCTTTCCTTTGAAATGATACAAGAAGGACTTAAACTCCTTTGACCTAATAAATTTATCATCTGACAAAAATAATGTATGCTCTTCTAGCCTAGCATCCAAATCAGCGTTCATCCTTGCAACAATTTGGTCTTGTGCTTCGGGTTCCCCTTCCTTTTTAGGCATTTTAAATCTTGAGACAACCTCATTTTCACCTGATTCACTTTCAACTTCTTCTTCTTCCTCCATTTCCTGCAATCTCTATCTTTTTTCTTCTAATTCCTAAAAAAATTGCATGCCTTCTTCAGACTATTTGTTTCTGAAGATATCCAAGGCTTCAATATGGTCATGAAAGTAATCACCAAGATTCTTCTTTTTTCTGCTCTGGTGTATATAGCCCTCCGGGCCATCATTTTTCATGCTTTTGCGCTCATACAAATTATAATATTCTATTAACCTTCTATCAATAACTTCATAAGCCTTTGTTGATAAATGGTGAAATCACCAAAATGCAGAGTTCCAGGTAAGAGGACTTTCTTGTGGGCACTCCCAAAATGATGTGCATTAGAGACACTCATTTGTCTCACAATCTCTAGGTAAGCAATTCGGTTTGGCGAAAGCTTTGGTAGCACATAGGGAGCACCTTCGAATCCAAAAATTGTAACATATGAGAATTCATGGCATACATACCAATCACCCCAATTTTGATTAACCCTTGTATCTCCATGCTCATGGGGTCTAAGAAATCTTTTAATTTCTTCTAAAAATGATCCATCACAAGAAACCCCAAAAACTCTGTATAATGGTTGAACAAAAAACTCTTCAAATTTGACATAATGGGATCTCATGAACCAAGAATCCCATAGTGATACCTATAATTGTATTGGTTGCTCTTGCCCATCTTTACCATGAAAATTTAATTTGAATTCTTCAGGCCACAACCCCCTGGGTCGTCCATAAAACAAGATAATATGCATCAATAATGAATAAAACTTAAAAGACTTATCAGGGTTGTATACGGTGAAAATGGATAACAACAACGATGAAAGACTAAATGAATTCAACCACAAAACCTTAGCCTAACAACAACAAAGATCCACCATAACATATGAAGATTACCTAAGACAATGCAAATCAAATGAAATCACAAAGATTATACCATCACATGTCCAATAGGGTTTGGATCTCCATTCTTCCTATCTCCATTGATCTTGCTTGATATATTTGCTCTCAGATTTTATATGTGCACAAGAGCTCAACAAAGAACGGAAATGTGGTTGCAAGTAGGATCGCATATGAAAGTGCAAAGCGTGGTGTAGTCAATTGATCAAGTAGTCAGGATGCATAGTTAGGGTTTGATAATGAAGGAAGCATCTCCTTATATAGAAGACACTATAAGAAATGGAGGGATAAGATTGAGAGGTGTAAAAGCAGTCGGCTATGATTAGAGGGTAGGTAAAGAAAATAATAAAATAATAAGAGGGTAGGTAGTGTATGAATTAAGAGATGAATGACATGTGTCATAAGTAGAAAAAGCTAATGAATTAATTAAATAAATAAAGATTTATTTAATTAATAGACGAATTGGGATTAATTAAATAAATAAGATATTTATTTAATTTAAGAAAAGGATAATTTAAATAAATAAATGTATTTATTTAAATGAGAAATAAGGCTAGAAGAGGATAAATGAATTAATTAAATAAATAAAGATTTATTTAATTAATAGAAGAATTAGGCTAAAATAATTAAATAAATAAAAATATTTATTTAATTAGACATGGCAATTTTAGGTGTCTACAGTTTGCCCCTCTTTGAGACAATGCAGCTTGTCGCGTTGTTTCAAAGAAGATAATATGAACTGATACAAAGTTGCCCCAAGATGGGAATGATATACCCCCTCCAAAGATTGGATGAAAATTTCTGGAAAGATCATAGACAATCTCTCGATAAGAAAGAAAGGCTAGAATGGACTGACCAGATAGAATAGAGTGACAGAGTCACGGGATAAAGAAGACTGACTCGGGAGATGAGGGCTAGGGCAGTCTATAAGATAGACCATGAGGGGAATACATCCTCATTGTCATCCACACATCCAAGAGATCAGAGTGCAGAGAGAGAATAGAGCAGCAATAGTCAACAGCGATGGCATTGGTGCATAGATTCGATCGCATTCGCCGATATTAGAGACCAGTAGATGCAGGAGAGCCAGTAAGTACCACAAAACCTCCTTGTATTTTGTCGCATTAATTGTTGTCATAAATGCATGCTATGTAGTGCAATAAATGTGCTTTTAGGATAATGTCAAAAAATGTCAAAAACGTGTAGGCGTGTCTATGTTGGCTAGGCGCGTCTGCATTTGTGCCAGGTGCGTCTATGAATTTAGCAGTGTCTATGTCAAATGCGAACACATCTATGTTGTCCAGACATGTTTGTGCAATGTGGGCATGTTTGTTTACGATAGGTACGTCTGTGCAGAGCATAGGCACGTCTGTGTATTTCAGGCGTGTCTATGCAGAGCAAGTGTGTTTGTGCAGTTTGTAAGTGCATTTATGTCTTCAAGGTCAAATCGGCAGTTTTGTGATGAACATACGCTATCGATTGGATAAGCTGCTGAGAGGATACACTCAAGCAGGTCCTCTAGGGAAGACTAGGATAGTAGATAGGGCTAGGATTGACAATTCTATGATAGAACATACGTTGCCAATTAGGAAACTACTCAAGAGGATACACTCAAGTATAGCCCTAGGATAGGATAGATTGAGGCACTTTGTGATGAACAGTGAGTAACAAGACATAGTACTTTGTGATGAATAGGGAGTACCAATAGGAGCAACACTTTGTGATGAACAGGGAGTGCAAATATGAGAAACACTTTGTGATGAACAGGGAGTACCACTAGGATAGAAGCAACACTTTGTGATGAATAGTGAGTGTCACTAGGATAGATAGCAACACTTTGTGATGAACAGTGAGTGTCACTAGGATAGAAGCAACACTTTGTGATGAACAGTGAGTGTCACTTTGATTGACATGATTTCTTTGCCTGACTGCAGGAGTATTTTCCTATGCTAGAGTCACGAGAGAGATTCTTGTCAACGTAGAGATTACGACCAGAGCTGACATTCAAGGACCAAGCTACTATTGAGGCTATGGGTCTGAGATACATCTTGTATGTGCCTGAGTTTCGGGCAAACATGGGGTTGCTAACTGCACTGGCTGAGAGGTGGCACTCTGAGACTTGTACATTTTATTTGTTGATGGGTGAGATGACAGTCACCTTGAAGGATGTATACAAGATTCTACGGATACCGATCGATGGGGAACTGATACCCTATGATCAAGACAGAGATAGGGAGGCCCTAAGATGAGTGTTTTAGGATCCCGAACTAGAGATGAGAGCTGGACATGTGGCATGGGATACCATGACAGTGACAGGACTAGCACTACCAGCAGTGCTAGGAGAAGCGATCAGTGCATTCCTATGTCCAGACAAGGTGACACGAGGGTTGGCTATGGGTTGGGGGAGCACCTTGGAGACACTGGTTACACAACACACTAGATATGCCTGGGGACCGTGTGTGCTGGCACACTTGTACTATGAGTTGCATCAGTTTGTGTATCATGGATCTATAGGATTGGGCTGCGGAGTTACATTGTTGTAGGTGTGGGCATATGAGCATCTGTCGGTTACGTGACCGATACATTTCAGGGGCAGGGGTCATGGACACAACTTTGTGCATCTATATGATATGATTACCTCATAGCCATGGATTGGCAGGTTGGAGCATTGGCGTCGAGTCCTAGATGAGATAGGCACTATGATATGGAGGTTGTACTGTGAGTGCGAGCAGTGGGAGGAGGATGCAGTGGATCTACCTTATACCTTTTAGAGCAGATATCTGATTGGACAGACACCCTATGTATTGGAGAGAAAGCTGATTGATAGGGTGTGCAGGTAGTTTGGCCATATTTAGTGGATGCCATGGGGTTCTGGGATGTATGCTCGGACAGTCAGGGATCAGACACACTTTGGGCTATTGTTATCGTATGATCAAGCCATGATGCAGCTGGTAGAGATGGTGCCGATGCTATGGGACATGTGACTAGAGATTAAGGATGTAGGCATGGATGCAGAGTACCCAACATATTGGACTGAGCATCCCCTTCCATGACTAACAGACCCAAGGGAGCCTCTAGATGGAGATGGTGGTGGGGATGGGGATGATGATGGAGATGGTGGGGTGAGAAGCCGATGGAGGAGGCGGGGTGTAGTTGGAGAGAGGAGGGTGGCTCTGTGGAGAGAGGGTGGAGAGGAGAGGTAGGCTCAGGTAGTGAGGGGTCGCAGTGGATTGCCACTATAGGTGACAGCAGCACAAGGTCCTAGACAGGTGGAAGGACAGGGGTAGAGGCAGGTATAGGCACAGGTACAGGGGGAGCCACAGGAAGAGGCATAGGGGGCCGAGGAGGAGGAGGATGAGATACTTGAGCTAAGGGAGATCTGCTAGGGATAGGCATATGAGATCTAGGACCTAGAGAGGGAGACAGCTAGGCTCAGGAGGTGACTGAGGGAGACAGAGCATGAGTGGGATCAGGCTATCCAGCGCTATACTGAGGCTAAGACAACACTGAGGGCAAGGAGGCAGGCGGTAGAGGACACAGGGGATGGATATGCCTATGTTCTATGGGCAGGGGAGGAGATAGGTTATTGGTGAGACCTATATTATAGGGCAATGCCACTAGAGTAGCGAGTGAGGAGCTTCCACAAACCATCACAGACAACGATGGCTATGGGAGGGAGCCAGATGAGACAGGCGTCCAATGGTGGGGCTATGGGTCCTCCACCACCACTAGATAGAGGGGACAGAAGAGATGATTTTGGGGCAGGTCCTTCTAGGGCTTAGACTCCGTCGAGGCTAGGCGGCTCTGAGAGAGGGAGTTCATCATAGCCATAGAGGGATCCCTATGTATCAGATTTGTACTATTATGTATGATGATGTAGACACCTTTGGGTGATTGTAGCCATATGTATTTTGACATCATTGTATTGTGACACTTTTGATTTTATATATATGAGATGATTCATCTTTGTGGTAGCTATATGCATGTGTACCTATGTGATGCTTCTATATGTTTTATGATGCTTATGATATGGATGCAAATATGTACATAATGAAATGCAATATTTTTTATTGTTTTATGTTTTATATGTTATGCCAATGAAAATGTGAATGTATGAAATGAAAATGAATATGATGAGGATGTAAAATGTGCTAATATGTGTTGTGTGCAGGATGTGATGTGATTATGATATCTATATGTATGTATGAAATGTTTAATATGTGATAATGCAGGTGCAACTACATGAGATGCAAATGTTTTTGGAGTGTCATTATACTCAGTCATGTCATAATAGGCTATATAGACTCAAGAAGGATGATGGAAGTCAATCAAGAAAGGGGATGGAAGATAGAAGATATGAAAGTGAAAGAGCTTCTTGTGCGTTATCATCATTGAGCTTTATTATGGCAAGAAGGTTATGACAATCGAGGCATATGTTCGACCTAGAAAGTCATTGTACCTGTTTGCATGGAGATAAGATAGTCACAAACAAGGAATGCCCTAGTTCACACTAGACTCTTAGTGTCCTCATATCCTTGGACAAGTCATAGCCTTACTAAGAGACAATCCCCAGATAGCAAAGAAAAATAGGTGACAATACCCCATCCTCGCCTTTCTAGTCAAAGACATCCTGGAGATAGAATCTCTAGTCAGAGACATCCTGGAAAAGCTAAAAGACATGTCACCAAAAGATAAAATCAAAAGAAAACCAAGAATCGACACCAACATCCGCTATACTCCTCAAGTTTAGTGTCTCTTGTCACTTGTATAAGTCTTATTTGATTGTGGTCACAATGTTTACTTTCACAAAATGATAGATAGCACTAAACCATAATGTTGTCTGAGTCTATTGAAAGATTTGATTTGTTGAAGCCCATTGTTACTACTGTGTCTCATCTGAAACTAACTAAATCCATGAAATTGATACTTTATTGTAGAGAAGACAAAACTTTATTGCGGATTGTGTGCGTATAGACTGAAGAAAACTGGAAGAAACTATACTCCTCGAAACATGTGATGTTCTCAATTCCATACCCATTACAAGACATAGGATTTGCTTTAGCCACATATAAGAGCTGATTTATTATGAATGGAAAGGGATGAAAAGGGAGGTTTATTATGAATGGCTAACCAATCTTGGGAAGATCAATAACAAGCCATGATGGGAATGGGTAAGTTTATTATGAATGGATAGGATGTGAGTGTGCACAAAGTGAAAGGATGAAAGTGAATCCTGAAGGAGGGAGGAGCAATGTCACTACACATGGCGCCGGTGACCTAGTTTTCACCATGGTGCTTGCCCAAGGTGCCACTGAAGTGGTTTTCATCATTGGACGAAATGTGTGCCTGTTTGCCAGGTTTTCACCAAGTAACGATTTTTTAATATTTTTATGATTTTTTTGTCTTTTTTGAATTTGTTGATTTTTTTGTATTTTTGAATTGGGATACTCTTAAGAGCTATGTGTAAAACCTGTGAAGGTGAATGTTGTTGATAGGATCCTCCAAAGGTTCACCCTCTATGGTTAAGATTTGCTATGCACCAGATCCATATGCCGCTGTGATGATGTAAGGACCAAGCTAGTTTCTTTCGAACTTGCCCTTCTTCTCTCTGTCTAGCTGATTTTTAGGATTTTCTTTGAGAACCAAGTCACCTACCTCAAATGTGCGAGGCTTGACTTTATGATTGTAGTTGTGGCTCATTTGTTGTTGATAAGCCTTGAGATGATTAAAAGCAGTTTGTCTTCGATCATCCAATAGTTCAAGTTCTTGTAAGTGAGAGACCCTATAGTCTTCATCACTGATAATGTTTTGCAAAGAAACTTGTAAAGAGGGTAACTCGACCTCAATAGGCAAGATAGATTCAATTTCGTAGACAAGTGAATAGGGTGTAGCTCTTGTAGGTGTGCGGACGCTTGTGTGGTAGGCCCAAAGCATGGTATTAAGTTGGATATGCCAATTACGGCCAGCATCGTCGACTGTCTTTTTTAAGATTTTAAGGATTGTTTTATTAGATGCCTCAGCTTGACTGTTACCTTGGGGGTAATATGGTGTGGAGAAATGATGAGTAATATGAAAATGGTCATAGAGTTCATGAACATCCTAGTTTTAGAAGGGACGCCCATTATCAGTGATGATGGAAATAGGAATACTGTATCGACAAATGATATAGTTGAGAATGAAGGTATCAATTTGTTTTCCAGTGACTTGCATGAGAGGTACGACTTCAATCCATTTTGTGAAATACTCTGTGGCAGTGATGATGAATTTATGACCATTGGAAGATGGAGGGTGAATCTTGCCTATGAGATCGAGTCCCCACTGATAAAAGGGCCAAGGAGTCACAATTGGTTGAAGTTCTTGTGCTAGCACATGAATGAGGTCTCCATGAAGGTGACACTGTTTACATTTCTTAACAAACTGATATGAATCTTTTTCCATATTGGGCCAGTAATATCTAGTCCTGATGAGTTTCTTGGCTAAGGTAGGACCACTAGAATGTGGACCACATATCCTTTCATGTACTTCACGTAATGCAATCTGAGCCTCGTCACTTTCTAAACATCTAAGAAGAGTGCCATCTAGACCTCAAAGATATAGGATATCGGCTAAAATGATGTATTGAGAAGATTGGTGAATGAAAGTGCGACGTTGGTTATTGGATAGATCAGGAGGTAGGATATTGTCATGAAGGTATGCAAAAATGGAACCGTATAACTAGGACTCAGGACCAACAACACATATCATCTCAGTAGGAGTGATTTCATATGAGGGAACCAAAAGGTTATCCACCAAGAACTCATAGGTAGATTGATCAGTGAAGCAATTGTAGCCATGGCATCTACAGCTCAATTCTGCTCTCTTGGTATCTACTCAAAGTCTAACTTTGTGAAATGTTGTTTTAGGTCATCCACCATTATTTTGTAAGGCATTAATTTCTCATCCTTTGTTTGGTAGTCATCAGTTGCTTGATGAATCACGAGTTGAGAGTCCCCAAAGATAGAAAGTTCCTGGATCTTCCACTAAACTACAATCCGTAATCCAATTGTTAATGCCTCATATTCCACTATGTTATTAGTGTAGGGAAATGATAATCTCTATGATTTTGGTATAGAATCCCCTTGAGGAGTTATGAAGAGGATACCAGCTCCTACTCCATGCTATGTGTATGAACCGTCAAAGTATAGTTGCCATGGCTTTGCATGTGACATTGTTAAAATGGATTCATCTAGAAATTCTGAAATTAGAGGAACATCATCTATCATGGGAGCATCTACTAACTGATCTGTGATAGCTTGTCCTTTTATTGCTTTTCTATCCACATACTCGATGTTGAATTCACTCAGGATCATCACCCACTTGGCTAGTTGCCCAATAAGTGTTGCTTTATTGAGAAGGTATTTCAATGGATTGATCCTGGCAACCAACTTAGTTTTATGAGTTAGCATGTAATGTCATAATTTCTGTGAAGCAAAGACCACAGTGAGACATGCATGCTCAATTGGTGTGTAGTTTAGATCATATCCCACCAATGTGCAACTGATATAGTATACTGCCTTTTCTTTGCCCTCAGCAACTTGTTGTGCTAAGAGTGCCCCCAGTGCTGTTGAAGTAGCTAATATGTATAGTAATAGAGGTTGATCTAGAACTGGTGGCATCAAAATTTGTGGATTTAGAAGATAATCTTTGAGTATCTGGAAAGCCTGTTGATAGTTATCATCCCATTTGAATTTGATGTTTTTATGTAGCAAGTGCTGAAAATGATTACACTTATCTACAAGTTGTGCTATGAATCTTCGTATGGACTGGAGTCTCCCTTGCAAAGATCGAAGTTGACTAATATTTCATGGTGGTTGCATCTCTAGGATGGCCTTGACTTTTGTTGGATCGGCTTCAATTCCTCTTTTTGATACAATGAATCCCAGAAGCTTCCTGGAGGTTACTCCAAAGACACATTTCTTGGGGTTTAATCTTACTTTATACTTTTCCAACCGATCAAAGACAACTGAAAGTATGTCCAAATGTGTATCTCTATCTATTGATTTACCCAAGAGGTTGTCAACATAATCTTCCACAGTTACATGCATGAGATCATGAAAAATAGTAGTCATGGCTCTTTGATATGTAGCACCTGCATTTTTTAGCCCAAAGGGCATGACATTCCAACAAAAAGTTCCCCAAGGACAAGTGAATGTTGTTTTGTGCTAATCCTCAGATGCGATTTTTATTTGATTGTAACTAGAGAATCCATCCATCAAAGATAACATTGCATGACCTGCTATGAACTCGATGATAAGGTCAATATTTGGTAATGGAAAATGTTCCTTAGGACAAGCTTTGTTGATGTCTCTGAAATCTATACATATTCTGATACTACGATCTGGTTTACTAACAGGCACTAAGTTGGAGATCCATTCGGGATAATCAATTGGGTATATGAATCCGACATCCAATAATTTCTCAAGCTCTACTTTGACTAATAATGCGACTTGTGGATGCATCTTTCTTAATTTCTGTTTCACTAGTTTTGCCCCTGGTTTAACTGCCAAATGGTGCATTACCAAATCTGGATCCAATCCAGGCATATCAACGTATAACCATGCAAAATTGATTTGTCATTCCGTGAAAGAAACTTATGAATTTTGACCTTTCTGACTTTGTCAAAGATTGAGCTAGGAATATGTTGTGTGGAACTTCTTCTATGCCAATGTTTGTTTTGATAGTCTCCTCTACCAACATGGATGACTTTTCCTCATATGATGCTGGGAGAATGTCGAGCCTTCCATCTTCGGGTGCCTCAGAGAGGTTTTTTCCCTCAGATACGTCCTTTCTTTTTACTTTTTTGGGGTCAGACAACACCACAGCGTGGTTTTTGCCATAAGACCCTTGATTTGTCTCTAACTATATATTTTTTTGCGACTAGAAGGCCCGACACCCTCACCAAAATATGCCACACTATTGAGTTCTATAGTGTATCTCACTTTATGGTCCCCAGGGGGAAGATCATCTCGTATGCCAAGATAGTCAATAAAAGCTTCATCATTTTGGAATGTGTCAAACTGTGCAGGTCCTTCATGGTCCCAGTCAATAAGTTGGTGGTGAACAAGGGGAAGGCCTTTGATTTCTTCAAAGTTAGTGGGACTAAGAGTGAAGATGTGGTTATATTCAAGTATGTCGAGGTAGTTATCAAGGTCATCATTGGCACTCTCCTCATCAGTCTTGATCATGAACGAATCCAAATTATCATCACTAGTAGCGCATTCTGGGACAGGTGTTCTCATTCTATGTGATTTCAACCTAGGACCTAGAGGCAAGGACTGTATGGGATCCTTTGGGGTTGTTTCTTGACCAACTTTGAAATTTTCATAAAATTCCTCTTCTTCTATGGGATCGTCTAGCTCTCTGAACATCTCGGTGAGTTTGTAGTCATTGGAGGATTTGTCTGAACCCCATTCCCATTCATTGGAGTCTATGGAATAGCGATTCTCTTGTTGAATTTTGGTAGCTTTGATTTGTAATGCTTCTTCTGTCCTTTGAGTATGGACCTTGGAAGTCACGAAACCAAGTCCCTTCGAGCATTCCTTTTGGAATGTCAATTCAGGTTGTAAAGGCTCAATTATGCCTTCCTTTCTTAAGCCAAGAGGGCTTTTGCCATCATAACCAAATTTTTGTAGGATCTTGAACCCTTTGCCATACTTTTCACATGGTATACTGATGTGATCTGGAAGTTGTTTGAGTATTCACTTGATTGTTTGTAGAGTTTGATCCTGAAAAAATGATTTTGGGTCAAACTGTATTGGCATCAACAACACCATCATTGACTGTGTTCTTGTTTTTATTCCAAAATCTTGGCTTGTCTTTTCCTTTAAATTCCTCTTTGTTTTCTTTGAATATCTTGATGACTCCTTACTCAATTAGGACCTTTTCTATCGCTAAGCCTTTGTCAATGATGTCCTTGAAGGTGGACAAACAAGCTTTCCTTAGATCATAGCCAATGTCTTTGTTAACATTTTGGGTGAACATTTCTACCATTTGTTTTTGTGGAATTTCACAAGAGCATCTGTTGGCTAGATTTCTCCATCCATGTAAAAATGATGAAAAAGACTCTCCATCTTTTTGCTTGGTGTTGCACAAAGTGGTGACTGATATGTCTGTCTCTATGTTGGCTATCTCTATGTTGATATGTCTATCTCTCATTGTGTAAGTTGGCTTCGGTGTGTTTATGTCCTCCATTTTCTTTTGTAAGTCCCTAATTTGTTGCTCCAAATTGTTCTTCGGTGGAGACCGACTTCTTGGACCATACCCCATGCTTGAGGCATCAATTGGAGGAGGAGCATGTTGCATATATGGATGATATTGATCATACACATGCTCATATGGAGGAGGTCTAAGTGATGCTACGTATATGGACCACTTGGTATAGAGTCATGATGAGGAATGGAATATCTGTTATGTCCATGTATACCATACTCTATAGGCATGTCATGAGTTTGTTCTAGTGTGTTGCCCCAAAATTTGACACGAGGTTTCCTTGTGTCCAAATTTTGAGCATGCCTTTGAATATCCAATTGCTTTGGTGGTTGATCTTTAGCATTGGTATGTGATTAAGCATATTTTTCTGCATAAGACCTCTATAATGGTCTGCAAAGGTGAGTATCATATGCTTGACCATGTGTTTATGGGACCTCTGGTTTTTGAAACAAAGATGATGGTGATTCAAGCACAAGATGTGGTCCTCTATTGCCTCCACTATTAGGCCTCCTTTAATCCATGTTAGACTGAGTTTGTTGCAAAGGTCGATTTTCCATTATTTGAGACATGTCAAAATCATGAGGGATCTTGGTTCCACTTTGTGCCATCACTTGTAGAAAGTACTGTCTATCTCTCCTCATTATTTCCTCAACCAATCGATTGAAATGAGGATTCATAATGGTGTCTTCCACTTCTGCTGAATGTACGGAGAAGTTGTCCATATTGTCATTGTGTGTGTCATTGTTTTTTGTAGTGTCCATGTTCTCAACATTTGGAATGTTTCTATAGGCATCTATGTCAGGTAATGTAGTATGATCAGAATTGAAAAAGACATCATTGTCATACTCATAAGAACTCATGTTTGCGGACTCTTGAGCCTCTTTAGCTTCTCTCCTAGATTTTTGGGAATGGGTTTCAACCATGAACTAGGTCTTGACCATGATGTGCGAGACTAGATGAAAATGGAAAGAGTATGGAAGACCAAGAGTTTGGATGGAATGTAAATGAATCTGAGGTGTACTTGCAATGTCCAAAGTGTAAGACTAAGTATGAATGTAGTAGAGTAGGTGTGACTTCCAAAGAGATGATTGTTTCTCTTGATGAGGTAAGTTGACCTTGACTCTAAGTAAGACCAAATGAGACCCAAAGGTGATAGACCTTGATGAGGGACCACTTAGCAAAGTGTTGTTGTATGTAGTATGTTGACAAAGTATGATGAGGACAAGAAAGTGACCTTTTTGACTCAATTTTAGACAAATGTGAGTGTAATGCAAGGTGTAAAGCAATGATGGACTTTGTGAGACCCAAGGACAAGTTGAATGCTAGATGAAAACCAGAGAGAGATAACCTAGGAAGCTCAATAAGTCTGAAACTAACTATTCTTATTTGCTAAATTATGAAAGTTTTCAATCTTGAAAACATACGTGCCTGTATACTTCACAGACGCGCTTAAATGACACAGACACTATTCTGTCAAATACAAACATGCTTAAATGACACAGACGCATTTCTGAGATGCTGCAATGTTGCTCAAAAGACACAGATGTGTTTCTGCCAGACACAAATGTGGTTATATGACATAGACGTGGTGCTGTCAGACACAGATGTGTTTCTATAAACTTTGTGCAATTTTTTCAAATCTGTGAAGTTGCTTTGTTGTGACCAAATCTGAATGTTTGACTATTTTTTGTGACAAGAGGACACAATGTTGATGAAGACTCAATGTTTGCAAGTGTTTAGACTCCCAAAATGACTCAAAGACAAGTGTGTTGTTTGATGTAAAATTGTTTTGCATACAATTGAAGACACAAAAGACACAATGTTTGATGTTTGGTCTTGAATGTTTGATTGTTCCAAAATAAGTCAAGCACAATTCTTATGGTTGGCCAAGACAATAGTTGTTGATCCCACATGGAGTTTCCCCTGAGGCTATGCTATTCAGAGCGGATACTTAGATGCTTGACCCCACTGGCTCCACCCTCGGCACTCACTTCTTAGGGCAGCCAAGCATCAGTCCCCACGAAAACTCCCTATGGTGAACTTTGTATCTCTACTAAGAACCGTATGTGTGTGGGCCACTCCAGAGGTCTGACCTCCTACCCCAACAACTAGAAGGATTTTGGCTTCTAAAGCAAAAAGGTGCTAGTAAGGGCATCCGCTCGTGTGGCCATACATGCAGCACTTTCAGCTCTGTAAATACAGAAGGCTCCCAACTAGTAGGGGTTATGCCCTACAAATGATCAAATAAATTTGATCAAATGGGTTTATGGGGAGACATAGTGTCGGTATGAACTAATCAACACACATTATTCATAGTTTTTACCATGAATACAGTTATTTATAGTGGTTTGGAAGAAGATGGCTTTTCTTTTGCTACAACTTGGGTCATTCTCTCCTCACTAGTAGTCCTAATGACCACACGGGGAGACAGGCCCTCTAAAGATTGAACAAAAGAGCCTATTGCTCAAGACACAAAAGACAATGATTCAATTTTAGTGCACCAATTGAAGTATTTGCTAATCTATGAAAACAAGGCACACACTAAAAAGCAAAAACCCTTACCAACGACCTACAACAAAGATTTATTAGTAGTTTGGATTGTTTGAAATAATCACCCCTTCCTGCAAGTACACAAGTTAGGTAAATTTTAGATCCAAAAGACTTTGTGAAATAGGGGCATTCAACAAAATGATTTTGCTTCCAAGACAAGCTGCACCACTTTTGTTAGCTAGATCTGAAAATGTTAGCTCAAAATAAACCAGATCTAAAAATCTGAATGACTAAAAACTGAATCAATGAAACCCAAAATGAAACAAATGTACATAGACATGGTTATCAGAATTACAAATGCAGCTTCTGGATGCAGACGCACTTAGATGAGACACAGATGCAGTTCTAGAACACAGACGCAGCTTCTAGACACAGACGCGCCTGAAAACCCCACAGATGTGATTAGGGAACACATATGCAATTTCCATAATCTATAAAAATAAAATACTATTAGGGATGCAGACATGATCCCAGATATCATAGACACAGTAGAAAACCAAAAATGCGATCCGAAAGTACGCAGACGCGAAAATATCAAAATGCTGTCAAAAATGTCAGATCTGCAACTTCAAAAACACAAACTCTGCAACAAGGATGTTAAATGCAATAGGGACAATGGTCCCACCGGGCGTGACAAAATGTATACGGTGAAAATGGATAACAACAATGATGAAAGACTAAATGAATTCAACCACAAAACCTTAGCCTAACAACAACAAAGATCCACCATAACATATGAAGATTACCTAAGACAATGCAAATCAAATGAAATCACAAAGATTATACCATCACATGTCCAATAGGGTTTGGATCTCCATTCTTCCTATCTCCATTGATCTTGCTTGATATATTTGCTCTCAAATTTTATATGTGCACAAGAGCTCAACAAAGAATGGAAATGTGGTTGCTAGTAGGATCGCATATGAAAGTGCAAAGCGTAGTGTAGTCAATTGATCAAGTAGTGAGGATGCATAGTTAGGGTTTGATAATGAAGGAAGCATCTCCTTATATAGAAGACACTATAAGAAATGGAGGGATAAGATTGAGAGGTGTAAAAGAGGTCGGCTATGATTAGAGGGTAGGTAAAGAAAATAATAAAATAATAAGAGGGTAGGTAGTGTATGAATTAAGAGATGAATGGCATGTGTCATAAGTAGAAAAAGCTAATGAATTAATTAAATAAATAAAGATTTATTTAATTAATAGAAGAAGTGGGATCAATTAAATAAATAAGATATTTATTTAATTTAGGAAAAAGATAATTTAAATAAATAAGTGTATTTATTTAAATGAGAAATAAGGCTAGAAGAGGATAAATGAATTAATTAAATAAATAAAGATTTATTTAATTAATATAAGAATTAGGCTAAAATAATTAAATAAATAAAAATATTTATTTAATTAGACATGACAGTTTTAAGTGTCTACAAGGGTTATTTTGAAGATTTAAGAAACCCTCATGCATTTTTTCCACAATATAGGCAGCATAATCAAATTGTCTTGGCTCATGCATTTGTGTATCTGCAACAAGTACTAAAGGTTTTATTCGAGCCACATCTGGAACCTCAAATCCTCCCACTTGACTGCATGCCATGTACATATATTGCAAATACTGTCTGAAAATGTTTATGTCAAATGGGGGCCCATCTTCATTTATCAACTTCCCTTTCTTAGCCTTATGTATGGCCAAATTCCACTTGTTGTATACAGTATCTATATTTGTATATTCTTCTTCCAACTTCTCAAAAGATAGAGGCACATCAGATTTGAAACCCAGACCAAAAACCTCATAAATGGTAACTACTAAAAGACGGATGAATGCATCGCCATTTGGTAATTGGATACATCTTTTCATGGAATTATAAGCCCTAGCCAGAGTTTTCAACAATTGAATATTTACAAAGACATTAAGGACCACTAGCTTACCCAATTCAGTCGTCCATGGGTTTTAGATTGGGGTCAACTTTCTCCTTCATGAGTAATGATATAAGAACAATTCGTGACCTCTAACCCTGGTCCAGACATCACCAATTTCATTAAAATCATCTTGTAGTTGGTCATGAATAGGCAAATTAGCCTTAGACATTTAGGAATTGGCTCCTCGTGAGCTCATCTGATCAATCAAAAACTTCTATGATCTTCCTCTTGCCTTTGGAACTAGAACCCTTTGTATTTGAATCCTTCAAGCTTTTCGAAATTCAATTTTCTACAGTTTAGTTTTGCTTCAATCTCTCTATTCACTTCAATCTATTATGCAAATTCCTTATACAAACTTTCATATATAGATTAAACACATTAGGATAATTTACTCAATCAAAATCATGCTATATTTTTTTCGTGCAAGCACAGACCTATATGTTGCCTGTATTTAATAATGGTGGGTGGATTCAGTAAAATTAGATTTTGTAACAACTAGTCGGCATGACTCCTCCTGATGATTCAATCACTTGGCACCACCCATCCTTTTGGTCAGCATAGGTCTCCCCGATCACTCCATCAGGCATCAGCATAGCTCATTTTCCCTCATTCTGATGGTTGTAACTTCCCCGATGGCTCAGCCTTGTAGCTAGGTTTTACTTTCACCCTAATGTTACATCAACGTAGGTCATTCTGATGTACCCTCCTTCTATTCCTTTGTGGCATTCTACCTGTTGAGTATCGAAATAGCTCCAAATATGTTCCTCTAATGGTTAGAATTTATTCCAATGATTCCTCCTTTGTAGTCCTTATCTCGTTTGTTACATTAGGTTACCTTATCGGGTATCGAAACAACTCATTTCATGTTTCTCTAATGACCCAATGACATCAACTTCATACTTGTGTATCTTTTTACTTCTTCGGTCTATTAGCATATGTTTCCTCAATGAGATCTCCTTGTTCACACCCATCTCTGCTTTCTCATTGGGTATTGGTGTAACGAAAAAATGTCTCCTCCTGATGAGATGATGATATCCTGATGACTTCAAATTCGATCAGTGTAAGTTATCCCGATTAAGTTTTCTTCTTTGTTCTCGGCTTGTCTTCTGCATCGGTTATCAGCATATGCTGAAACACCTCTTCCTGATGGTTTAAGTTACCCTGATGACTTAGTATTTTCCTCCTTTTGGTATTGCCTCATCAGAGTAGGTCAGGCCAATAACACCAACTTCACCACCTAGTCCATTGGGTATTGGGGTAGCGTAAGATGACACTTTTTGATGACCCGTTGACATCACCAACAAGTATTCCACTCCATCCAACATTGACATAAGTTCTATGGATAACCTCATCGGGTGTCAGGGTAGCTTTTTCTCTGTGCTTCCAATAGTAAACGCTATGTCGATGACTCTGCCTCCTTGTTATGTTATCAGTGTAGCTCTTCCTGATGGATTTCTGACTCGCCAAACTTCTTCCTGCCAATCGCACCCTGAGAAAATGCCATCGAACTCATCGGTGTGAGTTTTGTCGATTGCCACACACCCTTTTCTCCTTAGGCAATCTTATCAAGGTGACTTGCACCGATAAACATAAATTTATATTTTATGAAGAGAAGGCTTTCTTTCACAAATGCAACTTTCCACAACCATGCTAATGGACTTCCAAGGCACTAAAAACATCTCTGAATGCACCGTGCATCTGTGATGAACCTGTAAATGTTGTCTTGCAATGCAAAGACTATCATGATGAAGGTTATCACAATATCACCATACTTAATGTCATCCCTTAATATGCCCAGGTGATACTTGTTCATGTAGATTCAGGCTACAATTGTATTTCTCTGACACAACAACATATATCCTGCAAATGCAATCCAGTAGTAAATGATCTTATGATGAAAATATACATACAAAACATCAATACATAGCACAAAATATTTTTATAAAAATATGTGCTAACAGTATGGATGTTGGTTGTAAATGGGTATAATGTTCCTAATACCTCCTATTGATCTAGATGCTAAGAAGGAATATGAGAACAATGCTAAGGCAAAGAATGCTATTCTTAGAGGGCTATTTGATAATGAGTTTGTCAAGGTCATGCACTACTCATCTGCCAAAGCAATTTGGGATAAGTTGCAGAAAATATTTGAAGGTGATGATAAAGTCAAGGAAGCAAAGTTACAGACATTGAGAGCACAACTTGAGGGTTTGAAGATGAGAGATGAAGAGAAGATTGTTGATTATCTCCAAAGGATTGATGAAACAACAAACACTATTAAAGGGCTTGGAGAAGAAATAAAAGATGAGGTAGTAGTGAAGAAAGTACTTAGATCCCTTATACCTAACTATGATACAAAGGTTTTCTCAATATAAGAAAAAGATCTGAAAGTCTTTACAATGGATGATTTGTATGGTTCCCTAACTGCTTATGAAATGAAAAGTTTCGGTACTAAGGTTGTGAAGAAGGAAGTTGCATTCAAAACATCAAGAAAAGGAAAAAAAGAGTCTACTCATCATGGAACCGGTCAACTCTAATGATAACATGACAAACTTTGTCAGAAGACTCAAAACAGGTTCAGGCAAATACAAAGGCAAGCTACCCCTAAAATGTTTCAACTATGGAAAGATTGGATATGTTGCTACCAAATGTCCCTATGGTGATAGGAATATGTTAGGATTAATGATAGTCCCAAAGATACTGAGAGGAGGGGGCGGTGAATCAGTATCTAACTGGTTGACAGAATATTTGACCTTATTAAGTATTTTGTATTCCAAAACAGTGTCCCAGTAAATAAGAATTAATGCAGTAAATAGGAACAATAAAGAAAACATAGAAAACACACCATAACACAAGATGTTTAATGAGGAAACCCGATGTGGGAAAAACATTGGTGGGATTTGTGACCCACAATATTCACTCACTGGCCAATGAATGGATATTACTTACAATGTGGTGCTTGCACATGCAGGAAAGCCAACTGCCTAGAGCTCACTGCTCAATCTACAAAAATGGAAGCCTCACTGACTTACAACATGGATTATGAGAATCCAATATAATGTATTGCTACAATTCAGCATCTACTATGCCAGGTTCAGTATCGGTTTAAGCTCATATTATAACCATAAACCTTATACAAAATCTGCCTTCATATTTGATCCTCACTTCTACCATATCCATCATGTGTCCATTATTACAAAATGATTTACAAGATCTCATACATATATGAGTCTATTACAATATGCCATTTTGTCTTTACAAAGTGTGTTTATAATTAAATATAATAAACAAAAGTTTGTTCCTGTCAGCTGGGGTGTTAGTAAACATTGTTGTTGCTATCAGTGAAGTGTCTGTCAGTGTCGGTTCCTGTCGGTGGTTGTGCCTACCGGTGGTTTACCAGATGAATGCCACAAGGTTGCCTGAAGGCATCCACAAGGTTGCAAGTTCTCCATCAATGACAACACCTTCAATTCTCATTAGAGTGTATAATGCCAGCAATCTCCCCCTTTGGTATTGATGGCAACACTCATGAGAAAAACCCAAAAATCTATTCCAAAAGTGAAGTCCAAAAATTTACAAAAAATGTGTACTCTCCCTGAGCAGATGATCTCCTCTGATTAGCCATTTTTCTCTGTCCACTACTCCCCCTTTGACATCAATGACAAAGGTTGTCAAAAAATGTCAAATGAGTCTAGAATTTCACCTTAAAGTTTGTAATCGGTTGGTTACAATCTGAAATATGTCAGCCAAAACCAAGTTTAAACTCTATATGAATCTATTGTTGTCCTTCATGGTTACCTTAGTTCTTTGGATTGCACTGGTGAGATGATACATATGCTCCTCTGGTGACTTTTGCCCTTGAATTAATGCCTCAAAGATCTCTTTCCTTAGAGAGATAAGGTTGTCTAATTTAGGGTTGATTTTGTGCTTAAGCTCTCTGGCATTTGCCTTGATCCTTTCTTTCTCTTTCTATAATTTCTCCATCTTTTCCTCAACTCTTGCTATCTCTTGCTCAATAACTAATATAGGTTCAGATGAACCAATGATATTATCAGCTATATCATCCATCTCCTTTTGTACTTTGCATATTTTCTTTTCAATATCCTGTGTTAACAGATGTGGCTTGCATGTGTCCTTATACAGTCCCTTGTACTCCAAAATTGTTTTATTCAGTGCCACTAAAAGTGTGTTAATTTCTCTTGTGCACTTCTTTATTGTTTCCTCAAAGAATTTTTCTTTTTCCTTTCCCCATTTCTTTTTGAATGTTTCCTCATTTATTTGATCAACTGTTAAAATATATCCAGCAATGAATTTAGACAATATGTCTAATTGACTTAAAGAATCCTTTACTTGATCTAAATTGCATTTTGGTATAGTCATCTTAAGAATAGGAATAGTGTCATCAATTGCCTTATAGGCTAATGCATTACAATCCGTTATCTTCTTTATTGAGTCCAGAAGTACCTCTGTCACATTTGTAGGTCTGAATTTGCTCAGTGAATTACCAGATGTCTGACCAACTACCTTTACTATTTCAGTGCTTGCAGTACTAGTAACCAATTTGCTTGTCTCAACCTCCAGTGGATCAGTCCGAGCTTGCATTTCAACTAGTAATGGTTTAGGCTTCTCAGTGATTACCATTTGTACTGTCTCAATGTGTACCTATGTATCTATCAGTTTCTTTGTTGGTTTCTTTGTATTATCTATAGTCAGTATCTTTGTGTTATCCACTGCCGATATCTTTGTTTCTGTCAATTTCTCTGTGCCAGCAACTACACTACCAGTATTTGTTTCACTGTCCAAAGGTTTCTCTGTATGCATTATTTTCTTTGTTCGCTCTTCTTGTATTCCAACCTCAATATTTTCTGCTGGTTGCTCTACAATGTTTTCAGTGTTAGTAATATTATTTTTCACCTTAGTGCTATCCTTGTCCACTACAATGTTTACTTCTTGAGTATCAATGTTAATGGTGAATAAAATTTCTCGGGGTTAGTGTCCTCATGTGGTGTCTCAACATTTTCAATAGCCAGTATGTCCTCAATCTATATCGATGGAGTAACCAAAGGTGGTGGTAGGTTGTCAGTTACTGTTATGTTTGGTAATCCACCAACTTTACCTTTTCCTTTGTGTCTGTCCTTTTGATAAACCTTGAAAGTTTTCTTAGGTCTCTTCAACTCTTCCTGTTTTTCCTTTTGTACAAAAAATATATCCCACTTGTTTGTTGTTTCCTCTACAATTGCATTGACTCTTCCAGCCATTAGGCTCACCTGTCAGTGACCACTTGCAAAAACTGATTTGTTAGCTTCACTAATTAGTTCATCAATCTCTTCTACAGAGTTAACCGGATGTACCGCTAGAAGTTTTTAAATCTTGAGTTTCTTATCTAGCTCCATAACTGCAATCCTCTTTGCATCTAACCTTATGTATAATTCATTAGGCAAATCATCTACAACTTCGATTAATAATTTCTTGTAAATGTCTAGATGTAGAATAATGTTCTTCTCAATACTTTCCTTTTCTGCATTAGTGAATGTATTATACAGTTTGACCACATTTGATAAATTGTCATCACCAGTGATTTCACTCAATAAGTTATCCAGAGTTGGTATAACCTATTTTTGTTTCTTCTTTGGAGTCAACTTCTTTGTTGGTGGTCTTACTGCCTATTTCTTCTACCTTGTTTTCTTTGGTGAAGGAGAGGGTACCAGTGAGGGTTTTCTCTTCCTATCAACTCTCTTAAACTCAATAGGTATTTCACTTTTAGATGATGTACCAACCGGTGAGAAATGTGCCTCCGGTTGTAATCCTTCAAGTTCACTTTCCTTAATTCTAGTAAGGTTTAAGACACTTTCTTTATTTCCTTTACTTGTTTAGATGCACTCCTAATGTACTTTTCTCTTTTCTTTCTTTGTTTCAGTGTTTGTACATCACTCTCAATTGATTTTGCACTACCAAAAACTTTTTCTACTAGTTCTCTAGGTGCTTCTAATAGGGTTTTAGCATAAGTTTCAATAATATTTACATCTGCCTCATACCCCATTTCAGTTACCCATGCAGTTCTAGGAAGAACTACTTCCATCCAAATTTCATCCTTCTTAATCACAAAACATATTTCTTTGTTGTACTTATCTACTACACTCTGTGGTAGTCTCTCCCTGGTTTTCATTTTTGCTTGGAAGGTTTTAAAATAATTCGTTATTTTATTTTGTTTATCAGTACCCATGCCAGTGAAGATTTCTAGAAATTGTTTGCCTACCTATATATCATATTCAAAATCTTTCTTTCCAATACCAGGAACTTCTTTTGTGAAATATAACATAAGACATACTAAAAGATTGCCAAAACGAAATGTTCCTTTCTTATCTCCTTTTATCTTTTTAAGATTGTCTATTAATTTATCCTTTAGCCACTCACATACATCTATCTTTGCATCATTATTCACCATATCATAAGCACTTTTAATGCAAAGACTAGAAACTGAATTGAGTCGATTTGCATGTGTGGTCTTGTAGCCTAAGATCATGCTTATGAATCTGACATTTCCATCCTTGATGTCATTTACTCTCACAGATCTGCTATCATACGTTGCTCTTGTTAAGGTCATGACTATGTTATTAGGTACCTTCTTAGTCTTATCTGGCCTGCTACCGGTGGAGGGTAAACCTGTCACTGCCCTAATTGCTTCCTTAGTGATTTTGCAAACTGAATCTAGCCAAGGAAATACTCCATGAACCCTGCTAAGGACAATTTTCACTACTGATAGTTCTGATACTTAACATAAGTACAGATCCAATAGCCAACAAGATGAGAGGGGGGGGGTGTGAATCATACAAACTTAATCATTCATAAAAACATCAGATTCAACCTCGATAACATATATATCAATCATATAACCAAAAACTGTCAAACATGCAAACTCAAAAGCATATGAACAATATAAACCTCATAACACCAGATTTAACGTGGAAACCCAAATAGGGAAAAACCACTGTGGGATTTTGGACCCACTAAGAAATATACTCTTCTAGAGTATGCTCGGTTAAAAGAAAATCATGTTAAAGATTACAAACACATTGCTAGATGTGACCTGGTTAAGGGATTTCCCTCAGATCTGTTAGGATCTTCACTTTGTTAGAAGTGACCTTGTCAAAGGATTTCAAACACTCAATCAAAATGTCACCTTGTTAGAGTATTTACATATAAGATTGTTAAGTCCACTCGGTTAAGAGATTTCCTATCACTTTCACAAAATAACATTAATACAACCTGTCTGCAGCTTCACATCTAAAATGCTAAAGCAGATTCCTATTTGTTCAATACAATCTAGACATAGAACTAATCTTGTCTATCTATTGGGCATCAATACTCTGTTATTCTAATAGGTCTTCAAGCTTTTGTGCTCGGTAATCACTATGTAGCATCCCTGTGCATACACTTGCCCGCATACATTGTTAATCAACAGTTTCCTATTTATAAAAAATCTTCTAACCACTTAATCTCAATGATCACATTTCCCATGATCAATCATAGCCATCAGATCTTTAATCTTATCTAGGTTCATTGTATCTTTCAATCTAAAAATGTTTTACCCCACCTTGGAACTTGCACATTCACTTTGGAACTTGTGTTAGGGTAATGCGGTTCAATCTGAGCTGTAGATCTTCTTGCTGACTTTCCATTGCCTTAGATTCGATTAACAAACTTCTTCCATGGCTTGCCAATCATTGATCCGCTCCATCTCATCAACTTCTTTCATTAAATACCACACGTAAACATTTAATGCATTCTGTTATAGCTTGGTTACAACCCGATGAATACTAACCTTCACTCGGTAGACATTCTGTCTTCATTAACCGGCTGAGATAACCTTAGGGTTTACCGACTAGGTTCTTTGCTTGATAACATAGTATAGTATTAACCTTTACATTTTACAACATATGTATGATGTTAAAACAATCTAAAACATCAACATCTCATCATTGTCTGACTTGGTAGATCTGCCCATTGAATAACTTATCCCCTTATTCATCATATTCTTTCCTGTATCTTTATCAACTTCTTTATAATCTTCATGTCATACTTCTCAAGATATGGCAACATCATATTGAATTAGAAAATCAATTTCTTGACATCAATGACAAAATAATAATATCAAGATAGTAAAACATCTTTAATCGGTTATGTCCATAATCATCAACAACCTTCTCAATATCCTTAAAATGTAATATTGCCAAAAATCTCCCCCTTTGTCATTGATGGCAAAACCAATTGATTTGACCTTTAAAAGATTCAGATTGCTATGATTCTGAAATGCTTGAAATGCTCTCCCCCATACATTAGACTTCTCTTTTGTTTTCGGTCTTTATTTCAATATGTAGTCTTCTAGTCTTCTCTCAGTCTTCTCCCATATATTCTCAGTCTTCTCCTCCTTAGGTCTTCTCTCCCTTAGGTAGGTCTTCTCCCCCTTTGACAACAATGCCAAAAGAAAAAGAACTAAAACATAATTTCTTTCTGTAAGAAGTTATTGCCTATTGTTGTGTATCAACTGAGTCTCGGTCAGAGCATGTCTTCAATTCCTGTTCCCTGTATCATTCTCTGTATTATTCCAGTACACTTTTAGAAAAACATTCTAAAGTGTATCACTCCAGCATCAACTCCTCAAAAGATATTCAATAGAGTCATCAAAGTGATGCTTTCACCGAACTCGGTCAGTGAGTAAAAGATAGGGGTAGGACCCCTAACTTACTTCTGAGATATTCAAAAGTGTCCTTTGGTAGTGGCTTGGTGAAGATATCAGCTATTTGCTCCTTTGTGTTAACATATTTCAACACCACTTTCTTCTCTTGAGCTTCTTCTCTAAGATAATGATATTTGATAGAGATGTGCTTTGTCTTAGAGTGCATAACAGGGTTCTTTGAAATATTAATGGCACTAGTATTGTCACAGAATATAGTTACTAGCTTGATAACTTTCTCATTTATACCTTCCAACAGTTGTTTGATCCATGCAATGTTGGTACAATTCAGTGCTACTGCAACATATTCAACTTTAGCTGTTGACTAAGAAACACATCCTTATTTCTTGCTAAGCCAACTCACTAGTCTTTCTCCTAAGAAGAATGCTCCTCCACTTGTTCTTTTTCTGTCATCAATGTTGCCTGCCCAATCAGCATCAATATAAACTTTTAAATCAAAATCATTTCCTTTCTGATATACTAAGCCATAATCTTTAGTGCCTTTTAAGTATCTGAAAATTCTTTTGATTGCCATCATGTGTATTTCCTTAGGATCTGCAGATAATCTTGCAACAATACCTACTGCATGTGCTATATCTGGCCTGCTATGAACAACATATTGTAGTTTTCCAATCATGGATCGGTAGAGTGTCTCATCAACAGATGCAGATTCATCATTCTTTGATAGTTTACAGTTGGTAGTCATAGGAGTACTTACTGGTTTTGAATCCTCCATTCCAAATTTCTTCAAGATTTCCTTTATGTACTTGGATTGAGTAATGAAAATCTCATTTTTCATTTGCAGTATCTGTAAGCCTATAAAATACTTTATCTCACCAATTAATGATATCTCAAATTCTTTGCTCATTTCATTTCCAAAATTCTTGCATAAAGAGTCATTTCCACAAAATATAATATCATCAACAAATATGGCTGAGATCAGTATTCCATTTTCATCATTCTTCATGTACATGTTACTGTTCTCACTTGTCCTTATAAAACCAATCCTAATCAAATAAGAGTGCAATCTCTCATACCATGCTCTAGGTGCTTGTTTCAGACCATATAAAGCTTTGTTCAATTTACATACCTGATCTTTATTATTGTCTTCAACAAATCCTTCAGGTTGTTCAATGAAAACTTCTTCTTCTAATATTCCATTCAGAAATGTAGATTTGACATCCATTTGATATACCTTGAAGTTCTTGAAAGCAACATATGCCAACAATGTTCTTACTCCTTCAAGTCTAGCAACAGGTGCAAAAGTCTCACCATAATCAATTCCTTCTTCTTGGGCATAACCTTTGCAAACTAATCTTGCTTTGTTCAGAATGACCTCACCTTTTTCATTTAGCTTGTTTCTGAAGATCCACTTTGTACCGATCACATTTTTGTCCTTTGGTCTTGGGACCAGTGTCCATGTGTCATTCTTCTTGATTTGATCAATCTCTTCTATCATAGCATTTATCCAATCTTCACTGTTAAATGCCTCTTTCACTATTCTCGGTTCAAATTCAGCTATCAAACATGTGTTCTATCTCAGTTTGTTCCTTGTCATCACTGGATCATCCTTATCTCCTATAATCTGACTTGGTGCATGATGCCTTCTGACATACTTGGCTAATATAGGCTCGGTAGGCTCTGTATGATCTTCTTCATCACTCGGTAACTGGATATTTTCTTCATTTTCTTCAACAGTTATCTCGGTAGGACTTCTCAATTGCACATAGACAAATTCATCATTTCTTTCTACAAATTCATCAATTTTCACATTTGCACTTTCTACTATTTTGTTAGATTATTTGATTAGACATTTAAATGCTTTGCTTCTAGAAGAATATCCTAGAAATGTTCTTTCTTCACTTTTCTGATCAAACTTGCCATTTCTATCATCTTTATGAACATAGTATTTACTTCCAAAGATCTTAAAATAACTTACATTAGGTTTCTTGCCATACCAGATTTCATAAGGTGTCTTCAAGGTACCTTTCTTCAATTGAACTCGGTTCAAGGTGTAAACAACTGTGCTTATTACTTCTCTCCAAAATGTTTGTGGAATCTTCTTCTCAATCACTAGTGTTCTAGCACAATCCACAATAGATCTATTTCTTCTTTCAGCTATTCCATTCTGCTGTGGAGTTCTCAGTGCAGAGACTTGTCTTTTAATACCATGATCATTGCAAAATAGGTTGAACTCATCAGATGTAAACTCTCCTCCTCTATCTGATCTAAGACATTTCAGTTGTCTTCCTGTTTCATTTTCAACTCTTGCCTTGTACCATTTAAACATTTGAAAAACTTCTGATTTTTCTTTTAAAAACATTACTGACATCATCCTTGAATAATCATCCACAGATAATATGAAATACTTATCACCATAATAACTTTGAACTTTCATAGGACCACAAAGATCAGTGTGGACAAGATCTAAAATTCCCTTAGAAGTGTAGGACTTACTTGTAAAGCTAGATCTTGTCATCTTACCCATCTGGCATCCTCGGCACATAGCATTCTCAGGTTTTTCAAGACTCGGTAGACCTCTTACTCGGTGCTTCTTACTTATTTTGATCAGATTATCAAAATTAACATGACAAAACCTTTTATTCCATAACCAAGTATTATCAATCTTTGCATGCAAACACTTATTGTGAGTTGAGTCAAGGTGAAATGTATTACCCTTTGTTTGTGTCCCGCTAGCAGCTAACTTTCCATTCTTGTCATGAACTTCGACAATTCCTTTCTTAAATTCTATTCGGTAACCTGTGTTGTTTAGTTGTGCTACACTCAACAAATTATATTTCAAACCTTCAACCCAATAAACATCATTGCATCTTGCATTGTCAAGAAGTGTTATGGATCCTTTACCTCTTACCGAACATGGTGCATCATTACCAAATCTAACATAGCCTCCATCATAATCTTCTAACATAACAAACTTGTGTTTATCTCCTATCATATGATGTGAGAATCCACTATCTATAATCCAAGAATCATTAGTGTTTATGTGAGATATTAGGGATTTTTCTTCATACCTTTCTTCATTTGATCCATCCTTGATAGCCACATAAACAACTTCCTCTATATCAGTCTCATCTAATTTATCATCATTAGATTCCTCATCAACAATTAAGCATGTCTTTCTATCTCTTCTTATAAAGTCTCGGTGTCCTCTGTAATGGTTATCTTTCTGTATGTCATCTCGGTAATCTCTCTTTGCAGTAAAATCTTTGTCAAGATAGTTAGAAGCAATATGTCCAATCTTATCGCAATTGAAACATTTCAAAGGTAGTTTTCCTTTATACTTACCTTTGCCTCTTGGTAACCTTTTGGCCAATAGTGCTTCAAACTCTTCTTGCTTTCTGATTTCTTCATACAGTTTGTGTACCTCTTCCATGTTCTTCCGAAATCTTTCACTTGCTCCACTGTGATCTCCTTCAGAGTACTTATACTTTGTTTCATTGTAATCATTAGATTCATTCAGATGAAAAGAACTAAATGCAGATTCAACTTTATTTACCGATGACCCACTGTTATCAAAATTACTTAACTCAAAAGCATGTAGCTTACCAATAGTAGCATACAAGGAAACTGGCATATTAGGTACAAACCTCAATTCATTGATTGCGGAGACTCGGATTGCATAGGCAGGTAGAAGGGTTCTTAACAACTTACTTGTTACATCCTTTTCTTCAATAGTTCCTCTTGCTCCTTTGATTTGATTTACAATCTCCTTTAGTCTTGTACTGTACTAGGTTATGTTCTCACCTTCATTCATCCTCATAGATTCAAGTTGTCCTCTTAGACTATCAAATTTTTCTCTTTGAACATGTTCATCTCCTCCATATACAGATATGAGCTTAGTCCACATTGCCTTTGCATCATTGCAACCTTTTGCATCATTAAACTATGAATCAATCAATGCAAATGTTATTTCAATCATTTCTTGAATATGTTCTTGCTTCTCCTTTATCTCTTCCATAGTCAATGGATAGGTGCTCGGTGCAACAAAATCATTCTCCAGATAGTATATAGCATATTCTCCAACTCCTGATAGATGTAGCTTCATTCTTTTCTGCCATGTAGAGAAACTTGACTTATTTAGCTTAGGTGAATCCCTCTTATACATCTTTGGATCTTTAACTCAAGTGCCTTTAAACTTTCCTTTCGAGGTCCAAGGCTCTGATACCAATTGATAGTTCTGATACTTAATACAAGTACAGATCCAATAGCCAACAAGATGAGAGGGGGGGGGGTGAATCATACAAACTTAATCATTCATAAAAATATCAGATTCAACCTCGGTAACATATATATCAGTCATATAACCAAAAACTGTCAAAAATGCAAACTCAAAAGCATATGAACAATATAAACCTCATAACACCAGATTTAATGTGGAAACCCAAATAGGGAAAAAGCACTGTGGGATTTCGGACCCACTAAGAAATATACTCTTCTAGAGTATGCTTGGTTAAAAACAAATCTTGTTAAAGATTACAAACACATTGCTAGATGTGACCCGGTTAAGGGATTTCCCTCAGATCTGTTAGGATCTTCACTTTGTTAGAAGTGACCTTGTCAAAGGATTTCAAACACTCAATCAGAATGTCACCTTGTTAGAGGATTTACATATAAGACTGTTAAGTCCACTCAGTTAAGAGATTTCCTGTCACTTTCACAAAATAACAGTAATACAATCTATCTGCAACTTCACATCTAAAATGCTAAAGCAAATTCCTATTTGTTCAATACAATCTAGACATAGAACTAATCTTGTCTATCTACTAGGCATCAATACTCTATTATTCTAACAGGTCTTCAAGCTTCTATGCTCGGTAATCACTATGTAGCATCCCTGTGCATACACTTGCCTGCATACATTGTTTATCAACAGTTTCTTATTTATAAACAATCTTCTAACTGCTTAATCTCATTGATCACATTTCCCATGATCAATCATAGCCATCAGATCTTCAATCTTGTCTAGGTTCATTGTATCTTTCGATCTGAAAATGTTTTACCCCGACATGGAACTTGCACATTTACCTTGGAACTTGTGTTAGGGTAATGCAGTTCAATCTAAGCTGTAGATCTTCTTGCCGACTTTCCATTGCCTTAGACTCGCTTAACAAACTTCTTCCACGGCTTTCCAATCATTGATCCGCTCTAGCTCATCAACTTCTTTCATTATATACCACATGTAAACATTTAATACATTCTGTTATAGCTTGGTTACAACTCGGTGAATACTAAACTTCACTCGGTAGACATTTTGTGATCATTAACCGACTTCGATAACCTTAGGGTTTACCAACTAGGTTTCTTAGGGTTTACCGACTAGGTTCTTTGCGTGATAACATAGTATAGTATTAACCTTTACATTTTACAACATATGTATGATGTTAAAACAATCTAAAACATCAAGATCTCATCATTTTCTGACTCGGTAGAGTTGCCCATTGAATAACTTATCCCCTTATTCATCATATTCTTTCTTGTGTCTTTACCGACTTCTTTATAATCTTCATATCATACTTCTCAAGATATGGCAATATCATACTGAATTAGAAAATCAATTTCTTGACATCAATGACAAAATAATAATATCAAGCTAGTAAAACATCTTTAATCAGTTATGTCCATAATCATCAACAACCTTCTCAATATCCTTAAAATGTAATATTGCCAACAACTACCTCCTTAAGAAATTCATGGATGTCCAAAATTTCCACAAAACCTAAAGTTTCAATTACCTTGTGTTCAAGTTTGGAAATTCCATTTTCACCATAGATAACAATTTTAAACATCTTCAACACTTCCTCAAAACCTAATTCCTCAACATTGCAGTGAACATAAATTCTAGGGTCTTCAGCATAAGAAACACCTTTCGGAATTTTTGAAAATGCGTCTATGGAATCTTCTTTCTTAGCTATTTCAGGAATGATCTTAAAAAAGGGCCTAGGGCGTTTCACAACTTCCACAACAGTAGGGTTTGCAATAAATTCTAGAGCAAAGGAGGAAGCCATTGAAAAATACCTTAAGCAGCCTGACAATGGTTGAGTTCTTGAGAGAAATCACTTCACTTCTTCGCCTTGGATGCCTTCGCTCGGATTTCACGCTCTCTGAAAGTTTGAAATCTCGGGGAACTGGAAAAGGGAAAACCGATGATTTATAATGTCTTTTCTTCCAACAACCGCATTAAATGCTTGCCGGTTAAGTGAAACTTAACACATTTGTCGGTAGAGAAGAAATCCATCTTCTCACCATTAATCGAGGGTAAACTGCATGATATTCAACTTGTTGCAATACCCCCAAAGGGTTACTTCTACGTGGGATGAAGAGTCTCCTACTGGTGGAGTAATACTCTGTTCTACCGATGAAGGAATAGTCTCATCAACAATCTAATCTCTCTTTCTAATCTACTATTTTGAAAATTCTTGCTTTACATCATCTACCTTCTCTTCGCTAAATGATGCATGTGTGTTAAATGTTATTTATTTGATTTATTTAAATCCAACAAGAGACAAGATTTCATGTGCAATTTTGTAAAAGTATTTTCTTCGTGTCACTTGACACATGTGTTGATTTATGTTTGAGTTTTTAAATTTGTCTCTTGGAGGGAATTGTTTAACTATAGCTTTTTCAATTAAATTTAATGTGATTCCATAATTGCCTTAGGTAGAGAATCTTTGGGGTAGTCAACTTAGGTTTGACACGAAAATTAACTTCAGAGGGGTTTAAAAAGGGTTAAATGGATTCCTAGGGGTAGTTTATTAGGGTTTCCTAAAGCCCATAAGGTATACCTAAGGGTTAGGAGTAATTTTAGGCATGTTTCAACTCTCATGTGACCATTAAGACTCCCTAAAAAGTGGCTTTTCTAAGTTGTGCGAAAATTAAAATTAGAAGACTGGAACTAAGTTGTGAACATTCCTTTTTGAATGAAAGTTCCCTTTCCCATTTTAACTTACCTTCCTTTTCAGTTTTTAGAAACTTGTGAGAACTCTCACAAAGGGCTTCTTAAGCAAGAATTAGAAAATTAGTGGGTAATCACCCACTCTCCATTTTTGGGAGACAAAAGAATTTTGAAAAGAAAAAGATAGATTTGGGATTTAGAATTTTGGCTAAGGGTAGAAAGAGAAGACTTGTGGAATTGGGCACTCATCCTCAACAAAACTAGCATACCTTTGGGCAGTTTAAGGTTGGTTCTACTTTCTTGTAATGTTTTCTTATTATATGTTGTTTTTTAAAGAAAAATGCCTATGAAAAAATATTGGTTTTAGTGCATGTATTTCTTGGTAATTTATTTGGTGTTTTGTGATTATGCAAGGTATGTGTTTTGGGAGTAATCAAGACCTCCTACTCTTGGGAGAGAGGATGGTCTTGTGGGTAGTAGAAGTGACAGCCCTTAAGTGAGAGGCTCTCGTTATGAGAGTGATCACAAGGGATTTTATGTGAACCCTTGTTGCATGACTTGTTTATGCATTGGGGGTCATAAGGAGGGAAATAAGGCATGAATGCCTTAGGGGGCATAAGGAATGTGGGGTTGCTACACTTGATGTAGTTGGTTTGCCATGAGGTGGCTATATGTTTTGGTTTTCTATAAGGTGGCTATATGTTTTACCATACTTGTAGTCTCCTCAAGGTACTTGGTCCACTACCACCCTTGGAAAGACATTTCAAATGTGTGGTGCAGTGTAGCCTGGGTTGGGATTGTGTTTGAGCAAGTGTTTTCCCTTGTCTTTTGTGTTTGCATGTGTAAAATCCTGTCTAGGGCTTGGTTCTCTGAGCTCGAGGGTGGCTACCAATTAGCCTAGGCTGGGAGGTGAGCACTCCATGGTCATAACTTTTGATTTAATGTAGTTCATTGGAAGAAAGAAATAGGACATGTAGATATGGCTGGAGTTATTTGTTGCAGAAAAATGCTGTAAATGAAATTAATATTCTTTGAAGGTCCTCACTTATCTGAAAAGAGAGACCTAGTTGTAAAATGACATTAAAGACTTGGGAATATGTTTTAAAGATATGTAATATTTATTTATGCAATACTGCAGAAAAGAAAGGAGTAGCTTTGGTTTTTTTTAGTTTTCTAAATTTCTAAAGAATAACATTCTTGTGTTTTAGGATATTTTGATAAGAAAGTGATTTAATTATTCCTTTTGTGCACTTAAAACAAAATATTAGAAAAGAAGTGAATTAGATTTGCATGCATGCAGGAGGCTGAAAATAAAAGCATTTAGATAAATCCATGGAAACGTAAAAGTTATTTTATTTAATTCTGTGATTTTATTTTATCTGTGATTTTATTTCCTTGCAGAAAATAAAGCCTAAAGTTAAAATAACTTGGATAAAGTTGTTGTTAGAGTCCATTTAAATTCAGTTATTTGTTTGCATGAAGAAAATAAAATCTAAAGTTAAATGAACTTATTGAAATTAAATAATATCTAGATCTAAATAGCGGTGTTTAAAATTTTACATACTTTTGTCAATTTTAGCAGCCTAACATTTATATTCAAAAGATGTATATTCATTTAATTAAAATCTGAAGCCTTTGATTTATCTGTTAGAAAGATTTTCAATTATACAGATCAACAACACAGATTTTCAAGAATGCTCTAAAGCCATTACGCACATAAAATATAAGTGTGTGTACATATATATATATATATATATATACATATATATATATACATATATATATATATATACATATATATATATATATATATACATATATATATATACATATATATATATATATATAATATATATTTTTATTAATCAAAGCATTTTCTTTTAAAAAAAAAAAATATTTAAAAAAAAAAAATCGGGCTCAGGCCGAACCACTGTGCAATGCATGGTGGATGACGGGGGCCGAACCCTGTGCATGGCATAGTGGGCAGCCTTGGCCGGCACCACTATGGGCGACCACAGTGGGTGTCACCGCTGCGGCCGTCCATAGTGAACGGCCCAAGGGCCGCCACTGTGGGCGACCGCAGTGGTAACCCATAGTGAGTGGCGCCACTCCCCCTAGAACCCTCACCACCATGACCTCCGCCCCTGCGTGATACAAAAAAAAATGAAATAAAATCCTAGCCCTGGGTAGGGTTAGGGTAAAGTGAAAGAAGAGACTTTTTTTTAAATGTAGAACAACTTAAATGATATATATAATATTCTGTTAGGGTTTTACATGGATGATTTTAAGTATGGAAACATATATATATATATATAGAGAGAGAGAGAGAGAGAGAGAGAGAGAGAGAGAGAGAGAGAGAGAGTATGAATGGATAGGGTAGACCTTAGATTTAAGATTTCATTTAGTGGTTATAGAATAAAGAGAAGGGTTTTAGTATCTACTTAATATATTTTTAGATAAGATGTTGAAACATTTACATTTAGAAAACAAATAATGTTCTATATATATGTGTTTGAATAAAAAGGAGATACATAGATTAAATACATGAATGTATAAAATCGTCTATAATGTAATTGTAAATTTCATAGTTTAAAACATGATTGTATAATTTGTCTATAATGTTAGGATAAATATTTTATTAAGTGTTTATATTTAACATATGTTTCAAAATAAACATATGGGTATATTTAACAAAAAAAAATTGTTTAAAAATTATATTATTATTGGAGTTAATCATTTAGGAAATTTATTCTGTTGGTAGTTATTTGACTATAGGGAATAATTTCAGACCAACTAAATATAGGTTTTAGAGATTAAACCTTATAGAACGATTTTCGTTATGGGTTTAAATGACCTTTTAGTCGATATAGTATAATCTACATTTTAATTATGTTAAAATAATATACAGACTTTCATAAACTAAGTGCTAGGACTAATTTAATTAGTCCCTAAAAGCGATTAATGGTTTTCTGTTGGAGATTAATTATATCTTCGTCAATTATTTTAGAGAGGTTGATTAAATCAATCTATTGACTTAATTTGATGAGACAATAAAATTAATTCTTTTAGTGTTCCAATCTAAATTAAATTATTAAGAAAAGGTGGATTAACAGGATGATGGGAACTTGATAATTATTAAATATTGATTTTGAACCAAGTAAATTTATTAATGACTATTTAGTGGAGATGGAGCTAATTAAGTGTTAATAGACGCAACTGTAATGATAGGGACTTTTGAGTGAATTTAATATTACCCTTATAAATTTTAATCATTCCACTTGATAATAGGAATTATCGTAAGTATTATGGTAGTATTTAATATCAATTTATAATTCGTTTGGAACATCTTGTTAAGACGTCTAGACTAATTAAACAATGGATTGTATGTAATTTTAGTGTTTTAAAAAAAAAAAAAAAAAATTGTGGTTGTGTTTTGCCCTAAAGTTTGGGCATGACATTTTGGTATCAAAGCCCTAGGCTCATACATTGGTGAACATGGGCTACATTCATAACTTAGTTGAAAACAAACTATGGCTTGAAGTATAACACCTAGGTGGAAACTTGCAAAATAATAAAGTGAAAATTCTTTTAAATCAACAGATCAACAAATATCAATTCAAGGGGTTCCAAAGGTCACTAAAAGCCCTGAATTTAAAACTTATTAGTTAGAATATTAATGACTTAAATAAAACCTTAAAGGACACGAAATTTTCAATTATTAATTTATAAGAAGTAGTTTTCGGTGTTTAATCGCATAATTTAGCTCTTTAGTACTTATGGGGTTACCATTCACTTGGAACCTAAACGCAATAATTGCCCTAATCAAATCAAGTATGAGGAGTTAATTCTACAATAAAATACCTCTAATGGAAACTAAAGGAATGCCATCCATCAAGATATGATCTTGACATGGCAAGTCAAGCAAGACAGTTAGACATAAGATAAATGCAATAAACAAGATAAATAAGATCGAGACAGTTCAAGTTAAGTTTTTTTTTAAAAGCTATGTGAAAATTATGATGGTTAAAAGATCAAGGCCGCCATTGGAGACATAAATGAAAGGGGCTCTTGCAAATCTCAAATAGAAGCATTAACCTATCCTAATGACTAGGTACCTTAAGGATGTGGTTATGCTAGATTTCTTATAAAGAGCATTTGTTAGACAATTTTTGTAGTAATGCAGTGAAGCTAGAGTTGGGATAACCCTGAAAATTAGAACTAAAGTGATGGCTGACAAACTCCGTGATCAGAAAACCCTAGTAATACTATAGCTGAGTTATATAAGGAGAAAGGAGGCATAAAATTCTAGGGTTAAAACACGTAATTACAATAAACCCTAAGTTCATCCGTGGTTATATAATTGGGGAAACAAGAAAGTAAAGCCTCAAACTAATTCCTTTATGGAAAGATAACCTTGGGGAAAGTAAATAATGGAGAAGAGAGTAGAGTTGATTTGGGAATTGAACAAAAATCTCCATTGAAGTACAATGAGTATAAAGGTATTAGGATCTTATAATCTAGATACGGGTAACTAGTTTTTGTTCAGAAACTAAGAAGAAAAGTGCAACCCATTCATGGTTAGTCGCAAGGTACAAAACAATATGTAACACAATTTAGCTACTAGGCATAATCGAAGAAGCTTTGCAAATTATGGCACTCAAGTGTGAAAGTTTATGAAAATATCAAGTATGGATGAAGCAACATGCGGATGGAAATGGCTTATGGAAAGATAGTATAACAATAATATAATACCGAAGATTTAATGAGAATTAGTTGGCAGTATAAAATATTTTAAAAGAACATTGATAAGGGGCCGAATTATGTAGTTAGCTAAGGGAGAACTTGGAAATTATGGGAGTCTTGAGACATTGGTAATTAAAGGACACCCTTATGTTATACCGCAATTAGGTAACGGGATATTAGGATGGTAAGATGGTTTATTTAGATTGGAGAGATCGAAGGTTGTGATATGCCAGAATTTGGCTAGTAAGTAAATATAAATAAGTAATATGGAACGAGATAACTACTCTTTTAGCTAAATTTTAATTAAAAAGGATGGGTGTTGGTCACTTTTCGAGTGCACACCCCCTTGATTTCATAATTGCATAAGTGAAGTAGGAGAGAATAAGTCCACCCTCCCAGTTGTTGAAATATGTCATGAAATGTGTGGGTAGAAATTGTTGTCAACCATTATCGACCTTACTTGACAATAATTCCACCCCAAATGGCTCTTAACCTTAAGTGTTAGTAATTTGGCAAAAGCTCCTACCTAATGAAGGCAAGTGAATGTTAAGGGTGAAAATACAAGGAGCTAACATAAGGCACTAAGAAAACAAATGATGTCCCTAGTAAAACTATATGATACAAATCCTAAGTGGCTCTAAGAAAACAAGTATCAAATTTTGTACCGAACTACCAACCGTGTGTGTAAGACATGAAAGTGTCAATGCTTGAAGATACCATGTAACATTGAGTCAGGGTTTGGCATATTAAGATAATTAATGGAAGTCCAAGAGGAATGGATGAAGAATGGTAGAGTTAGTGCAAGCACCTGTTAGAATATAACTAAGGATGTTAATAACCCTAAATAGATAACAAATCATATCAGAAAGTGTGTCTTGCGCTAGCAATCACGTGAAGGTTAAAATGAAACATAATCTTTTAAGAAATTGTAATCTCATGGATATAAGATATCTCGTAAATAATAAAGGAATATAGATAATCTAAGGATCTCAAGAGTCTAATAATCACTTCCTAACACACTCAGAATGTGTGATCTTGGGTGATGTGTTGTGGTTACTCCCTATAGCATGGCTAGAATGGTCATCTTGTTTCGAGTTTGATTCAACATTATTTTTTTTAATTTTCTTTGAATAGCATTTTGTGACCTAGGGGCTAGTACTTTCTATTTATTTTCATTATTTTTTTTTATGATGAAGGACCACTAAATTTATGTTTCTTTTTATTGAGCTATGGCACTTGCCACATTTCTAGTTTTAATATCTTTCAATTGCCGGCATTTTTCTTTTTTTTTATTGGGCTTGGTAGAAGTAACTTGTATTTTGATCTGGTAAAGTGTCAAGTGGTCATTTTGATGTTCGATATAACTAGCCCTAGTGATGTGATTTGTGTAATATCTATCATGTTCATTGAACCACTGATAGTGTGTCAAGGGAGAATACCGCAAGGAGTGAAATTAGGCACAAGAATTAACAAAGGATGTATTTTATCAAATTAAGATAAAGGAAGGAATATACTCCTAAGTAAAATTTATTGTGAGTAATCTGAAAGAGAAAAATTTTATAACAATAGTGTGATCTAGACCTAATGAATTGCGAAAGTAATAATTGTCGACTGGTAAATTTAGCATGTGAATTGGGAAGATTGCATGGATAATGTCTAAAATAAGTAATAATAAATTCCATCACTCCCTTAGAATGGGATTGGTATGTACCTTAATGTTTGGGAATTGCGAATAGTGTACCCTATGAAACTTAAACCTTGGTGCCTAGAAATATAAAAAAAAAAAAAAACATTTTAATCCCTAGTGATAGAAAACCACCCTATATAGGGGCGGATTTGAAGAACCTAAATTTAATTATGCCTTGTTATCTAAAAAGAAAAGTTGGAAGAAATTATGCACCTAGGATGGGTTAGCAAATATTTTATTAACACCCTAATGAGGTGCCTTGATGTAGAATAAGTAGATTCATTCGGGCTAAGTGTGATGACAATTTTCTTAAGTAACATGCTTGGACACGAATACAGTAGGATAAGCATGCTTTTAAACAAATCTGAAACAAGTAGGACCCCTAGAAATTCAATATGTGTAACCTTGATTATGGAAGTTGATGTGTATTATTGATATAGTTTGGATGGCACATTAATGTAAGTTGTTGGAAGATAGAACTTTGTAAACACCTACCTGAGCTTTAAGGGAAATATAATAAAAATACTAAGAATCTAACCTTGTGCAGATAGTAAGTTAATTACAAAAATAGGTTGATTTTGGTAATTCTTGTAGGCAAGATAAGATTTTGAGTAACTTATTGAAATTGTGGGAAATGTTATGTCCCTACTTCGTAATTCTACTCATGCGACTTCCAAGAGTAAGTAAAACTCTAGGGGAGGAGGATGTAAGGCCTTCCCTAAACCAAGCTTTGATTAACTTAGTTGACCATGTTTGACCCTATTAATAAATGCTTTATAATTCAATAGAATGGATTGTGTTAGATAGATAGATTGGTGAGAAAAGTAATTGAACCAAGTTATAGAGTTATTGCACCTTGTAGTGTACATTTTTATGTGTTATGAAATTGAAATCCTAAAAGATCCATTGATTGGATAATCTTGATTTAGAACTTATATGATTCCATGATTTGGATAACATTGATGAATGTTGATGCTTCATTTATATGCTTTATGATATAGAACTCTATATGATTCTAGAATAGGACAAATTGGAAATGATGTATGTCATTATTGGATTTGCAGGACTTTACTATGATGATAGAATTAGGATGTATGTTTTATGTGTGGATCAAAATTATGAGAATTATGATAATTGCTTATGTGGATTTATTTGGATATCAGATATATTGAATTATTCAAATGTAAATTATATGCGAAGTGTTTGATGTGTATTCTAATTCATGTGTTTAATATTATACAAGGTTATTGGAAATTACTAATGTACATTTGAGTGGCGCAGGAAAAGATATCCATGTGACCATGGAAATATTATGGAGAACCAAACCTAGACCTATGTATGTTCATAAAACCAGGGTTTGTCTATTTGGAGAGACAACACCCCGTTTGTGTCGTATTTTATTCATAATAGTAAATGATGCATGTGTGTTAAATGTTATTTATTTGATTTATTTAAATCCAACAAGAGACAAGATTTCATGTGCAATTTTGTAAAAGTATTTTCTTCGTGTCACTTGACACATGTTGATTTATGTTTGAGTTTTTAAATTTGTCTCTTGGAGAGAATTGTTTAACTATAGCTTTTTCAATTAAATTTAATGTGATTCCATAATTGCCTTAGGTAGAGAATCTTTGGGGTAGTCAACTTAGGTTTGACCCAAAAATTAACTTCAGAGGGGTTTAAAAAGGGTTAAATGGACTCCTAGGGGTAGTTTATTAGGGTTTCCTAAAGCCCATAAGGTATACCTAAGGGTTAGGAGTAATTTTAGGCATGTTTCAACTCTCATGTGACCATTAAGACACCCTAAAAAGTGGCTTTTTTAAGTTGTGCGAAAATTGAAATTAGAAGACTGGAACTAAGTTGTGAATATTCAATTTTGAATGAAAGTTCCCTTTCCCATTTTACCTTACTTTCCTTTTCAGTTTTTAGAAACTTGTGAGAACTCTCACAAAGGGCTTCTTAAGCAAGAATTAGAAAATTAGTGGGTAATCACCCACTCTCCATTTTTGGGAGACAAAAGAATTTTGAAAAGAAAAAGATAGATTTGGGATTTAGAATTTTGGCTAAGGGTAGAAAGAGAAGACTTGTGGACTTGATCTACTCATCCTCAACAAAACTAGCATACCTTTGGGCAGTTTAAGGTTGGTTCTACTTTCTTGTAATGTTTTCTTATTGTATGTTGTTTTTTAAAAAAAAATGCCTGTGAAAAAAGACTGGTTTTCGTACATGTATTTCTTGGAAATTTATTTGGTGTTTTGTGATTATGCAAGGTATGTGTTTTGGGAGTAATCAAGGCCTCCTACTCTTGGGAGAGAGGATGGTCTTGTGGGTGGTAGAAGTGATAGCCCTCGAGTGAGAGGCTCTCGTTATGAGAGTGATCACAAGGGATTTTATGTGACCCTTGCTGCATGGCTTGTTTATGCATTGGGGGTCATAAGGAGGGAAATAAGACATGAATGCCTTGGGGGGCATAAGGAATGTGGGGTTGCTACACTTGATGTAGTTGGTTTGCCATGAGGTGGCTATATGTTTTGGTTTTCTATAAGGTGGCTATATTTTTTACCATACTTGTAGTCTCCTCAAGGTACTTGGTCCACTACCACCCTTGGAAAGACATCACAAATGTGTGGTGCAGTGTAGCCTCGGTTGGGATTGTGTTTGAGCTTGTGTTTTCCCTTTTCTTTTGTGTTTGCATGTGTAAAATCCTGTCTAGGGCTTGGTTCTCTGAGCTCGAGGGTGGCTACTAGTTAGCCTAGGCTTGGAGGTGAGCACTCCATGGCCATAGCTTTTGATTAAATGTAGGTTGTTGGAAGAAAGAAATAGGACATGTAGATATGGCTGGAGTTTTTTGTTGCAGAAAAATGTTGTAAATGAAATTAATATTCGTTGAAGATCCTCACTTATCTGAAAAGAGAGACCTAGTTGTAAAATGACATTAAAGACTTGGGAATATGTTTAAAGATATGTAATATTTATTTATGCAATATTGCAGAAAAAAAAGGAGTAACTTTGGTTTTTTTTAGTTTTCTAAATTTCTAAAGAATAACATTGTTGTGTTTTAGGATATTTTGATAAGAAAGAGATTTAATTATTCCTTTTGTGCACTTAAAACAAAATATTAGAAAAGAAGTGAATTAGATTTGCATGCATACAGGAGGCTGAAAATAAAAGCATTTAGATAAATCCATGGAAATGTAAAAGTTATTTTATTTAATTCTGTGATTTTATTTTATCTGTGATTTTATTTCCTTACAGAAAATAAATCCTAAAGTTAAAATAACTTGGATAAAGTTGTTGTTAGAGTCCATTTAAATTCTGTTATTTGTTTGCATGAAGAAAATAAAATCTAAAGTTAAACAGACTTATTGAAATTAAATAATATCTAGATCTAAATAGCGGCGTTTAAAATTTTACATACTTCTGTCAATTTTAGCAGCCTGACATTTATATTCAAAAGATGTATATTCATTTAATTAAAATTTGAAGCCTTTGATTTATCTATTAGAAAGATTTTCAAGAATGCTCTAAAGCCATTATGCACATAAAATATAAGTATATATATATATATAAAATTTTATTCATTTATTTAAATTTAAATAAATTCATTTTCTTCCTTCCTAAAAATATACTTTTATACCACATATATATATATATACACATTTACATAATATATATTTTTATTAATCAAAGCATTTTCTTTTAAAAAAAAAAAAATCGGGCTCGGGCCGAACCACTGTGCAATGCATAGTGGACGGTGGGGGCCGAACTCTGTGCACGGCATAGTGGGCGGCCTTGGCCAGAGCCACTGTGGGCATCCACAGTGGATGACCCAAGGGCCGCCACTGTGGGCGACCACAGTGGGCTCTGCCGCTGCAACCGTCCATAGTGGATGGCTCGAGGGCCACCACAGAGGGCGCCGCCACTGCGGCCATCCACAGTGAACGTCCCGAGGGCTGCCACTGTGGGTGACCGCAGTGGTCACTGCCACTATGGTAACCCATAGTGAGCGGCGCCACTCCCCCTAGAAACCCCGCCACCATGACCTCCGCCCTTGTGTGATACAAAAAGAAATGAGATAAAACCCTAGCCCCGGGTAGGGTTAGGGTAAAGTGAAAGAAGTAAGAGATTTTTTTTAAAATGTAGAACAACTTAAATGATATATATAATATTCTGTTAGGGTTTTACATGGATGATTTTAAATATGGAAACATATTTATTTATTTATATATATATATATATATATATATATATATATATATATAGAGAGAGAGAGAGAGAGAGAGAGAGAGAGAGAGAGAGAGAGAATGGATAGGGTAGACCTTAGATTTAAGATTTCAATTAGTGGTTATAGAATAAAGAGAAGGCTTTTAGTATCTACTTAATATATTTTTAGATAAGATGTTGAAACATTTACATTTAGAAAACAAATAATGTTCTATATATATGTGTTTGAATAAAAAGGAGATACATAGATTAAATACATGAACGTATAAAATCATCTATAATGTAATTGTAAATTTCATAGTTTAAAACATGATTGTATAATTTGTCTATAATGTTAGGATAAATATTTTATTAAGTGTTTATATTTAACATATGTTTCAAAACAAACATATGGGTATATTTAACAAAAAAAAATTGTTTAAAAATTATATTATTATTGGAGTCAATCATTTAGGAAATTTATTCTGTTGGTAGTTATTTGACTATAGGGAATAATTTCAGACCAACTAAATATAGGTTTTAGAGATTAAACCTTATAGAATGATTTTCGTTATGGGTTTAAACGACCCTTTAGTCGATATAGTATAAACTACATTTTAATTATGTTAAAATAAAATATAGACTTTCATAAACTAAGTGCTAGGACTAATTTAATTAGTTCCTAAAAGCGATTAATAGTTTTCTGTTGGAGATTAATTATATCTTCGTCAATTATTTTAGAGAGGTTGATTAAATCAATCTATTGACTCAATTTGATGAGACAATAAAATTAATTATTTTAGTGTTCCAATCTAAATTAAATTATTAAGAAAAGGTGTATTAACAGGATGATGGGAACTTGATAATTATTAAATATTGATGTCGAAACACGTAAATTTATTAATGACTATTTATTGGAGATGGATCTAATTAAGTGCTAATAGATGCAACTATAATGATAGGGACTTTTGAGTGAATTTAATATTACCCCTATAAATTTTAATCGTTCCACTTGATAATAGGAATTATCGTAAGTATTATGTTAATATTTAATATCAATTTATAATTCATTTGGAACATCTTGTTAAGATGTCTCGACTAATTAAACAATGGATTGTATGTAATTTTAGTGTTTTAAAAAAATAAATAAATAAATAAAATTGTGGTTGTGTTTTGCCCTAAAGTTTGGGCATGATAGGAGAAATCTCTTGAAGAGTCCAAGAAAACAATTACAAGTCTAAAACTTCAATTGGAAGAAGCCAAGAGGATCTGTGAAGTTACTAGCATCAGTTTGAGTAAAAAGGAGAAGGAGCATTAGAACCTAGACGAAGTTATCAAGCTCCGAAAGGAATTATAGAAAAGCAAGGAAGAAATGAAAGTGAGAAGCAAATATAAAGGCAACACCGAAGCTTTAGACAAAATCTTGAGCAAACAGAAGCAATCTAAGGATACTGGTGGCTTAGGATTTGAAGAGGGTCAAATTTCAAATAGCAAAGACACACCCAATAAGGAGATACTACTTACTTCTTCAAATGAAAGTGAAGAAAAGAAAACATTCATAGTAAGCAAAGATACCAGTAAGAAGACATATGCAGATGCTGTCAAGAATTGTCACACAAACCGATATACACAATCAATGAACTAGAGACCATACTCAATGCACCGATATGAAGATACAAGGATAAATGCAAGAGTTGATCATGAAGGATTCACCAGAGTTAGCAGCATGAAAGGAAGACCCCCAGTGAGGCAGTCATCTACAGGACCGAGACAATCTAACCGGTATGTTACAAAATTTTATGGTTATTGTCACCGGTGTAATAAGTTCGGTCATAGAATGGCAAACTGTAGGAGAATGAATGTAAATCCAAGTTTTGAGAGTAGAAACTCATTTGTTACATTACAAGGTACGATTGTCACTTTCTACAATTGCAATGAGTTTGGTCATAAGAGTTATGAGTGTAGGAGAAGTGTGCAGATGTCCTACAAGAATGCTTTGGATACATCTTTCAATGCTAATGTAAAATGTTATGAGTGTCAAAACTTTGGTCACATAGCAAGGCATTGTAATCAAAGATCTGGCAAGCAAAAGAAATCTATACTAAATCAGAATATAGAGACTAAATTGGAACACAAAATGATAGAAGAGGAGAAGAAAGAAGAGAATAGGTTTGGATAGAGAAGGAGAAGAACAAGATAGTGTAAAGCTTGATTGTGCAGATTGCTCTACACATTGAAAGGAAGAATTTATGGGTAGTTGATAGTGGCTGGTCAAATCACATGACCGGAGACAAGAAAAGGTTTATCAATCTTGATGATTGGAATGGTGGTTTTGTCCATTTTGGTGACAACTCCTCCATCAAGATTAAAGACCGTGGTACATTGAATATTGATGGCAAGATTAAGGGTCATGATGTGTACTACATGGAAGGACTGAAGCATGATCTACTAAGTGTAAGTCAGATGTGTGATAAAGGGTACAAGTTCATATTTGATGCTACTGATTGTCAGATAAGAAAGCAAAGTACTGGTCAGGTTGTGGCAGAAGGAAAGAGAACAGATGAAAATGTCTACAATCTAAAGGAATTATATGAGTCCCAATGCATGTGGGGATAGGGTTGATGAAAGCTGGTTGTGGCTCGAAGATTAGGTCATTTGAACTTTGACAATCTAATAAAGATAATAAAGAACCGATATGTAAGAAACATTCCACAAATAAATAAACTGGTAAGTATCTTCTATGATGAATGCATTAGAGGCAAGCAAATTAGAGTGAGCTGCAAAATAAAAGAGTATAATACCTCAAGACCTCTAGAGTTAGTACATACAGATTTGTGTGGACCATCAAGGACAAGAGCTCTAACCGGTGAGAGATACTTCATGCTATTCATTGATGACTACTCAAGGATGACTTGGGTGATATTTTGCATGAAAAATCACAAGCATTTGAAAGATTCAATATTTTAAGAAGCATGGTTGAAAATGATAGTGGACACCAGTTAAAGTGTTTAAGATCACACTGGGGTGGAGAATATTCTTCAAGTGAGTTTATTGACTACTGTGAGAAATATGGAATCCCAAGACAATATTCAGCAACAAGAACACCATAGTAGAATGGTGTGGTGGAAAGGAAGAATAGGACAACAAAGGAAATGGCTAGAACAATGTTAAATGAGGCTTAAATGAGGCTAGCATACTGGATACATATTGGAAGGAAGCAATTCATATTGATGTCTATACACTAAATTGGGTACAACTAAGAGTAAACAATAGAATGACTCCCTATGAGTTATGATACAACCAAAAACCATCACTCAAGCATTTTAGAGTGTTTGGAATTAAGTGCTTCATCAAGAGAGATGTAGATGGATTAGGAAGTTTTATTCTAGAAGTGATGAAGGAATTTTCTTGGGTTACTCAACCAAGAGAAAAGCTTATAAATGCTACAACAAGAATTTGAAAAAAAGGGGTTGACAATATAAATGTGAGAATAGATGAAGACCTACATAAGAAAGAATTTTCACCAGCACCCTATATTGATGTTTTAGATGATGAGCATGAAGATCAATCTAAAAGAGGACCAGTACAGGAAGCACCAAGCAAGAACTCCAACCAGTAGGTGCAAAAGAATCATCTAGAAAAATACATCATAGGAGATAAAAGTGAAGGGGTGCAAACCAGAAGAAGACTAGCCCGAAATGATGAACACGTAAATTTTTGCCTCATGACAAAAATTGAACCCAAAACTTTTGATGAAGCTAGAAAAAGTGAGAAATGGGTAGACGCCATGGATGAAGAGTTGACACAAATTGAGAAGAATCAAACATGGGAACTTGTTCCTAGACCGATAGACAAGAATGTCATAGGTACCAAGTGGGTCTACCAGAATAAGATGAAGGAAGAAGGCAAGATAATCCATTATAAAGCAAGGTTAGTTTGCAAAGGATATGCTCAAGTGGAAGTTATTGACTTCAAAGAAACTTGTGCATCGATTGCTAGGTTAGAGGTAATAAGATTGTTTTTAGCTTTATCTACCTATAAAGGTTATAAGGTCTACCAAATGGATGTCAAATCTGCCTTTTTGAATGGTAACCTTGAAGAAGAGGTATATACAAAATAGCCAAAGGGTTATCTTTTGCATGATGATGAGGGTTTTGTATGCCGGTTGAAGAAAGCTTTGTATGGCTTGAAGCACGCTCCTAGAGCATGGTATTCCCAGTTGGATAATTACTTGAAGTTGCGAGGATTCCACAAAGGGAATGCAGACAGTAACCTGTATGTCAAGGTAAATGGAGATCACATGATTATAGTGTATATGTGGATGATATTATCTTTTGTGGAGACAAGGACATCATGTGAAAAGACTTTTTAGATCAACTGAAGATAGAATTTAAAATGTCTATGCTGGGTGAGTTGTCCTATCTTCTTGGTTTGCAGATCTCATAGCAGGAGAAAGTTATTTTCATCTCCCAAACCAAGTATGTGAAAGAACATGCTAAATAAATTTCAAATGGAGGATAGCAAACTGGTAAGTTCTCCCATGGTCACAGGTTGTAAGTTGAGAAAACTAGATGAGTCACTAGAAGTTGAGAAAACACTATATAAGTCTATGATTGGTAGTCTATTATATTTAACAATATCTAGACCAGATATCATACAAGTAGTTTGCATGGTATCAAGATTCCAAGCTACTCCTAAACAGTCTCACTTAAATGCAGTCAGAAGAATCTTCAGGTATCTACAAGGAACTATCAGTTATGACCTATGGTATCCAAATAAAAGAGACTTCTCTTTGTAGGCTTATACTGATGTAGATTGGGTAGGAAGTATTGATAATTAGAAAAGTACAAGTGGAGGTGCTTTCACTTAGGAGACTAGTTAGTATCATGGCACAACAAGAAGCAAGACTTGGTGTCATTATCCATTGTTGAGGCCGAATATATCATTGTTGTTGTATGTTTCTCACAAGTGTTATGGATGAAGCAAACATTGAAGGACATTCAAGTGGATATATCAGATTCTATTCCAATCTGGTGTGATAACTCAAGTGAAATCAACATCTCCAAGAATCTAGTAATGCACTCAAGAACAAAACACATTGCAATCAAATATCACTTCTTGAGGTAGAAGGTAGCAAACAAGGAAGTCATTGTTGAATATGTTCCAACCAGTGAGAAGATTGTTGATATATTTACCACACCACTTCCTTTAGGTCCATTTGAGTACTTAAGACAAAAGATGGGAGTTGTCCCACCATCTAGCAACACTTAAAAGTGTAGAAGGGTGCATGGTTCAGGGGATTCAACAATAGTTACTATCGGATGACTCTTGAATCATGAAGCATAGACATAGGGGGAGAATGTTTTCTAACTGGATGTAGCCAAGGAAGAGATTATTGGTGTCAGACTAAGGTTCCCTTTGCCATTGCTGTCGAAGGGGGAGAGAAAGCGTGAAACTAGAAAAGATAATGTTGACATCAATAAAAAAGGGGGAGATTGTTGGTATTGAGTTGTTATTGATGTCAAACGGTATTTCACACTACCGATAGGGATATTCTAGGCTACCAGTAGGGTATGTCAACCTAGTATGAAGAAGATTGAACTGACATAAGGAATATTAACATGAAGGTTTGTCAACTAGTATGGTGGAAGACAAGTAGGTATTGAGACTATTAGTGACATCACCGATAAGAGGTGGTATGAAGTTGTGTGTTGGCATGACTAGTTGTAATTGGTATAAAGGCTGGTTGTTTGCTTGTGATAATATTTGTGACAAAGAGGCAGAGTGACAAAGAGATCACAAATCATTGGAGGTGAAGTTGTACTACCGTTGTAGTGTACAGTACTGGCTAGCAAAAAAAGAAGGTCTCACCGGTAAGGGCTTGTGTCGATATGAGTTTCTTGAATGTTCAAGTTTAAACTGACATTTTTTTGGTAAGATGAGTGTATGTCGATGTGATGCCACATGGAGCTGAGGTGGCGAGCATGCAGAGGTTGGTGAAGTTTCCATCGACTTGGTTGTTGGAGCAGTTAGTTAATATTAAATGAAACAACCACAAATCATGGGTTGATAACAAATTGATGCAGCTCGAGGAAGAATGAACGATAGAGAAAGATTAGAGAGTTGTTGGTGCCTGGATCAAAGTAAGGAAATCAGATTGCAAGAGGACCTTGAGAAGGAAATAGTTGGGTCATAAATGAGTCGATAGATTTCAAGGCCGGAAATCATGGTCGGGTTTTCTATTCTTGGTAAACATATTATGGGCAGATGGAAAATGCGGGATGGCTTATTCCTCAAATGTAGGTGTGTGATCCAAGGTGAATTAGATCAGATTGGATGTAGATTTGGTCAAAAGAAGGAAACCCTAGCCACCCTCTATTTGAATCAGTTTTTGGTGGGAAAGCTTCATTGGCATTATACACTCAGATGAGAATAGTTGATGTTGTCATTGATGGCAACCAATTGGTAACATGGTTCATAGATTACACTGGCAATAGACATCATCTACCAGCACCAATAGGCACAACAAGATTATTCTCATCGGCACCCAGTCTACACTAACAAAAGATCTTACCGGCACCCCAGCCGACATGGAAATTATATTGTTTTGTACTATAATTATATTGTATAGCCGACATGATGTATTGTAAAGACTCATATATGTATGAGATCTTATAGATCATTTTGAAGAATGAAAAAGTATGTATGGTATGTAAGCAAAGGAAGGATATGTAATTAGGTAATGAATATGAGAGAAAATATCTATATATGCATTTTGATGTAATAATTTTGATGAGAGAATAAGAGCAAAGCATAGCAAAGAAAGGTTTATGGTAGAGGTATTTGACAAAGTTTAAACCGGTACTGATTCCAGCATTACAAATGTTATTTTGAGTAGTACATTGTCATTGGATTTAATTATCCAATTTTGTAATCAGCGTGACTCCTTTTTGTGATTGAGTAGTGAGCTCTAGGCTATTGGCCTTCCTACATGTGCAGGCCCCTATTGTATCAGTAATATTTATTCATATTGGCCAATGAGTAAATATTATGGGTCACAAATCCCACCGAGATTTTTCTCCTACCAAGTTTCCTCGCCAAAAATATTTGTTTTATCGTGTGCATTGATGGTTATACTGTTATTTCTCTTTATTGCTTTATTTCTTGTTTATCGGTACATTGATTTGGGTTGTTTTTTTGCAAACAAGTTTAAATATTTCATTTACCGATTAGACATTGATTCACCCCCCCCCCCCCCCCTCGCCCCTCTCAATGTCTTTGGGACTGATCAAGTATCTATCAATTTGTATCAGAGCCTAGTCCTCTATTTACAGAAGCCTAACAACTTGAGGAAGATTCTGAAACCAGTACCAATGGAAAGTTTGATACAACAGTTGGAAGGAGCACTTGAAGAATATCAAACTAGAAGATGAACTTAGAACTGCTTAGGAATTTATCAAAGCACTTCAAGATAACCTGGTTATAGAAAAGAATAAGAGAAAAGAATTACGTGTGCAATTGCAAAATCAAGATGATGAAAAAAAAAGAAACTCTTAGAGATATTGCAGACAAATTAAGACAAGAGAACAGTAACATGAAGAATGAGGTGCAAGATTTAACCATGAGACTATGCAAGGATATTGAAGATAGGAAGAAGAATGAAGAAGATTTGGCCTAAAGACTAAATGAAAGATCAGATGAATCTCAAAGGCTTAGCTATGAAAATGATATGCTTAAAACTGATTTGATTCACATGCAACATGACAAAGAGGAACTTTTGAGATAAGTTAGCACTTTGTAAAATGAGTTGATCACTTCAAATGAATACAAAGACAAATTCAAGAAGAGTTCATATAATCTTGATGATATGCTAAAAAGTCAAAAACCTGATGGAGAAACAATTGGACTTGGATTTAAACATGGAGAAAGTTCTAGGACTGCAAACAATCATGATTACAGCAAACCGGTAAGGAAACCTAATGCTTATAAATTTAATGGGAAATATTTTAATTGCAACAAATTTGGTCATAGAGAAAATCAGAGCAGATTTAGGAATAATCAAAATACAAACTTACCCACCGGTCAATATTCCAAATGCAATAAGAATGGTCATAACTCAGACAATTGCAGAATGAATGTGAAATGCTATGTTTGTGGTATATTTAGACAATGATCTAATCAATGCAAAACTCAAACCAATCAAGGTTAGGGTAAGGCTATTCAGAGAAACAATGTAACCTTTTATGCATATAACAAGATTGGGCATATTGCAAAATTTTGTAAAAGCAAGAATGTGCAGGTGAACAATAAAGGATCTAATAACAAAGGCAAAGAGAAGGTGACTGAAATCAAGCAAGAATTTTCAAAACAATGGATTAGAAAGAGAGATCGGAGAGGAGATGAATTTGTCACTGCACCGGTAGAACAAGGTAATCCTGCACCAGCAGGAGATTCTTCATCCAACTAAGAAATAATCCTTAGGGGTAAGGCAACAAATTGAAAACTATGCATGTACCCTTGGTTGATGGTAAGAAGTTATATTTCTTCTTTACCGAAAGATATGTGGATTTTTTCCTTCATCGGTGAAGCATTTATTGTGGTTACAAGTCAAATATTGCTTATAAAGGCATTGTAACCTCTCATTTCAATTCACCAAGCATCCAAGCATTCAAAGAGAGTGAAATTGAGCAAAGACATTCTAAAGGTGAAGCAGCAAAGGTCTTTTCAGAGCATTCAAGGATTTCACTATTAAAAGGTATTTATCTTTCACAATGGCATCTTCATATTCTATTCTCGAATTCGTAGCAAACCCTACCATTGTGGAAAACGTCAAACAACCTAAAACCCATTTTTAAGATCATTCCTAATAGAGAAAAAAAGGATGATTCTATTGGTGCATTTTCTAAAATCCTGAAGGGAGTCGCGTTTATTGAAGATTGTAGGGCATACATAAATTGTAACATAGAAAGTTTAGGATCTAAAGATTTGATGAACATGTACATGAATGTAATTACTGACAAGGATGGGGTAGTGAAACTAGAACATAAGGTAGTTGAGGATTTAGGTTTCATAGACATCCTCCATATGCCAGAATCCTCAAATGAAGTCATCCACTATGTCCTTAGCAGAGTTCATAAAGAATTTATGTGGTTGGACTCAATATTCAAGATTACCAAGGAAGCTATTAGAGTTGTTACTAGTTTACCATCCACTGGTTCTAGACCTGACAAGAAGAAGAAAATCCCTAACAAGGAAGTTATGAGCTTAACCAGAGCTACATATGACAACCGGTCACTTAGGGTCAATGACATAAAGGATAAAAATGTTAAATTTTCTAGCATGATAATTGGATATAAAGTTGGTCACACAAATAGGTTGAATTATGTGTCTAGTTCATGCATTCATAGTGCACATGAGATTATTGTAAACAATGCAAAGATTGACATCTGTGAATGGTTAAAGGATGAATTGCTAGAAAATTTGGATAAGATAAAAGGTGATAAGAAAGGAACATTCAAATTTGGAAATCTATTAGTTTGTTTAATGCTTTACTTTTCAAAGGAGATCCCCGGTATAGATCATAAGGATTTTTTCTATGATATTTCTGTTGGAAAACAAATAAAGGAGGCAATCACTAGTATGAGAGCTAAAAATGATGAGTTGGTTAAAGATTACTTTAAGAATTTTCAAACTAAAATGAAACAGAGAGAAAGGATTTCCCAAAGCATCATAGACAAATATGATAAACAAATATGCTTTGTAGTAAAGAGAGATGAAATCTAGATGGAAGTAGTTAAACCCAGAACAATATGGATTACTGAAATAGGATATGAGGCCGACTCTCACATTTTGGAATCATATGCAAAAATACTCCTAGATGCTCCACCAGAACCATCAGAGAAAATATTTGGTAGTGCTGAAACAATTGAAAGTGATGTAGCCATGATGAAGCAGAGAAAGAAAAGAGAAAAATTCATGAAAGATGCTTCTAAGATGGTAAAAGAAGTTACAGAAGGTTTGATGAGTCTTGGCAGTATTGCTACTAGTATGAAAGAATTCAATCATAGCAGACATTGATAGCTCATGTTTCCCTGGTTGTTACTTCTTTTGAGACAGAAAGTGATAAAGAAGTTGAATTTAAAAGAGTTTAAAGAAAGAAAAGGAAACCTTCACCGACACCTACTCCATCTTCAAAGAATTCAGGGACACAAAGAAAGAAGCAACAGGCTGTAAGAGAGCCTAGTGGTTCCAAGAAGAAGGTAACTCCAAAGAAGAAATCAAGACCTAAGGCACCGGATACTCTTACACCTGAAGAGTTGATAAATGAAATCACACAAGAAGGTAACCTTAGAAATGTAAATAAACTTTATCATTATTTCAAAGATTTAGATAAAAACACTACATAGGAAAGCATTATTTTACATCTTGATATCTACAAGAAAGTTCTCATTGAGGTTGTAGATGATCTGCCTAATGATTTGTATTAGATAAGAAATTGAAAGTAGATCCTCTACTTCTTGTACATCCTGTTAACTCCAAATAGGAAATTGATGACTTAATTTAAGAGGCAAACAAAATAGTTTTTGTGAGTGGTCACCGGTAGTTTAGCCTTATGGCACACCGAGTAAAGGAAACTGCAGATGAAATAGCAGACAAATGGGACATATTCTTTGTGGAAAGAGAGAAGAAAGAAGAAAAGGATAGACAAAAAATGATGTCTTTTGCAAAGGTATATCAGAAGGATAAAGGTAAAAGTAAAATTGGTAGTGTACCTGATATAACGATCAATGATTACCTTCCTCTAGTGGCACAGGACACCCCACCAATAACTGCAGAGGCACCGATATAAACTGACAGTCAACTAGAAGAGAAGGCAAAAGAGATGACACAAGATGATACTAATCTGGAGTCTCACATTCTTCTTACCATGAATGTGGACACCCAGGACTTCAACATTGTCATGGATAAGGAAAATATAGAGGTTAAGCAAACTGAAGCTACAAATATTGAGATCTTTGAGTCACCGGTCAACACTGTTGACTCTCAGAACATTGAGATACCAACTAAAGCTAAGGAAATAGATACCATCCCAGATGCTAATCATCTTAACATTGAGAAACCGGTAGAAGCAGAAATAGAAGCATAAACTGAAACCAGAAAAGGACAAGAACAGAGTATAGCTGAACTGCAATCAACAAGACAGAGAGTAAGGATGATAGTAAGGTTGAAAATAAAGTTGAAACATATAATGAGAAAAAGGAAGATACAGTGAATAAAGAAGAGGTAAATGATGGAAGTAATATAGCTAAAGTGGTTAATGTGCAAACATTTGGAGATGAGAAGAAACAAACTACATAAGTTCACACTCCACCTAGCACTTCCACCATGGATTGCAAGCCTATAAATGTGACTAATGTACTTTTGTATTCAATAAAGAGGATCATAGATTGCAACACCTTAGCATTTAAGGCCATTGATGATAATCTACCTATTTTGAAAATGATTGCACCGGCATGTAAGATAGATCATATTGATGGATCTTTAGGTAAATTGGACACATTGTCCAAATTCATTGCTTCAAATATTCTAACAGTAGATAAAATTAATGAAGAGACTGTTAAGGAAAGGGTGAACAAAAAGAAAAGTGAATTATTTGATAAAACTATCAAGGATTGTACTCGACACATTTATTCTTTATTACTAGTACTTAATTCCACTATTTTGGAATATAAAGAATTGTATAAGGAAGCATGCAAGCCTCACAACCTGACAGAAGACATTGAGGAAGAGATAAAGAAAACACAAAAAGAGATTGATGATATAGCAGACAACATGATAGGTTCTTCTGAACTTATCTCAATTTTTTATCAAGAAATGGTAGTTTTTGAGGAGAAGATTGAAAAACTAGAAAAAGAAAAAGCAAGGATAAGAATGAAGGAATGTGAGCTGAAAAATAAACTTGGTCCTAGATTGGACAACCTTATAACTCAGCGGATTGAGTCATCTAAGGAAACAATTCAAGGAGAAAGATCACCAGAGCAACAGATTCATTATCTGACCGGTATGATCCAACAGACTAAAACCATTATCTTTGACAACACCAAATTCATGCAGAGTCTTAATCTGATTTTGGAGGATATCTTTCAAATTGTACATAACTGGATACAAGATATGAGGTAGAATTTTAAATTATTTGATTCTTTTTGACATCCTTTGTCATTCATGTCAAAGGGGGAGTAGTAGTATGAAGAAAAATGTACAGAAGAGATCATTTGCTCAGGGGGAGCACTCCTATTTTTGGATCAATTTTGGACTTCATTTTTGGAATCAGTTTTTGGATTTTTCTCATGATTTTTACCATCAATGCCAAAGGGGGAGATTGTTGGCATTATACACTCAAATGAGAATAGTTGATGTTGTCATTGATGGCAACCAACTGGTAACACAATTCACTGCTTACACTAGCAATAGATATCATCTACCAGCACCGACAGGGACAACAAGATTATTCTCACCGACACCCAATCTACACTGACAAAAGATCTTACTAGCACCCCATCCGACATGGAAATTATATTGTTTTGTATTGTAATTATATTGTATAGCCGATATGATGTATTGTAAAGACTCATATATGTATGAGATATTATAGGTCATTTTGAAGAATGAAAAAGTATGTATGGTATGTAAGCGAAGGAAGGATATGTAATTAGGTAATGAATATGAGAGCAAATATTTGTACATGCATTGTGATGTAATAATTTTGATGAGCGAATAAGAGTAGAGCAGAGCGAAGAAAGGTTTATGGTAGAGGTATTTGATAGAGCTTGAACCAGTACTTAATCCAGCATTGCAGATGCTATTTTGAGCAGTACATTGTCATTGGATTTAATTATCCAATTGTATAGTTAGTGTGACTCCTTTTTGTGATTGAGCAGTGAGCTCTAGGCTGTTGGCCTTCCTGCATGTGCAGACCTCTATTGTATCAGTAATATTTATTCATATTGGCCAGTGAGTAAATATTGTGGGTCACAAATCCCACTGAGGTTTTTCCCCTACTAGGTTTCCTCACCAAAAATATGTGTTATGGTGTGCATTCATTTAGACACTGATTTACTCCCCCCACCACTCTCAATGCCTTTGGGACTGATCAAGTATCTAACAAGATTAAGATTTAATATGTTGAACTAAGACAGATAGAGTTACTGATGCTAAAGGAAAAGAAGTGAGTGAAATTGTTGTCTGAGAGCTGAAGAGAAAGACACTTGAAGTATTTGTAAGTGAAGATCATACCAGTAAGGAGAAGCAGGGTAAATTGGTGTAAGGAATAAACCAGAAGAGTGAGCATAGAATGTAGAGGCGACAAACTGTAAGAAGTAGTAACTAATAGAGAGTGACCAAGTGCGATTTGATTTCAGCCGAATAGAGGGAGAGAAGATTAGGGAGAGTTAGTGTTGGCATTATGGATGAATTGATTATGTGTTGCATTGATGTTTTTTTATTGATGTCAACACTAGTTGCTATGGTTGGTTACTGGCAAATAGGTTTTGGTTAGCGGTAGAAGATCTAGTGTTACCGACAGAAGGGACTATCTATTGGACACCTCTAGCATGTTTAGATCAATGCAATTTGTCTGATTTTATGTGTTACATACTTTTGGAGCATGCTTTTGGTCAGTTGGTATTGACTTGATAATTAGATGCTATCACACACTCTTGTAAACCCTTACTAGCATGAGTTTAAGGTTTAACTGGCAGAGCTTTCACTCAGAAATCTTGACAGGATTCATAAGTGGTGTTGGTGTGGCTTCTAGATGGAATTCAAGATGCTGAAGATTTTCTTTGATCATGCCTCAACTAATTGAAGACATTTCTTTAGCATGGTGGACCCAGATTAGGTCTGGTGCCTATCCAAGTTATGGACTGGTATCATGTTAACGTGTTCTCTACATGTTACCGGGATAATTTATTGATTGGTTATTGTTATTTTGGTCTTAAGCCGATATGGCATATCATTGTAATATGGATGTATGTTATGATATTATTATAATATCATTTAGGTGGCTGACCTAATTGGTTTAGGCCTTAGGGTTGGTATAAATTGATGTAAGATCTCATTGTAAATCATATATTCGTTGTCGTGGAATGTAATATCATATGCAAAGGATAATTGGTCGATCATAGGTGATCGAATTGGGATTAAGGAAGAGGTCAAAGGCCTCTGATATTGAGCTTAACCAAGACTATAATCAGGCATGGTAGATGCTATCTCTGGTAGTTCATTATTATGGATTATTGTCCATTTATCTTGAGGTGGTTATAACCTCTCTATAGTTAGTGAGACTCTTTTGTAATGAGCAATACACTCTAGGAAGTGTGCCTTCCTACATGTGTGGGCCCCTCATTGTATCACATACTTTTTGGAGAAGTATCATCTGATTGTGGGTAGACTTGCCACCATGGTTTTTCCCTTTCTGGGTTTTCCACATATAAATCATGGTGTTATGTGCAATGGTTGCATTGTGTTGATTATATATTTTATAGTTAAGTTGTATTATTTACCGATATTTGTTCCTGCTATTCTGGTACTTAATGTTTATGTGATCCAGTTAAAGGTTATTAAGCGATTTGGTTGATATAATCTATTAACAACTGATTCACCCCCCCCCTCTTAGTTGTTCATTGGTTATCTGAATAATTGGTATCAGATCTTTGGTCCTCTTTTGCAGAAGCTTAACCTCTTGAGGTAGATCCTATGACAGCTAACACTTGAAACCCTCTAGCAACTATTTTCAAAAGAGAAATCCCTAAGCTTGATGGAACAAATTATGGGATATGGAAAATTCAAATGGAGACTCATCTTAGATGTCTTGGAAAGGATATTTGGGAGATTACTAAGAAAGGATACACACCTTATGATCCAGTATTTGGCAATCCTACTCCTACAGACCTGGACAAGAATATTGAAAATGATTGCAGAGCTAGAGAAGCCCTCTTGTGTGCACTTACTGATCAGCAAATCATGGGATTGATTGGTAAATCATTGGCAAAGGTTCTGTGGGATAAATTGAAAACTCTAAATGAAGGTGATCCTACTGTCAAAATTGCTAAACTTGATGGTTATCGGGTAAGGTATGAAAACTTGAAGACAAAAGATAATGAAAGAATTGTTGTGTTTATGGAAAGAGTAAATGATATTGTTATGGGAATTCAATGTTATGGAGGATCTCTAAGTGAAGATGAAATAGTTTCCAAATCCTTGAGAGCTCTTCCACCAGCTTACAAGATGAAGGCAATTGTATTTAATGAGCTGAGAATAATAGAAAACACTTCAGTTAACAGAGACATTCTGATTGGGAAATTATCTGCTTTTGAGATTCAAGAATCTGGACCTTCTAGAGCTGTAAAGTCTAAACCTTCTTTTCATGCATCATCATCATCATCTACCAGCAAAAGTGATTTGAAAGCCTTATATGCAAAAGAATTAGAAGACGAGAGGAAAGAAGATGAAGAATTTGAGCAACTTGAAGCCTTATTTGCTAGAAGAGTGCCTAAAGCACCGACAGGAAGTAAGTAAGAAGGAAAAGAACCTTTTAAATCTTTTACATGTAATAAGATTGGTCATTTTGCATCTAGATGTCCTAAAAGGAATGCAATATTTGTAGAAAGAGTTAAGAAATCATTTAGGCCTAATCAGAATGGATATAGATTCAAGAAAAGTAAACAATGCTACATAGCGAATGAGGAGGGAGCAAGTGATGACTCTGAGGATAAACCAACAACAAATTCTACTAGTGTATCTAGCAATGGAAAGGAATGGGTGTTCTATGCTTTAAAGGAAGATGGACCGAAATCGGCTATCATGAATGAAGAAAAGGCCCTGCCAAAAAAATTTGAATATAAGGATGAATGGGTAACTGATAGTGGATGGTCACATCATATGACTGGAGATAAAATAAAAAATTTGTCCCTGCAATAATACAATGGTGGTCAAGTCAGATTTGGAGATGACAAAGCATGTATGATCAAAGGTAGAGGTATTATTTCCTTGGATAATAAGCATAATACTGATAATGTCTATTATGTAGAAGGTTTAAAGCATAATCTCTTAAGTGTTGGTCAGTTGGTAGACAAGGGTTTCCAACTTTAGTTTAAAGATAGAAAATGCAAAATCATTAACAAAACTGGTTTGGAGATTACAACCGGTACTCAGACTGGAGGTAATATATTTCACTTGAATACTGGTAATAAGACATGTTTGTTTTCTCATATTGATGAGAGTTGGTTATGGAATAAGAGGTTGTGTCATGTTAATTTTGATTGTATTATTAATATCAGTTCAACAAAGACAGTTAGAGATATACCTAAGATTATGAAGCTTCATAATCGAGTATGTAAGGAATGTCAATTGGGAAAGCAAGTTAATACTTCTTTTAAGAGCATACATGATAGATCTAATGATGTACTTAATTTGATTCACAATGACTTATGTGGTCCTGCAAGGACTAGAAGCTTTCAAGGAGATAGGTATTTCATGGTAATAATATATGATTATTCTAGAATGGTGTGGGTGACTTCTCTTAGGGAGAAGTCTGAAGCCTTTGAGAAATTCAAGATCTTTAAAGAAAAGGTTGAAACAAAAACTAGATTGAAAATCAAATGTCTAAGATTAGATCAAGGCTGTCATGCCCAAAATTTAGGGCAAGAACGGGAAATTTTTTTTTTTTAAAAACCATAACTTAGAACATCAATTTGACTAATTTTGAAAATATCCTACATGTTATGCTTTAACTAAGTTTAGAGTTAACTAGCTCAAGTACCCAGAAGTATTGAAATAAGAGCGGAGTTATAAAGATTAGTTTTACTTGTCCAACTTATGTAGTAAATTAAACTAGGGCAACTAAAAGGCCCATTAAGAGACTTTTAGGATTGAATTTCCCTAGGGGTTTAATCTTCAGACATCTAAATTAAAACTAATTAAAAGTCTATAATATTCTACAGTTTTCAATTTATAACTATTTCAACCCCCTTTTTTTTTGACTCACAATTAAATAATAGTTGTGTTAAAATTAAATTCAATTATCTCAATAATATAAATATTAATCCCGCTATCCTTTATTTTATAACATCTCAATAGTCTCAACTAAACAAATAAGGAGTAATGTTTATTCCTTTTAATATTTAATCCTTAATCATTTTTTTTTTCTTTATTTATAAAAAGGGTAAGCATTTTTTTTTTTTAATATTTAATTCATATCAACACCATTTTTATAATTATATATATATATATTTTACATCTCCACATAACCCTAACCCTTTTCTTTATTTCCTCTTTATATATATATTTTTTTTCATTACTCTTTACTTATTTACCCTAGCCCTAACCGGGCTAGGGTTCCATCTTATTTTCTTTGTTTGTAGGGGAGCTCGGGCGGCAACCATGGTGGGATCAGCCGAGTTGCAACAGGGAGGCGGTGACGAGTTTAGCAGTGGGCGGCGTAAGTGGAAGAGGCAGATGGTGGGAACTTGCTCCCCATAGAGACGACGACGCCGTCGCTGTGGGTCACCGCCCACAGTGGAGGCCGAGGCCTTCCACTGTTTGTTGCGGCCCACAGTGGCAGCTGTGGCCGCCACTAGGGAGCCCATGCCCACTGTGTATAAGGGCCGCCCTGTGGGGTAACCGCAGGGGCCGAGCCCAATAAGTTTTATTTTATTTTTTAAATTTTTTTTTGTTTTATTTAAAACAAAATTTAATTTGTTACATTTTAAAAAATATATATATAATTATATATTTATATATATATATATATATATATATAATTATATATTTATATATATATATATATAAATATATATATATATATATAAATATATATATATATATATAAATATATACATACATACATACATACATACATACATACATACATACATACATACATATATATATATATATATATATATATATATATATATATATATATATATATATAGCATTTTTACATACATGCAGGCATAAATACATTATTTTTATTTTGGTGATCATTATTCTGATTTTAGATATATAAACAAAATAAATGGATTAATACTTTCCTAATTCATTTACAGCAAGGGTATATTTTTTTTCTAAGCAATAACTATACAAGTATTTTATTTCTTCCTTCTGCTATATACATGACTAGATTTATTAGTTTTACCAGCAACTAAATAATTTAGATTTTATTTAATTAAGACTATATTAGAATAGCGAATATCATTTTTGAAATAAATAATTTTACAGACTTTGCAAAAGAAAACCTACAACAATTAATAAAAGACAGATTTATTTTATCCTAGGCATAAAGTAACAGACTGATCATAGTTAATTTCACACAGCAAATTTAACGAGTTAAAATCTTACATTTACTAGATAAACTATCTATATAGATACTAATTTATGAAATAAATGAAAGGATAATTTTCTAGAAATTATTTTGTTCTAAAGTGCATTTACAGAAAACAGAATTTAAATGATTTATATGCAGCCTATAATATGCATGCAACACTAATCTCATTATTTTTTTTTTATTTTTTTTTATTTTGAATGCATACAAATTAAGTAACTTTCTTGCTTTGCAATTTAATACAAAAAAAATTACACATCAGATATAACATTTTGAGCTTTGGAAAAATTCTAAATTTATAAATGCACAAATTCTTTTCTGCAATAAATAGCATACTAAAATATTAAAACTCTTTTCTTTTAAAAGGAAACGTATTTCAAGATAACACTTTTATCACTATACAATGGGTCTCTCATTACCAACAAATGAGGACCCCTTTTTGTTTCTTTCAAATAAAAATTATATTTACAAATAAATTTCCTACAACCAATAACTCCTGCAACCTTCCAATTGTCCTACTCTTTTCTTCCGACAATCCTGCAATGTAAATCAAATCTATGACCATGGAGTGCTCACCTCCCAGCCTAGGCTAATTGGTAGCCACCCTTGAGCTCAGAGAACCAAGCCCTAGACGGGAAAAAAACATGCAAACACAAAAGGGACAGAATGCACACAACTCAGACACACTCCCATCCTGGCTACACTGCACCACACTTTGGTGATGACCTTTTTAAGGGTGGTAGTGGACAAATACCCTGAAGAGAACTACAAGTATGGAAAACATGTAGCCACCTCATGGCACAACAAATACATCAAGAATTGCAACCCCTTATTCCTTATGCCCCCAAAGGCATTCTAGCCTTATTTCCCTCCTTATGACTCCCATTGCACAAACAGGCCATGCAGCAAGGGTCACACAAAAATCCCTTGTGATCGCTCTCATAATGAGAGTCTCTCACTCGAGGGTTGTCACTGCTACCACCCATAAGATCCTCCTCTCTCCCAAGAGTAAGAGGTCTTGATGACTCCCAAAAACACATACAAAACATAATACAAAATACCAAATGAAATTCCCAAAAGGACATACAAAGAAGCAAATCTTTTACACCAACATACTTTCAAACACATGCAAAAAGAAGAAACCATTTTAAGAAGAATACCACCAACCTTAATCTGCCCAAAGGTAGGTTAGTTTTGTTGAGGATGAGCTGCCCAATTCCATGGTTCTTCTCCTTCTACCCTTAGCCAAAATTCTCTATTCGAAATCTACTCTATTCTTTTCAAAATTTCTCTTGTCTCCAAAAATGGAGAGTGGGTGATTACCCACAAATTTTCTAATTCTTGCTTAAGAAGCCCATTGTGAGAGTTCTCACAAGTTTCTAAAAACTAAAGAGGAAGGTAAGATAGAATGGGAAAGGGAACTCTCATTTGAAAAGGAAAGTTTACAACTAGGTTCAAACTTCTAATTTCAATTTTCGCACAACTTAGAAAAGTCAATTTTTAGGGTGTCTAAAAGGTCACTTAGGAGTAGAAACTTGCCTTAAATTACCCCTAACCCATAGGTATACCTTATGGGCTTTAGGAAACCCTATTAAACTACCCCTAGGTGTTCATTTAACCCTTTTTAAACCCCTCTGAAGTTTATTTTCGGGTCAAACCTACGTTGACCACCCCCAAAGATTCTTTACCCAAGGTATTTATGGCATCACGTTACATTAATTGAAAAAGCTATAGTTGAACACTTTCCCACCAAGAGACAAAAATAAAAATTCAAACTTAAATCCACACATGTGTCAAGTGACATAAAGAAAACACTTTTACAATTTAATACATGAAATCGTCTCTTGTGGATTTTACACAAATCAATTAAATAACACTTAACACACATGCATCATATACTATTATGAATAAAATACAACACAAACAGGGTGTTGTCTCTCCAAATAGATAAACCCTGGCTTACAAACATACATAGGTCTAGGTTTGGTTCTCCATAATATTTCCATGGTCACATGGATAACTTCCTGCGCATCTCAATTTACACATTAGTACTTTCAAATATCCACATATAATATAATTCAAAGGAATAATAATACACGTCATCACTTGCATACAATTTACATATGAACAAATTAAATACATCTTTTATCCAAGCAATTTCACATAAGCAATTCATCCTAATTCTCATAAACTTAAACATACATCATAATTCTATTATCATAGTAAAGTCTTGCAATTTCAATAATGACATTTATCACCACAATTTCATCTTATTAAAAAATCATGTAGTGTTCTATCTCATAAAGCATATAAATAAATCATCAATACATAGCAATGTTATCCAAATCCTAAAATCATATAAGCTCTAAATTCCAAAATGCATCAAAATAAAGTATCCATAATAGTCTCAATATAAAGACCATTGAAATGTCAGACCGAGTCGAGGTGAGGCCTCACAAAGGTGGTGATTTCATTTCTCATGAATTTAATAGTTATTGTGAGACAAATAGAATTAGGATATAGTTATCTGCACCTAGGACTCCTCAGCATAATGGAGTAGTGGAAAGAAAGAATAGAACCATTTTGGATGCAGCAAGAACTATGATCATGGAAACCAAATTGCCTCACATCTACTGGAGAGAAGCAGTGATTACAACAGTCTACACATTCAACAGAGTTCACATCAAAGGTGACATCGGTAAGACCCCTTATGAATTATGGTTTAGACATGAACCTACTGTTAAATATTTCAAAATTTTTGGAAGTAAATGTTATATCAAAAGGGATGATTCAATTGGGAAGTTTGATCCTAGATGTGATGAAGGAGTATTTCTTGGTTATTCAATTGAAAGAAAATCATATAGATGTTATAACAAAATATTTCAAAAAAAAGTGGAGAGCGCTAATGTGAAAGTGGATGAGCAATACAGAAATCAATCTGTATCATATGATAAGGAATCGATGGTGGAAATGCTCATAATTGTACTGACAATGCCTCAATTGGTACAAGAAACTGAAATGGTTACACCAGTACAATTAGAAAATTCAACTGTGACTGATGATCAGAGTAGTGAACCTGAAGTTCAGAAGACACCAAGGTATGTAAGATTAAATCATTCTAAAGATCAAATCATTGGAGATAGAAACAAGGGAGTTATGACAAGAAGAAGACTGACAAATAAAGAGGTATGTCTTATTTCTCAAATTGAATCGGCATCTGTTATTGAAGCTTGTAAAGATAAACATTGGTTAAAGGTTATGGAAGTTGAGTTAGATTAGATAGAGAAGAATGAGACTTGGAATTTAGTTCCCCAGCCTAAAAATAAGAATGTTATTGGAACTAAATAGGTTTTTAGGAATAAGCTGAATGAGGATGGTCAAGTTGTAAGAAACAAGGCTAGATTGGTTTGTAAAGGATATTCTCAAATGGAAGGAATTGATTATGGTGAGACATTTTCACCTATAGCTAGAATTGAAGCTGTTAGACTATATCTTGCCTATGCAACTTATAAGAACTATAAGGTCTATCAAATGGATGTTAAATGTGCATTTTTAAATGGTGAACTTGAGGAAGAAGTATACATTGAACAACCTGATGGATTTTCACTGATAGATGATAAATATATGGTTCGCAGATTGAAGAAAGCCTTATATGGATTAACAAGCTCCTAGAGCTTGGTATGCAAGGTTGGATAAATATCTTTTGAAGCTCAGTTTTACTAAAGGCAGTGCTAATAGTAATTTATATTATAAGATCACTGATGATGATATTCTGATTATTGAAGTATTTGTTGATGATATCATTTTTGGAGGAGAAGATAAATTGTGCATGGAATTTTCTAATAATATGAAGAATGAATTTGAAATGTCCATGATTGGTGAGATGAGATTTTTCTTAGGTTTCTAGATTACTCAAACTGACAAAGGCATTTTTATCTATCAAACTAAGTATCTGAGGGAATTGTTGAAGAAGTTTGGTATGGATAATTCCAAACTGGTAAGTACTCCTATGGTGAAAAGTGAGAAATTATCTATCAAGGATACATCTACAATGGTAAATCCGACAAGGTATAAGTCTATGATTGGTGGCTTGTTATATCTAACTTAGACTAGACTAGATATTATGAATGCAATAAGTATTTTTTCAAGATATCAAAGTAATCCTAAAGAAAATCATGAATGTGCAGTAAAGAGGATACTCTAGTATTTGCAAGGAACAACAAAATATGACTTTTGGTATTCTAGATATGATGATTTCACTTTATGTGCATATACTGATTTAGATTGGGCAGGAGATATTGATGATAGGAAGAGAACTTCTAGTGGAGCATTATTTCTTGGAAAGAAATTAGTTTCATGGATCAGCAGAAAATAGTCATGCATTTCTTTATCTACTGCAGAAGTTGAGTATGTTGCAGCATTAACTGTGGATGAATCAAATGTTGAAGGATATCAAGGTAAATTATAGTGAACCGATAGTTATCATTTGACTAAACCATTGTCTAAGGATTCATTTAAGTATTTGAGAGACAGGTTAGGGGTTTTTACCCTTCTGGTAGAGACTTGATTGATGCAGTTTGTCATTAGTCTTAAATGCATTATCAGAGATATTATTCATTTCAATACTGATGTGTGGCGCTACTACTCAGGGGGAGTAGTCAGCTTTGAGATTCAAAGGTTTATATTCTTTCTTTGATATTTTTGTTAGACTTTTGGCATTAATGTCAAAGGGGGAGAGATAGTGATGTGAAAAATAAATTTAAAATTTTACAGAGATATTATTCATAGGGAAAGAGTTATTGATATTCAAGAGATTGTTGGTTGTCTTCCATAGGGGGAGACTTGTTTGGTATTTTTTTGGTACTCAGATGTTTTTCACATCTAGTGTTTCCATCAATGCCAAAGGGGGAGATTGTTGGCATTATGGATGAATTGATTATGTGTTGCATTGATGTTTTGTCATTGATGTCAACACTAGCTATTATGGTTGGTTACCGACAGATAGGTTTTGGTTACTGGTAGAAGATCTAGTGTTACCGACACAAGGCACTATCTGTTGGACACTTTCGGCATGTTTGGATCAATGGAGTATGTTTGATTTTATGTGTTACATGCTTCTTGAGCATGTTTTAGTTAGTTGGTATTGACTTGGTAATTGGATTCTATCACACATTCTTGTAAACCTTTACCAACGTGAGTTTAAGGTTTAACCATCAGAGCTTTCACTGAGAAATCTTGACAGGATGCATAAGTGGTGTTGGTGTCACTTCTAGATAGAATTCAAGATGTTGAAGATGTTCTTTGATCATGTCTCAACTGATTAAAGACATTTATTTGGTGTGGTGGACCCAATTTAGGTTTGGTGTCTATCTAGGTTATGGACCGGTATCATGTTAACGTGTTCTCTACATGTTACCGAGCTGATTTATGGATTGGTTATTGTTGTTTTGGTCTTAAGATGACATGGCATATTACTGTAATATGGATGTATGTAATGATCTTATTGTAATATCTTTTAGGTGGCCGACCTAATTGGCTTAGGCTTAGGGTTGGTATAAATTGATGTAAGATCTCATTGTAGATCATATATTTGTGTTTGTGGAATGTAATATCATATGCGAAGGAGATTTGGTCGATCATAGGTGATCAAATTGGGATTAAGGAAAAGGGAAAAGGTCTCTGGTATTGAGCGTAACCAGGACTATAATCAGGCATGGTAGATTCTATCTCTAACAATTCATTATTATGGATTGTTGTCCATTTATCTTGAGGTGGTTATAACCTCTCTGCAGTCAGTGAGACTCTTTTGTAATGGGCAGTACGCTCTAGGCAGTCTGCCTTCCTGCATGTGCAGGCCCCTCATTGTATCACATACTTTCTGCAAAAGTATCATCTAACTGTGGGTAGGCTTCCCATCATGTTTTTTCCCTTTCCATTTTTTCCACGTACAAATCATGGTGTTATGTGATATGGTTTCATTGTGCTGATTATTTGTTTTATTGTTAATTTGTATTGTTTATCGGTATTTGTTTCTGCTATTTTGGTACTTAATGTTTATGTGATCTAGTTAAAGGTTATTAAGTGGTTTGGTTGATATAATCTAACAACTGATTCACCCACCCCTCTCAGTTGTTCACCAATTATCCTAATAGTTATTACTAGCAAGAAGGCTAAGTTGCAGTGTGTGTTGACTAGATATAAACTGGTAAGATAGAAACCAACAATGCAAAGCTTTGAAAGGTTGTAAAACTTCATTTGTAGCAAGGATTCCAATTATGTATCTGAGTGTTTTGTATTTTTTACACTGAGTAGGTTCTTAGTGCAGGGGTTGTAGCTCCTCTAGGTTGTAGCCTATAAATTGTGCAAGGGTTGGTGCTCCTTAGGTTGGTGCCTTAAAATTTATAATAAGATCTTTTTATTGTGAGGCTGGATTGGAGCAGAAGATCTCCAACAACTATTCTCACCGAGGTTTTTCCCACATTGGGTTTTCCTCGTGCATCAGGTGTTGTGTTTCATCTTCATGCGTGTGAAGTATTAACCCTTTAGTTATTTCCCTACATACATTGTTTGCATTATTTTGGTAACCGGTCTGCATCTTGTGTATTTCATATCAAACCAATATGTCTTTGATTAAAAAGAAATTGTTTAAATCACTTATTCACCCCTCTCAGTGATCCATTGTGTCCAACATTGGTCCCGATAGGTTGTTTGGTTTCTGGTTGGTTAGATCATGATGATCTGGTATGCTCTGGTATCTTTTGGCTTATGGAATTGGCTTAGACTTTCTATTCATGCTACTTAGGACATGTTCATTCAGTTGGTTTTGATTTGGTGATCATATGCTATCCTATATGCTGGTAAGTTTGGTTTGTTGATCCGGTGAGGGTTTCATCGGCAGAGGTTTTTTGAAGATCTTCTGATATTATGCATAAGTGTTGTTGGTGTGGCTTCTAGTATGGATTCATGATGCTAATGGTGATTGTGTTTGAGACTTGGTTGATTGGGATCATTTCTTTAGCATGTGTGGACCTAAATGTTAGACACAATGCACCACTGAGAAGGGGGTGAATCAATGGTTCTCAAAGTTTTCCCTTTAAAAATCCTATGTGAGTATACTAGTTAATAGATCTAACTGAATGCAAACTTACTGGTTAGTGAGGAGACTAATCATAAATGCATTCACACATAAAGGGACATCCCATAACACTAGCATATATGAAAATAATCCAAGATGGGAAAAACCTCGGTGAGAAATGTTGCTGGAGACTACTGCTCCAATCCAACCTCACAATCAATCTCTGATTACAATGTTTAGGGAACCAACCCAAGGAGCACCAACCCCTAATTTTAGGGCACCAACCCAAGGAGCACCAACCCAAGGAGCTACAACCCCTGTATCAAGCTTCAACTTAGTGAATACAAAGACATATTTTGATACCAAAGTTATCTTCTTGTTACAAATGAATTTTGTAACTCTTCTTCAAATCTCTCTGCTAGCTCTCTTATCCAGTCCACTATTGGTTCTCTCTTTTGGTTGCCGCTTCTCTCTGCTACTCTACTACTCTCCACTAGTACTACACTCTGTCAATTATATGCCTACCTTCTCTGTAGTCTTTTGCACTTCTTCTCTGTCGATATGGACACTACCATTTTTCTCACTATTTCTGATTGAACACTTCAACCTGGTTCTGCCTCACACTCGGTCTCTTTTATTTTTCCTTGATGAGAACTTGACTGATTTATCTTTTCATGTAGAAACACTCTCTCATATAGCGGAAATACTCTCTCCTTCAGTAGCACCCTACAATGATTTTGGCTTGCATATTTATAACCTGGTTTTTCCACCAAAATCCAATTCAAATTTCAGGCAGTTAGGGTTTCCTCATCAACCTTGAGGCAAACCAAATCCAATCAGATCTCATTTGATATGACCTCCAAGACAACTATTTGCACATCACCACCATTAACGTGCCTTCCAATACATGTTATCTAAACTTAGAAAACATGGTCTTGTATCTCGACCTACATCTATCAAAACACCATAAATATCTCATTTGTTTCATTCTCGAAGTCCTCCTACAATCTAATTTCCCTTGCTTCAATTCAGGTGTCAACAACTCCCTGATCGTTCTCTATCATTCACTCTTCCTCAAGTCGCACTTCTTTGATCTGATCCATAAATCCCATGCTTCATATTAAATGCACAACTGTAGAAACACCTATCTCTACAAAACACTCCATCAACCTCTGTGATCTTACCACTTCACCTCCTTGTGGCATCCATGTCGCCATCCATCTCAGCTTAGACCTTTGTGTCGGCTAGACTCGGTGATTGACAATCGACACACAATCGGTCCTTCCTTTTTGTCAGTTAAACCCTCAAACCAATTTGTCATCAACCTTGCACTCTGCTTCTCTTTCAGTGGAACACTCAACCAATCAGCACTCTTGCTAACCTACCTTATGTACATCTTCATCAAATGGGAGTATTCTACATCTGCACCTTTTCCATATTACTGGTGGACATACATACTAGTAAACACTCTTGATGACACCATGTCATCAACCTTCAACTGACTCCATATTCAATCCAGCCATCACCCTCTATCTACATTTGCTCAACCTTTCATTCTTCCTAATCACCTCAGACCATATCTCAACCAGTTTGTCAAGGTGACAAACCCATCACACTCCAATGAGAAATTGTAGGTGATTGAAGGTATTGTCATTGATGGAAACCTTACAATCATATGATACTGGCAGGCACCGGCACCGATAGACTCAACACTGACAGACTCAACACTGGCATACAGTTCACCAGCACCGAAAAGAAAGATTACCAACACCATGGCCGACATAAATTTTGTATAAATGTATTTTGTATTTAATTGTAAAAACTTTTGTAAGACAACTTAGTAGATTGCAATATGACTCATATAAGTATGAGATCATTGTAGATCATTTAGAAGTAGAGAGGATGGAAGGATTATTGCAGACCTAATATGCAAATTATAAGGAAGATTTTGGATAAGGGTTATGAATATTGCAGAGCTTAAACTATTAATGAACCTGGCATAGTAGATGCTGAATTGAACTAGTACATGACATTAGATTTGTATAATCCATTTTTGTATGTCAGTGAGACTTCTTTTGTAACTAAGCAGTGAGATCTAAGCACTTGGCCTTCCTGCATGTGTAGGCCCCTATTGTAAATAGTAATATTCCCTTATTGGCCAATAAGTGAATATTGTGCGTCACAAATCCCACCAAATTTTTTCCCACACCGAGTTTCCTCGTTAAAAATATTGTGTTATGGTGTGTCTTTCATGTTGTAGTTGTTATTCTTATTTACTGCATTAATTCTGGTTTACCGGTACATAGTTTTGAATTGCTTTTCATATTATAAGTTAAGAAAATTCTATCATCAGTCAGATACTGATTCACCCCCCCTCTCAGTATCTTTGGGAATCCTAACAATTGGTATCAGAGCCTGGTCCTCTATTTTCAAAAGCCTAACAACTTGAAGAAGATTTTGACACCGGTAGAGATGGAAAACTTGAGAACACAATTGGAAACAGCTCTTTCAGACTATGATGTAGAAAAAGTAAAGAATATCAAACTTGAAGATGATCTGAAGGCTGCATAGGATATTATTCAAAGACTTCAAGAAAATCTCACTATTGCAAGGAATAAGAGAAGAGAACTTTGTGAAAAGATGCGGAATAATGATGACGAAAAGGAAACTCTTAGTGATCTAGTAAATAAACTGAGACATGAAAATAGTACAATGAAGAATGAGATGCAAGACATGACTATGAGATTTTGTAAAGAAATTGAAAATTGGAAGAAGAATGAAGAGAACTTGGTTAGAAGACTGAATGATGCTGGAAATGAAAACACAAGACTTAGTCATGAAAATGATATGTTAAAGATAGACTTGATGCATACACAAAATGACACAAATGAACTCATGAGACAGAAAGGAATCTTGGAGAGTGAACTGGCTGCTGCAAATCAACATAAGGAGAAATTCAAGAAAAGTTCAGAAGAACTTGTTGACATGCTGAAGAATCAAAAACCTAATGGTGATACAAATGGCCTTGGCTTTGAAGTTGGTGAAAGCTCCGGTACTGCAAACAATCATGATCATAGTAAACCGGTAAGACAACCTAATGCTTACAAATTTAATGGGAAATGCTTTAACTCTAACAAGTATGGTCATAGAGAAAATCAGTGTAGATCTAGAAATTATCAAAACACTAATGTACCCATTGTAGACACCTAAAATGGTCTAGTCTAATTTAATTATCTAAGCTTAATTCTTCTATTAATTAAATAAATATTTATTTATTTAATTAATTCATTTATCCTCTTCTAGCCTTATTTCTCATTTAAATAAATACATTTATTTATTTAAATTATCCTTTTCCTAAATTAAATAAATATCTTATTTATTTAATTGATCCCACTTCTTCTATTAATTAAATAAATCTTTATTTATTTAATTAATTCATTAACCTTTTCTACCCATGACACATGTCATTCATCTCTTAATTCATACACTACCTACCCCTTTCATTATTTTATTATTTCTTTTACCTACCCTCTAATCATAGCCGACCTCCTTTTACACCTTTCAATCTTATCCCTCCATTTCATATAGTGTCTTTTATATAAGGAGATGCTTCCTTCATTATCAACCCTAATCAATCATTCTAATCAACTATTCTAATCAATCTATGCATCTAACTAACTACTTGATCAATTGACTACATTACGCTTGGTGCTTTCATATGCGATCCTACTTGCAACCACATTTCGTTCTTTGTTGAGCTCTTGTGCACATAAAATTTGAGAGCAAATATATCAAGCAAGATCAATGGAGATCGGAAGAATGGAGATCCAAACCCTATTGGACATGTGATGGTATAATCTTTGTGATTTCATTTGATTTGCATTGTCTTAGGTAATCTTCATATGTTATGGTGGATCTTTGTTGTTGTTAGGCTAGGGTTTTGTGGTTGACTTCATTTAGTCTTTCAACATTGTTATTATCCATTTTCTCCATAAACATTTTGGCACACCCAGTGGGACTCTTGTCCCTTTTTGCATTTAACATCCTTGTTGCAGATTTTGTGTTTTGAAGTTGCAGATCTGACATTTTCGACAGCATTTTAATATTTTGGCATCTGCGTACTTTCGGATCGTCTTTTTGATTTTCTGGTGCCTCTGCGACATCTAGAATCGCGTCTATGTTATCGACAGCATCTTATTTTGTAGATTTTGGAAACTGCGTTTGTGTTCCTAAGTCGCGTCTGTGGTGTTTTTAGACGCATCTGTGTCCAGAAGTCGCATCTAGGTTCTGGAGCCGCATCTGTGTCGAAGGTAACTGTGTCTGTGTGCATCAGTTTCAATTTTTTTTGGGTTTATTGACTTGGTTTTGGGTTTTGCATTTAATGTTTTAGATCTAGTTTATTTTGAGCTAACATTTTCAGATCTAGCTAACGAAATTGGTGCAGCTTGTCTTGAAAGCAAAATCATTTTGTTGAAGGCCCCTATTTTCACAAAGTCTTTTGGATTTAAAATTTACCTAACTTATGTGCTTGCAGGAAGGGGTGATTATTTGAAACAATCCAAACTACTAACAACTCTTTGTTGTAGGTCCTTGGCAAGGGTTTTTGGATTTTTATTGTGTGCCTTGTTTTCATAGACTAGCAAACACTTCAATTGGTGCACTAAATTGAATCATTGTCTTTTGTGTCTTGAGAAATAGGCTCTTTTTGTTTAATCTTTAGAGGCCTTGTCTTCTCATGTGGTCATTAGGACTACTAGTGAGAAGAGAACGACCCAAGTGGTAGCAAAAGAAAAGCCATCTTCTTCCAAACCACTATAAATAACTATATTCGTGGTGAAAACTATGGATAACGTGTGCTGATTAGTTCATACCGACACTATGTCTCCCCATAAACCCGTTTGATCAAATTTATTTGATCATTTATAGGGCGTAACCCCTACCGACTGGGAGCCTTCTGTATTTATAGAGTTGAAAGTGCCGCATGTACGGCCACACGAGCGGATGCCCTTACTAGCACCTTTTTGTTTTAGAAACCCAAATCCTTCTAGTTGTTGAGGTAGGAGGTCGGACCTCTGGTAGCGTCCCACACACATACGGTTCTTAGTAGAGATACAAAGTTCACCACGGGGATTTTTCATGGGGACTGATGCTTGGCTGACCCGAGAAGTGAGTGCCGAGGGTGGAGCCAGTGAGGTCAAGCATCTAAGTATCTACTCTGAATAGCGTAGCCTCGGGGGTAAAACCCCATGTGGGATCAACAACTATTGTCTTGGCCAGCCATAAGAATCATGCTTGACTTATTTTAAACATTCAGAACATTCAAGACCAAACAACAAAACATTGTGTCTTTTGTGTCTTCAAGTGTATACAAAAGATTTTTACATGAAACAAACACACTTTTCTTGGAGTCAATTTGAGTCTAGACACTTGCAAACATTGGGTCTTCATCAACACTGTGTCCTCTTGTCACCAAAAATAGTCAAACAGTCAGATTTGATCACAACAAAACAACTTCACAGATTGGAAAAAATTGCACAAATTTTGCAAAAATACGTCTGTGTCGGACATAATAGCATCTGTGTTGTATAACCACGTCTGTGAAGGGCAGAAATGCGTCTGTGTTTCCAGAATCAACAGTGCATTTTACAAAAATCTCAGAAACACGTCTGTGTTAAACAGAACCACGTCTATGTCAAGAAATCGCGTCTGTGCAGTATACAGGCACGTCTGTGATCAGAATTGAAAAAAAAAAATTGTTATAGTCTAGCAAACAAACACAGTTAGTTTCGGAATTATTGAGTTTCCTAAGTTATTTCTCCAGGTTTCATTTAGCATTCAACCTATCTTTGGGTCTCACATAGTCCATCATTGCTTCACACCTCACATTACATTCACATCTGTCTAAACTTGAGTCAAAAGGTCACTTGCTTGTCCTCATCATACTTTGTCAACACACTACATACAACAACATTTTGCTAAGTGGTCCCTCATCAAGGTCTATCACCTTTGGGTCTCATTTGGTCTTACTTAGAGTCAAGGTCAACTTACCTCATCAAGAGAAACTATCCTCTCTTTGGAAGTCACACCTACTCTACTACATACATACTTGATCTTACACTTTGGACATTGCAAGTACACTTCAGATTCATTTACATTCCATCCAACCCTTGGTCTTCCATACTTTTTCCATTTTCATCTAGTCTCACACATCTCGGTCAATACCTAGTTCATGGTTGAAACCCATCTTCAAAAATCTAGGAGAGAAACTAAAGAGGCTCAAGAGTCTGCAAACATGAGTTCTTATGAGTATGACAATGATATCTTTTTCAATTCTGATCATACTACATTACCTGACATGGATACCTATAGAAACATTCCAAATGTTGAGAACATGGACACTACAAACAACAATGATACACACAATGACAATATGGACAACTTTTCCGTACATTCAGTAGATGTGTAAGAATCCATTATGGACCCCCTCTTCAATCGACTGATTGAGGAAATAATGAGGAGAGATAGACAATACTTCTTACAAATGATGGCACAAAGTGGAGCCAAGATACCTCATGATTTTGACATGTCTCAAATAATGGAAAATCAACCTTTGCAACAAACTCACTCCAACATGGATCAAAGGAGGCCTAATAGTGGAGGAAATAGAGGACCACATATGGTACCTGAATCACCATCATCTTTGTTTCAAAAACCAGAGGTCCCACATACACATGGTCAAGCATATGATACTCACCTTCGTAGACCATTATGGAAGTCTTATGTAGAGAAATATGCTCAATCACATATCAACGCTAAGGATCAACCACCAAAGCAATTAGATATTCAAAGGCATGCTCAAAATTTGGACACAAGGAAACCCCATGTCAAATTTGGGGGCAACACATTAGAACATGACATGCCTGTAGAGTATGGTATACATGGACAAAATAGATATGGCATTCCTCAACATGAATCTATACCAAGTGGTCCATATACGTAGCATCATTATAGACCTCCTCCATATGAACATGTGTATGATCAATATCATCCATATATGCAACATGCTCCTCCTGCAATTGGCACCTCAAGCATAGGGTATGGTCCAAGAAGTCGATCTCCACCTAAGAGCAATTTGCAGCAACAAATCAGGGACTTACAAAAGAAAATGGAGGACAGAAATACACCAAAGCCAACATACACAATGAGAGAAATATGTCCTTATCCATTTGACAAGAGCATTCCAATGCCTCCATTTCCTACACACTTTGTGACACCTAAGTTTGATAAGTATAGAGGAAAAGGGGATCCTAAGGCACACATAAGATAGTTTTTCATAGCTTGCATTGAGGTAGCAGCAGAAGAGACATATTTGATGAGATTATTCCCACAGAGCCTAGGCGATCAAGCTATGGAATGGCTCTCCCAACTTCCACCTGGTATTAAGTCATGGGGTGACTTAGTAGAGGAATTTATTCAACATTTCTCCTACAACATAGAGACAAAGATATCAGTCACTACTTTGTGCAACACCAAGCAAAAAGAGGGAGAGTCTTTTGCATCATTTTTACAAAGATGGAGAAATCTAGCCAGCAAATGCTCTCGTGAAATTCCACAAAAACAAATGGTAGAGATGTTCACCCAAAATGTTAACAAAGACATTGGCTATGATCTAAGGAAAGCTTGTTTGTCCACCTTCAAGGATGTATTGAAAAAGGCTTAGTGACAGAAAAGGTCCTAATTGAACAAGGAGTCATTAAGATATTCAAGGAAAACAAAGATGACTTTAAAGGAAAAGACAAGCCAAGATTTTGGAATAAAAACAAGAACACAGTCAATGATGGTGTGGTGGATGCCAATACAGTGCGACCCAAATTCATTTTTTTTGGATCAAGCTCTACAAACAATCAGGTGAATATTCAAACAACTTCTAAATCATGAAGTACACTCCATTGGGAGAACCACTTGAGTCATTTTTCAAAAAGCTAGTGGCAAACAAGGTAATCACTATTCCAGATTTTCCTCCATATGAACCAAAGGTTAAACCAAATTGGTGGAATGATGATGAGTATTGTGAATTTCATTAGAGAAAAGGTCAAAAGACAAGAAATTGTCATCGACTGAAGAACATCATACAAGATCTCATTGATAGAGGTGACATTCAGATTGAGGGACACTCATCCAATCAAGAACATGAGATGTTTAAGGAACCATTCCCAAAACATGACAAGGGAAAAGCTAAAGCCACAGATGACCAAACCAACTATACCAAAGCAACCTATAACTATGATTCAACTATCAATCACATTTCGATGGACAATTACATTTCTACCATTATCATCAAGGACAAAAACCCTGAGAATTCTACCCAGAGACCCAAGATTGTCCTAAAAGGTGTTGGAACTTCTTCCGAACCTACCTCTGAATGTCATGTTACAACCCATCGAGGTAAAATCACTTTGCAAGGTGCTCTAGCCAAGAACACCACTTCCTCATCAACCAAGCCTGAGTATGACCTTGTAGAACAATTAGGGAAAACACCCACGCTCATCTCCATCCTTGAGCTTTTATGCATATCCCCCGCACATAAAGCTATTCTTGACAAAATCTTGAGAGACACTGCCATTCCTACTAATCTAAACATGGACTAGTTTCAAGCCATGGTGGGATACCTTTCCATTCCACATTCCCTTACATTCACAGAAGCTGACGACGCCTCCATAAGTCAGCCACATAATGCACCACTACACATTGAAGCCTTCATACACAAACATCGAATAAAATGAGTCCTAATAGATGGAGGAGCTGGTCTAAACATTTGTACATTGAGCACAATTAAACAATTGGGATATTCTAATAAAGCTGTGAATTCTACAAATCAAATCACTATCAAGGCATATGATGATGAAGAGCATTCATCCAAGGGCACAGTCACCTTACCTCTCAGAATTGGGCTAGTTATGAAGGATGTGGTTTGTCAAGTCCTAGATCTAGATCTCACTTACAACATATTGCTAGGGCATCCTTGGATTCATGAAATGAGGGCAGTCCCATCTACATATCACCAATGCATTAAGTTTCCTCACAATGGAGTGGAGGTAACAGTTAACGGTGATCCTAATCCGTTCATATACTACAATAACCTGAGATCAAAGACTGAGACCATCATTCCTAGTAATCATGAAGCTATTCCTTCTTCAGCATACATTGATCCTAAGTCATTAAAACCTTCGACATCAAAACAAGGTGAGCTTAAAGGAAAATTTCAAGACAAGGGTATGGGGGAATACACTTTAAATCAGACCATGTACTTATGACAAGTCATGAGTTCACCAAAAGAATATGGAAGACCACATCCTAATAAGCAAGTATCCATCAATGTACTTAAATGGGACCCTACTACCTTTCAAAGATGGGGAAAATTGGAAGAGGAGGACTTATACAAAATGCTTTACAAAGATCTTGAAAATGATACACAAGATCACATCAGTCTACCATGTGAGAAATATGGCAAAGGTTTCAAGATCCTACAAAAATTCGAGTATGATGGAAAAAGCCCTCTTGGGTTATGAAAGGAAGGCATCATTGAACCTTTACAACCTGAATTGACTTTCAAAAAGGAACGCTTGAAAGGACTTGGTTTTTTGACTTCCAAGGTCCACACTCAAAGGACAGAAGAAGCCTTACAAATCAAAGCTGCCAAAATTCAACAAGAGGGTCGCTATTCCACAGACTCTAACAAATGGGAATGGGGTTCAGACAAATCCTCCAGTGACTATGAGCTCACCGAGATATTTAGAGAGCCAAATGAACCCACAGAAGAAGAGGAATTTTATAAAAAGTTCAAATTTGGTCAAGAAACAACCCATGAGGATTCCACACAGTCCTTGTCTCAAGGTCTTAGGTTGAAATCACATAGGATGAGAACACCTGTCCCAGAATGTGCTACTAGTGATGATAATTTGGATTCGTTCATGATCGAGACTGATGAGGAGAGTGCCATCGATGACCTCGATAATTACCTTGACATACCCGAATATAACTGCATCTTCACTCTTATTCCCGCTAACTTCAAAGACATTAAAGGCTTTCCCCTTGTTCACCACCAACTCATTGACTGGGATCATGAAGGACCTGCATAGTTTGACACATTCCAAAATGATGAAGCTTTTATTAACTATCTTGGCATACAAGATGATCTTCCTCCTGGGGACCATAAAGCGGGATACACTATAGAACTCAATAGCATGGCATATTTTGGTGAGGGTGTCAGACCTTCCAGTTGCAAAAATGTGAAAATAAGAACAAACCAAGGGTCTTATGGCAAAAACCACATGGTGGCATTGTCTGACCCCAAAAAAGTAAAAAGAAAGGATGTATTTGAGGGCGAAAACCTCTCTGAGGCACCCAAAGATGGAAGGCTCGACATTCTCCCAGCATCATATGAGGAAAAGTCATCCATGTTGGTAGAGGAGACTATCAAAAAAAACATTGGTACAGAAGAGGTTCCACACAACATATTCTTGGCTCAATCATTGATAGAGTTAGAAAGGTCAAAATTCATAAGTTTCTTCAAAGAACAACAAATCAACTTTGCCTAGTCATATGCTGATATGCCTGGATTAGATCCGGATTTAGTAATGCATCATTTGATAGTTAAACTGGGGGCAAAACCAGTGAAACAGAAACTAAGAAAGATGCATCCACAAGTGGCATTACTAGTCAAAGCAGAACTTAAGAAATTATTGGATGTCGGATTCATACGCCCAATTGATTATCCTGAATGGATCTCCAACTTAGTGCCTATCAGTATACCAGATCGCAACATCAGAATATGTACATATTTTAGAGACATCAACAAAGCTTGTCCAAAGGATGACTTCCCATTACCAAATATTGACTTGATTGTCGATCTCACAATAGGTCATGAAATGTCATCATTGATGGATGGATTCTCTGGTTATAATCAAATAAGTATCGCGCCCGTGGATCAACACAAAACATCATTCACTTGTCCTTGGGGAACTTTCTACTAGAATGTCATGCCCTTCAGGCTAAAAAATGCAGGTGCTACATATCAAAGAGCCATAACTACTATCTTTCATGATCCCATGCACATAACTGTGGAAGATTATGTCGATGACCTCTTGGGAAAATCAATAGATAGAAATACACATTTGGGCATACTTTCAGTCATCTTTTATCGGTTGGAAAAATACAAAGTAAGATTAAACCCCAAGAAATGTGTTTTTGGAGTAACCTTCGGGAAGCCCCTAGGATTCATTGTATCCAAAAGAGGAATCAAAGTTGATCTAGCAAAAGTCAAGGCCATCTTGGAGATGCAACCACCAAGAAATATCAGTCAACTTCAGTCTTTACAAGGCAGACTCCAGTCCATACGAAGATTCATAGCACAACTTGCAGATAAGTGTAATCCTTTTCAGCACTTGCTACATAAAAACATCAAATTCAAATGGGATGATAACTGTCAATGAGCTTTCCAAACACTCAAAGATTATCTTTTGAATCCACCAGTTTTGATGCCACTAATTCCAGATCAGCCTCTATTACTATACATATCAGCTACTCCAACAGCACTGGGGGCACTCTTAGCACAACAAATTGCTGAGCGCAAGGAAAAAGCAGTATACTATATTAGTCGCACATTGGTGGGATATGAGCTAAACTACACACCAATTGAGCATGCATGTCTCGCCGTGGTCTTTGCTTCACAGAAATTATGACATTACATGCTCACTCATAAGACTAAGTTGGTTGCAAGAATCGATCCATTGAAATACCTTCTCAATAGAGCAACACTTACTGGGCAACTAGCCAAATGGGTAATGATCCTGAGTGAATTCGACATCGAGTATGTGGATGGAAAAGCAATAAAAGGACAAGCCATCATAGATCAATTAGCAGATGCTCTCATGATAGATGATGTTCCTCTAAGTTCAGAATTTCCAGATGAATCCATTTTAACAATGTCACATGCGAAGCCATGGCAACTGTACTTCGATGGCTCATACACATAGCATGGGGTAGGAGCTGGCATCCTCTTTATAACTCCTCAAGGGGATTCTATACCAAAGTTATACCACTTATCATTTCCTTGCACTAACAATATAGTGGAATATGAGGCATTAACAACTGGATTATGGATTGCAGTTCAGTGGAAGATCTAGGAACTTCATGTTTTTGGGGACACTTGTAATCCGTCAAGCAACTGATGATTACCAAACAAAAGATGAAAAATTAATGCCTTACAAACAAATGGTGGATGACCTGAAACAACACTTCACAAAGATAGATTTTGAGTAGATACCAAGAGAGTAGAATCAAGCCGCAGATGCCATGGCTACAATTGCTTCACTGATTGATCTACCTCCAAATGAGACCCGCTATGAGTTCTTGGTGGATAACCTTTTGGTTCCTTCATATGAAATCATTCCTACTAAGATGATAGGTGTCATCGGTCCCGAGTCCCAATTATATGGTTCCATTTTCACATACCTTCGTGACAATACCCTACCTCTTGATCTATCAACTAACCAACGTCACACTTTCATTCGCCAATCCTCTCGCTATGTCATTTTAGTTGATATCCTATACTGGCAAGGTCTAGATGGAACTCTTCTTAGATGTTTAGAAAGCGACAAAGCTCAAATTGTGTTACATGAAGTACATGAAGGGATATGTGGTCCACATGCTAGTGGTCCTACCTTAGCCAAGAAACTCATCAAGACTAGATATTATTGGCCCAATATGGAAAAGGACTCATATCAGTTTGTCAAGAAATGTAAGCAATGTCAAATTCATGGAGACCTCATACATGCGCCAGTGCAAAAACTTCAACCAATTGTGTCTCCTTGGCCCTTTTGTCAGTGGGGACTCGATCTCATAGGCAAGATTCACCCTCCTTCCAATGGTCATAAATTCATTATCACTGCCATAGATTATTTCACAAAATGGATTGAAGCCATGCCTCTCACACAAGTCACTAGAAAATAGATTGCTATGTTCATCCTCAACTATATCATTTGTCGATATGGTATTCCTTTTTCCATTATCACTAATAACGGGCATCCCTTCAAAAATCAAGATGTTCGTGAACTCTGTGACCACTTCAATATTTCCCATCATTTCTCCATGCCATATTACCCCCAAGGTAATGGTCAGGCTAAGGTGTCTAATAAGACAATCCTTAAAATCCTCAAAAAGATAGTCGACGATGCTGGCCGTAATTGGCATATCCAACTTAATCTTGTACTTTGGGCATACCGCACAAGTGTTTGCACACCCACAGAAGCTACACCCTATTCACTTATCTATGACGCTGAAGCCATCTTTTCTATTGAGGTCGAGCTACCCTCTTTACGAGTCTCTTTTAACATTATCAATGATGAAGACTATAGGGTCTCTCGCTTACAAGAACTGGAACTACTGGATGAACAAAGACAAACTGCTTTTAATCATCTCAAGGCTTATCAACAATGAATGAGTCACAGCTACAATCACAAGGTCAAGCCTCGCACATTTGAGGTAGGTGATTTGGTTCTCAGAGAAAACCCCAAAAATCAGCAAGATAGAGAGAAGAAGGGAAAGTTTGAACCAAATTGGCTTGGTCCTTACATCATTACAGTAGCATATGGATCTGGGGCATATCAGCTCTCAACTATAGAAGGTGAACCTTTGGAGGATCCTATCAACAGCATGCACCTTCGCAGATTTTACACATAGCTCTTCAGGGTATCCTAATTTCAAAAATACAAAAAAATAAAAAAAAATAAAAAAATACAAAAAAAAAATTCAAAAAATTTCAAAAATACAACAAAAAATTTATAAAACAAAAAAAATCGTTACTTGGTGAAAACCTAGCAAACAGGCGCCTTGTGACACAAAAACATTGAAAAATCGAAAAAAGTAAAGAGAAATAATTTCATCCAACGGTGAAAACCACTTCAGTGGTGCCCTGCGCAAGTACCATGGTGAAAACTGGGTCACCAGCGCCATACGTAGAGACATTGCTCCTCCCTTCTTCAGGATTCCATTTCATCCTTCACTTTGCACACACTCACAACCTATTCATTCATATAAAACTTACCCATTCCCATCATGGCTTGTTATTGATCTACCCAAGATTGGTTAGCCATTCATAATAAACCTCCCTTTTCACCTCCCTTTCCATCCATAATAAATCAGATCCTATCTGTGGCTAAGGCAAATCCTACGTCTAGTGATGGGTGTGGAACTAAGAACATCACATGTTTCGAGGAGTACAGTTTATTCCAGCTTCCTTCAGTCTATCCACGCACAATCCACAATAAAGCAACATTTACATCATAGATCCACAATAAAGTTTCATCTTCTCCGCAATAAAGTATCAGTTTCATGGATTCAGTCAGTTTTAGATGAGACACAATAGAAACAATGGGCTTCAACAAATCAAATCTTTCAACAGACTCAAACAACATATGGTTCAGTGCTATCTATCCTTTCTATGAAAGTAAACATTGTGACCACAATCAAATAAGACTTATACAAGTGACAAGAGACACTAAACTTGAGGACTACAGTGGATGTTGGTGTTGAGTCTTAGTTTTCTTTTGATTTTATCTTTTCCAGGATGTCTCTGATTAGAGATTCTATCTCCAGCATGTCTTTGACTAGAAAGGCGAGGATGGGGTATTGTCACCTATTTGTATTTGTTGTCTGTGGATTGTCTCTTAGTAATGCTATGACTTGTCCAAGGATATGAGGACACTATGAGTCTAGTATGAACTGGGGCATTCCTTGTTTGTGACTATCTTATCTCCATGCAAATAGGTACAATGGCTTTCTGGGTCGAACATATGCCTTGATTGTCATAGCCTACTTGCCATAATAAAGCTCAATGATGATAATGCACAAGAAACTCTTTTCACTTTCATATATTCTATCTTCCATCCCACGTTCTTGATTGACTTTCATCATCCTTCCTGAGTCCGTGTCACCTGCTATCACATGACTGAGTATAATGACATGCCAAAAACATTTGCATTTCATGTAGTTTCACCTACATTATCACATGTTAGCATTCCATACATACATATAGATATCACAATTGCATCACATCTTGCACACAACACATGTTAGCACATTTTGCATTTTCATCATGTCAATAATCTTTTGCATCATCAATTTCATCTGCATTTCATACATTCGCATTTGCATCATGCATACACATATAAAATATAAAAGAACAAAAATATTGCATTTCATCATGTACATATTTGCATCCATATCATAATTATCACATAGAAACATATATCATGAAACATCTCATCACATAGGTACACATGCATATAGCTGCCACAAAGATGAATCATCTCATATATATATATATAAAGTGTCATGATACAATGATATCAAAATCATATGGCTACAATCACTCAAAGGTGTCTACATCATCATACAAAAATGATACAATACTGATACATAGGGAGCCCTCTACGGATATGATGAACTCCCTCCCTTGGAGCCACCTGGCCTTGATGAAATCTGAGCCCCCGAAGGACCCGCCCCAAGATCATCCCTCCTATCCCCTCTATCTAGTGGTGGTGGAGGACCCATAACCCCACCACTAGATGCATGTCTCCTCTAGCTCCCTCCCGTAGCTGTCACTGTCCATGATGGTCTATGGAAGCTCCTCGCCCACTGATCAACTAGCACCACACCATAATAGAGATTCTGCCAGTAACCGATCTCCTCCCCTGCCCACAGGACATAGGCATATCCAGCCCTTGTGTCCTCTATCGCTTGCCTCCCAGCCCTCAGTGTTGTCTCAGCCTCTATGTAGCGCTGAATGGCCTGATCCTACTCCCGCTCAGTATCTCTAAGCCACCTCCTAATCCTATCCCTCTCCCTCTCCAGGTCCTGGATCTCATCTGTCTGTCCCTGACAGATCTCCCTCAGCTCCATCAGTTCATCCTCCTCTGCCTCAGCTCCCTGTGGCTCTTCCTATGGCTCCCCCTGTATGGGTGCCTGCCCCTGTGCTTGTGCCTATACTGGTGCCTATCGCTATGCTTGTACCTATCCCTGTACCTACACTTGTCTGGGACCCTGTTCAGTTGGCACCTGTAGTGGTAATCCACCATGACCCCTCACTACCCGAGCCTGTCTATCCTCTCCACCCTCCCTCCATGGCACCACCCTCCTCTCTCCAACTGCCCCCCTCCTCCTCCATCAACCTCTACCCCCATCATCTCAATCATCATCCCCATCCCCACCACCATCTCCATCTAGTAGCTCTCTTGGATCCATCAAGCGTGAGAATGGATGCTCAGTCTAGTATGCTGTGTACTCAGCATCCATGCCAGCATCCTCGATCTCTGGCCACATGTCCCAAGGTAGAGCCATCATCTCTACTAGCTATGTAACAACCTGATCATATGATAATAATGGCCCAAACTACACCTAATCCCTGACAGTCCATGCATACATGCCTGAACCCTGTGACATCCGCTAAATCCTGCCGAACTGCCTGCCCACCCTGTCCACTAGCTGCCTCTCTAGTACATAGGGCATCTGCCCAATCAGATACCTACTTCAGAAGGTGTAGGGCAGCTCTACCACATCATCCTCCTACTGCTCGCATCCCAGGTATGGCCTCCATATAACCATATCAATGTCATCAATCACCCACTACCAGTGATCATGTCGTACAAGTGTATGAAACTATGTCCATGACCTCTGCCCCTAAAATGTATCGGTCTCATCACTGGCAGATGCTCATAGGCCCACACCTTTAGCAATGTGACCCCGCAGCCCAATCCCACTGACCCATGGTACACAAACTGATGCAGCTCGTAATATAGGTGTGCTAGCACACACGGTCCCCAGGCATATCTGGTGTGCTATGTCACTAGTGTCTCCAATGCTCCTCCCCAGCCCATAGCCAACCCTCGTGTTGCTCTATCAGGACACAAGAACCCACTGATCACTTCTCCTATCACTGCTAGTAGCGCTAATCCTATAGCTGTCATGGTGTCCCAAGCCATGTGCCCTGCCCTCATCTAGAGTCCTGGGTCCTAGAACACTCATCTCAGGGCCTCCCTATCTCTATCTCAATCGTAAGGAATCAGCTCCCCATCGATCAGTATCCTCAGGATCCTGTATACATCCTTGAGGGTGACTATCATCTCCCCCATCGGTAAATGAAAGGTGCAAGTCTTGGAGTGCCACCTCTCCGCCAGTGCAGTCAGTAGTCCCATGTTCACCCGAAACTCAGGCACATACAGAATATGTATCAGACCCATAGCCTCAATAGTTGCTTGGTCCTCTAAGGTCAGCTCAGGTTGCAATCTCTGCGTCGATGGAAATCTCTCCCGTGACTCCAACATAGGCAAATACTCCTGCAGTCAAGCAAATCAATCATGTCAGTCATCGTGGCATTCATTGTTAATCACAAAATGCTACTTTTTATCTAAGTGCATATGGCATTCTATCCTAGTGACACTCACTGTTCATCACAAAGAGTTGCTATCTATCCTAGTGACACTCACTGTTCATCACAAAGTGTTGCTATTTATCCTAGTGGTACTCCTTGTTCATCACAAAGTACTACATGTGTGGCACTCACTATTCATCACAAAGTGCTGCTCATATTTGCACTCCCTCTTCATCACAAAGTGCTGCTCATATTTTAGTACTCCCTATTCATCACAAAGTACTATATCTTGGTACTCACTATTTATCACAAAGTGCCTTGATTTATCCTATCCTAGGGCCTCTGCTTGAGTGAATCCTCTTGAGTAGTTTCCTAATTGGCAACGTATGTTCTATCACAGAATTGTCAATCCTAGTCTTCCCTAAAGGACCTGCTTGAGTGTATCCTCTTAGCAGCTTATCCAATCGATAGCGTATGTTCATCACAGAATTGTTGATTTGACCTAGAAGACACAAATTCACATTTTTTGGACACAAACGCACTTTCCTGACATAAACGCACTTGAAGACTGCATAAACGTGCCTATGCTCTGCACAGACGCGCTTGGGTGACACAAATGTGCCTTTTTGGCATAGATGAACCTACACAGCACAGAGGTGGCCGCATTCAGCATAGACGTGTTTTTCATCACAGATGTACCTAGCACAAACATAGACGAGCCTAGCGAGCATAGATGCCCCTAGCACCAATGCAGACGCGCCTGGATGTTTTTGACATTTTTTTGGACCCTAACCTAGAGTGCATTTATTACCCTATCTAGCATGCATTAATGACAACAATAAATGCAACAAAGTATGAGGAGTTTTTGTGGTACTCACTGGCTCTCCTGCCTCTACTGGCCTCTGGAATCAGCGAACGCAGTCCAATCTATGAACGAAAGCCATCACTACTGACTACTGCTGCTCTATTTTCACTCTACACTCTGCTCTCATGGATGTGTGGATGACAATGAGGATGTATTTCCCTCATGGTCTATTTATAGACTGCCCTAGCCCTAGCCCTAGCCCTCGTCTCTCGAGTCAGTCTTCATTATCTTGTGACTCTGTCACTTTATTCAGTCAGTCCATTCTATCTCATCTTTCTTATCGAGAGATTCTCTGCAATCTTTTCAAACATTTTCATCCAATCTCTCGAGGGGGCATATCATTCCCATCTTGGGGCAACTCTGTATCAGTTCATCTTATCTTCTTTGAAACAACGCAACAAGCCGCATTGTCTCAAAGAGGGGCAAAATGTAGACACCTAAAATTGTCCAGTCTAATTAAATAAATATTTTATTTATTTAATTATCTAAGCTTAATTCTTCTATTAATTAAATAAATATGTATTTATTTAATTAATTCATTTATCCTCTTCTAGCCTTATTTCTCATTTAAATAAATACATTTATTTATTTAAATTATCCTTTTCCTAAATTAAATAAATATCTTATTTATTTAATTGATCCCACTTCTTCTATTAATTAAATAAATCTTTATTTATTTAATTAATTCATTAACCTTTTCTACCCATGACACATGTCATTCATCTCTTAATTCATACACTACCTACCCTTTTCATTATTTTATTATTTCTTTTACCTACCCTCTAATTATAGCCGACCTCCTTTTACACCTCTCAATCTTATCCCTCCATTTCATATAGTGTCTTCTATATAAGGAGATGCTTTCTTCATTATCAACCCTAATCAATCATTCTAATCAATCTATGCATCTAACTAACTACTTGATCAATTGACTACATTATGCTTGGCACTTTCATATGCGATCCTACTTGCAACCACATTTCGTTCTTTGCTGAGCTCTTGTGCACATAAAATCTGAGAGCAAATATATCAAGCAAGATCAATGGAAATAGGAAGAATGGAGATCCAAACCCTATTGGACATGTGATGGTATAATCTTTGTGATTTCATTTGATTTGCATTGTCTTAGGTAATCTTCATATGTTATGGTGGATCTTTGTTGTTGTTAGGCTAGGGTTTTGTGGTTGAGTTCATTTAGTCTTTCAACATTGTTGTTATCCATTTTCACCATAAACACCCACCAGTCAATGTTCTAAATGCAACAAAGTTGGTCATAATTCAGAAAATTGTAGAATGAATGTAAGATGTTATATTTGTGGAAGATTTGGACACTTATCTAATCAATGCAGAACACATACCAACATAGGATATGGAAAAGCTATTCAGAAAAACAATGTGACTTGTTATGCTTGTAACAAGATTGGACATATTGCTAAATATTGTAGAAGTCAGACATCAGCGGTAAACAACAAAGGACCCAGCCTGAAAGGTAAATAAAAAGTTGAAGAGGTAAAGCAAGAATTCTCAAAGCAATGGATAAGAAAGTCAGATCAGAATGTTGATAGGAATACTCCTCCACCAACAGAGTAGATTATCACTCCACCGGTAGGAAACTCTTCATCTAACTGAAGGAAAATCCTTTGGGGGTTTGGCAACTAATTGAAAAACATGCTATTATACCCTCGGTTGATGGTGAGAAGTTGAATTACTTCTTTACTGGAAAGATGTGTTAAGTTTGACTTAACCGACAAACATTAAATGTGGTAGTTGGAGGAAATAACATTATAAAGTAAGTGTTTTGGCTCCTTTTTCATTCGTCGAACATTCAAACCTCTGAGAGCACAAAAATTCCCGAGCGAAGGTATCCTTAGCAAAAAAGTGAAGTAGTTCATCAAAGCACTCATCCTAAAGGCAGATTGAGGTATTTATAACTATGGCTTCTTCATCTGCACCTAAATTTATTGCAAACCCTACTGTGATTGAGGTTATCAAGTGTCCTAGACCCATATTCAAACTTATTCCTAAAATTGTGAAAAAGGATGATATTCTAGGAGCATTTTCGAAAATACGTAAGGGAGTAGTTTATGCAGAGGATCCTAGAATATATATACATTGTCATATTGAGGAATTAGGAGATGATGAAATTAAGAACATGTATAGGACTGTAATCTGTGATGAAAATGGTAATATCAAACCGGAACACAAGGTAGTGGAAACCCTAGGTTTTGTGGATATTCTTAGCATTCCTAAATTTCCTAAAGATGTGATAAGAATAGTCCTAAGCAGAGTCCATTGAAAATTCTTTTGGTTGGATTCCATCCATAAGATCACCAAAGAAGCAGTTAGGGTAGTAACAGGGTTACCTTCCACCGGTAGCAGGCCTGACAAAACTAAGAAACATCCAAATGACACTATGACAACCTTAACCGACGCAACATTTGACAAAAGATCCCTAAGAGTAAATGATGTGAAGGACATAAATATCAGATTTATCAGTATGATTCTTGGCTATAAGACTACACATGCAAATAGGTTAAACTCAGTATCTAGCCTATGTATTAAAAGTGCATATGACATGGTAAATGATAATACAAGAATAGATGTGTGTGAATGGCTTAAAGATGAGTTGATAGACAACCTAAAGAAAATCAAAGGTGATAAGAAAGGAACATTCAGATTTGAAAATCTTCTTGTATGTTTAATGCTATACATTACCAAGGAAGTACCTAGTATTGGTAGGAAAGACTTTGATTTTGATATACTGGTAGGAAAGCAACTATTGGACATATTAAACAACATGAGAGAAAATAGAGAGAAACATATAAATGAACATTTTCAAGCACCGAAGGCTCCAATGAAGACAAGAGTAAGGCTATCTCAAGCAATTGTGGATAAATATCAAAAGGAAATATGTTTTGTAATTAAGAAAGATAAAATCTGGATGGAGGCAGTTGTCCCTAGAGCTATTTGGGTAACCGAGATGGGATAGGAAATAGATGATAACCTAATTAAGACTTATGCAAAATCCCTCCTTGAAGCACCGAAGGAACCATCTGAGAAAGTTTTTGGTAATGCAAAAACAATTGAGAGTGGTATTTAGTCTCAGAAAAGAGTCAAGAAGACTGAACAAATAGTGAGGAAAAGTACAAGACAAGCTAAAGCAATTAAGGAATATGTATTAAACAAAACTGGTATTAAGGAAAGTGAGTTGGAAGGACTTCAACCGGAAGCTCATCTTCCACTGGTTGCAACTTCTTCTGAAAGTGATATACCGGCTGAGTTCAAAAGGATAGTAAGGAAAAGAAAACCCTCACTGGCACCCTCACCTACACCCAGAAGAACAAGACAAAAAAAACAGGCAGTTAGGCCTCTAGCTAAGAAGTTAACTCCAAAGAAGAAGAAGGTAAAATAGGATATTGCTCCACTGGACAAACTTCTAAGTGAAATAACAGAGGATGGAAAACTGAAAAATATTAGCAAGTTGTATAACACACTTTCCACTGATGATAAAGAGAGCATAGAGAATAGTGTAATTTTACACTTAGACATATACAAGAAATTTTGGATGGAGATTGTTGATGAAATACCCACTGATTTATACTGACGAATAGAAGCTAGAAGGGTAGCTATTGTTGAGCTAGATAAAAAGATAAAAATAGAAAAATTACTTGCAGTTCACCCAGTGAACTCCATTGAAGAGATAGATCAATTAATCAGTGAGGCCAACTAGACAGTATTTTCAACTGGTCACCGACATGTAGCACTAATGGCAGGAAGAGTGAATGAAATCACTGAAGAAACTATAGATCAATGGGATATATTCTTTGTTGAAAAGGAGAAACAAGAAGAACTTAATAGACCTAAGACTATCAGAGTCTACCAAAAGGACAGGGATAAGGGGAAAGGTAAGGTAGGTGGACCTCCCAACCTAAAAATAACTAATAATTTGCCCCCACCTCCTTTTGATACTCCACTGGTAGAAACTGTTGACACACAATAGGCAATAGAGAGTATGGAGACTCCTCATGAGGAAACAAATCCTGAGTTTGAAATTTTGTACACTATGAACATAGACACCCAAGATGTAAATATTGTTGTTGATAAAGAGACCATTGAAGATAAGAAGAAAGATGTGGCTATTGAGCCACCGACAACAGATGTTGAGATTAAGGTTGAGACACAAACTGAACAATCAGTTGATTCCCTATCTACTGGAATGGTGACTGATACACAACCCACTGAGCTAGAGCAACAAACTGACAAACTAGTTGAGACGTCGGCAGTGGACAATACAAAGGTGCATACTGAGAAATTGACAGTGAATATTGAAACTTCATCGGAGAAACTGGTAGTAGAGAGCATGATAAAACCCACTGAGACATAGGTTGAGAAATAGGAACAGAAATAGGTTGAGGTACGGGTTCATGCAGAAACAGTGCCACCGGCAACAGCTAAGAAACCCAAGCCTTTTCTAATAGAAATGCAAACACAAACTAAAACCTACCAGAGGTCAATACAAGCAAAGAGGTTACTCACACTAGCGGAATGCAGATTGTTGGTTCTTCCATGACAAAATTCAAACCAACAAATGTGACAGAGTTATTATTGGACTCAATTAAGAAAATCATAGAGTGTAGTGCACAAGCATATAAGGCTATTGATGATACAATTCCTATTCTAAAATTGATAGCACCCAAGTGCAATGTGGAAAATAAAGATTCTTTAAATCAACTAGACACGTTGTCTAAGTATATCATCGATAACATTGTGACAGTTGATCAGATAAATGAGGAGACATTCAAAGAGAAAATGGAGAAAGAAAAACATAAATTCTTTGATGAGAAAATAAAGAAGTGCATGGGACAATTTGATACCCTTTTACTGGCACTAAGAAAAACAATAAAGGAGTTTAAGGAGTTGTATAGAGACACATGTAAAACTAATATTTTGACAGTAGATATAGATAGGGAGATCAGTAAGGTACAAAAAGGAATAAATGATACAGCTAACAAATTCATTGATTTATCTAAACCATTACCAGTTATAGAGCAGAAAATAGTAGGTTTTGATGAGAAACTTGAAAAATTGGAAAAAGAGAAGGAAAGAATAAAAGGAAAGGCAAAAGATCTTAAATGCAGACTCAGTCCCAAATTAGACTACCTCATCTCTTTGAGAAAAGAGATCTCAGAGGAACTTGTTCAAGGACTGAAGACACCAGAAGAGAAAATGCAACACCTCGCCGATACAATTCAAATAACAGAGGCCGCATTGAAGGACAGTAGCAGGTTCACTGAGAGCCTGAATCTTGTATTGGTAGACCTTTTCCAGATTGTAACCAACCGGTTACAAGGATCAAGCTAAAACTGCACTCAGTTGACACTTTGACAACCTTTGTCATTGATGTCAAAGGGGGAGTAGTGGAGCTAAGAAAAATCCAATGACACAAGACATCATCAGCTCAGGGGGAGCATTTTTGACAACACAGTTTTGGTAAGACAATTTTGGCAAAACATTTTTGGATATACAATTTTGTATTTTTATCATGAGTGTTGCCATCAATGCCAAAGGGGGATATTATTGGAAAATGCACACTCCAATGTGAAATTGTAGGTGATTGAAGGTATTGTCATTGATGGAAACCTTACAATCATATGATACCGGCAGACACCAGCATCGGCAGACTCAACACCAGCATACAGTTCACCAGGACCGAAAAGAAAGATTACCGACACCATGGCTGATAGGAATTTTGTATAAATGTATTTTGTATTTAATTGTAACAAATTTTGTAAGATGAATTGGTGGATTTTAATATGACTCATATAAGTATGGGATTATTGTAGATCATTTAGAAGTAGAGAGGATGGAAGGATTATTGCAGACCTAATATGTGAATTATAAAGCAGATTTTGGATAAGGGTTTATGAATATTGCAGAGCTTAAACTGATACTGAACCTAGCATAGTAGATGATGATCTGAAGTAGTACATGACATTGGATTTGTATAATCCATTTTTGTAAGTCAGTGAGACTTCTTTTGTAACTGAGCAGTGAGCTCTAGGCACTTGGCCTTCCTGCATGTGTAGGCCCATATTGTAAACAGTAATATTCCCTTATTGGCCAGTAAGCAAATATTGTGGGTCACAAATCCCACCGAGGTTTTTCCCACATCAATTTTCCTCATTAAAAATATTGTGTTATGGTGTGTCTTTCATGTTGTGGTTGTTATTCTTATTTACTGCATTAATTCTGGTTTACTGATACACAATTTTAAATTGCTTTTCATATTATAAGTTAAGAAAATTCTATCACCAGTCAGATACTGATTCACCCCCCCTCTCAATATCTTTGGGAATCCTAACAACTTCATCTATCCCAACAACTCAACATGCCTTCTCTATCAGTCCAATACATATCCCTGATTTCATGCACTTGAGGCATTCCTTTGATTCATCGATAGATCTGGTGTGAGCCTTCAAACACCTACCTTTTCCTCTTCTTACTTATTTCACATATCTATAATGCACACTATGCATAATAGGAGATAATCTCCACTTACCGATGGTAGTGGATCCATGTCATCTTCATCCTATAATGCACACATGTGACTTTCTTGTTTGTGCAACATATCTTCAAACAAGAATATGTGATCTTGTTGAGGTACATTCATTGTCATTCATCACTTCACATGGTGACTGCATCCTCATCTGGTGGGAGTTCTATTGTTCTACATCCACACAACATACCACTGACTTGTACATCCTTCTTCTCCTATGTTGATCTGATTCAGGTAACATTTTTCCTCTTCATCACAATAAAAATCCAAGCATCCTGCTCATTGTCAACACATCACTTACCAGTTGAAAAACTCTCCTTACTGGTGATAGATTGTACCAGTAACATGTCCATTTCATCCACACAAGTCAAAGACTCACTTGTGTACCAATGACTCCAGTGAAAATTCCTTTGAATGATATTCTTCTTCTTTACCTTACCGGTGTTCTACAACACAAGGTGATATCAAAGGTATCTCAACCTGTTCTCATTCATGACAGTGTTGCGCATACATCTCTTATATCAGTAGCCCTTCTTATACCAGTTGACATCAATGACAACATGATGCCAACACTAAATTGGGTCTGAGTCTATCTAGGTTATGAACCAGCTTAATGTAATGTGCTGTTTGGACTTCTCGATGTGTTTCCAGGATGTCTTATGGGTTGGATATTATTTATTTGGTCTCAGGATGACATGTTTTGTAAATATATAATTTCTTTATTGTCAAGTGGCTGACCTTATTGTTTGTGGTTGAGGATTTGTATAAATATGATGTAAGATCTTATTGTAGGTTGTATGTATGGATATGGGAATGGTATGCAAGCGAATAATGTAATAATCATTCATGCAAAGGGTTTGGTCGATCGTTGATGATCGATTTGGGTTTATGCAAGAAGATTAAGTCCTCTTGTACTAAGCTTAACTAGAACTATACTCAGTCATAGGAGATGCTATCATTGCAGTTCATTCTCTCTTTTGGATTGTAGTCTGAATTTTTATGTAGTCAGTGAGACTCCTTTTGTAATGAGCATTGTTCTCTAGGCTATTGGCCTTCCTACAAGTGTAGGCCCCTCAATTTGTAATCACATACTTATTGCAGAAGTATTATTTGATTGTGGGTAGGCTTCCCACTGTGGTTTTTCCCTTTACCGGGTTGTGCACATACAAATCTTGGTGTCATGTCGATGGTATTTATTCTATAATTGTTGTTTATGCTTAATTGGTATATATGTTATTTTGGTAATTGGTTTATGTATTCTGGTATTGATCTTTTGGGTTCTGGTATTAAAGTTTTAATTGCTTAAGATTCTGGTAATCTAGTGACAACTGATTCACCCCTCCCCCCCCTCTCAGTTGTCTTTCGGCTATTTGAATTGTCTAACAAAAACTCAACCTCCAAAGCATATTAAAACAAAAAGAGCATGATCCAGATAAGATACACTACCTCAATTAACATGAAGCCAATCCAACTGACAACATTGAAAATAGAAAAACATAACTTCCTGTACAAATCAAACCAACACCTAAAAACTAAACTAAAACACTATACAAACCAAATGAACATGTCCTCCAAGAATTCACTCTTGAATCCACATATCAGAGAATCGCGAAACATTCTCTGGACCAGTTCTGATAGTGTTGGTTAACAAATTTGTCCCTTTCTTTAAATTATAATGTTTTCTTTCTTTGAATAATAATATGACTCTTGTACACCCCTTTATGAAAGGAAAAAAATAAACCAACAGTTGGATGAACCAATTACAAATCCATCCTCCGTATTAGGGGTCAGCTCCTCGTATGATTTGCAATGAATTTTATTTAGAAAACTTTGAAATGAATACACTTTTAACTAGAAAGTGTGGAAAGGCTTTAGCATTCATCTAACAACACAAAGGAATGCTTTTAAAATAAAATAGAAAGAATATTCTGAAGATCAATTTCAAATAAGAGCTCACAGACTCCAATTTTCACACATGTTCATTTCATAAATTCAGAGAAAAAGAAAATGCATAGAGTATGAACTCTAATCGATAATCTCTCATGTCTCACAGGATAAGGGGGATCAACACAACTCAATCCACAATGAATTTACTTGCAAATAATGGTAACAATGAATCCAGAAAACATAGGAATAACTGATAATAAAATGATATCATGCACATTAGTTGATTTCTCAAGAAAGATCACCAATCCTCGAACACATAGATTCAAAGACTGCACATCATAATATTTTATTGATAAGCCAGTCATTCCAGTTTTAAGAAATTCATATAAAATAGATTTTGTTTGTTCCTTCAAAAATCACAGTTTTTCGGACCTTAACATAAACCTACTTTCTAGCTTAAATAGCCTCCAGGCTCATAGTTCGTTACATAATCATTAAAACTTAATTTTAACCATAGGTTAAAGAAACTATTTGCTAAAACCAAGAGAAACTAAAATAACGGCAACAAAAAGCCTGATAGCTCATCCCCTAATTGATCATGAATCTGACGTTGCAGAGGAAGTCATTGGTCTATCCTGCTTTTCTGCAGAACTACGCATGCCACACCACTCTAAATGTGTCACCAAGAAGTTCAGGATGACTTGAAAATAGGGGAGTCAAATATGATGAATTCGTTGTTTCCAGACCTCCTTATCCATATTCACTTGTGTCACCCTTGCCTTGTGTGCTTCCAGATGGTCAGAACAAACCATGAGCATTGACTCAATCCTGGCTACTTTTGAAAAATCATCCGTAGTCAAGGATTTTTTCTTCAGAATGAACTATATCCTTTCTTCAAATATTTTTGTCATATCTGTGGCGGCTTCGATTGTCTAAGCATTATCTTTCATAAGTTGGATATCAATGCATTTAAGATATTTTTGCATTGTATTGATTAAATCTATCAATCCTTTTAGCAATTTAGTGGATTCTTCGTGACCCTGTTTGAAAATTGAATTACGCCACTCCGTGTTTTTTATTGATACATACAATACATTGTCATCCAATCTTTCCATAGGTTTTTCAGCCAAGAACTTTATCACTCCAATTTTTTGTATATCATTCATATGTGCAAGAACTACCACCTATTTGGTCCTTTCTTTCTCCAAGGCAACAACCTCTAATTCTAATTCCTTTCTCACAGTCACAACATCCTCATATACTTTCACCAGACTAACAATATAGTGTGAACCTTGTTGTATTATGAGATCCAGCCATTTATTGAACATCTCCACGACCATTTTGTTTCTTTAAGCTTGATCCAACATCTTTTGATTTGCTAGAGATTTGGGATCAAATGATACTGCCACCTATGACAAGGGTTGAGGATTTGGATGGTGAAGGGAATTGATGTACTTAACCATTTGAGTGATGATCTGCTTTAGCTCCCTTTTATCCTTCTCATCCTTCCATGATCTAGAAATCCTTCTCTTCATGGAAGACTCCAAATGTTTAAGATCAATGACTTGTGAAGCAACCCCTAGATCAATCTTTTCTACTATGAAATTATCCTTGGTAGCTTTATCTGAGTCTCTATCTGGAATAGGCCTGTTGCTTCATCTACCTCAAGCATCATTTGTGTTTTGAGTCTTTTCGGCTTGGATACCTTTCCAAGACACTTACTGACCATATCTTCTATAGGGATTGTAACTAGAACCATCCTATGTTTCTTCCCAACAATAGCTTCTAACCATCGAGGTGTGTTTGTAGGTTCTTTGGATGGAGGAGTTGTCTGAGTATCTGGTGAATTGACAATAACCAGAGTGTTCATGGGATTCAATTCACTCTCTATTTCTTTACCTATTGTCCATTTCTTGTACCGTAGGTTCACCCAAATCCTGTTGATCCATTATTACTTCAACCTCTTCACTTGGATCTAGGTCCACAACAATCTGGCTCAATGTTGGCTTTTTGCTCTTTTTCTTGCTCCTCGACCGAGTTACTTGAGCTGCTGTAGAACCTAACGATGCCCTTTTTGATCTTTAGGGTTAGATTTTTTCAACAATTGACTTTGAACGACCTGCAATATCAACAATTTCATTAGTGGAAGAAATAGGAAGTTGAGTCATAGCATGTGAATCAACTCTTAGTTCATGGGAGGATATTAGTGATCCTTTCTTAAATTTTTTATCTCTCAACTACTTCTCAGTTCTCCTTACAACATTAAAAGTTTTAGCTTGAATATTATCATCCTCCTTTTTATTCCAGTCAATCTTAGGGATTGGCTTTTCTTGAAATTCCTTGTTGAATTTAGGATCTGGAATTTTTTCCCTTGTTTCCTCCTGTACTTTGGATACATTGATAGGAAGCTTCATGGTAATTATCTATTGAAGAGTAAATCTTGACTACAGTCTCCTCCTTACCTCATATTCATCAATGCAATTCTTCTAGTAATCTTCCAAGCGAGGTTCATGACAGAAGTGGTCGTCCATATTTAGGTTTCCACGACATAACCTCTGCTATCAAACCTATGTCTAGCAACATAGGGCTGCAAGTTCATCCTCTTAAATTCCAATTCCAAATTTAAAGCATCAGATATGAACTTACAACTATCATATCCAAGTTCAATAAGAAAGGCAACTCTAGATTCACCTTTTGCCCCCAACCTTTATCAATATGAGCTAGTTGCTTGCTCACCTCTATGAGCACATAGCTATTGAAGGCATACCTAGGTAGCTTGAATGGTTCACCTTCAACACCACCTACCTGAAGATAGGTGAACCTAGGAAATTGAATGAAGAAGCTTCTGTATATACTTATTAACTCAATTGCTTCAATTGACATTCTCTTGTTCATATCACCCTATAGTTCAAAAGCAAGTATCCCTACGAAGACACCATTCCATCTGGAAATATGTTCTACATGTTTCTACTACTATAACAAAGGATAGTAATCATAAACCTTCATGCCATCCACCCATGGCTCATCAACAAACCAGGCCAATCTCTGGTATAAGCTAATATGTATAAAAGATAAGAGGACATAAAAAAACTAGACATACCCACAAAGTTACGCAAACCTTCTTGGAGTCTCTCTATAATTACCTGGGCCCAGTCAAGATATTTTTCAACAGATAATAGCACCTGAATGTAAAAATGCATCCAATCTTCCTAGTAAAAGGAGTGTGAATTTTCTTTTAGCCTATTTAGTAGTATAACAATGTCTCGCACTTTTGTGATGAAGTGCCCTCTAGTAAGGGGCTTCGGCAGTCGTGACCCTCCCTTTTGAACTTTAAGGAGTCAGTTTCTTGCAATTACACTTCTATACACACTCTTCTTCTCAGAGAAGAAGGCGCATGAGGTCCCAATTGACCAGTCCTCATATGATTCCTTGTGTGGGATTCCCATTTCCGCCATTACTATTTTATTATTGATACCAACTAATAGCTCACCATTTCTATTTATTATACATCTATTCTTGGTATCATACCTATTCATACAAGCTACCACAAAATTTGGACATGGTGCAACAAGTGGAAATGCAGCAGCTTCAACGAGACCACTTCTCACTATTTTCTCCATTATTGAACCAACTTGAGGGTTCTTGGTTCTTTCTAAGAAATCCCCTAGATTGGCATGAGCCAAGGAAGTATCATCTAAATCTAGTAATATGCTCACTAAACATGACGTCCGACCAAGCTTCGGCAATACAGGCCTCATACTGCCTGTCTGTACTTTTAATAAAGCAATTCTAAAACAAGGTAGAATTCTACTCCAACAAACAAAAGATTTTCTTCCTACACTGATAAATCTTTAGAACTAAAGAAATACAACATAGGGGAATCGTTTGAACTTACCCATTACCACCATGAATTTGTGAAACCTTCTCAGGAAAGTAGAGGTGAATTTACCTTTGGCGTCTCCAATTCGCTCAATTATAGCAGCTGCAACCCTTACAATTAATGAAGATGAATTCATATATCCTTTTTGAACAAACGGGTAAAAACCAAGAAAACTACACACACTTCATAATGATTCATTTAAATGTGTGAAGTAATAGTGAAATGACTGAAAACCTCACACTTTCTTAATTTCCCATCACTTCCTCACAAATAGTTAATGTTCTCATGATTACTTTTCAAATTTAGAAATTTAAATGGTTAGATGTCAGGAATATTCCTTCTTTCCGTGCCGCTTTCAGTGTTAACAAAGTCTTTAGAATCAGCTTGAAGTGAAACTTTTTAACCTTGAGCCATCTTACAAATACTTATATGGTTCAAGTTCATCTAGGAAGAACAACAATGAACTAGTCGCTCAAAACAATATCGGGAACAAGAAATAACCATGACTAACAAGCAAGAACTTTGAACCTTGAACCAATGAACCAAAAAGACAATTGGTTCAAGTTTCAAGTTCAAAACCAACTTAAAACACATTCACACCTGCTCATTAAATAACACTACATAGCCACGACTCACAAAAAGATGTTTTGAACCTTGAACCAAAAAAGGTTCACGGGTTCAAATTTCAAAACACATAACAATAATGCGCTTTCTTTGGTGGAGATAAAGGTCTCTAAATACATTTACCTGAAACGCACCTTGAACCTTGAACCTATTCAACTATTTTTAAAGTTCAACGGTTTAGGTTCAAAATGAAGAGATACAAAAGACCCAAAAGAATAGAGACACCAAATGGCAACCCACAAGCTTGGACATTCTAAATGGAAAATTGTGGGGGTGCTAATAGACAAACACCTCATTATTAGAAACAACAACAACAACCAACTCTTTCATCTGAGCAATAGAGGACTTGAAAAACCTAAGAGTGCAACATACATAGATCATAAACATTATATCTAGAACCGCAATCCATAACCTTAAAAAACTGGAGGAATGCAAAGCATCCTTCCATTGGGACATTAAATACTCTTTCATGCACATAAATATTGGTTCCTACATATTGAAATTTCCACTACACCAACCTTCACCAGACCACACAACAACATCAGAAAACTCTTTTCCAGACCATAGTGACATCAATGAAAACATCAGATAGGTTGAGATCAACAACACAACTCAACAACTCAAGTTTCCAATACTATCCATGTTGATGTACAATACATGTTATTTTCCTACCTTACTCATTAGTGTTCTTACAAATAAAGTTATTTTGTTGGCTAATGTTCTAGGTGTGTGGCTTGGGGAATTGTATATGGATTTGTAAGTGCTTTACCCCAATACTCAAAATCATGGTTTATTAACCCCTAGCACAAATCATACATCTTTTTAAATAGTTATCACTCGCAATAATCATTATTGATTACAAATGGGTGTGAGAATTAGTTATTTCTTACAAAAAATTCTATACATGAGATTTTGGTGCAATCACCAGTAAGGAGAAACCTCAAAGAGGTGTTGAACACAAAATACCACTAAGAGGGGAGTGAATCAGTGGTTCCTAACCTTTATCTATTTCTGAACTCTCTTCAAAATATCAATTATACACTTAACCACTAAATAGTCATACCAGTAAAAAAAGAAAGAAAGCCAGAGAGATCATTCATAGTACTGTAACTCACAACACCAGATTTACGAGGAAAACCCAATATGAGAAAAACCTCGATGAGAAAAGTTGTTGGAGTCTACTACTCCAATCCAGCCTCACAAGTAAAAATACTGACTTACAAAGATTTAGGGCACCAACCCAAGGAGCACCAACCCCTGCACCAAGCTTCAACTTGGCGATGTATATTGAAATACTCTTAGAGAACAATTAAGACTTCTTGTTGCAAATGAATTCTGCAACTCTTTGATCAAATATTGTTGTGAAGCCAAAAGAGGACAACAAGGAGAAGAAGGTGAGAATTACTAAACAAGTGCAACAAGTTCTAAATCAATTTGAGGACATCATTAGTGATGGAACACCAACTACATTGCCCCCTCAATGTGCCATAAGTAATCAAATTAACTTTATACTCAAAGCTTCTTTACCCAATAAGGTAGCTTATTAAATGACACAAGATCAAAACAAAGAGATAGCCAAGCAAATACAAGAACTCCTAGATAATGGTCTAATCAGGAAGAACATTAGCCCATGTGCAGTACACACCGTTTTGGCTCCAAAGAAGGAAGGTACTTGGAGACTTTGCACTAACTCTAGAGCCATAAACCGGATTACCATCAGATATAGATTTCCCATCCTAAGAATTGAAGACTTGATGGATTGTTTGGGGGGTGTTGAATACTTCACCAAGATAGATCTTAAGAGTGGTTACCACTAAATTAGATTAAAGGAGGGTGATGAATGGAAGACAGCTGGTGCAGAGCACCTAACTCAAACTTGTCTTTTCTTGAATTTTAGAATTTTTGTGTGATTTCAAGTTATTTTATGTTGTAATAAGGTGGAAGAAATCCTATGATGCTTTTTGAAGCCATAGTTTGGTTGTCCACACTTTTGTTGTGCTCAGGATCCAAAATTGTCATTATCCTAAAATATTATCAAAATGTCAATTTTTGGTTTGTACCAGGTGGATGCCTGGAAACTTGCTAGAATGTTTGGAAATGGTTTAAATCCATTCTAGGATGCCATTTGAGTGATTTTTAAGGCCTTAAGAGCCTTGGAGTGTGTTTTGCACTCATAAGTAAAAGTTGTCAAGATTGTCATGACAACTTTTGCATTTTTAGGCAAACGTTGTCCATGAAGGAAATGGCGTAAGAAGTTGGCTGGAAACAAACTGAAATTGTGTATAAAACCTTATAAAAATCTCCAATACAAGGTTAATCAACTTTTGGTTTGCATTCAATTCATTTGCCAAGGGTTTCCTATGCTTTTTCTCACATTTGGACTGTTTTTGCTTTGAATTTATGATTTTGTATGACTTGTATGGTCTGGTATGGTTCTCATAGTAGGATAGGAAGTTATAAAAATATTTTACCTTTCCAACAAGTATAATATGAAGGTTTGAAGTGCTTTGAATCAAAAGTTATCACTGTTTTTGTAATAGTTGCTCACAAACCCTTGAAATTTGAGGTTTTGATTGTAAAAATGCATTTTACCTGAGCATCCATGAATGGAACAAGTTGAAATACATTGGATGGCTTGGGTAGGATCTATAAATAGTTTTATATTAGGCATTTTTTGTTTTTATAGGCCACAAGGAGGAGAATGGGTGAGATGAACAACACACAAGCTTGTAGCTAGTGTGTGGGGACAGCAGAGATTGATCATTTTCAGAGCCATGGAGAACTGATAACTTAGCAACCCATAGTGTTTTGGAAAGGTCTATGGGTGTACCAAAATTATCAAAGATTTTTCTAGTTGTATATTTTGACGAGTGAAGAGTTTGGAGAACATCTTCCAAAACTGCCTAGAAGCCCTAAACCCCTTAAAAATAGCTCATTTTGAGTTACCCTAGTTGTACAACAAACCTAAATGGGAAAATTTGTGATCTTGTTTAACTTCCAAATGGGTATCTGAATATGTAAAAATATTTGGGATTTGTTAGGAAATTTTGTGGGAAAAGACCAAAAAATAGTCCTAGAAGGGCTAGTCATTTAGGCCTAATAGCAGCCGATAGAAGCAAGTTTGAAGCCTAGGGCTTGGGAGGAAGCTGTAGACCTTTATAATGAATAAAATGGCCTTGAAAATACCTAAAAAACATAACCAAAAACTTTAAACATGGTTAGAGTGAAGATCCTTGGCGAAGGTCTTTGGAGCCTAGTTGGAGTTTTGGGAAACTAGTAGGAGACCATCTCAAAATTAGAGATTTGGGTCAAAACCAACAAGAAACCTCAAGAGGATATACCTAGGAGGCAAGACAATATATTTTATGCCTTGGAGGAGCTTGATTAGAAGAGTGAGTTGAGGAGTTGGGGTGAGTAAGGGTGAATTGGAGAGTTAGGCACAAGATCTCTGCATCAAAGTGGTATCAGAGCCACTCTTTGAAAGATTTGGTGTATGTCAGATTGTGAAGAATCAGAAGCAAGTTCAATGCCTCCAAAGGCAATGACTCTAGAAGCCATCCGACAGATAGTGGTAGAGATGATAGAAGGAAGCAGAGGAACCAGAGAGGCAAAGAAGGAGAAGGGAAAGGTTATTATAGAATGGGGTGATGAGATTGATGAAGAAGTGGAAGATGGAGAGGAAACAGCAGCAATAGCTATGCCTCAAGACCAAAAGTTATTCCTAGATGCAGTCAAATCCATTTCTAAGGACAATCTAGATGGATTACCCACATATGGAGGAAACTTCAATGGAGAAGAGTTGATAGATTGGATAGAAGCTCTCAATAATCACTTTGATTACAAAGAGGTAGCAGAAGAGAAAAGAGTTAATGTGGCCAAATCAAGAATGAGAGGATCAACATTGGTTTGGTGGAATATGATGCAAGAAGAAAGGATACAAGAAGGCAAAAAGAAAATAACTTCATGGGAGCATATGAAGATTAGACTTAAGGTACAATTCCTTCTAGGAGATTATGAGGTTCAAATTCATAAGAGACTGCAAAATCTAAAACAAAGGGAGCTAGATGTCAATGCTTACATGGAGGAAATCCATAAACTAAGCCTCAGAGCTAAGAAGCATGAGAATGAGGTGGAGAAATTGGCTAGATACATGAATGGATTGAGACAAAATATACAAGATGAAATTTGTATCCTTACTCTTGATACCGTTCATAAGTGTTTTCAGTTAGCATTAAGGGCAGAAGACAAAATCAAGAGGAGGAGTGAACAAAATCAAAAGTTTAGAGGTGGCAGATCCTTTAGAGGAAGGGGCACTTTTAATAGAGGACAACAAACATCAAGGAATGAAGAAAACTCAAGGTAAGAAGGTGGTGGAGACTCTTCAAGGGGGCCATTTAGAGGATCCTTCAGAGGATGAAACAATTCTAGGGGTAGATTTGGAAGCTCAAGAAGAGGAAATTCAGTTTTCACTGGTAGATGTTACAATTGTAATCAAGTTGGCCACACAATGGGAAGGTGTTAGGAGAAGGCAACCAACTCTCCACACTCATACATGGGTGAGAGAAGAACACAATTAGTGCAAGAAGAAGACAATCAAAGTGTGTCTTCCCCTCTTAGCAAGGCAAGCCCAATGACAGATGGTGAAAGTTTAATGCTAAGAAGGTCTTTGTTGAAGATTCCTCAAGCTCAAGAGCCACCACAAAGGAAGAGTTTATTTAGAACAACTTGTAAGTCTCAAGGCAAGATTTGGAAAGTGATTGTAGACTCAGGTTCAACTAAGAATATAGTTTCAACTGAAATGGTGGATAAACTCAAGTTAAAGAGGCTGCCACATCTCACTCCCTACAAGGTGTCATGGCTCAACCGGGGCCAACATGTCTTAGTTGATGAGAAAGAATGGGTAGACTATGAGATTGGTGAGTATAAGGACAAGATTTTATGTGATATATTGCCTATGGATGCTTGCCATTTTCTATTGGGACGTCCATAGCAATTTGATGTAAAGGCTCAGCATGATGGAGAAAAGAATAGCTATATCATTATCAAGAATGGTAAGAGCTATCAAATGGATCCATTACCTGATCCAAAAGAGGAAAAAAAAGTGGGATCAAGTGTGATGATGATGAGTGGGAAATATTTTCTTAAGGTTATGAAACAAGAAGGAGATCAAGGATATGCTATTGTGCTCAAACCTAGTGAAGAAGGTAAGGAAGATCCAATGGAAGAAGTGCCACAAGAAGTGAAGGGTCCACTCAAATAATATGCAAAAGTAATAGGAAAAGATCTACATGATTCTTTTCCACCAATGAGGGATGTAAATCACCAAATAGATCTGATTCTAGGGGCAAGTTTTGTTGGGAAAAATGGTGTCTCAACCTTGCATTTATGCGAGGTTACTATTTATAGTAAGTTTTTATTTGAGCACGAAATGGTGCGAAACTCTCCCTGAAGCTTCTGGTTGGCTAGATAAGCATTCCGGTAAAGTTGCGTCGCAAGGTCACAGCTAGTTTTGAAGATATTAAAGTTTTCGTCTTGGAGGGGTGCAATAAAATGTTTAAACTTAATTTTGGGGACTTTAGAGGCTCTGAAACGCCCTGAAAAGTTGCCGTAACCGGTGAAGCGGGTTACGAGGTGATAGAGCACTTCGCGAGCTTTCTGACGCTTCAAACGGTTCGTCAATCGGACACCCGGTTCTCAAGTTATGGCCTCCGAAAGTTTGTACTCCTGAAATAGGAAAAATAATTTGTATCGAATACATAAATGAGCTGTAAAAGGGAGCGACACGTGTTGATGTGTGCTTTAACATGTCATAGGGCATCTAGAAGGGAGATAAGGTCGGCTACACCTTATTGGGTTATTTTAGCCCATGGTTTTGTAATACCGTTTGACGGTTTCTTGTATTGTATCTCCTATTTATGAGGTGTGTGAGATAGAGTTTGTGTGTAAGAGTCTTATGGCTATTGAGTTGCCTCTGAATCTCTGATTAGTGGTACTCCTGCGAAGAGCTTGCTCTGCAAGTATTTTGTAATCTGTTTTTGATTGCTGAATAAAATATTGAGCTGCTTTTGGAGGGTGGGGTTTTTCTCCCGAAAGGGTTTTCCCCACGTAAATCATTGTGTTGTGGTATGATTGCTATTATATCTATTTCTATTTTCTGTAACTGTTGTAATGATCTGAAAAATTTTTGCATTACCCTCCTCTCAAGGTTAGTGTAGGAAGTTGTTTCCGCTACTTAACTTCCTTACAAGTGGTATCAGAGCCTGATCACCTTTGGTTTCAATTGTGGGCAGCTGGGTTTTTTGAACTAATCCAGATTTGAGTGGGAGCTTGTGAAAAAGACACTTTTTGATCTTGTTGCAGGAATATTCAGATGGCGAGTTCGTCAGGGAGAATAGAGGTGGAGAAATTTAATGGAAGTAATTTTGAGATGTGGAAGCTGAAGATGGAAGATCTGCTAATAGATCGAGATCTTTGGGATGCTGTTGATGCGAATGTCCAAAGGCCCTCAGATCCTACTGCGGCAGCTCAGTATGATGTTATGGACCGAAAAGCCAAGGGTCTAATCAGACTGTGCCTGGCAGACTCTGTTCTAATCAATGTCCATGAAGAGAACTCTGCAAAGAAGCTATGGACTAAGCTTGGTGAGATGTATCAAGTGAAATCTTTATTAAATCAAATTTTCTTAAGAAAGAAATTGTATTCCTTGAAGATGGAAGAGGGTGGACGAATTGCAGACCACCTAGAAGCATTCAATATGATTGTGGCTCAATTAGTATCCGTCGGTGTTAAGATGGACGAGGAGGAGAAATGTCAGATCTTGCTTTGTTCTTTGCCTGATTCGTGGGATTCTCTTGTTATGGCTATCGGTAGTACTTCTGTTGTTTTGAAATCTGAAGATGTGGTGGGTGCCCTACTCGGTGAAGAGATGCGAAGGAAGGTATCCATCAGTTCAAAGGAAGCCCTAACCGTTCGTGGAAGACCTAAGGAGAAAGGCAAGAAGAATGAGAAGCGCGGCAAGTCCAAATCCAAAGGGAGATCGAAATCTTCTGGAAAGTCCAAAGTCATTTGCTGGAATTGCGGTAAACCGGGTCACATCCGTAAGGACTGCAAAGAAGAAAAGAAGAAGAAAAAGAAAAAGTTCGATTCTGATTCTGAGTCCGACAAGGAAGATGGCGATGCATTTATTGCGGCTTTGGCGACTCATGCAGGTAATGATGCCTGGCTAATTGACTCAGGTGCATCTTTTCATATGACTTCCAATAGAGATTGGTTTTCTGAATATGAAGGATTTAATGGAGGTAAGGTGTACTTGGGTGATGATTCGCCTCTAGACATTGTTGGTCGAGGTAAGATTAGAATCAGGTTTTCTGATGGTAGAATAAAAGGGATTAATGGTGTGCTGCATATCCTTGGATTAAAACGAAACCTGTTATCTGTGAGCAAACTGATAGATGCGGGTGTGCAGGTAGTCTTTTCTGAAACAGGATGTAAGATGATTAAGGGTGCTATGGTAGTTGCTAGAGGTGTCAGGTTTGGCACTTTGTATAAGCTTGAAGCATACACTGTTGAGTGTAATAGCACTTCTGTAAAAAGCAAATCTGTGGATACTTCACTGGAAGATTTGAAGGTTTCACCTTCAGCAGATGGAAATGGTTTTTGGGTACGTAAGGGTGCTCTTTCGTCTAAAGCAAAGTTACCTGCAGAGAAGACTATGTTATGGCACCAGAGACTTGGCCACATTGGAGAAAAGGGTCTAAGGACCTTGAAAAATAAAAACCTTGTTGAAGGTTTGAATGACTGTAACCTTGACTTTGATTTCTGTGAGCATTGCATTTATGGAAAACAAAACCGCGTTCAGTTTTACTCGAGTTCTCATAAAACTTGTGGTGTTTTGGATCTTATCCATTCTGATGTGTTTGGTCCAGTAGATGTCTCTTCGATTGGAAAATCCACATATTATGTTTCATTTATTGATGATTTTAGTAGAAGGACATGGGTTTATTTTCTAAAGAGTAAATCTGAAGTTTTTAGTCGTTTTAAAGAATTTAAAGCAATGGTTGAGTTGCAGACTGGAAAGAAAATAAAATGTTTGAGAACTGATAATGGCGGTGAGTTTTGCTCTAATGATTTTGATAGATTCTGTAAAGACTGTGGAATTAATAGGCAGAAGACAACTCCGTATTCTCCACAGTAGAATGGAGTTGCAGAAAGAATGAACAGGACACTGATGGAAAAGGCTAGGAGTATGTTGAGTGGTGCTGGTCTTGAACAAAAGTTTTGGGCTGAAGCTGTTGCCACTGCTTGCTACCTGATTAACAGGTCTCCTACATCAGCTCTTGTTGATAAAACGCCTATGGAAGCATGGTCAGGTCACTAGCCTTCATTGAGACATCTTAGAGTTTTTGGTTGCGAGGCATATGCACATGTGCCAAAGGAGAAGCGAACAAAGTTGGAGAACAAGGCTGTGAAATGTATCTTCATCGGGTATAGTTATGGTGTGAAAGGATACAAGCTTTGGGACCCTATTGCACAAAAGGTAATTCACAGTAGAAGTGTTATTTTTAGAGAAATTAAGTCTCCTTCTGTTACATTGCAGCCAGAACAGACTAAAAAAGAAGATGTGATTCAACTTCCTTCTACACCTGAAAGAGTTGAATCAAGACCCCTAGATAGGCAAGAATTTGAGGAGAGCTCGTCTAGCTCTGAATCTTCAAAAGAGGAGGAAGAACCTCCAACTCAGCTTGTTCGAAGGTCTACAAGACATAGACAACCACCTGAAAGGTATTCACCTGATGATTGGAGATGTATTTTTGCTCTGAATACTAGTGTGGATGAACCAAAATCTGTAGAAGAGGCATTAGGTATGAATGATGCAGAATCCTGGAAGATTGCTATGGAGGAAGAAATGGCAGCTTTGAAAAAGAATGATACATGGGATCTTGTACCATTGCCTGAAGGACGAAAACCTGTTGGTTGTAAATGGGTGTTCAAGAAAAAGATTGGTTCAGATGGAAGCATTGAAAAGTATAAAGCAAGGTTAGTTGCAAAAGGCTACTCTCAGGTTGAGGGTGTTGATTACGGTGAGATATTTTCTCCTGTTGCAAAAATGACGTCCATTAGATTTTTGCTTTCTATTGCTACTGCTTATGATTTAGAGGTTGAGCAAATGGATGTGAAAACTGCTTTCCTTCATGGTGATTTGGAGGAAGATATTTATATGACACAGCCGGAGCACTATGTGGTGAAAGGCAAAAGTAATTTGGTCTGTAAATTGAAGAAATCTTTGTATGGCCTCAAACAAAGTCCTAGGATGTGGTACCAGAAATTTGATACATATGTGTTGAGTTTGGGATTTAAACGTTTTAAATCAGATCACTGTGTTTATTATAAATCTTATGGTGATCATTTCTTATTCATTGCATTGTATGTTGATGATATGTTATTCATTGGTAAAGGGAAAGGTATGATTTCAGAACTGAAGTCTCAGCTCGCTGCTAAATTTGAAATGAAAGATCTTGGTGCAGCAAAGCACATTCTTGGGATAGAAATTAGAAGAGATAGGGCAAACAGAAAGCTATGGCTAGGCCAGAGTAAGTATGTGAATTCAGTGTTACAGAGGTTCAACATGCAGAATTGTAGACCATTGAGTGTTCCTTTTACAGTTGGAACGAAACTATCTGTTTCAGATTGTCCTACATCCCCATTGGAGATGGAAGACATGAGCAGAGTGCCTTACTAGAGTGCAGTTGGAAGCTTGATGTATGCTATGGTCTGTACTAGACCAGATATTGCCCAAGCAGTGGGAGTACTTTCTAGATATATGTCTAATCCTGGTAGAGTTCATTGGGATGCAGTCAAAAGAGTCTTCAGATATTTGAAGGGTACTTCAGAGTATTCTTTGTGTTATCATGGTAATTCAGTTGGAGACATGACTTCCCTTGATATCCATGGTTATGTAGATTCAGATTGGGCAGGTGATATTGATAGCAGAAGATCCACCAGTGCTTATGTGTTTACTTTGTTTGGTGGTGCAATTAGTTGGATGAGTAAGCGACAGGCTGTGGTTTCTTTATCCACTACTGAAGCAGAGTATATGGCAGCTACTCATGCTTGTAAAGAGGCCATTTGGCTTAAGAGACTGTGTTCGGATATTGGAATAAAACAAGGTATAGTGACAGTTTACTGTGACAGTCAGAGTGCAATTAGCCTAGCTAAGAACCCGACATTTCATGCCCGGACCAAACATATTGATGTTCAGTATCATTTTGTTAGAGATATGGTCGAAGATGGTAGGGTGAAGCTGGTTAAGGTGGACACTTTGATGAATGTTGCAGATGCTTTAACTAAGGCTGTGAGCACAGAGAAGTTCAGATGGTGTTCAGAGTCTATGGGCCTTATGGCCCCTAGCAATTGATTCATTGTGTTGACATTCCCTTCCGCTCATGCAAGGTGTTCGACAAGTGGGAGATTTGTTGGGAAAAATGGTGTCTCAACCTTGCATTTATGCGAGGTTACTATTTATAGTAAGTTTTTATTTGAGCACGAAATGGTGCGAAACTCTCCCTGAAGCTTCTGGTTGGCTAGATAAGCATTCCGGTAAAGTTGTGTCGCAAGTTCACAGCTAGTTTTGAAGATATTAAAGTTTTCATCTTGGAGGGGTGCAATAAAATGTTTAAACTTAATTTTGGGGACTTTAGAGGCTCTGAAATGCCTTGAAAAGTTGCCGTAACCGGCAAAGCGGGTTACGAGGTGATAGAGCACTTCGCGAGCTTTCCGGCGCTTCAAACGGTTCGTCAATCGGACACCCGGTTCTCAAGTTATGGCCTCCGGAAGTTTGTACTCCTGAAATAGGAAAAATAATTTGTATCGAATACATAAATGAGCTGTAAAAGGGAGCGACACGTGTTGATGTGTGCTTTAACATGTCATAAGGCATCTAGAAGGGAGATAAGGTCGGCTACACCTTATTGGGTGGTTTTAGCCCATGGTTTTGTAATACCGTTTGACGGTTTCTTGTATTGTATCTCCTATTTATGAGGTGTGTGAGATAGAGGTTGTGTGTAAGAGTCTTATGGCTATTGAGTTGCCTCTGAATCTTTGATTAGTGGTACTTCTACGAAGAGCTTGCTCTGCAAGTATTTTGTAATCTATTTTTGATTGCTGAATAAAATATTGAGCTGCTTTTGGAGGGTGGGTTTTTTCTCCCGAAAGGGTTTTCCCCACGTAAATCATTGTGTTGTGGTATGATTGCTATTATATCTATTTCTATTTTCTGTAACTGTTGTAATGATCTAAAAAAGTTTTGCATTACCCTCCTCTCAAGGTTAGTGTAGGAAGTTGTTTCTGCTACTTAACTTCCTTACAAGTTTTCCTAACAAGGCTGCCTACAAAATGACACCTAGTCAAAATGAAGAAATTGCCAAATAAGTGCAGGAGCTCTTGGACAAAGGATTCATCAAAAAGAGTTTGAGTCCATGTGATGTACCTACTATCTTAGCACCCAAGAAAGGGGGAAAATGGAGAATGTGTAGAGATTCCAGAGCAATCAATAAGATCACTATAAGGTACTAGTTCCCTATGCCAAGGATAGAAGACTTGTTGGACAATCTTGGGGGTGCAAGCTACTTCACAAAGGTGGATTTAAAATCAGGTTATCATCAGATAAGAATCAGACCAGGGGATGAATGGAAGACAACCTTTAGGACCAATGCTGGCCTCTATGAGTGGTTGGTCATGCCATTTGGCCTTACCAATGCACCTAGCACCTTTCAAAGGCTCGTGAATGAAGTTTTGGTTGAGTTCATAGGTAAATTTGTGATTGTATATCTTGATGATATTCTAATATTTAGCATGTCAAAAGAAGAACATCTCAAGGATGTGGAGATGGTCTTGAAGAAGCTAAAAAAGGCACAACTCAAAATCAACCTTGAAAAGTGTGAGTTTCTCAAGACTGAACTTATATATCTTGGTTTTGTCATTTCACAAGGTTGTCTAAAAATGGATCCTAGTAAGGTTGAGGCAATCCTTAGTTTCCCTACACCTAATAATATTAGTGATGTTAGGAGCTTTCATGGGTTAGCATCCTTTTATAGGAAGTTTGTAAGAAACTTTAGTCATGTGTGTGCTCCTGTGCTCAATACTATCAAAGGGGGAGTCAAGTGTCAGTTTAGGTGGACAGAGGAGGCCCAAAAGGGATTTGAGTTGTTGAAAAAGAAGATAGCTAAGATACCTACCCTTAGGTTACCTGATTTCAATCAGTTATTTATAGTTGAGTGTGATGCTAGTCAAAGAGCAAGAGGGGCTATTTTGAGTCAAGAGGGTCTTCCCATAGCCTTTTTCTCTAAAAAGTTGAATGAAGCAAAACAAAAGTACTTTGTGTATGACTTGGAGTTGTATGCCATGGTGCAAGCCTTGAAGAAGTGGCATCATTACTTGCTGCCCAAAGAGTTTGTGGTCTATACTAACAACCATGCCCTTAGTTTTCTCAATGGACAAGAGAAGTTGAATCAAAAGCACCTCAAGTGGGTAGAATACCTGCGATCTTACACCTTCACTATCAAGCATAAGAAGGGCACCTCAAACAAAGTTGCCGATGCACTCAGTAGGAGAGTCATGACCATACAAGAGGTTAAATTGCATAGTGTGGGGTTGGAGGAGTTGAGAGACCTCTACAAAGAAGACAAAGATTTTGCTGATATATATGCTACATGTTCTGATTTTTCTAACACTTCTCATGTTTCCTACTTAGAGTATATGATATAGGAAGGTTTATTGTTTAAAGGACATCTCCTTTGTATACCCCAATGCTCTATGAGACAAAACATCATTCAAGAGAAATATCAAGGGGGTCTAGGAGGTCATTTTGGCAATGATAAAATAATGGAGCAAGTTAGTCAGTTCTACTATTGGCCCAAGTTGCCATCAGAAGTAAGGAGATTTGTTAAACAATGTGCCATATGTCAAAGAGAAAAAGGATCAGCAAGTAATTCAGGTTTATATCAGCCCTTAGTCATACCCCAAAGGCCTTGGGAATGTTTGAGCATGGACTTTGTGTTGGGTTTACCAAGAACACCAAGAGGATTTGATAGTGTTTATTTGGTGGTAGATAGGTTCAACAAAATGGCTCACTTCATCCCTTGTAAGAGTACCAATGATGCCACCTATATTGCAGGTCTTTTCTTCAAAGAAATAGTAAAAATCCATGGACTTCCAGTTAGCATTGTGAGTGATAGGGATGTTAAGTTTTTGAGTCACTTCTGGAGAAACTTATGGAAGAAGTTGGGTACTAGACTCTCATTTTCATCTACCTACCATCCACAATTAGATGGTCAGACTAAGGTGGTCAATAGGTCCATGGGTAATCTCCTAAGGTGTCTCACTAAGCAGCATGGTTAGACTTGGGACTTGGTGATCAGCCAAGCAGAGTATGCATACAATGATTCAGTCAACTGGAGCACAGACAAAAGTCCTTTTGAAATTGTTTATGGAATGCATCCTAGAGGTGTCTTAGAACTTAGTGATATCAGTACAATGACCCATAAGAGTGCTCAAGGAGAGAGTTTTGCTGAAGGTATTAAGGAAATTCATGACAAAGTATGACAGTCCTTGCAACAAAAATCAGAAAAATATAAGGAACAAGCTGAACAATCAAGGAGGAACTTGCAATTTAAGGTTGGAGACTTAGTTTTGGCTTATGTCAAAAAGGAAAGACTTCCAAAAGGATAGCCAACCAAGTTGATGATGAAGAAGATTGGGCCACTCAATATTGTGCATAAGTTTGGCCAAAATGCCTATGAGGTTGAACTACTTCCTTCTTTGGCCATATCTCCTATTTTCAATATTTGTGACTTGTATCCCTATAAAGGAGAATCTCAGACCTCTTAGATGGATACCACATTGCAATCTGAAGAGGATTGGGTGAAGGATTTACCAGTTAGTCAACTGGTTCAGTTGGAAAGCATCTTGGATACCAATGTGATCAAGAAGACAAGAAAGGGCATCTATAAACATTATCTTGTGAAGTGGGTAGGTCTACCTGATTCAAAGGCTATGTAGCTGTTAGAAGCTAACATAATTCATCATGGAGTGGAACTAGCAAACCTGATAACTCAAGGGACTTGAGTTGCTTGCCCCAGGGGAGTATGGTACAGAGCACCTAGCTCAAAGTTGTCTTTTCTTGCATTTTAGAATTTTTGTGTGATTTCAATTTATTTTATGTTGTAATAAGGTGGATTAAATCCTATGATGCTTTTTGAAGCCATAGTTTGGTTGTCCACACTTTTGTTGTGCTTAGGATCCAAAATTGTCATTATCCTAAAATATTGTCAAAATGTCAATTTTTGGTTTGTACCAGGTGGATGCCTGGAAACTTGCTATAATGTTTGGAAATGGTTTAAATCCATTGTAGGATTCCATTTGAGTTATTTTTAAGGCCTTAAGAGCCTTGGAGTGTGTTTTGCACTCATAGGTAAAAGTTGTCAAAATTATCATGACAACTTTTGCATTTTTAGGCAAAAGTTGTCCATGAAGGAAATGACATTGGAAGTTGGTTGGAAACAACTTTAAATTGTGTATAAAAATTTCTAAACATCTCCAATACGAGGTTAAACAACTTTTGGTTTGCATTCAATTCATTTGCCAAGGGTTTCCTATGCTTTATCTCACATTTGGACTGTTTTTTCTTTGAATTTCTGATTTTGTACAACCTGTATGGTCTAGTACGGTTCTCATAGTAGCATAGGAAGTTATAAATTTTTTTTACCTTTCCAAAAAGTATAATATGAAGGTCTGAAGTGCTTTGAATCAAAAGTTATCACTGTTTTTGTAATAGTTGCTCACAAACCCTTAAAATTTGGGGTTTTGATTGTAAAATGCATTTTACTTGAGCATCCATGAATGGAACAAGTTTAAATCCATTGGATCACTTTGTAAGGCTCTATAAATATTTTTAGAGTAGGAATTTTGTGTTTTTTCAGGCCACAAGGAGGAGAATGGGTGAGATGAACAACACACAAGCTTGTAGCTAGTGTGTGGGGGCAGCAGAGATTGCTCATTTTAAGAGACATGGAGAACTGATAACTTAGCAACCCATAGTGTTTTGGAAATTTATATGGGTGTACCAAAAGTATCCAATATTTTTCTGGTTTTAGATTTTCAATAGTGAAGAGTTTGGAGCACATCTTCCAAAACTGTCTGGAATTCCTAAACCCCTTAAAAATAGCTCATTTTGAGTTACCCTAGTTGTACAATAAACCCAGATGGGAAAATTTGTGATCTTGTTTAACTTAAAAATGGGTATCTAAATATGTAAAAATATCTTGGGGTTGTTAGGAAATTTTTTGGTAAAAGACCAAAAAATAGTCCTAGAAGGGCTAGTCATTTAGGCCTAATAGCAGCTGGTAGAAGCAAGTTGAAAGCATAGGGCTTGGGAGGAAGGTGAAAACCTTTATAATGAATAAAATGAGCTTTAAAATATCTAAAAAACATAACCACAAACTTTAAACATGGTTAGAGTGAAGATCCTTGGCGGAGGTATTTGGAACCTAGCTGGAGCCTAGCTGGAGTTTTGGGAAACTAGTAGGAGACCATCTCAAAATTAGAGATTTGGGTCAAAACCAACAAGAAACCTCAAGAGGATATACCTAGGAGGAAATCCAATAGATTTTAGGCCTTGTATGTCTAAGGAGTGTACCCTAACAAGTTACCTTGGAGGAGCTTGAGTAGAAGGGTGAGTTGAGGAGTTGGGGTGAGTAAGGGTGAATTGGAGAGCTAGGCACAAGATCTCTGCATCAATAGCCTTCAAGACTACAAAATGACTCTATGAATGGCTTTTTATTCCATTTGGACTCACAAATACTCCTAGCACATTCATGAGACTCATGAATGAAGTACTCAAGGACTACATTGGTAAATTTGTTGTTGTTTACTTAGATGACATCTTAATTTTTAGCAAGTTTAAAGATGAGCATCTTAAGCATATAGAAATTGTCTCAAGTAAATTTTGTGACAAACAACTGACCATCAATTTGGAGAAATGTGATTTTATGAAATAGGAATTGGTGTATCTTGGGTTTGTAGTCTCAAGAGATGATTTGAAGATGGATACCTCTAAGGTGGAACCTGTATGCGGGAAAAGTGGGCGAATAAAACTTAATATGTGAAAATTTAGTTTAAATACTAGTCCACACACACACACAGGACTTCTTGATGCAAGCTATGGAGTAACTTAGTGTTACTCAGCTTCCCAAGGAGGGTCCCATGGTTCTCTATCTCACAATGTCCCTCAAACCAACATTTTTGCTCTCAGATCACTGAGCAAAATGGTTTAGGGATGGCAAATATGAGAATGAGAGATGCTTTTGCTAAATTTAGTATGAAATAGATGTTAAGCTATGTATGATATTAAAAATGCAATAAACTAGATGATAAGATGACAAGATTAGTATGAATACTATCCTAGCATACTATATTTAGTCTATGATTGAGCTAAAATGATAAAGAAATTATTCTAAACATGCATATTAGTCTAATTTCTGATCTAAAAGAGGCTAAATGATGAGCATAAAAATGATATGAAAGCTTGAAAGAATTTGAGCATAAGTGTAATGCTTCAAATTTGAAATATGATTGATAAAAATGGAGGAATGAGAGCTCTATTTATAGCAAAAACAGGGCAATGGATGGTCAAGATTGAATGGTTTAATCAAGGGCCAAGTTTGAAAGTTGGGGATCCATGTGCACAATTAGCACCAATAAAATGGTGACAAGTGTCAACATAGGGTTGGGTTGAGAGAAGAGGTTGGAGGCATTAAAGGCCTGAGAAGACCTCATGGTTATCTAAAGGCTAAGGGTCAAGTCTAAGTTAGGCTTACCCACTGGATTAAGAGTTAATCCAAGGATAAACCTTTGTGCAAATGATTAAGAGATAATCATGGTCAAAGCATTAATGGCCTGATGAGACCCTTGGGTTGGATAGAGGTTGAGTCAAAACAAATGTTTTAACCATGTGGGAGAGTTTGAATTAACCATTAATGGTTATTGGAGACTTTAGGGATTAAGTGGTTGAAGGTTGGAAGCCTTCAATGGTTTTCAAAGACTTTAAGGGTTTTGGTGGTTGAAGGTTGAAAACCTTTAATGGTTATCAAAGACTTTAAGCCATTTGAGAAGTGACTTCTCTTTGCTTAGGGATGTGACAAAATTTAGAGGAGGGTTAGGTTAATTAGAAGTGTTTAGAAGATTCTAGAAGGGATTTGAAAGGGGTTTGGGATTTTGCAAGTGGATGGAGGGATAATAGGATTTTAATTGAAATAAAGAATTTCATTCAATTTGGTTGTAATTAAATAAATTTGATTTATTCAATTTGGGATAACTATTTAATTAAATTTGAATTTAATTAAAAGTGGATAGGGGGGTTTTAATTGAATAAAATGATTTATTCATTAAATGGATATAGTGAATTTAATTTAAATAAATTGAATAATTTATTTAATTAAATAGAGGAATGTGGATAGTTTAATTAAATTGGATTTAATTAAATAGAGAAATGAACATAAAATATTCATTTAGGAATATGGTCATTTTTATACGTCTACAGAACCCATAATTAGTTGGTCCACACCTAGGATAGAAAGTGAAGTGAGAAGTTTGCATGGCTTGGCTCAGTTTTATAGAAAGTTCATTAGAGGGTTCAGTGAAATATGTGCACCCATGCTTGAGACAATCAAGGGAGGTGTGAGAACCAAGTTTGTATGGACAAAGGAAGCACAAAGAGGTTTTGATCTCCTAAAGACAAAGGTGGCTACTCAATCGGTACTTATCCTACCAAGCTTTGACAAATTCTAACACAATTCAATGTGATGCAAGCAACATGGAAATTGGAGTAGTTTTGAGTCAAGATAATAGACCAGTTGCCTTCTTCAATGAGAAACTTAATGATGCAAAGAAAAGGTATTCCTCATATGATTTGGAATTGTATGCACTTGTTCAATCACTTAGGAAAGGGAGGCATTATTTGCTACCGAAGGAATTTGTGGTTTACACTAATAATCAAGCTCTTAGCTTTCTTAATTCACAAGAAAAGTTAAACCATAGGCATATTAAATGGGTAGAGTATTTGCAGTCATATACCTTTACCATCAAGCACAAGAAAGGACAATGTAATAAGGTAGCTGATGCTTTGAGTAGGAGGTTACTAACATTGCAAGAAGTGCAGTATAGTGTCTACCCTTGACTTGTCTTGTTTTGATTAGAGTTGACTTTTATTCCATGCGTGATAGACTTATCTCGACTATTTATGATGATTTGGATGATGATTATTCATGTGATTTGATGGATACTATATGCTTACTATGTGATAGATTATCGAAAGATTATATTGATCATGGATTTGATGTTGATTATGACTATACTAACCCTATTTCATGATTATATTTGATGAGATGCTTATGAGATGTGTTTGACTATTGTTTGACTATCTTCGTGGAGAATCAATGCCATATCACTCATTGCGAGCGGTATGTGCCATTACATAATTCTACCACTTATCTGTTAAATATATATATATATATATATATATATATATATATATATATATATATATATATATATATATATATCTATGTATGTATGTATGTATCATTGTTGGTGGTTGCAGGACTTGCAGGTATTGGACATTTATTCCTCCTAGAATTCCCAAGTGCGAGCTCCCATGGCTTCACAGGTGCGAGCATGTCCTTATCCCAATGGTAATATGTGGTTTCAGAGTTGACATGGGTTCCCTTCACATACTCTAGGTTTAAGTTGTCACTAGGCACAATTGGTCATGTCAGTTTTTAGCTTGGCTCTTTCAGTTTTGGGAGTATGCTAGTATTGATTGACTCTTTTGGTATGCGGATTATTTATGTTGTGATTGATTTTATTGTCACGTGGTTATTTATGTGGTGTTGGATTATTTGTCTGTTTGTTGAGAGATTTGATAATTACTATTATTTATTTTTAATTATTTGATTTAAGCTATTTGAGCTTTTGATTATTTGATTTATGATTTTAAGAATTATAGTATTTATTTAATTAATAATTTTTTTAAGATTATTTAATTAATTATTGATTATTTCTTATAGTCTAAATATTAATTAATATTTAATATTGGAAGTAATAAATTATTTAATGGTTAATTTATTTAATTGTGGTGAAGTATTTAATTAAAAATAACTATAGTTCATAATGTATTGAATAATAATTCCTATAAGGCTATAGTTTAAATACTAATATTTATTTGGTGGTATGGTAATTATACCTTGGGATATTAAAATATATTTATCCCACCTACTTATAATATATGATAGTATTTCCCACCTACCCTATTCTCCTATTGCAGGATTTTATTTTGGGGAAGCCATAGGATATGGGAAAAATATTCCAAAATGGAATTACCCTATTGGTTGGATTTCTAGGGTTTCTTGTTTATTGTTTCCTTTTAATGGATTCCTTGTGACAGTTCACGGGTTCCATTCTTGAGCTTTGGATTCTCAGTGGATTGCTTGGACTGGATTTGGAAGAGATTGGGATTTGGATTTGGATTACAAACTTGTGGGCTTTCCTTCAGCGACCTACCATCACACAAGTTGCAAGTTGGAGGCCATACCCTTACTGTTTATCTTTGTTTTCAATGTCTGCAAGTATTTAATCTGTGAATGTTTCATGTGGGGAATAAAGAAATAGTTCACATTCTCTCTATTCTTAATGGAAATGATTGGGAATTCCACTAGTTATGAGATCTTTATTTGGATGAAAGTCTGGAAGTTATCTTTTATGTGGTTGTCATGTATGCATGACATGGGATTTATATGTATTGAGATTTATTCCATTTATGATTTGATTGTATTTGATTATTGTTGTTTTGGAGATTCATTTCATGTTGTTAAAGATTTAACAGAGTTTGTGGAGTTGAGAGGAGAGAGCCTTGTGAGCTTCTAGTCTGGCCTTGCCATAAGGAAGACTCACAAGACTCATCTCCTTCTGAGACATTTTATATTTCCCTTACTTTTAATGTTTTTTATGTTTGGAATAAGTTTATTGTTTTTATTTATATCTACGTTGAGTCTATTTCATGATTTGGATTCAAGATTTTGTGTTTGATGGTTTTTTGGACTTGCTAGAGATGTTTTTCCCTCCTGAAATCTATATTATGTTTTCAATTGTATTTCCTTGGGTGAATTTTATTATTTTATTTTGTTTACATGTTTTTTTAGTTCTTTTTTTACCGATTCCAATGAGTATAAATATGTCATATTTGGCTGATTATATTTCGAGCAGTTTTGATCCCACACTTCAGCAGTTTTCTGCCGAAATTTACACTTTTTTTTCTATGCGCTAAAGGAATGACTATATGCGCTAAGGTAATCACCCTATGCACTAAGAGATCACCTAGATGGGCTAAGGAATCAGTCATATGTGCCATTATGGGTATTTTTAGGGTTTTGTTCAGTTTGATGTCAGTTGGATTTGGGGCCATACCAGAGGCTTTTTTAGGGCATTTATGATGTTGTCTAAAGTTGATTTATCATTATTGATGTCTTCATATGATTTATTTGTGAGTTTTGTATTCATTTTACTCCATTTAAGTTTTTTGCACTTCCTTTCTTGTTGATGTGCCAAGAGAGAGATTGAGATTCTTGTGATTATGCACCAGCAAATGGATAGACCGTGCTGAGATTATTTGATGATTCATTTCAGATTTGATGGCATTTATTATGGCCTTGATACATTGATTTTTCCAAGAGGCTCATTGATTTTTGATTCTCATGATGTTACCTTTCACATGTTTCATGATTATGAGATGAGATTATTGGTTGCATATGGATTACTTATGAATTCAAATTCATGCATCTTCTCAGTTTTGATTATGGTTTTGGAGCCTCTTGTGATTATTATTGTTTGAAATCATGTTAGGGGGGAGTGGGCTTCCTTGTGATGACCGAGGTCATGAGAGATAGACTTGCATGAGGTTCCTTGTAAGGATGCATGAAGTCTAGACCACCAGGGCACTTTGGGAGTTTATCATGATTGTAAATAAGTGATAACCTAATAATTGATGGGTTGGGTAGTTAGATTCATTAATAAAGATAAAACTGATGTGAGTCTCATGACTTGATCCTAGGGAGGATATTTTAGGATAAGCATGAGAAGGCCATGAAGAAGGTAAACCAAACTCCCTTGATCTCTCATAGGTTGAATTGGTTCCGCATGTGTGTCACTTACCAAGAGGTTCCTTGAGAGGATTCTTGAGGGTTTATACATAACAAGAGGTTCCTTGTAAGGATGCTTGTAACATGCTATGACACTCCACTCCTACATCTGTTCCCTTTGATGATCATATGACTATGCCTTGTTTCTTGATAAGCCTCTGGGAGTTTCTTATTATGGTTGTTTGTGTTGGTTGTATTTGCTCCATACTTGAGAGAGTTGTTGTAATCTTGTCTTTTTGTATTAAGTGTCAACCTAGATGTAGAGTGTGTGTTGGGACTCTATGTCATCTCCTAACATGGGGGGTGGTTGGTGCTTTTTACCATTGGGTTTTTCCCCTTGTTGGCGTTCTTCATGTGTGGATGTGGATTCTCCTTCTTGATGGATTATGGATGTACCTTGTAGAAAATTTATGTAATGAATACAATGGAATACATGTATGTGGTATTTTGTATGTGGTAGATGGAATCATGTAAAAGGAAGAGCTATGTTCATGATGTATTGCTATGTAAATGTATTTGTAAGTAGTTCATAATTGGTAGTTAGGGTATCTCATGATTTGTAAATGCGGTAATGAGATGTATGGATATGTTCTTGTTAAATGAAGGGAATGATTTCATGTGCCCAAATTTGGTAATGGAGTTGCAATTTAAATAAATGTGATTTATAATATGATCTTCTTGTACTGGTTAGAAAGGAATTCTATGGTTATTTCTTTAGATTGTGATTTAATATGTGAAAGAACCTTGAGAAATGGAATAATCTTAAATATCAGTGTTGAGGATGTTAGATAATATGGATAAGGTTTAGATAATTATGTCTCTATGTGTACACTTGGAAGATATTAGGATTGTTGTGTTAGGCATTGGGGTTATTGTCAAATTGGGAAAGTAGTTGCATGTGTAGTTGGATTAGGAAAGGAAACTATTGCTATTGGATTCATGGATATGCTTTTGGTGCTATGTGAAAACTACGATGTTATGAAGAAATTAGATATGTGAATAGATCATGTTGGTAATTGGTAAATCATGATGGAGGAGACATATATGACCATGTGAGAATTTGAATGTAAAAGAAAATTGGGATTAAAATGTATTGTGGCTTTAGAATGAAACAACTATGAAATGGATTTATTTGCATAGTAATGGAATGTATAAATAGTAAATGACTTGCATATGATGTATGCCATGTACTTGTAATGAAGTTACTAAATTTATAATGTTATATGTTTGTAAGCCAATAAATGAACTTTATGATTGAAGGATTAGTGTGATGTTGTCATTGAGTAAAGGAATAAGGGAATTAGTTTATTATATGGAATGAATAACGAATTATAGTTTATACTTTATGAGGAGATAATTATAATAAATGTAATGGGATCATGTTAGTATTAGAAGCAATGGAAGTATGTTTAAATGGATTATCAAAGATGGATTTTACCAATGCATTAGGATTGCGTCATCATGGAAAACGAAAAGAGCGTGTAGATAAGAGAGGTTGGGTTAAAACACATTTGGATTTGGTGCATAAAACGAATGTAGGATATTGGGGTTGTCTTGCATTTTAAAATAAGGAATGTAATATGCTAGTAGAATGGTATAATGGTATGCATTTCATAATGGATAGATAAGCTAGTGGGTTGCATTTCATAATGCATTAATTCAAGATGGAATATGTTTATCATGTGAGCAGGCTGTCATTATGAAAGTTAAATAAGTAATGATGTTGAAGTACCCTAGGAAAAGGTTAATGATGTTATGTTATTTCCGCTTGCGTAAATTAGTGAAATGTGAGATGATGTATGTTCATAATGTTTAAACGGTTAATGAATGTATTTATATGGAGATGCTATGTATTACATTATTTGTTATTAGAAGTTAATTAAAAAAAAAAATCTCAATTAGTATGATAGATGATTAGTTTTCTCTAGGGTATTTTGGCGCGCATTACATGCAGCTCAAAAGCATTGGAGTGGATAGCTTCAAGAATTTGTATGAAGAAGATGAAGATTTTGCTACTACCTACAAGGTTTGCCAAAGATTTGGAAACCATTTCCACCGTGAGTATGCAGATTACACCTTGCAAGATGGCCTTTTTTTGAAAGGAGGGCAGCTATGTGTGCCTAGAGGGTCTATGAGGGAAAACTTGATGCAAGAAAAGCATAATGGATGCTTGAATGGACACTTTGGTTTGAACAAGACTTTGGAACTTGTCCAAAGGTTCTACTTTTGGCCTAAAATGAAAAGAGATATCAGAAGATATGTGGAGAAATGTGTGGTTTGCCAAAGAGCTAAGGGTGCATCTTCCAATGCTCGTCTTTATTGTTGAACATAGAATACCACTGAGAGGGGGGTGAATTAGTGGTTCCTAAATCTTTATTCTTACCGATCTAACTTCATAGAATCAACTATTTACATAACCACTAAAAAATCATACCGGTAATGCAAGAGAGTAAACCAATGAGATCATTCACACACAAGAAACTCACAACACCAGATTTACGAGGAAAACCCAATATGGGAAAAACCTCGGTGAGAAGAGTTGTTGGAGACTACTACTCCAATCCAGCCTCATAGGTAAAACACAAACTTACAAAGATTTTGGGCACCAACCGAAGGAGCACTAACCCCTGCACTTTTAGGGCACCAACCCAAGGAGTACCAACCCCTGTACTTTTAGGTCACCAACCCAAGGAGTACAAACCCTTGCACGTTTAGGGCACCAACCCAAGGAGCACCAAACCCTACACCAAGCTTCAACTTGGTGATGTATAATGAAATACTATTTGAATACAATTAAGGCTTCTTGTTGCAAATGAATTCTGCAACTCTTGAACCAAATAACTCTCTGTCGGTTTACAGTCTTTTCTCTGCCACTAGAACTCACACTGTCGACTGTGAGTTCACTGTCTCTATTTCTCAACCTCTATTATCTTTCTCTCCCTTTCACACATAGTCTTTCAACACAATGTTTCACACTAGGATGCTACCTGCTCTACCACACCTTCCCGATTAGGCTCAACTGCCAGACTATGATACTGCCAGTAGAATCCTCTCACCGGTTTGCTTGCTCACTCACACTACAACTTGTTTAGATCAACTTCTGAAGTTTTCTCCTTGCTCCCTCTCAGTTCTCTCCACTCCACAATCTTCACAACGTCAATAACATTTTTGGTCTGGAGCTTTCATCACTTATCCAGTGATTTCCCACCAAAATGCAATTCAAACACTTGGGCGATAAGGGTTTCCTTTTTCCGACACAATCTTCATGAGATCCAATCCCACCTATCTTGGATCAATCACTTTTCCTTGAAGACTGCTCCTACCACGGTTTCCATTAACCAATGCACATTTTCCTTGAAGTGGCAATCACGAATCAGATCTTTTGTCATGAAGCTAGACGACACATAAAGTATTCCAGAAGTTTCCTTTATGAGTACATCCTGAATCGGATTTCCTTTGCATTGATTCAGGCACCAACTGCTCCCTGATGTTCCTGTGTCATTCCTTCTTCCTCGAGCTACAATCAGTCTGATGCAATCCCATGATTTATGGTTCCTTTATTAATGGTGATTATCTATTTCATCAACCCTATCAATGAGGCTTCATCAACCACAACACACTTTCCACCTCAGCTCCATATGGTATCACACCAATCAAGACACGACCTACCAACATGCAGTCAGTCTGGAAAACACATACCACTAAAACCCTTTGCTAGTAGTGTGTTCTTCTTTTGTTAACCGATAGAGAATCCTATACCAGTTGCACATCTTCACCTCCAATGGTGTGAGACAACTTTTAACATTCTGCCTCTTCACCATAAACAAGCAACTATCCTTCAAACCGGTTTGTACTTTACAAGTAGACCTTCATTCTTTATGTTCACCCTTATGTGGATCTCTATCATGCCAGTTGACATCAATGACAACTTAGTGCCAAAATGCCAACAATCTCCCCCTTTGGCATTGATGTCAATTTTTCACAATTAACTTCATACATACTGGTAAATTTCTCCCCCTTTGACACAATAACAAAGGGTACTTGTGCACTCCCCCTTTGATCCATACCATGCTCCCCCTAAGCCACATAAAACCTTCCTAGACAGATGATACAATGCCCAACTTGTGTTGGAGGTACTCAAAAGTGTTGACCAGTAATGGTTGGTGAAAATGTCTGCTACTTGTTCACCAGTAGGAACATAATCCATTCTTACCTCCTATCCTTCAACCTTCTCTCTGAGGAAGTGATATTTGATTGCAATGTGTTTGGTTCTGGAATGTATGACCGGATTCTTTGCTATGCTGATTGCACTTGAATTGTCACACCGGATGAGAATAGGATCAGTGATGTCCACTTGTATATCTTTGAGAGTATGCTTCATCCAAAGCACCTGAGAGAAGCATGTAGCAACAACAATATACTCAGCTTCAATAGTAGAGAGGGAGACTGAGTCTTACTTCTTGCTCTGCCAAGAGACCAACCAATCACCCAGAAAGAATGCACCACCGCTTGTGCTCTTTCTATCATCAATGCATCCTGCCCAATTGGCTTCAGTGTATGCTTCCAAGATAAAATATCCCTATTTAGGATACAAAATACCATAGCTGAGCATTCCTTGTAGGTACCTAAAAATGTTGCTAACAACATTCATGTGTGACTGCTTTGGTGCAGCTTGAAATCTGGCCACCATGAATACTGCCTGAACTATATCCAGTCTTGAAGTAGTTAGATACAGTAGACTGCCTATCATGGATCTGCACAGAGTCCGATCCACCATGGATGATTCATCATTCTTACTCAATTTCTTGTCGGTCACCATGGGAGTACTTACCAATTTGCAATCTTCAAGTTGGAATTTCTTCAGCATCTCCTTTGCATACTTGACCTATGAGATAAAGATTCCTTTATCTTTCTGTAAACTTGCAAACTGAAACAAGACCTACAGCAAAGACAACATTGAAAACCTGGACGAACACACTATCATTTGCAAAAATAAAAAGATGCCATCACTCGAACCTACAATTTCAGATTTCTCCCTTGGAGAAAATCTCTCAAAAAGTGGAACCCCTACAAATGAGAAGAAATGAGGCTAATAAAAAGAGGGAAAAGACCAGATTTCATCAAAACATGCCAAGTGTCCTCTTTCCCTAACTGAAGATTTTTCTTTATCCTTCCCATGAAAATTCTCTCAAAATATCTCAAATATATTCAAACAAACCATATAAATGGATTCTCGTCTTGAGAGCTCTCCGATGATATATAATACTTCTATATTTGAGCAAAAATTAACCCTTGGGTGAATTAATCTTTTTTATGCAGGCCATCATTTAAATTTTTGGATTTCTTCAATAGTCTCGACTTTACATTTAACTTTGATTTTTCTCCATTTTTCACCTGACGCCCTACCACCTGGCAGCTTGTGATTCGTCAGCAGGGTCCAATGTTCGCTACCTGGGATGACACCTCATCCATCTACCATTTGTCAGTCATGTCATCGCCACCTGTCCACCACTTGTCAGTCACATCAGTGCCATCTCACCAGGACCCGCCAGCTGGACCGCCACCGGACCTGCCACATCATCAGTTGCTGGGTCATGATGGTTAACCGATGAGCACTTTCGCTTCATGACATGGTGACCACCATTGATCTTCTACGAACTTGCTTGATCTTTATCGCATCCTTTTCTGCACATGCTTGGTCGTTGTTCTGCGATGCTTAACCGATGAGCATCTTCACAAGCATCTTCACCTTGCAACATGGCAACCACCGCACGATCGCCTCAAACCTACTCACCAGTTAACTCATTCTTTCACTACAAAACTTGCCTCGAGAACTGTGCACTCATACATTTTTCAAGGTTTTATGAGTGGCTGCTAATACCTTTGCTGAAACTTCCTTAATAACTCTTCAACTCACTCGTGGGAGGGGGTTTTACTCCTGCCAATATGTATTTGCTTTGAATTTTATTGCTGCCTCTCTCCAAACACTACGGAGGGAAGACACTATTAGGTCTTGGAGACAACTGAGAGGGGGGGTGAATCAGTTGTCAAATAAATTTAAACCAAAAACAACTTAACCAACTTAATGCTTAATACCGGTAAACTAGTTCAATATGTCGGTAGACAGTTTTAACAGTTAATTGCTATACCGATAAGGATTAGTGCATGAAACATAAATACAAATTCATCCACAACACATGACACCAATATTTCTATGTGAAAACCCTATAAGGGGAAAAACCACAGTGGGAAACCTTACCCACAATCAGATGATAATACTGTAGATAGTAAGTGTACATAAATGGGGTCTACACATGCAAAAAGGCCAACAACCTAGAGCCCACTGCTCAATGACAAAATGGGAGACACACTGACTATAGTTGGATGGTTAAATCCAATAAGAATGTACTATACAAAATAGCATCTTCATATGCTGGATTCAGTACTAGTGTAATGCTGATATACTTTCACAAAAACCTAGCTTCACCTTCAAATGATGTCTACGTGTATAGCTCTACTTAATCTCACATATACCTTCACACAATCCTTTTTCACATTCCATATTTGATCTTACAAATAAGATCTTATATTTATACCATAACCTAAGACCAATTTTAGTAGGTCGGCTCTACAAGATATTACAATAGAAACATTTTACAAACAATATAATATCCGATGCAATAACCAATTGAACATGTTGGCTTAATGCATTTACAATAATAATTATTCATCTCCATAGCGTGCCATCTTGATCTAGAAAACATAAACCTACTGGTGTAACCCTAGACCTATTTGCCGGTAACAACAAATATGCAACTACGAATATACTAATGAACAAAACTCTAGGACAAGATGTCCAAATGATGTCTTTGACATAACCATGTGTCTTCCATGCCATTCCAAGTGTCGGTGATCATTATATCTTGTCGGTGTACCAGATACCAGTAACTGTGCAATAGTTACTTGCTTGCCAGTGAATGCTACTGGATCTCCAAAGTGCTAGAGTTTAGTAGGTGTTGACATCAATGACAAAACCATACCAAAATACCAATAATCTCCCCCTTTGGCATTGATGGCAACACAAGATGGAAAAACCATCAAAGTGGCAAAATAGAAATGTCAAGTACCAAAAACCAACAATCTCCAAAAAGATTATAACCAGAAATCAAAATATAGATACAAAGAGTAATAATCTCTCCTAAACAACAATCTCTCTCCCTAGCAGCAACATGTGTTTTCCTTGTGTTTCTCAAATTTTTTCCATACCAATCTCTCACCCTTTGACATCAAATGCCAAAGGTACAATAAAACCAAGTTCATATACAAAATACCAATCAATTCAATATACCAACTACTCCCCCTGAGAAGTAGCTTCCCATCAAAGACCGGAATAAAAGATTTCTCTGTTAATTCTGTCGGTTGATGATAATCATCAACTTTCTAAGTCTCTACCGGTGGTGGTATGACTCCAAGCTGATCTCTAAGATATTCAAAAGTCTCATTAGGCAAAGGTTTAGTGAAAATATCTGCAATCTGCTCTTTAGTATTCACATAAACCAGTTTTATCTCCTTTGCTTCAACATTTTCCCTTAGAAAATTTAGTTTGATAGAAACATGTTTGGTTTTAGAATGTAATGCCAGATTCCTAGATATATCAATTGCTATAGTGTTATCACAATAGATAGTAATAGGTTCCTTGCATTTTACCTTTATGTCTTTCAACATTTGCTTAAGCCATAGTACCTGTGTACAGTTAGTTGGTACTGCAACATATTCTAATTCTGCTGTTGATAAAGATTACAACTTTGTTTCTTACTCAACCAAGAAACTAGTCTATTTCCAAGAAATAATGCTCCTTCGGTGGTGCTTTTTCTATCATCCACATCTCCTGCCCAATTTGCATCTGTGTATGCACATAATTCAAAGTTTTCATCTCTAGGATACCATAATCCAAGATTTATAGTGCCTTGTAAGTACCAGAAAATCCTTTTTACTATTGATTCATGATTTTCTCTAGGATTACTTTGAAATCTTGAAACAATACATACTGAATTCATAATATCAGGTCTGGTTTGTGTCAAATATAGTAAACCTCCTATCATAGATTTGTATCTAGTTGGATTAACAGGTGTAGATTCATCCCTTTGTGATAATTTGTCATTTGTTGTCATAGGTGTGCTTACCAGTTTAAAGTTCTCCATCCCAAATTTCTTTAGTAACTCTTTTAAGTATTTGGATTGACTCAAGAATATACCTTTATCAGTCTATGAAATCTGCAATCCTAAAAAGAATTTTATTTCTCCAATCATAGACATTTCAAATTCTTGCTGCATTTTAATAGAGAATTCCTTACATAATCCATCTTCTCCTCCAAAGATTATATCATCAAAAAATACTTCTATAATAAAGATTTCATCATTAGTTACTTTATAATATAAATTGTTGTCTGCAATTCCTTTAGTAAAACCAATCTTTAAAAGATACTTATCCAATCTTGCATACCAAGCTCTTGGAGCTTGTTTTAGTCCATACAGAGCTTTTCTTAACCTGCAAATCATATCATTGTCATATGTCAAAGAAAATCCATCAGGTTGTTCAATGTATACTTCCTCTTCAAGATCTCCATTCAAAAATGCACATTAAATATCCATTTGATAAACTTTGTAGTTCTTGTGTGCTGTAAAAGCCAAAAAAATCTGACTGCCTCAATTCTAGCTACTGGTGCAAAGGTTTCATTGTAATCAATTCCTTCTTTCTAAGAATATCCCTTACACACTAGTCTTTCTTTATTTCTAACAACCTTACCATCTTCATTAAGTTTGTTTCTAAATACCCATTTGGTTCCAATTACATTTTTATCTTTAGGCCAGGGAACTAATGTCCAAGTGTTGTTTTTCTCAATTTGTTCTAATTCTTCTTCCATAGCTTAATCCAAAATTTATCTTCACATGCCTCATTAACAGATGATGGTTCAATTTGATAAATAAGACATACCTCTTCATTTGCCAATCTTCTTCTTGTCATAACTCCTTTAAACTTGTTTCCAATTATCTGATCTTCAGAATGATTCAGTCTTACATACCAGGGTGTCTTGGTTTGCTGTTGTTCCTCAATTACTATGGAATCCTCAGATAATACCGGGGTAACTGGATCTTCATTTTGTACCAGTGGATTTGGAGTAGGTTCATTTGTCAAAAATTTTGTTGCCGGTTTAGAGTCTATATACCTTGAAGTTCCTCTGAATTGTTCATCAATCTTTACATTTGTACTCTCAAAAATTTTCTACAATCTCTTGTAAAAACATCTATATGCCTTGCTCTTAGATGAATAACCAAGAAATATTCCTTCATCACTTCTAGGATCAAATTTGCCAATATACTCATCTCTTCTGATATAACATTTACTTCCAAAACTTCTGAAATACTTAAGAGTAGGAGTATTACCAAACCATAGTTCATGAGGGGTCTTACCAGTTTCACCTTTGATGTGAACTTTGTTAAATGTATAGACCACTATACTAACTGCTTCTCTCCAATATACATGTGGTAGGTTTGCTTCTGATAGTATACTTCTTGCTGCATCCAAGATAGTTATGTTTTTCCTTTCAACAACTCCATTCTGCTGTGGTGTCTGAGGTGCTAATAGTTGTCTTCTGATTCCATTCACTTCACAGAATGTATTAAATTCCTTAGATGTAAATTCACCTCCTTGATCTAATCTTAAACATTTGATTTTCTTACTAGTTTCATTTTCTACCATTGCTTTGAACAGTTTGAACTTTCCAAGTGCTTCTAATTTTACTCTGAGAAAAGTAACCCAACACATTCTAGAATAGTCATCAATGATTAGCATGAAATATCTATCACCTTGTAAGCTTTTAGTTCTAGCTATAAATCAATGTGAATCAAATCAAGAGAATTATTTGATTTTTCTGGAATACTTTTGAAACTAGCTCTAACTTGTTTTCCAAATTGACATTCCTTACATACTGTATTCTGAGGTTTGACAATTTTAGGTAAATCTCTAACTACCTTAGTAGTACTAATCTTTACCATGCAATCAAAGTTTACATGATAGAGTCTCTTATGCCATAACCAACTTTCATCTATATGTGCAATTAAGCATGTCTTTTCATTGTTATTCAAATGAAAGATATTACCTCTAGTCTGATTACCGGTTGGAAATTCCAAACCAGTTCTATTCATGATTTTGCATTTTCCATTTTTAAATTGTAACTAAAATCCTTTCTCAACTAATTGACCAACACTCAAAAGATTATGCTTTAATCCTTCAACATAGTAGACATTGTCAGTGTTATGCTTACCATCAAGAGATATTGTACCCTTACTTTTGATTGAACAAGCTTTATCATCTCCAAATCTTACTAAGCCTCCATTGTATTCTTGAAAGTTCAAGAATTTACCTTTGTCTCATGTCATATGATGTGAGCATCCTGAATCAATGATCCATTCATCCTTTACTTCAACTTTAGCTGCCAACGCCTATACTACCGATTGAGCAGTAGGTGCCAGTTGATCTTCTGTTATAGCAACAAAAACCCATCCATTGTTTGTTGGATCCTCATTAGAATCATCAGTCACACCTTCATCAACAATGTAACAAGATTTGTCTTTATTCTTCTTAAATCTATATCTTTGATATTCAAGGTTACTCTTGTATGTTCTTCTAGCTTCTTCTCTTAGTCTAGCATGTCTATCAGGGCATCTTGAAGCCATATGACTAGTCTTATTGCAGTTAAAACATTTAAAGGGTGCTTTACCTTCATACTTACTTCCAACTGGACCTTTAGGCATTTTCCTTGCAAATAGTGCTTCAAGTTCTTCAAGTTCTTCATTTTCTTTCCTAATTTCTTCAAGTTCTCTTGCATAAAAAGCTTTCCAATCAGATTTGTCAAATCATGGAGCAGATGATGCTGATGCTTTAAAGGCCAAATCTATCTTTATAGTAGCAATAGGACCAAATTCTTCAATTTCAAAAGCTGAAAGTTTCCCAATCAATGTATCCCTAGTAACCGATGTATTAGGCATTGTTCTTAAGTCATTTATAGCTGTGACTTTCATTTTATATGTCAGTGGCAATCCTCTTAAAAATTTTGAAACAATTTCATCCTCACTTAAGGTTCGTCCACAACATTTAATACCCAAAACAATTTCATTTACTCTTTCCATAAAAGTAGAAATCCTTTCATCTTCTTCCATTTTTAGATGTTCATACCTGACTTGGAAGCTTTCAAGTTTTGCAATTTTGATTATGGAATCTCCTTCATTCGGTGTTTCCAAATGATCCCAAATAGCTTTAGTAGTAGACCTATCTAATAGTCCCATGATTTGTTGATCTGATAATGCGCTCAAAAGTGCTTCTCTTACTTTGCAATCATTTTCCTCATCTTTTGTCAAGTTAGTTGGACTAGGCTGACCTTGTACAACAGCAGTATAGCCATTCTTTGTAACATCCCAGATGTCTTTTCCAATGCAATTTATATGTGTCTCCATTCTAATCTTCCATATGCCATAGTTGGTTCCATCAAGTTTAGGATTGTCCTTCCTGAAATAATTAGTAGACATTGGATCTCCTCAAGCTGTTAAACTTCTGCAAAAAGAGGACTAGACTCTGATACCAATTGTTAGGTCCTAGAGACAACTAAGAGGGGGGGTGAATCAGTTGTCAAATAAATTTAAACCAAAAACAACTTAACCAACTTAATGCTTAATACCGGTAAACCAGTTCAATATGCCAGTAGACAGTTTTAACAGTTAATTGCTATACCGGTAAGGATTAGTGCATGAAACATAAACACAAAGTCATCCACAACACATAACACCAATATTTGTATGTGGAAACCCTGTAAGGGGAAAAAACATGATGGCAAACCTTACCCACAATCAAATGATATTGCTGCAGATAGTAAGTGTACATAAATGGGGTCTGCACATGCAGAAAGGCCAACAGGCTAGAGCTCACTGCTCAATCACAAAATGGGAGTCACACTAACTATAGTTGGATGGTTAAATCTGATAAGAATGTACTATACAAAATAGCATCATATATGCTAGATTTAGTACCAGTGTAATGCTGATATGCTTTCACAAAAACCTAGCTTCACCTTCAAATGATGTCTGCATGTATAGCTCTTCTTAATCTAACATATACCTTCACACAATCCTTTTTAGACCTAGGGGGGACACCCTTTGAGTTGTAATTGTATATCTAATCCATCTACAGTACCCTCCTTGTTTTTGAACCTTTTGAGATCCATCCACTTTTATTGATGCTATCATATATGGGTAAATGAGTCTGATTCAATGCATCAAAGGGTGTCCCCCCTAGGTCTGGCAGAACCTGAAGTGTAGGAGGATCATTTATTTCTACAAATACTTGAATTATTTTTCATGTCATATCACTCTATCATACCTATATTGATAGTTGGTAACTTATTGATACACCTTCTAGACAATTGGATCCTTGCACAATATTCAACACACATGTATGCCCATTTTAACTAGAGTGTAGAGATGAAAGATTGAAGAACCATAAATTGAAACATTTGAAATGGCTGAAGATCATAGAAACATGGAATATCAAAGAAAAATACAAGAAGAATACATAACAGGTCAATATATCAGAAAAATCAAACAATTCCACAATAAAAATCCAACTATATCAAAACCTCACAAGGATTCAAATGTATCTCCAAAGAAAGGTGGCTCTTTTATGCAACTCTTAAAGAGATCCCTAAAGGATTTTGTTGAGGAAGATCAAAATTGCACACCTATGTCTAGTAATGGCTCATCCCCCCATAAGAAAATTGACTCTCCAAAGGAATCTATTCCTACACCTCTTAAAAACTTGCAAGAACCTTCCATAGCATCCTCACCAAACAATAAACCCAAGGATGAAGTTCCCCAAGGGATATCCATAATGGCCATCAAACCTATTTTAGAGGATCCTATTCAAAGCCCATCTCCTTCATATCTAAGAATTGATTCCTTGCAACATCCCCATAATGCTCCCTTGAAAATTGAAGTCCTCATTCATATAACACTTGTTAAACGTGTCCTAATAGATGGGGGAGTTGGCTTAAACGTTTGGTCATTGAGTCTTGTCCTAGATTGGTGCAGGAGCACCTAGGACTTAGGCTTATAGTCCTTTCACAATTTTGGCTTGTACTAACCTTAGCCAAGTCAGGTTCCTAATAAGGACTCCAAGAGGGTCCAAGGAGTGTGTGTGATGTCTGTTTTGAGTCAACTGTAGGCCTAGTTGAGTTGGTTTTCTTCCTAGGTTTGCACTTTGTGAGTAAGTGATAGTTTGAGTAGTTGAAATGACCTTCTTGATGGTCAAAAGTGGCATAACTTGGTGTGTTAATTAGAGAGGTTTATAATGGTCTTATTAATTCTTAAAAAGTCTTGTGTAATGACTTGTAATAGGTTGTTTAGGTTGGCAAAGCAAAAAGTGGAAAGTTGTAAAAGTTGTCATGACAACTTTTGTCCTAAAGGAGCTTAGCGGAGGAGTTAGGGATAGAAAAATAACCTAGAATTCCTCCACACATGGGGAAGACTATTTAAACCTCCTCTTGCATGGTTACCAAGGTTGGAAGTTTGATTATGCAAGATTAACAATCTGAAACTACTCATTTTTGGATTGTTATCATTGTTTTGGTCTTGTTTTGCATAAAATGTGAATGATAATGGATTGAATCCATTGATCCAGTTATGGATTAAATTTATTTTTTGTGTTCAAATTTTATTTGTTTCATTCCATGCTTTGTAGATAGGGTGTGTTAGTGTTTTCATTGTTTTGTTCCCAATCAACCAGTTATGGCTTGTAAATAGCAATTTCATGTAAAATGGTTGACCCATAAAATCCCTCCTAGCTACCATCACGGCCTATTGGGACATGGAAGGAAACCCCTTTTACAATGTATATATGCAAGGAGGAGATCTGGAAATGAATATTGATATGGTTATCACCTTGTTCTAGGCGAGTCCAGGAGCAACCTGGCTAGAGAAGACAGGGTGAAATTTGAGAGCATAGTGCAGAGGTGGACACAAAACCTTAGCCTAATCATTTGGAGAGTTTCAAAAGGTCCATAAAGATTTTCCACAATGATGATAATCCTTAACAAGACCTTTAGATACCCATTCCTCAAATTTGAATAGTCGTTGCCGATTAAGAGGCCTAGAAACCCTTGCAAACCCTCATTTTTGGGTTAGGGCATTGTACAGCAAGTTGGGAAACTAAAACCACCAAAATCTCTTGGGGATAGGTGAATTATTAAAGAAAAATAAAACTCTTTACAAGGTATTTTGGACCATTTTCCTCAAAACCCTTGAAAACCATATTTTGGAGGCCTAATAGGGGTTCATTCCTTGTAGCCCTATTTCTAGGCAAAATGGTGAAATCGGTAGGAAAGATAATTAATGCAAACCACAAATTGACCCAAATGGAATTAATTCCATGTTAAATGCTACCTCCACACCTTTTTAATGACTCATAATAGTATGGGGGTGAATTTGACAAGTTGTTATTAAGATAGCACAATTGAGCATATGGAAGTCACTTGGTAATGGTTGGGTTCCTAGTTAAACACTTGTTGCAAACACCTTGAGATCGGCAAGGAGAAAGCCCTAAAAGAGATTGAGAAGGACTTAGAGTTCTTGGAGCATATCTGGACCTGGAGAGGTTGGTGGAATTGAGCAACACCAACTAGGTGAAGTGTGAGCAAGCTAGGTAGACCCCACCAGAGATGAAGAACAAAGAATATCCAGAGTACAAGAGATAGAATTGATCCATGAATGATCACAAAATGCCTTTGATCATTTGAAGGTGTATCAGCAAAGAATGTGTTGAAGTCATAATCACAAGGTCAAACCAAGAGCCTTTCAAGTTGGAGAACTTGTACTAAAGGAAAATCCACGCAACCAATCAGATCGAGAAAAGAAAGGGAAGTTTGAACCAAACTGGTTGGGTCCGTTTGTGGTCATAGTAGTATTTGGGTCAGAAGCATATCAACTATCAACACAGGATGAGGACCAGCTCAAGGAACCCATCGATAACATGCATCTGAAGAATTTTTATGTCTGAAAAAGCAGAAAAATCCAAAAATAGTGAAAAAACAGAAAAACCAAAAATAGTGAAAAAAGAAGAAAAATCAAAAAAAGTGAAAGCAAAAAAAAAAAATACAAAAATAGTGAAAAATAAATAGAAAAAATCAAATATGGTGAAAACCTAGCAAACACGCACCATCTATTAGCTAGCTCTTCCATCTATTGATTCATGCATCCTTCCACTTGCATTCATTTCCATCAGCAATGTTCATTTTCACAAATAAGCCTGTGTACATACGTACGCATTACAAGTGATTTCTCACCATGGTTTGGATCATTGGATATATCATAATAAATTTATTTCTAGGCTTGGGGCAAGATTTTCTATCGTTTTGAGCTTAATCAAATAGGTAGAACAACATTTAGACAGCTCTTGTCAAGCGAAAAATTGAGACACATCCAACATTGAACACAAGATCAAATTATCAACCATCAAACTATCACATGTCAGTCTAAGCACATCACACACATATCAATGGATGATGTCTTTTGACTAATGATTTTAACATAATGTTTCAACTTATCTATCTTGATTTTCACTATCATGATTTATGAGTGACTCTAGGATGTCTCTGACTAGAGGAACAAGGAAGGAACATGATATTTTCTTGTATATTGTCTGTAAATTAATCATTAATATGTGAAAATTTGTCTCAGGACATGATCATCAGATTATGATCGAATACATTTTGGATTTGCATATAGAAATGGTTAATACCGCCTATTTTACGCAAGCTACACTCGGGTCATCTTGGTTCAATTATACCTTGATGCTTGTGCTAACTTGCAATATCAAAATCAAGGAAAGTAGTGCTCAAGTCATCATGGTTAAATTATACCATCGATGTTTGCACTCACTTCCCACATTTTAAAAAGCTCAATGATGACAAAAAAAAAATAACCCAGTGACTGGTCTGATCGCAACATTGCATTTGCATTTGCATTTAGCTTGCATTTCATTCTTGCATAGGATCAAAAAATCTCATCTTATCAAAGGCCAAATCTATCATAGGAATCATCAATGTATCATCATAGGTGTATACACAATCAGAATGATGACTCATCTCTTTCCAGATTTTGTCCACCCAAAGTGAATCTTATGCTATTCCCCCAAATGCACCAACATCAGTGCATCTAAATCTTCCTACAACAATATATCAACAAAATGTCAGTTCTTTATCCAATCAATCTTATCAATTCTATCAATCCATCTCATCTGGTCCATTCTACCGTGTCTTATACAAGATGAATCCTTCTTGGAACCAGATGTTTTGATCAAGTCTTATATAGGATATATCGTTCCTGAAACTAGACGCTTTGATCATCTTTGTCTTATACAGGAGGTTTCATTCATGAAACTAGACTTGATCTTAATATCATCAATCTAATCAATCTTATCAATTCAATCAAACTCTATCAATCATCACATCAAGAACCACATCAGAGTGATTGAAGAACTCACACTTTCATCAACCACAGTTGCAGGAATCATCCAATAATCTATCAGGAAATCAATTTTGCAAAGATCCAAAAAATCCAAAGGTCAATTATCTCAATTGATCTCTCGAGGGGGCATCATCGTATCAAAATTTAGCAATCAATGGATGAGGCGTCCTATCGGACCAGTATCACATCAACATCATCAAATTAAGATTATTCTTTGAATCATCACGTCATCACACCTCACTTCAAAAAGGGGAAAAATGTATACACCTAAAAATGGTTTGAAAATAACTAATTAAATAATCAATTATTTAATTAATCCCCCTTTCCAATTTAATTGAATTCACTAGCAATTTGATTAATTCCCCATTCATCTACTTATCAATAAATCTAAGGATTTATTCATTAAGTTCATTTAAATAGTCCCCTTTGACTAATTAATCTAAATTGATTAATCCCCCCATTAAATTCATTTCTTCTAATCCCATAATTAATTAAAACAAATCAATTTATGAGTTTGTTGAAAGTTAATTAGCCTTTTCCTATTATTTAAATTTTTAAATTCAAATTCCCCACATGCCTCCTAACTTCTAACCACCTAGCCTAGCCACCCCCTAACCTAACCCATTCCACCCAATCCTAGGTTTAACTAACCCTATTCAATATTTTACATCCTAACCTCCTATGGGTTGGATATTCTCCACTTGAGACACATGGCACTTTTGCCACATGTCTCCTTCCTTAGACACTTGCTCTCTTGTGAGCAATATTCCTTGACACTTGTCACCACAGAGATGACAAGTGTCCCTCTCTTGAACCTTCCCCAATTTGACCCTTGATATCTTCAGATTCAATCTTGACCATTGATTCCTACCACCTCATCTTTGGCCTTGGAATTCCTATAAATATCCCCCATTTTAGAGCACAAAGGATCCCATCTCATATCATTTTAGGCATTTTTACTATAGGCATATCCTACTAGGATTCCCAAACATACTAAGAGGGGGGTGAATCAGTATCTTGTTAGTTAACAGATTTTCTTATTTTATTAAACAAATTGTAGTCTAAGACAGTGTACCGGTAAACCAGAATAAATGCAATAAATAAGATCAATAAGCACAACATAGAAAGAACACCATAACACAATATTTTTAACAAGGAAACCTGGTGTGGGAAAAACCTTGGTGGGATTTGTGACCCACAATATTCACTCACTGGCCAATAAATGAATATTACTTACAATAGGGGCCTGCAGATGCAGGAAGGCCAACTCCCTAAAGCTCACTGCTTAATTACAAAAAGGGAAGTCTCACTGACTTACAAAAATGGATTATGCAAATCCAATATCATATACTACTTCGGTTCAACATCTGCTATGCCCGGTTCAGTATTGGTTTAAGCTCATACGACTTCCATAAACCTTATTCCAAAATCTGCCTTAATATTCGCATGTTCGCATCTACCTATTACATTCCACACATACATGATCCTACAAGATCTCATACTTATATGAGTCTTATTTACAATTCGCCTTGTCGGCTTGCAAAAATATTTTATAATTAAATACAAAATATAATAAACAAAATCTTGTCGGTTGGGGTGTCGGTAATCATCTTTGTCGATGTCGGTGTCAGTGCCTGTGTCAGTGTCTACCGGTGCCATAGGATTGTAAGTTTTTCATCGATGACAATACCTTCAATCACCTACAATTTCTCATTAGAGTGTGCATTTGCCAACATATCCATTCTAGCATATCATTTAAGCATTGTTATTATAGGCAATTGCATCTTAGATCTAGCTTAATTTGGTCATTTTATAGCTTAATTGCATCATCATCATAGCTTAATCATCCATAGGATTAGCTTTATTAGCCTCTTGGATCATATAGCATAATCAATATCATCTAGCTTGCATATCATATCCTTTTAAATCCTTTGTCTAGGTGTAGTCGAGTCACTGGGATTGCTTTATCCAAATCTGAGAGAAAATTCACACTCGCATCTCTTAGGAGCTAATAGGTCACTTTGTCATGGTTTATCTTTCATTTAATTTCAATTTTCTAATCATACTTGTAATGATCTACTGAGTGTTTGTGTTGTAGCTGCAAGTACCCTACTTCACACACATGACAAGAACTAAATGGGTTTTTAGGAATAAATTGAATGAAGATGGACAAGTTGTGATGAATAAAGCTAGATTGGTTTGTAAAGGATATTCTCAGAAGGAAGGAATTGATTATGATGAAACCTTTGCTCCGGTAGCTAGGATTGAAGTTGTGAGATTATTTCTTGCCTATGTTGCACATAAGAAGAACAAGGTTTATCAGATGGATGTCAAGTGTGCATTTCTAAATGGAGATCTTGAAGAGGAAGTTTAGATTGAGCAACCTGGTGGATTTTCACTTTCAGATGACAATAACATTGTTTGCAAGTTAAGGAAAGCTTTATATGGATTGAAACAAGCCCCTAGAGCTTGGTATGCAAGATTAGATAAATATCTTTTGAAGCTTGGTTTCACTAAAGGTAATCCAGACAATAATTTATATTATAAGATCACTGATGATGACATATTGATTATTGAAGTCTTTATTGATGATATCATTTTTGGAGGTGACGATAAATTGTGTATGGAATTCTCTAACAATATGCAGAATGAATTTGAGATGTATATGATTGGGGAAATGAAATTCTTCTTAGGTTTGCAAATGACTCAGATCGATAATGGTATCTTCATCTGTCAAACTAAGTATGCTAGAGAGTTGTTGAAGAAATTTGGTATGGAAAATTCTAAACCAGTTGGTACTCCTATGGTTACAAGTGAGAAATTGACAAAGAAAGATGCATCAGCACCAGTAAATCCTACAAGGTACAAGTCTATGATTGGAGGTTTGTTATATTTAACTCAGACTAGACCAAATATAATGAATGTAGTTTGTATTGTATCAAGATATCATAGTGATCCTAGAGAGAATCATGAGAGTGCGGTGAAAGGGATTTTCAAGTATTTGTAGGGAACAAGTGAACATGGTTTGTGGTATCCTAAAGATGATGATTTTACACTATGTGCATATACAGATGCAAATTGGGTTGGAGATGTTGATGATAGGAAGAGTACATCCGGTGGAGCTTTCTTTCTTGGAAAGAAACCTATTTCATGGATCAGTAAGAAGCAATCATGTACTTCTTTATCTACTGTTGAAGTTGAGTATGTTGCTTCTGCTACTAAGTGTACACATATCCTATGAATGAATCAAATATTGAAGAATATAAGGATAAACTATAATGAACCGATAGTTATTCATTGTGATAACTCTGTTGCTATTGACATATCAAATAATCTGGTATTTCATTCCAAGACAAGGCACATATCTATAAAATACAAATATTTGAAGGAGAAGGTGGAGGCAAATGAAGTCAGACTGGTTTATGCAAACACTAAAGAGAAGATTGTAGACATTTTCACTAAACATTTTCCTAAGGAATCATTTGAGTACTTTAGAGGTAGATTGGGGGTTTTTGCCCCTCCAGTAGAGACTTGGGTGATGTTGTTTTGTATCAGTCTGGTATGCATTTTTAGAGCAATTATTCATTCTGGATTGATGTGGTGGTGCTACTACTCAAGGGGAGTAGTCATCTATGTGGTTCAAGGGTTTTATGATTCATCTTTGATATTTATGTCAAGTTTTTGGCATTGATGTCAAAGGGGGAGAGGTATACCCGTGAAAAACTGAGCTTAACTGTAACATCAATCTAAGGGGAGAGATCAGAGCTTAATAGAGATATCATTCACAGGGGGAGATTGTTGGTTGTCTTCCATTGGGGGAGACTTGTTTGGTATTTCTTGGCACTTGGATGTTTTTTACATCTAGTGTTGCCATCAATGCCAAAGGGGGAGATTGTTAGAAATTCAGAGGAATTGATTATGTGTTTCATTGATGTTTTGTTATTGATGTCAACACTAGCTATTTTGGTTGTTTACTGGTTTTCAGTAGAGCGGTTGGATTATGATCTGGTATGCTTTGGTCTGTGGATTTGGTTTGGATCTGTCATTCATGCTATTCAGATGTGTATCATGATCAGTTGGTTTGGAATTTGATTTATGTAAGAGGTTTAATACCTCTCGTATTGAGCTTAACTAGAATTGTACTCAATCATAGGAGATGTTATTCTTGCAGTTCATTCTTCTTTCTGGACTGTAGTCTAGATTTATTTTGTAGTTAGTGAGGATCTTTTTGTGATGAGCAATGTGCTCTAGGTTGTTGGCCTTCTTGCATGTGTAGGACCCTCATTTTGTAATCACATACTTACGATAGAAGTATTATCTGACTGTGGGTAGGCTTCCCACCATGGTTTTTCCCTTTACCGGGTTTTCCACATACAAATCTTGGTGTCATCTTTTGTGGATGGTTGGTAAATATTTTGTGGCTTATATTTGTGTTTAATTACTATATCTATCATTCCAGTATTTGGTTTATGTATTCTATTAATAAGGTTTTAATACTTAAAGTTCTATAATCTGTTGACAACTGATTCACCCCCCCTCTCAGTTGTCCACTGGTTATCTAAGTTGTCTAACAAGTGCTAATGGCACTATCCCCTTGCTCCAAGGTATTTTTATAAGTAGGAGAAAATTTGGTAGAGGGATTAGCAATATCAATCAATGCTTCATCTAAAGGAGAGATACCATGTATGGAAGGTAAACTCACATTAAGGAAGGTTTGTATGATATCACCCTCTTCTTTCAAAACATCATCATTGGGGAGGTACATATTATTAGAAGGATAAACATCTTTCTTCAAATATTCATAATTAGGATGGAGATATTTCAAAAACAATCTGTAGCCTCTTCATAAACCAAGATGTCCTTAAGGGTGGGACCAAATTTGGGAGATGGTAACTCATAGCTATGGATGGAAGGAAGATTTGATTTGTCATCATATGAATGAAAGGTAGCATCATGAACACATTTTGAGTAAAACTTGAAATTGACCTAGCAAAAGAAGATAACAACTCCATTTAAAACATGCACTTATAATCAAACTCATAAATACCATATCAATTAAAGATGTGATGAAAGCAATATTCAACCAAATTATACAAAATCAAAAGATATGAAAGTGTAAGAAGAGTTGGGTCTAGCATTAAAAATGGGAATGAGTAAGATTAAGACCAAACCCTCTTTCAACTAAAAATTAGAATACAAAGCCACTAAAGGAGAAATATTGCTTGACTAAACTCGTATCCAAGAGAGTTAGTCATTCCCTTTATTCTTTTATTCCTTTGTTTCTCTAAAAAATTATTTGAATGATTTGAAATGCAAAGTGACTAAGGTCTAAACATGTATGAATTAACAGTTGAATTGATTATACTATCTAATACAAAAATAGAAACTTTAGAACATGTACGGAAATGAAATGGGAACTTAGAAATGCATCTGTGCATAAAAAATAAACTAAAAATGATGAGAAAATGGCACCCAGAATGCACTTGTCCTATTGATGAATTTTTGCACACTAATCTAGATATGGGTCTCTAAAACACTACACTAGCTCCTGGTCAAATCTCCACCTGAACTAGGAGGACAATGGAACCCCCAAGCACCCTTGTCTAGGATAATAGCACCCTTGTTGGTGTAAATAAATATTCATTTTTAGATATTATTACACTTACTTAAGTTAACTTAGGATAATGCATCTCTTCATAGTTTGGATTTGAGACACTTAGGGAAGTGTGCACATAGGGATAGAGCTTGTAGGAGAAATTCCACCTTTTGTGGTCTTATTTTGCTGTTACACTCCACATTTGGTGGGTCATCCACCTCTTGTGGAATATTATATTATTTCTCCTACCTACCCTTAGTATTTCTTACCTACCCTTGTTTCTCATTGAGCCACATGTCATATTTGTGTGCTCATACATCCATATGGCCTTGCCTATATAAGCAGGCCTATATTCATTGTATTGGTTAATACAGTTGATCATTTCCATATTGATGAGAATACAATTTGTTCTTGTCATTCTATTGTCTCTTTTTATGCTTTTCATTGTGCCCTCGATCTTGGCAAAATCCTACATGGTATCAGAGCTATTGGGGCTTCATTGATTAGTTTTTTGGAGACACTTTGGAGTCTTCTATTTTTGGATTTGGGGATCTTCATTTTTTGGGGGCGTCATACAACAATTTGGACATCACCGTTGAATCCGAGAGGCCGTTTCCATAAATTTCGACTATAAAGTCGACCTATTTTGGTGAGAAATTTTTTTCCCCATTTTGGCTATTATCGTATCGATTTCGAAATTTTTTTTCAAAAAAAATTCGAAAATCAGAAAAAGGGCGATCAATTTTTTTCAAAAAATAAAAAAATAAAAAAATAAAAAAACAAATATATTTTTGGGGGGTCTGCAGACCCCCCCTCCCTCGTACAGTTTGTACCTGCGTGTCGCAGGTGTTGCAGGCCATGTACCTGCCGCTGACGCATACTCCCGCCGGCCGCTCCGCATGCCAAGATCCTCCTGCCACCACTGCTGCAATGTACCTCCCGCGCTGATGTCACCCGCTGCCACCACCATCGGCACCCGCCGCCACCACCGTCGGCTGCTCACCTCTCCCTCCGGTAGCCTAGGCACTGGGCCCGCTGGTCTCTCTGGCCTCCGACGACGCCATCCTCCACCAGCGGTCACTAAACCGATGGACCCGTGTCTACCACATGGTAGGCGGTCGACCACCGTACACCCTGCATAGTGCCATGTCATCATTTGTATGGCAGCCCAGTCAACCGCACAGTCAACAGTCCATAGAGTACGGATGCCCAATCAACAGGGAGGCGAAGTTTTCGCGATGGTCATACGGTCATCAAATTTAAGACAATGAATTGCTGATGTCAGCACCACATCAGCAGCTTTTTGAAATTTTTTAACCCCTCTCCATTGAGCTTTTCAATTTTGCAGTCCAACTTTGAAAGGCCATATCTTGCTCATTTTTGCTCCTTTTTTGGTGCAATTTTTTTTTAAATGGGCTACAATTTCATGGTCTTCGCAGTGGTATGGTTATTTTCTAATTTTGATGCATAGGTTTTTTAGAATTTTTGGATTCTCTCAGCTGTACCTGTCCAATCCTCAATTTTGCAACTTCAAAGGCCTCGTTTGAGCTCATACGGCTTCCTTTTCAGGTGTCGTTTTATTTGAAAGTGCATATTTTTTGCCTACTTTCATAATCTATGATCAGATTTCAAAAACTTTGAGTGAAAATTTTACTTTCAGATATTGGTCTTATTTGGCCTATTAGGTACTTGTAAATTGCTTGGATCTTAGTTAGATCTCTTGCATTATCAATTTGAGTCTCTTTTGGCCTTATTGAGGTAGTTGTAAAATTGTAAATCAGAAGTCCACTTTGCCATTTTTTGCAAGTGGCCCATTGTATCCGCACTACTTATAAAGTGCCAAATCATCACTTTTGGGGGAGGTTCTTTGATTGAGTGAATTTGGGGGGGTGTCTTGTGTATTGTGCCTCTCTTTGTGCTCTTTCCATTTTTGTTGCAATGAGTCCTAATAAATTTCCACCTTTAACTCCACATAATTATGCATCATGGAAAATTAAAGTATGGAGTAAATTAATGGAAAAGGGTCTCACACATTACATAGATGGAACAATAACAACACCACCTGATCCTAAGGCTGATCCAAATGCTCAATTAGAATGGCTCACAAAGAATTGCACGGCTCTTGGAACTTTACGCAAGTATGTATCAGATGACCTCATTTTTCACATTGAGAAGTGTAAAACAATCAAAGAGGCTTGGGATATGTTTCAGAAATTGTATGGTCAAGTTGATGAAATCAGAGGTTATCAGATTGACAATGAGCTCACCAACTTGGATCCCAAGAGTTTTGATACAATCCAAGATTATGTCACCAGAGAAAATGAGCTAAGAGCAAAGCTTAAGGATTGTGGAATTGACAAAAAGGATGCTCAGTTGATATTCAACTTGTTGGACAAGCTTGCACTAGAATATGTAGCAATTGTGTCTAGCTTCCAAACTCATCGTTTGACAGTGGGGAGTTCTTATGTTATGCCTTCATTTGATGCTTTCATAGAAATGTTAATATTGGAACAATCTAAGTTGTTGAACATGGGGTTTCTCAAGTCTTCAAAGTCCAAGGCTTTGGTGGCTAATCAAGGGAATCAAGGAAGTCAAGGCAAAGAGTCCAACAAGAAGAAGAAGCACTCTAAGTCTAAGCCACACCAGGAAAAAGGACAATCATCCTTTCCATCACAAGGTGATTTTTCATCCTCTTCCAAGAAGGGGACACCACCTAAGAAGGATAAACCAACTTGTGCATATTTCAAGAAGTATGGTCATGATGAGCATCGATGCCATGCAAAGCAAGTTGATGAGTTAACCAATCTTCTTAAGAAAAACAACATCAACTTGCCATCCACCTACACAAAGAAGGATTCATCTCCTTCCTCTTCCTCACAGTCTAAGGGAAAAGGGCAAGCATTTGTGGCTACAACAGGTTCTTCACAGCAGTGGATACTTGACTCGAGTGCCTCATATCACATGGGTTCTACAAAGGAGCATTTTTCTTCAGTGGAGCCATCTAAGGTACCTCACATTTACATAGGTGATGATACACAAGTAGAGGTTGAAGGGAAAGGTTCAATTGACATGGATGATGGAACATTTGAGAATGTTCTCTATGTTCCTAACTTGTCTACCAACCTTCTCTCCATCTACCAAATCACTCACTATGGGAATGGGAAAAAGGTTGAGTTTACACCAGATTCAGTTGTGGTAAAGGAACTTGATGATGATGCCTTGGTAGCAATGGGACAAGTCAATGACAACTCAAGGCTTTATTCATTCTCCCACTTTGTGCCAAGTTCACCTTCTAGGGCCTTACTTACTCATTCAAATTCAGAAAGTAAGCTATGGCATGAGCGGTTTGGTCACCTCAACTACCACTATCTTCAACAGCTAAGCACTAAAGACATGGTCACAGGTCTACCTCGAATCAGTTTTTCAGAGGGTGTATGTTCAGGTTGTTCCATGGGCAAGCATCCCGAAGAGAAGTTTGATAAAGGGAAAACTTGGAGAGCTTTAGAAGTTCTTCAACTTGTTCACAGTGATGTAGCAGGTCCATTTCCAACACCTTCATTTAGTAAGGCCCTCTATGTTCTTGCCTTCATTGATGACTACTCCCGCTTCACTTGGGTATACTTTCTCATTCATAAGAGTGAAGTATTTGACAGATTTCAGGACTTCAAGACTCATGTGGAGAAGCAATCAGGGAAAGTCGTCAAGATTCTTCCCACAGATAATGGAAGGGAATATGTGAACAAAAGACTTGAGGATTTTTGTACATTTGAGGAGATTGATCTTCAGCATTCTATAGCATACACTCCACAGCAGAATAGGGTTGCAGAATGCAAGAATAGAACTCTCAAAGAAATGGCTAGCTATATGATACATGCACGTTCTCTTGATCCCGTCTTTTGGGCAGAGGCTATCAGTTGTGCCACACACATCCAAAATCGGGTTCCTCACAAAGCTTTGCAAGGTATTACTCCTTTTGAGGCTTGGGCTGGTAGGAAACTGATTGTGAGACATTTTAGAGTCTTTGGGTGTCTAGCATGGGCTCACATACCTCCGCAAAAATGCAAGGCATTGGAACCTCAGAGTCAGCCTTGCATATTTGTTGGATATCTTGAGGGTGTTAAGGCATATAGATTGATGGATCCAGAGACACATGAGGTGTTCATTGAGAGGAGTGTTCACTTTGAGGAAAGCTCTCCTAGCTTAGCCTCTCTACCTCCTCCACCCTCTTCCATTGTGGATAGTGATGTTAGTGATTCAGATGATGAGACTCCTTCAACTCTGACTTGCAGGGTTACACCTCCATAGGGTCCACTTGCAGTTGAGGAGCCTCGTTCTCCACCTCCACCTAGACCTCGTTGGGCTCAACAGACACTTGAGTCTGCGGGTTCTCTTTTTGGGGATCCTTCAGATACATGGAGAACTCAATCACAACATTAGGATCTTCCACATGCATTCATTGCTACCGCTTTTGATCCACAGACATTTAGGGAAGCATCAGGGGTTCCTGAGTGGGACCAAGCTATGGAGGAAGAGTATAGTTCCTTGATGAGGAACAACACATGGGATTCAGTCCATCTCCCTAAGGGGAGAAAGATGGTTTGATGTAAGTGGATCTATCAGACCAAGTTTGCATCAGATGGTAGTGTGGATAAGTATAAGGCTCGGCTTGTTGCAAAAGGTTTCTCGCAGGTTGCAGGTGTTGACTATACTAAGACCTTTGCACCCGTAGCCAAGATGAACTCCATTCATTTGACACTTGCTATTGCTACAACTCATGGTTGGGATGTACATCAGATGGATGTGAAGAGTTCTTTTCTTCAAGGTGATCTTGATGAGGAGATTTATATGGAGCAGCCACAGGGTTTCATCCAGGATACTTCCTTGGTTTGCAGACTAAGGAAATCTCTCTATGGCCTTAAGCAATCCCCCAGGGCTTGGTATGCCAAGATGGATTCCTTTCTTCTCTCCGTAGGGTTCACCAGGTGTCATTCTGATCCGAATGTCTACATTTTGTGACAGGATGACTCTCACTTGATACTTGTGCTCTATGTTGATGACTTGATCATTACAGGGAGTACTTCATCCATCATTAGCAGGGTCAAATCTGCTTTGCATGACAGATTTTCTATGACTAACTTGGGTCTTTTGCACTACTTTCTTGGGATAGAGATTTCACAGTCACCTTCTGAGATTACGCTATCGCAGCCCAAGTATGCTCTTGATCTACTTGCATGCTTTCATATGGCTGATTGTATGCCTGCCCCGACTCCCTTTCTTTCAGGAGTCAAGCTTGAGGCTCAGTGTTCTTCTCCACTAGTTGATGCCACTTTGTATCATCAGCTTGTGGGTAGTCTCATCTACTTGACTCATACACGCCCTGATATTTCATTTGCAGTTGGCATGGTTTCCCGCTTCATACAGGAACCACATGAGCTTCATTAGAAAGTTGCCAAACGCATCCTTCATTACATCTAGGGTACACATCACTATGGGATTCACTATGCAGCAGGCACAAGACTTCATCTGGTTGGTTACACAGACTGCGATTGGGCTGGCGATCTTGATGATCGTAAGTCTACTTCTGGTTACAGTTTTCACCTTGGTTCAGGCCCCATTTGTTGGTAGAGAAAGAAGCAACATGCTATTGCTCTCTCTTCGACTGAGGCTGAGTATCGAAGCACTATTAACACAACGACTGAGACCATTTGGCTCCAGCAGATCCTCACAAAGTTTGGATTCACCACTCCACGGCTGACAGTTCTACATTGTGACAATCAGAGTGCTATTGTGATCTCGAAGAACCCGGTCCAGCACCAGCGACCAAACACATTGAGATTCATATGCACTATATCCGAGAGCTCATCCAGGAGCAGGTCATTGATTTGCAGTATTGTCCTATAGCAGAGCAGGTTGCTGACATATTCACCAAACCTTTCATTGAGAGTAAGTTCCAGTAGTTGCAAGCTCTCTTGGGGGTGCGGGATGTGTCATTAGGAGGGGTTAGCTAACTTCTTCTTCCTCTCTTATGGGGGGGACTTTTTCCTCTTTGAGGTTTTGTCCTTCTTCTTTGAGAATCTTTTGTACATTCATCTCTCTTTTGGGAGGGAGTTTTTTCCCATTGGGTTTTCTCCCTTTCTCCGTTTGTGAGAGATTGCATTGCATAGTTTTGCTTGCATTTGCATATTGTACATGGGTACCTATCATGGCCTCGTTGCCGGGACCCATCTTGCATTGTTGACTTGAGTCTTCATTCCCCTAAGTTGCACTTAAGGGGGGGTGTTTGTGTAAATAAATATTCATTTTTGGATATTATTACACTTACTTAAGTTAACTTAGGATAATGCATCTCTTCATAGTTTGGATTTGAGACACTTAGGGAAGTGTGCACATAGGGATAGAGCTTGTAGGAGAAATTCCACCTTTTGTGGTCTTATTTTGCTGTTATACTCCACATTTGGTGGGTCATCCACCTCTTGTGGAATATTATATTATTTCTCCTACCTACCCTTTTTTTCTCATTGAGCCACATGTCATATTTGTGTGCTCATACATCCATATGGCCTTGCCTATATAAGCAGGCCTATATTCATTGTATTGGTTAATCCAGTTGATCATTTGCATATTGATGAGAATACAGTTTGTTCTTGTCATTCTATTGTCTCTTTTTATGCTTTTCATTGTGCCCTTGATCTTGGCAAAATCCTACAACCCCAAACACCCTTGTCCAAGTGAATGTTTATGAGCTTCAAAGAGGCCCTCTATGTTTAAGTCTTAATACTTTTCTACCTTCAATCTCTGTCAAAAGCCCGTAGTTGAACTTGAATTTTCACACAAAAGGAGAAAAATGGTGTTTGGAGGCTATATAGGGGTTTTCCTTAGTCAAATCCCAAGTTCGGACTCAACCCTACAACTATGATTAATTGGAAATACAAATTTTAATTGAAATGATCTTATACCTTCAATTGATGATGCAATGTTCTTAGAACAAGTCCTTCGTGTGTTGATGTAATAACATGATAAATCATCATAAAATCCATCATGAAATCATAATTGGAACATAGCTTATTAACAATTTTTCTTTTTACCTTTAGTTCTAAGGAGACACACGACACCAGACTTATGGGATTGATAGCCTAGAACATGAAATCAAAACTATCAATAGAATAAAGACAAGAAAACATAACAGAACAAGGATATACAAATCCTTCTACTCTTTCAACTCCACTAAACTCGAGAGGGTAATCCTATTGTAGGTCTAAATATAATGAACTCTTGACAAACTTGATAGCAGACCTATATTAAAGTGGATGGTTCTTAGATGTAAAATTATGGGTGTTTCATATTTGACTTAAGTACATGCATAATCTCATTTGCCATGCTAGTTTGTTGAGAACAAAACTACTTCTACTCCTACTCCTACCAACAGAAGGAAATGATATTCAAAATATTCAGAATCTGAAAACTGGGTACAAAGACCATGACCAATGCCTTCCTTAGGGCAATAGAGTCAACCTACAACATGCAAACATCCTACCCAAATAGATAAAACCCTAACCAATTAGTTCATTATATTAATGCATTACATTAAAATCCTTCATTCTGGCTTTATTGCAGCTATCCTTATTTATCATTCACATACATAGCACTATTCATTTGACCTGTTTAATTTCTTCCTTGAAGAGAAGCAAAAACAAGACAAACACCAAAACTTGTAGGGACAAAATAAAAGATCATTGATTTTCATAAAATGGTGCTCATACATAAAGGAGACAATTACAAAATAACACTTAAAACTTTCTTGCAATATAGCTAAGAGATATTTAAAAAGTACTAAAATAGTTACAAGTTGAAAATATCATCTAACTACTCTATCTTTGGATTGTACATCAAAGTCTTTCTTCCAAAAAATTACTCAGGATTTTTACATCGGAATCCCCAAAATGAGGAGAAGAGAAAACTATATAGACAAAGAGGAAACCCTAAAAGAAACCCTAAAGGAAACCAAATAATGACACTTGGCTTCCCCTTTTTTGATCTTCAATATTTTAAGTATACACTTTCTCTTCTCCAATTTTCCCTTAATATGCATCTTTCATCTGCTTGTGACACCTAGAAAATCTGGGAAAAGTCCTTGCACTCACACACTTTGTCTCTCCCATTCTTGCACACAAAAAAATGTCTTATCCAACCTCACACATTTGTTATGACAAACTAATTTGTCTTTTTTTTAATCATTCCCTTTTCCTTGTAACTAAATTTCCTTCTGTGGTATCCCCTTTTCTCTGTATGCAGCTTCCATATTCCCTTTAACTAAAAATGGAAATCCTCTTTAGTGGCTACAAATGCTTTGTCACTTTCTGCATCTTCATTCCTTTATTGTGACAAAGAATTTTTTCCTTGTTTGTCTTTCTTTTTTATCTACGTTTTGGAGGTATTTTATTTTTCTCATCATTTGAGCACACTATTTAGTCACAATTTGACAGAATCACATTTTTCCTTCTTATGTAAATAATTTTCAAGTTTGTTGAAATGCCATATTGTTGTAATCTGCTCCTTAGTAAAAAATAACCACCTCCAGATGAAAACAACTTGCCTCCTTTTCAGAATCATTTACATATGCACTTGAACTCCTTATTGTAGAGTGTTATTTCCCAATTCATTTTTCACTTGAAGTGTTTTGAAAATATTTCACCTTGCTAAAAATTTATTTATCGCATTTTACTTTTCATCCAAACCTAGGTGAAAAATGAACTCCGCATTCTAAGTGAATACTCTACCTTTATTCTACAACTTTACTTACCCCTAACCTTTTTTGAAAACACTTCACATATAATACAAATATAGTCACAATTATGCCTATTTTGTTGGGAAAAATGGTGTCTCAACCTTGCATTTTGAACATGAAATGTGCAAAATTCTCTGTGAAGCTTCTGGTTGGCTAGGTAAGTATTCTGGTAAAGTTATGTCGCAAGATCACAACTAGTTTTGAAGATGTAGCGTCGTAAATTGTATGCACTTGCTAGGGTGGTACAATTTCACACCTAGTTTAGCATCCGCCTTGGTGCATTTTACATTTTGCATTGCATTTCTCCTTTAGCACTTAATTAATCAAATTAATTAGGTCTAAGGTCCTATTTCATCATCCTTCACATCATAAAGTCGGGCCCTTTCATTAAAGTGTGCCCCTTTTCATGTTATTCCTCCAATACATCATTTAATCAAAAACCCTAATTAAGTCCTATTTTGAACTTGGGGGCTTGATTTCGGGGGTCAAAACATTTTGAAATCACCTATAACTTCAGGATTCTCTCTAAAATCATCATATCTGACGGCCCTGAAAATTTGGTGAAAAGTTGTCAGGACCGTGGTGCCCGGAGTGCACACAATCCCGGACATTTTTCTCGAAATTTTAGGAGCACAATCCAATCATAAAATAAAGCTTAACCCCAAGAAATTGGCAGGATATTCAATCTCTAGGTTGGCCAAAAGTTGGAATTAAGACCTAGGGTTTCATACATAAGAGCTCTCTTTCTTCATTGGAAAGGATCCGAATTTTGTTTTCAGGAACCTCATATGCAGTGAAAGAGCAGATCTTTGAAGACTTCAACAACATTCAACATCCCTCTATCAAGCATTTATCAATTCCATTCATCCATTTAGGGCTTGGAAGACATTGAAGAACAATAGGAGATTACCGACAGAAGATTGGCTTGTAACTCTCCCTTGGGGGTTGGGTATGATTTCATGTCTTTGCATAAGCTTCAATATATCATTTATTCATGCTTTAGATCACTTTGCATCTTGATTTAGATCATTTACATTATCATTTACAAGCAATTAGGGTTTACTTTCTAGGTTGCTCTAGTTTGCTTACTTGCATTTTAGATCTTGCACACACACAAGGTCTGCACACACATTACTTTTACAATACAACTTTGCTATTCGTGGAGGTGGAAATCACTGAAGTGGGGGTTTGACTAAGGCAAAACCCTATATAGCCACCCAAACACCTTTTTCAGATACAAGTGCAGGTTTCGGGACTTGGACGATGCCACAGGTTGTAGATCTGGGAAAAGCAGGTCGAGACAGCACTCCACACCAAATTGCAGAGCAAAAGACTAGGACAAGGGCGTGGGGTGCCCTGGTCCTACCAGGACAGGGGTGCTAGGTGCCCTGGTCCCTGGGACAGAGGCACTGGGTGCCCTAGTCCTCCTGACAGACAGCATTTCCGACAGTTTTCCAGAGTGCAAACGACAGTTTCAGGTGCAGTTTCCAGGACAGAATCAGGACAGTGGCACCCGCGCCCCCGTCCCGAACATTTTCAATCAAATTTTGACTTCAGGTACATATCTACATTCTTTTCTTGTCCTTGTGTTTGCAGCTTTCCATTGTTTAAGTTCAATTCTGCAATCTTGTTATTAGTTCATACTTGCATTTTAGGGTTAGGAATTGAACTTGCATAATCTTACCTTTCAATTTCAACAAAGGAATAGAAATCCTAATAGGTAGCCCATGGCTCTCTCTTTCACAAAAATAAGTAGCCAATTGTGTGATACCTCTAGGCTCTTTCATATTCTGTAATGTGTGTCAAAAGGTAGGATTAGGGCATGTTAACCTAGTCTCGCTTTTTCCCCCACACAGAAGATATTAAATTTTTCAATTTGGAGGGATGCAATGAAGGTTTAAATTTAATTTTAAGGACTTTAGAGGCCCCGTAATGCCCTAAAAAAGTGGGCATAAGTGGTATAGCATCTTATGAGGCATATAGCACTTTGCAAGCTTTCTGATGCTTCAAATGGTTCGTCAATAGGACACACGATTCTCAAGTTATGGCCTCCAAAACTTTGTACTCTTGAAATAGGAAATATAAAATGTATCGAACACATAAATGAGTTGTAAAAGGGAAGGACACATGTTGATGCATGTTTTGACACATCATAAGGCATCTAGATTGGAGATAAGGTCAGCTATACCTTATTGGGTAGTTTTAGCCCATGGTTTTGTAATACCATTTGACAGTCTTGTATTGTATCTCCTATATATGAGGTGCATGAGATAGAGGTAGTGTGTAAGAGTCTTATGGCAATTGAGTTACCTCTGAGTCTCTGATTAGGGGTACTCATGTGAAAATATTACTCTGTAAGTATATTATAATCTATTACTAATTGCTGAATAATATATTGAGATGCTTTTGGAGTGTGAGGTTTTTCTCCTGAAAGGGTTTTCCCCACATAAATCACTATGTTATGGTATGCATGATATTATGTCTATTTATGTTAAATTTTTGTAATGACTATAACAATTTGAAAAACTTTTTGCATTATCCTCCTCTCAAGGTTAGTGTAGGAAGTTGTTCCACTACTTAACTTCCTTACATATTTGAACCTTGTATTCATTCTGGCCATCATAATCTTCTTTCAAAGTCCCAGTATTCCCTTCTTACTGTGTTCTCATACAGTAGTTGCATTTGTACTATCCAATTCTTTGCAATACAACTCAACACATAAGTGCAGACATTATGATCCCAAGAATAATTATCGTTGATGCAACATAAACACATTCAACTAGTCATTCCATAAAATAGTCCTCAAGTTTGCATATTTGCTGCCATAAACAACTTTTCTACTTAGAATTATCAAATTTATATTTGTTCTCTAAACTTCCGCAAACAATGATTTTTTCATCTTGAATCCCTGATGAGTTGAGACATTGGCATATTTTTATCCTTAGAACTCTTGAGCTTTTTTCATATTTTGATTTACATAGTAGTAATGATGTATCAAAAGTTTACTATATGTATTTCAGATGTTAGCCTGAACCTATTAAAACATGTTTTGTCTTTGCCAGTTTACTCCTGCAGCCATGTCATTCATTCATGTTGCCATGCGGATTGTTTAGGGCAATATCATGTGTGAAATTAATAGATGTCCTGATTAAATAAAATATGTAGGTATGTTCTTGTATGTTATTTCTTTTGAAGTGTGGGGAATAAATGATGTTGAGGTGGAAGCTCGCCTATCACGCCAGTTGCAGGAAGAGATATTTAAGAAGATGACTGAAAGATCGAACAACAAAAGTGTTGAAAAGTTTAAGGAATGGCATAGGAGAAGCAATCACGTGATATTATTGATGTCTAACTCAAGTGGACATTGGTGTTGTAAATACCGCCATAGTATGTTATGACTGTGGTTTGGTTTAGATCCGCATTTTCTGTAGCTTAACTCCAGCTATCTCCTTTCTCAATTATTTATCTGCCTCTTCTCTTCGGTGTGACCTATGTTGTCTAAAGTAGATGATTTCTTTTAAAATAAGCTCTTCATCTCTTCTCAGAGGTTACATATGTTGGCATATGTAGACTCCAATGAGACATTGTAGGTGATTGAAGGTTTTGTCATTGATGGCAACCTTGCAATCCTATGGCACTGGTAAGGCATTATACCAGCAAGGCATTACACCAGCAAGTTAGTACACCGGCATCAGCAGATCACACTCTACACCGACACTCAGGACACCGGCACTGGCACAAAGAAAGGAAGTATACCGACACAGAGGCCGATAGGATTTTGTTATATTATATTTTGTTTATTATTGAAAAACTTTGTAAGCTGACTTGGCATGTTGTAAAATGACTCTTATATATAAAAGAGATCATTGTAGACATTTTGTGATGAAGTAAGGAAGTGAAAAAAGTGATGTATGTGAAATATTAAGGCAGACCTATTATCCAAATTATAGGTTGAAGGTTTTATGTAAGAAGCAAAGCAACAACCGGTATTGGATCAGGCATTATAGATGCTATTGTGAAGTAGTATAAGATATTGGATTTATATAATCCACATTGTAAGTCAGTGTGACTTTCCATTGAGTAGTGAACTCTAGGTAGTTGGCCTTCCTGCATGTGCAGGCCCCTATTGTAAGTAATATTCTCTTATTGGTCAGTGAGTGAATATTGTGGGTCACAAATCCCACCGAGGTTTTTCCCACACTGGGTTTCCTCATTAAATCCTTGTGTTATGGTGTGCTTTTCATGTGGATGTTCTTAATTTTGTTTATTACATTATTTCTTCCATATCGGTACACTGTTATAATATGTTTTGCATGTTTTAAGATAAGAAATTCTAATTACTGGTTAGATACTGATTCACCCCCCCCTCTTAGTATCTGTGGGATTCCTAACAACATAGAAAAAGAGAGAAAGAAGAGCAGAGGATTTTTACAAGTGTTTTTGAGTTTCTTTTTATGTTAAAATCATGTAATGAGTTCCAAAGAACAATGAATAAAAATATGTTATTCTGAGCACTTAGAGATGTTTTTGGGAAGCTTAGAATCACTCACCCAAGGGGGCCCACTTGGTGAGTGTTCTTGTGCTTTTGTTAAGATTAGTTTTCTTTCCTTAGCTATAGTAGATGTTCTTGCATTGACTGTTCTTGCTACCACTGGAAAAAATCCACTGACTATTCCTGTAGCCAAACCAAAATAGAGTAATTTATGTTTATCGGCATTGAACTTAGCCAGTATTGCTTGAATGAATTTATGTTAATGCAGAAGTTTTCCTGTAGCCTTTCAATAGTTTCAATTCTTGATTATCTTTTTCACATAATGTTAGTTGTTGTAGTAATGTAGAGTAGCTATTGCAGGAACTTAGTGCATATATAGTGCAGACCCATTTCAAGTATTATGTCCCTGGGTTGCCAATCAAATGACATTAGCTATAGAAATAGTGACTTTACGAAGTGAATGTCCAAATTTCGGGTTGAGACTTCAACTAGAGTTATTATTTTTATTGTTGGGTTGAACAACCCCCATGTTAAAACATTACTCATGGTCTCATCTACTTCATGTACTTAATCTGAATCTGGCGATGAATCTACACAAAATAAACCAATTCTCCTTATTTTTGTCCATCTTATTCACAGAATGCAAGAATATCCTCTAATTCTTAATTCAAATCAAGAGGAAAACCCAGAGATTTGGGCATTTGTTTGACCCTTGTTTATTTCCTGGTATGTGAATACTTCTCAAGATATGTCATTTCACACCCAAAAGTTTCAACACCATCCTTCCTTCTTATATTGTGCAGCATGCCAAACTTTATGGCTCAAAGATGGATTCCAAAAATATGTTTGACTATCAAACCTGCAATCTCTAACAATCTTACACCTATGAGAAGTGTGTAAAACCACACTCATCTACATGAATGAATCAGTGCCTACCAAAAACACACGCCTGCATATTCATCTTCTTATTATGAGGATCTAGTAACTATTCAGAGGGGGGGTGAATCAGCCATTAAACAATCTCAAAAACACTTCAAAATTGCTTCAAAAACTAGTATCGGTAACTATTCAAAAAGTCCTTTAAACTGATTTATCAACCACTCACATTTGTGTTCATCAATATGCATATAAAGTAAAGATACCAAATCCACACATGAACAATGCAATCACCATATGAACAGAGAGATTTTCACATGGAAACACAAATGGGAAAAACCACGGTGGGAATTAGCACCCACAAAATATTTGCACTCTTTTGAAATGCGCACAGTTAAGAGCTTTACAATATGCCCAGTTAAGAGAAGACCCTGTTAGGAGTCACCTTGTCAAGGGATTTCACCTGATCTCTATTAGGAGTAACCTTGCTAGAGGATTTTAAACTCAAGTTGATGAGCCACCCGGTGAAGAGATTTACAAATAAGACATGTTAAAGTCTACCCAGTGAAAGGATTTCAATCTGCTACAACTATTAGGGAACAATAGGACAAATGATCTGATCACAACACTTCCTTGCTTGTTAGTACAAATCCTTTTCAGCTCAACTCTGCTTCACACACGCAGACACTTCAATCTAGATCGACAACACACTCTTCTCAAAACCACCAACACTAAAATCCTTTTCAAACTAGTCCTAAATACATTTTCAAGTTAGGGTGGCTACAAGCCCAAATTACATCAACAAGATTACATTACAGATAATTACAAATCATTACAAAAAATGTCAAGACAATTTCCCCCATTGAATGATCACTGCACATCGATTTGATAAGCAATCAAACCCTTGTCACATTTTGCTAATCACTTTGTTGTTTCTTAGGAAATCTGATCCTTGTATGTGCTCAATCATCATCTTATCATTACACAGGGATTCTAACATATCATCACAAAATTATGAACATGATAAGATCCACCACCAAACCATAAATCATTATCAGTCAAAGATTTGTCACCAGTATACATTCTTCTTCACTGAGTTCATTATAGTTAAACATAACTCTCTCAATATGTTAGATTTACAAATGCGGCCTCAATCAAAGACTCTTGCCAATGTTATAAACATATGTTCCAAACTGCAACACCTAACTCTTCACCAATCGTCCATACCAGTCTTCTGATCATCACACTATTCCTACTTACCTTGTTGTTGTTGGCAAACACACACTACAATGAGAAATTGTAGGTGATTAAAGGTTTTGTCATTGATGGCAACCTTGCAATCATATGATACCGACAAGATAGGATACTGATACTGGCAACAACAAACTCTACACCTGCATATAGAACACCAACAACGAAAGGAAGGACACTGGTACTTTGGCCGACCTCAATTTTGTTTGAAATGTATTTTGTAATTAATTGTAAAATCATTGTAAGTCGACATGGCGAGTTGTAATATGACTCATATATATGAGATCATTTTGTAATAGGAAATATATGTGATAGGATGCGAGATAAGCAGACCTAATATGTGAATTATAGTTTAAGGGTTTATATATGTAGAAGAGCTTAAACCAGTACTGGATCTGGCATAGCAAATGCTAATCTGAAGCAGTACAAGACATTGGATTAATATAATCCATTTTGTAAGTCAGTGTGACTTCTTTTGTAATTGAGCAGTGAGCTCTAGGCACTTGGCCTTCCTGCATGTGCAAGCCCCTATTGTAAGAGCAATATTCCCTTATTGGCTAGTAAGAGAATATTGTGGGTCACAAATCCCACCAAGGTTTTTCCCACTTCGGGTTTCCTCGTTAAAATACTATGTTATGGTGTCCTTCTCATGTGGTTGTTGTTACTCTTGTTTACTGCATTATTTTTGGTTTACCAGTACACAGTTTTAATATGTTTTTCATGTTTTAAGTCAAGTAAATTTATAAACCGGTCAAATACTGATTTACCCCCCCCCCCCTCTCAATATCTTTGTGAATCCTAAAAATTGGTATCAGAGCCTGGTCCTCTATTTTCGGAAGCCTAACAGCTTGAGGAAGATCTTGTCACCGATAGAGATGGAAAACATCACAAAACAATTGGAAACAGCTCTTTTAGACTATGATGCAGAAAAGGTGAAGAATATAAAACTTGAAGATGATCTAAAGGCTACTCAAGATATCATTCAAGCACTTCAAGAAAATCTTACCATTGCCAGAAATAAGAGAAGAGAACTTTGTGAAAAGATGCAGAATGAGAATGATGAAAAGGAAACTCTTAATGATCTGGTAAACAAGCTAAGACAAGAGATCAGTACAACACAGAATGAGATGTAGGATATGACTATGAGATTTTGTAAAGAAATTGAAGATATAAAGAAGAATGAAGAAGACTTGGTTAGAAGACTAAATGATGCTGGAAATGAAAACACAAGACTCAGTCATGAAAATGATATGTTGAAGATAGATCTAATGCACCCACAAAATGACATAACTAAACTCATAAGACAAAAAGGAATCTTGGAGAGTGAACTGACTGCTGCTAATCATCACAAGGAGAAATTCAAGAAAAGTTCAGAAGAACTTGGTAACATGCTGAAGAATCAAAAACCTAATGGTGATACAAATGGCCTTGGCTTTGAAGTTGGTGAAAGCTCTGGTACTACAAACAATCATGATCATAGCAAACCGGTAAGACAACCTACTGCTTACAAGTTTAATGGCAAATGCTTTAACTATAACAAGTATGGTCGTAGAGAAAATCAGTGTAGATCTAGAAATTATCAGAACACTAATACACCCACTGGTCAATGTTCTAAATGCAACAAAGTTGGTCATAATTCAGAAAATTGTAGAATGAATGTGAGATGTTATTTTTGTGGAAGGTTTGGGCACTTATCTAATCAATGCAGAACACATACCGACATAGGATATGGGAAAGCTATTCAGAAGAACAATGTGACTTGTTATGCCTGTAACAAGATTGGACATATTGCTAAATTTTGTAGAAGTAAGGCATCACCAACAAATAACAAAGGTCCTAGTTTGAAAGGTAAAGAAAAAGTTGAAGAGGTAAAGCAAGAATTCTCAAAACAATGGATCAGAAAGTCAGATCAGAATGTTGATGTGAATACTCCTCCACCGGCAGAACAGAGTAACACTCCACCGGAAAGAGAATCTTCATCTAACTGAAGAAAATTCTTTTGGGGGTTTAGCAACAAAATGAAAAACATGCTATTATTCCCTTAGTTGATGGTAAGAAGTTGAAATTACTTCTATACCGGCAGATGAGTTGAGTTGTGACTTAACCGGCAAGTATTAAATGTGGTAGTTGGCAAAAATAACATTATAAAGCAAGTGTTTTGGCTCCTTTTTTATTCACCGAGCATTCAAATCTTCGAGAGTGCGAAAATTCCTGAGCAAAGGTACTCCAAGAAAAGAAGTGAAGCAATCTATCAAATCATTCATCCTTAAGGAAGATTGAGGTATTTATAGCTATGGCATCTTCATCCACTCCTGAATTTATTGCAAACCCTACTGTTGTTGAAGTTGTTAAGCGACCTAGACCTGTATTTCAGCTAGTTCCCAAAATTTCTAAGAAAGATGATATCATAGGTGCATTCTCTCAAATCCCTAAAGGAGTAGTATATGTTGAAGACCCTAGAATGTACATACATTGTCATATTGATGAACTAGGTGATGATGAAATTAAAAATATATATAAGACTATAATTTGTGATGAATCTGGAAATGTCAAACCTGAACATAAGACGGTAGAAACCCTAGGTTTCACTAAAATTCTTAGTATCCTGGATTTCCCCAAGGATATCATAGGGATTGTGTTAAGCAGAGTACATGTTAAATTTTTCTTGTTAGACTCTATTCATAAAATCACAAAAGAAGCAGTAAAAGTTGTAACAGGGTTACCCTCCACCAACAACAGACCTGACAAAACTAAGAAGGTCTCAAATGACTTAGTGACAAACCTAACCAGTGCAACATTTGATAAGAGATCTCTAAGGGTAAATGATGTGAAGGATATAAATATCAGATTTATCAGTATGATCTTAGGTTATAAGGCTACACATGCAAATAGGTTAAACTCAGTTTCTAGCCTATGTATCAAGAGTGCCTATGATATGGTAAATGATAATGCAAGAATAGACATATGTGAATGGCTCAAAGATGAGTTGATAGACAATTTGGGTAAGATCAAAAGAGACAAGAAAGGGACATTCAGATTTTGAAACTTACTTGTTTGTCTGATGCTATACATAACCAAACAAGTACTCGGTATTGGTGCTAGAGATTTTAGATTTGATATACTGGTAGGAAAACAACTATCAGAACTATTGAACAATATGGGAGAGAGCAGGGAGAAAAACATAAATGAGCACTTTCAAGTATTGAAGGCTCGAATGAAGACCAGAGTAAGACTATCACAAGCTATTGTGGATAGGTATCAAAAGGAAATCTATTTTGTAATCAAGAAAGATGAAGTTTGGATGGAGGCAGTTATCCCTAGAACCATATGGGTAACTGAAATGGGCTATGAGATAGATGATAACATCATAGAAACTTATGCAAAATCCCTCCTTGAAGCTCCTAAGGAACCAGAAGAGAAAGTATTTGGTAGTGTAGAAACAATTGAAAGCACAATAGAATCAAGAAATAAACTTAAGAAGGTAGAAGCAACCATTAGAAAAGGAACCCGATAGGCAAAGGCAATCAAGGAAGATGTGCTGAAATAAACTGGTATAACTGAAAGTGAGTTGGAAGCACTTCAATCGGAAACTCACCTTTTACCGGTTTGAACTTCTTCAGAAAGTGACATACCTGTTGTATTCAAGAGAGTTGAGAGGAAAAGAAAACCTTCACTGGTACCTTCTCCTACACCTAAAAGGACAAGACAGAAGCAACAGGTAGTAAGGCCTCCAGCAAAGAAGATGACTCCTAAGAAGAAGGTGAAACAAACTATTTCCCCCATTGACAAACTTCTTAGCAAAATTACAGAGGATGGTAAGCTGAAGAATATCAATAAAATGTATAATACACTATCAGTTGATGATAAGAAAAGTACAGAGAATAGTGTAATTCTACACTTAGATATATACAAGAAATTTTTTATGCAAATTGTTGATGAAATTCCAAATGAATTGTATAGGAGATTAGAAGCTAGAAGATTATCTATTGTTGAACTAGATAAAAAGATTAAGATTGAAAAATTACTGGCAGTGCATCCAGTTAACTCACCTGATGAAATAGACAAATTAATCAGTGAGGCTAACCGAATAGTGTTTTCTACTGCTCACTGGCATGTAGCATTAATGGCAGGTAGAGTAACTAAAGTATCTGAGGAAACTGTTGATGGATGGGATATTTTCTTTGTGGAAAAAGAAAAAGAGGAAGAATTACTCAGACCTAAAACTATCAAAGTATATCAAAAGGACAGAGACAAGGGTAAAGGCAAGGTAGGTGGACCACCAAGTTTAAAAATAATTGACAATATGCCCCCACCTCCTTTAGATACTCCACCGATAGACACTACTGCAAATCAACCGGCCACTCAGAGTATGGAGACTTTGATAGAAGATACAAACCCTGAATCAAAAATTATGTATACAATAAATGTAGATACTCAGGAAGTTAATGTCGTGGTTGACAGAGAGACCACTAAGGATAAGGAGAAAGATGTGACCACTGAGTCACCGGCTACAGAGGTTGAATTAAACATAGAAAAACCTACACTGGCAAAGCAACCAACAAAGGATACCACTGAGAAACTGGAAGTTACAATAGATAAACCATTTGAAGAACTAGCTAAGGAAAGTTCAGAGGCACAAACTAAGGAACTGGCAACTGAAAACTCAGAGAAACCATCTGAGACACAATTGGAGAAACCCAAACTAGTATAGGTTGAAGCAAAGGTACAAACAGAGATAGTGCCACTGGCCCAAACTAAAAAGCCTAAAACTTTATTTGTCAAAATGCAAACTCAGATAGACCTACCAGAGGTTGAACCAAGCAAGGAAATAACCACCATCAGTAGCATGGATATTGTAAAAACTATTGGACAAACATCTGGTACAGTTATGATAGAATTCAGACCTACTAATGTAACTAAGGTCTTATTAGATTCAATAAAGAAGATCATGGAATGCAATGCACAAGCCTATAAGGCTATTGATGATACTATACCAATTCTTAAATTGATAGCACCAAAGTGCAGTGTTGAGAATAAAGATTCTTTAGGTCAACTAGACACATTGTCTAAGTTTATCACTGGCAACCTATTGACAATTGATAAAATAAATGAGGATACATTTAAGGAAAGACTAATAAAAGAAAAAGAGAAATTCTTTGAGGATATTGTAAAGAAAAACAAGGAAGAAATGGACACCCTTTGACTGGAACTTGGAGAAATAATCTATGACTTCAAGAAACTATATAGGGATACTTGCAAAACAAATGTCTTAACAGAGGATCTTGACAAGGAGATCAGCAAAGCTCAAGAAAAGATAAATAATATTGCTAACAATTTGATTGGAACATCAGATTCATTTTTGGAATTAGAAAAGAAAATTGCAAAGAAGGAAGAGAAAATCAAGAAATTAGAGAAAGACAAACAGGGAATAAAGGATAAGGCAAAGGACTTAAAATGCAGACTTAGTCCAAGACTAGAGTATCTTATTTCTTTGAGAAAAGAAATATATGAGGCTCTGGTTCTCAGACTAAAGACACTGGAAGAGAAAATGCACATACTCACCCGTATAGTGTAGAGAACACAAGAGGCAATAAAAGACTGCAAAACATTCAGCAATGGCATAAATTTAGTTTTGACAGCTATCTTTCAGATTGTAACCCACCGGTTACAAGAATCTAGGTAGGACTCCACTGACAGCGAATGACAACCTTTGTCATTGATGTTAAAGGGGGAGTAGTGGGATGAGAAAAATGGTCAAAAGGAAGGGACTTCATCTGCTCAGGGGGAGCACACAGTTTTGAGCATACAGTTTTGGTAAGACAATTTTGGCAGACTGTTTTTGGATATCATTTTGGACACTTTTTGATTTTTTGCATGAGTGTTGCCATCAATGCCAAAGGGGGAGATTGTTAGCAAATGCACACTCCAGTGAGAAATTGTAGGTGATTAAAGGTTTTTTCATTGATGGAAACCTTGCAATCATATGATACCGACAAGATGGGATACTGATACTGGCAACAACAAATTCTACACTCGCAGTGAAAGAAAGGACACCAGCACCTTGGCCGACCTCAATTTTGTTTGAAATGTATTTTGTAATTAATTGTAAAATCATTGTAAGCCGACATGGTGAGTTGTAATATGATTCATATATATGAGATCATTTTGTAATAGGAAATATATGTGATAGGATGCAAGATAAGCAAACCTAATATGCAAATTATAGGTCAAGGGTTTATGTAACCGATACTGGATCTGGCATAGAAGATGCTAATCTGAAGTAGTACAAGACATGGGATTAATATAATCCATTTTGTAAGTCAGTGTGACTTCTTTTGTAATTGAGCAGTGAGCTCTAGGCACTTGGCCTTCCTGCATGTGCAGGCCCCTATTGTAAGAGTAATATTCCCTTATTGTCCAGTAAGCGAATATTGTGGGTCACAAATCCCACCAATTTTTTTCCCACACTGGGTTTCCTCATTAAAATACTATGTTATGGTGTGCTTCTCATGTGGTTGTTGTTACTCTTGTTTACTGCATTATTTATGGTTTACCAGTACACAGTTTTAATCTATTTTTCATGTTCTAAGTCAAGTAAATTTATAAACCGGTCAGATACTGATTCACCCCACCCTTCTTAGTATCTTTGAGAATCCTAATAGTTGTCAACTGGTTCCACTAGTTCCACTATTAGTTAGGCTATACCGATAGGTCTAGATGACTTAGATGACTCAACAAACATGGTTGCCATCAATGACAACACCAATAAAGTGATTAAACAACTTAACATCATCACCATCAATAATCTCCTTCTTGACATCATATCATCTCTACCGACCATCTTCTCATCATCAGTTATGTCAACAATATGCCAATAAACTCCCCCTTTGGCATTGATGGCAACACCCAAAAGAAAATATGGCAACACCAAAAACTCATCATGCAAAACTGGACCATTGAACTTTAACTATTATGACTGTTGCACACTTGTTCTCGTTCATCTCTTCACTGATCTTATCCTCTTGTACCACTTTTCTTCTCCCCCTATCATTGTTTTTCTCCTCTGTTGCTTTTCTTCTCCCCCTTTGACAACAATGCCAAAGGTGCAAAGTGTCAAACTCATAAACTGTTGCTATATTTTCCTTCATCCCTATTTCTATTATTTTCTCCATCTATGGTGCTCCCCCTGAGGAGTAGCCCTTATCTCATCAATCCATAGTGAAAGATCTTCAATTAGTCCACTAGATTGATGCTTCAACTATTGGCATATGCACACTCTAATGAGACATTGTAGGTGATTGAAGGTTTTGTCATTGATGGCAACCTTACAATCCTATGGCACCGGCAAGGCATTACATCGGCACTAGCAAGATCAGACTCTACATCGGCACTCAGACCACCGGCACCGGTAGAAAAAGGAAGCATATCGACACAGAGGCCAATTGGATTTTTGTTATAGTATATTTTATTTATTATTGTAAAATCTTTTGTAAGCCGACTTGGCATCATTGTAAAATGACTCTTATATAAGAGAGATCATTGTAGAACATTTTAAAAAAAGAAGGAAGTAAGATAGAAGAACATTTTTAGGCAAAATAAGGCAAACCTATTATGTGAATTATAGGTTAAGGGTTTATGTAAGAAGCAGAGAAGAAACCGATACTGGATCTGGCATTATAGATGCTATTCTAAAGCAGTACAAGATACTAGATTTGTATAATCCATCATTGTAAGTCAGTGAGACTTCCCTTTGAGCAGTGAGCTCTAGACAGTTGGCCTTCCTGCATGTGTAGGCCCCTCTTGTAGTAGTAATATTCTCTTATTGGCCAGTAAGTGAATATTGTGGGTCACAAATCCCACCGAGGTTTTTCCCACACCGGGTTTCCTCATTAAATCATTGTGTTATGGTATGTTTTTCATGTGGTTGCTTTTAATTCTGTTTATTGCATTATTTCTTGCATACCGGTACACTGTTATAATATGTTCTACATGTTTTAAGTTAAGAAATTCAAATCACCGGTTAGATATTGATTCACCCCCCCCCCCCTCTCAGTGTCTGTGGGAATCTTAACAATTGGTACCAGAGACTGGTCCTCTATTTTCAGAAGCCTAATAGCTTGAGGAAGATCTTGACACCAGTAGATATGGGAAATCTGATGAAGCAACTAGAAGTAGCTCTTTCAAACTATGATGCAAAGAAATTGAAAAATATCAAACTAGAAGATGATCTAAAGGCAGCTCAGGATATCATTCAGGCACTTCAAGAAAATATTACTATTTCAAGAAATAAGAGAAGAGAACTTTGTGAAAAGATGCAAAATGAGAATGATGAAAAGTAATCACTTAATGATATGATAAACAAGCTGAAATAAGAGAACATGACAACAAAGAATGAGATGCAGGATATGACTATGAGATTTTGTAAAGAAATTGAAGATAGAAAGAAGAGTGAAGAAGATTTGAGTAGAAGACTAAGTGATGCAGCAAATGAAAACACAAGACTTAGCTATGAAAATGATTTATTGAAGACAAATCTGATGCACACTCAGAATGACTCCAATGAGCTGATGAGGCAGAAAGAAGTCTTGGAAAGAGAACTAGATACTACAAATCAACATAAATAAAAATTCAAGAAAAGCTTAGAGGAACTTGGTAACTTGCTGAAAAATCAAAAACCTAAAGGTGAAACTTCCGGAATTGGCTTTGAAGTTGGTGAAAGCTCTGGTACTGCAAATACACAGGATCATAGAAAATCGGTAAGGCAACCTAATGCTTATAAATTCAATGGAAAATGATTTAACTGTAATAAGTATGGTCATAGAGAAAATAAATGTAGATCTAGAAATTATCAGAATATCAACACACCCACCGGTCGATGTTCAAAATGCAACAAAGTTGGTCACAACTCTGAAAATTACAGAATGAATGTGAGATGTTATGTTGTGGAAGATTTGGACACCTATCTAATCAATGTAGAACTCAAACCGGCATAGGTTATGGGAAAGCTATTCAGAAGAATAATGTGACTTGTTATGCATGTAACAAGATTGGGCATAGTGTAAAATTCTGTAGAAGTAAAGGATCATCAGCAGACAACAAAAGTTCTAGCTTGAAAGGAAAAGAAAAAGTTGAAGAAGTTAAGCAAGAATTCTCAAAACAATGGATTAGAAAGTCAGACCTAAATATTGTTGGGAATACTACTCCACCGGTAGAACCAATCAATGCTTCACCGATAGGACAGAGTGATGCTTCACCGGCAAGACAGAGTGATACTCCACCGACAGGAAGCTCTTCATCAAATTGAAGAAAATTTTCTTAAGGGTTTGAAAATCAATGAGACATATGCTATAATTCCCTCGGTTAATGGTGAGAAGTTGGAAATTACCTCTATATCGGCAGACAATGTTAAGTGACTACTTAATTGGCATGCATTAAACGTGGTAGATGGCAAACTAAACATTATAAATTTATGGTTTTGGCTCGATTTCACTTCACCAAGATTTCAAACATTCGTAGAGTGCAAAATTTGCAGAGCTAAGGGATTTCAAGAAAAGAGGCAAAGCACTTCAAGCAATCAATCCATCCAAATGCAAAAAAAGGTATTTATCATGGCATCCTCCTTTGCACCTGAATTCATAGCAAACCCTACAATAATCAAGGTTATAAAATGCCCTAGGCCTGTATTTCAACTAGTTCCCAAGGTAGCCAAGAAAGATGACAATGTAGGTGTTTTTTCCCAAATTCCAAAGGGACTTGTTTTCATAGAAGATCCCTAAATATATATTCATTGCAACATAGAGGAATTAGGAGATGAAGAAATCAAAAGCATGTATTAAACTATTATATGTGAAAATTCTAGCAATGTAAAACCTGAACATAAAATTGTTGAAACCCTAGGATTCACTGGAATCCTTTGCATTCCTGAATTTCCCAAGGAGGTGATTAGGATAGTTTTAAGCAGGGTACATGGTTCATTCTTTTGGCTTGATTCAGTACACAAAATAACAAAGGAAGCTCTGAAAGCAGTAACAGGGTTACCATCCACCGGTAACAGACCGGAAAAAACCAAGAAGGTCTCCAATGACCTAATAATGAACTTAACTGGTGCAACTTCAGATAGAAGGTCTCTAAGAGTTAATCATGTGACTGATATAAATGTGAGATTTGTTGGCATGATTTTAGGGTACAAAGCAACTCATGCAAATAGACTTAACTCATTTTCCAGTTTATGCATTAAAAGTGCTTATGATATGGTTAAAGACAATGTGAAAATTGATGTATGTGAATGGTTAAAAGATGAGTTGATTGATAACTTAGGCAAAATCAAGAAGGATAAGAAAGGAACTTTCAAATTTGGAAATCTACTTGTATGCTTGATGCTACACATAACCAAATAGGTTCCTGGTATTGGTCATAAGAATCTTGGATTTGATATACTGGTAGGAAAACAGTTGACAAACCTATTCAATAACATGGGTGAGAAAAAAGAAAAGAACATTCATGACTATTTTCAAATACTTAAGGTTAGGATGAACAAAAGAATCAGACTATCATAGAAAATTGTCAACAAATACAAGGATGAGATCTGGATGGAAGAAGTCATCCCAAGAACAATCTGGGTAATACAGATGGGTTATGAGATAGATGATCATATAATTGAAACTTATGCTAAAGCACTTTTGGAAGCACCAATTGAACCAAAGGAAGAAGTATTTGGTAGTGCTGAGACCATAGAAAAATAAATTCAATCTAAAAAGAGAGTGAAAAAGGTTGAAGTAGTTGTGAGAAGAGGTTCTAGACAAGCTAAGGCTGTTAAAGAAGATGTATTAAAGCAAACCGGTATCACTAAGGATGAGTTAGGAACTCTACAGCCTAAGACTCACCTATCACTGGTAGCTACTTCTTCCAAGAATGACACGCCTGCAGCCTTCAAAAGAGTTTTAAGGAAAAGAGATCCTTCACCGGCATCCACACCTTCACCTAGAAGGACTAGACAAAAACAACAGGCGGTGAGGTCACCGGTTAGAAAGACAACACCAAAGAAAAAGTTGACACCAAAGAGGAAGAAGACTAAACAAAACTTGGCCCCTCTTGAAAAATTGCTATATGAAATCACAAAGGAAGGGAAACTCAAGAACATAGAAAAGGTCTATGATACACTGTTAGCAGATGACAAAGAACAAGTTGAAAACAATGTTATTTTACACATGAACATCTATAAGAAGTTCTTAATGGAAGTAATAGATGATCTACTAGATGAATTGTTCAAAAGACTGGAAGCAAGAAGACAAGCTATTGTAGAGCTTGATAAGAAAATCAAAATAGAAAAGTTACTTGTTGTTTATCCAGTAAACTCACCCAAGGAGATAGATGACTTAATTGCAGAAGCCAACCGGTCAGTATTCTCTACTACACACCGGCATATTGCATTAATGGTTGGAAGAGTGAATGAAGTAACAGAGGAAATAGAAAATGCATGGGACATATTTCTTGTGGAGAAAGAAAAACAGGAAGAGTACAGGAACCCCAAACCATTAAAGGTATACCAGAAGGAGAGAGACAAAAGAAAAGGAAAGGTTGGTGGACCTCCGAGTATCAAAGTAAAATATAACTTATCCCCACCGCCTCAAATTGCATCACTGACAACAACTACTGAAGATCAATTGGCAGATTAGAGTATGGACATAAAGGATACTAATCCTAGTCCTAAGGTACTATACACGGTTGATGTTGATACACAAAAGGTCAACATTGTGATAGACAAAGATACAACTAGCAAAACAGATATGGCTAGTGAGCCACCGACAACTGACAGCATTGACAATACTGAAAGAAAAGTTGAAAACACAGAGCAACAAACAGAGAAACAGGCAAAGCAATAAGCTTTGGAATAGGAACATATTCACATGGAAATAGTGCCACCGGCAATAGGAGAAGATCAAAAACCATTGCTTAAAGAAATGGAAACACAAACTAACCTACCAGAGGTCACTGCAAGCTTGGTTACTTCCTCCACCGGTGGAATTCAGAATGTTGGTTCCTCCTCAGCAGGCTACAAATCAACAAATGTAACTAAAGTACTTTTGGACTCCATCAAAAAGATAACAGATTGCAGTTCACGGGCTTATAAAGCTATAGATGACACAATCCCAATTTTAAAGGTAATAGCTCCTAACAGTAACATAGACACTAAGGATTCTTTAAAACAACTTGATACTTTGTGTAAATACATCACTAAGAACACAGTGACTATTGAGCAAATAAAGGAAGAGACTTTGAAGAATAAGGTAGAAATTGAAAAGCAAAAATTCTTTGAAGATCAGATAAAGAAGTGTAGTAGAGAATTTGACACACTTCTACCAGAACTGTGTAACTTATTGAAGGAATTAAAAATTATGTATAAAGATACTTGCAAGACAAACTTTTTGACAGTAGACATAGATAAGAAAATGAGCAAGGTACAAAATGAAATCAATAAACTTGCAGATAATTTTGTTAACTCACCTAATACATTATCAGTTTTTGAGCAAAGGATAACAAGTTTTGAAGAAGAGTTACTTAAGTTAGAAAGAGAAAAGGAGAGAATAGTAAATAAGGAAAAGAATTTGAGACTAAGACTGAGTCCAAGATTGGACTATCTAGCATCATTACGAAAGGAAATATCTGAGGCACTAGTACAGGGGCAGAGAACACCAGCAGAGCATATGCAGCACCTCACCGATACAGTTCAAAGAATAGGGACAGCAATAAAGGATAGCAAGAAGTTTATGGAAAGTATAAACTTGATTTTGGGAGATCTTTTTCAAATTGTAACCATCCAGTTACAAAGTTGAGACTACAACTCTACTGACATCTTGACAACCTTTGTCATTCGTGCCAAAGGGGGAGTAGTAGTATAGTTTTGGTAACATATTTTTGGAAACATTTTTGGATTACAGTTTTGGATACACTTTTGAATTTTCTCATGAGTGTTGCCATCAATGCCAAATGGGGAGATTGTTGGCATATGCACACTCCAATGAGACATTGTAGGTGATTGGAGGTTTTGTCATTGATGGCAACCTTACAATCCTATGGCATCGGCAAGGCATTACACTGGCACTAGCAAGATTAGACTCTACACCGGCACTCAGACCACCAGCATCAGCAAAAAAAGGAAGCATACCGACACAGAGGCCGACAGGATTTTTGTTATATTATATTTTATTTATTATTGTAAAATCTTTTGTAAGCCAACTTGGCATCATTGTAAAATGACTCTTATATAAGAGAGATAATTGTAGAACATTTTAAAAAAAGAAGGAAGTAAGACAGAAGAACATTTTTAGGTGAAATAAGGCAAACCTATTATGCGAATTATAGGTTAAGGGTTTATGTAAGAAGCAGAGCAGAAACCGGTACTAGATCTAGCATTATAGATGCTATTCTGAAGCAGTACAAGATACTGGATTTGTATAATCCATCATTGTAAGTCAGTGAGACTTCCCTTTGAGCAGTGAGCTCTAGGTAGTTGGCCTTCGTGCATGTGCAGGCCCCTCTTGTAGCAGTAATATTCTCTTATTGGCTAGTAAGTGAATATTGTGGGCCACAAATTCCACCGAGGTTTTTCCCACACTGGGTTTCCTCATTAAATCATTGTGTTATGGGTGTGTTTTTAATGTGGTTGTTTTTAATTCTATTTATTGCATTATTTCTTGCATACCGGTACATTATTATAATATGTTCTACATGTTTTAAGTTAAGAAATTCAACTCACTGGTTAGATACTGATTCACCCCCCCCCCCCCCCTCAGTATCTATAGGAATCCTAACATCAACAACATCTTAGTTGATCTTCGGTAGGGGTATAACCCTAACTTTCCTCTAAGATATTCAAAGGTAGCCTTAGGAAATAGCTTAGTTAAGATATCAGCCAATTGTTCCTTGCTTGACACATGATTCATCTTGACTTGTTTTTCCTACACTTTTTCTCTCAAAAAATGATACTTCAATTCAATATGTTTTGTCCTAGCATGCAATACAGGGTTCTTTGAAATGTTTATTGTACTTGTATTATCACAACATATGACCATTGGTTCTATCATATTCTCCTTAAATCCTTCCAATACATGCCTCATCCATATAGCTTGAGTACAATTCATAGATGCAACCAAATACTCTGCTTCTGTTGTTGAATGAGAAATACAAATTTGCTTTTTACTGGTCTAGGCTACCAGTCTTCCTCCTAGAAAGAATGCATAGTCGGTTGTTCTCTTCTGGTCATCTACATTACCTGCCCAATCAACATCTATGAATACCTACAAAGAGAAGTTTCCTTTGTATGGATACCACAATCCATAATCAATAGTTCCTCTAAGATACTTGAAAATTCTCTTCATCACCACCAAACGAGTCTCCTTAGGGCTTTTCTGAAATCTTCCCACTATGTCAATTGCATGAGAAATGTTTGATCTGCTATGAACTGATAGACTTATAAATAATTGAGAGGGGGGGTGAATCAGTGATAGAAAAAATAATAACACTTTGAAATGAGACTAGTAAAAACAATTAACCAGTTTACATAAGACTTTGCATGCAATCCAAGGTGTTATAAAAGCATTCACAACAAGTAAAACATTTGTTGGTATTTTGGTATGGTTTTGTCATTGATGTCAACACCTGCTAAATACACCTACTTTCAAGATCCAGCAACATTCACCGACAAACAGTAAAATGTGCAAACAATTTCTAGTATATAGTCAACCGGCAGGATATAATGTTCACCGGTACCTAAAATGACATAGAAGACACTTGGTAATGTCAAAGATGTCATGTGGACACTTTACTTTGAAGTAATAATCATTGGTATATTCTTATTTGCATATTTGCTTTTACTGGCAAATAGGTCCAGGTTATCTAGGGTTACATCGGCAGGTTTATCTTTTCCAGATCAACATGGCACGCTATGGAGATGATTTATTATTGTTATAAATGCATTAAGCCGACATGTTCAATCAGTTATTGCATCGGATATTGTATTATTTGTAAAATGTTTTTATTGTAATATCTTGTAGAGCCAACCTACTAAAATTGGTCTTAGGGTATGGTATAAATGTAAGATCTTATTTGTAAGATCAAGTATGGAATGCGAAAAAGATTTAAGGAAAGGTATATGTGAGATCAAACAGAGATATACACGAAGACATCATTTGAAGGTGAAGTTAGGTTTTTGTAGAAGCATATCAGCATTACACGGGTACTGAATCTAGCATAAGAAGATGCTATTTTATGCAGTACATTCTCATTGGATTTAACCATCCAACTGTAGTCAGTGTGACTCCCATTTGTGATTGAGCAGTGAGCTCTAGGCTATTGGCCTTTCTGCATGTGCAGACCCCTCTTTGTACACTTACTATCTGCAGTAGTATCATCTAATTGTGGGTAAGGTTTCCCACCGTGGTTTTTCCCCTTACAGGGTTTCCACGTATAAATATTGGTGTCATGTGTTGTGGATGACTTTGTGCTTATGCTTCATGCATTAATTCTTACCGGTACTACAATTTTCTGTTAACACTGTTTACTGGCATACTTAACTGTCTTACTGGAATTAAGCATTAAGTTGGTTAATAAGTTTTTGGTTTGAATTTATTAGACAATTGATTCACCCCCCCCTCTCAGTTGTCTCTGAGACCTACAATTGGTATCAGAGACTAGTCCTCTTTTTGTAGAAGTTTAACAACTTGAGGATATCCAATGTCTACTAATTATTTCAGAAAGGATAGTCCTAAACTTGATGGAACCAACTATGGGATATGGAAAATTAGAATGGAGACACATCTGAATTGCATTGGTAAAGACATCTGGGAAGTTACTAAGAATGGTTATATTACTGGTGTAGCTGGTCAGACTGCTCCCATTACTTTAGCTAAAGATGAAGAAAATGATTGTAAAGCAAGAGAAGCACTTTTGAGTGCATTATCAGATCAACAAATCATGGGATTATCAGATAGATCCACTACAAAAGCTATTTGGGATCATTTGGAAACACTGAATGAAGGGGATTCCATAGTCAAAATTGCAAAACTTGAAAGCTTCCGAGTCAGGTATGAACATCTGAAAATGGAAGAAGATGAAAGGATTTCTGCTTTTATGGAAAGAGTAAATGAAATTGTTTTGGGTATCAAATGTTGTGGAGGAACCTTGAGTGAAGATGAGATTGTTTCAAAAATCTTAAGAGGTTTGCCACCGGCATACAAAATGAAGGTTACTGCTATAAATGAGTTGAGAACAATGCCTAATACATCAGTAACTAGGGATACATTGATTGGAAAACTTTCAGCTTTTAAAATTGAGGAATTTGGTCCTGTTGCTACTATAAAAACTGATTTGGCCTTCAAAGCATCAACATCATCTTCTCCATCTTTCGACAAATCAGACTGGAGAGCCTTTTATGCAAGAGAACTTGAAGAAACCAGGAAGGAGAATGAAGAGCTTGAAGAACTTGAAGCACTATTTGCAAGAAAAATGCCAAAAGGTCCAATTGGAAGTAAGTATGAAGGTAAAGCACCCCTTAAATGTTTCAATTGCAATAAGATTGGTCATATGGCTTCAAGATGCCCTGAAAGACATGCTAGACTAAGAGAAGAAGCTAGAAGGACATACAAACCTAATCCTGAATATCAGAGATACAGATTTAAGAAAAGCAAAGATAAATCTTGTTACATTGCTGATGAAGGTGTGACTGATGATTCTGATGAGGATCCAGTAGACAATGGATGGGTCTTTGTTGCTATAACAAAAGATCAACCGATACCTATTGCTCAATCGGTAGAACAAGCCCTAGTAGCTAAAGTTGAATCAAAGGATGAATGGATTATTGACTCAGGATGCTCACATCACATGACTGGAGACAAAGGTAAATTCTTGAACTTTCAAGAGTACAATGGAGGTTTAGTAAGATTCAGAGATGACAAAGCCCGTTCAATCAAAGGTAAGGGTTCAATATCTCTTGATGGTAAACATAACACTGACAATGTCTACTATGTTGAAGGATTGAAACATAATCTTTTAAGTTTCGGTCAATTAGTTGAGAAAGGTTTTTAGTTACAATTTAAAAATGGAAAATGTAAAATCATGAATAGAACTGGTTTGGAAATTGCAACCGGTAATCAGACTAGAGGTAATATCTTTCATTTGAATAACAATGAAAAGGCATGTTTAATTGCTCATATAGATGAAAGTTGGCTATGGCATAAAAGACTATGTCATGTAAATTTTGATTGCATGGTAAAAATCAGTACTTCTAAGGCAGTTAGAGATCTACCTAAAATTGTGAAACCTCATAATACAATTTGCAAGGAATGTCAATTTGGAAAACAGGTTAGAGCTAGTTTCAAAAGTATTCCAGAAAAATCCAATAATGCTCTTGATTTAATTCACATTGATTTATGTGGCCCAGCTAGAACTAAAAGCTTACAAGGTGATAGATATTTCATGCTAATTATTGATGATTATTCTAGAATGTGTTGGGTTACTTTTCTCAGAGAAAAATCAGAAGCACTTGGGAACTTCAAACTATTCAAAGCAATGGTTGAAAATGAAACCAGTAAGAAAATTAAAGGTTTAAGATCAGATCAAGAAGGAGAATTCACATCTAGAGATTTTAATACCTTCTGTGAAGTAAATGGAATCAAAAGACAATTATCAACACCTCGGACACCACAACAGAATGGAGTTGTTGAAAGGAAAAATAGAACTATTTTGGATGCAGCAAGAAGTATGTTATCTGAAGCAAATCTACCACATGTGTACTGGACAGAGGCAGTAAGCATTGTTGTCTATACATTCAACAAAGTTCACATCAAAGGTGAAACCAGTAAGACCCCTCATGAACTATGATTTGGTAATACTCCTACTCTTAAGTATTTCAGAATTTTTGGAAGTAAATGTTATATTAGAAGAGATGAGTATATTGGCAAGTTTGATCCTAGAAGTGATAAAGGAATATTTCTTGGTTATTCATCTAAGAGTAAAGCATATAGATGTTTTAATAAAAGATTACAAAAAATTGTTGAGAGTACAAATGTAAAGATTGATGAACAATTGAAAGGAACTTCAAGGTATATAGACTCTGAACCGGTAACAGAAATTATGACAAATAAACCAACAATAAATCCACCGGTACATAATGATGATCCAATTACTCCGGAATCATAAAAGGATTCCACAGTAATTGAAGAGCAACAACAGACTAAGACACCCCGGTATGTAAGACTTAATCATTCTAAAGATCAGATAATTGGAAGCAAATTTAAAGGAGTCATGACAAGAGGAAGATTGGTAAATGAAGAGGTATGTCTTATTTCTCAAATTGAACCATTATCTATCAATGAGGCATGTGAAGATAAATTTTGGATTAAAGCTATGGAAGAAGAATTAGGACAAATTGAGAAAAATAATACTTGGACATTAGTTCCCTGGCCTAAAAATAAAAATGTAATTGGAACCAAATGGGTATTTAGAAACAAACTCAATGAAGATGGTAGGGTTGTCAGAAATAAAGCAAGACTAGTGTGTAAGGGATATTCTCAGAAAGAAGGAGTTGATTACAATGAAACCTTTGCACCAGTAGCCAGAATTGAGGCAGTTAGATTATTCTTGGCCTTTGCAGCTCACAAGGATTACAAAGTTTATCAAATGGATATCAAATGTGCATTTTTGAATGGAGATCTTGAAGAGGAAGTCTATATTGAACAACCTAATGGATTTTCCTTGACATATGACAATGATATGGTTTGCAGATTAAGAAAAGCTATGTATGGATTAAAACAAGCTCCAAGAGCTTGGTATGCAAGATTGGATAAGTATCTTGTAAAGATTGGTTTTACTAAAGGAAATGCAGATAGCAATTTATATTACAAAGTAACTAATGATGACATCTTGATTATGGAAGTATTTGTTGATGATATAATCTTTGGAGGAGAAGATGGATTATGCAAAGAATTTTCTCTTAAAATACAGCATGAATTTGAAATGTCTATGATCGGAGAAATAAAATTTTCGTTAGGATTGCAGATTTTACAGACTGATAAAGGCATATTTTTTTAGTCAATCTAAGTACTTGAAAGAACTACTTAAGAAATTTGGGATGGAAAACTCTAAACCGATAAGCACACCTATGACTACAAATGACAAATTATCTCAAAGGGATGAATCTACACCTGTTAATCCAACTAGATACAAATCTATGATAGGAGGATTACTGTATTTGACATAAACTAGACCTGATATTATGAATGCAGTATGTATAGTTTCTAGATTTCAAGGTAATCCTAGGGAAAATCATGAATCAGCAATAAAAAGGATTTTCTGGTACTTACAAGGCACAGCAAATCTTGGATTATGGTATCCTAAAGATGAAAATTTTGATCTATATGCATACACAGATGCAAATTGGGCAGGAGATGTGGATGATAGAAAAAGAACCACTGGAGGAGCATTCTTTCTTGGAAAGAGATTAGTTTCTTGGTTAAGTAAGAAATAGAGTTGTACATCTTGATCAACAGCAGAATTAGAATATGTTGCAGCAGCAACAAACTATACACAGGTACTTTGGCTTAAGCAAATGTTGAAAGACATAAAGGTAAAATGCAAGGAACCTATTACTATATATTGTGATAACATTGCAGCAATTGATATATCTAAGAATCCAGTATTACATTCTAAAACAAAACATGTTTCTATCAAACTGAATTTTCTAAGGGAAAAAGTTGAAGAAAAGGAGATAAAACTAGTTTATGTGAATACTAAAGAACGGCTTGCAGATATTTTTACAAAACCTTCGCCTAAGGAAACTTTTGAGTATCTCAGAGATCAGCTCGGAGTCTTACCTCCACCAGTAGAGACTTAGATAGTTGATGATTGTCATCAACTGGCAGAATTAAATGGACAAATCTTTTACTCCAATATTTGATGAGGAAGCTACCTCCCAGGGGGAGTAGTTGGTATATTGACTTGGTTGGTATTTTGTATGAACTTGAATTTTTGTGACTTTGGCATTTGATGTCAAAGGGGGAGAGATATATGGAAAAACATTGGGGAGAGATGTATGAAAAATGCATTATCTTTTTTAGGAGAGATTGGCATAAACACATATTACTCCCAGGGGGAAAATTGGTTTTTGTACTTGGAATTTCTATTTTGGCACTTTGATGGTTTTTCCATCTTGTGTTGCCATCAATGCCAAAGGGGGAGATTGTTGGTATTTTGGTATGGTTTTGTCATTGATGTCAACACCTGCTAACTACACCTACTTTCAAGATCTAGCAACATTCACCGACAAATAGTAAACTGGGCAAATAGTTACCTATATATAGTCAACCTGCAGGATATAATGTTCACCAGTACCTGAAATGACATAGAAGACACTTGGTAATGTCGAAGACATCATGTGGACACTTTACTTTGAAGTAATAATCATTGGTATATTCTTATTTGCATATTTTCTTTTACTGGCAAATAGGTCCAGGTTATCTAGGGTTACACCGGCAGGTTTATCTTTTCCAGATCAACATGGCACACTATGGAGATGATTTATTATTGTTATAAATGCATTAAGCCGACATGTTCAATTGGTTATTACATCGGATATTGTATTAATTGTAAAATGTTTTTATTGTAATATCTTATAGAGCCGACCTACTAAAATTGGTCTTAGGGTATGGTATAAATGTAAGATCTTATTTGTAAGATCAAGTGTGGAATGCGAAAAAGATTTAAGGAAAGGTATATGTGAGATCAAATAGAGATATACACAAAAACATCATTTGAAGGTGAATTTAGGTTTTTGTAGAAGCATATCAGCATTACATCGGTACTTAATCCAACATATGAAGATGCTATTTTGTGCAGTACATTCTCATTGGATTTAACCATCCAACTGTAGTCAGTGTGACTCCCATTTGTGATTGAGCAGTGAGCTCTAGGCTGTTGGCCTTTCTGCATGTGCAGACCCCTCTTTGTACACTTACTATCTGCAATAGTATCATCTCATTGTGGGTAAGGTTTCCCACCGTGGTTTTTCTCCTTAAAGGGTTTCCATGTACAAATATTGGTGTCATGTGTTGTGGATAACTTTGTACTTATGTTTCATGCATTAATTCTTACCATACTGCAATTTTCTGTTAACACTGTTTACCGACATACTTAGTTGTCTTACCGGTATTAAGCATTAAGCTTGTTAATAAGTTTTTGGTTTGAATTTATTAGACAACTGATTCACCCCCCCCTCTCAGTTGTCTCCGGGACCTACAACATTCACCATAACACAAGTGTTTATACGTGAAAAACCCAACTGGGAAAAACTGATAGTTCTAATACTTAATGTTAACTACAGATGCCAAGCTAATAAGATGAGAGGGGAGGGGGGTGAATCATACAAACTTAATCTTCCATAAAAACAATAGATTCAACCTCAGTAACATATACTTCAACAATATAACCAAAACTACTAAACATGCAAACTCATAAGCATATAAACATCATAACACTCATAACACCAGATTTAATGTGGAACCCCAAATAGGGAAAAACCACTATGGGATTTTGGACCCACTAAGAAATATACTCTTCTAGAGTATGCTTGGTTAAAAGCAAATCCTGTTAAAGATTACAAACACATTGCTAGATGTGACCCGGTTAAGGGATTTCCCTCAGATCTATTAGGATCTTCACCTTGTTAGAAGTGACCTTGTTAAAGGATTTCAAACACTCAATCAAAATGTCACCTTGCTAGAGGGTTTTACAAATAAGACTGTTAAGTCCACTCGGTTAAGAGATTTTCTATTACTTCACAAAATAACAGTAATAAAAATCTATTTGCAACTTCACATCTAATAGTGCTAAAGAAAATTCTTATTTGCTCAATACAATAGGACTTATCTTGTCCATCAGCTGAGCACTATACTTTATTATTCAAATAGGTTTTCAAGCTTCAGTGCTCGGTAATCACTATGTAGCATCCCTGTGCATACACTTGCCTGCATACATTGTTTATCAACACTTCCTTATTCATAAATAACTTGCCAACCGCTTAATCTCCTTGATCACATTTCTCATGATCAATCATAGCCATCAGATCTTCAAACTTGACTAGGTTCAATGTATCCTTCAATCTGAAAACATTTTACCCCGCCTTGGAACTTGCATACATTTCTTGGAACTTGTGCTAGGGTATTGCAGTTCAATCTAAGTTATAGATCTTCCTGCCAATTTTCCTTTGCCATAGATTCATTAACAAACTTCATGCATGGCATACCAATCATTTAATCATAGCCAGCTCGTCAACTTCCTTCATTAAATAATGTTTTTATTCATTCAATACATTTTGTTAATACTCAGTTGCAACTTGGTAAATACTAAACTTCACTCGGTAGACATTCTACCTTCATTAACCGATAGTGATAACCTTAGGGTTTACCGACTAGGTTCTTTGCTCGGTAACATAGTATAGTATTAACCTTACAATCAATAACATATGTAGGATATCAAAACAATCTAAACATCATGATCTCATCATTGTCTAACTCGGTAATAGTTGCCCATTGAATAACTTATTCCTCCCCTTATTCATCTCATTCTTTCGGTGTCTTTTACCGACATCTTTATACTCATCAAATCATACTGAATTAGAAAATCAATTTCTTGACATCAATGAAAAAATAATAATATTAAGACAATAAACATCCTTAATCAATTATATCCATAATCATCAACAACCTTCTCAATATCCTTATAGAAATGCCAACAATCTCTCCTCCTCTGTTATAATGCCAACAAAAACCACGATGAGATGGGACTCACAAGTTAACTATCTACAGTAATAGGTAACTGACCGGTTAAGGTCTAGAAAGTACTCTATTGGGAGGGAATCCTATTAGAGATTACAAAGCCCTGTTAGGAGCTATACCTGGTTAAAGGTAACCTCAAAGGAGGATTTAGATCCAAGTTAATGAATCACCTTGTTAGAGATTGTTAGACAGTTCAAATAATCAGAAGCCAACTAAGAGGGGGGGTGAATCAGTTGTCATAGATTACCTGAACATTTAGCAATTAAAACTTTAATACCAGAACCCAAAACATTAATACAGGAATGTTTAAACCAAATACCATAATAGCAGTTAAAATAATCAAGCATAAACAATAATCACATAATAGATAGCATCCACATGACACCAAGATTCGTATGTAGAAAACCAGATAAAGGGAAAAACCATGGTGGGAAGCCTACCCATAGTCAAATAATACTTCTATAGTAAGTATGTGAATTACAATTGAGGGGCCTGCACTTGCAGGAAGGCCAACAGCCTAGAGTGCACTGCTCATCACAAAAGGAGTCTCACTGACTACATATAAATCCATACTACAATCTGGAAGAGTGAATGAACTGCAAAGATAGCAAGATCTCCTATGCCTGAGTACAGTTTCGGTTAAGCTCAATACCAAAGGACTAAATCCTCTTACATAAACCCAATTCGATCTCCAATGATCAACCAAATCCTTTGCTTGAATGATATTACATTATTCACACATTACATATCCATTTCCCATAACATTGATCACCTACAATGAGATCTTACAACATATATATACTGTAGCGTCCTAAAATTGTGACACTTGCAATTTCGACTGCATTTCGGTCTTCATGATGGCGACACAACACGCAACCTGAATGGAGACCCCGAAACCTGATTATGACACTGAAAACTGCATTTTCTAGCACCCTGGCCTGAACCTCCTTGCACCCTGTTGTCCTGGGAGGTGGGACCAGAGCGCCCAGCGCCCTGGTCCTTCAGGACCAGGGCGCCCAGTGCCCTGGTCCCCAGGACCATGGCGCCCAGCGCCCTGGTCCCTGGGTCCTATTTTGGGCCCGGTCTCCTAAGGGGTCCCGGGTCTTTTTGTTTGCAAATTGGAAATTAAACTTTCCTAGTCAGCCTAAGGTCGGGAAAATCAGTCTATCAGCCCTAAATGACAAGTATATAAACTACATTTTTCTCTCTCATTTGGCATGAGAAGGACATATGTATACAAGCGTGGAAACTATACTCAAACATTCAAGCATTCAAACATTCAAGCATTCAAGCATTCCTTCTAAGTCTCCATTCAAGGCTAAGTGTTGCATTCAAGACAAGGATTCAACCATTGAAGAGGAGATCACATACAACATACTACAACAACATACAACATCTATACCTTCGCACATAAGGATACAAACATCCTTAGAACAAGGTATTAGTACTTGTTTTACAGTCATTTACATTTACAACACTTGCTCATTTCTTGGTTAATTCCAAAACTGGGGTTTGACCTAATGGAAAACCCCTAATCCCTAACCCCCCAATCGTCTTCGCTTTTCTGTGTGTAGGTTGCAGGTACACGGTTGAAATTGAAGATCTGGAACCCTTGTGCAGAGACGAATAGATCCCCCTTCGTTTCGCGGATTTTTCGGAGGACCGTGGCGGTCGGGCGCCATCGTCCCGGCAACTTTTGCTCAAATTTGCAGGATAGTGCTGTGTCGACATTTTACTACTAATTCCAGGTCCGCAGCTTCATACTGTATCCCTATCTCAGTTTATAAGTGAATCTTGGTCATTTTCTATGCATTCCTAGCTTAATTCTTCTATGCACATTCTTTACAAAAGAGGGTAGCCTTGTTGTCTTAACCCTTGAAACTCATTTAACATCCAATCTTGCATTGTGTGGGATTGGATCTTGTGGGTTTCAACCCCTCTTTTGAATGTAAAGTCTCTCCCCTAAGTGAAAACCATCAACCCTAGCGAACCTCCCTTCTCTCTCCTCGGAGTTGGAAGAGGGGAGAGCAACTAGGGTTCGATCGTGATTTTTCGCTTTACATTTTGGTGAACCCGACGTGAACATCCTTTCTGATTATTCATAGTTAGATCTGAAAATTGGATTCCTTGATTACATTTCCATGTTTGATCTTTTGCAAAATTTTAGAGGTTAATTGCATAAAAACCCTAAATTTTCTTTTTAGTAATTAAACTTGTGAAATGTTTAATTATTAATGCTTGTTTCAGATATGCCCTTCTATTACAAATTATCAATTCATATTTGTGCTTTAATTTTGAAAATTAAGTGGTTAAGTGTCAAAACCCTAATTTTTGAAACCCTCTTGATTCAACCTTTGTCCGACAATTTCACTGATCAAAACATCTCCAAAACAGCTGTAACTTTGGATTCCGCAATAAAATCACAATATCTTTCATCCCTGAAAATTTGGAAAAAAGTTGCGAGGACCGTGTGCACTCCGAGCGCCATCGTCCCCGACATTTTTTCTGAAATTTCGGGAGCTAGATCTTACTGTATTTTCCTGCTAAAATCCAGAATTTTGACTGATTTTATCAATTTTAACACCTTCAAAATTACAGTCAAAGTTGGTCTTGTGATTGCTTGGATTAAGGCTTCTAAACATTCAAAAATCATCGAAATTGAAATTTTGTGTCAAAATTGTGTTCTTACTGTCCTAAATCTGAAAAGTGTGTTTGCATTCATTCGAAATTTCAGTGCTTTATTCAAATTCTTACAATTTGTGACTTTTGAAATTAAGTGCTTGATTACAACAACTTTAATTTCCGCTTTCAAAATTGAATTTTGCGTGAAATTGAGTCAATTTTTAAATTTCAAAAATTGCATTGCTTTTGGCATTCCCTCTAAAATCATAAAATTCAAAATTTCAGTTTCCCTCTCTTTTCCAAAATTCAAATTTTGCATTTTTCGACAATCTTGATAGGGTTCAATTTTGAATTTGCAACTTTAATTTGGCCTATCTACAGATCGTAAAATCACTCAATTTTTTCAGATCAGCTCTAAAATCATCATACCTTTCATCCTTGCAAATTTCGAAAAAAGTTGCAAGGACCGTGTTGCACTCCGAGCGCCACGGTCCCGGACATTTTTTCTGAAATTTTGAGAGACTGTTGTGATTGCATTTAACAGCTTAAATCCAGAAGATTGGCTGATTTTACTGAAAATTGCTACCTCTAAATTCAAAATCTTCTCTCTCTTTCTAGTGCATGAGTTTTACAACAATAAGCCCTACTTACACTATTCCCGTTAGATGAAGCCGTAGAATTAAGTCTTTCCGAGGTTTAACTACTGAGGAGATGGAACCTAATTTGAATAGCCTTTTTAACGAGGACATGGGTAATTCCTCTAATCCTCTTAATGATGAAGAAGCTCTCCATGAGGTTTCTGAAGAACAACTTTCGAAATTGGATAACCAATTTGACGATTTTCGACAATGGATGTCTCAAGAATACCCTGATAGTCAAGCTCTTCCTTTAATTGAGGGTCTAAAATGTATGCTTCAAAGTGATAAGAATGGAATTGATATTTTGCATGGTATTGCACACATTGTGGATTCGAATGTGATGCCTATGAAGAGTTGTGCTGAAAATTTGGGTTATACACAACCTCCTACTCAAGTCAATCATTCTATTCCTTTGACAACTCCTATTGCTAGCATACCTACCTTTACATCAAACATAATGGCTACTTCTACACAAGACATTCCTCCCGTGATCACCAGTCATGGGGGCAACCCTTCTTCTTCAATTAATCCTCTTCCTTCATTTAATCCGACTTCTTCATTCATTCCTTCAATGAGTGTCCCTATTATATCTCCACAAATGAACATGACGCAAGGGGGCAATTCATTTAACCATTCTATTCCTCCTTGTAGTGTTCCTCCTGTCCAATCATCTCCTATGACTAATTATCATAGAGTCCCACCACCTTACTCTTTACCTTCTTTCAATAACATAACACCTCCATCTCAATCTAACACATCCAATATGAATTCTTCGACTGAAGCGACCATTAACAATCTTGCACAAACTGTCTCCTCTTTACAGCAACAAATTGCCTCTATGAATCAATCTAAGTTTAGTGTACCCACATTTGATGTTGCGAGCCCACTTTCTCTTGACATTGTTCGAGCTATCCCTCCTAAACATGTTGAAATCCCGCATTTGGAACTATATAATGGTAAAGGTGATCCTCTAACACATGTTAAGACTTTTCAAACAATATGTACTGATTTTGCTTATGACCAAAGGTTGCTTGCAAAACTGTTCACTAGAACATTAAGAGATAGAGCCCTACAATGGTATTGCTCGTTGCCTTCTTATTCTATTACTTCTTTCGAACAACTTACAAATGCTTTCATTCAACAATTTCAAAACAATATAAGTCCTAAAGTTACTTTGATTGATTTAATGCATTGTAAACAAGGTGTTAAAGAAAAAGTGACTGATTTCATTGGTAGATATAAGCATTTGTATGCTCAAATTTCTTTTCCAGTGCCTGACAATGATATTCAAAGAATCTTTATTTCTAATTTACAAAAAGATATTCGAGACAAACTTCTGTTTTCTGAGTTTACTTCTTTCCAACAGTTGTGTGCAACTCTTCACAATTATCAACTGATTGTGAGTCAAATGGAACAATCACATCCTATGGCTCCAAGTGATAAGGGTGATAGCAGTCAACAACCATTTGGGAAGTTTAAACTGAACAGAGATTCCATCAAATTCAATGAAAACATCATCAACAACAATGTGAATGCAGTATCAGGTGTGCCTCCTATTTCTAAATTTTTCAAGAAAGAAAGAAAGTATACTCCTTTGAATGAATCATTGCATAGTATTATGAATAAGTTATTGGAACAAAATGTGCTTACTCTTCCTCCTATAAGACAAATTGATCCTGCAAAGATTACTTCACCTTATTTTGATAACAAAGCTTTTTGTCAATTTCATCGTCAGCCTGGGCATGATACTGAAAAATGTTTTTCTTTAAAGGGTAAAATTCAAGATTTGATTGATAACAATACTATTTCTGTTTCTGGAGTGAATGATAAAGGCAATACATCTGTAGCTCCTCCTAATCAAAACCTTCAAATTTTCACTGATCCATTACCTTCTCATACCTCTAATGCAATTGAGACTAATGATTCCTCTCTTTCATCTGATGGTCTTGTGTCTATGACTCCGAATGTGATTAACTTTGTAGAGCAGCAAGAAATCCCTAAAGAACCTTCCATCACATTTGATTCTAGTGAAACCATTAGAGCACCTGATGGTCCTTTATACATAGTTGCAAAAGTCAAGAATACACCTTGCCGTGGAGTGCTTATTGATCCTTCGTGCATGGTTAATGTTATTACTGAAGAATTTCTTTTTACTTTGCAATTGAATCAAGTGATTTATGACAAAACAGATGTGATTGTGAAATTATTTGATGCATTTTCTTCTCCTGCAATTGGTTCTATTACATTGCCTATTGAGGTCCATAACAAATCCCTTGATGTGAACTTTGCTATTATTCTATCTTCCGAACAATTTCATGTGAAGCTTGGCTATCTTCCATGAAAGCTATTGCTTCTCCTATTCACAAGTGTTTGAAATTTCCCCATAATGGTGAAGTTGTTACTGTCAATCATAGTCTCTTTAAACCAGCTGAAAGAACTTCTAGCGTTCCTATTGATTACTTTTGGCCTAAACAATTCCAATCTCTTCCTCCGCGAAGTGATCATCTTTTCAAATCTTATCAAAAGTGGAAAACAGATATGATCCTATCTCTAAGTGAACCTAGAACACCTAAACTTGATATTCCTATCATTCTTGAGAAGGAAGTTCTTCCTTTGAAAGATAAAACTAATGTCTTTCCTCAAGAAGATTCCCAACCCATCCCTATGGATGTGACTATGTCTATATCTAATAAACTTCCTAAAAGTAGACCTATCCCTCCTCGTCATGATGGACTTGGTCTCCTTCCTAAACCAAAATTTCCTTCTTTATATGGAGCAGTTCCTCCTCCTTCTTTTTATAGAGAGAAGAGACCTTCTTCTTCTCCTATTATCCAGCCTAAGAGACCACAACCTAAACACCCAAGTGCTAAGGATGAGAACATTCCTCCTCCTCAATCTTCTCAACTTCCTACTAAGACTAGACGAAATCGTTTTGCACGTGAATGCCGATGAAAGCGTCGTCTTAGAGCTCAAGCAGCTGCTTCTCAAACTTTGCAATCTCCAAAAACACCTTCAACAAGCATTATTCCATTTTCTCCTCAACCGGACATTGAGCCGAAATCTCCTAAACATAAGATGCATGATGGTCTTGATCCTGTGCGAGTTAAAGATCCTATTTTTATAAATCTTGATGATGATATAGATGAAAATGTTATTCATGATGAAAATGTTACTCCTCTTGCTTCTGATAGTGAATATGAACTTGTTGATATTGATAACCATTCATCTAATGAATTTTCTAAAGCACTTATCCTAGCTCCTAGACAAGAACAACGTGGCTCGGAACATGAACATAGCCCTTGTTTGGATCTTGTGATAGCTCCATCTGCTATGTTGGATGTTCCTCCTCTAGCGTGTTCCCTGCCTTCCCGAAACATTGATCAGCAAGATCGGGGGGTAGATGACGTGCTAGACTAGTTTCATTAGCATAGCAGATTCTTTCCCCCTCTCTTTTGTTACTTCTTCTATATGTTACTCTCATTCTTCTATTTGTTGTCCTTAGTGTTGTCTACTTGAGGACAATGCAAAGCATTGAGATCTCTTTTGGTCTCTCTCATGTTGACTCAAAAGACACATGTGTTCCCTTCTTCTAGGTGACCTTCCATGATTGGGGAATGAAGAAAAATTATGCATACATACATATGATACATATACATGAATTATCATACAGCATACTGACCCCAAGGAAAGTGAAGTCACCTCGTGCTTTGTGTTTTGTGTCTATTATCCTTGGGTTTATCTCACACTTGGGGGCTAAATCCTTGTGATAATGTGCTCCTTTCCTTTCTCATTTCTTATGTTTATCACTACCTTAAAGCAATCACCCCCGTTGAGGCGTGTGCGATCGCTTTAACATAGGGGGGCATACACCCTATCTATCCCTTCAGGATACATGAAAATTTCTTGGAGAACTCAGCTTTGTCTTGAAAATTTTCGGTATTTCTCTTGCATGACTCATAGTGAGGGAACCTTACTGCTGACAGTCATGGTTCTCCCTCGTGATCTTCCCTTTTACTTTGTCAATCGAAGTCGTAAGATCCTTAGTCCACTGGGGGCTTGGTGTGTCTTGCCTCCTTCACGTGGTGAAAGTCTTTCAATATTGTTTCCTTGTACTTTATCGGAAGTATGAGCATACATACTCCCGCTAAAGTGGGGGCTAAATGTAGCGTCCTAAAATTGTGACACTTGCAATTTTGACTGCATTTCGGTCTTCACGATGGCGACGCAACACGCAACCTGAATGGAGACCCCGAAACCTAATTATGACACTGAAAACTGCATTTTCTAGCACCCTGGCCTGAACCTCCTTGCACCCTGCTGTCCCGGGAGGTGGGACCAGAGCGCCCAGCACCCTGGTCCTTCAGGACTAGGGCACCCAGCGCCCTGGTCCCTGGGTCCTATTTTGGGCCCGGTCTCCTAAGGGGTCCCGGGTCTTTTTGTTTGCAAATTGGAAATTAAACTTTCCTGGTTGGCCTAAGGTCGGGAAAATCAGTCTATCAGCCCTAAATGACAAGTATATAAACTACATTTTTCTCTCTCATTTGGCATGAGAAGGACATATGTATACAAGCGTGGAAACTATACTCAAACATTCAAGCATTCAAACATTCAAGCATTCAAGCATTCCTTCTAAGTCTCCATTCAAGGCTAAGTGTTGCATTCAAGACAAGGATTTAACCATTGAAGAGGAGATCACATACAACATACTACAACAACATACAACATCTATACCTTCGCACATAAGGATACAAACATCCTTAGAACAAGGTATTAGTACTTCTTTTACAGTCATTTACATTTACAGCACTTGCTCATTTCTTGGTTAATTCCAAAACTGGGGTTTGACCTAATGGCAAACCCCTAATCCCTAACCCCCCAATCGTCTTCGCTTTTCTGTGTGTAGGTTGCAGGTACACGGCTGAAATTGAAGATCTGGAACCCTTGTGCAGAGACGAATAGATCCCCCTTCATTTCGCGGATTTTTTGGAGGACCATGGCGGTCGGGCGCCATCGTCCTGGCAACTTTTGCTCAAATTTGCAGGACAGTGCCGTATCGACATTTTAATGCTAATTCCAGGTCCGCAGCTTCATACTGTATCCCTATCTCAGTTTATAAGCGAATCTTGGTCATTTTCTATGCACATTCTTTACAAAAGAGGGTAGCCTTGCTGTCTTAACCCTTGAAACTCATTTAGCATCCAATCTTGCATTGTGTCAGATTGGATCTTGTGGGTTTCAACCCCTCTTTTGAATGTAAAGTCTCTCCCCTAAGTGAAAACCATCAACCCTAGCGAACCTCCCTTCTCTCTCCTCGGAGTTGGAAGAGGGGAGAGCAACTAGGGTTCGATCGCGATTTTCCGCTTTACATATACAAACCTTCGACCATAAACAATCAGGTCGACCACCAGAAAGTAAACCAATTACATAATTACAAACCATGTCAGCCTTAGACCAAACAAACAATATTCAACCTATAATACATCTCTGAAATGTATCGAGAATTCCAATCTACAAGTTACACTAAACCGGTCCATAACCTAGCTCAACTAGGACCCAATATAGGTCCACACGCTAAAGCAATGATCTCCATCCACCAAGTCTCGAACATGATTATCATCAGCATCCTGAAACTTCACTAGAAGTTTTACTAACACCAGTTATGCATATCATCAAAGATCTCCATCAAATCTCTATTAGTGAAACCCTTGCCGGTACCACAAGTCAAGCTTCCAAGCAAACAAGATAGCATCCGATCACCAGACCAAAACCAAATGACCAAATATGAACATGAGTATCATGAATAAACCAATTCCATAACCAAACCATACCGGAGAATACCGAATCATGTTGGATCCAAACCAACCAAAAACTACTCAACCTACCAGGACTAGAAGGGTGTCAGTAAAGCATCCAAAATAGCTAGTGTTGACATCAATGACAAAATATCAATGCAAAACATAATCAATTCCTCCAAATGGCCAACAGAGCTTACCCGGTTAGGGGATTTTATCTATTTTAGTGATTAGAAAACAATAGGTGGTATGATCTAGAAATAGCACATCTTGCTTGTATAGATCCGTTTCTGCTCACTCAATACTGCATCACGAACATACTCTAGAACTCCTTCAATAAATCACATCAACTCTAACTCATAACACAACTTGTATCTTGCATATCAAAATAACTCATCACATTGCCTTCTTTATAGACATTAGATTTCATGTCAGCTTCAAGAACCTCAACATAATTTCCTAGGTTCAGTGTATCTGGATAATCTTTTATAACACATCATAAATCATCACCAAAAATGTCAGTTAGAGATAACACATCACGACCGGTGATAACTCATCACACATTCTATGAACCAGTTTGAACACTGATACCAATTTAGTGTTCACCACATCAAACTCATTTACCAATTGTCTCCATGTGCCTCCTTGTCACTCTCCACTACGTCTTGAAACTAGTGTCAGTGGAATTGACCAAAAAAAATTATCTTTCCTACATATACCCGTTGTCTACATATATTGGTTTAGACACCTTCATACCGATTGGACTTACTTATACATATGATATCGGTTTACAATATGAAGACTTAGGAGTAGTACCAGTTTGACTTAACTAATATCTATGTGTGTGTATATGTGTGCCAACAATGACAACACATAAAGTCATCCAATACAAAAGTCATCATCAAATCAACAATCTCCCCCTTTGGCATTGATGGCAACACTTAGAAAAATTTTGAGACAACTAAGTGTGCTTACAAAAATGTACAAACTCCCCCTTAACAGTACATACAAAATTTTATATCACATACATATTTCTACTCCCCCTTTGACAACAATGCCAAATTGAAAAGTAAAATACATATATATTACATCAAAATTTGCATCAAAAATTGCATATATAATATAAGAGTTTCTACAATGCAAGTCTTAAGAAAATGTCACTGAAATGAAACTTTAGTTGCTCGAGATCATTATCCCATGTCTCTAACAATGTTTCAGTGATCTCAACATTTGTCAAAACTTTTGCAGAAAATTCTTCCATAGAATCCACTGTGCTCATCTCTGGTGTAGCCAAAACTGTTTCAGAATCCTTATATGCCCTTTGTAGAATTTCAAGTTTTGGGATCAACTTGTTCTTCATTTCTTTCAGGGATCTGACTTGCTTAACCTATTCAAAATCATAGACATCTAACAGATGTTGCAAAGCATTAACCAATTTGCCAAAATCTAAAGATGAATCTTGTACAGGGTTATATGCATCACTTATCCACTCTAGTTCTTTCTTTATGTCTTCACACTTTTGCTTCAAATCAAAATAGAAGAAAGAAACTTTAGATAAATTGGCCAAAATTTTACCTTATTTTTTTGTAGTAGTTCTCAAAAGATCTTTATTTATAGATAAAGCAATCTTGCCTTTATCAATATCTGACATTATTTGCTCTCCCCTTTTCATCCTATAACCTTTTTCAGCTAAGGCATGTGTTGCCTCTTCAAGTGATTTCATTTGGTCAATTGCATTAGTAACTAGTTGTCCAAGATTAGAAATAGGGGTAGACAAATTACTATTGTCAATCTCCGGTAGGAGACTTGACAAAATGTCAACAAACATCTGAATTGTTTCTGCTTCTTTTCTTTGCTCTTTCAATCTTTTCTTTTGAGCCCTAGATTTCATAACAAAAGCAATCTCCATAAGTTCAGATGTGCTCGATTTGTCCATATCAATTGGACCTTGTATGCTGATTGAGTCATCATCATCATCAATTTGCTACTTCACCTTTGCTTTTTTCTTTTCATCTTTTTTCTCTACTATCTTCTCCTTTGTTTTCTCTTTCTCTTTTTATGATTGATCCTGTAGATTGGTTTTATTGACTGGTGGCTATTGTTTTTCAACAATGTGTCCCTCGACTAGTGGTGATTGAATATCCACACTTGATTCTATAGTTGGTGTTTCAATTGCTTCCTATGAATCAGTAATGTCTGGTTGTTGTTGATAGTTCTGATACTTAATGTAAGTATAGATCCAATAGCCAACAAGATGAGAGGGGGGGGGTGAATCATACAAACTTAATCTTCCATAAAAACATCAGATTCAACCTCGGTAACATATACTTCAATAATATAACCAAAACTGCTAAACATGCAAACTCAAAAGCATATAAGCATCATAAACCTCATAACACCAGATTTAACATGGAAACCCAAATAGGGAAAAACCACTGTGGGATTTTGGACCCACTAAGAAATATACTCTTCTAGAGTATGCTCGGTTAAAAGCAAATCTTGTTAAAGATTACAAACACATTGCTAGATGTGACCCGGTTAAGGGATTTCCCTTAGATTTGTTAGGATCTTCACCTTGTTAGAAGTGACCTTGTTAAAGGATTTCAAACACTCAATCAGAATGTCACTTTGCTAGAGGGTTTTACAAATAAGACTGTTAAATCCACTTGATTAAGAGATTTTCTATCACTTTCACAAAATAACAGTAATAAAAATCTATCTACAACTTCACATCTAAAATGCTAAAGCAGATTCTTATTTGCTCAATACAATCTAGATATAGAACTAATCTTGTCCATCTGTTGGGCTTCTATACTCTATTATTCAAATAGGTCTACAAGCTTTTGTGCTCGGTAATCACTATGTAGCATCCCTGTGCATACATTGTTTATCAACAGTTCCCTATTTATAAACAATTAGCCAACCACTTAATCTCCTTGATCACATTTCCCATGATCAATCATAGCCATCAGATCTTCAATCTTGTCCAGGTTCAATGCATCCTTCGATCTAAAAAATGTTTTACCCTGCCTAGGAACTTGCATACATTTCTTGGAACTTGTGCTAGGGTAATGCAGTTCAATCTATGTTGTAGATCTTCATGTCGATTTTCCTTTGTCATAGATTCATTAACAAACTTCATGCATGGCATACCAATCATTTAATCAGTTCCAGCTCATTAGCTTCCTTCATTAAATAATGCATGTAACCATTTAATGTATTCTATTACAGCTCGGTTACAACTTGGTAAATACTAAACTTCACTTGGTAGACATTCCACCTTCATTAACCGATAGTGATAACCTTAGGGTTTACCGACTAGGTTCTTTGCTCGGTAACATAGTATAGTATTAACCTTACAATTTACAACATATGTATGATGTTAAAACAATCTAAACATCATGATCTCATCATTGTTTGACTCGGTAATAGTTGCCCATTGAATATCTTATTCATCCCCTTATTCATCATATTCTTTCTATGTCTTTTACCAACATCTTTATACTCATCAAATCATACTTCTCAAGATATGGAAACATCATACTAAATTAGAAAATCAATTTCTTGACATCAATGACAAAATAATAATATTAAGATAGTAAATCATCCTTAATCAGTTATATCCATAATCATCAACAACCTTCTCAATATCCTTATTGAAATGCCAACAATCTCCCCCTTTGGCATTGATGGCAAAACCAATTGATTTGACCTAATTGATTCAAATTGTTGTGATTTGTTTGTGAGATTCTTAAATGCTCTCTTCCTGTCATTAGAATTCTCCCCCATACATTAGACTTCTCCTCTTTTCGTAGTCTTTCTTTTCTGCTTTTTTTTTTAGTCTTCTCAGTCTTTTCCAGTCTTCTCCCCAGTCTTCTCCCCCTTTGACAACAATGCCAAAGTAAAGAAATAAAACATAATTTCTTCCTGTATGAAGTGAATTCCTGTTGTAATGTGTCAACTTAGTCTCGATCAGAGAATTTTGTCTTCAATTCCTATTTCCTATATTGTATCCTGCATTGTTTCCTGTACACCTTTAGAACACATCCTAAAGTGTGTAAATCAGCATCAACTCTTAAAAGATATTCGATAGAGTCATCGAATTGATGCTTTCACCAAACTCGGTCAGTGAGTAGAAGATAGAGGTAGGACACCTAACTTACTTCTGAGATACTCAAAAGTGTCCCTTGGTAGTGGCTTGGTGAAGATATCTGTTATTTGTTCTTTTGTGCTAACATATTCCAACACCACTTTCTTCTCTTGAGCTTCTTCTCTAAGATAATGATATTTGATAGAGATGTGCTTTGTCTTAGAGTGCATAACAGGATTCTTCAAAATGTTAATGGCACTAGTATTGTCACAGAATATAGTTACTGGCTTGGTAACTTTCTCATTTATACCTTCCAACAGTTGTTTGATCCATGCTATGTTGGTACAATTCAATGCTGCAGCAATGTATTCAGCTTCTACTGTTGACTGTGAAACACATCCTTGTTTCTTGCTAAGCCAACTCACTAGTCTTTCTCCTAAAAAGAAAGCTCCTCCACTTGTGCTTTTTCTATCATCAATGTTGCCTACCCAATCAGCATCAGTATAAACTTTTAAATCAAAATCATTTCCTTTCTGATATACTAAGCCATAATCCTCAGTGCCTTTCAAGTATCTAAAAAGTCTTTTGATTGTTGTCATGTGTGTTTCCTTAGGATCTGTAGAGAATCTTGCAACTATACCTACTGCATGTGCTATGTCTGGTCTGCTATGAACAACATATTGTAGCTTTCCAATCATGGATCAGTAAAGTGTCTCATCAACAGATGCAGATTCATCATTCTTTGATAGTTTACAGTTGCTAGTCATAGGAGTACTTACTGGTTTTGAATCCTCCATTCCAAATTTCTTCAAAATTTCCTTTATGTACTTGGATTGAGTAATGAAAATCTCATTTTTCATTTGTAGTATCTATAAGCCTATAAAATACTTTATCTCACTGATTAATAACATCTCAAATCCTTTGCTCATTTCATTTCCAAAGTTCTTGCATAAAGAGTCATTTCCAAAAAATATAATATCATCAACAAATATGGCTGAGATCAGTATTCCATTTTCATCATTCTTCATGTACATATTGTTGTTCTCACTTGTCCTTATAAAACCAATCTTAATCAAATAAGAGTGCAATCTTTCATACCATGCTCTAGGTGCATGTTTCAGAACATATAATGCTTTGTTCAATTTGCATACCTGATCTTCACTCTTGTCTTCAACAAATCCCTTAGGTTGTTCAATAAAAACTTCTTCTTCTAATATTCCATTCAGAAATGCAGATTTGACATACATTTGATATACCTTGAAGTTTTTGAAAGTAGCATATGCCAACAATGTTCTTACTCCTTCAAGTCTAGCCACAGGTGCAAAAGTTTCAACATAATCAATTCCTTCTTCTTGATCATAACCTTTGCATACTAGTCTTGCTTTATTACATTTTTGTCCTTCGGTCTTGGGATTAGTGTCCATGTGTCATTCTTCTTGATTTGATCAATCTCTTTTGTCATAGCATTTATCTAATCTTCACTGTTAAATGCCTCTTTCACTATTCTCGGTTCAAATTCAGATATCAGACATGTGTTCTATCTCAGTTTGTTCCTTGTCATCACTGGATCATCCTTATCTCCTATAATTTGACTTGGTACATGATGTCTTCTGACATATTTGGCTAATACAGGCTCAGTAGGCTCTGTATGATCTTCTTCATCACTCGGTAACTGGATATTCTCTTCATTTTCTTCAACAGTTTTCTCTGTAGGACTTGTCAATTGAACATAGACAAATTCATCATAATCTTCTAGTTCTTTGGAATTTTGTTCATCATTTCTTTCTACAAATTCATCAATTTTCACATTTGCACTTTCTACTATTTTGTTAGATGATTTGATCAGACATTTAAATGCTTTGCTTCTAGAAGAATAACCTAGAAATGTTCCTTCTTCACTTTTCTGATCAAACTTGCCATTTATATCATCCTTGTTTACATAGCATCTACTTCCAAAGATTTTAAAATAACTTACATTAGGTTTCTTGTCATACCAGATTTCATATGATGTCTTCAAAGTACCTTTCTTCAGTTGTACTCGGTTCAAGGTGTAAACTGTTGTGCTTATTGCTTCCCTCCAAAATGTTTGTGGCACTTTATTTTCAATCATCAGGGTTCCGGCACAATCCACAATAGATCTGTTTCTTCTCTCAGCAATTCCATTTTGTTGTGGAGTTCTCAGTGCAGAGACTTGTCTTTTAATACCATGATCATTGCAGAATAAGTTGAACTCATCAGATGTGAACTCTCCTCCTCTATCTGATCTAAGACATTTCAATTGTCTTCCTGTTTCATTTTCAACTCTTGCCTTGTACCATTTAAACATTTGAAAAGCTTCTGATTTTTCTTTTAAAAAAATTACTGACATCATCCTTGAGTAATCATCCACAAATAATATGAAATATTTGTCACCATAATAACTCTGAACTTTCATATGACCACAAAGATTAGTATGTACAAGATCTAAAATTTCCTTAGAGGTGTACGACTTACTTGTGAGCTTGATCTTGTCATCTTACCCATCTGGCATCCTCGACACATAGCATTCTCAGGTTTTTCAAGACTCAGTAGACCTCTTACTCAGTGCTTCTTACTTATTTTGATCAGATTATCAAAATTTACATGACAAAACCTTTTATGCCATAACCAGGTATCATCTATCTTTGCATGCAGACACTTGTTCCGAGTTGAGTCAAGTTGAAATGTATTACCTTTTGTTTGTGTCCTGGTAGCAGCTAACTTTCCATGCTTGTTATGAAATTTGACAATTCCTTTCTGAAATTCTATTCAGTAACCTGTATTGTTTAGCTGTGCTACACTCAACAAATTGTATTTCAAACCTTCAACCCAATAAACATCATTGCATCTTGCATTATCAAGAAGTGTTATAGATCCTTTACCTCTTATTGGACATGGTGCATCATTACCAAATCTTACATAGCCTCCATCATAATCTTCTAACATAACAAACTTGTGTTTATCACTTGTCATATGATGTGAGCATCCACTATCTATGATCCAAGAATCATTAGTATTTATGTGAGATATTAGGGCTTTTTCTTCATACCTTTCTTCATTTGATCCATCTTTGATAGCCACATAAACTACTTCCTCTATATCAGTTTCATCTGATTTATCATTGTTGGATTCCTCATCGACTATTAAGCATGTCTTTGTATCTCTTCTTCTGAAGTCTTGGTGTCCTCTGTAATGATTATCTTTCTGTCTGTCATCTCGGTAATCTCTCTTTTTAGTAGAATCTTTGTCAGGATAGTTAGAAGCCATATGTCCTATTTTATCACAATTGAAACATTTCAAAGGTAGTTTTCCTTTATACTTACCTTTGCCTCTCGGTAACCTTCTTGCTAATAGTGCTTCAAACTCTTCCTGCTTTCTGATTTCCTCATACAGTTTGTGTACTTCTTCCATGTTCTTACAAAATCTTTCACTTGCTCCACTGTGATCTCCTTCAGAGTACTTGTACTTTCTTTCATTGTAATCATTAGATTCATCAAGATGAAAAGAACTAAATGTAGATTCAACTTTATTTACCGAAGATCCACTATTATCAAAGTTACTTAACTCAAATGCATGTAGCTTACCAATAGTAGCATCTAAAGAAACTGGCATATTAGGTACAGACCTCAATTCATTGATTGCAGAGACTTGGATTGCATAAGCCGGTAGAAGGGTTCTTAACAACTTACTTGTTATATCATTTTCTTCAATAGTTCCACCTGCTCCTTTGATTTGATTGACAATCTCCTTTAGTCTTGTACTGTACTGAGTTATGTTCTCACCTTCATTCATCCTTATAGATTCAAGTTCTCCTCTTAAATTATCTACTTATGCTCTTTGAACATGTTCATCACCACCATATACAGATATGAGCTTGTCCCACATTGCCTTTGCATCATTGTAGCCTTCTAGATGATTAAACTCTGAGTCAGCCAATGCAAATGTTATTTAAATCATTGCTTGGATATGTTCTTGCTTTGCCTTTATTTCTTCCATAGTCAATGGATAGGTGCTCGGTGTGATGAAATCATTCTCTAGATAATATACAACATATTCTCCAACTCCTGATAGGTGCAGCTTCATCCTTTTCTGCCATGTAGAGAAACTTGACTTGTTCAGCTTTGGTGCATCCGTCTTATACATCTTTGGATCTTTGCCTCAAGTACCTTTAAACTTTTTTCAAAGCTTTGATACCAATTGATAGTTTTGATACTTAATGTAAGTATAGATCTAATAGCCAACAAGATGAGAGGGGGGGGTGAATCATACAAACTTAATCTTTCATAAAAACATCAGATTCAACCTCGATAACATATAGTTCAGTAATATAACCAAAACTACTAAACATGCAAACTCAAAAGCATATAAACATCATAAACCTCATAACACTAGATTTAACGTGGAAACCCAAATAGGGAAAAACCACTATGGGATTTCGGACGCACTAAGAAATATACTCTTCTAGAGTATGCTCGATTAAAAGAAAATCCTGTTAAAGATTACAAACACATTGCTAGATGTGACCCGGTTAAGGGATTTCCCTCAGATCTGTTAGGATCTTCACCTTGTTAGAAGTGACCTTGTTAAAGAATTTCAAACACTCAATCAGAATGTCACCTTGCTAGAGGGTTTTACAAATAAGACTGTTAAGTCCACTCGGTTAAGAGATTTTCTATCACTTTCACAAAATAACAATAATAAAAATCTATCTGCAACTTCACATCTAAAATGCTAAAGCAGATTCTTATTTGCTCAATACAATCTAGACATAGAACTAATCTTGTCCATCTGTTGGGCTTCTATACTATGTTATTCAAACAAGTCTACAAGCTTTTGTGCTCGTTAATCACTATGTAGCATCCCTGTGCATACATTTGCCTGCATACATTGTTTATCAACAGTTCCCTATTTATAAACAATTAGCCAACCACTTAATCTCCTTGATCACATTTCCCATGATCAATCATAGCCATCAGATCTTCAATCTTATCGAGGTTCAATGTATCCTTCAATCTGAAAAACATTTTACCCCACCTAGGAACTTGCATACATTTCTTGGAACTTGTGCTAGGATAATGCGGTTCAATCTATGTTGTAGATCTTCATGTCGATTTTCCTTTGCCATAGATTCATTAACAAACTTCATGCACAGCATACCAATCATTTAATCATTTCCAGCTCATCAGCTTCCTTCATTAAATAACGCATGTAATGATTTAATGTATTCTGTTATAGCTCGGTTACAACTCGGTAGACATTCTGCCTTCATTAACCAATAGCGATAACCTTAGGGTTTACCGACTAGGTTCCTTAGGGTTTACCAACTAGGTTCCTTAGGGTTTACCAACTAGGTTCTTTGCTTGGTAACATAGTATAGTATTAACCTTACAATTTACAACATATGTATGATGTTAAAACAATCTAAACATCATGATCTCATCATTGTCTGACTTGGTAATAGTTGCCCATTGAATACCTTATTCATCCCCTTATTCATCATATTCTTTCTGTGTCTTTTACCGACATCTTTATACTCATCAAATCATACTTCTCAAGAAATGGCAACATCATACTGAATTAGAAAATCAATTTCTTGACATCAATGACAAAATAATAATATTAAGATAGTAAATAATCCTTAATTAGTTATATCCATAATCATCAACAACCTTCTCAATATCCTTATTGAAATGCCAACAATCTCCCATTGTTTATTATAATGCCAAATGCCAACAGTTGTTCAATTTCTTTAATAGGTTCAATGCCATTACCGATTAGATCAATAATATCAACAATATCTTCAACTTCATCCACTGATAATATTACCAATGTGGAACTTATATCATCCTTATTCTTGACAGGATAGACAACATCTGGTGTAATAAATTGTCAGCATCTAGCTCCGGCAAAGCTCCAGTCTCAATCTGATCAGGTTTATTATCATATCCTTTCAAAAGTGCATTCATCCTTTGAATATCTTGATCTATAAGATGAGTATCATCTTCAACGGGTTGAATCTTTCCATCCAATAGCCTCAGTCTCCTTGATTTAGAATGAAACTGCCCTTTGTACTTAGCAAGCAATGCTAATAACTCATCTTGAGACAACTTAGGAAAAAACTCTATCAATAATTTCTTGATCCTTATCTACAACCATTTTCCATTTATTTTCAAGAATTGAATATAAATAATCAAAAATGTCCTTTTTAATATCTTGTGGTAATCGGTTGTATTGACATAGGTAATTGATTACCTCTTTTGCCACTTCTTGTTTCTCACCTTCATCAAATGAATCAAAATATTCTTTTACATTATCAAACTATTTCCTCCCTAATTTTTTTAAAGTCCTCTCAAAATCAGTCATTGGTTTGAATGTTGAAACATTAATAGGAGTACTTTGTTTATAAATGTCTACTACTGGTTTGGATTTCTTACTAGTCACTTTCATCTTCTTTATCTCTTCTTCAGTATCAATTTCCTCAGATTTGTCTTGAAGAAAGAGATGTCTTCCTCTCTCCCTTGTAGCAGTCTACTTCTTTTCATATACCTTGGGTACTGGTTCCTTCTTGGTTTGAATACTTCTTATTACCCTTGTACCTGTGGTTACAGAAGTTGGTTGATCAACTTTCTTCTTTTTCTCCTTGGTACTACTGGGTTGAGGAGGTACAATCCTTTCCTGATAAGTTCCCATTATTTTCTTCTTTGTATCCATAGGAGATGCCAAAATTTTGTTGGTATAACCAATTAGTAAGTCATAGTTGACTTCATAGCTCATTTCTTCCATTTCTTCTTCTCTAGGTTCAACTACCTCCATAAGGCAAAAGTCAAAGGTTATAGTGAAACAGATGTCTTTTTCAAAGTGTTTCACCACTTCATCTGATAATCTTAATCTCATGCTCATCTTCTTTTGAAACTCATTAAAATATATGTTTAGGGCAACAGGAAATGTGCTCTTCACAGCCTTAATGCTATTCTTGATTTGGGTCATCACTGGTATGTCCTTTGACCATTGTATGTTACTAATTCCTAGAATAAAATTCTAAAAGTAGAAAAACAAACCAATCAACAGTTGACCATATTTAAACTTTTCATTATTGTCCTTCTTAATTGATTCTAAGTTCAGCATCAATTGACTTCTCATTGCCTCACACGAATCATAATTTTCATCCTCTATCATCATCCTGTATGTGGCATGCATAGCAGCAAATGGTACATTATTCATTCTGCTAGAATGGAATATTCGGTAGCCAATTACCATAGCTACAAATCTGACTCCTTGATCTGCAATGTTTTTGACCGATATAGCACGACCATTAGCAGTGGTCTTTGTCAAAGCAATAACAGTCTCCTTTGAGATTGTCCTCAATTCTGGTACTTCACCGGTTTGGGAGAAATCAGTTACTACATGAATAGCCTCCTTTGTGATTATGTGAGACCTATCAAAATACAAATTCCCTCCATGTACACAGCTAAGGATAATCCTGACATGTTCCTCCTCAAAATCTTCTAGAAAATATACCGCATTATGAAAACCTTTCTCATGAACCCTAATATATTCGATCTTGATCTTCCCATTCTTATCACATAGAGATTTAAGTTGAGAATAGATTGCTAATGACCCTAGATCCTCAATTTTACAATCTATGTAACTAGACAAATATCCTTTAATCAAAACACCATCAGGAACTTGAGACAATGCATTATATGATTCTATTTTTTCTGATCCCATAGACTCCATAGCTTTCACAGTGATAAAAATATTTTTTGTTGGGGTAGATGACGATACCATTTGAAATAATCTAACTTACAAGATAATATTGATCAAAATACCTTATTCCCTTTGAGATTACAGGGTTTCTAGTTGCTCTCTTTCTTTCACACCCGATTCACCTTCCTTCACTTCAAATCTGATTCAACTTTATAAATCGTAGCACAAATCCCTTCGTAATCTGCTAACAATGCTCTGTTTTTCTCTGCAAGTGCTCACAAATTTGTCTTTGAATGCAATTAGGGTAAAAATAACTTAGTGAAATTTTCTTTTATTAACTTACCCACTGCATTTATTACACTACCAATATGGTAACAAACCCTAATTACCACTTAACAAACTCACCTATACCGGTAGGTATATAACCAGTTGGTAGTCCTTAGAAAACCGATAGATAACAATATCAAAAATTCACATATTACAACTTGAAATGTAAAACTCTCTTACCATACACTCTTCAAGGGGTCGGAAATAGATTTTTCTGTTATGCTCCCCTTAGACTTGTTGAAAAGCTCAGTTTACCACTGTAGCATTCTCCACACTCAGTGAAGGGTTTGATTATTCTGTTGGCTTGTCCTCACTTTTCTTCTTCCAAATCCTATTCATCTCTACTCTGGTTTCTTCAACATCGACAGTCTTCTTTCCTTTATGATCTTCAGAGTGATTTACTCGTTGATTCTTCTTGGCTCTACAAAACTCAGCCATGTGTCCCAATTTATGACAATGATAGTAGGCCATCCCAGATGCTCTCCAAGGTCTTGCATTACCTCTTCCAATCCTTCTTCTGCAGTTCATAGCCACATGACCAATTTTTTTGCAAATTGTGCAAATTACATTCTTTACCTTCTCCATCTCATAGGGACTAAACTGGTTGACATAGGGTTTTTTCTAGTTCATTCTTCTTTGATTGTCATAAGTCCTTCTCCAGTCACCAATAGGTCTTGGATTCATGTGAGGTGTTAGATTTTTTTCTCCATATCTGCATTCAACTAATCTATGTCCATACATATTCCATGTGTGACAATGACCTTGAAATCTTCTAGACACATATCTAGTATTAACATTATAGCATGTGTTCTCATTAGATCTTCTTTTACACACATTAGCAGTATGTCTAGGTTTGTGACAGATAAAGCAAACAGGTTTGTAAGCTTTCTTACCGGTATGCTTCTTATCCTTACGAGCAATTTTACCTTCATGCATTTTGTTCTTGGTATCAGAAGATTCTCCTTTCTCAGATGTGTTGACTCCTAATCCAGATGCGTCACCATTCATTCTCTGAGATTGGATCCATTCATCCAATGTAAAGGATCTTTTGTTAAATTTGTCAAGCTTCCCATTAGCCTCACTAATCTCTTTGGTAAGATCTTCATTATGCTTTGTAAGAGTCTCTCTAAGAGACATTACCATCTCAAGATCTAACTATAGTGCTTCCTTCTCTTCCTTCTCCTCAAGCCAATGTTCCTACAAAGCTACATTCCCCTGCTTGATCTTAGAACTATCATGATCTCTCTCTTTAATTAGGTCCTCAGCTACCCTCCTTGCTTCAAGTTCTTGACTCATATGGATTGTTAGGGCTTCAAGTTCTCTTCTTGGGTTAAGTTTTCACAATTCAATTTCTCCACTTCTTCAGCCAGTGCATCAAGTACTCTAGCCATCTCTCTATAACTCATATCTCCCATACTGACTTTAGGGTTTCCTTCCAAGCGGTTAGGCCTTAAGGAAGTTAGGCCCTGATACCAATTGATAGACTTATAAATCATTGCGAGAGGGGGTGAATCAGTGATAGCAAATACAATAACACTTTAAAACCAGACCGGTAAAAATAGTTAACTAGTCTACATAAGACTTTGCATGCAATCCAAAGTGTTATAAAGGCATTCACAACAAGTAAAACATTCACCATAACACAAGTGTTTATACGTGTAAAACCCAACTGGGAAAAACCACGGTGAGATGGGACTTACAAGTTAACTATCTATAGTAATAGGTAATTGATCGGTTAAGGTCTACAAAATTCTCTATTGGGAGTGAATCTTGTTAGAGATTCCAAAGCCCTATTAGGAGCTATACCTAGTGAAAGGTAACCTCGGAGGAGGATTTAGATCCAAGTTAATGAATCACCTTGTTAGAGGGTTTGTACAATGAAGCTTGTTAGAGCTTACTTGGTTAGGGGATTTTATCTACTGTAGTGATTAGAAAACAATAGGTGGTATGATCTAGAAATAGCACATCTTGTGTGTATAGATCCGTTTATGCTCACTCAATGCTGCATCATCGACATACTCTGCAACTCCTTCAATAAATCGCATCAACTCTAACTCATAACACAAATCATATCTTGCATATCAAAATAACTCATCATAATGCCTTTTTAATAGACATTAGATTTCATGTCTGCTTCAAGAACCTCAACACAATTTCCTAGGTTTAGTGTATCTAGACAATCTTTCATAACATATCACAAATCATCACCAAAAATTTGGATTAGAGATAACACATCACGACCAGTGATAACTCATCATATAGTCTGTGAAAATGGTTTGAACACTGATATCATTTTAGTGTTCACCACATCAAACTCATATATTGATTGTCTCCATGTGCCTCCTTGTTTCTCCCTGTTGCATCTTGAAACTGGTGTCAATGTAATTGACCAAAAACAAATTATTTTTCCTACATATACCAGTTTAGACACCTTCATACCAGTTGTACTTACTTATACATATGATACTGGTTTACAATATGAAGACTTAGGAGTAGTACCGGTTTGACTTAACTAATATGTGTGTGTATATGTGTGCCAAAAATGACAACACATAAAGTCATCCAATACAAAAATCATCATTAAGCTAGCATGAACAACATAATGTAGTTTACCAATCCTAGATATGTACTTAGTTTCATCCACTGGATCTAAATCATCTTCCTCTGATAACCTACAACCTATAACCATAGGGGTTCCAACCGATTTACAATCTTTCATTCCAAAGGTTTTCAATACCTCCTTCACATATTTTGACTGACTGATAAAAATTCCTCCTTCCAACTGTTGAACCTACAAACCAATGAAAAATTTGATCTCACCTATCAGAGACATTTCAAACTCCTTTTTCATCTCTTCTGCAAAAGTTAAACTCATATCATCATCTCCTCCAAATATGATATCATCAACAAATACTTCTACAATTAATATCTTGTATCCTTAAGTCTTCAAGTAAATATTATTGTCTTCACTGGTTCTCTGAAATCCAATCTTTATCAGATGTGAATGGAGTCTTTGAAACCATGTCCTTGGTTCTTGCTTTAGCAAACTTAACATCCATCTGGTAAACCTTGAACCCTTTAAATGCTACAAATGTAAGTAGCATCCTTACTCCTTCAAGTCTAGCAACTGGTTCAAAGGTTTATCCATAATATTCACCTTCTTATTGTGCATACCCTTTACAAACTAGTCTAGCCTTGTTTTTAACCACTTCACCATCTTCATTTAGTTTTTTTCTAAACACCCACTTAGTACCAATCACATTTTTATTGGTGGGCCTAGGAACAAGTGACCAAGTGTTGGTTTTCTCTATTTGATCAAGCTCTTCATTCATAGCCTTTATCCAATAATCATCCTTAAGGGCTTCCCTCACTGTCTTATGTTCCATTATAGAAATCAAACAAGCACTTTATCTTATCTTTCTTCTTGTTTGTACTCTAGCATTCTTGTCTCCAATAATCTGATCTGTAGAGTGATTCAACTTTACATATCTAGGTATAACCAATTTTGGTATAGAAGTCTCTTCTTTTTATTGGTCATTTGGAGGAATTGATTATGTGTTGCATTAATGTTTTATCGTTGATGTCAACACTAGTTGTTTTGGATGCTTCATCGGTATCCTTCTGGTCTCGATAGGTTGTTTGGTTTTTGGTTAGATTAGATCATGTTGATCTGGCATGCTCTGGTATGTTTGGTTTATGGAATTGGCTTATTCATGCTACTCGGATTCATGTTCAATCAGTTGGTTTTTGATCTAGTGATCAGATGCTATCATGCTTGCTAGCTAGCTTGGTTTGTTGTTCCAATGAGGGTTTCACCGGTAGAGCTTTGATGAAGATCTTTGTTGATATGAATAAGTGGTGTTAGTGCAGCTTCTAATGGAGATTCAGGATGTTGATGGTGATCTTGTTCAAGACTTGGTTGATTGCGATTATTTCTTTAGCATGTGTGGACCTAAATTGGGTCCCGATTTATCTAAGTTATGGACTATCTTAGTGTAACATGTGGATTGGACCTCTTGATGTGTTTCCAGGATGTCTTATGGGTTGGATATTAATTGTTTGGTCTTAGATCAACATGTTTTTTAATTATGTAATTGTATTATAGTCTGGTGGTCGACCTTATTGTTTATGGTTGAGGGTTTGTATATATTTGATGTAAGATCTCATTGTAGATCATGTGTGAGGATGTAATGAATGAATAATGTAATAATAATTCAAGTAGAGGATTTGGTCGATCATTGGTGATTGAGTTGGGTTTATGTAAGAGGATTTAGTCCTCTGGTATTGAGCTTAAGTTGAACGTTACTCAGGCATATGAGATGTTATCTTTGCAGTTCATTCTTTCCTTCGGATTGTAGTCTAGATTTCTATGTAGTCAGTGAGACTCCTTTTATGATGAGCAGTGTGCTCTAGGTTGTTGGCCTTCCTACAAGTGTATGCCCCTCAATTGTATTCACATACTTACTATAGAAGTATTATCTGACTGTGGGTAGGCTTCCCACCATGATTTTTCCCTTTACTGGGTTTTCCACGTACAAATCTTGGTGTCATGTGGATGGTATTTATTCTCTGATTATTTTTTATGCTTAATTGATTTATTTGCTATTTCAATATTTTGTTTATGCATTCCGGTATTGATCTTTTGGGTTCTGTTAATCTGAGATAATTGATTCACCCCCCCCCCCCAGTTGTCTTCTGGTTATTTGAATTGTTTAACAATTGGTATCAGAGCTATGGTCCTCTCTGTAGAAGCTTAACCACTTGAGGAAGATCCTATGACAACTAACTGTTCAAGTTCATCTAGTCATCTGATGCTATCTTTTGGAGAGATATTCCTAGGCTTGAAGGAATAATTTACAGAGTATGGAAGATTCGAATGGAGACTCATCTGAGATGTCCTGGCAAGGAGATTGGGTAAATCATAGAGAATGTTTTTATACCTTATAATTTGGTATTTGGCAACCCTCCTCTGTCAAACTTGGATAAGGAGCTTGAGAATGATTGTAGAGAAAGAGAAGCCCTCTTGTGTGCACTTTCTGATCAGTAAATAATGGGATTAATTGACAAATCATCTGCAAAGGCTATATGGGAGAACTTGGAGACTCTTAATGAAGGTGACCCTATTGTGAAGATTGCTAAACTTGATGGTTACCAGGTGAGATATGAAAACTTGAAGATGGAATAAGATGAAAGGATTATGGCATTCATGGAAAGGGTAAATGAAATTGTTATGGGAATTCAATATTGTGGTGGAACTTTGAGTGAAGATGAAATAGTTTCTAAAGTTATGAGAGCTTTACCATTGGCTTACAAGATGAAGGAAACTACAATTAATGAATTGAGAACAATGGCTAATACTTTTGTCAATGGAGATACCTTGGTTGGGAAATTATTTGCTTTTGAGCTTGAAGAATTTGGACCTTCTGGAGCTGTGAAGTCTGAACCTGCTTTTCATGCATCTGCATCATCAACTAGTAAGCAATATTGGAAAGCTTTATATGCAAAGAAATTGGATGATATGAAGAGAGAAGATGATGAATTTGAGCAACTTGAAGCCCTATTTGCTAGAAGAGTACCTAAAGGACCGATAGGAAGTAAGTATGAAGGAAAAGACCCTTTTAAATGTTTTGCATGTAATAAGATAGGTCATTTTGCATCTAGATGTCTTGAGAGGAATTCAATATTTGAAGAGAGGGCTAGAAGATCTTTTAAGCCTAACCTTGGATATCAGAACAAGTATAAGTACATGAAAAATAGAGATAAATCATGTTACATAGCGGATGAAGAAGGTGTGACTGATTCTAATGATGAACCGACACCTGACTTTGCTAGTGGTTTTGGTAATGGAAAGGAATGGGTGTTCTTGGCTATCAAGGAAGATGTTTCAGCACTGGAAGAGAATGTACTTAAAGAGAAGGAACTTGCCACTAAAATTGAAGATAAGGATGAATGGGTAATTGACAATGGATGTTCACATCATATGACTGGAGATAAAAGGAAGTTTCTATCTTTGCAAGAATTTGATGGTTTTCTGGTTAGATTTGGAGATGATAAAGCATGTATGATAAGGGGAAAAGGAACTATATCATTGGATAGTAAGCATGATACTGAGAATGTTTATTATGTTGAAGGTTTGAGGCATAATCTTTTGAGTGTAGGACAATTGGTGGATAAGGGATTTCAATTACAATTCAAGGATGGAAAATGCAAAATCGTTAATAGATCTGGTTTGAAGATTGCAACCGGTACACAGACAAAAGGTAATATATTTCATTTGAATTTCGGTGAGAAGACATGTTTGATTGAACAAATTGATAAAAGTTGGCTATGGTATAAAAGGCTATGTTATGTGAATTTTTATTGCATTGTAAAGATCAGTTCAACTAAGGTGATCAGAGATATACCTAAGATTGTGAAGCCCTATAATCCGGTATGTGAAGAATGTCAAATGGGAAAATAGGTCAAAACCTCTTTTAAGAGTATACAAGATAAATCTAATGATGTTCTTGATCTTATTCATACTTATTTGTGTGGCCCTGCTAGAGTTAAAAGTTTTCAAGGTGATAGATATTTTAAGCTAATCATTGATGATTATTCTAGAATGATGTGGGTTAATTTTTTAAGGGAGAAATCTAAGGATTTTGAAAAGTTGAAAATCTTTAAAGCTAAAGTGGAAACTGAGACAAGATTGAAGATTAAATGTTTAAGGTTAGATCATGGTGGAGAATTCACATCCAGTGAGTTTAATAACTTATGTGAGAAGCATGGTATAAGGAGATAATTTTCTGCTCCCCGGACACCTCAACAGAATGGAGCTGTGAAAAGGATGAACAAAACTATCTTGGATGCTACTAGAAAAATGATGATGGAAGTTACTCTGCCTCATATCTACTAGAGAGAAGCAGTGAGTACAACAGTTTATACATTCGACAGAGTACATATCAAAGGAGAAACCGGTAAGACACCTTATGAATTATGGTTTGGAAATACATCTATGTTGGCATTTTGAGTTTGTTGGCATTTTGCATATAGATTGCATTAATGATATGCTGTCATTGATGTCAATTGAACCGGTAATTGTATTCATGTTATTGTTGATATTGTTGTTTTTTATATTGGCTAGTAACCAGTAAGAAGAGCTTTGAGGAAGATGTTGTAAATCGGTATGTAAACATTTGTGAGTTGAACCGGTGAACCAGTGTAAAGGGTTAAACCTTTCTATGCAATGTAATTGGTAAACCCTATCAACTATTAAACCCTAACTGATCAAGTTTGATGGTTTATTATCTGATAAGCGGTAATGATGGAGACATGTGTGCTCATTGTATGAGGATAAGTTCAAATTGTTTTGGCTCATTTGTTTTTTGTCTAAAAAAGGAGAAAAGTGGATTGCATCTAATGCACAACGTGTGATGAGTTACAAAGTCTGATGAAGCGGTGATAATGGAGCAGTTGGAATTTTCTTGAAGAATGTGAAGAGATTGTCATGATTTCTAATGGTTAAGATTGTACCGACTTGTTTGTAATCTCAATGATGAGAATTAGGTTTTTGTTGTGTTATCGACCTAATTGTTTGTGTATTTAAGGTCAATGAAATTGTTTGTAAAAGTGTTGGAAAAGTAGGCAAGATTGAACGAAACCTGTTGAGTGTGTAGTTGCCTAACCAGTGAATGGATCTGCACTTTGAGTGAAGGTAGATTGAAGCTTAGAAGGATTTGATCAAGCAAATGTAGTGCTACTCAGACAGATCAAGAAAACCTGTTATTTTCTAACAATTACAGCAGAAGTGAAATCCCTTAACCGGGTAAGCTCTAACAAGCTTGGTTACTCATTAAATCCTCTAACAAGGTGGTCTACTAGCTTAGATTCTTAAATCTTTCAGTGAGGTTACTCCCAATAGGGTATTGTTCTTTTCATCAAGATATATTTGTAAATCCCCTAACCGAGTGATTCCTAACCAGAATTAGTTCTTAACAAGAATTATTGTAAAGCTTTAACAGGCTTGGCTCCTAATAGGATGAACTTCAGAAGATTTCAGATAGCTATCCTTGCAAGTCTCATCTCACCATGGTTTTTACCTATTTAGGTTTTCCATGTATAAACATTTGTGTCAAGTGGTGAATGCTTTTGTGGTTATGATCTTATTTGTTGACTTGATTAACTTCTGATAAGGCATGATAAGTAGAAGAATTGAGAGATGAATATGTTGAGTCATGATTAAGCATTTTTTATGTTTACAAGATAGAAGTTGTTTACTGTTAAGTTGTTATAACAGTTAAACCGGTTGATGTCAAGTATTCTTATGAATATTGATCTTAACTAAGATATGTTTACTTTGTGTGACTGAATTTGAGTTTGGGAACTTTGTATCAGTTTTTCATTATACTGATTCAACCCCCCCCCCTCTCAGTATACTACCGGATACTTATTCTTTCATCATACCATCAGCCTAAAGTTAAGTATTTTAGAATCTTTGGTAGTAAATGTTATATCAAGAGAGATGATATCATTGGCAAATTTGATCCTAGATGTGATGAAGGAATATTTCTTGGTTATTTTAATGAAAGAAAAGTATATAGATTTTATAACAAGAGATTGCAGAGAATTGTGGAGAGTGCTAATGTCAAGGTGGATGAGTTGAATAGAAGTCAAATCAGAGTTTATGAGCAAGAATCGGCAGTGGAAATGATCATAATTGAACCAGTAACACCTTTACCGGAATAGAATGTTGAACCAATTACTCTGGCAGTATTAGAAAATTCAACATTAATTGAAGAACCGGGAAGAGAAACAGAGAGTCAGAAGACTCGGTAGAGCCCCTTCCCGATCAAGCTTTGGTTAACCTAGTTTGACCATGGTTGACCTTATTAATAGTTTGCATGGATGATTGGTACAATATGTAAAGATTCTATGATTCAATAGGATGAGCTATGTGAGATGGATAAATTAGTAAATGTTGACCCTTGGGGGATAATTAGACGTAATTTACTTGTGTATCATTTATATGTTAGGGGATTGGGGCCCTACCCCAAACCCATCATAAGAGTATCTTTCATTTTTGTCATGGACTTATCTTTCAACATAGAACCTTGATACATCATGGTCATGAGACCCTTTTGGCATAGGATCCTCATGAGACTAGTGGATAAGATGTAATTCCACATTATGATTGATTTCAATACTTAGATTGATGATGTTGTTGTGCATGTCTAACTGGCAATTTTTTTATATGATTTCATTGGTGTTGCAAATGAGTATATGGCCGCATGAGATTATTGGGAAAAGTAATTGAACCTTGTTATGGAATCATTTTACCTTGCAGTGCACATTTTGATGCATTATAGATTTAGATTCTATATGATCCAGTGATTGGATAACATTGATATGATGTATGTCATTTATTTCTAAATTTGCAATACTTCATTATGAGGTTAGAAAACATGGATGCATGCCTTACGAATGATTGAATTTCATGATGATTATGATGATGTCATTGAGTAAATTACTTCATGTGGATTCTATTGGACAATTGATAATTTGATTGTTATGAGTTAAATTGTATGCAAAGTGTCTGATTTGTAGTCTTTCCATATATTAATATTTCATGTGAGACTGCTAATGTGTGAAATGAGATGTGCAGGAGAACTAATCCATGTGACCATGGAAACTATTCGGAGAATCAAGCTAAACCTATGTGCATTTGTGAAGTCAAGGGTTGTCTATTTGGAGAGACAACACCTCATTTGTTATGTGTTTTATTTAAAAATGTGAATGCTTGAATGTGTGTTTAATTTGTATTTGTTAAATTTATTAATTCCAAAAAGGGACATTGCCATGCATATTAAAGTATTGTGTATTTTTATGGTGTCACTTGACACTTGTATTGTGAAGTGAGTTGGCAATGACATGTCCCTTGGAGGGAATTTGTATAACCAATGCATTATTCAAAATATCTTAGTGTGGTCCCAATAAACTCTTGGATAGAGAGCCATTGGAATGGTCAACTCAAGTTTGACCCGTAGGTAAAATTTAGGTGAGTTTCTAGAGGGTCAAACTAACTCCTAAGGTTAGGTTTAGGGCATTTTTGAAGGCCCATATGTTATACCTATGGGTAAAGGTAAATTTTAGCCATGTGACCACTTATATGTGACTGTCAAGTCACCTCAAAAGTTGAGTTTTCTAAGATTGATGAAATTCAACTTTTGAGGGATTTCTCCTTGGTTAGACAACCTTCCATTTGAGTGATAGTTGCTATTCCCCACTTTCTCTTACCTTTTTCAGTTTCCATTTTTAGAAAGAATATAAGAGGTTGGGAAAACCAACCTATGAGACCTCAAATCCTTTCCAAGAGGTTGGAAAATATGAGAAGAGTCTACTTAGGGAGTGGATTCAAACTTAGAATTTTGATCACCCACTCTCCAATCTTGGAGACTTAGAGTTTTATTGTAAATTTGGTTTTTGAAGTTGCATTTTTAAGTTTTGGTCATAAGAAAAGAGTAGTGAATTGGGCATCTCTCCTTCAACCATTTCTCATACCATTTGTAGGATCAAAGATTGGTAGTGATCTTCCATGCATATTGAATTTTATTATAAATGTGAAGGAAAGATTGTTTATGCATTTTGCTTGGTTGTTTATGTGATTTATGAATTTGAATGATGGAGTTATTTCTTTGTGTTATTTTTATGAGTTGCATGATTATATGTGTTATGGGTGTTTCAAGGAAATACTCACCCTTGGGAGGGTAGAGTAGACTTGGGGATGAAGGGTTGCTTGACAGCCTATGAGTGTAGAGACTCTCTTCTTGGAAGAGAGAGATACACAAGGGTTATGGGACCCTTGTTGCATTATTTTTATGCTTATGAAAAGGGGGCCATAAGGGGAGGTATGGGCTTGTATGACATGGGGGACATAAGGTTTGTTTTGGGTCAAGTATGTGACTTGAGATGGTTATATTTTGGTAGCCTTGTGAAGGCATTTGTTCCTCTATCTTGCAAATCTCCTCTAGGTACTTGGTCCACCTTCACCCCACAAAGTTAGTCACTTGGTGACTTTGTAAATCCTTGGGTTGGGAGTTCATGTGTTGATGAGTTCTTCTTTCTTTCATGGTTGAGTTTGTTTGTAACCCATTTAGCCTTGGTTCTCCTAGCTCGGGGGTGGCTTCTTGTAAGCCTAGGTTGAGAGGTGATCCTCCATGGTCACAACCTATAAGTTTTATGTTAGGATAATCGGTGGACAGATGAGAGGGGGGATGAATCAGTTGTCAATAGATTATATTAATCAAACCACTTTATAACCTTTAACTAGAGCACATAAACATTGAATACCAGAATAGCAGAAACAGATACCGGTAAGCAATAAAATTTAAGAATGAAATAGAGAATTAACAGAATGCAACCATACCACATAACACCATGATTTATACATGGAAAACCCAGTAAAGGGAAAAACCATGGTGGGAAGCCTACCCACAGTCAGATGATACTTCTGCAAAAAGTATGTGATACAATAAGGGGCCTGCACATGCAGGAAGGCACACTGCCTAGAGCGTACTGATCATTACAAAGGAGTCTCACTGACTATAGAGAGGTTGTAACTACCTCAATATAATTGGACAATAATCCAGAAGAATGAACTACCAGAGATAGAATCTACCATGTCTGATTACACTCTCAGTTAAGCTCAATACTAGAGGCCTTTGACCTCTTACTTAAACCCAATTTGATAACCTATGATTGGCCAAATCTCCTTCACATATGATATTTCATTCCACGACCACAACCATTGCCACCACCATGATCTACAATGAATCTTACATCAATTTATACAAACCCTAAGACCTAAACCAATTAGGTCAGCCACCTAAAAGATATTACAATAAGATCATTACATACATCCATATTACAATGATATTCCATGTCAACTCTAGACCAAAACAACATTAACCAATCCATAAAACATCCTGGTAACATGTAGAGAACACGTTAACATGATACCGGTTCATAACCTAGATAGGTACCGGACCTAAATAGATTCTCCATGCCAAAGCGATGTCTCCAATCAGTCGAGGCATGATCAAGGATCACCTTCTGCATCCTGAATTCCATCTAGAAGCCACACCAACACCACTTATGCATCTTGTCAAAGATTCTCAATAAAATCTCTACCAGTAAAACCTTAAACCCTTACCGATGACACTATTTCTTCTATCGGTAACCAAAACCTATCTGTCGGTAACCAACCATAATAGTTAGTGTTGACATCAATGACAAAACATCAATGCAACACATAATCAATTATGTCATATTGCCAACAATCTCCCCCTTTGGCATTGATGACAATAATAGATGTGAAAAAGAAAACATCTAAGTGCCAAGAAGTGCCAAAAAATTCTTATAGAAGATATAACAATGAAAAACTGAAAAATCGCAGCAACTCCCCCTGAGGAGTGTAGTCCAATCTGAAATTGATCTGCATTTTTCTCATATATAACATTATTTTTCACATATAACTCTCCCCATTTAACATCAATGCTAAAGATATGACATAGATATCAAAATTATGTGAATCTCAAAGCTAATTACTCCCCCTGAGTAGTAGCACCACTACATCAACCCGGACCAAAGGATAAAGCTGATGATGCATACCGGATTGATGCTCTGCTCCATCAGTTAAGTTTTTGCCAGAGGGGTAGATACCTCTAACTTGTCTCTCAAATACTCAAATGATTCCTTAGATAGCGGTTTAGTGAATATATCTGCAATATGGTCTTTAGTGCTCACATAAACCAATTTTACTTCCTTTTCTTCCACCTTTTCCTCAGAAAGTTATTTTTATTGATATGTGCTTAGTCTTAGAGTGAAATACCAGATTCTTAGACATGTCAATAGCTGCAGAGTTATCACAAAAGATAACTACCTGTTCACTATAATTTACCTTGATGTCCTTCAACATTTTCTTCATCCACATGACTTGAGTGCAATTAGTTGTTGCTGCAACATATTCAGCTTTTGCAATAGATAAAGAAATGCATGACTATTTTTTGTTGATCCATGAAACCAATTTCTTTCCAAGAAAGAAAGCTCCACCAGAAGTTCTCTTCTTGACATCAATATCTCCTGCCCAATCTGAATCTGTATATGCACATAAAGTGAAGTTATCATCTCTAAAATACCATAAACCATATTCTGTTGTTCCTTGCAAATACCGGAATATCCTCTTTACTGCACATTCATGATTTTCTTTAGGATTACTTTGATATCTTGAAACAATACTAACTACATTCATAATATCCAGTCTAGTCTGAGTTAGATATAACAAGTCACCAATCGTAGACTTATACCTTGTTGAATTTATCAGTGCAGATGTGTCTTGATAGATAATTTCTCACTTGTCACCATAGGAGTACTTACCGGTTTGAAATTATCCATACCAAACTTCTTCAACAATTCCCTTAGATACTTAGTTTGACAAATAAAAATGCCTTTGTCAGTTTGAGTAATATGCAAACCTAAGAAGAATTGCATCTCACCAATCATGGACATTTCAAATTCATTCTTCATACTATTAGATGATTCCATGCACAATTTATCTTCACCTCCAAAAATGATATCATCAACAAATACTTCAATAATCAGAATATCATCATCAATCAGCACTGCCTTTAGTAAAACCAAGCTTCAAAAGATATTTATCCAACCTTGCATACCAAGCTCTAGGAGCTTGTTTCAATCCATATAATGCTTTCCTTAACCTTCAAACCATATCTTTGTCATCTGTCAATGAAAATCCATCAGGTTGCTCAATGTATACCTCTTCCTCAAGTTCACCATTCAAAAATGCACATTGAACATCCATTTGATAGACCTTATAGTTCTTATATGTTGCATAGGCAAGAAATAGTCTAACATCTTCAATTCTAGCTACAGGTGCAAATGTCTCACCATAATCAATTCCTTCCATTCGAGAATATCCTTTAAAAACCAATCTAGCCTTGTTTCTTACAACTTGACCATCCTCATTTAGTTCCAATAACATTCTTATTTTTAGGTCGGGGAACTAAAGTCCAAGTGTTATTCTTCTCTATCTGATCTAATTCATCTTCCATAGCCTTTAACTAATGTTTATTTTTACAAGCTTTAATAACAGATGTCGGTTCAATTTGAGAAATAAGACACACCTCTTCATTCGCCAGTCTTCTTCTTGTCATAACTCCTTTGTTCCTATCTCCAATGATTTGATCTTCAGAATAATTTAACCGTACATACCTTGGTGTCTTCTGAATTTTAGGTTCACTATTCTAATCATCAGTCATAGTTGAATTTTCTGATTGTACTAGTGTAACTATCTCAATGTCTTGTATCGGTTGAGGCATTGTCAGTTCCTTGTCATATGATATAGATTGATCTATGTATTTCTCATCCACTTTCATATTTGTGCTCTCCACAATTTTCTGCAATCTTTTGTTATAACATCTATATTCTTTGCTTTGAATTGAATATCCAAGAAATATCCCTTCATCACATCTAGGATCAAACTTCCCTATTGAATCATCCCTTTTGATGTAGCATTTACTTTCAAAAATTCTGAAATATTTAATAGTAGGTGTATGTCCAAACCATAATTCATAAGGATTCTTACCGGTTTCACCTTTGATATGAACTCTGTTGAATGTGTAGACTGTTGCACTCACTACTTCTCTCTAGTAGATGTGAGGCAATTTGGCTTCCATCATCACGGTTCTTGTTGCATCCAAAATGGTTCTATTCTTCCTTTCCACTACTTCATTTTGCTGAAGAGTCTGGGGTTCAGATAATTGCCTACCGATTCCATTTGTCTCACAAAAACTGTTAAATTCATGAGAAGTGAACTCACCACCTTGATCTAATCTTAGACATTTGATTTTAAATCCAATTTTTTGTTTCTAACTTTTCTTTGAAGATCTTGAATTTCTCAAAAGCTTCAGACTTCTCCCTTAGAAAAGTCACGCACATAATTCTAGAATAATCATCAATTATTAGCATGAAGTATCTATCACCTTCAAAGCTTCTGGTCCTTGTTGGACCACATAAGTCAGTATGAATCAAATTAAGAACATCATTATATTTATCATGTATGCTCTTAAAATAAGTTCTAACTTGTTTTCCCAATTGACATTCCTTACATACCGGATTATGAGGCTTCATAATCTTAGGTATATCTCAAACTACCTTTGTTGAACTGATCTTAACAATACAATCAAAATTAACATGACACAACCTCTTATTCCATAACCAACTCTCATCAATATGAGAAATCAAACATGTCTTATTACCAATGTTTAGGTGAAAGATATTACCTCCAGTCTGAGTACCGGTTGCAATCTCCAAACCAGTTTTGTTAATGATTTTGCATTTTCTATCTTTGAACTAAAGTCAGAATCCCTTGTCCACCAATTGACCAACACTTAAAAATATTATTCTTTAAACCTCTACATAATAGACATTATCATTATTATGCTTTCCATCCATAGAAATAATACCTCTACCTTTGATCATACATGCTTTATCATCCCCAAATCTGACTTGACCGCTATTGTATTCTTACAGGGACATAAATTTTCTTTTATCTCCAGTCATATGATGTGAGAATCCACTATCAATTACCCATTCATCCTTGTCTTCAACTTTTGCTTCCAGGGCCTTTTTTTCTTTCGTGATAGCCGGTTTTGGTTCATCTTCCTTTAAAGCATAGAACACCCATTCCTTTCCATTGTCGGATCCACTAGCAGAGTCTACTGATGATTCATCCTCTATAGGCTTAAATGATTTCTTAACTCTTTCTTCAAATCTTGCATTCCTTTCAGGATATCTAGATGCAAAATGACCAATCTTATTACATGCAAAACATTTAAAAGGTGTTTTTCCTTCATACTTACTTCCTATCGGTCCTTTAGGTACTCTTGTAGAAAATAAGGCTTCAAGTTGCTCAAATTCTTCATCCTCTTTCCTCATATCTTCCAATTCTTTTGCATATAAGGCTTTCCAATCACTTTTGTCGGTAGATGATGATGCATGAAAAGAAAGTTCAGATTTTGCAGCTCCAGAGGGTCCAAATTCTTCAAGCTCAAAAGAAGATAATTTCCCAATCAGAATGTCTTTGTTAACTGAAGTGTTTGTCATTGTTCTCATTTAGTTAATTGCAGTAGCCTTCATCTTGTAAGTCTGTGGTAGGCCTCTCAAGACTTTAGAAACTATTTCATCTTCACTCAAAGATACTCCACAACATTGAATTCCCATGACAATCTCATTTACTTTTTCCATAAATGTAGCAATTCTTTCATTATCTTCCATCTTCAAGTTCTCATATCTTACCCAGTAACCATCAAGTTTAGCAATTTTGACAGTAGGGTCACCTTCATTCAGAGTTTGCAATTTATCCCACATAACCTTTGCAAATGATTTATCAGTCAATCCCATGATTTGTTGATTAGTAAGTGCACACAAGAGGGTTTCTCTAGCTCTACAATCATTTTTAATATTCTTGTCCAAGTCTGCAGGAGCAGGATTGCTAGATGTCGGATCATAAGGTGTATATCCTTTCTCAGTGATCTCCTAAATATCTTTTCCAATACATCTAAGATGAGTCTCCATTTGTATTTTCCATATCCCATAATTTGTTCCATCAAGCTTAGGGATTTCTCTTCTGGAAATAGTTGTCAATGGATTTGAAGTATTAGTTTGTTAGCTTGATGATGATTGTAATGAATAGCTTCATCATATGTTGTCATTGATGAAACACATACACACACATATGTTCATATTGTCTACCAGTGTGACTTCAAGTTGTTTATATTACAACTGGTACACTAGAGGTTTATATCTAATCGATAGATGGTGACAACCAGTGGATATACATAACTCGACATCAACCTGAAGATCCAGTGGAGATTATCATAGGAGCATCAAAGTATAAACGGTTTATATGTTTAACTCCAACCGATATTCATTGATTATGTGATGAGTTATCACTAGTCATGATGAGTTATCCTTACCAACAATTTTTGGTGGTATTTTTGTGATGAGTTATGATTGTTTGACCATATACACTGCACCTAGGAAATTGTGATATGATCTCTAGAGGTCGACATGAAATCTAAATGTTTATATATTGACATCACAATGAATTATTTTGTATGAGCAAAGGAGATATGTTATGTGATGATTTGATGTGAAGGTAGAAGTGTTAAGTTGCAGAGTATGTTGGTAATCAAGTGTTGAGTGCACAGAAGAGGATCTATACAAGCAAGTTCTACTACTACTAGATCACACCACTTGTTGTTTTCTAATCAATGCAACAATAAAATCCCCTAACCGAGTAAGCTCTAACAAGATTCATTGTACAAATCCTCTAACAAGGTGATCCATTAGTTTGGATTCATAAATCCTCTATTGAGGTTACTCCTTACAAGGTACTACCTTTTACAGGGTATAGCTTTTAACTAAGCTTTGGGATCTTTAACAGGATTCGCTCCTAGCAGAGCACTTTGTAGACCTTAACGAGTTAGTTATCTATTATTGCAGATAGTTAAATTGTGAGTCCCATCTCACTGTGGTTTTTACCTATTTGGGTTTTCCATATATAAACACTTGTGTTATGGTGTATTTTTTACTTATTGTGGATATTGTTATATCATTTTGGATTGCATGCATATTGTTTAACAAACTTGTTAAGTATATCTATCGGTTGGTGTCACTGATTCACACCCCCCCTCTCAGTGCTTTACAAGTCCATCAATTGGTATCAGAGCCTAACTTCTTTAAAGCCTAATCGCTTGGAAGGAAAACCTAAAGCTACCATGAGGGATATGAGCTACTTTGAGATGGCTAGAGAGCTTGAGGCTAGTAGTAATGAGCTTGAAACCCTAAGGGTCAAACTGAAAGCTTCTCAAGTCAAAAGGAGAGAGCTAACTGAACAACTATTAGAAAGATCTGATAATAGTTCTTCAGATGAGGCCAATATTGATGCTTTAGCTGAGGAAGTTGAAAAACTAAATAGTGAAAAGCTAAATCTGAGGAGAAAGCTAGAAGGTCTTACTATCTGCATGAGTTAGGAACTGAAAGCCAGGAGAACTGTTGAAGATCTCATCAAGGAAAGAGATCATGAGATTTCCAAGATCAAGCAATAGAATGCTACTTTATATGAGCATCAGAATGCAGAGAGAGAAGAAAAAGTGAACTTACTGTTAGATCTTGAATTGGCATCATCTCTGAGAGAGAACCTATCAAAACATAATGAAGATCTCACCAGACAACTCACTAAAGTAAATGGGAAACAGAAGTTCTACCTTGCTAGAAGAGAAAATTAAATCACAAAGGATGAATGGTGATACCTCTAGATTTGGTTTTCACACATCTGAAAAAGGAGAATCCTCCGATACCAAGAGCAACACTTATAAGAACAAATTTGCTCCTAAGGCTAAAAAGCCTACCGGTAAGAAGGTCTTTAAACTTGTTTGTTTTGTTTGCCATAAACATGGTCACATCGTAAATGTTTATAGAAACAAACCTAATGTAAATGCAAGCTACAATACTAATGCTAGGTATGTGTCCAAGAAATTTGAAGGTCATTGCTTCGCATGCAAAATGTATGGACATAGATCAGTTGAATGAAGATATGGAGCAAATAATCTAGTACCACATATGCATCCAAGACCAAATGGTAACTAGATGATAAATTATGATAACCAGGGTAACATAAACTAGCAAAGACCCTATGGCAACTGGTTTAGTCCATTTGAGATGGAAAAGGTAACAAATGTCATTTGCACCATCTGTAACAATTTTGGTCATGTGGCTATGAATTGCAGAAGAAGAATTGGGAGAGGTAATGCAAGACCTTGTAGATCATCTGGAATGGCTTGCTATCATTGTCATAAACTAGGACACATGGCAAAGTTTTGTCGATCTAGAAAGAGAAAACCGATCAATCCTTCTAAAGATCGAAAAGGCAAGAAGAAGGTCAATATTGAAGAAACCAGAGAAGAAATGAATCAAATATGGAAGAAGAAGATTGATGATTTACCTGGAGAAGAAACTAATCCTTCACCAAGTATGGAGAATCCTACATCAGTGAATTAAGCCTTTTCAATATGGCTAAGGAAAGCATAACGACACATCTACTTCCAGACCCCTTCAAATGAATGAGTGGTAAGAGAATTTGAATGCATGGAATTTTGATAACTTTTTGTCAATCAGTTATCAACCATTTTTACATCTATCAAAATTGTATGTATCATTAAGTGATGTAATTAGGGTTTGTAACCCTAACAGGTGAGCATTTAATGTAGTAGGTAAAAAGGATAAAAGCGAGTTTCACTTTGTTATTTTTACCTTAATCCATTCCAGAAAGAATTTTTGAGCGCTTGCAGAACTAAGAAAGGATTGTTAGCTGATTTTAGTCGAAGTTGTATCATGATTTGAGTGATCAAGTTGATTTGAAGGTTAGTGAAGACTGAACTAGTGTGCACTTGAATATTCAACTGGTAAATGAGGCAACGCGTGTAAAATAAGGTAGTTCTTTGAAAAATCCTACTCCGAATCTAGTTTATCTGAAATGGCATCATCTTCTAAACTAGTAGAGAAATTGATGATCACATCTGAACCTATGGAAGTTGTAAAGGTGAAACGAATTATGTCTTATAATGCTTTATCACAAGTTCCTAGTGGTGTCGTAGTGAAAGGAGATTTGTCCAGCTACATTGATTGCAAGATTGAGGATTTAGGATCATTGTCGATATATTCTCAGTTGAAATCCCTTTGCAATGAAAATGGAAAGATTCAACCCAAATATCTTAGGGTTTATGACAAAGGTTTTCATAAGACAGCTTATTTTCTTGAAGATTTTGAAGAGGAACATATCCGAATTATTCTAAGTCATGTTCATGGGGAAAACATGTATTTAGAAAGGACTCATACTATAACCAAGGAATCTATTCAAGTTGTAACCGATTTTTACTCAACCAGTGACATACCTAAGCTGAGGAGAATTTCAAAAGAGATAGTAAACACTCTAACCAGATCAACCTTTGATAAGCATGCTTTTTATGTCAATAACATCAAGGACCCAGTGATTAAGTTGGCAGCTGTGGTTATAGGCTACCGGATATTATATTCTAGTAGATTGAATAGTGTTTCATCTGCAGCAATGCATACTGCTTATAAAATGATAGCTGAAAAGGCTAATTATGACATATGTGAGGCCATAAGGAGCCAATTATTGTTGAATCTTCAGTCTATCAAGAAGGATAGTAGTCAAAAGTTTAAATTTGGACAATTGTTGATCGGTCTATTCTTTTATTTCCAGAATTACCTACTGGGAATTGGTGATCTTGAATGGTCTAAGGATCTATTGGTATCTGCCTAGATTAAGAATAGCATCAAGGCTACAAGGAACACCTTCTCTACTGCAATGAATAAATATTTCAATGAATTTCAAAAGAAAATGAGTATAAGAGTAAGATTGCATGAGGATGTAGTGAAACACTTCACTAAGGACATTATTTTCATAGTTAGCACTGATTTTTGTTTGAAGGAGGTTATTGAGCCTAGAGAAGAAGAAATGGATGACATGAGCTATGAAGTCAACTATGACTTATTGATCGGTTATGCCAATAACATGTTGGCATCTCCAGTGGACAAAAAGAAGGTGAAATTGGATACAATTGAAGTTCAAACTGCAAAATTTGAAACCAATGGTGTTCCAACCATAAGTGGTAAAGGTAAGAAGAAGAAGGTTGAGCAAGCACCTCTGGTGATAAAAACTACAAGAGTGACATGAAGTGTCCAAACCAAAAAGGAACCAAAACCCAAAGTATATGCAAAGAAGGAGACTGCATCAAAGAAAAGAGGTTGGAAACTAATTCTCCAAGAAGAATCTAAAGGTATTGATACTGAGGAGGAACCCAAGAAAATGAAAGTAACTAGTAAATCAGCCAAACAAGTGAAGGAAGTGCCAAAGGCAACTATGCCTATTGATGTCTTAACTTACAAGCCTAAGACTAACTTTGAGAGAACAATGAAGACATTAGGAAGAAACAGATTTGATAATGTCAAAAATCATTTTGATTCATTCAATGAAGATGAAAAGGAACAAATTATTCAACAGGTAATCAATTATTTGTGTCATTACAATAGATTACCTCATGATCTTGTAAAGGATATCTCTAATTCCTTATATACTATTAATTTTTAATAAATGGGAGGAAGTTGTGAAGAAAGAAAAAGAAATTATAGATGATGTATTTGTGCAATATTTTTCTGATTTGTCAAAGGATGAGTTGAATAAATTGCTTGATAAGTACAAATTTCAATTTTCTTTCAAGGCAAGAAGATTGAAGATACTTAGTAGAAAGGTGCAAATTGTTGAGAATGAGACTCATCAGATTGCTCGTAATATCCAACAAATGCAAGAACTTATATATTCCTCTAAGGATGAGCAAGATACTGTTGATGTACCTAAAATGGATGAAGAAGAAATTGTGCAAACCGATGTTGTCTATCCTATCAAGGAGAAGGATGACACTATTGTCCAATGAGTCATACTTGTTGATGATAGTCAGGATGCAATAGATCTATCTGGAAATGTTACTGCAATAGATATGTAGCCACTAGCAATTTCAGACTCACGGGCTACTTTAGTTGAGATACTGGCAACTCAACCAGGAGTGGATCTTCCACCAGCCAAGGAACAACCAGTGAAACCCCAACTCCTACTGATTTCACAGGCCACTTAGAAGGAATCCGATGAAAAATTTGATACACATATTTCTAAATAGGAAACAGAGAAAGAACAAGAGAAAGAAGAGAAGATTAAGGTAACATCTCCTGAACCAGTAACATCATTAGTCATACGGCAGACTAATGAAGATGATGATGACTCATTAGGCATCTCAGGGCCTATAATTTTTAATATTAGAGTAATATTTTATTAGCTAATAATTATTTATTTAATTATTAGTCTATTATACTCTACACTTAAGCTAAGCTTAGGAATCTTATAATTCTTTAGGGTTTTCTCCTTTAGGGTTTCGAGTATCCTCTTATAAGGATTTTGTAGGTCCCGGGGACAACTGAGAGGGGGGGGTGAATCAGTTGTCTAATAAATTCAAACCAAAATCTTATTTAACCAACTTAATGCTTAATACTGGTAAGATAGTTAAATGTGCCAGTAAACAGTTTTAACAGGAAATGTTGTACCGGTAAGAATTAATGCATGAAACATAAGCACAAAGTCAACCACAACACATGACACCAATATTTGTATGTGGAAACCCTGTAAGGGGAAAAACCACGGTGGGAAACCTTACCCACAATCAGATGATACTACTACAGATAGTAAGTGTACAAAGAGGGGTCTGTACATGCAGAAAGGCCAACAGCCTAGAGCTCACTGCTCAATCACAAATGGGAGTCACACTGACTACAATTGGATGGTTAAAACCAATGAGAATGTACTGCACAAAATAGCATCTTCATATGCTAGATTCAGTACCGGTGTAATGTTGAGATGCTTCTACAAAAACCCTCCTTCAATCTTCAGATGATGTCTGCATGTATAGCTCTGCTTAATCTTGCATATACCTCCACACAATCCTTTTTCGCATTCCACAATTGATCTTACAAATAAGATCTTACATTTATACCATACCCTAAGACCAATTTAAGTAGGTCGTCTCTACAAGATATTAAAATAAAACATTTTACAAATAATACAATATCCGATGCAATAACCGATTGAACATGTCGACTTAATGCTTTTATAACAATAATAAATCATCTCCATAGCGTGCCATGCTGATCTGGAAAAGATAAACCTATCGGTGTAACCCTAGATAACCTGGACCTATTTGTCGGTAAAAGCAAATATGCAAATAAGAATATACCAATGATATTACTTCAAGGAAAAGTGTCCACATGATGTCTTCGACATTACCAAGTGTCTTCCATGTCATTGCAGGTACCGGTGAACATTATATCCTGCTAGTTAACCATATACCAGTGATTGTTTGAACAGTTTACTGATTGTCAGTGAATGTTGTTGGATCTCCAAAGTAGGTGTATTTAGCAGGTGTTGACATCAATGACAAAACCATACCAAAATACCAACAGATTCTCTCTTTGTATTTTCATAACAACTGTAATTATTGAATTTCATTCTTGTTGCACAATCAATATGACTTTTTTCTGGATCTCTGAATTCTGGACTCTGTAGCTTTTTTGCTTCTCTCCTTTTGTGACAGGTTTGCATGCAGGTGATCTTTGGGAGTTGTAGAGTTGTTTTTTCCTCAACTCCAATATGGTATCAGAGCTCCATATCTACATGCCCATGTTCTCTTCATGAGATATTTTGGGCCTTGTTTTTCAAATCTATGTATTCACCAGTTTGTGGAGTTGTTTTTTTTCATTTCTGGGGGTAGTTGATTTTTTGGTACATTTTGGTGCCAAAAGGACCTCACAAATGGATTCAGAAGGCTGATTCCATGAATTTTGATATATAATTTCCCTATTTTCAGTGACAAGGGCATATAGGGCATGATTTTTTATTGGCACACTTTACAAGACACAAAAATCCATACGGTTGTACCTGCAAATGCGTCAGAAATTTTTTTACCCTCTTTATGCCCTAAAAGAGGGGTTTTTTCTTTTGGTCGTAACTTGGTCATACAGAAGCGTTTTTTGACAAATCTTATATCGTTGGAAAGCTCTTTTCAAGCTTTATCCAGATCAGGGGGGTTTGAAGTTATGATTTTTCTTTTTAGATGGCATTTTTTTCTATCAAAGCCAGAGGTTCCTTTTTTCACTCCAAGAGACATAACTTGAGCATTCAAACTCCATTTTTTGAAAACTTTATATCGTTGGAAAGATTGTTCTGTGCAATTTCTAGTCATACAATTTTTATTTCCAGATTCTACTCCGGGTACATTTTATTCAGTTTTTTTCTTTTGAGCACTCTAGTGAATACCTAGGATGTTTCAAGTCTTGGGATCTCTTTCTTTGGTTGTTCTTTCTTATTTCCAATCTTCTTTCTCTTCTGATCATTGTAACATTTTTTTTTTTGCAAGCGCAATGAGACAAAGTGCCACTATGCATTGTATACTTAGGATCTTGCACATCTTGTGCCTTATTGTACATGCACTACCTTATAAAGTATCATGGGGGGGTTTATGTTTGCCTTTTTTTCCATCTACCTTTGGCACATGAGTGTTCCTTCCACGATATTAGCCTCATGATATGTGTCAAGTGAGTGTTCCTTCCATGACACTATGTACTTTCTCTGCACCTTTGATGTTCTGGTTCTTCATCCTATAGTTCTTGTTGGCCATTTTTTTTCAGTGTACCTATCGCTCTCCTTTTTTTAGCATTATTGGGAGGTTTTTCCTATTGTTATAATGCTTCCTTGGTTGGATTGATCATCTCTTCAGGCTATGGTGTTCCATGCCATCTATATCTTAGAGTTTAGTTGTTTGCCTTTGTTTGCCATCTGAATTGAGTAGTGTCATTTGAGGGCACTCATGCAAATTACAGTCTTCTCTACCTAGTCACGTTCTATTTCAAATAAGGTTCTTCAAATTAGTAGTTACTCTTCGATAGTGTTTGTAGCTATTTCATTCTTCAGTGGTGTTCTTCATGCTTTTTTTTTGTTTCTATCTTCTAGAACACTCTTGTTTGGAGGCTTCTTAGTCCTTCACTTGAGCTTTCATCTCTTCTTGGAGATGAGTTTTGTTCCCACATTTCTCTTTTTTCTCCACTTTACAAAGATTTTATTGTACTTGGGTACCTCATCAAGCCTAGTTGTCGAGACCCATTGTTGTTTTCCTACATTGTTTTACATTCTTTTTTAGTCCTTAGTTATTTTTTAGCTTCTCCCTAAGTTCATCTTAAGGGGGGGTGTTAGAGTAATCTTTAATTACATAATAATTATTTATTTAATTATTAATCTATTATACTCTACGCTTAAGCTAAACTTAGGAATCTTATAATTCTTTAGGGTTTCGAGTATCCTCTTATAAGGATTATCTCTTTTTATTTTCATAACAATTGTAACTATTGAATTGCATTCTTGTTGCACAATCAATATGACTCCTCTTTTCTGGATCTCTAAATTATGGCCTCCATAGCTTTTTTGCTTCTCTCCTTTTGTGATAGGTTTGCATGCAGGTGATCTTTAGGAGCTATAGAGTTGATTTTTCCTCAACTCCAATAGTTAATAATATGAGTGCATCTAAAATGATGAAGATTGCAACTATCATGCAATCTAGGGAACACGAGAAGAGACTTAAAGAACAAAGAATGGAAGCAGAAACCATTCAGAATGTTGTGGATATTATGACAAGTCTACTTCCAGAAACTACTACATGGCATCTGACAACTCTTATTAGCAAACTTGGTCAATTGGTTGTTGATGCATCTGAACAACTTAAGTCCCTAGAAGAAGCAACCCAAAATTATGCTGAGAAGAGTTAATGGAAGAAGCATAGAGAGCAGCTCATGAAAGAGATTGATACAAAAAAATTGTTCTATCTCTTAATAAAGATTTATTAAGAAAATTTATTGAAACGGGAGGGAAATTCCTTTCTTCTACTTCTAATGTTTCATTATTTAATTCTGATATCAATAACAGGAGAACTAAAATAGAGAAAGAGCTAGAGAAGATATGCAATGCATATGTACCACTTCAAGATTCTATTTTTTCTTTTGGCAAATCTATGGATGATTTGCAAAACAGGTTAGATACCTATGATCTTGAAAAAGTAAAAAGACTCTAATCCCTGAAAGAATTGAAGAATCTACACACATCCCAAGTGGACATACTTCAAAGAGCCTACAAGAATGCAGAAGCTATTTTGGCTACTCCAGAAACTTGTACACTTGATTCAATTGAAAAGTTCCATACTTAGATTATGTCTACACTTGAGTTCACTGAGAACTTGTTGGAGACATGGGAACATGCTTTATCTCAATTGAAGACAAACGTTAATGCCATTTTCATTAGGCTCGCAATGCATGAATCATGATTCATTTTTTCAAGTTTCTGTATGTGTAAAACATTTTAATACAAATTATATATATATATATTGCTTTTCAATTTGGCATTGTTGTCAAAGTGGGAGTAGAAATATGTATGTGTGTTGTGAAAATTTTGTATGTTATATGTAGTAAGGGGGAGTATATGTATATGTGTAAAAAAAATTGTAAGCACACTTAGCGATATTGCTGTAAAAAAAATTAAGTGTTGTCATCAATGGCAAAGGGGGAGATTGTTGGCTTGATGATGATTTTAATGAATAACTTCATCATATGTTGCCATTGATGAAATACATACACACACATATGTTCATATTGTCAACCAGTGTGACTTCAAGTTGTTTATATTACAACCGGTATACTAGAGGTTTATATCTAACTAGTACATGGTGACAACCGGTATATACATGGAGACAACTGGTCGATATACATAACTCGACATCAACCTGAAGATCCAGCAAAGATTATCACAGGAGCATCAAAGGATAAACGGTTTATATGTTTAACTCCAATCGGTATTGTTGTTCCAATAATGAGTTATCACTAGTCATGATGAGTTATCCTTACCAATAATTTTTGGTGGTATTTTTGTGATGAGTTATGATTGTTTGACCAGATACACTACACCTAGGAAATTGTGATATGATTCCTAGAGGCTGACATGAAATCTAAATGTATATATATTAACATCACAATGAATTATTTTGTATGAGCGAAGGAGATATGTTATGTGATGATTTGATGCGAAGGCATAAGTGTTAAGTTACAGATTATGTTGGTAATGAAGTGTTGAGTGGGTAGAAAAGGATCTATACAAGAAATTTGTGCTACTACTAGATCACACCACCTGTTGTTTTGTAATCACTGCAACAGTCAAATCCCCTAATCGGGTAAGCTCTAACAAGCTTCATTGTACAAATCCTCTAACAAGGTGATCCATTAGTTTGGATTCAGAAATCCTCTATCGAGGTTACTCCTTATAGGGTACTACCTTTTACAGGGTATAGCTTTTAACTAAGATTTGGGATCTTTAACAGGATTTGCTCCTAGCAAAACACTTTGTAAACCTTAACCAGTCAGTTATCTATTACTGCAGAAAGTTAACTTGTGAGTCCCGTCTCACTGTGGTTTTTACCTATTTGGGTTTTCCATGTATAAACACTTGTGTTATGGTGGACGTTTTACTTATTATGGATGTTGTTAAATCATTTTGAATTGCATGCATATTTTTTAACAAACTTGTAAAGTATATCTATCGGTCAGTGTTTAAAGTAGTATTGTTTTTGGTGTCACTGATTCACCCCCCCCCCCTCTCAGTGCTTTACAAGTCCATCATAGTTGCCATAGGATCTACCTTAAGCAGTTAAGCTTCTGCAAAATAGGACCATAGCTGTGATACCAATTGTTAGGATAACATGTGGACAATTGAGAGGGGGGGTGAATCAGTTGTCAACAGATTATATTAATCAAACCACTTTATAACCTTTAACCAGAGCACATAAACATTGAATACCGGAATAGAAGAAACAAATACCGGTAAGCACTAAAACTTAAGAATGAAATAGAGATTTAACACAATGCAACCATACCATATAACACCATGATTTGTATGTGGAAAACTTAGTAAAGGGAAAAACCATAGTGGGAAGCCTACCCATAGTCAGATGATACTTCTACAGGAAGTATGTGATATAATAAGGGGCCTACATATGCAGGAAGGCACACTGCCTAGAGCGTACTGCTCATTACAAAGGAGTATCACTGACTACAGAGAGGTTATAACCACCTTAATATAATTGGACAATAATCCAAAAGAATGAACTACCAGAGATAGCATCTACCATGCCTGATTACAGTCTCGCTTAAGCTCAATACTGGAGGCCTTTGACCTCTTACATAAACCCAATTCCAAATCTCCTTCGCATATGATATTTCATTCCAGGACCACAACCATTGCCACCACCAGGATCTACAATGAGATTTTACATCAATTTATACAAACCCTAAGGCCTAAACCAATTAGGTCGGCCACCTAAAAGATATTACAATAAGATCATTACATACATCCATATTACAATGATATGCCATGTCATCTTTAGACCAAAACAACATTAACCAATCCATAAAACATCCTGGTAATATGTAGAGAATATGTTAACATGATACTGATCCATAACCTAGATAGGTATTGGACCTAAATAGATTATCCATGCCAAAGCGATGTCTCCAATCAGTTGAGGCATGATCAAGGATCACCTTCTGCATCCTGAATTCCATCTAGAAGCTGCACCGACACCACTTATGCATCATGTCAAAGATTCTCAGTAAAAGCTCTACCAGTAAAACCTTAAACCCTTACTGGTAACACTAGTTCTTCTACCAGTAACCAAAACCTATTTGTCGGTAACCAACCATAATAGCTAGTATTAACATCAATGACAAAAAATCAATGCAATACATAATCAATTCCATCATATTTCCAACACTTTATGTGCAAGTTTTTGTTTGGGATAAAGGATGGAGAAAAGCCAAGATCATGTGCAAGGTCTCCTATTAATTCATTTGGAAATTTTGAAAATATGTATTAGTATCAAGCCCTCAATTTTCTAGAAATTTAAGAGAGGCTTGAAGTTCTAATTTTGGTTATTATTGTAAAGTAGATCCAAAGAGAAAATATTGTATATTTACTTTGTTATATATTCATTTCGAAGAAATCAAAGAAGCATTTGAATAGTATTCCTATATTGTTATTTAATATCATGAAATGGAGTAGGAAGTGTAAACTTATTTTCTGCTTAAATATTTATTGAAAAGGAAATATATATATATGATGATGATGAAAGAATAGATAAACATTTAAATAAAATGCAATTTATCTCTTTACTCAGTTTTATAGTGTAAACTAGCTTAGTATGCATTCTAAACATGCAATGTTAGATAAATATATTTGCAAATCATTTATTTATTGGAGCATATTCTTTATGTTAAAAGAAAAAAGATAGTAGTAACTCTGCAGTAGAAAATAATATTTAGCAGAAAGTAAAATCAGAAAATTAAAGTTCATATTTAAATATTGTGATTCATTCAATAAGTACACTAAGTTTTATTGTTGTTTAGTCTTTAAGGAAATAAAATTAGTACTGTTATATAAGGCTATTCTGGAAAATTTTCTTTGAGACCTTCTTTTAGAAAATACATATATATTTTGCTTGAAAATTAAATGTTGTAGTAATATAGGTTATTTTGGAAAATTACAATGAGTTTTGAGAATACAATTATTTTAACTTATTCATTTCTACATAGTTATATATTTATATAAATACATGTATATAAATAAACATATATAGCTAATAAAAGAAAAATGCATTACATGTGAATAAACATAATGTTGTTGTAGCATGCTAATCTGGAAATATATATATATATATATATATATATATATATATATATATATATATATATATATATATATATATATATATATATATATATATATATATATATATATATATATATATATATATATATATATATATATATATATATATATATATATATATATATATATATATATATATATATATATATATATATATATATAAGAGATACTAATGATGTTATTAAACAACCATTCTGGAAATGACAGTTTAAAAAAAAAAAATGTGTCTATATATACATATATATAGATATAAATATATATATATGCATCATTTAATAAAATTATGTTATAGCTTTTCTATTTGAGAAATAGATATATATTTTTTGTTGTTTATACATCTATATTTTTTTATTGAAACTGAAATATATACAAAAAAAAAAAATTAAAAAAAAAATCTATTGAAGCTCGGAGATGGGGGAGTTCAGCGCTCTACCCCACCCCGCCTCTTGAGGGTTGCCGTAGTACAGGCTCGGTCGCCACTATGGGTTAACCATAGTGGACGGCCACGACCGCCACTATGGTTAACCACAATGGACAGTTTGGCTGCCACTATGGCTAACCACAGTGGACGGCTCGGCCTCCACCACTCCACTCATCTCTACCTCGTCAACCTTGCACTGACCCTCTGGTAGGTTTGGCCCTGCAAATGGCCACCATGGTCGTCGTCACCCATCCCACTGTGACCTACAAAATAACCAAAGAGGAAATGAAAAAAAAAATATCCTAACCCAATTTCGGGTTAGGGTTAGTAAAGCAAACAAAAAGAAGAGAGTGGAAGAATCAGGGATAGAGAGATGGTTTTGTTATTATAATAAAAGGGGAAACCTAAATAGGGTTAACCCACATGTTCTTATATATATATACATACATACTTTACTTTCTAAATGGGGTATTTTTAAACCCTATGAGGGTAATTCTATTGTACTTGATTAATTAAAATCTTTAAGGGGATAGTTTAATTATAAGATTATAAGTGATTACTTAAAAGTATTAGAGGACCAGATATCAATAATAGAGAATATATTTTTGGGCAACATTATTAATGGATTAGTTAATTTAACAACGATTTTGGAAACTTTATATTCCTTAGTTAAATAATTAATATTAATTCAAGTAATTTGTATTAATGTTAATTTGATGTTGTTGGAGACGTTTAAATTTTATGCCTATTTAATTATTATTAATATAATAAGTTGCATTAATGATAATTTAGTGAAATCTGGAGTTATTTAAATATTGAATGGGATTAATAATAACTCATAATGTAATTAAAAGTGGAGAATTTTTATTGAACGAATCAATTAACTAATAAAGTGGTGATGACTTTATAGGGTTAAATAATTCAATTTAAGTAATGGTAATTATTGCAATTGTTAAGTAAGTTAAAATCTAATTTGATCTCTTAGGAGTTAGAGATAAGACCTAAGTCTTCTATTAAATTATAATACATCGCTCATTTTAGAAACCCATTCTTAATGTCAATTAAGGTCTCTTTTAAGTGAAAATTTATTAGTTGTCACGTCTAGTTAAATGTAGGTCACAAGTAATTAAGTGCTTTAAAAAATAAAATAAAATGTTGTTATGTTTTTGCCCAAAAGTTTGGGCATGACAGACTTCTAGGTATGTGAGATTGAATCATTTAGAAGAACAAATCATTGGGGATAAGAAGAATGGAGTGATGACAAGAAGAAGATTGGAAACTAATGGGGTACGTTTAATATCTCAAGTTGAACCGGTATCAATAATTGAAGCATGTAAAGATGAATGTTGGTTGAAAGCTATGGAAGAAGAATTAGATCAGATTGAGAAGAATAACACATGGACTTTAGTTCCCCGGCCTAAAAATAAGAATGTTATTGGAACTAAATGGATTTTTAGGAATAAATTGAATGAAGATGGTCAAGTGGTAAGGAATAAGGCTAGATTGGTTTGTAAAGGATATTCTCAGAAGGAAGGAGTTGATTATGGTGAAACTTTTGCACCGGTAGCTAGGATTGAAGCTATAAGATTATTTCTTGCCTATGTTGCACATAAGAACTACAAGGTTTGTTAGATGGATGTTAAGTGTGCCTTTCTAAATGGGGATCTTGATGAGGAAGTTTATATTAGTTTATATTGAGCAACCTGATGGTTTTTCACTTTCAGATGATAAAAACATGGTTTGCAGGTTAAGGAAAGCTTTATATGGATTGAAATAGGCACCTAGAGCTTGGTATGCAAGGTTAGATAAATATATTTTGAAGCTTGGTTTTACTAAAGGTAATACTGATAGTAATCTATATTATAAGGTCAGTGATGATGATATACTGATTATTGAAGTTTTTGTTGATGACATTATTTTTGGAGGTGAAGATAAGTTATGCATGGAATTTTCTAAAAATATGAAGAAATAATTTGAATGTCTATGATTGGGGAAATGAAATTTTTCTTAGGTTTAAAAATTACTCGGATTGATAAAGGTATTTTCATCTATCAAACTAAGTATGCTAGGGAATTGTTGAAGAAATTTGGTATGGTAGACTCTAAATCGGTAAGTACTCCTATGGTTACTAGTGAGAAATTGACAAGGAAAGATGAATCTTCACCGATAAATCCTACAAGATAAAAGTCTATGAGTGGAGGTCTACTACATTTGACTCAAACTATGCCTGACATAATGAATGTTGTTTGTATTACATCAATATATCAGAGTGATCCTAGAGAAAATCATGAGTGCGGTGAAAAGAATTTTTAGATACTTGCAAGGTACATTAGAATATTGTTTGTGGTACCCTAAGGATGATGATTTTACTTTATGTGTATATACAGATGCAGATTGGGCAGGAGATGTTGATGACCAAAAAAGTACTTCCAATGGAGCTTTCTTTCTTGGAAAGAAGTTGATTTCATGGATCAGCAAGAAATAGTCATGTACTTCTTTATCTACAGTTGAAGTTGAGTATGTTGATGTTGCTACTAACTATACACAAGTTTTATGGATGAAGCAAATGTTGAAGGCTATCAAAGTGCATTGCATTGGACTGGTAGTTATTCATTGTGATAACTCTACTAGTATACACATATCAAAGAATCTGGTATTTCACTCTAAGACAAAGCACATATCTATCAAGTATAACTTTTTGAAGGAGAAGGTGGAAGAAAATGAGGTTAGACTGGTTTATTTGAACACTAAAGAGTAGATTGCAGATATTTTCACTAAACCTTTGCCTAAAGAATCATTTGAGTACTTCAGAGATAGATTAGGGGTTGCTTCCCCTCTGGTAGAGAACTGATTGATTCTTTTTAGCATCAGTCCGATATGTATTATCAGAGATATTATTCATTCTGGATTGATGTGGCGATGCTACTACTCAGGGGGGTTAGTTATCTTTGTGATTTAGAGGTTTATGTTTTTTCTTTGACATTTTTGTTAGATTTCTGGCATTAATGTCAAAGGGGGAGAGATATATGTGAAAAACATAGCTTTACAGAGATATCATTCATAGGGGGAGTTTGGTCTATATTTTGAAACTTCATTGCTATATCTTTGTGTGGGAGATTGTTGGTTGTCTTCCATTTGTTAATGTTGTAGCTTGGGTCAGATTAAATTGATCAAGAAACAATTGTCTAATCAGTATATGAAGATCATTATGTTATAAAAGATTTATGCTAATTGAATAAAATAAATTAACTATGCTCTGAAACCTTCATTAACCTGACAATCATTATAGATTAGAGAAAACGATATTAACCACAACGATAAATCAAACATTGATCATGCATTGTTATCATTGTTATATTATCAATTGTTATATTATCATCAAGCGGACATGTCTCATGTAGAGGCATGCCACTACGTGGACTTAGTCCACCTAGAGACATGTCCCTATATGGACTTGCCTCTCTGTTTGCATATATATATCCTTTTCGGCCTGCATTTGGAAAACACATAATGTACATAAAACCAGTGCCACTACAAGTGTAGCCATGTCGCTATTACAAGTGCTATGATCCTTCATTGTTTTAAATCGCATTCTTACAAGCATACAAATCAAACTTACCTATTCACAACAGCAGTAAATCTGAATCAGTACCTAATCAAGGAGTGCATACATCAAAGAAGAAAGGTATTATAATCTGATCTTATTTCCTTAACATGGTATCAGAGCCACGTTGAAAATAATAACAAGAGCAAATATAATTACATAAAATCCAAAACACCATCAAGAAGAAAATAGAAATCATGGTGAATGGACTTAGATTTGAAGACAGACTCGAGGGTGCCACAAATTTTGTCTCATGGAAACTCATATTAATGATGACACTTAGAGAACAAGAATTAGACACATTTGTGGAAAATGCCATATCTCTACCCGTGATGAAGATGAGAAAAACCAATAGAAAAAGAGCAACAATAAAGCCATGAAGATCATAGTAGATGCAGTAAAAGATCATATAGTTCCTGCTGTGTGTGTGAAAAGTGAACCTATATTTGTAAGCACAACACTTCAATCAAGTCATTACATGCATGGTTAATCAAATATAATCAATGAATAATAAACCATAACAAATCGACCCATTGCCTTCTAAAAGATGTGAGTATAAGATTGCTCTCATATTATAAGCAATACCGGTGACTAGACAACATCAAGATGAAGGATTTTATCTATATGAACATGATGAATGCTAGATGGATGCAATATTAATCTAACAATATTTTTGCAATATTAAACTAAATGATTTAATCAATATGAAACAATTAATATGCAATATCAAGCAGAGTGATTGGCATTTCTGTGTTGTTCGCTAAAATCACGCATTTGCAGAGGCCTCTTCCTTCTGCCCGACAGATTTAAGCAAATGTGGGCAGCAGAGTTTTTACATTTGCCAAAACCTTTTTGGCATGGGGTTTCGATAATGTTATCTTCCATGAGCTGGATGTTCAGAAGCACAACAGTATTTTAGATTTTGGAAGGTGGATGAAGGATAACTATGGCGGCCTCGACATACTGGTTAATAATGTTGATATTTATTTATCAGAGAGCAGCAACTTAAAGACAGTGGATCTCGATGATTAATATATTGCTGCAATTTATCTGGCACTGAGAATAGATTAATCAATATCCGGCTCTCCCTTTTCACCAAAGAATTAGGGTTTGATTAAACTGTCTGAGTTTTTTTCTGAAAGAGCAGCATACCCACATTTTGGTATTCTTCAAGTTCTGTTCTTCTGCCTATAAGACATGGATGAATCTAGGGTTATTGGTGTGTGGGCTGATGTGGGCTGGGAGATGGTCTTCATGAAGGGCAAATGGGTAGATATGGCATTGCATAATTGGTTGAGGACAGACTTACAAAATTTCAAACTGGTCTCGAAGTATTTTCAGGGTTTTTTCAGAGGTCCAAGTAGTGGAAATTGGCGGAGTATGGACAGATCTGGTGAAGGGCATCAACAATTTTTGGATTGTAGGCATTTGGTCAGGGCCCATGGCAAAAGTTTATCCCAAATCATTTAAAGGGGTTTATGGGTAAACGATCTATAGTGCTAGGAGGAAAATCATCCTATGCGAAAGTTGTGAAGTTTTCATCTGTAAATGAGGCAATTAGGGCTTCTTCGCTAAACACTAGTGAAAAGATGATGGACAAACAATCTAACAGTAACCCGCTTGAGTTATCTTCATCACATCAAAGGGGGGATAAGGTAAGGGAATCTTTGACATCAGGAAAAGACGATAAGGTAAGTGAAAATCAAACTAGCTCTGATTTAGGAGGTGGGTCTTCACAAGTATGGGCTCATGTTCCATGCATTGATTTACTTGATTCTGTTGTGGATTTGAAAGCTCGTTGTTTGTATACACATGCTATTTCTGGGGAAATATGGGGGGATGCAACTAGTTTATCTAAATTTCATCATAAATTGCAGAAAAAGTGGTCTGATATGCATTATTTTCAATTACACTCTGCAAATGCATTTATTATTGTTTTCAACTCTTCTTCTATTAGGGATGAAATTTTAAAATCTTCACATTACTGGTTTGGTAAAAATTTAGTGTTTGTTTTGTCTTGGAAACCATTTTCTGTCCCTGCTTGGTCAAGCTTTAAATTAGTTCTTTTCTGGTTTGTCTTGCCCAAATTACCATTTGAATTTATGGACCCAGAGGTTTTGGAACAAATTGGTAATACTTGTGGTTCTTTCTTATCATCAAGATTTGATTTTGTGGAGGGGGAGGTTTTGGTAAAAATTTGTGTCTTGACTAACCCTAATAATGTTTTCCCTCCAACCTGTATCATTAAATCTCATGAGGGTATCTGGAAACAACCAATTAATAAGTTGGAGAAAGACTTTGGTAAAACTTCCTTCCAATTGGATGTTCCTTTCCTTATGGATTTTTCAAAATCCTCTATTCTGGATAAGGCAAAACATTGCTTGGGTAGTAACGATAATCTATTTCTGGATAAACTATTAGTTAATGGTTCCACTGGGAAACCTCCCACTACTTTTGAGGTTAACCAGGCTATGAGGGATGTTGGGAAGCGAGAGGTTTATGTTGTGTCTCACGATCCGGAGCCTGTAGGGTTTTTTACAAGTAAGGATAAGTCAATAGATCACCAGAATATTGTGGTTTCAGGGGACAACAATGTGGATGATCTACTTCCAAATCTCACTACCTCAAATTTCTTGGATAAGTCACTAAATGATGGTGGTAAGAATCTTGTCTATCCTGTGAAGTCAAAAGAGTGCTTAGAACGTTGTCAGGCGATTGGTCAGATTTTTGTGAAGAATGATGGGGTTTCTTCTCTAGGGTTTCCTGATGATGCTATCCTTGCTCAACAAGTCAAAGAATTGGTGTCTAATTCTTCACAGCATGTTGATGTGGATGTGGATAATAATGCCACCTTAGGAAATAATATTCAGTTGGGGGACATTCCTATTATTGTGCTAGATGAAAATCTGGTTCACCAAGTGAATGATCTTTTTAAAGATCATGAGCATCAGATGGATGAGGACATTACGAATAAGGTTATCTGTTCCATTGAGAATGACTTGGGGGGAATTAAATTGACCCTTCCTATTTCTGCATCTACTAACCCTTTTGAGATTTTGGCCTCATCAGAAGTAGGCATCATAGATAATTTAGCCATGACTTCCCCTAAGTCAAGTAAGAGTTTACCAATTGTTCAAACTACTCTAATTAGGGCTTCATCTGTGGTTTCTCCTAGTAGGGGTAGGCCTCCAAAGAATCGAAAGACTCAATTGGAGATTCATGTTAGGATTCAACAAATTTTGTCTCTTTCTCCTGGTGTTGGGAAAGGGAACCATTTGGTTTCTCTTGGTGATGCTATGAAAGGAAGTGGTACTCCTAAGGGCAAGAGGAGTAAGAGTTCTATTATCAGTCCTCCTGTGACTAGGTCGGGGGCTGTGAAGCGTAATCTTCAAAGTAGTTTTGGAGAAGGAAAGTCTTCTCCATCTAAGGGAAAGAGGGGAGCCTCGGTCTCCCCTCGAGAGCAATGAGAATTATATCTTGGAATGTTAGGGGCTTAAATGCCCCTAACAAGAGGCACTTAATTAAGTCCCAGATGGACTTAGTTAAGTGTGATATTTTCATGTTGTAAGAGACAAAATTGTCAAAAGAGTCTGTTGATTTGGTTTCTTCTTCTTGGAGAAAGTGGGAATTCATCTCCTCTCCAGCTTGTGGTGCATCAGGGGGTTTGGCATTTCTTTGGAATAACTATAACATTGAGGTTGAGCTAGTTGCTTCTACTGTAAACTAGATGTTGGCCTTAGTTAAAAGCAAGCTTTTGAAGGTTAAGTTTTGGCTTTTTAATATTTATGCTCCTTCTGGTATTCAAAGGAAGACTAAATTATGGGGAGAACTTAAGAGGAGTTCCTCCCCTTTAAGGCATGGTCCCTTTATAATCTTTGGGGGGGATTTTAATGCTATCACTGACTTGGGAGAAAAGAAAGGAGGTATTCTTCCTAATAAAAAAATTATGGAAGACTTTGGGATGTTCATTAAGGACATGTGTCTTTTTGATTGTCAGTTTTAGAATGAGATTTTCACATGGACAAATATGCGAAGAGATTTTTCTCAGATTGCGGAAAGGTTAGACCGGTTTTTGTTATCAGATGTTTGGATTGATTCAGAGTTTGAATTTTTTTCCTCTATTCTTCCAGTTTTGGGTTCAGATCATTTTCCAATTTCTCTATCAATTCTAGAAGATAAAGCTCCTTTTAAGTCACCTTTTAAATTTGAACCTATGTGGTTTAGAGATTCTTCCTTTTTGCCTTTGCTCAAAAAATGGTGGAGTTCTACTCCTTATTGCTCTGGATACCGAATGTTTCAAATTGCTAAGAAGTTGAGATTTTTGAAATTTAATATTAGAGAATGGAATATATTGCATTTTAAGAACATCTTTCTGGAAAAACGGAGGATTCAAGATATGATTGAATGTCTTAATTCACATGTGATTCAACATGGTATGGTGCCTCTTGCTTTTGATGAACTAAAATTGCTAAAAGCAGAGCTTGAAGAAGTTTTGTCCAGAGAAGAAATCTATTGGAGACAGAAATCGAGGGAGATCTGGCTTTCAGATGGTGACAGAAATACAAAAAAATTTCACTCTTCAACAAAAATTAAGAGAAGTAGAAATAGGATATCTTGTATTGAGTGTCCAAATGGCAGACTTTTAACAGAATAGGAGGATATTGCTTCACAGGCAGTTAGGTTTTTTAAGTCACTATTGTCTTCAGAGCATGGAGATCTTCATAATAACATTTCTTCTAATATTCCTTCTTTGGTTTCTTCAGAAGATAATAAAATGTTGATGTCTCCTTTTTCTTTGGATGAAGTTAAGAATGTTGGTTTTGCAATGAACCCTGATAAGGCTCTGGGACTGGACGGATTTACTCCTTTATTTTTTCAGAAATGCTGGGATTTTGTGGGGAATGATGTTTTATTGGCCCATGAGGAAGCTAGAAGGAATAGGTCTATTTTGAAAGAGCTTAATACTACAATGATTGCAATTATTCCTAAAAAAGAGGTTACCAAGACATTTGCTGATTTTCACCCTATTGCTTTATGTAATACTTTGTACAAGATTTTTACCAAGGCTATTTCTTTAAGGTTGGCTAAAATTCTGCCTAGGATCATTTCTTTAGAACAAGGTTGTTTTTTTCCAAGAAGGGAGATGGCAGAGAGAGCTATAGTGGTGCATGAGGTTTTGCATTCTATTTATACTCAGAGAATCCCGGCCATGATCCCCAAATTAGATATGATGAAAGCATATGATAGAGTAGAATGGGGGGCGTTGTGTGTTGTTCTACTTAAATTGGGCTTTTCCAAGGCATGGGTCAAATGGATTTGTGCTTGCATTTCTTCCACAAGGTTCTCGGTTCTAATTAATGGCTCCCCTTGTGGGTTTTTCTCCTCTTCTAAGGGTTTGAGGCAGGGGGATCCCCTGTCTCCTTTCTTGTTCATTCTTCTAGCTGAAACTTTCAGTTGGGCTATAAGAGCCGCTAAGCTGGGAGGGCTTTGGAAGGGAATTAGGATTCATAATGTTCCACAAAGCATTTCGCATTGCTTGTTTGCAGATGATACCTTGTTATTTGGTTACGCCTCTTTGGGTGAGGCAAGAGTGATAAAGGGGATAATACAGAATTATGCATCCTTTTCTGGTCAAAGAGTCGATATTGATAAGTCAAAGATTTTTTTCCTTCATGCTTCACAATTGGTTCAGGATAGATTGAAGAGTTTTTGGGGATTTGCATCTGGAAATCTTCCTTGTTCTTATCTTGGTATACCTTTCTTCATTAAGAAGGATAGAGTTGAGTTTTGGGATAAGATCATTTCAGTTATCTCTAGAAGGATCCTATCCTGGAATCATAGATGGTTATCTTTGGCTGGTAAGATTGTTCTTATTAAGTCTGTCCTAAATGTTGTTCCTATTTATCTCATGTCTGTTTTGCAGTCTCTGAAAGCGGTTCTTGTTAGTTTGCAAGATACTCTTAGGTCCTTCCTTTGGAGTAATAATAGAGAACATAAGAAGAAACTCCTTCTGGTAGCATGGGATAAAGTTTGTTTGCCTAAAAACCTTGGGGGCACAGGCATTAGGAGTCTGGAAAGTCAAAATTTAGCCTTAGGTGCTAAGTTGGTTTGGAAATTGTATGAGAGACCATTCTCCTTTTGGGCACAAATTATGTTTGCTAAATATTTAAATAACAAACCAAGAGAGTATGTTTTTCAAGTTTCTAATTTACCATCTGGTTCAGCTATTTGGAATTTTCTATGTAAATGTAGATCAGTGATTTTGCCTCATCTCTCATGGATTGTTCATAATGGTAAAAAGGTTAGGTTTTGGGAGGAAGTTTGGAATGGACATCCCCCTTTGGTGAACTTGAGGGATTGGTCTCCTTTAATTTCCACTCTTTCTTCCCTTTGGGGTGTCTTTGTGGTTGATTATTTTGAAATTGAGTATAGTGGGAATCTTAAGGTGGCAAAATGGAAATCAATTGAGTTTTTAGATATTGATCAAAATGTGAAATTTGAATATGAAAAGATGTTGGGGGAGAGAGTAATAATTCTTTCTGATGCTGATGATGAGCTTATCTGGACAAGGAATATCTCTGGTAACTACACAGTTAAGGATGGCTATAATTCTCTCTTGGTTGGTAAAGATTTATCTACTTGGACATACAAGTTGTTTTGGCATATGGCTTGCCTCCCAAAGGCTGGTGCTTTTGCTTGGTTAGCAGTGCAGGACAGGGTCCTTACAGGAATGAGGTTGGACAGGTTGGGTATTACTGCAGTATTTTCTTGTGTCTTTTGTAATAAAAATTTAGAATCCTCTGCACACTTGTTTCTTCACTGTGATTTTGCCTATGCTTGCTGGTAGCAGTTGTTTGAAAATCTTAATCTATCCTTTGTTATTGGTAAGGATCTGCTTTCCCACTTTAGAGCCTGGCCTATCCTATTTGCCTCATCTTTCTATGCATGTCTTTGGATTATTTCTCCATCTATTGTGATTTGGAATATTTGGTTAGAGAGTAATAATAGGATTTTTAAACAAACAAGTTCTTCCTTGGCTGAGGTTTTATTGAGGATTGAATTTTCCATCTCTGAAGTTGCTTTGTCTTTTATCTATAAGAATTTGGAAACCCTTACCTCTTTTTCTCATTGGGATGGTATGGTAACTCAAGTTTGGAGAATGTTATCAGTCTTACCTTCTCATGGATCAATTTTAAATAAGACTAATGCTATAAGTAAGAGAAATTTTGCTTGCTGGAAACCTCCTTCGCAAGGGCACTTTAAATTGAATTTTGATGGTGCTTCTCATGGGAACCCTGGCCTGGCAGTTGTAGGTATGGTAATTTATGATCATAAGGTAAGATTTATTCAGGCTCGTTGTCATGTGATTGGTTTCAAGTCTAACAATTGTGCAGAATTATTTGCTTTGTCCTTTGGTTTGGATATGGCTATATCTTTGGGAATTAAGGACTTGATAATTGAGGGTGATTCTATGGTTATTATTCAAAGTGTCATAAAAAAGAAGTTGAATTGTTGGCAATTACAATATATACTTGATCATATTTTGCAAAAAATAGATTTTTTTTATTCCTTTTTTATTTCCCACTGTTATAGGGAAGTGAATAAGATTGCAGATTTCTTGGCTAACTTAGCCATTGATAGTGAAGCTAATATGCAGGAGGTAAGTGTGGATGAGATCCCTTCCTCAGTTTTGGAATATTTGAAGTAAAGAAGGGCATAGTTGTAGTCTTCATCAACCTCCTTATTTGGTGTGGCTTTTCTTTGGTGTAGGTTCTGCTATGCTTGATCACAATGTTTATTTTGATAGGGTCTCTGATTTTGGTTTCATTTCTGCTATGTGGTATCATTCTAACCAGTGGTTTGGAGAATTGTGTTTCATAGACAGGGGTGGTTCAGACTGGTGTTTTTTGGCAGCAATGGATATGCATCCTTCGGTGATCATACTTTAATCTTCCTTCTATATGCTTCTATTGGCAGCTTCCTTTATATCTAATGCGGCTTATGTAATTGGGATGGGTTTTTTGATGTACTATGCCAATGGGCGTTTGGTATTGGGTAGAATAGGCTTGTGTTACTTAAGTAATACTGAAGGGTTTTCTTACTAGTTCTTTCCCTTCAGTGCTTTTTGAACCAGACACTGTTAAAAACTTTTAAAATTTAATATAGTTTAGTGGTTCTATCCACTTTTATCAAAAAAAAAAAATTAATATGCAATATCTCAATGAAATCCTAGAGCAAAAACAGTATAATAACAATATATTCTCCAGCCTCTCTTGAATGAGAGATGAGCCTGAATTTATAGAAAATTCAGAAAGATACCAACGGCTAAGATCAAATGATGATGAGCAGTCAAGATTTTCCAAGAGGAAGCACAATCCAGATGAATTGATGTGATTGGACGCTTTTCTCAGTTTTAAAGGAAATTGAACGAAAATTAAGATAAAATCAAGAAAAAACTGATTTATTCTCTATTTCATTCAATTTTAAGATTTAATTATTTTAATTGCTTTCTTTGAGATTATTTATCAATTTTTAATTTGTTTTTTTCAAGATTATCTCCAATTGATTTCTTTTCTCAAATTTTTAATTCTTTTTTAATCAATTAATTCCTTTTTTGATTTATTTCCATTTTTGAAGATTTGTGCTCATAATTTCCAATTCCTCTTTCTTGATTTGTTTCCTTTTTTTAAGATTTGATGGCAAATTGATTTATTTAATTAAATTAATTCCTCTTTTTGATGATTTAATGGAAAATTGATTTATTTAATTAAATATGCTAGGATATTTAATAAAATAAATAAGATAATTGTTTAAAATGATTTACTTGGAATGATTTAATTAATTAAATAAATATTTAATTAATATTGGGTGATTGATTTTGCCATGTGACATTTGATGATTAAAGAATTAATTGTGTGCTCAAGAATGATTTAATTGCCTTTGGTTAGGACCTTGGTGATGTTGTCAAGATTAGGGGCTCATGGTTTAGATGACCATTTTTAAGGTATTACACCTGCTATATCAAAGTTGGACACTGCACATGCCATGTTTACCTTCCTAGGAGACATGTATGAGATTAACAACACTAGTTGAGCTCTCTCACTAAAACAACAATTGCATCATGTAAAAATGAATAAGGGTGAATCTATTACATCTTATTTCATAAGAATAACTGAGTTAAGGGATCAATTAATAACAATTGCACATACAATTGATGACAAAGAATTAACAATGTTGGCACTCAACGGACTTCCTACATCTTGGGAAGCATTTATTCAAGGGATAAGCACACGATCCAAAATTCCAAATTTTGAACAACTAAAAACCAACTGTACTCAGGAAGAGTCCAGACTAACAACCAGAGGTATTAGGCTAAATAATACTAATGGAGAGATTCAAGTACTGAACACAAATTCTCACAAGAAAGGAAAGAAAGGAAACTTCAAACAAATAAGGGGAAGAGACAACAATAAACATTCATTCAAAAGAAGAAAGGACATGTCTAAGGTACAATTCTATAGATGTGACCAATATGGACACCTTGTTGTGAAGTACCCAAGAAGACTCAAGAATCAAGCCTCATTAGCTGAAATCAGTAAAGACAAAGATATAGAGAAAATAATATTCTTGTCAGCCCTATCAAATGAATTAATGACTAATAGGAATACTTGGGCCATTGACAGCGGAGCATCTCATCATATAACGGGATTCATAGAACAATTGGATGGTTTTGAAGAAAAATCAAATGAGGAAGTTACCATAGAAGATAACTCCACCTACCATGTGAAAGGAATCAAGGCCTGTATAGTTCATCTAAAATCTGGAGTTTCTCTTCAACATATAGGAGTACTATTTGTACCAGGCATCAAAAGAAATTTGGTTTCTATCTCAGCCCTTGAAGACAAAGGGTATTGAATCACCTTCTTGGATGGAAAATTTCTAACCTGGCCTAAGAACTCAAACATAAAGAAGGCATACACAATAGGGATTCGAGATGGATGTTTATACAAACTTTGAAATGTTCAAACCCAAGCCTTAACTCATGATGTTTCCACTACTAATGAAATATGGCATAGAAGGTTAGGACATCTTCACTTTCGTGCCCTACCTTCCATAGAAAAACTTGTTACAGGACTACCTAAATTATATCAAGAACACAAAGGGATATACAAGGGTTGTGTTTTAGGTATGAACTCTAAGGAGACCTTTTATTGTAGTGAGAACAAATCCAAAAATATACTTGAACTTATTCACACTGACTTATGTGGTCCAATGACAGTACCCTCCTTAGGGGGATTTTTGTACTATGTTATTTTTGTTGATGACTACTATAGGAAAACCTAGATTTACTTCCTAAAACTTAAAGAATCTAATTAAGTACTATCAAAATTTAAGGAATTTAAGACCTTAGTTGAAAACATGACTAAGAAAATAATTAAAACTCTAAGGTCAAATAACAGGGGAGAATATATCTCTGAAACTTTAAAGAATTTTGTAGTACAACTGAGATTAAGAGGGACTACATTGTTCCTTACAACCCTCAACAAAATGGGGTAGTTGAAAGGAAAAATAGGACCATAGTAGAAGCAGCCAAGGCTATGATGCATGATCAAAACCTTCACACCTCATTTTGGGTTGAAGCCTCTAACACCATTGTTTACATACAAAATAGATGTCCTCATTCTATTCTTGACAATATAACTCCTAAAGAAGCATTCACAGGAGATAAGCCAAACTTGAGTCACTTAAAAATATTTGGTTGTCCAGTCTACATCCACATTCCCAAGGAGAAAAGATCCAAACTAGAGTCATCAAGAAAAGAAAGGGATATTTTTTGGTTATAGTAAAACATCCAAATCCTACAGGATATATGTTCCCGGTCATAATATAATTGAGCTTAGCAGAGATGTAACTTTTGAAGAAGACATTGCATTCAAAATTTCTAAAAACACTAATGAAGAAAATGATGAGTCTTCTCAAGAAATGACTGAGGATCTTGGCACTGAGATTCAAAGGGAGATACTTGTACAAGATAATGAACCTATGAATTCTACTTCAAGACCTCTTGAACCTGCTACTAATAGAAAAAGACCACTTTGGGAAAGGAAAACAATTGAAGAAGCAAAGATCTATGTTGCACCCAAGGGGACATTTAGAGAAAGCAAGAAACCAAGAGGTTATTTAAACTATGTTTCTCTAATGAGTGAACTCATTAAATTTGAACCTTCAAATGTTGAAAAGCCTTAAAAAATCAAGTTTGGAAGGATGTCATGATCGAAGAGCACCAATCCATTCTAAAGAATGATGTCTGGGATATTGTGCCTAGACCTAAAGGAAATTTAGTCATTCCATCCTGATGGCTATTTAAAATCAAACATGCAGTAGATGGAAGTATTGAAAAATATAAAGCTAGATTTGTTGCTAGAGGGTTCTCTCAAAAGGTCAGAATTGATTATGAAGAAATATTTGCCCCAGTCGCTCGGTACACTTCAGTAAGGACCATAATTTCTATTGTCAGCTCAAAAGGATGGAAAATACACCAGATGGATGTAAAGACTGCATTTCTGAATGGTATCATAGAAGAATAAGTATACCTAGAGCAACCTGAAGGTTTCACTATTCATAATAGTACTTCTCATGTTTGCAAATTGAAGAAGGCTCTCTATGGGCTCAAACAAACCCCTAGATCCTGGTATGAGAGAATAGATAGTTACCTCATCAAGTTAGGATTCTCCAAGAATGAAGTAGATCCTAACCTCTACTTCAAAGTAACAAATGGTAACATGTTAATTCTTGTTCTTTATGTTGATGATTTATTAATCACAGGTGAAGATCATCTCATCATAAAATTCAAACAAGATCTGGCTTCTGAATTTGATATGAAAGACTTAAGTGTCCTGCATTACTTTCTAGGACTAGAAGTATGGCAAGAAGACAATTATATCATTCTAAATCAAGGTAAATACACTATTGATATTCTAAATAGATTTGGAATGATGGAAAACAAACCTATGTCTACACCCATGGAAATGAATCTACATAAACTAAAAGATGCAGCCTCTGAGTAAGAATTAGTCAATCCTACTCTCTATCGACAAATAATTGGATCATTGATGTACTTGGTAAATACCAGGCCAGACATGTGTTATGAAACAAACACTCTTAGTCAATTCATGTGTGAACCCAGGAAAATATACCTTGTAGCAGCAAAACACATCATGAGGTATCTATGTGGAACTATTGGACTGGGACTAAAATATGATAATGTAGAGATATGTCTACACGGATATTCTGACTCGGATTGGGCTAGTAGTGTTGTTGATCATAAAAGTACTTTAGGATGTTGTTTTAGCTTGGGATCTGCCATGATATCCTGGTTCAATAGAAAGCAATCTTCAGTTGCATAGAGCTCCACGGAAGCTAAGTACATTGTAGCATCAATGAAAGCTCGAGAAGCAGTATGGTTGAGGAAACTACTGGTAGGATTGTTTGGATAATCCATGAACCCCACTATTATACACTATGATAATCAAAGCTACATTAATCTTTCTATGAATCTGGTATTTCATAACAGATCAAAACATATTGAGATCCCCTACCATTACATCAGGGATATGGTGGAAAGAAATGTCATACAATTGAAATATATCAACACGGATGAACAAACTGCAGACATCTTAACCAAGCCCCTCTCCAAATTAATAGTGAATCACTTCAGAGGTAAACTTGGTATGGTAAGAATGCAATTATATTTTCTAAGGTTGAGTCTCAATAATGTTTTAATGTTAAAATATATCTATGTTATTTTATCATGTGAGTTACTACATGATTCTGTAGAGACATCGTGGAAGGTGACGATCTTATAAATAGTTTAACCTGTTGTCATGATGGATATTATATGAATAATATCTATGGAGATCATGATAGTGTACATATCTTATGTAACTGAGTTACTAAGATATGACATGATGGATACTATGAGATTTAGTATCAATGGAGACATCATGTGCAGATATCATCCTTAGTAGGCATCATGAGACTTGATGCCAATGCACATATCAAGGAAGATATAAGTTTGGTGAATATCCTATGGTTGATATTCTTGAATGTACCATACCTTGATGATATCATAAGGTAACATTTAAATGATGAATAGATATTGCTATCCTTTTTTATTTTTACGTTATCATATTAAGATGACTATTTCCTCTCTCATAACTTGAGAATACAGTATATTGATCATACCACAATCCTCCCTAGCTAAGAGGGAGTGTTAATGTTGTAGCTTCGGTCATATTAAATTGATCAAGAAACAACTGTCTAATCAGTATATGAAGATCATTACGTTATAAGTGATTTATGCTAATTGAATAAAATAAATTAACTATGCTCTAAAACCTTCATTAACCTGATAATCATTATCAATTTGAGAAATCAATATTAACCACAGTGATAAATCAAACATTGATCATGCATTGTTATCATTGTTATATTATAATCGAACGGACATGTCTCATGTAGAGGCATGCCTCTACATGGACTTATTCCACATAGAGACATGTCCCTACATGGAGTTGCCTCTTCGTCCGCATATTTATATCCTTTTCAGTCTACATTTGGAAAACACATAACGTACATAAAACCAGTGCCACTACAAGTGTAGCCATCTCACTATTACAAGTTTTACGATCCTTCATTATTTTAAATCACATTCTTACAAGCATACAAATCGAACTTACCTATTCACAATAGTAGTAAATTTGAATCAGTATTGAATCAAGGAGTGCGTACATCAAAGAAGAAAGGTATTATAATCTGATCTCATTTCCTTAACACCATTGGGGGAGACTTGTTTGGCATTTCTTGGTACTTGTATGTTTTTCACATCTAGTATTGCCATTAATGCCAAAGGGGGAGATTGTTGGCCATTTTGGAGGAATTGATTATGTGTTGCATTGATGTTTTGTCATTGATGTCAACACTAGTTGTTTTGGCTACTTTACCGGTATCCTTCTGGTCCCGGTAGGTTGTTTGGTTTTTGGTTGGATTGCATCATGTTGATCTAGCATGCTCCAATATGTTTGGTTTATGGAATTGGCTTATTCATGCTACTCAAATTCATGTTCAATCAGTTAGTTTTTGATCTCATGATCAGATGCTATCCTACTTGCTAGCTATCTTGGTTTGTTATTCTGGTGAGGGTTTCACCGACAGAGCTTTGATGAAGATCTTTGATGATATGCATAAGTGGTGTTGGTATGGCTTCTAGTGGAGATTCAGGATGTTGATGGTGATCGTGTTCAAGACTTGGTTGAAAGGGATTATTGCTTTAGCGTGTGGACCTAAATTGGGTCCCGATTTATCTAGGTTATGGACCAGCTTAATGTAACATGTGGATTGGACCTCTCGATGTGTTTTTGGGACATCTCATGAGTTGGATATTATCTGTTTGGTATCAGGCCGACATGTCTTGTAATTATGTAATTATATTATTGTCTGGTGGCCGACCTTATTATTTATGGTCAAGAATTTGTATATATATGATTTAAGATCTCATTGTAGATCATGTGTGAGGATGCAATGAGCGATTAAAGTAATATTCATTCAGGTCGAGGATTTGGTTGATCATTGGTGATTGAGTTGGGTTTATGTAAGAGGATTTATTCCTCTGGTATTGAGCTTAAGAGGAACTATACTCAAGCATAGGAGATGCTATCTTTGCAGTTCATTCTTTCCTCCGGATTGTAGTCTGGATTTCTATGTAGTCAGTGAGACTCCTTTTGTGATGAGAAGTGTGCTCTAGGTTTCTGGGATTCTTGCAAGTGCAGGCCCCTCAATTGTATTCACATACTTACTATAGAAGTATTATATGACTATGGGTAGGCTTCTCACCATGGTTTTTCCCTTTACCGGGTTTTCCACATACAAATCTTGGTGTCATGTGGATGGTATTTATTCTCTGATTATTGTTTATGCTTAATTGGTTTATTTTCTATTTCGGTATTTGTTTTATGCATTCTAGTATTGATCTTTTGGGTTCCAATATTAAAATTTTAATTGCTTAAGGTTCCAGTAATCTGAGACAACTGATTCACCCCCCACCCCGTCTCAGTTGTCTTCTAGTTATTTGAATTGTCTAACACTTGTTCTACTTCTTCATATTTATCTTCTACCGATTTAGAAGTATCCTCCACACTATTCTTCTTAGCATCATTCTGAATTTTCGGTTCAATGATCACTATCTTTTGTTCATCTACTGCATCAGACTTGTTGGTATCATCAAATTTATCAGAATACTCATCAACTTTACTCTTAGGATCAAATTTACCTGTATACTCATCTCTCTTTATGTAACACCTACTACCAAAGACTTTGAAATAACTGGCATTAGGAGTATGACCATACCATAATTCATAAGGAGTCTTATCATTACCTTTATTAACCAATACCTAGTTCATTGTATATATTACAGTGCTAACAGCTTCTCTCTAAAATATTTTAGGTACATCTCCTTCTATCAAAATTGTTCTTGATGCTTCAACTATGGTTTGGTTCCTCCTTTCTGCAATCCCATTCTATTGTGGTGTCCTTGGTGCAGATAGTTGTCTCTTGATTCCATTATCATCATAGTATTTCATAAATTTAGCTGATGTGAATTCTCCACTCTGGTCAGATCTTAGACACTTTAGATTCTTACCAATTTCTTTCTCCACTAAGGCTTTGAATGCCTTAGACTTGTTGAAATATTCAGGCTTCTTCAAAAATGTAACCCACATCATTCTTGAATAATCATCAGTAAATATCATGAAATACTTGTCACCTTGAAAACTCCTAGTCCTCATAGGACCACATAAATCAGTGTCCACCAAATCTAAAATATTCTAAAAAAAAATGATTTTCTCTTAAAAGAGGAAGTAGTCATCTTACCCAACTAACATTCTTTATAAATCACATTGTCTGGTTTAACTAGTTGTGGAATACCTCTAATTCTAACAATATTTGACTTCCTAACCTTAATTACATTATCAAAATTCACATGACAAAATCTTTTATGTCATAACCATCTGTCTTCAACTTTTGCAAGCAAACAACTATTAACATCAGTATTCAGATGGAATAAGTTACCTTTTGTCTCTTTACTGATAGCAATCAGTTCTCCTTTGCTTCCTAATATCCTACACACTCCATTCTTGAACTCAAGGTGATAACCTTTATCATTTAGCTGACCAACACTCAACAAGTTATGATTTAATCCTTCAGCCCAACATACATCATCAGCATTACTTTTACCATTTAAATAAATTGAACTTTTACCTTTTACCAAGCATGGTGAATTATTTCCAAATCTCACTACTCCATCAAATTCTTCAAGTGAGATGAACTTGTTCTTGTCACTAGTCATGTGATGTGAGCAACCACTATCAATGACCCACTCATCACTGCTATCAATATGAGATGCCAAAGATTTCTTGTCAGAAGGATCTTCCTTAACTGCTACAAAAACAATCTCCTCATTGTCTTCATCCTCAGATTCCTCGTCAGTAACACCTTCATTAACTGCAACATAACATTGTTTCTTTCCTTTTCCTTTAAATTTTCTGAACTTTTCCTTCTGGTCAAAGTTACAGTAATTAGCAGCAATATGTCTTATTTTGTTACAAGAGAAGCATTTAAGAGGAAGCTTGTCTAGGTACTTACCGATGCCTCTAGGAAGTCTCTTTTCCAGTAAAGCTTCAAATTTCATCAAGTTAATTTCATCATACATTCCTTCTGATAAACTCAATGATGAACAATAAGTACCAAACCGGTACTGAGAGGGGGGGTGAATCAATACAGTCACAAAAACTTTTCTCAAACCAGTTTGACTACAAACACTGTAAATGTCTGACAGACAGTAACACCGGTCTGAAACAGAGTGCAACCGGTAAAGCTAAGGATAATTGTGACAATCATTAACCAGTTGATCACTTAGCTTTCCACTCAACTTAATACTACACTTTCATTTCACCCTAATGCGTAAGTAGGTAATCTATCATCAGAAATATAATAATAGTTAGCTCAGCATGTTTAACCTTCAGACACAAATCACTTAAATAATCACACGAAAAATACTATACATGACACGCAGATTTTTCACATGGAAACCCAACTGGGAAAAACCATGGTGGGGATGAATACCCACAAGCTGCTTTTGAAATCTTTAGAAGTTCACTCTATTAGGAGCCTAATCTGGTTAAAGACTGTTACAATAGGTTCTGCTAGGAACCGATCATGTTAGGGATCACTCGATTAAGGGATGGCTAAATACCCAGTTAAGGGTTAAACCCTGTTAGAGGTTACCTTGTTAGAGGATTTCAAGAACTCAATTAGTTTGAGTCACCCTGTTAAAGGATTTACAGCAAGCTGATTAAAGCTACCCGGTTAAGGGATTTTCCAACTGTTGAAGTGGTTAAAGATCAACAAGTATTACAATGATCTGATAATAGCACTCAATGCTTAATGCAGATCTGCTTAAGCTCCTTCCTTCTACACACACACAATGCAGGAATCAAACCTCTTATCTCATCTGCTCTGGCAAGAATCACGTATCTTTTCACTTAGATACACACACACCATTTTCCAACAACCTCAAAAATAAACACAACATCGACCTTATAGGAAACAGATAGGTCGGTGTCATAAACCCTAAACCCTAAACATTTAGGTTAAGCAATTCAAACGGTTCAATCCTGGCCATTGAACACTTTGCATTTGAATACAAAAGTCTTGAACATATCTCAAGATATTCTCCATCATTCATTCTTCATCGGTTTCATGGTAGCTTGTAACCCATCACACATTCTCCACCATTTATAGGAACTTCGCACATTCCCGAGGTAGATAGGATCAATCTCCTTCATGCAAGATCCTTCACGCACTCAAGCTGACATGGCAACATGATTGGATCTTCATTACAATGCTAACTCATCACACAATGTCATTGGTTGAGTCACACAAGCTTGGAATACTTCAACCGGAAACCCTTAAGCTAAGATTACCAACCAGTAGTCATATCATGTTCAGTCCTCATAGAGAACATTCCATATGTCAGTTCACATTTCATCATATCGATTCTCTTGGACAAACATACCACTTCACCTATTGCTCAATATACCAATTTATATCATTATACTAGTTCACGTTGCCAACTATTTGGCTTCAATATACCTATTCACTTCTTTGCACATATACCGGTTCGCATTTCAGCATATTGCTGGTTCACTCTTCAATCATATTGACATCAATAACAACATAATATCATCATGTCAACATACTCAGCACAAATGCCAACAATCTCCCCCTTTGGCATTGATGGCAATATACAAAGATCTCGCTTTCTACATCACATCTTCTACCCCTTTGACAACAATGCCAAAGTGGAGGCACAAGTTTTACTATTCCACTATGCTGCTCCCCCTGAGGAGTAGCATCCTTCAACACATCAATCCAGAAAAATTTGGACACCGTAATAACTGACTGATGTGGACTACATACTTTTAGTTCACCTCTTAAATAGGTAAATGAAGCCTTTGGTAGAGGCTTGGTGAATATATCTACTAACTACTCCTTACTGGAAACATGTTCCAGTACAACTTCCTTGTTCTAAACCTTTTCCCTCAAGAAATGATACTTGAGCTCAAAGTGCTTGGTTCTAGCATGCAAAATTGGATTCTTGGAAATCTTGATTGCACTTGTATTGTCACAAAATATGCTTACCAGTTCGGATACAGGAACTTTAAAGCCATTCAATACATGCTTCATCCAAATAGTTGGGGTACAGTTCATAAAGGTTGCAACATACTCTACTTCTGTTGTAGACTAAGAGATATTGTTAGCATTATAACAGAGAAGGGGAGATTGTTGTCATTTCAATAAGGATATTGAGAAGGTTGTTGATGATTATGGATATAACTGATTAAGGATGTTTACTGTCTTAATATTATTATTTTGTCATTGATGTCAAGAAATTGATTTTCTAATTTAGTATGATGTTGCCATATCTTAAGAAGTATGATTTGATGATCATAAAGATGTCGGTAAAAGACACAGAAAGATTGTGATGAATAAGGGGAGAAATAAGTTATTCAATGGGCAACTATTACCGAGTTAGACAATGATGACATCATGATGTTTAGATTGTTTTGATATCCTACATATGCTATTGACTGAAAGGTTAATACTATACCATGTTACCGAGCAAAGAACCTAGTCGGTGAACCCTAAGGTTATCGCTATTGGTTAATGAAGGCGAAATGTCTACCAAGTGAAGTTTAGTATTTACCGAGTTGCAACCGAGCTGTAACAAAATGCATTAAATGATTAAATGCATTATTTAATGAAGGAAACTGATGAGCTAGAATAGATTAAATGATTGGTATGTCGTACATGAAGTTTGTTAAAAGAATCTATGGCAATAGAAGATCGGCAGAAAGATCTACAGCTCAGATTGAACCGCAATACCTTAGCACAAGTTCCAAGAAATGTATGCAAGTTCCAAGGCGAGGTAAAACATTTTCAGATCAAAGGATACATTGAACCTAGTCAAGTTTAAAGATCTGATGTCTATGATTGATCATGGGATATGTGATCAAGGAGATTAAGCGGTTAGCAAATTGTTGATAAACAATACGTGTAGGCAAGTGTAAGCACAAGGATGCTACATAGTGATTACCAAGCTCAGAAGCTTGAAGGCCTATTTGATTAACAGAGTATAGAGCCCAATAGAGGGACAAGATAATTCCTATGACTAGATTGTTTTGAGCAAATAAGAATCTGCTTTAGCATTTTTGATGTGAAGTTGCACATATATTTTATTACTGTTATTTTGTAAAGTGACAGAAAATCTCTTAACCAAGTGGACTTAACAGTCTTGTTCGTAAAACCCTCTAGCAAGGTGACATTCTGATTGAGTGTTTGAAATCCTTTAACAAGGTCACTTCTAACGAGGTAAAGATCCTAACAGATCTGAGGGAAATCCCTTAACTGGGTCACATCTAGCAATGTGTTTGTAATCTTTAACAGGATTTGCTTTTAACCGAGCATACTCTAGAAGAGTATATTTCTTAGTGGGTCTGAAATCCCATAGTGGTTTTTCCCTATTTGGGTTTCCACGTTAAATTTGGTGTTATGAGTGTTATGATGTTTCTATGCTTATAAGTTTGCATGTTTAGCAGTTTTGGTTATATTGCTGAAGTATATATTATCAAGGTTGAATCTGTTGTTTTTATGGAAGATTAAGTTTGTATGATTCACCCCCCCCCTCTCATCTTGTTATCTTGGCATCTATACTTAACCATTAGTATTAGAACTATCAATTGGTATCAGAGCTTTGGACTCTGGAAGAACAAGTTTAAAGGTACTTGAGGAAAAGATCCAAAGATGTATAAGAGGGATGCACCGAAGCTGAACAAGTCTAGTTTCTCTACATGGTAGAAAAGGATGAAGCTGCACCTATCAGGAGTTGTAGAATATGTTGTATATTATCTGGAAAATGATTTCATTACACCTAGCACCTATCCATTGACAATGGAAGGGATAAAGGAAAAGCAATAACATATTCAAGCAATGATTGAAATAACATCTGCATTGACTGACTCAGAGTTTAATGATCTAGAAGGTTACAATGATGCCAAGGCAATGTGGGACAAGCTCATATCTGTTTATGGCAATGATGAACATGTTCAAAGAGAAAAAGTGGATAGTCTAAGAGGACAACTTGAATCTATGATAATGAATGAAGATGAGAACATAACCTAGTACAGTACAAGGTTAAAGGAGATTGTCAATCAAATCAAAGGAGCAGGAGGAACCATTGAACAAAAGGTTGTCACAAGTAAATTATTGAGAACCCTTCTACCTGCTTATGCAATCCGAGTCTCTACAATCAATGAATTGAGGTCTATACCCAATATGTTAGTTTCTTTGGATGCTACTATTGGTAAGCTACATGCATTTGAGTTAAGTAACTTTGATAACAATGGGTCTTCGATAAATAAAATTGAGTCTGCATTTAGTTCTTTTCATCTTGATGAATCTGATGATTACAATGATAGAAAGTATAAGTACTCTAAAGGGAATCACAGTGGAGCAAGTGAAATATTTCACAAAAACATGGAGGAGGTACACAAACTTTATGAAGAAATCAGAAACCAAGAAGAGTTTGAAGCACTATTAGCTAGAAGGTTACCGAGAGGCAAAGGTAAGTGCAAAGGAAAGTTGCCTTTGAAATGTTTTAACTGTGATAGAATAGGACATATGGCTTCTAATTTCCCTGACAAAGAATCTAGTGAAAAGAGAGATTACCGAGATGATAGACAGATAAATAATCATTACAGAGGACACCGAGACTTCAGAAGAAGAGATAGAAAGTCATGCCTAATAGCTGATCAGGAATCGAATGATGATAAATCAGATGAAACTGATACTGAGGAAGCTGTTTATGTGGCTATTAAGGATGGATCAAATGAAGAAAGGTATGAAGAAAAAGCCCTAATATCTCACATAAATAATTTGATTCTTGGATCATAGAGAGTGGATTCTCACATCACATGACAGGTGATAAACACAAGTTTGTTATGTTAAGAGATTATGATGGAGGTTATGTAAGATTTCGTAATGATGCACCATGTCCGGTAAAAGGTAAAGGATCCATAACACTTCTTGACAATGCTAAATGTAATGATGTTTATTGGGTTGAAGGTTTCAAATATAATTTGTTGAGTGTAGCACAACTAAACAACACAGGTTACCGAATAGAATTTCATAAAGGAATTGTCAAAGTTCATGACAAGCATGGAAAGTTAGCTACTACCGGAACTCAAACAAAAGGTAACACATTTCACCTTGACTCAACTTGGAATAATTGTCTTTATGCAAAGATAGATGATACCTGGTTATGGCATAAAAGGTTTTGTCATGTAAATTTTGATAATCTGGTCAAAATAAGTAAGATGCACCGAGTAAGAGGTCTACCAAGTCTTGAGAAACCTAAGAATGCTATGTGCCAAGGATGCCAAATGGGTAAGATGACAAGATCAAGATTTACAATTAAGTCCTACACTTCTGAGGGAATTTTAGATATTGTGCTCACTGATCTTTGTGGTCCTATGAAAGTTCAAAGTTATTATGGTAATAAATATTTCATATTATTTGTGGATGATTATTCAAGGATGATGTCAGTTATGTTTTTAAAAGAAAAATCAGAAGCTTTTCAAATGTTTAAATGGTACAAGGCAAGAGTTGAAAATGAAATAAGAAGACAACTAAAATGTCTTAGATCTGATAGAGGAGGTGAGTTCACTTCTGATGAGTTCAACTTATTCTGCAATGATCATGGTATAAAAAGACAAGTCTCTGCACTGAGAACTCCATAGCAAAATGGGATAGCTGAGAGAAGAAACAGATCTATTGTGGATTGTGCCAGAACCCTGATGATTGAAAAGAAAGTGCCACAAACATTTTGGAGAGAAGCAATAAGCACAACAATTGACACCCTGATTCGAGTACAACTGAAGAAAGGAACTTTGAAGACACCGTATGAAATCTGGTATGACAAGAAACCTAATGTAAGTTACTTCAAAATCTTTGGAAGTAGATGCTATGTACACAAAGATGATAGAAATGGAAAGTTTGATCAGAAAAGTGAACAAGGAACATTTCTTGGTTATTCTTTTAGAAGTAAAGCATTTAAATGTCTGATCAAATCATCTGACAAAATAGTAGAAAGTGCAAATGTGAAAATTGATGAATTTGCAGAAAGAAATGATGCAGGAAATTCTAAAGAACCAGAAGACTATGAGGAATTTGTGTATGTTCAACCGAGAAGTCCTACCGAGAAAGCTGCTGAAGAAAATAAAGATAATGTCCAGTTACCAAGTGATGAAGAAGATCATACAGAATCTACTGAGCCTGTATTAGCTAAGTATGTCAAAAGGAATCATGCATCAAGTTATATTATAGGAGATAAGGATGATCCAGTGATGACAAGGAACAAACTGAGACAGAACACATGTCTAATATCTGAATTTGAACCAAGGATAGTGAAAGAGGCATTTAACAGTGAAGATTGGATAAATGCTATGATAAAAGAGATTGATCAAATCAAGAAGAATGACACATGGACACTGGTCCCAAGACCGAAGGACAAAAATGTAATCCATACAAAGTGGATTTTCAGAAACAAGCTGAATGAAAAAGGTGAGGTGATTCAAAATAAAGAAAGACTAGTTTGCAAAGGATATGCTCAAGAAGAGGGAATTGATTATGGTGAGACTTTTGCACCTGTGGCAAGACTTGAAGGAGTAAGAACATTGTTGGCATACGCTGCTTACAAAAATTTCAAGGTATATCAAATGGATGTCAAATCTGCATTTCTGAATGGTATATTAGAAGAAGAAGTTTATATTGAACAACCTGAAGGATTTGTTGAAGACACGAATAAAGATCAGGTATGTGAATTAAACAAAGCATTATATGGTTTTAAACAAGCACCTAGAGCATGGTATGACAGATTGTACTCTTATTTAATCAAGATTGGTTTGATAAGAACAAGTGAAAACAGTAATATGTACATGAAGAATGATGAAAATGGAATACTGATCTCAGTCATATTTGTTGATGATATTATCTTTTGTGGAAATGACACTTTATGCAAAAACTTTGGTAATGAAATGTGCAAAGAATTTGAGATGTCATTAATCGGTGAGATAAAGTATTTTATAGGTTTACAGATACTACAAATGAAAGATGAGATTTTCATTACTCAATCCAAGTACATAAAGGAAATCTTGAAGAAATTTGGAATGGAGGATTCAAAACCAGTAAGTACTCCTATGACTACCAACTGTAAATTATCAAAGAATGATGAATTTGCATCTGTTGATGAGACACTTTACTGATCTATGACTGGAAAGCTACAATATGTTGTTCACATCAGACCAGACATAGCACATGCAGTAGGTATAGTTGCAAGATTTTCTACAGATCCCAAGGAAACACACATGACAGCAATCAAGAGAATTTTTAGATACTTGAAAGGCACTGAAGATTATGGCTTAGTATATCAGAAAGGAAATGACTTTGATTTAAAAGTTTATACTGATGTTGATTGGGCAGGCAACATTGATGACAGAAAAAGCACAAGTGGAGGAGATTTCCTTTTAGGAGAAAGACTAGTGAGTTGGCTTAGCAAGAGACAAGGATGTGTTTCACAGTCAACAGCAGAAGCTGAATATGTTGATGCAGCATTGAATTGTACCAATATAGCATGGATCAAACAACTATTGGAAGGTATAAATGAGAAATTTACTGAGCCACTAACTATATTCTATGACAATACTAGTGCCATTAACATTTCAAAGAATCATGTTATGCACTCTAAGACAAAGCACATCTCTATCAAATATCATTATCTTAGAGAAGAAGTTCAAGAGAAGAAAGTGGTGTTGGAGTATGTTAGCACAAAGGAACAAATCACAAATATCTTCACAAGGCCATTACCAAGGGACACTTTTGAGTATCTCAGAAGCAAGTTAGGGGTCCTACCCCTATCTTCTACTCACTGACAGAGTTCGGTGAAAGCATCAATTCGATGAATCTACAAAATATTATGTGTGGATTGATGTTTATTTACACACTTTAGGATGTTTTCTAAAGGTGTGCAGGAAACAAATATAGTGAACAGGAATTGAAGACATAATGCTCTGACTGAGACTGAGTTGACACATAACAGCAAGGAATTCACTTCTCAAGGGAAGAAATCATGTTTTAGCTCTTTTACTTTTTGGCATTATTGTCAAAGGGGGAGAAGTCTGATGACAGGGGGAGAGCATTTCAGAATCTCACAGCAATTTGAATCCGAATCAATTAGGTGAAATCAATTGGTTTTTCCATTAATGCCAAAGGGGGAGATTGTTGGCATTTAAATAAGGATATTGGCAAGGTTGTTGATGATTATGGATATAACTGATTAAGGATGTTTACTGTCTTAATATTATTATTTTGTCATTGATGTCAAGAAATTGATTTTCTAATTCAGTATGATGTTTCCATATCTTAAGAAGTATGATTTGATGAGTATAAAGATGTCGGTAAAAGACACAGAAAGATTGTGATGAATAAGGGCAAAAATAAGATATTCAATGGGCAACTATTACCAAGTTAGACAATGATGAGATCATGATGTTTAGATTGTTTTGATATCCTACATATGCTATTGATTGAAAGGTTAATAATATACTATGTTACCAAGAAAAGAACCTAGTCGGTAAACCCTAAGGTTATCGCTATCGATTAATGAAGGCAGAATGTCTACCGAGTGAAGTTTAGTATTTACCGAGTTGCAACCGAGCTGTAATAGAATGCATTAAATGATTAAATGTGTTATTTAATGAAGGAAGCTAATGAGATGGAATAGATTAAATGATTGGTATGTTGTGCATGAAGTTTGTTAAAAGAATCTATGGCAATAGAAGATCGGCAGAAAGATCTACAGCTCAGATTGAACCGCAATACCTTAGCACAAGTTCCAAGAAATGTATGCAAGTTCCAAGGTGAGGTAAAACATTTTCAAATCAAAGGATACATTGAACCTGGTCAAGTTTAAAGAACTGATGGCTATGATTGATCATGGGATATGTGATCAAGGAGATTAAGCGATTAGCAAATTGTTTATAAATGAGGAACTGTTGATAAACAATACATGCAGGCAAGTGTAAGCACAGGGATGCTACATAGTGATTACCTAGCTTAGAAGCTTGAAGACCTATTTGATTAATAGAATATAGAGCCCAGCAGAGGGACAAGATAAGTCCTATGACTAGATTGTTTTGAGCAAATAAGAATATGCTTTAGCATTTTAGATGTGAAGTTGCAGATATATTTTATTACTATTATTTTGTAAAATGACAAAAAATCTCTTAACCGAGTGGAATTAACAGTCTTATTTGTAAAACCCTCTAGCAAGGTGACATTCTAATTGAGTGTTTGAAATCCTTTAACAAGGTCACTTCTAACAAGGTGAAGATCCTAACAGATCTGAGGGAAATCCCTTAACCGGGTCACATCTAGCAATGTGTTTGTAATCTTTAACAAGATTTTCTTTTAACCGAGCATACTCTAGAAGAGTATATTTCTTAGTGGGTCCGAAATCCCACAGTGGTTTTTTCCTATTTGGGTTTCCACGTTAAATCCAATGTTATGAGTGTTATGATGTTTATATGCTTATAAGTTTGCATGTTTAGCAGTTTTGGTTATATTGCTAAAGTATATGTTATCGAGGTTGAATCTGTTGTTTTTATGGAAGATTAAGTTTGTATGATTCACCCCTCCCCTCTCATCTTGTTAGCTTGGCATTTGTGCTTAACAATTAGTATCAGAACTATCAGATACAACTCTTCTTTTTACTCATCCATGAGACCAGTCTACCACTGAGGAAGAATGCACCATCGGTTGTGCTCTTTCGATCATCTACATTACCAGCCCAATCAGCATCTGTGAATACTTTTAGGTTGAAATCATTATTATATGGATATCATAACCCATAGTCAATAGTTCCCTTCAGATATCTAAGAATCCGCTTGACTGCTACCAAGTGGGATTCTTTAGGGCTTTTCTGAAACCGAGCGGTAATACCCACTGCATGTGCAATGTCTAGTCTGCTATGCACTACATAATGCAACTTACCAATCATTGATTGGTACTCCTTCTCATTTACCACCGCTGAGTCATCTTCTTTCAATAGCTTACAACTGGTCACCATTGGTGTACCAATCGGTTTACTATCTTCCATGCCAAAGGTCTTCAACACCTCTTTGACATACTTGGACTGAGTAATAAAGATTCCATCTTTCATTTGTTGAATCTGTAGTCCAATGAAGAACTTAATCTCCCCTATGAGTGACATTTCAAACTCCTTTTTCATCTCATCAGCAAATTCATGACTCATCTTGTCATCACCTCTAAAGATGATGTCATCAACAAATACTTCACATATTAGAATCTAATCTCCTTTTGATTTCAAGTAGATATTACTATCTTCACTTGTTCTTTCAAATCCAATCTTCACAAGATGGGAGTGCAAGCATTCATACCATGCTCTAGGTGCGTGCTTCAATCCATACAAGGCTTTATGTAGCCTACACACTATGTCACTATCTTCTGATAGGGAAAACCCATCCGGTTTCTCTATATACACCTCCTCTTCAAGTATTTTGTGTGGGAATGCAGATTTTACATCCATTTGGTATACATTGAATCCTTTAAAAGTTGCATATGCAAGAAGCATACGAACTCCTTCCAATCTGGCTACTGGGGCAAAGGTTTCTCCATAGTCTTCTCCTTCTTCTTGAGCATATCCTTTACATACTAGTCTAGCTTTGTTCCTTACCATTGTACCATCCTCATTCAACTTGTTTCTGAAAACCCATTTGGTACCAATGACATTTTTATGCTCTGGTCTGGGTACCAAAGACCATGTACCATTCTTCTCTATCTGGTCAAGTTCCTCCTCCATTGCCTTGATCTAGTCTTCATCTTTATGTGCCTCTTTGAATGATTTAGGCTCAAATTCAGAGATCATACAAGAATTTTCTCTGACCTTTCTTCTTGTAAGAATTCTTGCATCCTTATCTCCTATGATCTTCTTTGGATCATGATTCAATTTGACATATCGATGAATGCTCTTGACTGATTCCTCCTGCTTTTCTTCTTCATCCTCATCTTCATTAGCATCAGCATCTACTAGTGTGGGAACACTGTTACTAGTACTTGGCTGATTAGCAACTGGTTCCCAGAAGGTTATTACCGGTTCATCTCTAACTTGCTTACTATCGGTTTCCTCAGGTTTTCCAGAGTTTTCATCAACTCTAACATTGATGCTTTCAACAATTCTCTGAGTCCTATTGTTGAAACATTTGAGAGCTTTGCTCTTGGTGGAATATCCTAGGAATATTCCTTCATCACATTTTGCATCGAACTTGCTCTGATGTTCACTCCTCTTGATATAACATTTGCTACCAAACATTCTAAAGTATCTTATCACTAGTGTCTTACCGGTCTAGTACTCATAAGGAGTCTTATCCTTTCCTTTCTTGATGAGTACCCAGTTCATTGTGTATATTGCAATGCTCACCGCTTCTCTCCAAAAGGTGTGAGCAAATTTTCCTTGGATCAACATGGTTCTAGCTGCTTCAACCACAGTCTGGTTGTTTCTTTCTGCTAAGCCATTCTATTGTGGAGTCTGGGGGGTAGACAGTTGCCTCTTGATGCCATTCTCTTCACAATATTTGTTGAATTCACCGGAAGTGAATTCCTCTCCTTGATCAGTTCTAAGGCATTTGATTCTTCTACCACTTTCCTTTTCTACCAATGCTCTGAAAGCTTTGAACTTTCCAAAGGCTTCAGACTTGTCCTTCAAGAATGTGACCCACATCATTCTTGATTAATCATCAATAAGAATCATAAAATACCTATCTCCCTACACACTCCTAGTTTTCATAGGACCACACAAATTAGTATGCATAAGATCAAGTAAATTGTCTGTTGTGAAAGATTTACCTTTAAAAGTTGAGGAAGACATTTTCCCCAGTTGACATTCTCTACACAAAAGATTTTTTGGTTTGCTCAGCACTGGCAATCCTCTAACTACCTTGGTCTTACTGGCCTTCACAATGTTATCAAATTTTACATGGCAGAGTCTCCTATGCCATATCCAGCTATCATCAAATTTAGCCATAAGACATGTACTTATATTTGCATTCAGCTGAAATAGGTTACCTTTGGTCTGCATACTGGTGGCCATCAATTCACCATTCTTTCCTTTGATTTTGCACACTCCATTTTTGAATTCCAGAGTGAGTCCACTGTTATTCAGCTGGGCAACACTCAATAGATTATCTCTGAGACCATCCACCCAATACACATTGTCAGCACTGCTCTTTCCATTCAGAGAGATGGACCCTCTTCCTTTAACCATACGTGGTGCATCATTACCAAAATGAACCACACCACCATCATATTCTTCCAAAGATAGAAACTTGCTCCAGTCACTAGTCATATGGTGAGAACAGCCACTATAAATAATCCACTCATTCTGACACATCTTCCTTTACTGCAACAAACACAATATCTTCATTCTCTTCATCTTCTAATTCCTCATCTTTGACACCTTCATCAACTGCAACAAAACAGTTTCTCTGGTTTCCTCCTTTGAATTTCTTGAACCTCTCTGGTTTGTCCTTATTGTCACCATTAGGATAGTTTATAGCAATATGTCGTATCCGATTACAAGAAAAGCATTTCAAAAGGAAGCTTACCTCTATATTTACCGGTTCCTTTAGGAAGTTTCCTAGCAAGAAGAGCTTCAAATTCCATCAAGATCTCCTCATCATCCATTTCTCTGCTCTGTCTTGGTTCACCACTGGTGCACGCTTCTTTTCCTTTTCTGGATGGTATAGCAGAAGCTTTAAAAGTTGATTCAATCTTTTGAACACTGCCATCAAAACTATTTAGCTCATAGGCTGTCAACTTTGCAATGATGGAGTCTAGGGATACCTTAGTCTTGTCTATTGATCTCAACTCCTAAATAGCAACAACCCTTATTGCATAGACCAGTAATAAGGATCTCACAACTTTGCTTACCACGGTGGAATCTTCCATTTTACTGCCTCCACTCTTGATATCTCCAACAATAGTTTTGATTCTTATTCCATACTGTTGAATGGTCTCACCTTCAACCATCCACATGTCTTCAAACTTCCCTCTAAGGCTTTCTTCCTTAGCTTGTTTTGCATGCTCATCACCACCATAGATATTCTCAAGTGTGTCCCATACTTCTTTGGGATTATCTTTATCCTGGACATCAATAAACTCAATGTCAGATAAGTTGTTGATTAGGGCTTCCATGACTTGCCCATTCTCCTGTATTTCTCTCTTTTGATCATCGGTGAGAGTGCCAATAGGAATAACAAAAAAATTCTCAACATAGCTCCAGTGTTGAGCACCCATGCTTCTAATGTAAATCTTCATTATGTCCTTCCAAATTTTGAAGTTATCTCTGTTGAACTTTGGACCTTCTCTCTTCATCATTACAATAGGATCTTTCCCTCAAGTTGTTAAGCTTACAACACAAAGGACCTGGAGGATGCTCTGATATCAATTGATAACTCAATGATGAACAATAAGTACTAAACCGGTACTGAGAGGGGGGGGGCAAATTAGTATAGTCACAAAAACTTTTCCCGAACCGGTTTGACTGCAAACACTGTAAATGTCTGACAGACAGTAACACTGGTTTGAAATAGAGTGCAATCGGTAAAGCTAAGAATAACTGTGACAAGCATTAACCGGTTGATCACTTAGCTTTCCACTCAACTTAATACTACATTTCCATTTCACCCTAATGTGTAAGTAGGTAATCTATCATCAGAAATATAATAACAGCTAGCTTAGCATGTTTTACCTTCAGACACAAATCACTTAAATCATCACATGAAAAATACTACACATGACACACATATTTTTCATGTGGAAACCCAACTAGGAAAAACCACGGTGGGGATGAATACCCACAAGCTGCTTTTGAACTCTTTAGAAGTTCACTCTGTTAGGAGCCTATTCCAGTTAAAGAATATTACAACAGGTTCTGCTAGGAACCGATCCTATTAGGGATCACCCAGTTAAGGGATGGCTAAATACCCGGTTAAGGGTTAAACCCTGTTAGAGGTTACCTTGTTAGAGGATCTCAAGAACTTAATTAGTTTGAGTCACCTTGTTAAAGGATTTACAGCAAGCTGATTAAAGCTACCCGGTTAAGGGATTTTCCAACTGTTGAAGTGGTTAAAGATCAACAAGTATTACAATGATTTGATAATAGCACTCAATGCCTAATGCAGATCTGCTTAAGCTCCTTCCTTCTACACACACACAATATAGGAATCAAACCTCTTATCTCATCTGGTCTGGCAAGAATCACATACCTTTTCACTTAGATACACACACACCATTTGCCAACAACCTCAGAAAGAAACACAACATCGACCTTATAGGAAATAGATAGGTCAGTGTCATAAACCCTAAACCCTAAACATTTAGGTTAAGCAATTCAGGCGATTCAATCCTGGCCATTGAACACTTTGCATTTGAATACAAAAGTCTTGAACATATCTCAAGACATTCTCCATCGTTCATTCTTCACCGTTTTCATGGCGGCTTGTAACCCATCACACGTTCTCCACCGTTTATAGGGACTTCACACATTCCTGAGGTAGATAGGATCAATCTCCTTCATGCAAGATCCTTTACGCGCTCAAGCTGACATGGCAACATGATCGGATCTTCATTACAATGCTAACTCATCACACAATATCATCGGTTGAGTCACACAGGCTTGGAATACTTCAACCGGAAACCCTTAAGCTAAGACTACCAACCAGTAGTCATATCATGTTCAGTCCTCATAGAGAACATTCCATATGTCGGTTCACATTTCATCATACCAGTTCTCTTGGAAAAACATACCACTTCACCTATTGCTCAATATACCAATTTATATCACTATACCAGTTCACTTTGCCAACTATTTGGCTTCAATATACCTGTTCACTTCTTTGCACATATATCGGTTCACCACATTGACTAGTTCACATTTCAGCATATTGTCGGTTCACTCTTCAATCATATTGACATCAATGACAACATAATATCATCATGTCAACATACTCAGCACAAATTCCAACACCTTCATTACCACCACCATGATGACTTGACCTATATACATCCTTTCCTTTTCTTACTGGTGCATTAGATACAGATGCTTGGAAAGAAGATTCTTCTTTAGGTACACTATAATCAAAGCTATTCAACTCAAAATTAGTAAGCTTGCCTATCAAAGAATCAACTGTAACTTTATCTTTGCTAACTGACCTCAATTCCCGGATAGCAGATACTCTAATAGCATAAGCAGGCAATAAAGTTCTAAGCATTTTACTCACAATTGTGTCTTCTACAATGGTTCCACCAGCACATTTGATTCCTCCAACTACCTCTTTTATCCTTTGTCTGTACTGGGTGATGTTCTCACCTTCCATCATCTTCATGTCATCAAACTTGCCTCTTAAGCTTTTTTTCCTTAGCTTTTCGCATATGCTCATCTCCATCATAAATTAAATTTAACTTCTCCTAGACTTCATAAGTTGTTTCAAGACCATGGACATCAATATACTCATAATCAAAAAGTGTACTTACAATGGCTTCTAATGCTTGAATATTCTCCTACTACTCCTTAAGTTGATCTAGAGTCAGAGTACCAGTAGGAGTTGTGTACTTATTTTCAACATGCAACCAGAACTATGCCCCCATTCCTTTGATGTAGATCTTCATTTTGCCACTCCATATTTTGTAGTTGTCCTTTGTGAACTTAGGACCCTCCTTCTTCATCATCTTGGATCTTTACCTCAAGCAGTTAAGCTTCTGCACAAAGAGGACCTAATGCTTTGATACCAATTGTTATTATCAAGATCTGGTAACTATTAAGAGGGGGGGTGAATCAGTAGTTAAACAATTTCAAAAACACTTCAAAAACCAATACCAATAACTATTCAAACAGTCCTTTAAACTGATTTATCAACCACTCACATTAGTGTTCATCAATATGCATATAAAGTAAAGATACCAAATCCACACATGAATAATGCAATCGCCATATGAACACGAAGATTTTTCACGTGGAAACCCAAATGGGAAAAACAACAGTGGGAATTAGCACCCACAAAATATTTGCACTCTTTTAGAATGTGCCTGGTTAAGAGCAGACCCTGTTAGGAGTCACCCGGTCAAGGGTTTCACCCTAGCTCTATTAGGAGCTCTACCTTGTTAGGAGTAACCTTGCTAGAGTATTTTAAACTCAAGTTAATGAGCCACCCGGTGAAGGGATTTACAAATAAGACCTGTTAATGTCTACCCAATGATGAGATTTCAATCTGCTGCAACTGTTAGGGAACAACAGGGCAAATGATTTGATCACATCACTTCATTTCTTGTTAGTATAGATCCTTTTCAGCTCAACTCTGCTTCACACATGCAGACACTTCAATCTGGATCGACAACACACTCTTCTCAAAACCACCGACACTAAAACCCTTCTCAAACTAGCCCTAAATACATTTTCAAGTTAGGGTGGCTACAAGCCCAAATTACATCAAAAATATTACATTATAGATAATTACAAATCATTACAATAAATTTCAAAACAATTTCCATAGTTGAATGATCATCGCACATCGATTTGATAAGCAATCAAACCCTTGTCACATTCTACTAAACACTTCATTATTTCCAAGAAATTTGATCCTTGTACATGCTCAATCATCATCTTATCATTACACACAGATTCTGACATGTCATCATAAAGTTATGAACATGATAAGATCCACCGCCAAACCATAAATCATTACCGGTCAAAGATCTATCACCAATATGCATTCTTCATTGAGTTCATTATAGTCAATCATAACTCTCTCAATATATCAGATTTGTTGATGCAGTCTCAATCAAAGACTCATGCCAATATCATAAATATATGTTCCAAACCACAATACCTAACTCTTCACCAGTCATCCATACCAATCTTTTGATCATTGCATTGTTCCTACTTACCTTGTCAACCAGTTCCACTAGTTTCACTATCGGTTAGCCTATATCGATAGGTCTAGAAGAATTAGATGACTCAACAAACATGGTTTTCATCAATTACAACACAAATAAAGTCATCAAACAACTTAACATCATCACCATCAACAATCTCCTTCTTGATATCATATCAACTTTAATGTTCATCTTCTCATCATTAGTTATGTCAACAATATGCCAACACATCTGACTTATTGTGTAGACCCTTTGCAAATCAAAAGACTCCTCCTACTTTCACATAGAACTTATATGAAATATTTCTTCTCACAACTAAGCATAGACTTACATATTCAACTCATCATTTTCCATATAGGCACCAGTGAGTGCATTGAATCATGAAACAGACCCAACATATCTTGAAATAGTGTTGGTGTGGATGGCATTGATCACTGCATAATTTTTTATATTCATATTTTTGTATAACACCCCACTATTCCTTCGTAGCATTTGAAATCCTTCTCTAAATTACATCATGTTTGCAGGGGACATCATCGACATGACCTTTGTGAGAGAAATTCAAAGAAAGTACTCATTCAGCTTTGTCTATACAACCCTTTCTATGCAATTTTTACGTTCTCTCATGAACCAAGCTTATAACGGTGTATTGTATCCATTTGTAACAAGGAAAATACATCCCCATGATCATCACAAATCCATTATTTCCAACATTACACATTTTGCAAGCTTTTCTCTTGGTTGCCTTAGTTTGTTGCATCCTAAATCTCAATTTTACTTTGCCCTAATTCCTCCCTTTTCCTTCTACACTAGTATTTCTTTATCTCATTGTACCCTAAATTTTCATGTTCATCTTCCATTTTTTGTGGTGGAGGCGTCCCCCACTAGTCCACACTCTTTTCTTGGGTACTTTGAGAGTCATGTAGGGTGGCAGGGAGAGCTTTCCCCTCCCCCGCTATCATATGCCTTCATTTGCTCTGTTTTGGGAGATTTGTGGGGTAAAAGATTTAAAAGACTTTAAAAATATCTTTGTCTTCAATTTTTATTATGCCCCTCATGGGCCTTATAAATTTCCCATTCATTCATCTTATCTTTCATGGGACATTAGAAGGATTTCATTTTATTCTTTTTCTATGTTTGTTAGGAGCCTGCCACATTAGGAGTAATTAAATCACTTTCAAAATGATTTAAATAAATCTCTACTTTTAAACCATTAAAATTATTTCAATGCCTTTTACTAATAGCCTATTTTTTTTATTAAATCATTTTGAAATGATTTAATTAATTCCTCATTTCACACTACCATGCATTTAAATCATTTAAGTGATTTGAACACTTTCACCTATAATTTACATTGCTTTTACCAAAATGATTTCATATGTAATATTATTTAAATCAAAATTATTTAAATAATATATATTTCTTCAAATAAGCATTCATTGGTTCCACTGAGTCACAATTTTAGTCGAGTCCCTAGTCGGCGCAGCTAAAAAAATTATTTCTGCACAACTGACCCTGGGAAGTGCTCTGATACCTCAATTAAACACATTTTGAATTTAAAAAATTGAGCAAGTGATCATTTAATTTTAACATTTGATACCTCTTAACCTTGATCAAAACAACTTGAGTAGCCTCCAGAACTAATTTCAAAAACTAACCAAATCACCTCCCCAAGTTTTGAAAGTTGACACACTTTAAGAATGTCATACAGGGATTTTGGAACATCAAATGGATGGTCATTATGATGCTCAAGGTGAAATATTTTAATCCTCGGAGTTGACTACTCAAATTTTTCTAAAAGTACACTTTTAAAATTATTCTAAAACCCATTCAATAACTGCTTTGAAAAAATATTAAAATTTGGTTTTAAAACCTGCCACTTGGTTTTTGGAATCCAAAAACACTGGGAGGGGGGGTGAATCGGTGTTCTACCAGTAAATGAATTTTTGAAGTTAAATCTTATGAACCGATTAACAGTAAATAAAATTAAAGTGCATAAACCAAATAACACATAAAGAAGCACAACCATAACACCAATATTTCTAAGTGGAAACCCCTGCAAAGGGAAAAACCATGGTGGAGCTGATACCCACAATATCTATATACTTGATCAAGGTATACAAATATTACATAGAGGGGATTGCACATGCAATCAGGCCAACTTCCTAGAGCTCACTGCTCAAACATAAGTCTCACTGACCTACACAACATTACACAATGATTACAAATAAAAATGGACTTACAGATTGCATCTGAACATGCAGGGTAAGTTCCGGTTTATGCTCTGTCAACCCTCTATGAACCATTTTATAGATAATTTGTCCTGCCATGTTCTGCTACTGGTTGAGACCGTGCACATGAAATTGTGCACTAAAGCTTCCTCTTGTTGACCAAATCACATACCATTAATCTCTGGCTGATTCACAACCAAAATTGTATCACCATCATCATCAAATCCATTGCTAAAAGATCTCCCTTAAATACCCTTTATCTTTTCACCATGTCGGCCTTAATGAAGAAAATAAACTTGTCAGTTGTCGGATCACAAGGTATATCATGCATAATCCTGATGACCATGTCGGCCTTCACACGCTATCATAAATTCTTTCAAATATGTTACCAAGGTCCCAAAATATCTTAACCGGGTCCTAAACTTAACCAGGTTCCAAATTACATGTTATCGGTACCAAGACTAACCGGGTAATAAAAATAAGGCATAGTGTATATATCGGTTGACCCAATCAATGCAAAATGATAAGACAATGAATCCTGGTGAGAATTATCAACACATGGAGATGAGTTTCCATCAATGACAACCCTAAATACAATTTACCTTATCGGTTGAGTGTTAATTACCAACAATCTCCCCCTTTGGCATTGTTGGTGACACTCATGTGAAAAATGATACCATCACTGAATCTGCTCCCCCTGACCTGTACGTTCTGTTGGTATTTTGGTATGGTTTTGTCATTGATGTCAACACCTACTAAACACTTATCAACTCTGGCACTTTGGAGAATTGGCAACATTCACCGGCAAGCAAGTGACTCATGCATAGTCACCAGTATCTGGTATACCGGCAAGATATATTGATCATCGGCACTTGGAATGATATGGAAAACACTTGGTTATGTCGAAGACATTGTGTGGACACTTTGTCTTGGAGTTTTGTTTATTGGTACATTAGCATTTGCATATTTGTTGTTACCGGCAAATAGGTCCAGGTTACACCGGTAGGTTTGTCTTTTCCAGATCAGCATGGCATGCTATGGAGATGACTTATTATTGTTGTAAATGCATTAAGCCGCCATATTGAAGCGGTTATTGCATCGGGTATTAATTGATATGTAAATTAATTTTATTGTAATATCTTGTAGAGCCGACCTACTAAAATTGGTCTTAGGGTATGGTATAAATATAAGATCTTATTTGTAAGATCAAGAGTGGAATGCGAAAAAGGATTGTGTGAAGGTATATGCGAGAATAAGCAGAGCTATACACGCAAACATCATTTGAAGATAGAAGGAAGTTTTTTCTTGAAGACAATCAGAACTACACTGGTACTGAATCTAGCATATGAAGAGGCAAATTTTAGCAGTACATTCTTATTGGATTTAACCATCCAATTGTAGTCAGTGTGACTCCCATTTTGTGATTGAGCAATGAGCTCTAAGCACTTGGCCTTTCTGCATGTGCAGACCCCATTTATGTATACTTACTATCTGCAGTAGTAGCATCTGATTGTGGGTAAGGTTTCCCACCGTGGGTTTCCCCTTATAGGGTTTCCACGTACTAATATTGGTGTTATGTGTTGTGGATGACTTTGTCTTTATGTTTCATGCACTAATCCTTACCGGTATAGCAATTAACTGTTAAAACTATCTATCAGCATATTGAACTGATTTACCAATATTAAGCATTAAGTTGGTTAAGTTGTTTTTGGTTTGAATTTATTTGACAACTGATTCACCCCCCCCCCCCCCTCTCAGTTGTCTCTGAGACCTAGCAATTGGTATCAGATCCTAGTCCTCTTTTGCAAAAGTTTAATAGCTTGAGGAGATCCAATGTCTACTAACTATTTCAGGAAGGACAGTCCTAAAATTGATGGAACCAACTATGGCATATGGAAAATTAGAATGGAGACACATCTAAATTGCATTGGAAAGGACATCTAGGATGTTACAAAGAATGGTTATATTGTTCCTACTCAAAGTCAGCCCAATCCACCCAACTTGACTAAAGATGAGGAAAATGATTGCAAAGCAAGAGAAGCACTTTTGAGCACATTATCTGATCAACAAATCATGGGACTATCAGATAGGTCTACTACTAAAGCTATTTGGGATCATTTGGAAACACTGAATGAAGGAGATTCTAGAGTCAAAATTGCAAAACTTGAAAGCTTTTGGGTCAGGTATGAACATCTGAAAATGGAAGAAGATGAAAGGATTTATGATTTTATGGAAAGAGTAAATGAGATTGTTTTGGGTATTAAATGTTGTGGAGAAACCTTAAATGAGGATGAAATTGTTTCAAAAGTTTTAAGAGGATTGCCACCGACATATAAAATGAAAGTCACTGCTATAAATGAGTTAAGAACAATGCCTAATACATCAGTAACTACGGATACATTGATTGGGAAACTTTCAGCTTTTGAAATTGAATAATTTGGTCTTGTTGCTATTATAAAGATAGATTTGGCCTTTAAAGAATCAACATCATCTACTCCATCATTTGACAAATCTGATTGGAAAGCCTTTTATGCAAGAGAACTTGAAGAAAGCAGGAAAGAAAATGAAGAACTTGAAGCACTATTCGCAAGGAAAATGCCTAAAGGTCTAGTTGGAAGTAAGTATGAAGGTAAAGCACCCTTTAAATGTTTTAATTGTAATAAGATTGGTCATATGGCTTCAAGATGCTCTGATAGACATGCTAGACTAAGAGAAGAAGCTAGAAGAACATACAAGCCTAACCCTGAATATCAGAGATACATATTTAAGAAGAATAAAGACAAATCTTGTTACATTGTTGATGAAGGTGTGACTGATGATTCTGATGAGGATCTGGCAGACAATGGATGGGTTTTTGTTTCTATAACAGAAGATCAACCGGCACCTACCGCTCAACCGGTAGAATAGGCCTTGGCAGCTAAAGTTGAAGTAAAGGATGAATGGATCATTGATTCAGGATGCTCACATCATATGACAGGAGATAGAGGTAAATTCTTGAACTTTAAAGAATACAATGGAGGCTTAGTGAGATTTGGAGATAACAAAGCTTGTTTGATCAAAGGTAAGGGTACAATATCTCTTGATCATAAGCATAACACTGACAATGTCTACTATGTTGAAGGATTAAAGCATAATCTTTTGAGTGTTGGTCAGTTAGTTGAGAAATGATTTCGGTTACAATTCAAAAATGGAAAATGCAAAATCATGAATAGAACTGGTTTGGAAATTGCAACCGATAATCAAAATAGAGGTAATATCTTTCATTTGAATAACAGTGAAAAGACATGCTTAATTGCACATATTGATGAAAGTTGGTTATGGCATAAGAGACTCTGTCATGTAAACTTTGATTGCATGGTGAAAATCAGTAATATTAAGGTAGTTAGAGATTTACCTAAAATCGTCAAACCTCACAATATAGTATGTAAGGAATGTCAATTTGGAAAACAAGTTAGAGCTAGTTTCAAAAGTATTCCAGAAAAATCCAATAATGCTCTTGATTTAATTCACACTGATTTATGTGGTCCAGATAGAACTAAAAGCTTACAAGGTGATAGATATTTCATGCTAATCATTGATGACTATTCTAGAATGTGTTGGGTTACTTTTCTCAGAGAAAAATCAGAAGCACTTGGAAAGTTCAAACTGTTCAAAGCAATGGTAGAAAATGAAACCGGTAAGAAAATCAAATGTCTAAGATCATATCAAGGAGGAGAATTTACATCTAAGGAATTTAATACATTCTGTGAAGTAAATGGAATCAGAAGATAGCTATCAGCACCTCAAACAACACAGTAGAATGGAGTTGTTGAAAGGAAAAATAGAACTATCTTGGATGCAGCAAGAAGTATGTTATTAGAAGCAAACCTACCACATGTATATTGGAAAGAGGTAGTCAGTACAGCGGTCTATACATTCAACAAAGTTCACATCAAAGGTGAAACTGGTAAGACCCCTCATGAACTATGGTTTGGTATTACTCCTACTCTTAAATATTTCAAAATTTTTGGAAGTAAATGTTATATCAGAAGAGATGAGTATATTGGCAAATTTGATCCTAGAAGTGATGAAGGAATATTTCTTGGTTATTCATCTAAAAGAAAGGCATATAGATGTTTTAACAAAAGATTGCAAAAAATTGTTGAAAGTACAAATGTAAAGATTGATGAACAATTCAGAGGAACTTCAAGGTATATAGACTCTAAACCGGCAACAAAAATTTTGACAAATGAACCTACACTGAATCCACCGGTATAGAATGAACATCCAGTTACCCCGGTATCATCTGAGGATTCCACAGTAACAAAGGAACAGCAGCAAACAAAGACACCCCGGTATGTAAGACTGAATCATTCTTAAGATCAGATAATTGGAAACAAGTTTAAAGGAGTTATGACAAGAGGAAGATTGGCAAATGAAGAGGTATGTCTTATTTTTCAAATTGAACCATCATCAATTAATGAGGCATGTGAAGATAAATTTTGGATTAAAGCTATGGAAGAAGAATTAGAACAAATTGAGAAAAATAACACTTGGACATTAGTTCCCCAGCCTAAAGATAAAAATGTAATTGGAACCAAATGGGTATTCAGAAACAAACTTAATGAAGATGGTAAGGTTATCAGAAATAAAGCAAGACTAGTGTGTAAGGGATATTCTCAGAAAGAAGGAATTGATTACAATGAAACCTTTGCACCGGTAGCTAGAATTGAGGTAGTCAGATTATTTTTGGCTTTTGCAGCACATAAGAACTACAAAGTATATCAAATGGATATTAAATGTGCATTTTTGAATAGAGATCTTGAAGAAGAATTTTACACTGAACAACCTGATGGATTCTCTTTGACAGATAACAAAGATATGGTTTGCAGGTTAAGAAAAGCTTTGTATGGATTGAAGCAAGCTCCAAGAGCTTGGTATGCAAGATTGGATAAGTATCTTTTGAAGATTGGTTTTTCTAAAGGTAATGCAGACAGCAATTTATACTATAAAGTGACTAATGATGACATCCTGGTTATAGAAGTATTTGTTGATGATATAATCTTTGGAGGAGAAGATGGATTATGTAAAGAATTTTCTATTAAAATGCAACAAGAATTTGAAATGTCTGTGATTGGAGAAATAAAATTCTTTTTAGGATTGCAGATTTCATAGACTGATAAAGGTATATTCTTGAGTCAATCCAAGTACTTAAAAGAGTTACTAAAGAAATTTGAGATGGAGAACTCTAAACCGGTAAGCACACCTATGACCACAAATGACAAATTATCACTAAGGGATGAATCTACACCTGTTAATCCAACTAGATACAAAACTATGATAGGAGGTTATTGTATTTGACACAAACTAGACTTAATATTATGAATGCAGTATGTACTGTTTCAAGATTTCAAAGTAATCTTAGAGAAAATCATGAATCGACAGTAAAAAGGATTTTTCGGTACTTACAAGGTACTATAAATCTTGGATTATGGTATCCTAGAGATGAAAACTTTGAATTATGTGCATACACATATGCAAATTGGGCAGGAGATGTGGATGATAGAAAAAGCACCACCGGTGGAGCATTCTTTCTTGGAAATAAACTAGTTTCTTGGTTGAGTAAGAAACAAAGTTGTACATCTTTATCAATAGCAAAATCAGAATATGTTGCAGCAGCAACTAACTGTACATAGGTACTATGGCTCAAGAAAATGTTGAAGGACATAAAGGTAAAATGCAAGGAACCTATTACTATCTATTGTGATAATACTACAGCAATTGATATATCTAAGAATCCGGTATTACATTCCAAAACCAAACATGTTTCTATCAAACTGAATTTTCTAAGGGAAAATGTTGAAGCAAAGGAAATAAAACTAGTTTATGTGAATACTAAAGAGTAGATTGTAGATATCTTTACTAAACCTCTGCCTAAGGAGACTTTTGAATATCTCAGAGATCAGCTTGGGGTCATACCCCCACCAGTAGACTTAGGAAGTTGATGATTATCATCAACTGGCAGAATTAACAAAGAAATCTTTTATTCCATCTTTGATGGGAAGCTACTTCTCAGGGGGAGTAGTTGGTATACTAAATTGATTGGTATTTTGTATATGAACTTGGCTTGGTAAGAACTTTGGCATTTGATATCAAAGGGGGAGAGATTGGTAAGGAAAAACACAAGGAAAACACATGTTGCTCCCAGAGGGAGAGATTGTTGTTGGAAGAGATTACTACTCTCTGTATCTGTATTTTGATTTCGAAGATTGTTGGTTTTTGGGTATTTGGCATTTTTGTTATGGCACTTTGATGGTTTTTCCATCTTGTGTTGCCATCAATGCCAAAGGGGGAGATTGTTGGTATTTTGGTATGGTTTTATCATTGATGTCAACACCTACTAAACACTTATCAACTCTAGCACTTTGGAGAATCAGTAACATTCCTCGGCAAGCAAGTGACTCATGCACAGTCACCGGTATCTGGTACACTGGCAAGATATAATGATCACCGGCACTTGGAATGATATGGAAAACACTTGGTTATGTCGAAGACATTGTGTGGACACTTTGTCTTGGAGTTTTGTTTATTGGTACATTAGCATTTACATATTTGTTGTTACCGTCAAATAGGTCCAGGTTACACCGGTAGGTTTATCTTTTCTAGATCAGCATGGCATGCTATGGAGATGACTTATTATTGTTGTAAATGCATTAAGCCGACATATTGAATCGGTTATTGCATCGGGTATTAATTGATATGTAAATTAATTTTATTTTAATATCTTGTAGAGTCGACCTAATAAAATTGGTCTTAGGGTATGGTATAAATATAAGATCTTATTTGTAAGATCAAGAGTGGAATGTGAAAAAGGATTGTGTGAAGGTATATGCGAGAATAAGCAGAGCTATACATGCAGACATCATTTGAAGATTGAAGGAAGGTTTTTCTTAAAGACAATTAGAACTACACTGGTACTGAATCCAGCATATGAAGATGCAAATTTTAGCAGTACTTTCTTATTGGATTTAACCATCCAATTGTAGTCAGTGTGACTCCCATTTTGTGATTGAGCAGTGAGCTCTAGGTGCTTGGCCTTTCTGCATGTGCAGACCCCATTTATGTACACTTACTATCTATAGTAGTATCATCTGATTGTGGGTATGGTTTCCCACCGTGTTTTTTCCCCTTACAGGGTTTCCATGTACTAATATTGGTGTTATGTGTTGTGGATGAATTTGTCTTTATGTTTCATGCACTAATCCTTACTGGTATAGCAATTAACTATTAAAACTATCTACCGGCATATTGAACTGATTTACCAGTATTAAGCATTAAGTTGGTTAAGTTGTTTTTGGTTTGAATTTATTTGACAACTGATTCACCCCCCCCCCTCTTAGTTGTCTCTGAGACCTAACACGTTCATGCTGCTATATACATCAGATATACTCCCCCTATGATATATATACATTTTTCACTATACTCCTCCCCCTTTGACATCAATAACAAAGCAGGTTGCCCACCAATAATGTTGTACATATATATACACATATAGGTTCTATACAAGTTTTAAAATGTCAACATACATAGTCTTCAAAAATGAGAAGTGTGTGTCCCAACCCTACTTAAGAGAATCAAGAATGGAGGTGAATCCATTCAAGAGACTGGCATAGTATTCAATAGCCTTTGATTCTATGGGATCCTCCTTTTGCATATTGGATATACACTCAGTCTTGTGAAATAATAAGTTATCAAGTCGAGGACCTATTAAATTCTAGAGCTCAGTTGCTCACTTTATTATGTTGTCCCTTTCCTTCTCTAACCTCAAAATTTGATCCATGACCACCAAAATTGGACCATCTAAAGAACTTGTTAGGTTCACTACCGAGTTATAAGAATTAGAAATTTAAATTAAATTATCCTTACAGTCTGAAATTTGCTTGTCTAAGTGAGCACTACACTTAGAAAAATCTAGACAAGACTTATAAACCTTTCCTCCTTCAACCAATGTTGCATCAATGCACTGTAGGCATGTTTGAAGTTTACCCTTCTTCGATGCAATCATTTGCAAAAATGTTTGTTTTTGGGCTTCTACAAATTTATTCTTTGCCTTGGTTATTGAAAGTTTAACCAAAGAATCATATTGTTTAGGAATAAAATCAATAATCTCCTTCAATTTACCAAATCATCTTGCGCTCTCTTGTGCCTGGAAATCAGGTACTAACTAGTTCAAAACTTCAAAAGTATTCTAAATTAATTCCTTATCCTTTGATTCCTCCTGGGCCAATTCCTGTGTAGCTTGATCCTGGAGGGCTGCAATGGCCAAAATTTTCTCTATCGGAGACATCATGTGATAAGGTTTGTCAAAACTAATAGAAAATTATGGCATATTCCCTTTGGCTAATAATGATGTGTCAATTTCCAAGTTGGAGGGGAAATCTATAATAGTTTCTTTGCCTTTGTCTGGCAATGATTTATTCTTTGTATCTTGTATTTCTTGTGCACCGATGGCTTCGCCACTTGGTAGCTTATTTTGTTCAGATGCATCCTCAGAAACTTCATTATCAGTAACTTTATCCTTTATAATATTATCCTCTGTATCATGTACATTTTTTGCTGAAGGATTCTGAGTATCCTCAGTTCCAAAATTGAACTCACTAACCAGTTCAGTAGTAACTGGTGGAGTGCTAATGATGCAGAGCATACTGGAAAACCAATCACAACTCTAAGATCATGCTGATACATCCATATTTTCATCACGAGAAAAAATCATTAGAGGCATATTTCATCATACTTCAATAATCAATCAATCAAGAAAACATAAACTCAATATAGGTATCAAACTTGCCAACTTCTTGTCCCCTTGGATATACCTGTACACGGAGGATTATAACTTTCCAACCATATAAAAACACCTTCATCCCTTCAGTCAAACCCTGAATAACTAGATTAAAAACAACATATCCAAATATTATCCATATCCAACGGTTCAATTAAAAGTTATGGCCACTGCATTGAGACCCATTTCTGTTGTCCCCAAACAAAGCATGTGCATGCCCAATCTACCTAGGGCATCAAATATCTTTCAAAAAAACAAACCCAAATTATCCCAAAATAATTTCATATGAACCCTTTATAGATTTACTTTCATAATATTTAATCCATTAAATTTTCTAATGGTTTAATCATTAGATAAAGATAAATCATTGTCTGTAACTCCATTGAAGACAGTTTAAAACCAATTTTCACCAAAATCTTCATAACTTCCATAAATATAAACAAAAACATCTCAGACCAAAAGGAAAAGAAAGAGGATTCACATATATTTCCAATAAATCTATTTAAAGTTCATAATTATTTCATATGATTCTATATCATACGCCGCAACATGACTGTTCTCAGGAAACCTCAAATCTGCAATCAACAACTTTCACCAAAAATTCCATAACTTATTCATTTCTAAAGATAATCACTCCAAACCAAAATAAAAATAAAGTTAATTCACATATATAACTATCCATTATATATATACAAAAAATTTCTAGGCCATACATGGTCGTACAAGGCCTGGAACCAACATAAAAACTGGAAAGCCAATCAAAATGACAATAGTAGAATGCGCCAAAATGTATCAAAATGTTCTCCTTTCTTCCCTTTCTTCCCTTTCTAGTTTGGAATGACCATAAAATTAATTTGTATAGACTCTTGGTCAGTTTTTACCTTACAACTACCTCTCATAACCAACGTTTAACCCCTTTTGCAACTTTGCTTGACAACATTTTGTTCTCAAGTTGACAACTTTTACACTTTTGCACAAATGACTTCATGGCTTTATAAAAACCTTCAATACATGTCCAAATTATCATTTAACAATATTATACATGATTATTACCATTTCAAGGGTCATTTCATAATTTTTAACCCATTTGACCAATTAAGACATTAACTAGGACAATTTGACAACTTTTTATAAATGGCTCTAATTAGCCTTACATATTGATTAACCACGACTTAAAATGAACATAAAAACTCAAATGTGATTGAATTTACTCATGAATTGTATTTTATCTTCTTGTAGCCTCTTGGTGCTTAGGTACTCCTGCACCAGCTAACCGATGGATCTATATTTACATTTTGTTCATTTGCTTTTGTCAGTTCCTTATTGTTAGAAAGTTCTGAAACCGAGAGAAAACTAAGAGGGGGGTGAATCAGTTTTCTCACAAGTATAGAAGTTAATGCAAATTATAAGATTTATACTAGAGCACAACATAATGAAAGATAAAGCATGAGAGCACTAAACACATGACACCAATATTTTGACGTGAAAAACCCGGTAAAGGAAAAAACCACGGTGGGAAACCCTACCCACAATCAAATAATACTTTTGTAGCAGTATGTGAAATAATTACAATGGGGATTGCACTTGCAATCAAGCCAATAGCCTAGAGCTCACTGCTCATCACAAAAAGAGAAGTCTCACTGACTTACAAAACATTGGACTACAATCCAAATAAAATGAACTATGAAAGTAGCATCTACTAATGCTTGATACAATTCTGATTAAGAATAGATGTTTGCCCTACAACACCAAAACCTTCTCAACCCTTCACTAAAAGATATGACTTTATTCACACATAAGCCTTTCTCTGATAATGCAAACATAAACATCAATCCCATAACCATACCCAACTACATGAATAAGTCACCTATAAATACAAATCATCAACCTTATTGATAAGGTCAGCTAAACCCTAAACCCATAATTACAAAAATTACATCACGCAATACCACTAGACCAATATTATGATTTACATTACATAGCATGGACCTAATTCAAAGTCTCAAATAATTACATACGCCAAAAATTTTGCTAAGACCAAAATCCAACACATTTCACCAACTGGTAGAAACCTTCAGTGCAATAACACAAAAAGTTTAACCGGATCCAAATAGGACCATCATAACAGCATGCCAGCCAATGCAAAGCCACCAAACAATTAGGAAATGATCAAGAAGCACCTTCAGCATGATAGAAACTGTTTCCATTAGCCGAACCAAAATCATCTAACCAAATCATCAAAATCGCTAACCAATAAAGCTAACCGACACCAAGAAATATCAACCGGGAACATAAGCGATAGCTACCGGAGCACCAAATCATGAACCAATAGAATATGGAAAGCATATAACCATCCTGAATAAGCATCCAAAATTGAATCCAAGGATCTGATCATACCGGATTAGAATCGTAGCCAAAACTAATATAAATACCAAGTCTAACCGGGATAGGTCCCACCAGGATAGAAAAACCATATCCAACCGGGATAAAATGTTGACATTAATGACAACACTTAACCAAATCTATCATATGCCAACACTTATCCCCTGGTAATTGAATATTTTATGATTGAACAAAACTGGGGCTCAACTCATATCCTAGACTTAAAAGAATTCTGACCCAAATATCAATTGTCTCTTTCCGAATTTCCTCAAATTTCTCTAACATTAGGTTATTTATCCAGTGTTTAGGATTGAATTCTGATGAACCTGTCTTATTGATTAAATCTGCTATCTGGATAAGCGCACCAAGTTGTGGTACCAAAAAGGTGTCACTTTTTATCTTTTCATAAAAATGCATCATTGGCATGAAACATTCGTCCAAACCTATGGGTTGGATGCCCAAGGAAAATCCAACCCAAAGGGTTAGTATTCTCCCAAGCAAACCATTTGGTGAGTGCCAAATATGGTGGTCTCCCTATTTGGTGCTCACCAAATGCAACATTTTGAATTTTCACATTTGGCAAGTCAATTTTTTGCATTTGGCGCATGCTAAATGTTTTGCATTGTCTAATATGAAGGTTTTGTGAGTGTGTAGATTTTCCAATCTAGGCATAAGTTATATCCACCCCTGAAGGAGAATATAAACATTAAATATAACATTTAAGTATAGCTCTATAAGACTTATAATGTAGATTCTAGTTTTTAGAGGATCATATAAAATTTTAGACAGTCAAATTTCAGTAATCAGCATGTCAAATTTCAATAATTAGCATGTTCCTAGTAGCATTATTTAGCTATGTATCTCACTCTCTTTATCTTCCCCAAACTCTAGACCTATCTCTTTCCCTTTCTTGTCTCTCTCACTTCTCTATCCTTGACTCTCTCCCTCTCTCTTCTCTCTCACTCTCTTATTGTTTCTCTCCCCTCCCACTCCTTTCTCTTGGTCACTACCTATCCCTTTTATCCTCTCTCTCTACATATCTAGCATTGTCCCTCCCTCCCTATTTACCTCACTGTCTCTCCCTCCCTATATTATTACCCACCTTTCTTTCCCCCTCTAGGTTTCTCACTTATCTAATTTTCCACCCTCTAGTTCTCTCCCTCCCTCTCCACCTTTCTCTCCCTTCTGCTTACCTCTATCTATTTATGCACTCTCTCCCTCTCTTCTCTCTCTCTCTCCAAACCTATCTATCTCCTCATTCTCTACGTCTCTCACTTCTTCCATGTCTACCTCTCTATCCATCTCCTCTTACTCATCTCTTTTTTCTTCTATCTCTTATATTCTCCCTCCCTCCCCTCTCCAAGTCTCTACCTTCCTTTCTTTCTCTCTCCCTCTCACACTCTCTCATATTCTCTCTTCCTTTGTTATTCTCTATCTTCATTGTCTAGGTCATTACCTCTCCATCCCACCCTCTCTCCCCTCTCTAGGTTTCTCCCTCCCTTCCTCTCCACCTATCTACCTCTGCATATAGGTCTTGTTACCCGCCTCTCTTTATCCCCCTCTATCTATCTCACTCATCTCTAGCCATCTAGGTCTCTCACCTATCTATATGACCCCTCTATAGTTCTCTTTGTCCCTCTCTACTTCTCTCTCCCTCCTCCTTAACCCTATCCCTTTATGAACTCCCTCCTTTTCTCTTCCTCTCCTAACCTCTTTATCTCCTCCTTCCATAGGTCTCTCACTCCCTCCATGTCTACCTCTCCATCCATCCCCTCTTACTCCTCTCCTTGTTCTTCCATATCTTCTCTTCTCCCTCCCTCTCCTTTCTAGGTTTCTCCCTTCATTTCTTCCCCTCTCCCTCTCTACCTCCCAATCCATACATACCCCCATATATATCTCACTCCCCCACTTTTTAATTCTCTCTTCCTCTTTTATTCTCTCTCTCTACATTCTAGGTCATCAACTCTCTCTCACCTCGCTAGGTTTATCACTTCCTTCTTCTCCACCTATCTACCTTTGCATCATGTCTCATTACTCACCTCTCTAGGTTTATCACTATCTATCTCATTCCTCTCTCTTGTCATCTAGGTCTCTCATCTCTCTTTCCCAATATAGTTCTCTCACCTATCTATTTGTCCCCTCTCTAGTTCTCTCCCTATATCTCCCTCCCCCTTTACCCCTATTTATTTTTTAACTCTCTCCTCCTCTTCTCTCTTTCCTCCCACCTCTCTATATTCTCCTTCCCCAGGTCTTGTAGTCCCTCCATGTCTACCTCTCCCTCAATCCCCTCATACTCTTTATTCTTTCATCTCTTCTCTTATCTCTCCCTCCCATTTATAGGCATCTCCATTCTTTTCTTCCCCTCTCCCTCTTTATCTCCCTCTCCCTCCTTATCCCCATCTCTCTCTCCCTTCCCTACTAATTCTTATTCTCTCTTTATCGTCTACATCATCATCTTTCCATCACACCCTCTCTACCCATCTCTACGTTTCTCCCTCATTCCCTCTCCACTTCTCTACATCTCCATCCATATCTCATTACCAACCTCTCTCTATCCCCCTCCATGTATCTCAATGCTCTCTCTCTTACCGTATCTAGTTCTCACACCTCTCTCCCCCTCTAGGTATATTATATCTCTATATAACCCATCTAGGTATGTGCATGAGCATGATGGTCCATATGACCCCTTAGGAAACCATTACTATATATCTTAGGACACCATATGACCTCTTATGACAACATATGGTGTCTTTACAAGTCATATGGTGTGCTAAGGGGTCATATGGTGTCGTTACGTGTCATATGATGTTCTAAGGGGTCATATGGTGTTATATGACCCGTTAGGATACCATATGATCTCTTAAAACATCATATGAGCCCTAATGACACCATATGGTGTCCTAAGGGGTCATTTGGTGTTTTATGACCCCTAAGGACATCATATGACCTCTTAGGACACCATATGACCCCTAATGACACCATATGACCCATAACGACACCATATAGTGTCCTAAGGGGTCATATGGTCTTCTATGACCCCTTATGACACCATATGGTGTCCTTATGGGTCATATGGTGTCTTAAGGGGTCATATGGTGTCGTTAAGGGTCATATGGTGCCTTTTGGGGTCATATGGTGCCCTAATTGGTCATAGAATGCCATATGACCCCTTAGGACACCATATGATCCCTAACGACACCATATAGCCCCTTAGGATACCATATGACCCCTAACAATACCATATTGTGTATTGAGTGGTCATATGGTGTCACAAGTGGTCATGTCATGTACTAGGATGTTAAAATGGGTCCTATGGTGTCCTAGGGGGTCATAAAATACCATATGACCCCTCAGGGCACCATATGACCCCTTAGGACACCATATGGTGTCGCTAGGGGTCATATGGTTTCCTAAGGGGTCATATGGTGTCCTAAGGGGTCATATGATGTCCTTAGGGGTCATAAAACACCAAATGACCCCTTAGGACACCATATGGTGTCGTTAGGCCTCATATGGTCTTCTAAGAGATCATATGGTATCCTAAGGGGTCATAGAACCCCTTAGGACACCATATGACCCCTAACGACACCATATGGTGTCTTTAGGGGTCATATGGTGTCCTAAGGGGTCATGTGGTGTCATTACAGATCATATAGTGTCCTAAGGGGTCATATGGTATTCTAGGGTCACCATATAACCCCTCAGGATACCATATGATCCCTAATGACACCATATGACCCCTTAGGACACCATATGACCCCTAACAACACCATATTGTGTCATGAGGGATCATATGGTGTCACAAGTGGTTATGTCATGTACTAGGATGTTAAAAGGGGTCATATGGTGTCCTAGGGGGTCATAGAACACCATATGACCCCTAAAGACACCATATGGTGTCGTTAGGGGTCATATGGTGTCCTAAGGGGTCATATGGTGTCATAAGGGGTCATATGGTGTTCTATGACCTCTTCGGACACCATACGAGCCCTAAGACCACCATATGGTGTCCTAAGGGGTTATATGGTGTCGTTAGGGGTCATATGGTGTCGTTAGGGGTCATATTATGTCCTAAGGGGTCATATGGTGTTCTATGACCCCTTAGGATACTATATGACCCCTAACGACCCCATATGGTGTCCTAAGGGGTCATATGGTGTCCTTGGGGGTCATATGGTATTCTATGACCCCTTAGGACATGTCATATGGTGTCATAGGGTCATATGACATTTAATGACCCCTTAGGATACCGTATGATACCTAACGTCACCATATGGTGTCCTAAGGGGTCATATGATTTGCTAAGTGGTCATATGGTGTCCTAAGGGGTTATATGGTGTTCTATGACCTTTTAGGACATGATATGACCCCATTCAACACCATATAATCCCTAACAATACCATATGGTGTCCTAAGGGGTCATATGGTGTTCTATGACCCCTTGGGACACCATATGAGCCCTCAGGACACCACATGACCCCTAAAAACACCATATGGTGTCCTAAGTGGTCATATGGCATTCTATGTGCCCTTAGGACACCATATGACCCCTCACGACACCATATGGTATCCTAAGGGGTCATATGGTGTCCTAAGGGATCATAGAACAGCATATGACTCCTTAGGACACCATATGACCCCTAACGACATCAGATGACCCCTTAGGACACCATATGGTGTCATTAGGGGTCATATGGTGTCCTAAGGGGTCATATGGACTTAGGACACCATATGACCCCATAGGACACCATATAGTGTCCTTAGGGGTCATATTTTGTCCTAAGGGGTCATAGAACACCATATAACCCCTTTGGACACTGTATGATCCCTTAGGACACCATATGACCCGTAAAGACACCATATGGTATCGTTATGGGTCATATGGTGTTCTAATGGGTCATAGAATACCATATGACCCCTAACGACAACATATGAAATGTCCTAAATGGTCATATGGTGTCTTAAGGGATCATAGAACACCATATGACCCTAAGGAGACCTTATGACCCCTAAGGACACCATATGATCCCTTAGGACACAATATGACCCCTAACAACACCATATGACCCCTAATGACACCATATGACCCCTCAAGACACCATATGGTGATCTTAGGGGTCATATGGTGTCCTAAGGGGTCATATGGTATTCTATGACCCATTAGAATGCCATATGACCCCTTAGGATACCATAAGACCCCTAAGACCACCATATGGTATCTTGAGGGGTCATATGATGTCGTTAGGGGTCATATTGTATCCTAAGGGGTCATATGGTGTTCTATGACCCCTTAGGACACCATATGACCCCTAACGACACCATATGGTGTCCTAAGGGGTCATATGGTGTCCTTAGGGGTCATATGGTGTCCTTAGGGGTCATATGGTGTTCTATGACCCCTTAAGACACCATATGACTCCTTAGGACATGTCATGTGGTGTTATAAGGGGTCATATGGTGTCCTAAGGGATCATATGGTATTCTATGATCCCATAGGACACCATATGACCCCTAACGTCACCATATGATGTCCTAAGGAGTCATATGATTTCCTAAGGGGTAATATGGTGTCCTAAGGGGTCATATGGTGTCATAAGGGGTCATATGGTGTGCTATGACCCCTTAGGACACCATATGACCCCTAAGACCACCATATGGTGTCATTAAGGGTCATATGGTGTCATTAGGGATCATATTGTGTCCTAAGGGGTCATATAGTATTATATGGCCCCTTAGGATACCATATGACCCCTAACGTTGTCATATGGTGTCCTAAGGGGTCATGTGATTTCCTATAGGGTCATATGGTGTCCTAAGGGGTCATATGATGTTTAATGACCCCTCAGGATACCATATGACCCCTAATGACAATATATGGTGTCCTAAGGGGTCATGTGGTGTTCTTTAACTCCTTGGGACACCATATGATCCCTTAGGACACCATATGACCCCTAAAAACACCATATGGTGTCTTAAGGGGTAATATGGTGTTCCATGTCCCCTTAGGACGCCATATTATCCCATATGACACCATGTGATCCCTCACAACACCATATGGTGTTCTAAGGGGTCATAGACCACCATATGACTCCTTAGGACACCATATGACCCCTAACGACATCAAATGACCCCTTAGGACACCATATGGTGTCGTTCGGGGTCATATGGTGTCATAAGAGGTCATAGAAGACCATATGACCCCTTAGGACACCATATAGTGTCCTTAGGGGTCATATGGTGTCCTAAGAGGTCAGATGGTGTGTTAAGGGGTCATAGAACACCATATAACCCCTTAGGACATCGTATGATCCCTTAAGACACCATATGACCCTTAACGACACCATAATGGGTCATAGAATACCATATGACCCCTTAGGACACCATATGACCCCTAACGACACCATATGACATGTGCTAAGGGGTCATATGGTGTCTTAAGTGGTCATAGAACACCATATGACCCCTAAGGACACCATATGACCCCTTAAGACACAATATGGTGTCCTAAGGGCTCATAGAACACCATATGACCCCTTAGGACATAATATGACCCCTAACGACACCATATGGTGGTCTCAGGGGTCATATGGTGTCCTAAGGGGTCAAAGACCACCATATGACCCCTTATGACACCATATGACCCCTTAGGACACCATATGACCCCTAACGACATTATATGGTGTCGTTAGGGCTCATATGGTGTCTTAAGGGGTCATATGGCATCCTAATGGGTCATAGAATATCATATAACCCCTTAGGACATCATTGATAGTTCTGATACTTAATGTTAAGTATAGATGCCAAGCTAATAAGATGAGAGGGGGGGTGAATCATACAAACTTAATCTTCCATAAAAACAACAGATTCAACCTCGGTAACATATACTTCAGCAATATAACCAAAACTGCTAAACATGCAAACTCAAAAGCATATAAACATCATAACACCAGATTTAACGTGGAAACCCAAATAGGGAAAAACCACTGTGGGATTTCAGACCCACTAAGAAATATACTCTTCTAGAGTATGCTCGGTTAAAAGCAAATCCACTTTGTACCAATTACATTTTTGTCCTTCAGTCTTGGGACCAGTGTCCATGTTTCATTCTTCTTGATTTGATCAATCTCTTCTGTCATAGCATTTATCCAATCTTCATTGTTAAATGCCTCTTTCACTATTCTCGGTTCAAATTCAGATATCAAACATGTGTTTTGTCTCAGTTTGTTCCTTGTCATCACTGGATCATCCCTATCTCCTATAATCTAACTTGATGCATGATATCTTCTGACATACTTGGCTAATACAGGCTCGGTAGGCTCTGTATGATCTTCTTCATCACTCGATAACTGAATATTCTCTTCATTTCCTTCTACAGTTTTCTCGGTATGACTTGTCGGTTGAACATAGACAAATTCATCATAATCTTCTGGTTCTTTGGAATTTCCTTCATCATTTCTTTCTGCAAATTCATCAATTTTCACATTTGCACTTTCTACTATTTTGTTAGATGATTTGATTAGACATTTAAATGCTTTACTTCTAGAAGAATTGTAGACACCCAAAATTGTCCAGTCTAATTAAATAAATATTTTATTTATTTAATTACTTTAGCCTAATTCTTCTATTAATTAAATAAATCTTTATTTATTTAATTAATTCATTTATCCTCTTCTAGCCTTATTTCTCATTTAAATAAATACATTTATTTACTTAAATTATCATTTTCCTAAATTAAATAAATATCTTATTTATTGATTATCCCACTTCTTCTATTAATTAAATAAATCTTTATTTATTTAATCAATTCATTAACCTTTTCTACCCATGACACATGTCATTCATCTCTTAATTCCTACACTACCTACCCCTTTCACTATTTTATTATTTCTTTTACCTACCCTCTAATCATAGCCGACCTCCTTTTACACCTCTCAATCTTATCCCTCCATTTCATATAGTGTCTTCTATATAAGGAGATGCTTCCTTCATTATCAAACCCTAATGATGCATCCTAATGACCTAATTACTTGATCACTTGACTAACGATGATCCTACTTGCAACCACATTCCGTTCTTTGTTGAGCTCTTGTGCACATAAAATCTGAGAGCAAATATATCAAGCAAGATCAATGGAGATAGGAAGAATGGAGATCAAAACCCTATTGGACATGTGATGGTATAATCTTTGTGATTTCATTTGATTTGCATTGTCTTAGGTAATCTTCATATGTTATGGTGGATCTTTGTTGTTGTTAGGCTAGGGTTTTGTGGTTGAATTCATTTAGCCTTTCAATATTGTTATTATTGTTATCCATTTTCAACATATACAAGAATAACCAAGAAATGTTCCTTCTTCACTTTTCTGATCAAACTTGCCATTTCTATCATCTTTGTGTACATAGCATCTACTTCCAAAGATTTTAAAATAACTTACATTAGGTTTCTTGTCATACCAGATTTCATATGGTGTCTTCAAAGTTCCTTTCTTTAGTTGTACTCGGTTCAGGGTGTAAACTGTTGTGCTTATTGCTTCTCTCCAAAATGTTTGTGGCACTTTCTTTTCAATCATCAGGGTTCTGGGACAATCCACAATAGATCTATTTCTTCTCTCAGCAATTCCATTTTGTTGTGAAGTTCTTGATGCAAAGACTTGTCTTTTTATACCATGATCATTGTAGAATAAGTTGAACTCATCATATGTGAACTCTCCTCCTCTATCTGATCTAAGACATTTCAGTTGTCTTCCTATTTCATTTTCAACTCTTGCCTTGTACCATTTAAACATTTGAAAAGCTTCTGATTTTTCTTTTAAAAACATAATTGACATCATCCTTGAATAATAGTCCACAAATAATATGAAATATTTATCACCATAATAACTTTGAACTTTCATAGGACCACAAAGATCAGTGTGCACAAGATCTAAAATTCCCTTAGAAGTGTAGGACTTACTTGTAAAGCTTTATCTTGTCATTTTACCCATCTGGCATCCTCGGCACATAGCATTCTCAGGTTTTTCAAGACTCGATAGACCTCTTACTCGGTGCTTCTTGCTTATTTTGATCAGATTATCAAAATTTACATGACAAAACCTTTTATGCCATAACCAGGTATCATCTATCTTTGCATACAGACATTTATTCCGAGTTGAGTCAAGGTGAAATGTGTTACCTTTTGTTTGTGTCCCAGTAGCAACTAACTTTCCATTCTTGTCATGAACTTTGACAATTCCTTTCTGAAATTCTATGAGGTATCCTATATTGTTTAGTTGTGCTACACTCAACAAATTGTATTTCAAACCTTCAACCCAATAAACATCATTGCATCTTGCATTGTCAAGAAGTGTTATGGATCCTTTACCTTTTACCGAACATGGTGCATCATTACCAAATCTTACATAGCCTCCATCATAGTCTTCTAACATAACAAACTTATGTTTATCACCTGTCATGTGATGTGAGCATCCACTATCTATGATCCAAGAATCATTAGTATTTATATGAGATATTAGGGCTTTTTCTTCATACCTTTCTTCATCTGATCCATCTTTGATAGCCACATAGACTACTTCCTCTGTATCAGTTTCATCTGATTTATCATCATTGGATTCCTCATCGGCTATTAAGCATGATTTTCTATCTCTTCTTCTAAAGTCTTGGTGTCCTCTGTAATGATTATCTTTCTGTCTATCATCTCGGTAATCTCTTTTTTCAGTAGAATCTTTGTCTGGATAGTTAGAAGCCATATGTCCTATCTTATCACAATTGAAACATTTCAAAGGTATTTTTCCTTTATACTTACCTTTGCCTCTCGGTAACCTTCTGGCTAAAAGTGCTTCAAACTCTTCTTGCTTTCTGACTTCCTCATACAGTTTGTGTACTTCCTCCATGTTCTTGTGAAATCTTTCACTTGCTCCACTGTGATCCCCTTTAGTGTACTTACTCATTCTATCATTGTAATCATTAGATTCACCAATATGAAAAGAACTAAATGTAGATTCAACTTTATTTACCAATGACCCACTGTTATCAAAGTTACTTAACTCAAATGCATGTAGCTTACCAATAGTAGCATCTAATGAAACTGGCATATTGGGTACAGACCTCAATTCATTGATTGTAGAGACTCAGATTGCATAAGCTGGTAGAAGGGTTCTTAACAACTTACTTGTTATATCCTTTTCTTCTATAGTTCCACCTGCTCCTTTGATTTGATTGACAATCTCCTTTAGTCTCGTACTGTACTGGGTTATGTTCTCACCTTCATTCATCCTCATAGATTCAAGTTGTCCTCTTAGACTATCCACTTTTTCTCTTTGAACATGTTCATCTCCACCATACATAGATATAAGCTTGTCCCACATTGCCTTTGCATCATTGCAGCCTTCTAGATCATTAAACTCTGAATTGGTCAATGCAGATGTTATTTCAATCATTGCTTGGATATGATCTTGCTTTGCCTTTATCTCTTCCATTGTCAATGGATAGGTTCTTGGTGTAATGAAATCATTCTCCAGATAATATACAGCATATTCTCCAACTCCTGATAGGTGCAGCTTCATCCTTTTCTGCCATGTAGAGAAACTTGACTTGTTCAGCTTCGGTGCATCCCTCTTATACATCTTTGGATCTTTGCCTCAAGTACCTTTAAACTTTTTCTTCTGGAGTCCAAAGCTTTGATACCAATTGATAGTTCTGATACTTAATGTTAAGTACAGATGCCAAGCTAATAAGATATGAGGGGGGGGTGAATCATACAAACTTAATCTTCCATAAAAACAACAAATTCAACCTCGGTAACATATACTTCAGCAATATAACCAAAACTGCTAAACATGCAAACTCAAATGCATATAAACATCATAACACCAGATTTAACGTGGAAACCCAAATAGGGAAAAACCATTGTGGGAGTTCGGACCCACTAAGAAATATACTCTTCTAGAGTATGCTCGGTTAAAAGCAAATCCTATTAAAGATTACAAACACATTGCTAGATGTGACCCGGTTAAGGGATTTCCCTCATATCTGTTAGGATCTTCACCTTGTTAGAAGTGACCTTGTTAAAGGATTTCAAACACTCAATCAGAATGTCACCTTGCTAGAGGGTTTTACAAATAAGACTATTAAGTCCACTCGGTTAAGAGATTTTCTGTCACTTTACAAAATAACAGTAATAAAAATCTATCTGCAACTTCACATCTAAAATGCGAAAGCAAATTCTTATTTTCTTAATACAATAGGACTAATCTTGTCCATCTGTTGGGCTCTATACTCTGTTATTCAAACAGGTCTTCAAGCTTCTATGCTCGGTAATCACTATGTAGCATCCTTGTGCATACACTTACCTGCATACATTGTTTATCAACAGTTCCTTATTTATAAACAATTCGCCAACCGCTTAATCTCCTTGATCACATTTCCCATGATCAATCATAGCCATCAGATCTTCAAACTTGACCAGGTTCAATGTATCCTTAAATCTGAAAATGTTTTACCCTACCTTGGAACTTGCATACATTTCTTGGAACTTGTGCTAGGGTATTGCGGTTCAATCTGAGCTATAGATCTTCCTGTCAATTTTCCTTTACCATAGATTCTTTAAACAAACTTCACTCATGGCATACCAATCATTTAATCATAGCCAGCTCATCAGCTTCCTTCATTAAATAATGCTTTTATTCATTCAATGCATTATGTTACTACTCGGTTGCAACTTGGTAAATACTAAACTTCACTCGGTAGACATACCACCTTCATTAACCGATAGCGATAACCTTAGGGTTTACTGACTAGGTTCCTTAGGGTTTACCGACTAGGTTCTTTGCTCGGTAACATAGTATAGTATTAACCTTACAATCAATAACATATATATGATATCAAAACAATATAAACATCATGATCTCATCATTGTCTAACTCGGTAATAGTTGCCCATTGAATAACTTATTCCTCCCTTTATTCATTACATTCTTTCCGTGTCTTTTATCGACATCTTTATACTCATCAAATCATACTTCTCAAGATATGGCAACATCATACTGAATTAGAAAATCAATTTCTTGACATCAATGACAAAATAATAATATTAAGACAGTAAACATCCTTAATCAGTTATATCCATAATCATCAACAACCTTCTCAATATCCTTATTGAAATGCCAACAATTTCTCCTTGTCTGTTATAATGCCAACAACCATACGACCCCTAACAACACCATATGACCCCTTAGGACACATATGACCCCTAACGACACCATATGGTGTCTTAAGGGGTCATATGGTGTCCAGAGGGGTCATATGGTGTTCTATGACCCCCTAGGACACCATATGACCCCTTTTAACATCCTAGTACATGACATGAGTACTTGTGACACCATATGATCCCTCAAGACATAATAAGGTGTCGTTAGGGGTCATATGGTGTCCTAAGGGGTCATATGGTGTCATTAGGGATCATATGGTGTCCTAAGGGGTCATATGGTATTCTACGACCTATTAGGACACAATATAACCCCTTATGACACCATATTAACCCTAAAACACCATATGGTGTTATTAGGGGTCATATGGTATCCTAAGGGGTCTTATGGCATCGTTAGGGGTCATATGGTGTTCTATGACCCCTTAGGACATCATATGACCCCTAACGACACCATATGATGTCCTAAGGGGTCATCTGATGTCGTTAGGGGTCATATGGTGTCCTAAGGATTTGTATGGTGGTCTATGACTCCTTATAACACCATACGATCCCTTAGAACACCATATAGTGTCGTGAGGGGTAATATGGTGTCATATGGGGTCATATGGTGTCATAAGGGGACATAGAACACAATATGACCCCTTAGGACACCATATGTGTTTTTTAGGGGTCATATGGTGTCTTGAGGGCTCATATGGTGTCCTGAGGGCTCATATGGTGTCCCAAGGGGTCATATAACACCATATGACTCCTTAGGACACCATATGTTGTCATTAGGGGTTATATGGTGTCCTAAGGGGTCATAGAACACCATATGACCCCTTAGGACACCATATGGTGTCATTATAAATTATATGGTGTTGTATGGGGTCATATGGTGTCCTAAGGGGTCATAGAACACCATATGACCCCTTAGGAAATCATATGACCCCTTAGTACACCATATGGTGACGTTAGGGATCATATGGTGTCCTAAGGGGTCATAGAACACCATATGACCCCTTAGGAAATCATATGACCCCTTAGTACACCATATGGTGACGTTAGGGATCATATGGTGTCCTAAGGGGTCATAGAACACCATATGACCCCTTAGGACATTATATGGTGTCATTAGGGATTATATGGTGTTGTATGGGGTCATATGGTGTCCTAAGGGGTCATAGAACACCATATGACCCCTTTGGAAATCATATGACCCCTTAGGACACCATATGGTGATGTTAGGGGTCATATGATGTCCTAAGGGGTCATACAATGCTATAACCCCTTAGGACACCATATAACCTCCAACGACACCATATGATCCCTTAGGACACCATATGGTGTCATTAGGGGTCATATGGTGTCGTGTGGGGTCATATGGTGTCCTAAGGGGTCATAGAACACCATATGACCCCTTAGGACATCATATGACCCCTTAGGAAACCATATGACCCCTTTGGACACCATATGGTGTTTTTAGGGGTCATATGGTGTTCTAAGGGCTCATAAAACACCATATGACCCTTTACGACACCATATGGTGTCATTAGGGGTCATATAGTGTCCTAAGGGGTCATAGAAGACCATATTTCCCCTTAGGTCACAATATGACCCCTTAGGATACCATATGGTGTCCTTAGGGGTCATATGGTGTCCTAAGGGGTCATAGAATACTATATGACACCACATGGCCCCTAACGACACCATATAACCCCTTAGGATGCCATATGACCCTTAACGACACCATATGACCTCTTAGGACATGATATGGTGTTGTTAGGGGTCATATGGTGTCCTAAGGGGCCATATGGTATCATAAGGGATCATATGGTGTCTTAAGGGGTCATATGGTGTATTGAGTATCAATACGACCACTACCATCAACCCTATCTACCCTAAACAATGTTCCATAAATCTTGTACCCCATACCATAAACCTTATATCATACAACCTATTATCTAAATCTTATATATGGGAGGGAGACAAAAGAGGGGAGAGGGAAGAATAAAGAGAAAGAGAGATCTACGAAGAAAGGGAGAGGTGGGTAGGGAGTGGCTCAGAGACCTAGAGAGGGAAGAGTAGATAGGTGAGGGAGAGAGAGAATACAATAAGAGAGATAAGTGCACAAAGAGAGAAAGAGGGGTAAGGAGGTGGAAAGGAAAGAATTAGAGAGGAGAGAGATATAGAGGTGAGAGATCTAGATCCTAGGAAGAGAGAGGTGAGAGACCTAGGGTGGAAAGATAGAGGTGAAGGAGATATAGGGGGATTAAGAGACAAAGAGGGAGATGTAGATATGTAAAAATGGAGGGAAGGAGAAAAATTGGTATGGAAAGAGACGTTAGGAGAGAGAGGTATTCATTAAGAGAACGTAGAGAGAGTGGAGAGAAACAATAAGAAGAGAAGAGAGATGGAGGGAGAGAAGGATAGATATGGATATAAGGAGGGAAGGTTAGAGAGAGAGGGAGAGAGTATAGGAGAGACCTAGATAGGGGAGAGAGAAAAAAGGGGGAGTTATAGGTCTAGATTTTTTGGTAGATAAAGAGGCGACAAGAGAGATAAGAGAAGGAGTGAGTTCATAAAGGGAGATGGGTAAGGGGTGATGGATAGAGAGAGAGGTGGAGAGGAAGGGAGAGAACTAGAGAGGGGATAAATAGAGAGATGAGATATGTAGAGTATGAGAGAGAGATTAAATACCTAGATGGGAGAGATAGAGGAGAGATAGATAGAGGGACTTAAAGATAGGTGCCTAATGAGACATTAATAGATAATTATAGAGGTGGAGAGGGAATGAGGGAGAAACCTATAAATTTGAGATAGGGAGGTAGAGAGAGTAGGAGGGAGAGGTGGCAACCTAGAAAATGGAGAGAGGGAATAGATAGAAGAGAAAAGAGATGACTAAGAGGGGATGGATGGAGAGGTAGACGTGGAGGGATTCAATGACCTAAGGAATGAGGAGATAGATTGGTTTATAGAGAGACAATAGAGGGATAGAGTTCATAAATGGATAGGGGTAAGGGAGAGGGAGATAAATATGGAGATGGGGGGAGAGAACTAGAGGGTGGACAAGTAATTAGGTGAGATACCTAGAGGGGGAGAGAGAGGTGGGTAATAATATAGGGAGGGAGAGGTAGTGAGGTGAATAGGGAGGGATGAAGAGACCTAGATATGGGGAGAGAGAAGATAGAAGGGATAGGTAGTGACCAAGAGAATGGAGAGGGAGGGGAGTGAAATAATAAGAGAATGAGAGAGAAGAAGAGAGAGGGAGGGAGTCAAGGATAGATATGGGGTTAAGGAAGGAATGAAAGGTAGAGAAGTTGGGTTTACCTAGAGAGGGGAGATAGAAGTGAGAGAGATGAGAGAGGGATAGAGATAGGTCTAGAGTTTGGGGACGATAAAGAGAGTGAGATACATAGCTGAAGAATGCTAATAGGAGCATGTTGATTACTGAAATTTGACTAAGTCTGAAATATTATATGATCCTCTTAAAACTAGAATCTACATTATAAGTCCTATAGAGCTGAAACCACTCTCAAACATCTTGCCAATATATACATGAAATATAACTTAAAGTATAAGAAAGAAAAAAGACATATTGAAATGTGACTTATACTTAAATGTTATATTTCATGTATATATTCTCCTTTGAGGGTGGATATAAATTGTGCCCAGATTGGAAAATCTACACACTCACAAAACCTTCACTTTGGACAATGCAAAACATTTGGTGCTCGCCAAATGCAAAAAATTAACTTTTCACATTTGTCGAGCGCCAAATTTGGCACACACCAAATGTGAAAATTCAAAATTTTGCATTTAGTGAGCGCCATAATTGGCGCTCGCCAAATGGTTTGGATTGGAAACCACCAACCCTTTGGTTTGGATTGTACTTGGGCATCCAACCCAAAGGGTTAGACGACCATTTCAGGCCTAAGATGTGTTTTTATCAGAAGATTAAAAAATTTCACATATTTTTGGTCGTGCTCTCCATCAGGTTTGCACATGTTTCAATGAAACTAAAAAAAACACCATAGAAACCTCAATCTCTCTCTTAGCTATCCAAGGATGTAATTTTTTTCGCATTTTGATTTCATTAAGGCTTTCATCTATAATTTATTTTGTTAGTGTGTCCATTTTTTGTCAAAAACCAACATGCACTATTTTGGGTATAGTTTTTTACACGTCTATCGGATTTTGAAGAAACTTATATTTTTAGAAACTAGACTCCATTCTACACAATTTTAAAAAAAAAGTTTTGATTTTTTTATTAGTTATCAAATATTTTAGGGGGGGGCACGCTCAAATTTCTGTTTTTCAAGATGTATCCACTTCAAAAATTAGTAAAAATTCATATACTCATTAAAAAATTAGCTGAAAAATCTAGCATAAACTACAAGGTGTTAGCTAATTTCTCACTGAAGAGATTTTAAAAATTCAAAAAAAAAAGTTAACATTTTAGGGGGGCCACAACAGACGCTATGTTTTGTTTTTGGCATAAAAATGGGACCTCCTTTTCTGGCCCCCCCTTTTTGAAGCCCTTAATCTCCACCATTTTCAAAACAAATTAGTAGTTTAGAAAGTAGACTCGAAGCACTCTAACTTTTGTTCTTGTTACATCTTCAAATTTGGAGTGTAAATATCTTCAATTTGTCGTTGAAGTTCAGACTTTGTTGATTTCATAAAAAAGTGGCATCTTAAGACCCCCTTTTGGTACCACAACTTGGTGCACATACCCATCTTTGTTGGGGTTATTGATGGACAAAGATTAACTAATTATGTTTCTTTTATTTGTTAGTCCATAGTTTGAACATGTAATCTTTTGACCTCTAATCTATCATACAGTTCCGTCAACAAAATTTTCTCTAACTCAATCAATGTCCTACTGAAAGAATCAAGATATAAAACAATAGCTTCCTCTAACGGCCTCTTATCTTTATCATCAAAATCATCAAAGAATGTAGAAATGTTATCCAAATTGTCATCATTAATAATTTGATCAATAATGTCTTGAGCATCTAATTTCTTCTTACCGGTTCTCCTCTTTGCTTCCAGTTTAGATTGCTCATCAGACTTTGGCTTCTGCTTATGTACAATGGTAATTTTGGGTATTTTTCAGGGAGGCTCCTTAGTCGATTCTTTCTTCTGCTCTCCCTTCTTCTCCCTCACACCCTTGCATAAACACCTTTCTTCTTTGGAGCTTGCTTGATTTCTTCATTTGATTCAATCTCCTCAGAAGATACAGTCACATACTGCCTAGTCGCTTTTTGTTTTCTTTTCACTAATTTTGTCAGCTTAGGACTGGCAGGATCATCGGATTGTGCTTCTGGTTGCTTGGATGATTCTGTAGAAACTAGGACCGCATTGGGAGTGTCCCAAGCTACCTTTCTTGCTTCCCTTTCTTCCTTTCTCTTTTGTTTCATCTCTTCCTTTCTTCAGGCTTCAAGGAATTTAACTTTTTTCTCAATTTCTACCCTATCATGACCTTCACTAATTAAAGTTTATGTTGCCACCCTTGTCATCTTCTTCCTTATTGCCAGTGCAACTTGTTCGTATTGAACTTTTAATCCTTTCTCCTAGGTTGTGCTGAATTTTTCTTCCTTTTCATCAATTGGAGCTTGCAGTAAGTGTTGTGCATAAGTGTCCAATGTGGCCTTATCCACTTCATAGCCCATAGGCATGATCCATACTATTCTAGGTTGGACTGCATCCATCATGCATTCATCTTTATTTACCATAAAACAAATAGTATCTTTTTATTTTTCTACAATTGTTTTAGGAATCCTAGCCCTATTTTTCATTTCTTCTTGGAAAGTTTTGAAAAATGCCCATAAATTGGCTTTTTGCAGCTTATCACCTTGGCTATCCAAAATCTATGCAATCTGAGTGCATACCGGTCTATCAAAAGACCACTATATTTTACCATAACCAAGAACTGTATTCAAAAAATAAAATGCCAAACATATAACAAAAGATCCATACCATAAAGTATTTTTCTTGTCTTGTTTTATTTTATGAAGGTTTGTCGTTAACTCCTTCAGCATCACACTACACAGGTCATAGTGTGCATCCTCCTTCACCATTTAATGAGCAATAAGAATGTTGTTACTGATGAATACTAAGAGGGTGGGGTGAATTAGTATGCCAAAAATCTCTGCACTTAAACACTTTGCAAGACTAATAGTAAACCGGTAAAAAATTTTAATAGACAAACCGGTTAACACACATGCAAACCAAATAGCTTATAATGCATTCACCCACAGAAGCAAAAACACCATAACACAAGAGATTTTGACGTGGAAACCCAAATGGGAAAAACCACGGTGAGATGGAACTCACAAGTAACTATGTGCAGAATAGGAACTAGACCGATTAAGGTCTTACAATGTTCTTTACCAGAACAGATCCTGTTAGGAATCTCAATCTCTGTTAGGAGATAAGTCTGATTAAAGACTACCTTGCTAGAGGATTTTAGATCCATAGATGTGAACCACCTTGTTAGAGGATTTACAAAATGCTTTTGGGCCTACCCGGTTAAGGGCTACAAACTTGTCAAAGATGTGAGTAATCAACAAGTGTTTGATCTAGCTAGTAGCACAGACTGCTCGGTTAGATCCTTGATAGCTCGTTCCTAATGCACTCCAGCATTACTTCAGTCTTCTACACATTCATATTCTCTCCAAATCCTCAACCACCTTAAACCCTAGCAACAACATAAACTTTTTCTACAACCACATCAACAACCTAAAACCCTAGACATGATGTCCTATAAAGGAATCTGATTTCATGTCGGTCCAATAGGATTACATAACAATTTCCTAGGTTCAATGAACCTGGACATACTTGGTACCATGACACAAAAAGTATCATTAAGGTGTGGCACCGTCAAACAATCGGTGGATGGTAACTCATCACAAAATGTCGGTTGGTAACTCATCACATAGTATTACCGATTCATATAAAATGTCGGTTGCCGGTTTGACAAAAAAGAAGACTGGTAAAAATGTGTTATGCTGCTTTAATCCCTCGTACCACTTGGGATCCACGAACCGCTTGGGGTCAACATGCTGCTTCAGACCGGGAAACACATTCTGCAAAACACCAATAGTCTAAAGACTATAATACAACATACCGGTTGGAACAAATACCGGTTGTGCTCTAACTCATACATATAAAGGGGATCTCAATGCAAGTGTGTGTCCATCAATGACAATCACAACATAAACATCAAAAATGCCAACAATATCCCCCTTTGGCATTGATGGCAACACTTAGGAAAATAAAATTTTGACATCTAAGTGTTTTACAACAAAATCATGCCATTAGCAAAATTGCTCCCCCTAAGCATATACACTATCCCTTTAACAATACATTGAGATATTCAGAGCATATATCAAAATTTTGATTACCAGATACTTCTCCCAAATAGAATTCTTCTCCCCCTTTGCCAACAATGACAAAGTACAGCTGAACAACCCTATTTTCATTTGATATTAAAATAATAAAAGTTTATGACAATAAGGAATAATACTTGTCAAAAATAGATTTAAAGTCCTACAAGAATTGTTTCATCGACAAAGACCAGGACTCAAGTAGGGAGGTGGCTACTTCTTTTTCTGTCTGCATCTGGAAGACGTGTTCTTCCATGGCATCAAATGTGCTCATCTCCTGTGTAACTATTAAGGCATCCAAGTTTAGATAGCACTTTTGAAGAATTTGCAATCGTGGGAGTAGAACCAGTTGTAGCTCCTGCAAATCTCTAGATCGGGTGTTGATCTCTTGCTCCATTTTTGCTGACTGGATGTGAAACTGGTGAACGGATTGCCCATAAGTTGTAAAGGAATCATAAGGGGGCTTGAATATGCTCATGTAGGACTGCAAGTCTGTTTGAAGCTTTTGCTTCTAAGCTAGCACATCATCATAGAACAGATGGGGTTGGCAAATCTTGCTGAGTAGCAGATTTTCCTCATCTAGAGTGTCCCTTATATCCTTTTGTTCTTTCTTTAGTTCAGACCGGAGCTCATTCAACTTCTTCACCAGAGCTATGTTAAGAGCTTTTTGATACTCCTTCTTGACATTTGCCTCTGCTGCCTCTTCTAGGCTCTACACCTAATCATCCACTACTGTGCATAGGAGCTTAAGTTTGGCTAGTGATGAATCGGTGTTGGGAAGATTTGTACCGGGTATCAAGCCGGTAAGAGTATCCATAGCCGCTTGAATTACATCTTGCTCCTTCTTCCTTCGAATAATTTCAAGGTGCTCTTGAGCAACCTTGATGCTCTGCATTAGCTTCGTTTCACTTGCAGACTGGAGATCGATAGGACTGGTGAGATCAGCTGGTTTGGCTTGACTCCTGGTTGCCTTCAGAGTCTCCATCTGGGTGCTCTTTTCCACTTCTCCTACCTTATCCTCTTCCGCTTTCTTCTTCTCTACTTCTCTCCTCTTCTCCGCTTCCTTATCCTCCTCTGCTTTTTTCTTCTATGCTTCTTTCCTTTTCTCCTCTTCTTTGTCCTCCTCTTCCTTCTTCCTTTTCTCTGCTTCTCTCCTCTTCTCTTCTTTTTCTTCCTCTTCCTTCTTCTTCTTCTCTGCTTCCTTCCTCTTCTCCTCTTCCTTGTCTTCCTCTTCTTTCTTTTTCTTTTCATCTTCTTGCTTCTTTTTCTCTTCTTCATCCTTCTTCTTCTTCTCCTCTTCATCTTTCTTCTTCTTCTTCTCTTCTTCGTCCTTTTTCTTCTTCTCTTCTTCATCCTTTTTCTTCTTCTCTTCTTCATCCTTTTTCCTCTGCTTCGCCTGTTCATTTGCCACTTCCTGTCTATCCTCGACTTGCTTATCAACCTGTTCAGCATGTTGCTCCTGTCCTATTGCCTCAGATGGTGTTTCCTGAGTAACATCTTCTATGTCCAGGGCATCGACATCAATAGTGTCGACCGGTTCATCAACCGGGTTTCCTTCGTCATCAAATGCTTTAGTCGGTTTTGTTATAACCGGTTCTTTCTCAGCTTTTCGGTTAGCTTCAGCCACTTGATGCATCTTCAGAGCTTGTAGAGCACGAGTGTGTGTATCCTTGAGCACTTCCTTAGCCTTCCCTTCTAGTAACAAGAGTCTTCTTCTTCTCATGAAGAAAAGACCTTTGTATTTGTTCATTACATCGAACAGTTCCAAATTTGATACATCAGGAAAATGTTCAACAAAAACTTTTTCTCTCATTTCTTGTTCTTGCTCTATGGCAATGCGCCATTTATTGTCTAAGGAATTATACAAAGAATCTGGTGTTTTAGATCTAATTTTTGAAGGTGACCAGTCATTAACACATAAATACTGAATTATTTCCTTTTCAACCGCTTCCTTTTCATCATCATTAAAGTCATCAAAATACTCAATTAAATCATGTATCAATTTTCTCCTAATATTCTTTATTGTTCTTTGACAATGTGTTAAAGGTTTATAGGAGCAGATATCAATATTTACCGGTGCAGATGATGCCGGTTCATTCTTTGTCTTCTTTCTTGTTTGTCTCGCCTTCTTGGGCTGCTCCTCAAACACAGTTTCCTCTGAGTCCAGTGTATTCCTTTTTGTCTTCCTTTTCCTTTCGAAGACTTTAGCCGGTGTTGCTTCCAATTTCTTCTTGGCTGGTGACCGCTTGGTCACTTTTGGAGTTGCAGTAGTAACCGGTGCTGATGCTATAGGCACTGCCTTTGCCTTCTTCACTGCAGGTTCTTTTCCTTTCTTTGCAGAGGGTTCCTCGACTGGTGCAACCCTTTCCAGATAGGTTCCGATCCTCTTTGCCTTAGGATCAAGAGGTGAGGCAATAAGGGTAGAGGCATACCCTTCCAGCATATCATACATCACCTCATAGCCCATTGGCTCCACTTCTTCCTGTCTGGGCTCAACAGCCTCCATTATGCATTTATCCACTTGGATGGTGAAACAGATATCATCTTCATATTTCTTGACGATGTCACCTAATATCCTCATTCTTTGGCTCATTTTACGTCTGAACTCATCAAAATACTTGTTCACAACATCAGGGTAACTAGTTCCAATTGCTTGAATGCTTTCCTTGATTTTCTTGGTCACCGGTTGGTCAGCAGACCACTGGACATCTCCTACTCCTGGAAAGTAGCCTTGGAAATAGAAGAACAACCCAACCAGTAGTTGTCCAAACTTGAACCTTTATGCATTATCTTGTTTGATCGACTTCAGATTCAACAGGAGTTGTCTCTGCATACCGGTGCATAGGTCAAATGATGCATCCTCCTTTATCGTCCAGTAAGTGGCATTTACCACTGCAGCAGATACAGAGTTAATTCTGTTGGCAGAGAATGTCCAGTAGCCTATCACCATGCAGGCATACTTAACCAGATCATCCTTGATAGAATTGATTGTCATGCCTCGTGAGTCGCTCACTGAACCGGTGATCTTGGACATTTCAATTTTGCTTACAGTCCTTAGGGCTGGCACTTCCCCTGTGTTGTAGAATCTGGTGACTGCATGAATTTCCTGCGGCGTGATATCATGTGTTCTCTCTAGGTACATCTTGTCACCATGGACTCTACTTAGAATGATCCTTATATGATCCTCTGTGAGATCCTCCAGGAAGTAAACAACATTGTGGAGCTTCTTCTTCTCCAAAATATTATACTCTGATTTGATCTTCTTATCCTTTCCAAAAAATAAACCTAACTCGGAGTGGATAGCTAGAGACCCTAGGTCTTCAATCTTGTAATCTATGTAGTCAGAAATTCCCTCTTCTACTATCACACTAGCCGGAACTTGTGATAGGGCATTATACTTAGACTTTCGTTGAATAAAACTTGCAGACTCGACAGATGCACTAGAACTGGTATGAGATGCGGAAGCCATGATAGAAATTTTAAGAACTCAAGAAATACCTTTTAGAACACGTGAATTTACGGCTTGCGGATTCTCCTTCACTTCACACTCTGTCGGTTGTTGAATCACCACTTTGTGTTCTCCACTTGACCATTTGCAGTTTGAATTTGAATCTCCTTCGCAGTTTCTCAATTTCTCAAAATCTCAGCTCAAATCGCCTTTTCGTCGCTCTGCTCTTTGAAAAACTTTTCTTCGCTCGAAAACTGATAGTGAGAAATGATTTGAAAAATGCTTTTAAACATATTCCTCACCTATCGTCATTAATGCTCCTCCATTAGGGTGTAAACCCTAATTTGCCTTTTTACCATTTCTGATCTTCTGCCAAATGACAGGTATCACATACTGATTAAGGTCTTTTACTAGTGTAAACCGAGGGTTTGAAACATTTCGCTGTTTGCTCCCCCTAAGCTTTTCTGAAGCTTAGTTTGCCGGTTCCGTGATTTCCACACTAGGTGCAGAAACTGGTTCCTCTTGTAACACCGATGGTTTCTTCTTCCAGGTTTTGTTCATGTCCGCTTGAACAGTGTCAACATCAATGTTTCCTTCCAGAGTGACCGGTATATCATCATATATGTTCTTTCTTGATCTACATAATCTAGCAATGTGACCCAGTTTGTTGCAGTGATAGCAGATCAATCCAGGTGCTCTCTAAGGTCCATTGTTCATGTTTCCATTCTTCCTTCTGCATGTTGCAGCAATATGACCATGACCATGACAGACCATACAGTTTTCTCTCCATCCGGTTGCCGCTTGATAGCCATCGCTTCTTTGCTGATGATTGAAAGCATTAAACCGGTTGTGATTTCGATTCACAAAAGGTTCAGGACTAGCTCCTTGGGTCCTCTGAGGATATCTATCAATGTTGTTCATAACTGACCTGCATTCAGATGCTCTATGCCCATACTTGTTGCATGCATAACAGTTACCATTGAATCTATAGGATCTAGGATTATTATATAGGAAATAAGGAAAATTGTTGTAAGCCTTACTCCTACACACATTTGCAGTATGTCCTTCTTTAAGACAGTTGAAGCAAACAGGTTTAAACTTTTGCTTACCTTTATCCTTTGATGTCGGTTGTTTCTTTGACATTCCAGCATTTGTAACAGAGGTCTCAACTTCCTCATGACCGGAATAACCAAATCCATTGGTATTCTTGACCGATTTGGTAGATTCAAGCTTTTGCTCTAGCTTGACAGTACTCTTGTTGAACTTAGCAAGTATTTCCTTTGACTCAGAGAGTTCTTTGGAAATAGCAGCATTTGTTTCCAACAGGTTTTCATTCTCAGAGATGGTAATGTTCAGTTCTCCTTGCATGTCTTCTTTTTCTACTTTGCTTGCATGGAGTTGAGTAGTTAGGGCACTAATCTCTTGTTTCAACTTGGAGATCTCATGATCTCTTTCTTTCACCAAATCTTCAGCTTTCCTCTGATTCTCAAGCTCTTGACACATTCGGATAGTCAGTCCTTCCAACTCCTTTCTCAAGATGGAGATTGATTCATTCAACTCATTTACTTCTGCAATTAGGGCTTCCATGTCTGCTTCATCTGAAGAACTATTTTCAGATAGCTCCATCAGCTTTTCAGTATGTTCTCTCCTTTTTGCTTGAGATGCCTTGTATTTGACCATAAGATCATCATAGGCTTGCTCAGACTAAGTGAGTTGATGTGTAAGTTCCCTTATAGAGTATTCCCCCATATCTCTTTCCAAGTGGTTAAACTTATAGAAAGGTAGGCTCTGATACCAATTGATGAATACTAAGAGGGGGGGTGAATTAGTATGCCAAAAATCTCTACACTTAAACACTTTGCAAGATTAATAGTAAACCGGTAAAACAATTTAACAGACAAACCGGTTAACACACATGCAAACCAAATAGCTAATAATGCATTCACCCACAGAAGCAAGAACACCATAACACAAGAGATTTTGACGTGGAAACCCAAATGGGAAAAACCACAGTGAGATGGAACTCACAAGTAACTATCTATAGAATAGGAACTAGACCGGTTTAGGTCTTACAATGTTCTTTACCAGAACAGATCCTGTTAGGAATCTTAATCTCTGTTAGGAGATAAGTATGATTAAAGACTACCTTGCTAGAGGATTTTAGATCCACAGATGTGAACCACCTTGTTAGAGGATTTACAAAAGGCTTTTGGGCCTACCCGGTTAAGGGCTACAGACTTGTCAAAGATGTGAGTAATCAACAAGTGTTTGATCTAGCTAGTAGCACAGACTGCTCGGTTAGATCCTTGATAGCTCGTTCCTAATGCACTCCAGCATTACTTCAGTCTTCTACACATTCATATTCTCTCCAACTCCTCAACCACCTTAAACCCTAGCAACAACATAAACTTTTTCTACAACCACATCAACAACCTAAAACCCTAGACATGATGTCCTTATAAAGGAATCTGATTTCATGTCGATCCAATAGGATTACATAACAATTTCCTAGGTTCAATGAACCTGGACATACTTGGTACCACGACACAAAAAGCACCGTTAAGGTGTCAGCACTGTCAAACAATCTATGGATGGTAACTCATCACAAAATGTCAGTTGGTAACTCATCACAGAGTATTACCGGTTCATATTAAATGTCGGTTGCCAGTTTGACAAAAATGAAGACTGGTAAAAATGTGTTATGCTTGTTTAATCCCTCTTACCGCTTGGGATCCATGAACGGCTTGGGGTCAACATGCCGCTTTAAACCGGGAAACACATTTTGCAAAACACCAATAGTCTAAAGACTATAATACAACATACCGATTGGAACAAATATCGGTTGTGCTCTAACTCATACATATAAAGGGGATCTCAATGCAAGTGTGTGTCCATCAATGACAATCACAACATAAACATCAAAAATGCCAACAGTTACTGGAGACAGATTTTAGTCGGTTTGACTGATAGACTTTGTATTTGATTACCATTGCAGCAAATTTCACATCAATATCTTTGTTATCATCAATTCTCATCGATCAACCATCAAAGGTGGCATCGGTGAGTTTGTAGAATTCGGTGTTGGAGAGTTTTGACCTAGGGCTGGCCAGACCTTCGACCTTATGTAGGCAAGTGATGTTCTTGATAACTTCCTTGGTGACCTTGTATGGCCGGTCCAACCAAATGAATTCTCCATGAATGTGGATGAGAATATATCAGACCCATTCAGCTTCGTCAAAAGTCAAAAAATTCATAAATTGGGTAAAACCTTTCCTCTACAAATGGGCAAATTTTGGCTTCAACTAATTATCGGTAATCAGATTCTCAGTGAACATGCTGGATATTTTGTAACCTCCAAGATCCTCAATGTCAAAATGGATGTATTCCCTAATGTCTTTAGTATGAAGAACACCATGGAAGACGCTCGAGAACACTCCCAAAGGATCATCCAAAAGAGACTTGAAAGGGTGCTTCTTAAATTCAAGATGGGGGCGGTTCTTGATTTCTACCACCAAAGGGGTATCCACATTCGATGAAGAAGCCATGATAGATAACTAGGGTTTCTACAGACGATAAATACCTCAAGATTCTGTCGGATGATGAAATCGCCTTCGAGTGTAGATTCTTGCACAAATCACCTTTGGACTCTTGAGATGCTCTGGAAATCACTCTTAAGAATGCTCGATTGTTGTGTGAAGAAATAACTTAACTTTTTCCCTTTTATCATCATTAACCCTAATTTTCCACTATCATAAATGCTACTAGTAAGTCTGATCGGATCACATAATTTGTAAGTAGGTTTCAGTAAACACTTGAAAATGCCTGAGTATCCATCCGCAATCAGAATTCTTTGACTACAGATCTAATCTGGGGTATCTGCATGATCTTCAATAATTTGCCTACCCCTAAGGCAGAGTGCTTTAGTTACTGGTTGTTCCTGCTCCCGGTGTAGGACCTGATGGCTCTATCAGTTATTCTGTCGGTTGTGTGTCTAATCTCCTAACCCATCTTCTCTCATGTTGTTTTTTGATATCTTCAACCTTTACCTTTCCCTTCTCATTTGCATTTCCATTAGCTATCGGTGGGTTCTTACTCCTGCAATATTTAGCAATATGTCCAATCTTGGTGCATCCATAACAGACAATATTGTTCTTCTGAATTGCTTTGGTGTACACCTGATTTTCTTTTGATCTGCATTGGTTAACCATATGTCTAAATCTACTACATGCATGACATCTTACATTTCCAAGACCGATGAATGATGCATTGTTCTAATTATTCTTATTTGTGCACTGACTTGCTATATGACCATATTTATTGCAAACAAAGCATGTACCATTGAATTTGTGAGCATTAGGTTGTCTTACTGCTGATTTTTGGTTCTGGTTGTTGGCATGCTTCTACTTCTAACCGCATGATTGATCTTGTTGTGCAGTACCAGAGCTTTCTCCTTCTTCATAACCAAGACCTCTCGTATCATTAGCATCTCTCTGGCTCTTTAGCAGTTCATCAAGTTTTGCAGAGTTGGCTTTGAATTTGTCCTTTTACTCATTTGCAGTGACTAAATCATCTCTCATGATTATGATCTGTCTCTGAAGTTCCTGTTCATTGTTTCGAGACTAAATCAATTCAAGTATGTCATTCTCATGTGTTTGTTGCATACATCAAATATGTCCTTCAATTCTTGAGCTAGCTTTTCTCCATTCTTCTTTTTGTCTTCAATCTCCTTGCACATTCTCATGGTTAAGGCTTGCATCTCATTCTTCAAGATAATGTTCTCTTGAGTGAGTTTCTAACATTGATCTTTCAAGGCATCCTCTTCATCACTACTTTGATTTTGCAATCAAGACAACAGAGTTCCTTCCTTTTGGCTTGAACAACTGAAAGCTTTCCTTGTAATGAAATGATGTGTTCTCTGGCTTGCATTAGTTCATTTTTCAGTTTACTATTTTCCATCTGCTCATTATCAAGATCCTCAAGAGCAAGTTGAAGTTGTTGTTGAAGACCAGTATCCATAGATTCCAAGTTCCGAATCTTCCTCAAGTGGTTAAACTTCTTCCAAGGAAGTAAGCTCTGATACCAATTATTGGAATCCAAGAACACTAAGAGTGGGGGGGAATCAGTGTTCTACCAATAAATGAATTTATGAAGTTAAAGTTTATGAATCAGGTATCAGTAAATAAAATTAAAGTGTATAAACCAAATAACACATAAAGAAGCATAACCATAACACCAATATTTATAAGTGGAAAACCCTGCAAAGGGAAAAACCACGGTGGGGCTGATACCCACAATATCTATATACTTGATCAAGGTATACCAATATTACATAGAGCGGATTGCACATGCAATCAAGCCAACCGCCTAGAGTTCACTGCTCAAACAAAAGTCTCACTGACTTACACAACATTACACAATGATTACAAACATAAATGAACTTATAGATTGCATCTGACCATGCTGGGTAAGTTCTCGTTTATGCTCTATCAACCCTCTGTGAACCAGTTTACTGATACTCTGTTCTGCCATGTTCTGCTACCGATTGAGACTGCACACATGAAACTATGCACTAAAGCTTCCTCTTGTTGACCAAATCGCATACCATTAATCTCTGACTGATTCACAACCAAAATTGCATCACCATCATCTTCAAATCCATCGCTAAAAGATCTCCCTTAAATACCCTTTATCTTTTCACCATGTCGGCCTCAATGAAGAAAATAAACCTGTCAGCTACCGGATCACAAGGTATATCATGCATAATCCCAATGACCATGTCGGCCTTCACACACTACCGTAAATTCTTTCAAAGATATTACCGAGGTCCCAAAATATCTTAACCGAGTCCTAAACTTAACCGAATTCGAAATTACACGTTACCGGTACCAAGCCTAACCAGTTAATAAGAATAAGGCATAGTGTATATACTAGTTGACCCAATAAATGCAAAATGATAAGACAATGAATCCCAATGAGAATTATCAACACCTGGAGATGAGTTGCCATCAATGACAACCCTAAATGCAATTTACCTTACCAGATGAGTGCTAATTGCCAACATTGGCAAAATGATACATCTGGATACCATGAGCATGTGTGTGAGGGGGGTTGGCTTGATTTGATCACATGTGCGATATATTAGCATGCAAACTTGCTTTCCTAGAAATTCTGAAAATGCTGACATTCACCCTGAAAAAGTCCATTTGGAATTGGCCTTGAAAAAATATCAAATGAGGTGTTGGGGGGCTACAAACTGGAAAAGTTGTATATAAGTGTAAAGCGGAAAAATCGAACCCTAGTTGTTCTCCCCTCCCCAACTCCAAGGAGAGAGAAGGGGGAGTCACTAGGGTTGATGGTTTTCACTTAGGAGAGACTTTACATTCAAAAGAGGGGTTGAAACCCACAAGATCCAATCCCACGCAATGCAAGCTTGGATTCTATATGAGTTTCAAGGGTTAAGACATCAAGGATACCCTCTTTTGTAAAGAATGTAGATAGAAAGATTGAACTAGGAATGCATGTAAAGTAGGAAAGATTCGCTTATAAACAGAGATAGGGATATGAGATGAAGCTGCGGACCTGGAATTAACAGTAAAATGTCGAGACGGTGCTGTTCTGCAAATTTGAGCGAAAGTTGACGGGACGATGGCGTCCGGCGTGCACACGGTCCTCCGAAAAATCCACGAAACGAAGGTGGATCTATTCGTCTCTGCACAAGGATTCCAGATCTTCAATTACAGCCGCGTACCTGCAACCTACATACAGAAAAGAGAGGACGATTGGGGGGTTAGGGATGAGGGGTTTGCCTTTAGGTCAAACCCCGGTTTTGGAATTAACCAAGAAATGAGAATGCTGTAAATGTAAATGTTTGTAATGTAAACAAGTACTGATACCTTGTTGTAAGAATGTTTGTATTCTTACATGCGAAGGTGTAAATGTTGTTGTATGTTGTATGTTATAAGTGATCTCCTCTTCAATGGTTGAATCCTTGTCTTGAATGCAACACTTAGCCTTGAATGGAGACTTAGAATGATTAATTGCTTGAAGGAATGCTTGAATGCTTGAATGCTTGAATGTTTGAATATCGCTTCCGCCTTTTTTCCATCTTCTTTTAAAATGAGAGAGGAAATGTAGTTTTTATACTTGTCAATTAGGGTTGAAAGACTGATTTTCCCGACCTTAGGCCGACCAGGAAATATTATTTTCCAATTTGCAAACATAAAGACCCGAAGCCCCAAAAGAGACTGGGCCCAAAATAGGGCCAGGGACCAGGGCGCTGGGCGCCATGGTCCCACCTCCAGGGGCAGTAGGGTGCAAGGAGGATCAGGCCAGGGTGCTGAAAAATGCAGTTTTTGATGTCATGAACAAGTTTCGAGGTCTCCATTCAGGTTCCGTGTTGCATCACCATCGTGAAGACCCAAATGCGGTCGAAATTGCAAGTGTCGCAATTTTAGGACGCTACAATAAGCATATAGGGAATCATGGAGAACATTCACTTTTGCATGCAGTTCAATAGGTGACAAAATAAAAATTCAAATGTTGGGCCACTTTTGTAGGTTTTGTACAATCTAGTTTGCAAATTTGAACAATTTGCAAATGAACTCAAGCTAGAAAACTTATCAAATGGATTCATGGGGCTATCCAAACTGACATGGGGCTCCATAAAGATGCAAAAAATCACCAAAAAATATTAGTTTGACATGACATTCAACTGGTGATAAAATTCAATCCCTCAAAGATGGCTACCTGGAAAAGTTTAACAATTGCAATCAACAAACTTACCTCGAGACCCTAAAATAAGGAATTCAAAAAATTACCAAAACTAATCCTAGTTTGTTGCAATCGAACATATGCCATCTTAGATAAGAGGTTAACACTTCGAACATATGCCATCTTAGACAAGAGGTTAACACTTCCCCAAAATGGTTTTTCATGACAATCATGGGGTGTGAAAATACTGATCCTCCAAGTGGGCTACCTAGGTTGATTTTATAGGGGTGATTTTTGAGTGTCACAAACAAAATTGTCAACATGGGCCTTCAAAATTTGGCAGGTCCCAACATAACTAAAGATGCCTTGATGTATCTTGTTGCTCCTTAGACTCATATATTCTCTTGAATTAGAATAATTGCTCTTGAATTGGAATGATAGTATAGTGATGAGATAATAAAATGGATTAGGGGAGATGTCTTATAGAAGGCTTTCGAAGTAAAATTTTCTTTTGGCTAACTTAGAATTATTATATTTTCTTATCAAAGATAGTTCTAGAAATGGCAAGACCAACATATTATCCTCCCGAAATTCTTGACAAAAAAGATCGTCCATAATGTCGCCCCAACCGAAATCATCCTGACACTTTAGGACCAAATTTTTAGGGATGTGAGATAATAAGGTTTTGATACCATAAAGTTAATTTATATGAAAAATTATAATATTTCGATGGAGGAAAAGGTGCATTGATTTTTTAAATGACATAGGACCTATGTAAGCATGAAATGAAATAAGATAAGGGCACACTTAAAATAAAGTACCAAATAATAAAGTGTTGATGTATTAAAGTGAAATAGAACTTGTAATATTGATTAAATATTAATTTAATACAATAAAGGTTCTATAATGCATAGAGGAATGGTAAATACTAAAATTAGTGCTAGAAGAGTGCGAAATTGGACACTCTAATTAAAGGTGTACAATTTACGACACTACACCTGGTAAAAGTGTCATTAATCCTTTGGAAATCAAGAAAATTTTGGAACTACAATTGAAGATAGAAATCATATACTTTAAATTCCCTTGGTGAATTATCAACTATGCCTAAACAAAGTAATATTTTGTATCTAGAATTCTTAGCCATCATGTCAACTATATAAGAGATAATATGAAAGATATGTACACCTTTGCACCATAACCCTAATCCTTTCTCTATATTTTAAAAACATTTTTGAATTATTAATACAAAATAGATGTTATTAGATATAAATTACACTAGTTAATTCTATATAGCTGGTTTAATTCTGCCATGCACTCATAGTCTCACTTGGCATATCGGGTTCTTGTCATATTTTATTTTAAATTTATTGTGATTCTTATAAGATTTATCATAGGTGGTTTTTAAAGTGGATTGCTATCCATTTTGGTGTTTAAAGTGCCTTTACCCAAAATAATTTCACTTATCTTCTGCAATCCCTGGATTCATTGAGATCACATCTTTGAAGCATTATGTCGAACAGTTAACATATTTTATTCCTTTCTATTTAATCACTCATTCTTTCATCGTAACCATGTTCCAATTCTTTCATTGAGCACGGGTAGGGAAGATCATTATTAGAGCCGCGGGTTTCGACTTTATCTCTGCTACTCTCATTGCTTGGAAGTTTTTAGAGCCTCTGCAAACAAATCCATTATGTATATATTGAATCCATAAAACCACCTTGCTTGAGACATTTTACCAAATAGTTCACATGCATTGTCTGCGCAATAGTATTTTGCACGCATGGCTTCTAGATTAGCTGTGAACTACCTGTATTTGAAGTCTCATTGTTTGGTAAGGGAATTGGTTTTAGTAAGAAGGATTTGGTTTTGCATCTCTTGATTGCACTTGCTTACCTGTATTTGAAGTCTCATTGTTTTTAAGGAAGGGAGTTGGTTTTGCATTTCTTGATTGCACTTTTCTTTTTAAGTCATTGTCAAACAGTTAAATGTATCTTGTCTAAGCAAGGTTTAATGTTTTCTTTTAAAATAGTATTGTTTAAAATTTTAGTTATATATATAAGCAATTAAGAGGTGTGGAAGGTCGATTAGGAAAAATTTGGTTTATTTTTTCATAAATTTGTGTAATACATGAGTCAATAGATAGGCCATCTAGAAAATGATGATGTTTGTGCAATAAAGGTCTCAATTGAGAAGTAATAGCTTCAAATCAACTATACATCCACTTACAAGAATCTAATCATAACTGAAACAAAACCTTTGAATTGGAAAAATAATCAAGTTCCTTTACAAGCAATCTCATATTATATTTGCAATAGGGTGAAAGTGATAGAGAGGTAGAGATAGGGACAAAAGGAGGGAGAGATAGAATGGGGAGGAGCAAGAGAGAAGGGTAAAGAGATAGAGATAAAGAAGAAGATGGAAATGGAAAAAGATGAGAGGAAGATGGAGAGGAGAGAGATATGGAGAGATAAAGAGAGAGATGAGAGAGGAATGGTAGAGATGGAAGATAAAATTAAATAGAGTGGGAGAAAAAGGGAGAGATAGAAAGATAAAGATAGAGATAGGAAGTGATATAGAGAGAGAGCGAGAGATATCGTGGTAGAAAGAGATAGAGAGATAACTAGATAGAGATATAGAGATAGATGAAAGAAGGAATATGGAGAGATGGATATAGAGAGGAAAAGAGACATAGTTATAGAGGTCTAGAGAGAGAGAGAGAGAGAGAGAGAGAGAGAGAGAGAGAGAGAGAGAGAGAGAGAGAGAGAGAGTGGGAGAAACATAGAGATGTATAGATGGTGAGAAAGAGTGATAGAGAGATGAGGAGATGATTTTACAATATACAGGGAATAACATTTATTATAAACTTTGTAAATCATATATCTTTCCCCTACATTGTATTCATTGCTACAATGTTGAAATCAACTATAGAAAGGCAATTGAAGGTAGTTAGTTGTGCTTAACCCAATGATAATTTTTTGTGGTTGAATAAATAGTTTGGGTTTAGCTACCAATTTTACTTGTTCATTTCATATATCATAGCCTCTAAGAATACCCTCCTAATTTTAAGATGAGCTCGAAGTTTAGGAGAGAAAACCCATTCTCATATAGAGTTGACCTTAAACCCTCCAATATTTTGTTGATGAACCAATTTCACTTGCTTGATGATAGTCCTAGTATTGTGAGCAATATCCTATAGGAAGTGGAGTAGTAGTTTTGAGGCCCAACGAACATTAAATTAGTAAATTTACTTGTAGAAACAACCTTGAAAAGAGCGTTGATATTGGTCATTTGTAATAAACTTGCAAGATATTTAAATAAGCTACATTCTCACAAATTATTCAAAAATTAAAAAAAGAAATGTTTTTACTATATTTACAATGCTACTTCTAGTGGGCAACATACAAATAGAGAATACACTCCAATTATAAATATTTAAAATGCCTTCCATTTGGGAATTCATTATAATAAATAGAGTTTTACCAAAGGCAAGTGCTATTATCCTATGCATGTGAAATGATTACTTTATTCTAAAAACCATTGGGATGACTTATAAATCATATGCATCTACCTTTTATGAATACTACCTAATGGATATTTACAAAGCATATGTGTGCAACTAATACTAGCTAGCATATAACATAATGGGGTTCATAACATGTAGCATAAAATTTTGATCTCTTTGTTTAACAAATGCTCTAGTCTTTATATCAATCATATGTATAGTTTGGGGTCAAGTTCAATTACCTATGTCAAATCTATGACTACAAACTTGTCCCTTTCCTCTAGATTTCACCCTACTCAATGCAATTAATCTTTTCACCCTACTCAATGCAATTAATCTTTGTTGTTAGCTTGATATGAATTTATCTACTTTGCTCCTTCTATCAATGAGGGGTAGTGTTATTAGAAATACCATTTAAGGGTTTTTTATTGCAAGGAAATAATTTCTCCTAGGTCAATCTCTATATAGAACTTCAAAGACAATAGACAAGAACCCTAGAATATATGTATGCATGTTTGTTACTCTTTTTAATGCACAAAATTGAAATATAATGTTATTGATTGCTCCTTTAATGCTCTAGAATGGAAGAGGACGTGGATTAAATATGTTTAGAATCAATGCATTGAATTTCTTTGAATAATCGCATATATCATCAAATTTTATATAACATGTGTTTTGTTAGTTCAAAGAAGGTAAATAATTTAGCTACCCAACCAATTTGAATTTTAAATTTTGGAAAGAAAAGGATCAAGTTTGTGACCATGAGGTTTACATAGGAATCACAAAAATGATGTTGGGCAATGAAATGGTCATATCTAGGAGGCTGAAAAATAAATGGGAGGAGGCATATGGGAAAGTTTATGAAACAGAGTATAAGTGAATGTATTAGAACATGTTCAAACAAGAATAATATTGGTACTAAGTATGCAATAATAAGTGTATATAACATTAAGACTAAAGTTAGAGGAACGAGGTCCAACTTCACACAACATTGCATTATATGTTAACATGTATATATATTCATCACACAATTCATCAAAATGAACACAAAAATAAACAAAAAATAATATGAATGTGCAATTTTCACTATTAAAATTCTATAATAAACTTTTTTAAAAATTAGAAAAGGAAAAAGTTTCGAAGATTCTAAATTAAAAGCTGAGCCAAAATATGATAATGATCATAACAAGTTGCAGCTATAAAATTTTTCCTTTAGGAGATGAAACACATTATGCCTATGCAAACCTTTTGTTTCAATGCTTTGATGCTGACAATGCATTGTAGAGATTGAACTTGTATTGGGAAGTATCATTTAACCGTAGGTCTGTTTAGACCAATACAGAACCTTTGAATTTTTTCGTACATAGATTGAAATCGAACATAAAAAGTTTAGATTGGTGTGAGAGTATGTTGGGTTGCTGTCAATTAGGTTTCAATTTGGCCGGTGGTTTCTTTTGGCCTCACAACAGGCTAAAAAATGTGATGAGACCACAGTCCAGGCCAAAAAGAAAGTGTTCCCAAAAAATCTACCTTTTCAGACATCACATGTGCAATATCTCTTGTTGCAGCAATATACCTAATTATATGATGGTATGCAACAATTTGTGGGGAATGATTTCATGGTACCCATCTCTAGAGGCTACCGCCACCAACCATTTTCCATAATATAATATAGGTTTCAATTACTCCACATTGGAGGCCATAATCACACCAGGGTATAAGAATGTCTTTATCCATGTCTGACTGCTTACAGATTAAAGAGAAGTTTACGTGGGAAACCTCGTGAATACCAAGTAGATCAGATTTATGGTATCGACAGGTATCCTAATGAACAGTGTTTTGTTTTCTTTTCTATCATTTCCATCACTTTTGAGAAAACCACTTCCACTAGGGGGACATGGGTCATATCCTTGAGAATCCACCTACAATAATTTCAGTATTCAGGATTATTGTTTATTCCAGATCTGTAAGTCTTTTCATCCTGCCTGCATGTAGGCTCTAGTCTAAAGTATCTACTAACTCAAAGAATCACAACTTTTTGTAATCCAATCCCGTGCTATGGACCCTTGACTTCAATAATTCAATTCAATCCTATGAAAAACAACTTCTTGTATACGCGGTTTCCTGGTTTACAGTCGTTTCCGTAGGAGAAGTGTGAACATACTGGGTGTGTAACTATGTTTTATCCAGGTATTCTAAATTCACAGAAGTGAGAACAAATGGGCATATTTTAAAAGTTGAGTTTTTAAATATTTGGTTCAAGCAGAAATTAAGTATAAGATAACAGATTATTTGGTCAAAATACATAATAGATGAAATTTGTGGTGGCTCTAGATCTGCTTCTGTTTTTAGACTGTTGATTTTGATTTTTTAACCGTCGTTGTATTCTTCTCAGATTTGAGTCCCACATACTACCTGATCTCATAGACTTCATTATAAATCTTCATTCATTCATTCCACTTAATTGAATTGAACTCATTAAACCTGACTTGCCATGTAATCATAACATGCTCCCATTATATTCATCTGTTATTTTTCTTGATACTGAACGTTATGTTTTAACCACTTAATGGGGGCCACTAAACGTGGGTTCCTACTTAATCATAACGCACTTCCTTATTCTGTTATTACCCATTAATCATTTTTTCTGTAGGACATAAATATGTTTTAACCATCTAAATGGAGCCGCTCAACCTGGGTTCCTACCCTAACATTAACATAATTCCTCCCTCCATCTGTTCTTTATCTGGCATTTGGGGAAATCTTCATGTTTTAAACAATTGCTGCTACTAACCCACGGTTCCCAGTTCCTACCCTAATCATAACACATCCCTTTTATTAGCCATCGGTTATTTAGCTGGTGATTAGGGAAATGCTAAGAGATTTAGTTTACATTTGGAAATATATCTAGTGGATGTCATATTTCTGTGTACCGAGTCAATAGTTGTCTGCAGTGTACAATGTACAGTATAGACTTTTGAGTATTGCAGGATAACCAATCTCTATGACACAGTTTCCAAGAATTTCTACTGAAAAAAGAAGCCACCATCTTTTGTGAATGTCTAAGTACTCCATTGCCCGCAGGTGAACACGTAAGAAAAGGATCTGTGTGGTGCACTGTCATTTCATGTCTGTCCCACCATGCACTAATCGCCATCTTCCCAACCCCACAACCAAACTTTCTATAACAACCACTGTCGTATCATCCGCAAGTCATTCCATTGACATTTCCCCACTATTTAAATTTTTTTGCGAGAGTGAGAGGCCACCGATAACCTACTTTATACTGTTCATCCTGCCCCTTCCCCACCTGCAGTTGTTGCAGTGCAGGATCTGAAAGGTCTGTTTGTGTCTGCATACTTTTAAATTTTCATAAAACAAATAAAAAGGAATGTGACATGCAAGAAGAAATAGACAACCATGATTACCCCATAAGTAAAGATCCAATATGAGACCCAGTTCCTACATCCATTCTTGAAGGAGACATTTTTCGACTTTTGTTGTCAGAGGTAGCTTAAGCGGCATTTGCAAGATTTATATATATAAGGTGTTCATTGCAATGTGTGTGCGTTACTCTTGAATTTGCCCATAGTGTAGATCCCGCATGCATTTAATATTGCTCTGAGTGGAACCCAAACTCTCCCATAGACGATTCACGTCTCACTATAGTCTCTAGGAAACAAATAAAGCAGTTATGGAATGCCTTGGTTAAAAATCGAAGCAATTGATGATGGGTCCTCAATATCCTATGAGATGGGAGAGCACTGGAGAGCAATGGTGGTTTGCAACTCCGGTGGATTGGGCAGCAGCCAATGGATTCTTTGAAGTTGTAAAAGAGTTGCTCAGACTAGATGGTAATCTTCTCATCAAACTCACATCTCTTAGGAGAATCAGGAGGCTGGAAACTGTGTGGGAAGATGACAATGAGGCCTCCTTCAGAGATGCAGCCAAAGGAAGAGGCCTGGTTGCCAGGGAACTCATGGGTGAGTGTGAAACAAAGTATGGTAACATTCTCATTGATGGAGGCTATGGTGGTTGGTTGTTATACAGTGCTGCTGCTGCTGGCGATATCACGTTTGTCAGGTATTTGTTGAAGAGGGAGCCATTTTTGGTATTTGGAGAAGGAGAGTATGGAGTATCAGACATGTTATATGCAGCTGCCAGAAGCAAAAATGCTGAAATATTCAGAGAAATTCTTGGTCTTGCCAATGATATCAAGTGTCTTAGAAAGAGTAAAGCTGAGGATTCGGCTGCGGTGATGTTTGCTGCTCCTTCAAGTTCATCTTCTCTTTCATTTCAAATGCTGAACAGGGGTATCCATGCTGCTGCAAGAGGAGGGAATGTGGAGATACTGAGGGAGTTATTGAAACATTGCCCGGATGTTAGTTCATATAGAGATAACCGAGGTTCAACTGCTCTACATTCTGCTGCAAGTAGAGGCCAAGCTGAGGTGAGCTCCTAAGCTTTTTGTTTTTTCAATTTCAAATGGCGTATTCTTGGGTACACTCAATTAAACAATTCCCGCACTTGCTTATTGATGACTTGGGCTCTTTCTCTATCACGCCTGAAGCTTGCATTAAGAGGAGTATTATACATTTAAAAAGGTACAGAAAACGATCACCCACATTTAATGGGATCTTAGGGAGACACATATTTATAGCAGTCTTTTGTTTTCTAGTCCACAAAGTCAACCAGCATATTTTTATCAAATATTTATGGTCAGGCAGTTTAAAATTTGAAAATCCACCCCTTTGACCTAAATATGAGACTATTAGGTTTTCAACCTTGATATGGTTGGGCTCTTCGGGTGGTTTCCTTCCGGATTATATGTATTCCCCCAGTGAAAGAAATTCATGGCACCCAGTTCAAACTCGAATGTCCTAATAAGAGTGGGCTATTATTTTAGCCCTGAGCCTCACCAGCTAAAACAAAACGGATTCAAGAATGCCTAGGTGATATCTTTTTCATTGGAACCAAGAAAAATTAATCTGGTCAAATCTCACTCTTTTGGTTCATACCATTGGATTTTTTGTAGCTACAATTGCATCTGTGATCTTGATTCATGCAACCTCAACTGCTTGTACTACAGCCTTCACTGGAAAGCAGAGAGAAGTTTATCCATTATCTGAAAAAAAACATCTCTGACATGACACAAGTATTAGAAACTGAAGGGTGAACCTCTATGAGCTCTATAAGTGGATAAATTCCATTTTGGTTTATTGCAGTGCCAAATCATACCAGTTGGTTTCCGGAAACAGGACATAGCAGTTAACATTTATATAAACGGCATGTATATGGGTGTCACATATGTCAAAAGACAGCCCAAACACTTTGCACAGAGTGAACCTGCAAATCCTGGAATACTTGTATGCAACTACATAATTTATTAACTGCACGTCCTATGGCACCAAGTTACCCAGGTTTGAAAGACCAACTATCCTGCCTTGAATCGAACTGTCATATAGAATATGTAAACAAGCGGATGGTCACCGTCATACAGCTTGAAGCTTTCTGTCTATTTTGACTTATTTATTTTTGTGTGGTCTTCTTCAAAATGCTGAATTTTTCTCCTTCCACATTCACCAAAATATACAGGTTCCTCCCCACTTCAGAAATAAGATACGCCTAGCATCCAGCTTATTCCATTGTTTGTGCCCTGCAATCTCATTTTAGAACTTGATAACTTATTCTAAAACAATTGCTTTTGAGGAAAAGAATTGCTTGCCATCAAATATGGAAACAGAGAGATTGAATAGGTTTGCACCGTCCAGTCTCTCTTGCACAAATCACTTGTTCAATATTATATATATACAGATGCGACCATGGATCCGTAGGATTCTCAACTGATGGGATTGAACATTATTTGTAGACTTCTATTATGCTTCAAATTATGGGACAGTAGAATAATAATGCAGGTCAAACTTAAATACTGCAATTGTTTCAAGTAATAAATGGGAGGTTTTCTTTTCTGCACTAGAAAATTTCAACTACTAGCATATTTATCTTTAGAAGCATTCTTGTAAACTCCTTTTTTTAATATTCTCACACTGAGAGACAAATGTTTCCGATAACATTTTATGTTTGTAGCTTGACCTCCTACTTTCTTTTATCAAAGTCCAAGTGGCATTCTCTTTCATCCACATTAGGCAAAATGCATAGCAACAAATATTTCAAAATATGTTCCTTTTTTGAAAAAAAGGGTTGAGCAAGTGGAACAGCAAGCCGTATGAATGTCTTAGCACTGATGACAGAAAAATTTAGGACTGTTATGTGGACTAAACACATTGGATGGAAAAAAGCATATTACATCAAAGAATTTAACCCAACTTGTAAACATGGTGAAAAACATATTTAGGGGCAGTTATTAAACAAAAAGCAAGATTGTTAGTTGCACAATTGAAGATGGGATCACATCATCTTAGATGTGAGACCAGTAGGTGGAAGATACCCAAGGAAGTATGGGAAGAGAAAACTTACATTCTGCAATAAGGGTGTCATGGAGACAGAATGACACTTTATCATGAAATACGCAGTTTATGAAGATATTTGTACTCAGTATAAAAACAGTTTGAAGGTTGACAACATGAACCATTTATTCAATGAAGATAAGATTAACCAGACTGCTAGCTTCCTAGTCAAGATCAATAATAGAAAATCCGACATCGAAAGGAGTATGAAGATAATATAAGTCTGTTATACCTTGGTCTCCTAGACAATTCAGTCTTATGAACATCATTAAAATCATTCATTTAGTCATTTCCTCTAAATACTAGTTAAACAGCAACCTTGAGTTTTGCATTATCATGATTTATTATTTGCTTAGGTTTGTTCCTGCCCTTTTTATCAAATGAAGTCGGCAATTATAAAGTGACTTGCCCAAGAAGGCTCAAAGACTAGGAGAAAGGAATTGATTTTCTGAATTCACGAGTCACAATGATTATAGCCAGTTTCTTTTCTAAATTGCTTCATCTTTGAGACTTGCTTTCATTTTATACGCTCCTCCTGTTTGCCCTCCACTTACCCTCTTGGTCATCTTCTTTCCATAAGATGGAAGAGTCAGCTTGTGAATTTTATTTTTGAGGTGAGATAAGGTGGAATGAATAATGACACCTTGATAAGGTTGTTAAGAACACAATCTCGTCTCTACTATGTTTCTGCTTTTTTCTTCTGGTGGCCATAATTGTTACAGCTTAATCCTAGTTACCGTAGCTTCTTCATTCTCTCAGCACCATTCTCTCCCTTGTCATTCTTTATTCTGTAAAAAGGAGTATAGAGTTCATTGTTAGGCATCAAGTCTGTTGTATGATATTTTGTATGGGAAGGTTGAAGGTATCAAACAATTACAAACAAAATTCTAATGATGATCTGTGGATCATCAACATACTGAAATGCAGAGATAATATGGGGGTACACCAAAACTCCTTGTTGATATTCATTGAATCCTTTGCACATTTATACGATGGGATTTTCAGTGCATATGTTGTCATTACTCGATATGTGATTACTATTTGCAACTGGAATGTTTGTCATTGTCTTGCCATCATAAGAAACATCCTTACGTTATGCATGTCTCAATGCCTAATGTGAATGCATATTTTAGCATGTTTTTAACTGTCAATCTTAAAATTACCTTGAAATGGCCATAGTTTGGTCTTAGTAGTTGTAAACAGCTGAAATACTGCTTTTGCAAAGTGCTTCTATGCTTTGAGTTTAAAATGGGTGGTTGGTGTTTGCTTACACACATACTTCCTTTTGAAAATGCAATTAGGAGAAATTTTCAAAAAAGAGTGAACTGGATATTGCATATATGTTCATATTCTTTGTTCTGACAGTGATAAGGATAAACCAGATGTATCTGTTGGGATTTTCTCGCCGATTTGTAATATATGTCCTGTTTGTGGTTCAGGTGACAGAGGAGCTGCTTCTGGTATCTCCAGATATTATAGCTTTCACAGATGATAAAGGAAACACACCGCTACATATAGCAGCTTATAGGGGTCACTTGGGCATTGTTAAACAACTTCTATCATCTTTCCCATCTCTGCTAACTGCAAAAAACAATGACGGTAATACTGTCTTACACCTTGCGGTAGCTGGGTTTAGAGCCTCTGGTTTTAGGAGGCTTAATAAGCAAATGAATATTGTGAGACACTTAGTCTCAGATAAAACTATAGATTTGGCAAGCATTATCAATTGCAAGAACAAAGAAGGAAGAACTGCAATGCATCTTGCTGTCCTCGGAAAGGTGATTCACAAAGGACTCGTGGAACTACTTATGTCAGCACCAGGGTTAAATATCAATGTTTGTGATAAACATGGAATGAGTGCTGTTGATATACTTGAATTAAACCTCGTCTCTGGTATAACATCAGACCCACTGCTTAAGCAACTTGCTTTAGCAGGTGGAAAACCAATGCGTTCCGAGGACTCCTCTGTAAGTGAGGCAAACATTTCTTATGGAAAGCTCAATTGCCCTGATAACAGCCCAGGAACATCATTTAGATCTTCAGACAGCAGTATATGCACACAAATTGAAGATTCAGAAATTGTGGATGCATCCGTAAAGGAGCTAACTGAACGGAATGCTGGGACCAAGTATTTCATAGGGAATCAAAAGAAATTTAGTACAGCTAGCCATGCCAAACAGCGGCTTGCAACTCTTCTTGGATGGTCTCAAGGGGGCAAAATTAGTAAAAAAGGAGGGCAAATTCAAGAACTTAAACAAGATATAACAGAAAACAGGTCTAAGTCATCTGCAGAAAGAGGAATGAGTGCCCATTTCATGCACGACAAGGAGTGGCCTCTTGACGGATTTGAGAATCCATTCACACTACGAGAAAGATTCTCAAAAACTTCAATATTGGGTAATAAAAGTGACTCATTTCTAAGAAAAACCCCATCGAGTCCATTCACAAAACACAGGTTTCCAAAACTTTGTGGCAATGATTTCAATGGTGCAGTTTCACCGGGGATCACCCCTTTTGCATCGCCTTCGAGGTCGTCTTCTTTATCACCCATACGATCTCCTTTGCAAATACCTACAAGGTTTAAAGACTTAATGCAAAACAATGGATCAATTCAAAGACCATCCAAGTCATCTGCTAAAGATGGTGCAGAGGACAATGGCTCACTTGATTCCTACTCAAGGTCACTAGAAGCCGCAAGAAACCAGTATTTCTGCTTTGGATTCCGTGCTCTGCCTACAGAGAACCTGAAGTCAAAAGACATACCAGGGCCTCTGGATATCAATGATTCTTGCCAAGTTAGGCACTCCCTAAGTTAATCTGAGAAGTTTTCTTCTCGAGGAACTGAGACGAAGGGAATCTAGCACACTTTAGGTTAAATTGGTTTATAGATATTTTAAAGGTTATTGACTTGTTCAGATGATAATGTATATGAGGTTTTCGTAGTCAATTAGGTTGTAAGTAAGAGCCTTAGAAAAAACTCTGTGATTTCTGTTTAGATGATTGTTTTTATGGGTGATCCAGTAAATGCTAGCATACTTCGAAACCCTTCATTCATCAAGGTAAATCCTGTATATTAGGAACACTAAATTTGGAATCCTATTTTGAAGGTCTTAAGCCCTGATTTTTTAAATAGTCCCCATTCTTTGAAATGACCAATCCTATTTTGAAGATCTTAAGCCCTGATTTTTTAAATAGTCCCCATTCTTTGAAATGACCAATCCTAGGCCAATATGGGTCAAATCTCCACTTTCAAAATACTACACACTGAATAATTAAGTTCCTCACTGAAGACTGGATCGGAATTTTAGTGTGGATTTACATGTTTAGGCCCTGTATACAGAGGTATCTGTGAAGAATATTTTCTGCCTCAACTACAGAGTTATTGTTTATTGTTTATAATCTCTATGTAATCAAACCAATAAATCCATGTTATCACATTTAGTGAAGTAATTAGAAACAACCACGTCTAAGATGAGATGATAAGCCAAATTAACTATAATGGTTTTCTACCCGAATCTAATTGTTTAGGTGTCCAAAAAAAAAAAAAGAACTCTCCCTAAGCTAAATTTTCTTGTCTAATCCAATAATTGATAGTTTACCTATTGTTTTCTGAATATTGTGATAATCAAATGGATTAAATAGGTTTTACAATATTGTGATAATCAAAGTGAGTAAATAGAAAAAAGAGGCATTTAGAGTAAGATCTTGTGAAGGGAAGAAGAAAAAGTTTATAATATAGAATAATTTCTTGACAAATAGCAGTCCCATCTTTTTAAGATTATAGATTTCACTAGTGAAATTTGGGTGGGGCTAAAAATTGTCTACAAAAAATATTTAAAAAATGATGTTTATTTATTATTTTTTTATTCATAGCAGTCTTTAAAGAGAGAATCTGTACAACCTGAATTGGTCTAGTGGCGGAGAACTTGTGCTCTTGAAAGAGAGATCACAAGTTCAAATCCCACAAGGGGGTAAGGTATGTACGTCTCATTTGTAGTGCAGTTAGGTACCTCCCTGTTGGTAAATAGATTTGTCCTTCTGAAATACCTTTCAAAAATGACTCCCGAATGCCCAAATTGAAAGACAAAAACTAGAACCAACAGTTGAGTCACTTGCAATGGTGAGTACAAGTGCTCTCTGAATTTTGATATGAAGGTACAGCTCCCTTCATTGGATAAAAATGTATATTTTCTAAATATGCTTTTAATCGGAAAGCAATAAAGGCAACTAACATCTGCTCATAGCCATGACACAGATGCGAATAGAAGATTTATAATGAAGTGAAAGAAGATAAGTAAAACACAATTTAATTATCCACACCCAAGAAAATACCCTTTCCAATAAATAAAAATGCTCTGGACTCTGATCGAATCTCTCTCATGCCTCAAAGGACAAGGGGGATTAGAATACTCAGACAAAGAGTTAACAGCAAAATTTTTTTCAAATACAAATTATTTCTGAAATCAAAGTTTCAGAATCAAATGCATATACATAGTTTGATGTAACAGAAAAGGCAATGAAAGGAAATTACAAGAGAGACAAAGCTCATAGTAATAAAAAGAAAATATTGACAAATCCACAGATCAACAAAATCTTCTTCATTCTATCAATGCCCAAAAATGTGAGCTCACAGACTCAACACTTCTGAAAAACAAAACTGTGCAGTCCAAAAAACAACGTTGCCCATTCTTTTTTACAGCAAAAAAAGAAAGAAAAGAAAAGAAGAACCCCCACTCCTTTCTTTCGTTACATATATATAGCCTTTGAGAATTTCAGTTATCAATAACTGATTCTTGAAAAGATTATTAATTAATCTTTTCTTTTATCTTCTATCTTCTTCCTGACAACTCTTCTTTTTCTTTTTGCTTCAAATATTTTATCCTCCATTCCTTTCTGAAAAATATTTGAAGAAAACACATCTAATTATATGTTGACAGGTGGACATTTCTTTTATATCTTCAGGGTAAATTTATTATCTGGATCTCCATTTCAAAACAAAGTCTCCACTATGAGCTTCTCATAATAATATTTTTCTCATAAATTTGCATAGACCTATACTCAGAGATTAAAAACTTTTAAACGTGATAATATTTGTCCAATCTCTCCGGTGAGGATTTAGAAAACTAGGCTTTCTAAAACATATCAAAAATTTCGCCCAATCCAACGATGCAATTAAAAGTTATGCCCCTCACACCGAGACTGATTTTTCTATCTCAGAAAATCCGTGGTTACAGGTTGCATTGAAAACTATAAACAATATACATGTCAAAACTTGCACATGGATCACGACTTTGAGCTGTCATTTGAAGGAATGAGCTCTATTTTATGACAAAGCTCTCTTTATAATAGAGGAGGATTGTAACTCTTTAGATTTTTATAATACTATGAGCTGCTGAAACAATTCTTTGAAAATGTTATCAACTGCTATCCTTTGTTATCAACATAAGAATTAATAATTAAATTCATCTTTCAAAAAGCCGAATCTTCCTTTGTAACATGAAAGTTGGACTTTGTATGTGTTAGTGTGGCTATCTCAAAAGTCATCCAAACACTTTTACTCTCAACTCGATGATCATTTTTAAAAACATCCACACTCTGAACCTGCGAACTTTGAACCTTGAACTTGCGAGGTTCAAGCAAATGGTTCAAAAACACAAACTGCACCCATAGTATAATTCATTGATTTTTTGTTTCATTTCCATTTTCCTGCACGTTGAACCTTGAACCTGAACCAAAGAAAGGTTCAATAGTTCAAGTTCAATGAACAAAAATTACAAAGCCTGCTCCAGTTGAATTCGAACTTTGAATTTGAACCCGAACTTTGAACTTTGAAAAAGTTCAAGGTTCAAGTTCAATGACAATTGTTCTTTTGGGCTTCCATAGAAAAACTTGCATAACTTTTTACTGAGAGCTCTGTTTCTTATGAAATTTTAACTGTAAAATAAATAGGCCTGGTAGAGCATAACCCATAAATCATTTTTGCATAGGAGACATAAGATTTGAGATTTAATTGTTTGGGTATATGGGTGAGCAAAAATAAAACAATTAAAATCTCTCAACCGACATGGAGTTTGGCAATAAAAACTTCAGTATTAAAACATTAACAATATCTTATTTTTAGTTGATTATGAGGCTTTAGGCATGAGCAAAAAATATAGGGGTAACACTCCCGCAAGGAGTACGAGGTAGTCCCATAGAGCTCTAACCCATCTATAGACCCATACATAAATGGTTGGCATTGTGGACTATAAAAGACCCTTTCCTTTCCTTTTGTGAGACCACTAGCTTCCCTAAGTTTTAGAGCTTAAACTTTTACATTGAATTGTAACAATAAACTCATGGGGCCACCAATTCTAAAATATATAAAAAATCCCAACAAAACCTATTGAATTTTTTTAGGAAGCACCCCTCCATGGGATCTTAACTTTAGCTACATTAAAGAGTAAACAAAAAGATTGATTTGGTGCAAAAATCTAATATCGCGGTATCTAAATTGGAACATCTATGCATGTACTTTGTCATAGAATCAAAATATTATATTTGCTCTATACAGGATTGAATCTAGGGAGGATTAAGGTCAAGTTCGTGATTGCAAAAATGTCTTGCATATGCATATTTGAGTTAGTAATTTGTACAATTTTGCTTTTTGTTTTGGTTGTCTTATTTCTTCTACCTTCTCTAGTGCATAGGACTAGTGGTGTTAATAAATAGCTTGGGATCATTGTCATTTGTAATGCAAAGGGATACACTTTTGTAGGTCAACCCTTAGAAATTTTGGGAAAATGAGCATATGCTCCTAGAATGTGTGTAGATCTAGAGTCCTTTTAACGCATCAATTGAAGTGTTGTAATGTGAATGATATGTAATTGTTTGCATGAAATCTGAAATGTGCATCTGCAACACAAACACTCAATAGATCATTGCATGCATGGTTAGTTGATCAAAATCAATAAATGTAAAACCATAACAAATCGACCTATTGCCTTCTAAAAGATGCGAGTATAGATTTGCTCTCAGATTTGTCTAAGCAATATCAGTGACTTGACTACACCAAGATGGAGGATTTAATCTATATGAATGCAAACTAGATGAATGCAAGATTAACAAATTAAGCTAGATTAATCTAAAATGATATGAGATACATGATTGTATGCATGATTAATCTAAGATGCTAATTATGCTAGATGATTGAAATAAAAAATGACTATAGTAATTGTTAGAGCTATCTTGTATTAGCTAATAATTATTTATTTAATTATTAGTCTATTATACTCTACACTTAAGCTAAACTTAGGCATTTATTAATATTGTAGGTATTTAGTTATTAAATACTCTTTATCCCTTTAGGGTTTCTTTAGGGTTACATATCTTTGGGGTTTCTTTTTTCCTTTCATAAGGATTGTATTGTAACTTTTCTTATTCATTCCCTCTCTAAATGATAATCTTTTTCTTCAGAGTCTTTTTTGTGTTTTGTCTCCAATCTTCTCTTGTGACAGGTATTTTGCTTGCAGGTGCTCTTGGGATCTCAGAAGTTGTACTTTCTCAACTTTTTCATGGTATCAAAGTCATCATCTGCTGCTACTTATTCCTGATTTCTTTTCAGAAGATTTTCTCTGGAGGCAAGGGTTTCAGTTGTTTTTCAGAGTTTTTAGTTTGGATTTGGGGTATCGTTTTTGTTTTTGGGCATTTTGAGCTCAAAAGGACCTCACCATTGAGCTCAGAACACCTAAAAAACCCAATTTTCATATAAAATTTGTCAAGTTTGGACAACTTTAGCTCTAGGAAAATTTTTTTTGAGTTTTCCCTTTGTAGGCATGTTTTCCGAGGCAAAAATTAAAAAAAACAAAAAAATCTTTTTTTTGGGCCTTTTAACGGCGTACCCAAGCCGCCACCATTACCGCCAGCCACTGGCGGTTTATTAAATCACCGCAGCCAACATAGGAGTCAGTGGTTACCGTCTCGGCCTGCCTCCGCCCGGCGGTCGCTACACCACTCTGCTAGTCACATAGCATAGCCGTCCTTCGCCTTCTGCCCGACCTCTGTCGTCGCCCAACCCGTTCTCCACCTCTGCCACCTCTTGTCCTCTTGCAAGCCCTTTTGACAGGGGGAAGGTTTTTTTGCCATAACTTGGGCAAACGAAGTCAAATTTTCAAAAACGAATAGGTGCCAGAAAGATCTTTTCGAGCCCTACTCAGATCTAGTGGTTAGATTTGTTGATTTTTCATTTAGTACCTGTTTTTTGTCGTCCAAGTCAGCGCTCTTTTCTGCACTCCGGGAGCCATAACTTGGGCAAACGGACTCTGTTTTTGGCAAACGAATAGGCGTCGAAAAGGTATTAGAGAGTTCTTCTCAAATTTGGAGTTTTTTTTTCAGAAAAATCACCAGGTACACAAGATAGTGTCTATCACATTTTCTTTGCACTTGTCTTCTTTTTTAGCTATCAGATTATACTGGTTTTTTGTTTTACATATTGTGGGGGGTGTTATTTTTTACTATTTTCTGTAATTTACTTCAAAAAATCAGAACACCTAAACTCAAAAAAATAAAACAAACCCCTACTGCATCTTTTGTCTAATCTAAAAGATCACTTAATTAAAAAAATCAAGAGTAGGTCCAGGTTCAAATACAGGTACACATGGAAGATTCTCCAGTTGAGCTTCTTACATCCCAAAACTATCACCTCTGGAAAGCTCGTACGACAAGGCTTCTCAGATTAAGGGGGTTGTGGTCATGTTTGGATGTGGATCAGTCGTTGTTGTAGTGTCCTTTTGAGATTCTTCAGCACCGGAATAAGATGGATGAGGATATGGGTGTCATCTCCTTACATGTTTCAGATAGCTTGCTTTTTCACCTTGATGGTTTTCTCACTCCTCGGGCTATGTGGTCCAAATTTGAAACTCTCTTTGGTACTGTCAATGAGTTTAGAGCATTACAGATTGAGGTAGAGCTCCCTTCCTTGTTACCTGAGTCTTTTCCTCACATTGAGGACTTTCTGAACAAGTTTAAAACCACCAGATCTATCCTACATAGTTGTGGTAAAAACAAGACAGACCCAAAGTGTATCTATTTGATTCTCTCTAAGCTTCGAGGTCCCTATCAGATATTTTCTTCCACATTTTATTCTACTATGGATGCATTGGGTACACGCTTCATCGTGCCTACTTTTGATGTATTTTGTGATCGCTTGACTCGTGAGCAGGCTCACCTATCTCAGTTGGACACTCTCACAGGATCAAAGTCGAAAGCATTGGTTGCTCAGACATCTGAAGAGACCAAGAAGCAGAAACTGAAGCCTAAGAAAGATTCAGCTAGCAGTGAGCATCCCTCCAAGCCGCCACCTAAGTCCTCTCCCAAACAGGAGCACTCTTCTAAGTCTGGTGAGTCTTCCTCCAAGACTAAGAAGAAGTCAGATGAACTTTGCAATTTCTGTGGCAAAGAAGGTCATCCATTTTCTCGTTGTTGGAAACGATTAAAGGCTTTGGAGGCAGCCATGCAGCAACATCATGTTTCTACTCCTCAACCTCCATCTTCCTCTTCTACTGGGAAAGGGCATGCTCTTTCTGCATGAGCAATTCCTTTTGCATCCACTTGGATTATTGATTTTGGGGCTTCTCATCACATGACACACTCACCGCAACTTGTTACCTCACTTGCTCATAAATATACTTTACAAATTGCAGTTGGTGACTTCGCACAACTTTCAGTTTCAGGTTCGGGTTCTGTTCAGTTGACAGGTGGTTGTTTTCAGGATGTTCTTTTGGTTCTTGATATTTCTACGAACTTCCTCTTTGTTTATCAAATTTGTCATTCTGGCTCTGGTAAAACGGTTGAGTTCTCACCACATGATGTGGTTATTTGAGAGCTCCATGATCTTGATTTGGTTGTGGCTACTAGCAGTGTTGATCTTGATTCTCGGTTATCGGTTTGATGGCTTTGAGAGTCCAGATGGTTCAGGTGTTTCTCTTGTAGCACATGCAGATTCAGTGAGCAGACTTTGGCATGAGCGTTTTGGCCATGTCAACTACAGATACTTACAACAGATGAGCACGCAGGCACTTGTTATTGGGCTCCCTTAGGTCTCATGTACTGATGGTGTATGTCGAGGTTGTGCACTTGGCAAGCATCATCGCAATCCTTTTCCTACAGGCAGAGCCACCCGTGCTAAGGCACCCTTGGATTCGATCAACAGTGATCTTATGTCATTTTTGACTCCATCTTTTTCAAGGTCCAAGTATGTGCTCACTTTCATTGATGATTCTCCAGACGTACATGGTTGTACTTTCTTAAGTACAAGTCTGATGACTTCGATTCATTTCAAGTCTTTAAGACATTTGTAGAGAAGCAATCTGGTCTTTGTATAAAGAAGATTCGCACAGATAATGGGAGAGAATATGTGAATCAGGCTTTTACGGATTTCTGCACCGAGCATGGTTTACAACATCAGTTATCAGTTCCTCACACCCCTCAGCAGAATGGTGTTGCTAAGAGAAAGAACATAACACTAAGGGAGATGGCCAATTGTATGCTTCAGTCACATTCTATGCAGCCTGATTTTTGGGCTGAGGCAATTAATTGTGCCACTTATATCCAGAATCGGATGCCTCATAAGGCATTGCGCCAGTTGACTCCTGAGGAGGTTTGGTCCCATGTCAAGCCTGATGTTTCTACATTCTGAGTTTTTGGTAGTGAGGCTTGGGCATTTATTCCAGATGCTCAGAGGAAAGCCATGGAGAGGAAGAGCTGACCACTCATTTTTATTGGGTACTATGAAGATGTTAAGGCATACAGGTTGTTTGATCTTGATTCCCTAAAGGTCTTGTTTAGGTGGGATGTCCAATTTGATGAGTGCCTTCCTCAAATGGATTCTCCATCAACAACTTCTCCCTCACTACCCCCTACTCCCTCTTCAACTTTTGAGGATTCCTTCTTCTTTGAGGATGATACAGATGATGGTCCACCATCACCACCACCACCCGTCGCTCAGCCTTTGCCCAAGTGGGCCCGGTTTACAGTTGATGTTGTTGGTTCTATGGCAGGTGATTCTTTAGACACTTGTCATACTTGTGCACAGACATCTAGTTCTATTCTTCTGATTCATGTCATTTTGGATGATCCTCAGAAATTTTCAAAGGCGATAGATCACCCAGCGTGGGATAGGGCCATCGATGAGGAGTATTCTTCTTTGATGAAGAATCATACTTGGGATCTTTGTTCTCTTCCGAAGGGCAGGAAGTTGGTTCAGTGCAAGTGGATGTATTGTACCAAGTATGTTGCAAATGGTTCTATTAATAAGTATAAGGCTCGTCTTGTTGCGAAGGGGTTTTCTCAGGTGGAGGGTATTGATTACTCTGAGACCTTTGCTCCTATCACCAAGATGAATTCTATTCACTTTGTACTTTCTCTGGCAGCTTCACAGGGATGGACAGTTTTGCAGATGGATGTGAAGAGTGCTTTCTTGCATGGAGACCTTCGTGAGGAGATCTATATGGAGCAACCTCAGGGATTTGTGTAAGATTCCTCTTTGGTTTGCAAACTTCGACGTTCATTGTATGGTCTCAAACAAGCTCCTCGGGCCTGGTATGAGAAGATGGACTCTTTCTTGCTTTCCACACTCTTTACACGTTGTCATTTTGATCCTACAGTTTACATTCAGCATCAGGGGGTTGATATAGTTATTCTTGTGCTCTATGTTGATGATCTTATCATTACTGGTAGCTTGTCCTCCTTGATTCAAGATATTCAGCGCGCCTTGATGGAGCAGTTTGAGATGACAGATCTTGGTCTTCTACACTATTTTTTGGGTCTCCAGGTTATTCAGTCTTCCGATGGGATTTCTATACTTCAGCAGAAGTATATTTGACATGCTTACTTGCAAGCCTACACCCACACCATTTCGATCAGGTGTTGTTTTGTCTCCCACTTGTTCTACACCTTCCGTGGATTCTACCTTATATCGATAGTTGGTTGGCAGTTTGTTGTACCTGACACATACATGCCTAGATTTTTCTTTTGTGATTGGTCTTATCTCTCGGTTCTCCCATGATCCTCATGAGAGCCATTGGCAAGCAGTCAAACATATTTTGTGGTACATTTGGGGCACAACACAGTTTGACATTCACTATAATTCAAGATCTCCTCACATTGTTGGCTTCACTGACTTAGATTGGGCTGGTGACACTCAAGATCGGAAGTCTACTTTTGGCTTTGTTTTTTGCCTTGGTTCTAGTCCTATCACATGGTCTTGCAAGAAGCAGTCTGCTATTGCATTATCATCTACAGAGGCTGAGTACCGAGCAGCGGTGTTAGCTAGTCAGGAGGTTTTATGGCTTCAACAGTTGATGACTGAGTTTGGGTTCCCTCTTGATAGTCCCACTATTCTTTGGTGTGACAATCAGAGTACCATTCACCTTTCCCGCAACCCAGTGGAGCACCAAAGGTCTAAACACATTGAGCTTCACATGCACTTCATCAGACAGTTGATTCGGGATGGCTTTCTCATCTTGGAGTACATCCCTACAGAGGAGCAGGTTGCTGACATCTTCACTAAACCTTTTACATCTTTGCGCTATCTTTAGTTGTGCTCTATGCTTGGGGTGAAGGAAGTTGTCCTTGGGGGGTCTCATTGAGGCCTTCCTTCCTTCATGTTCTTTTTTGCATGTTTTTCCCTTCTCTTTTTGGAGTAGAGTTTTTTCCTATGTGGTTTTCTCTATTTTTTTCATTTCATGGTGTAGACACCTAAAATTGTCCAGTCTAATTAAATAAATATTTTTATTTATTTAATTATTTTAGCCTAATTCATCTATTAATTAAATAAATCTTTATTTATTTAATTAATTCATTTATCCTCTTCTAGCCTTATTACTCATTTAAATAAATACATTCATTTATTTAAATTATCATTTTCCTAAATTAAATAAATATCTTATTTATTTAATTGATCTCACTTCCTCTATTAATTAAATAAATCTTTATTTATTTAATTAATTCATTAACCTTTTCTACCCATGGCACCTCTTTTACACCTCTCAATCTTATCCCTCCATTTCTTATGGTATCTTCTATATAGGGAGATGCTTCCTTCATTATCAAACCCTAACTATCTGGCTATATCAATTATGCATTTGACTACACTACGTTTTTCATATGAGATCCTTCTTGCAACCACATTCCGTTCTTTGTTGAGCTCTTGTGCATATAAAATCTGAGAGCAAATATATCAAGCAAGATCAATGGAGATAGGAAAAATGGAGATCCAAACCCTATTGGACATGTGATGGTATAATCTTTGTGATTTCATTTGATTTGCATTGTCTTAGGTAATCTTCATATGTTATGGTGGATCTTTGTTGATTATTAGGCTAGGGTTTTGTGGTTGAATTCATTTAGTCTTTCAACATTGTTGTTATCCATTTTCACCATATACATTTTGGCACGCCCGGTGGGACTCTTGTCCCTTTTGCATTTAACATCCTTGTTGCAGATTTTGTGTTTTGAAGTTGCAGATCTGACATTTTCGACAGTATTTTGGTATTTTCGCATCTGCGTACTTTCGGATCGCGTCTTTGGTTTTTAGTCGCGTCTGCGACATCTAGGATCGCGTCCACACTCGACAGTTTTTTTTTTTTTTGCAGATTCCAAAAATCATGTCTGTGTTCCCTAGTCGTGTCTGTGGGGTTTTCAGGCGCGTCTGCATCCAGAAGCCGCATCTGCGTTACTGAGCCGCGTCTGTGTTTCACAGAAACGCTTCTGCGTCCAGAATCTGCATTTGTGTTTATGATACCCGCGTATGTGCATACTGATTTCGTTTTTTGGGGGGGGTTTCATTGATTCAATTTTTAGTCATTCGGTTTTTTAGATCTGGTTTATTTTGAGCTAGCATTTTCAGATCTAGCTAACGAAATTGGTGCAGCTTGTCTTGAAAGCAAAATCATTTTGTCGAAGGCCCCTATTTTCACAAAGTCTTTTGGATCTAAAATTTACCTAACTTGTGTGCTTGCACGAAGGGGTGATCATTTGAAACAATCCAAACTACTAACAAATCTTTGTTGTAGGTCCTTGGCAAGGGTTTTTGGATTTTTATTGTGTGCCTTGTTTTCATAGACTAGCAAACACTTCAATTGGTGCACTAAAATTGAATCATTGTCTTTTGTGTCTTGAGCAATAGGCTCCTTTTGTTTAATCTTTAGAGGGCCTATCTCCCCGTGTGGTCATTAGGACTACTAGTGAGGAGAGAACAATCCAAGTGGTAGCAAAAGAAAAGCCATCTTCTTCCAAACCACTATAAATAACTGTATTCATGGTGAAAACTATGAATAACGTGTGTTGATTAGTTCATACCGACACTATGTCTCCCCATAAACCTATTTGATCAAATTTATCTGATCATTTGTAGGGCGTAACCCCTACCGGCTGGGAGCCTTCTGTATTTACAGAGCTGAAAGTGCTGCATGTATGGCCACACAAGCAGATGCCCTTACTAGCACCTTTTTGTTTTAGAAGCCCAAATCCTTCTAGTTGTTAGGGCAGAAGGTCGAACCTCTGGTAGCGGCCCACACACATATGGTTCTTAGTAGAGATACAAAGTTCGCCACAAAGAGTTTGTGTGGGGACTAATGCTTGGCTACCCCAAGAAGTGAGTGCCGAGGGTGGAGCCAGTGGGGTCAAGCATCTAAGTATCCACTCTAAATAGCGTAGCCTCGGGGGTAAAACCCCATGTGGGATCAACAACTATTGTCTTGGCCAGCCATAAGAATTATGCTTGACTTATTTTAAACATTCAAACATTCAAGACCAAACAGCAAAACATTGTGTCTTTTGTGTCTTCAAGTGTATGCAAAACAATTTTACATCAAACAACACACTTTTCTTTGAGTCATTTTTTAGTCTAGACACTTGCAAACATTGAGTCCTCATCAACACTGTGTCATCTTGTCATGGAAAAACAGTCAAACATTCAGATTTGGTCACAACAAGCAACTTCACAAATTGGAAAAATTGCACAAAATTTCTAGGAACGCGTCTATATCTGACAGAATAGCGTCTGTGTCATATAACTGCGTCTGTGAAGGGCATAAACTCGTCTATATTCTCAGAATCAACATTGCATTTACAAAAAAAACTCAGACTCGCGTCTGTGTTAAACAGAACCACATCTGTGTTAGGAAATCGCGTCTATGCAGTATACAGGCACGTCTGTGTTCAGAATTGAAAAACTTTTACAGTCTAGCAAACAAATACAGTCAGTTTCAGAATTCTTGAGCTTCCTAGGTTATTTCTCCAAGGTTTCATCTAGCATTCAACCTGTCTTTGGGTCTCACAAAGTCCATCATTGCTTTACACCTTACATTACATTCACATTTGTCTAAACTTGAGTCAAAAGGTCACTTGCTTGTCCTCATCATACTTTGTCAACACACTACATACAACAACATTTTGCTAAGTGGTCCCTCATCAAGGTCTATCACCTTTGGGTCTCATTTGGTCTTACTTAGAGTCAAGGTCAACTTACCTCATCAAGAGAAACTATCATCTCTTTGGAAGCCACACCTATTCTACTACATACATACTTGGTCTTACACTTTGGACATTGCAAGTAAACCTCAGATTCATTTACATTTCATCCAACTCTTGGTCTTCCATACTCTTTCCACTTTCATCTAGTCTCAAACATCTTGGTCAATACCTAGTTCATGGTTGAAACCCGTTCCCAAAAATCTAGGAGAGAAGCTAAAGAGGCTCAAGAGTCCGCAAACATGACTTCTTATGAGTATGACAATGATATCTTTTTCAATTATGATCATACTACATTACCTGACATGGATGCCTATAGAAACATTCCAAATGTTGAGAACATGGACACTACAAACAATAATGATACACACAATGACAATATGGACAACATTTCGGTACATTCAGCAAAAGTGGAAGACACCATTATGAATCCCCATTTCAATCGACTGGTTGAGGAAATAATGAGGAGGGATAGACAATACTTCCTACAAGTGATGGCACAAAGTGGAGCCAAGATACCTCATGATTTTGACATGTCTCAAATAATGGAAAATCAACCTTTGCAACAAACTTACTCCAACATGGATCAAAGGAGGCCTAATACTGGAGGCAATAGAGGACCACATATGGTGCCTAAATCACCATCATCTTTATTTCAAAAACCAGAGGTCCCATACACACATGGTCAAGCATATGATACTCACCTTCGCAGACCATTATGGAAGTCTTATGCAGAAAAATATGCTCAACCACATACCAATGTTAAGGATCAACCACCAAAGCAATTGGATATGCAAAGACATGCTCAAAATTTGGACACAAGGAAACCCCGCATCAAATTTGGGGGCAACACACTAGAACAAACACATGACATGCCTATAGAGTATGGTATACATGGACAAAGAAGATATTCCATTCCTCATCATGACTCTATACCAAGTGGTCCTTATACGTAGCATCATTATAGACCTCCTCCATATGAACATGTGTATGATCTATATCATCCATATATGCAACATGCTCCTCCTCCAATTGGTGCCTCAAGCATGGGGTATGGTCCAAGAAATCGGTCTCCACCTAAGAATCATTTGGAGCAACAAATCAGGGACTTACAAAAGAAAATGGAGGACATAAATACACCGAAGCCAACTTACACAATGAGAGACATATGTCCCTATCCATTTGACAAAAGAATTCCAATGCCTCCATTTCCTACACACTTTGTGACACCTAAGTTTGATAAGTATAGAGGAAAAGGAGATCCTAAGGCACACATAAGACAATTTTTCACAGCTTGCATTGAGGTAGCTTCAAAAGAGACATATTTGATGAGATTATTCCCACAAAGCATAGGTGATCAAGTTATGGAATGGTTCTCCCAACTTCCACCTAGAATTAAGTCATGGGGTGACTTAGCAGAGACATTTATCCAACATTTCTCATACAACATAGAGACAGACATATCAGTCACTACTTTGTGCAACACCAAATAAAAAGAGGGAAAGTCTTTTGCATCATTTTTACAAAGATGGAGAAATCTAGCTAGCAGATGCTCTTGTGAAATTCCACAAAAACAAATGGTAGAGATGTTCACCTAGAATGTTAACAAAGACATTGGCTATGATCTAAGGAAAGCTTGTTTGTCCACCTTCAAGGACGTCATTGAAAAAGGCTTAGCAACAGAAAAGGTCCTAATTGAACAAGGAGTCATTAAGATATTCAAGGAAAACAAAGATGACTTTAAAGGAAAAGATAAGCCAAGATTTTGGAATAAAAACAAGAACACAGTCAATGACGGTGTTGTTGATGCCAATACAGTGCGACCCAAAATCATTTTTTCGGGATCAAGCTCTACAAACAATCAAGTGAATACTCAAACAGCTTCTAGGTCACGAAAGAAGTATACCCCATCAGGAGAACCACTTGAGTCATTTTTCAGGAAGCTAGTGGCAAACAAAGTAAACACAGTTCCAAATTTTCCTCCATATGAACCAAAGGTCAAACCAAATTGGTGGAATGATGATGAGTATTGTGAATTCCATAAGAGAAAGGGTCATAAAACAGGAAATTGTCATCGACTAAAGAACATCATACAAGATCTCATTGATAGAGGTGACATTGAGATTGAAGGACACTCATCAAATCAAGAACATGAAATGTTTAAGGAACCATTCCCAAAGCTTGACAAGGGAAAAGCGGCAGCCACAGATGACCAGACCAACTATACCAGAGCATCTTATAACTATGATTCAACTATCAATCACATCTCGATGGACAATTATGTCTCTACCATTATCATCAAGGACAAAACCCCTGAGAATTCTACCCAGGGACCCAAGATCGTTCTAAAAGGAATTGGATCTTCTTCCGAACCTACCTTTGAATGTCATGTTACAACCCATCGAGGTAAATTCACTATGCAAGGTGCTCCAGTTAAAAACATCGCTTCCTCATCAACCAAGCCTAAATACGACCTTGTAGAACAGTTAGGGAAAACACCCATGCTCATCTCCATCCTTCATCTCCTACGCATATCCCCCACACACAAAGCCATTCTTGACAAAATCTTGAGAGGCACCGTAGTTCCTACTGATTTGAACGTGGACCAGTTTCAAGCCATGGTGGGATACCTTTCCATTCCACACTCTCTTACATTCACAGAAGTCGATGATGTCTCCATAAGTCAGCCACATAATGCACCATTACACATTGAAGCCTTCATACACAAACATAGAATCAAACGAGTCCTGATAGATGGAGGAGCGGGTCTAAACATTTGTACATTGAGCACTATTAAACAATTGGGATATTCTGATAAAGCTGTGAATTCTACAAACAAAATTACCATCAAAGCATATGATGATGAAGAGCATTCATCCAGGGGCACAGTCACCTTACCTCTCAGAGTTGGGCCAGTTATAAAGGATGTGGTTTGTCAAGTACTAGATCTTGATCTCACATACAACATATTGCTAGGACATCCTTGGATTCATGAAATGAGGGCGGTCCCATCTACATATCACCAATGCATCAAGTTTCCTCACAATGGAGTTGAAATAACAGTTAATGGAGATCCTAATCCATTCATATATTGCAATAACTTGAGACTAAAAACTGAGACCATCATTCCCAGTAATTGTGAAGTTGTTCCTTCTTCTGCATACATTGATCCTGAATCATTAAAACCTTCGACATCAAAACAAGGTGAACTTAAGGGCAAATTCCAGGACAAGGGCATGGGTGAATACACTTTGAATCGGACCATGTACTTACAACAAGTCATGAGTTCACCAAAAGAATATGGAAGACTAAATCCTAATAAGCAGGTATCTATCATTATACTCAAATGGGACCCTACTATCTTTCAAAGATGGGGTGAACTGGAAGAGGAAGACTCATACAAAATGCTTTACAAAGACCTTGAAAATGATACACAAGATCACATCAGTATACCATGTGAGAAGTATGGCAAAGGGTTCAAGATTCTACAAGAATTTGGGTATGATGGCAAAAGCCCTCTTGGGTTAAGAAAGGAAGGCATCATTGAACCTTTACAACCTAAATTGACATTCCAAAAGGAACGCTCGAAGGGACTTGGTTTCGTGACTTCCAAGGTCCACACTCAAAGGATAGAAGAAGCATTACAAATCAAAGCTGCCAAAATTCAACAAGAGAATTGCTATTCCACAGACTCCAATGAATGGGAATGGGGTTCAGACAAATCCTCTAGTGACTATGAGCTCGTTGAGACATTCAAAGAACCAAGTGAACCAACAGAAGAAGAGGAATTTAATAGGAAATTCAAAGTTGGTCAAGAAACAACCCCAGAGGAACCCATATAGTCTTTGCCTCTAGGTCCTAGGTTGAAATCACATAGAAAGAGAACACCTGTCCCAAAATGCGCTACTAGTGATGATAATTTGGATTCATTCACGATCGAGAATGATGAGGAGAGTGCCAACGATGACCTCGATAACTACCTCGACATACCTGAATATAACTGCATCTTCACTCTTAACCTCGCTAACCTTGAAGACATCAAAGGCCTTCCCCTTGTTCACCACCAACTTATTGACTGGGACCATGAAGGACCTGCACAGTTTGACACATTCCAAAATGATGAAGCTTTTATTGACTATCTTGGCATACGAGATGATCTTCCCCCTGGGGACCATAAAGCGGGATACACTATAGAACTCAACAGCATGGCATATTTTGGTGAGGGTGTCGGACCTTCCAGTCGCAGAAATATAAAAATAAAAACAAACCAAGGGTCTTATGGTGAAAACCACACTGTGGCGTTGTCTGACCCCAAAAAAGTAAAAAGAAAGGACGTATCTGAGGGCGAAAACCTCTTTGAGGCACCCGAAGATGGAAGGCTCAACATTCTCCCAGCATCATATGAGGAAAAGTCATCCATGTTGGTAGAGGAGACTATCAAAACAAACATTGGTACAGAAGAAGTTCCACACAACATATTCCTAGCTCAATCTTTGATAGAGTCAGAAAAGTCAAAATTCATAAGTTTCTTCACGGAACGACAAATCAACTTTGCATGGTCATACACTGATATGCCTGGATTGGATCCAGATTTGGTAATGCATCATTTGATAGTTAAACCGGGGGCAAAACCAGTGAAACAGAAATTAAGAAAGATGCATCCACAAGTGGCATTACTAGTCAAAGTAGAACTTGAGAAATTATTGGATGTCGGATTCATATGCCCAATTGATTATCTTGAATGGATCTCCAACTTAGTGCTTGTTAGTAAACCAGATCATAGCATTAGAATATGTACATATTTCAGAGACAGCAACAAAGCTTGTCCTAAGGATGATTTTCCATTACTAAATATTGACTTGATCGTTGATCTCACAGCAGGTCATGCGATGTTATCTTTGATGGATGGATTCTCTGGTTACAATCAAATAAAAATTGCATCCGAAGATCAGCACAAAATGACATTTACTTGTCCTTGGGTAACCTTCTGCTGGAATGTCATGCCCTTTGGGCTAAAAAATGCAGGCGCTACATATCAAAGAGCCATGACTACTATCTTTCATGATCTCATGCACGTTATTGTGCAAGATTATGTTGACAACCTCTTGGGAAAATCAATAGACAGAGATACACATTTGGACATACTTTCAGTCGTCTTTGATCGGTTGGAAAAATATAAAGTAAGATTAAACCCCAAGAAATGCGTCTTTGGAGTAACCTCCGGGAAGCTCCTGGGATTCATTGTATCAAAAAGAGGAATTGAAGCCGATCCAACAAAAGTCAAGGCCATCCTAGAGATGCAACCACCATGAAACATCAGTTAGCTTTGATCTTTGCAAGGGAGACTCCAGTCCATACGAAGATTCATAGTACAACTTGCAGATAAGTGTAATCCTTTTCAGTACTTGCTACATAAAAACATCAAATTCAAATGGGATGATAACTGTCAACAGGCTTTCCAGATACTCAAAGATTATCTTCTGAATCCACCAGTTTTGATGCCACCAGTTCCAGATCAGCCTTTATTACTATAAATATCAGCTACTTCAACAGCATTGGGGGCACTCTTAGCACAACAAGTTGCTGAGGGCAAAGAAAAGGCGGTATACTATATCAGTCGCACATTGGTGGGATATGAGCTAAACTACACACCAATTGAGCGTGCATGTCTCGCCGTGGTCTTTGATTCGCAGAAATTACAACATTACATGCTAACTCATAAAACTAAGTTGGTTGCAAAGATCGATCCATTGAAATACCTTCTCAATAAAGCAACGCTTACTAGGCGACTAGCCAAATGGGTAATGATCCTGAGTGAATTCGACATCGAGTATGTGGACAAAAAAGCAATAAAAGGACAAGCCATCGCAGATCAATTAGCAGATGCTCCCATGATAGATGATGTTCATCTAATTTCACAATTTCCAGATGACTCCATTTTAACAGTGTCAGATGCAAAGCCATGGCAACTATACTTTGACGGCTCATACACACAGCATGGGGCAGGAGCTGGCATCCTCTTCATAACTCCTCAAGGGGATTCTATACCAAAATCATATCGATTATCATTTCCCTGCACTAATAATATAGTAGAGTATGAGGCATTAACAACTAGATTATGGATTGCAGTTCAGTGGAAGATCCAGGAACTTCGTGTTTTTGGGGACTCTCAACTTGTAATTCATCAAGCAACTGATGATTACCAAACAAAGGATGAGAAATTAATGCCTTACAAAAGAATGGTGGATGACCTAAAACAACATTTCACAAAGATAGACTTTGAGCAGATACCAAGAGAGCAGAATCAAGCCGCAGATGCCATGGCTACAATTCTTTCACTGATCGATCTACCTCCGAATGAGACCCGCTATGAGTTCTTGGTGGATAATCTTTTGGTTTCTTCATATGAAATCACTCCTACTGAGATAATATGTGTTGTCGGTCCTGAGTCCCAGTTATATGGTCCCATTTTCACATACCTTCATGATAATATCCTTCCTCCTAACCTATCCAATAACCAATGTCGCACTTTCATTCGCCAATCTTCTCAATACGTCATTTTAGCCGATATCCTATACCGTCGAGGTCTCGATGGCACTCTTCTTAGATGTTTGGAAAGTGACGAAGCTCAGATTGCGTTACGGGAAGTACATGAAGGGATATGTGGTCCACATTCTAGTGGTCCTACCTTAGCCAAGAAACTCATCAGGACTGGATATTACTGGCCCAATATGGAAAGAGATTCATATCAGTTTGTCAAGAAATGTAAGCAATGTCAACTTCATGGAGACCTCATCCATGCGCCAGCACAAGAATTTCAACCAATTGCGACTCCTTGGCCCTTCTGTTAGTGGGGACTCGATCTCATAGGCAAGATTCACCCTCCATCCACCAACGGTCATAAATTCATTATCACTGCCACAGAGTATTTCACAAAATGGATCGAAGTCGTGCCTCTCATGCAAGTCACTAGAAAACAAATTGCTACATTCATTCTCAACTATATCATTTGTCGATACGATATTCCGATTTCCATTATCACTGATAACGAGCGTCCCTTCAAAAATCAGGATGTTCGTGAACTCTGTGACCGCTTCCATATTTCCCATCATTTCTCCACACCATATTACCCCCAAGGTAATGGTCAAGTTGAGGCATCTAATAAAACAATCCTTAAAATCTTAAAAAAGACAGTCGACGACGCTGGTCATAATTGGCATATCCAACTTAATCCTGCACTTTGGGCCTACCGCACAAGTGTCCACACACCTACAGGAGGTACACCCTATTCACTTGTTTACGGCGCTGAAGCTATCTTGCCTATTGAGGTCGAGCTACCCTCTTTACAAGTCTCTTTGCAAAACATTATCAGTGATGAAGACTATAGGGTCTCTCGCTTACAAGAACTTGAACTATTGGATGAACGAAGACAAACAGCTTTTAATCATCTCAAGGCTTATCAACAACGAATGAGTCACAACTACAATCACAAAGTCAAGTCTCACACATTTGAGGTAGGTGATTTGGTTCTCAAAGAAAACCCCAAAAATTAGCAAGACAAAGAGAAGAAGCGCAAATTCGAATCAAACTGGCTTGGTCCTTACATCATCACAACAGCATATGGATCTGGTGCATATTAGCTCTCAACCACAGAGGGTAAACCTTTGGAGGATCCTATCAACAGCATGCACCTTCGCGGGTTTTACACATAGCTCTTCAGGGTATCCCAATTCAAAAATACAAAAAAATTAAAAAATTATCAAAAATACAAAAAAAATTTTAAAAAATCAAAAAAGTGAAGAGAAATAAATCCGTCCAACGGTGAAAACCACTTTGGTGGTGCACTGGGCAAGTACCATGGTAAAAACTGGGTCACCAGCGCCATGCATAGAGATATTGCTCCTCCCTCCTTCAAAATTCCATTTCATCACTTCACTTTGCACACTCTCACAGCCTATTCATCCACAATAAACTTACCCATTCCCATCATAGCTTGTTATTGATCTACCCAAGATTGGTTAGCCATTTATAATAAACATTTCTTTTCACTCATTTCAATCCATAATAAATCAACTCCTATCTGTGGCTAAGGCAAATCCCACGTCTAGTGATGGGTGTGGAACTGAGAGCATGACATGTTTCGAGGAGTACAGTTTCTTCCAATTTTTTTCAGTCTATTCGCACACAATCTACAATAAAGCAGTATTTGCATTGCCCATCCGCAATAAAGTTCCATCTTCTCTACAATAAAGTATCAGTTTCATGGATTTAGTCAGTTTCAGATGAGACACAGCAGCAACAATGGGCTTCAACAAATCAAATCTTTCAATAGACTTAGACAACATATGGTTCAATGTTATCTATCCTTTTTGTGAAAGTAAACATTGTGACCACAATCAAATAGACTTATACAAGTGACAAGAGACACTAAACTTGAGGACTACAGTGGATGTTGGAGTCGAGTCTTGGTTTTCTTTTGATTTTATCTTTTGGTGATATGTCTTTTAGCTTTTCCAGGATGTCTCTGACTAGAGATTCTATCTCCAGGATGTCTTTGACTAGAAAGGCGAGGATGGGGTATCGTCACCTATTTTTCTTTGTTGTCTATGGATTGTCTCTTAGTAATGCTATGACTTGTCCAAGGATATGAGGACACTGTGAGTCTAGTGTGAACTGGGGCATTCCTTGTTTGCGACTGTCTTATCTCCATGCAAACAGGTACAATAACTTTCTGGGTCGAACATATGCCTCGATTGTCATAACTTATTTTGCCATAATAAATCTCAATGATGATAACGCACAAGAAGCTCTTTCACTTTCATACCGTCTATCTTTCATCCTCCTTTCTTGATTGACCTCCATCGTCCTTCTTGAGTCTGTGTAGCCCATTATCACATGACTGAGTATAATAACACGCCAAAAACATTTGCATTTCATGTAGTTGCACCTGCATTACCACATATTAAGCATTTCATATATACATATAGATATCCCAAATGCATCACATCCTGCACACAACACATATTAGCACATCTTACATTTTTATCATGTAAATAATCATTTGCATTATCATATTTATCTGCATTTCATACATTCACATTTGCATATGCATAACATATTAAAAACAAAAAAGAACAAAAAAATTGCATTTCATTATGAACATATTTGCATCCATAACATCTCATCACATAGACACATGCATCATGAAACATACATCACATAGGTACACATGCATATAGCTACTGCAAAGATGAATCATCTCATATATATATATATAAAGTGTCATGATACAATGATATCAAAATCATATGGCTACAATCACCCGGAAGTGTCTACATCATAATACAAAATGGTACAACACACTGATACATAGGGACCCCTCTACGGCTATGATGAACTCCCTCCCTCGGAGCCACCTGGCCTCGACAGAGTTTGAGCCCTAGAAGGACCCGCCCCAGGATCATCCCTCATATCCCCTCTATCTGGTGGTGGTGGAGGACCCATAACCCCACCGTTGGACGCTTGTCTCCTCTAGCTCCCTCCCATAGCTGTCGCTATCCGCGATGGTCTGCGGAAGCTCCTCGCTCGCTGCTCTGGTGGCACTGCCCCGTAATATAGGTCTCGCCAGTAACCTATCTCCTCCCTTGCCCGTAGAACTTAGGCATATCCAGCCCCTATATCCTCTGTTGCTTGCCTCCCAACCCTCAGCGCTATCTCAGCCTTAGTATAGCGCTGGATAGCCTGATCCCGCTCATGCTCTGTCTCCTTCAGTCTCCTCCTGAGCCTAGCTGTCTCCCTCTCCAGGTCCTGAATCTCATCTGCCTGTCCCTAGCAGATCTCCCTCAGCTCAAGCAACTCATCCTCCTCCTCCTCGACCCCCCGTGCCTTTGCCTGTGGCTCCCCCTGTACTGGTGCTTGTGCCTGTACCTGTACCTGCCTCTATCCCTGTCCCTGCACCTGTCTAGGACCCTGTGTTGTTGGCACCTGTAGTGGAAATCCACCGCGACCCCTCACCACCCGAGTCTATCTCTCCTCCCCACCCTCTCTCCATGGAGCCACCCTCCTCTCTCCAACTACACCCCACCTCCTCCGTCGACCTCTCCCCCCACCATCTCCATCTATCGCCTCCCCTGGGTCTGTTAGTCGTGGGAATGGATGCTCAGCCCAATGCACCGTGTACTCTACATCCATGCTTGCATCCTCAATATCTGGCCACATATCCCATGGCATCGGCACCATCTCTACTAGCTGCGTCACGACCTGATCATACAACAATAATGGCCCAAAGTGTGCTTGATCTCTGACTATCCGAGCATACATCCCGGAACCCCATGGCATTCGCTGAATACGACCAAACTGCCTGCATACCTTGTCAATCAGCTATCTCTCCAATACATAGGGCGTCCGCCCAATCAGATATCTGCTCCGAAAAGTATAAGGTAGATCCACTGCGTCCTCCTCCCACTATTCACACCCAAGGTACGATCTCCATATCACAGTGTCGATCTCATCCAAGACTCGACGTCAATGCTCCAACCTGCCAATCTGTGGCTATGAGGTAATCATATCATACAGATGAACAAAACTGCGTCCATGGCCCCTGCCCCTGAAGTGTATCGGTCGGGTAACTGGTAGATGCTCATAGGCCCATACCTGCAGCAATGTGACTCTGCAACCCAATCCTATGGATCCATGATATATAAACTGATGCAGCTCATAATACAAGTGTGCCAGCACACATGGTCCCCAAGCATATCTGGTGTGCTATGTAACCAGTGTCTCCAAGGTGCTCCCACAGCCAACCCTCATGTCACCCTATTTGGACACAGGAACCCACTGATCACTCCTCCTAGCACTACTGGTAGTGCCAGTCCTGTCGCTGTCATCGTGTCCCATGCCACCTATCCAGCTCTCATCTCTAGTCTAGGATCCTAAAACACTCGTCTCGGGGCCTCCCTATCTCCCTCTCAATCATAAAGAATTAGCTCCCCATCGATAGGTACCCGCAGAATCCTGTAAACATCCTCCAAGGTGACTGTCATCTCACCCATCGGCAAATGGAAAGTGCACGTCTCTAAGTGCCATCTCTCAGCTAGCGCAGTCAGCAACCCCATGTTTGCCCGAAACTCAGGCACATACATAATATATCGTAGGCCCATACCCTCAGTGGCAGCTCTGTCCTCGAATGTCAACTCTGGGTGCAATCTCTGAGTCGATAGGAATCTCTCTCGCGACTTGAGCATAGGCAAATACTCTTGTAGTCAAGAAAATCAATCATGTCAGTCATAGTGGCATTCATTATTCATCACAAAATGCTACTTTTTATCTAAGTGCGTATGGTACTCTATCCTAGTAACACTCACTGTTCATCTCAAAGTACTACGTGTTTTGCACTCCCTGTTCATCACAAAGTGCTGCTCACATTTGCACTCACTGTTCATCACAAAGTGCTGCTCATATTTTGGTACTCCCTATTCATCAGAAAGTACTATGTCTTGGTACTCATTGTTCATCACAAAGTGCCTTGATCTAACCTATCCTAGGGCCTCTGCTTGAGTGAATCCTCTTGAGTAGTTTCTTAATTGGCAATGTATGTTCTATCACAGAAATGTCAATCCTAGCTCTATCTGCTATCCTAGTCTTCCCTAGAGGACTTGCTTGAGTGTATCCTATCAGCAGCTTATCCAATCGACAGTGTATGTTCATCACAGAACTATCGATTTGACCTTGAAGACATAAACGCGCTTAAAGACTGCATAAATGCGCCTGCTCTGCACAGACGTGCCTGAAATACACAGACGTGCCTATGCTCTGCACAGACACGCCTGTCCTGCACAAATGTGCCCACATTTCACAAACGCGCTTGAATAACGCAGATGCGATCGCATTTGGCACCGACGCTTTTCCTAGCATAGACGCACCTGACACCTACATAGACGTGCCTACACGTTTTTGGACATTTTTTACATTTCCTAAACATGCATTTATTGCGCTACCTATGATGCATTAATGACAACAATTATTATGACAAAGTACAAGGAGGTTTTGTAGTACTTACCGGCTCTCCTCCATCTGCTGGCCTCTGAAATCGATGAATACGATCAAATCTATGAACCAATGCCATCACTACTGACTGTTGCTACTCTATTTTCGCTCTGTACTCTGATCTCTTGGATGTGTGGATGACAATTAGGATTTATTCCCCTTGTGGTCTATTTTATAGACTACCCTAGCCCTAGCCCTCGTCTCCCGAGTCAGTATTCTTTATCCCGTGACTCTGTCACTCTATCTTATCTAGTCAGTCCATTCTAGCCTTTCTTTCTTATCGAGAGATTGTTTGCGATCTTTTCAAACATTTTCATCCAATCTCTCGAGGGGGCATATCATTCCCATCTTGGGGCAACTTTGTATCAGTTCATATTATCTTATTTGAAACAACGCGACAAGTTGCATTGTCTCAAAGAGGGGGAAAATGTAGACACCTAAACTTGTCCAGTCTAATTAAATAAATATTTTTATTTATTTAATTATTTTAGCCTAATTCATCTATTAATTAAATAAATCTTTATTTATTTAATTAATTCATTTATCCTCTTGTAGCCTTATTTCTCATTTAAATAAATACATTTATTTATTTAAATTATCCTTTTCCTAAATTAAATAAATATCTTATTTATTAATTGATCCCACTTCCTCTATTAATTAAATAAATCTTTATTTATTTAATTAATTCATTAACCTTTTCTACCCATGACACATGTCATTCATCTCTTAATTCATACACTACCTACCCTTTCATTATTTTATTATTTTATTTACCTACCTTCTAATCATAGCCAACCTGTTTTACATCTCTCAATCTTATCCCTCCATTTCTTATGGTGTCTTCTATATAAGGAGATGCTTCCTTCATTATCTAACCCTAACTATTTGGCTAATTCAATTATGCATTTGACTACACTACACTTTTCATATGAGATCCTACTTGCAACCACATTCCGTTCTTTGTTGAGCTCTTGTGCATATAAAATCTAAGAGCAAATATATCAAACAAGGTCAATGGAGATAGGAAGAATGGAGATCCAAACCCTATTGGACATGTGATGGTATCTTTGTGATTTCATTTGATTTGCATTGTCTTAGGTAATCTTCATATGTTATGGTGGATTTTTGTTGATTGTTAGGCTAGGGTTTTGTGGTTGAATTCATTTAGTCTTTCAACATTGTTGTTATCCATTTTCACCATATACACATAGAGATTTGGTTGTGATTGGGTACCTCATCAAGCCTTGTTGTCGGGACCCAAATTTGCCTTCTTCTTGTAGTTGCGTCTTGTTTTCCTACATTTAGTGTTTTTAGCTACTCCCTAAGTTCTTATTCATTCCCTCTTTGAATGATAATCTTTTTCTTCAAGAGTCTTTTTTGTGTTTTGTCTCCAATCTTCTCTTGTGATAGGTATTTTGCTTGCAGATGCTCTTGGAATCTCAAAAGTTGTACTTTCTCAACTTCTTCAGTAATGATGCTAAAATATAGGATGCAAGGGATCTTTATTGCTCCAAAATGAGGGGTAATAATAGGAATTCCAAGGCCAAGGTTGAGGTGGCAAAAATTGATGATCCAGATTTGATCTAAAGATACCAAGGACTAAGATTGGGGAAGTGGGAGAAGAGGTTGGAGGAAGGGACACTTGTCATCTTTGTGGTGACAAGTGTTAAGGAACCTTTCTCATGAGAGGGCAAGTGTCCAAGGGAGGAGACATGTGGCAAAAGTGCCATGTGTCTCAAGGGGAGAATATCCAACCCATAAGAGGTTAGGATGTGCAAGATAGGATAGGGTTAGTTAAACTCATAATTAGATAGAATGGGTTAGGTTAGAGAGTGGTGAGGTTAGGTGCTTAGAAGTTAGGAGCCATGTGCTCATATTTGAATTTAGAAATTCAAATATTAAGAAAAGATAATTAATTTCAACAAATCATGATTTAATTTGTTGTAACTAATTATGAGATTAGAAGAGTGAATTAAAATGTGAGGAGGATTAAATTAATTAATCAAAAGGGAATTATTGAAATGAACTTAATGAATAAATCCTTATATTTATTTATAAGTAGACTAAATGGGGAAAGTAATCAAATTATTTGCAAATTCAATTAATTGGGAAGGGTTATTAATTAAATAACTACATATTTTTTTAATTATCTTCAGACCATTTTTTAGGTGTATACATTTTGCCCCTCTTTGAATCAATGTGTGATGACACGTTGGTTCAAAGAAAAATCATGATTTGATGCGGATATGATTTCGATATGATGCCTCAGATGTTGACTGATAGATTATGATGTGAGGATGCCTCCCGCAGTGTTTTGAAGTGGATGATGTGTCAGTTGTAGGACCCAGCAAAGTAACTTTGGCTTTGCTTCTTGTGATAACATGAGCATGTTCTTGTTGTTTCTCTTTGACCACAATCACATTAACCATGTTATCATGAGTATGAACATAGTTCACTTTTGCTTTACCCTTGCCATTTTGCATTTTTTATTATTCACCCTTCTCATAATTAGGAAGTGGAGTTTTGAAAGTTGTGTGCTATTTTTTTGTCTTATGCCCATCCACAATTATTACGCCATTGTCAATAAAATCTTGGATGACACGTTTTAACCGCTGACAATCATCTATTTGGTGTCTTTTGTTTCGATAAAAGTCACAATGATGGTTGTCGTTCAACCAAGCAGGTTTTACCTTGGGTTCAAAGTTTCTTGCTTCTGGCAAGGTAATCAACTTGTTTGCAAGAAGTGTCTTTAGTGCTGACCCAAGTGGTTCACCAATGTTGGTAAATTTCTCATGAAAGAAATTATTGAAAGATGATTTTTATTTATTGCCATCTTGTTGAATCGATATTGTGTAACTTGATAAATTGAAAATCGGTTGATTTGGTTTCACATTATTATTATCCACTATCCCATCATTGATGATGTTTTGATTTTTGTTCCAAAACTTGGGCTTATCATTGTTGTTATTATTAGTAGTGTTGTTGGGAGGAGGATTAACTCCTTTGTATATCTTCAACTGTCCTTTCTTTATCATAGCTTCTTCAATCCTGATTTTATTATCAATCATATTTTCAAAACTTGGATGACATTGCATTTTTAGGTTATAACTCATTTGTTCGTTTAGATTGTCAATGAATCTGTCCATCTTTTCATATTCTAGCACCGTACGAGGATATTGGGCAGCTAATCATCTCCACCTTTGTAGAAACATCATGAAAGGTTATCCACTCTTTTACTTGGTGTGACACAAGTCTAGCTTTGTGATCTCATGTTGTATGTTATACACACATTGTGAAACAAACTTGTCCACCAATTCGGCAAATGATCTAATTCCAGGTGGAAGTTTTGAGACCCATTCCATAGCTTGTCCACTTAAGCTCTTTGGAAATAACCTCATTAAGTATGTTTTCTCATGTGCGAATTCCATGCTCATCGTCCAAAATTATCTTATATGATCTTGGGGATCAGTTCGTCCATTATATTTGTCATATCTAGGAGTTTCACAATTTGGAGGAAAAGGTATCATGTTGAGACTTTTGTCAAATGGATAAGGACAAATTTTCTGAAGTGAATACTTCTTAGTAGTTCCCCTTTATATGTCTTGAATTTGCATTTGAAGAGTTTGTATCTACTGTGTGAGAGCTAGGAGAGGATCATCGACATGATTTCTCCTTGTATCATCATGAGTTCTTGTGTGATCATGATCTCTTCTTGTATCATCATGATTCCTTCTTGTGTCATCATTAGTTTTTCGTGTGTCTTCATGAGTTCTTGTGAAGTATTTTTCTTTCTTACCCTCCACTAATTTTTTCATGGATTTTTCAAATTTAGGATCTTGTTGGATTTCTTTGATGTGTTGGTTAGTTATCTCTTCTTGTATTTCATTTCCTTGTGGCATTTCCTCATGATCTTCTGCCATTTCAAGTGTTTCTATTTCCGTTTGATCTTTCGTCTCTGAGCCCTGGTTAAAACGGGCATACGTGCGTGTTCTGAATGTTTTGCGAGGTTTAAATCTTCTATAATGTGTCTTAATAAGTGATCAATTGTTGAGGTAAATATGACGGATTGATAAGATACGAAATGGTCATTCAAGTATTTGCGAGTTTGCAAGTTTTTCGATCTTAGTTTAGAGTGCAAATTTTGTGATTTTTTATATGACCAAGTTCAATTGGAATGATATATCCTATGATAGAGAACGAGGTTAATCTGATCAAGCATTGTAGTTTCATGATAAAGGATCATAGATCCTGATGAGAAACTATGTTTGAATGATCAATTTATCAAAAAGAAGTGATAATGCACTTTGAGATATTAGATCTTGAACTTGTTGGAGATGAATACTTGAGAACCTTAGTGCATCAAGACTAGGTATATGCTCACTGTGGCATATCAGGACTGATTAGGAAAGTACGACATATCTGAAAAGGCATACGAAAACATAGGTTTCTATACTGATGAGAATAGAGTCTCGTATGACAAAAGATTGTGATCCAGATGACAATTTAGTGACTGACAGACGATAAAAGGGAAGACTCGTACGACAGTTTAGGGTGAACCAGACGATAATTATCAGAGACCAAAATGACAAAATGGAAGACTCATATGATAGTTTAGGGTGAACCAGGCGATAATTCTCAGAGACCAGAATGACAAACTAGAAGACTCGTATGACAGTTTACGGTGAACCAAACGATAATTCTCAGAGACCAAAACAACAAACTGGAAGACTTGTACGACACAGGACTGGACAGGGGTGAGTTTCTAGCAAGAATAGAGTTTTTGACCAATGAGTTTTGATGTTTTGATTATTTTCTCCAGTTTCAATATTTCAACTTTAGTTTCAAGGGTAAAAACACAACAAACAGGCCATATGCAAAGTGACCTCAAGCACATCACACTAAGCCTAAGGAAGTTGGCTGAGAGAGAAAACCTTTGCTTGCAAGCTTAGGTACACACCCAATAGCTAATCAAAATATAGTCATTGAGTCTCACGCAATGGATTCTCAATGTCATATTAGCCAACTCCAAACACTAATGGGGGCATGATATGGCAAGTATCTTAGGAGAGTTACTATCTCTCTTGCACAAAGATTATCCCCCTTTCAGAGGTGAATCGGATAGCTTCTATCTTAAAGTTCTTAATAAGGAATTTCATTCGAAATTACCCCTTGAAGTCGTGCAAGCACGATAGAGGCCTATAGCCAGACAAGGTATCGAAACAAGATGTAGTCATGCTAGCGTGATTGAAACCTCGAACCCCTACAAAATGCCTGATATGAGAGATCTCAAAGAGAAAACTCAAATAACTCCGTCCTCCGAGACTTTAATCCTGAGAGGCCTATTTATTATAGTAAGTCGAAATGCTTAGGTCTAGTTGTACTCACTTGGGTCGTTCTCACAGGGTGATTACTTTTTCCCACTATGACAGGCTCACTAAAGGAACACAAATCTCAAACTCTAAAAGCTTAAAGGGTCTGGATTTTTTATTGTCTATATAGACAAGAGCATACTCTCCTACCTTTTTGTAGTGTCATAAATTGTACACCCTTGCTAGGGTGGTACAATTCCACACTCAGCTTAGCACCCACCTTAGTGTGTTTGCATCTTGCATTGTAATTTCCCTTTAAGCATTTAATTAATTAATTTAATTAAATCTAAAGTCTTATTTCATCACTTCATACATCATAAAATTGGGCCCTTTACCCTAAGTGTGCCCCTTTTTATTTTATTTTATTCTTCCAATAAATAATTTAATCATAGACCCTAATTATGTCCTATTTCGACTTTTAAGGCCCAATTTCGCATATCAAAACATATTGAAATCAGCTGTAACTTTGGGATTTTCTCTAATATAATCATATCTAACAACCTTGAAAATTTGGTGAAAATTTGGTTGGACCATGTGCATAAATGCACATGGTCCCCATCTTTTTTCCCGAAATTTCGGGAGCATAATCATATGATATTGATGCTCTACAAAATGGGACTTGTTAGACAAAAACCTGTGGTGGTATTGTAGACACCTAAAATTCTCCAATCTAATTAAATAAATATCTTTATTTATTTAATTACTTTAGCCTAATTCATCTATTAATTAAATAAATTCTTATTTATTTAATTAATTCATTTATCCTCTTCTAGCCTTATTTCTCATTTAGATAAATACATTTATTTATTTAAATTTTCCTTTTTCTAAATTAAATAAATATCTTATTTATTTAATTATCCCACTTCTTCTCTTAATTAAATAAATCTTTATTTATTTAATTAATTCATTAACCTTTTCTACCCATGACACAAGTCATTCATCTCTTAATTCATACACTACCTACCCCTTTCATTATTTTATTATTTCTTTTACCTACCCTCTAATCATAGCCGACCTCCTTTTACACCTCTCAATCTTATCCCTCCATTTCATATAGTCTCTTCTATATAAGGAGATGCTTCCTTCATTATCAAACCCCCCCGTTGACTACTTGACTAAACTACGCTTTTGAACATAGGCGATCCTACTTGCAACCACATTTCGTTCTTTGTTGAGCTCTTGTGCACATAAAATCTGAGAGCAAATATATCAAGCAAGATCAATGGAGATAGGAAGAATAGAGATCCAACCCCTATTGGACATGTGATGGTATAATCTTTGTGATTTCATTTGATTTGCATTGTCTTAGGTAATCTTCATATGTTATGGTGGATCTGTTTTGTTGTTAGGCTAGGGTTTTGTGGTTAGGCTAGGGTTTTGTGGTTGAATTCATTTAACCTTTCAATATCGTTATTATTATTATCCATTTTCACCATAAACATTTTGGCACGCCCGATGGGACATGGATTTTTGTTAGATCTATGTTTTTTGTAGATTTTTCTAACCCTATATTGCTGTTTTGTAAAACAATTTGGAGAATAACCTTGTGCAGCTAGGGTTTTGGACACAAAATCAAGATCTTGGAGAGATTTGATCATATCTCACAAATGGCTTGGAAATTTTGCACCAAATTTTTTTTGCAAGTTGAAGAAAGCATTAGGAGCTCTCAATACAAAATTCAAAATTTTTGGAGCACATTTTCATTTTCTATGAATTTTTTATGATTTTTCATAAAAAATTAATTTTGAGAGCAAATGAGAGAATTTTTTAGATTTTTTTACATTTTTTGAAATATATCATAATTATACATAGGATATGTTCTTTTTTATTTTAATCGTGATGCAAAATATTTCCCTAAAAATCAGATCTTTAAAAATTAGGTTGTTTCCTTATTTTGATCAGATCTCATAAACGACTTTGAATTTTTGTATAAAATTTTTTGTGTAGGTCAGGAAAAGTATCAAAAAGATTAAGTAAAAATTTCAGATTTTTTGGATCAAATTTTCATTTTATATGAAGTTTTTATGGTTTTTCATAAAAAATTAATTTTGAGAGCAAATTAGTGAATTTTTCAGATTTTATTACATTTTTAAAAATATCTCAGAATTATACACAGGATCTATTTTTTGTGATTTTAAATTTGATGCAAAATCATTCCTCAAAAATCAAATCTTTGAAAATTAGGGTTTTGCATTATTTTACTCATATCTCACAAAATGTTTGGATTTGTTGCAAAAAAAATTTTATGCAGGATTGGAAGACCATCAGGACTCTCCAGTAAAAATTTCAGATTTTTTGGATCGATTTTGCATTTTATATGAATTTTTTATTATTTTTCATAAAAAATTAATTTTTGGAGCAAATTAACAAATTTTTTGGATTTTCTTACATTTATGGAAATCTCTTGAAATTTTACAGGTGGTCTTTTTTTATGATGAATCGGATCTTTGAATTGGTCAACAAAATGCATTGTTGAAGGCCCCTATTTCACAAAATCTTTTGAATCTAAAATTTACCTAACTTGTGTGCTTGTAGGAAGGGGAGATTATTTCAAACAATCCAAACTACTAATAAATCTTTGTTGTAGGTCCTTGGCAAGGGTTTTTGGATTTTTATTGTGTGCCTTATTTTCATAGACTATCAAACACTTCAATTAGTGCACTAAAATTGAATCATTGTCTTTTGTGTCTTGAGCAATAGGCTCTTTTTGTTTAATCTTTAGAGGGCCTGTCTTCTCATGTGGTCATTAGGACTACTAGTGAGAAGAGAATGACCCAAGTGGTAGTGAGGAAAACCCACCTCTTTTGAACCACTATAAACAACTGTATTCATGGTGAAAACTATGAATAACGTGTGTTGATTAGTTCATACCGACACTATGTCTCCCCATAAACCCGTTTGATCAAATTTATTTGATCAATTGTAGGGCGTAACCCCTACCAGCTGGGAGTCTTCTATATTTATAGAGCTGAAAGTGTCGCATGTATAGCCACACGAGCGGATGCCCTTACTAGCACCTTTTTGTTTTAGAAGCCAAAATCCTTCTGGTTGTTGAGACAGGAGGTCAGACCTCTCGTAGCGGCCCACACACATACGGTTCTTAGTAGAGATACAAAGTTCGCCACTGGGAGTTTTCATGGGGACTGATGCTTGGCTGACCTGAGAAGTGAGTGTCGAGGGTGGAGCCAGTGACGTCAAGCATCTAAGTATCCGCTCTGAATAGCGTAGCCTCAGGGGTAAAACCTCATGTGGGATCAACAACTATTGTCTTGGCCAGCCATAAGAATTATGCTTGACTTATTTTAAACATTCAAAACATTCAAGACCAAACAGCAAAACATTGTGTCTTTTGTGTCTTCAAGTGTATGCAAAACATTTTTACATCAAACAACACACTTTTCTTGGAGTCATTTTGAGTCTAAACACTTGCAAACATTGAGTCCTCATCAACATTGTGTCCTCTTGTCACGAAAAACAGTCAAACATTCAGATTTGGTCACAACCAACAACTTCACAAATTGGAAAAATTTTACAGTCCAGCAAACAAGAGCAATCAGTTTCGGAATTCTTGAGCTTCCTAGGTTGTTTCTCGAGGTTTTCATCTAGCATTCAACTTGTCTTTGGGTCTCACAAAGTCCATCATTGCTTTACACCTTGCGTTAAATTTACATTTGTCTAAACTTGAGTCAAAAGGTCACTTGCTTGTCCTCATCATACTTTGTCAGCACACTACAGACAACAACATTTTGCTAAGTGGTCCCTCATCAAGGTCTATCACCTTTGGGTCTCATTTGGTCTTACTTAAAGTCAAGGTCAACTTACCTCATCAAGAGAAACTATCCTCTCTTTGGAAGTCACACCTACTCTACTACATACATACTTGGTCTTACACTTTGGACATTGCAAGTACACCTTAGATTCATTTACATTCCATCCAACTCTTGGTCTTCCATACGTTTTCCATTTTCATCTAGTGTCACACATCTCACTCAATACCTAGTTCATGGTTGAAACCCATTTTCAAAAATCTAGGAGAGAAACTAAAGAGGCTCAAGAGTCCACAAACATGAGTTCTTATGAGTATGACAATGATATCTTTTTCAATTATGATCATACTACATTATCTAACATGGATGCCTATAGAAACATTCCAAATGTTGAGAACATGGACACTACAAACAACAATGATACACACAATGATGATATGGACAACTTTTCAGTACATTCAACAGATGTGGAAGAATCCATTATGGATCCCCATTTCAATCGATTGGTTGAGGAAATAATGAGGAGGGATAGACAATACTTCTTACAAATGATGGCACAAAGTGGAGCCAAGATACCTCATGATTTTGACATGTCTCAAATAATGGAAAATCGACCTTTGCAACAACCTCACTCCAACATGGATCAAAGGATGCCTAATAGTGGAGGCAATAGAAGACCACATCTTGTGCCTGAATCACCATCATCTTTGTTTCAAAAACCAAAGGTCCCACATACACATGGTCAAGCATATGATACTCACCTTCGCAGACCATTATGGAAGTCTTATGCAGATAAATATGCTCAATCACATATCAATGCTAAGGATCAACCACCAAAACAATTGGATATTCAAAGGCATGCTCAAAATTTGGACACAAGGAAACCCCATGTCAAATTTGGGGGCAACACATTAGAACATGACATGCTGTAGAGTATGGTATACATGGACAAAGCAGATATTTCGTTCCTCATAATGACTCTATACCAAGTGGTCCATATATGCAGCATCACTATAGACCTCCTCCATATGAACATGTGTATGATCAATATCATCCATATATGCAACATACTCCTCCTCCAATTGGTGCCTCAAGCATAGGGTATGGTCCAAGAAGTCGATCTCCACCTAAGAACAATTTGGAGCAACAAATCAGGGACTTAGAAAAGAAAATGGAGGACATAAATACACTGAAGCCAACATACACAATGAGAGACATATGTCCTTATCCATTTGACAAGAGCATTCCAATGCCTCCTTTTCCTACACACTTTGTGATGCCTAAGTTTGATAAATATAGAGGAAAAGGGGATCCTAATGCACACATACAACAATTTTTCATAGCTTGCATTGAGGTAGCTTCAGAAGAGACATATTTGATGAGATTATTCCCACAAAGCCTAGGTGATCAAGCTATGGAATGGTTCTCCCAATTTCCACCTGGTATTAAGGCATGGGGTGACTTAGCAGAGGCATTTAATCAACATTTCTCTTATAACATAGAGACAAACATATCAGTCACTACTTTGTGCAACACCAAGCAAAAAGATGGAGAGTCTTTTGCATCATTTTTACAAAGATGGAGGAATCTAGCCAGCAGATGCTCTTGTGAAATTCCACAAAAACAAATGGTAGAAATGTTCACCCAAAATGTTAACAAAGACATTGGCTATGATCTAAGGAAAGCTTATTTGTCCACCTTCAAGGACGTCATTGAAAAAGGCTTAGTGACAGAAAAGGTCCTAATTGAACAAGGAGTCATTAAGATATTCAAGGAAAACAAAGATGACTTTAAAGGAAAAGACAAGCCAAGATTTTGGAATAAAAACAAGAACACAGTCAATGATGGTGTTGTTGATGCCAATACAGTGCGACCCAAATTCATTTTTTCTGGATCAAATCTGGTGAATACTCAAACAACTTCTAAATCATGAAGGAAGTATACCCCATTGGGAGAACCACTTGATTCAGTTTTCAAGAAACTAGTGGCAAACAAGATAATAACAATTCCAGATTTACCTCCATATGAGCCAAAGGTCAAACCAAATTGGTGGAATGATGATGAGTATTGTGAATTTCATAAGAGCAAAGGTCATAAAATAGGAAATTATCATCGACTGAAGAACATCATACAAGATCTCATTGATAGGGGTGACATTGAGATTGAAGGACACTCATCAAATCAAGAACATGAAATGTTTAAGGAACCATTCCCAAAGCATGACAAGGGAAAAGCTACAGCCACAGATGACCAAACCAACTATACCAAAGCATCTTATAACTATGATTCAACCATCAATCACATCTTGATGGACAATTATGTCTCTACCATTATCATCAAGGACAAAAACCCTGAGAATTCTACCCAGAGACCCAAGATTGTCTTAAAAGGCATTGGATCTTCTTCTGAACCTACCTCTAAATGTCATGTTAAACCCATCGAGGTAAAATCACTTTGCAAGGTGCTCCAGCCAAGAACACCACTTCCTCATCAACCAAACCTGAGTATGACCTTGTAGAACAATTAGGGAAGACACCCACACTCATCTCCATTCTTGAGCTCCTACGCATATCCCCCGCACATAAATCCATTATTGACAAAATCTTGAGAGAAACTGTCATTCCTACTAATCTGAACGTGGACCAGTTTCAAGCCATGGTGGGATACCTTTCCATTCCACACTCCATTACATTCACAGAAGTCGATGACGCCTCCGTAAGTCAGTCACATAATGCACCATTACACATTGAAGCCTTCATACACAAACATAGAATCAAACGAGTCCTAATAGATGGAGGAGCAGGTCTAAACATTTGTACATTGAGCACTATTAAACAATTGGGATATTCCGACAAAGTTGTGAATTCTACAAACAAAATTACTATCAAAGCATATGATGATGAAGAGCATTCATCCAAGGGTACAGTCACCTTACCTCTCAGAGTTGGGCTAGTTACAAAGGATGTGGTTTGTCAAGTACTTGATTTGGATCTCACATACAACATATTGCTAGGACATCCTTGGATTCATGAAATGAGGGCAGTCCCATCTACATATCACCAATGCATTAAGTTTCCTCACAATGGAGTTGAAATAACAGTTAATGCTGACCCAAATCCATTCATATATTGCAACAATCTGTGACCTAGATCAAAAATAACAATTCCAGCCAATCGAGAAGTTGTTCCATCTTCAGCATATGTGGATCCAGAATCATTGAAAGCTTCTACATCAAAACAAGTAGAGATCAAAGAAAAGTTCAAGTTTAAAGACATGGGATGTGGTGAGTATATCTTCCATGTTGATCAACTCCCACTATCTCCTAAGGTATTCAGTCAACATGAACAATCTATAAACAATTTGCAAGGAATTGGGTGTGAACCACCTAGTGTTGTGTCTACTAAGTTTGAATGCAAATCTCCTTTAGTGGTACAAGCAACTCTTGATATCAATAGTCCTAAGAGTGGTTCCAACAAAGAATCTATTGAGTCTATCGCCAGCCCTCTTGAGAATTCACATAGCTTTACCATATCATCCACTAATTCCATTTTCACTCCACTTTCAGACTTGGATCAACAAGAATCAAAAAATCCCTTACTAATTGGGGATCAAGAATCAAGCTTTGAAAAGAAAAATCTAAAATTCAAAAATAAAGAAAAGTACTTTAGTCCAAATCAAAATCAAAAGCTATTGGACTCTGAAAAAATAAAAGTCAAGGATAAAACTCCTATGAAAGAAAAAGAACAAGAGTTGATCTCCCCTAATATCAAAATAACTGGGGGCAAAAGTTCTAAAATTTCAAGTCAAAAAGCATACTTGTTGATCCTAAGTCTCCATCATGCTATCCTACTTTCACTTCTTTTCGCAATCATAAGCCTTCATCACTCATCTAATTGTTCCGCACATCCTTTCCCTTCTGGCGATACATCATAGACCTTTAATGGAGCTTCCTTGAAGGACTTTGTTATTAGGGATGCCCAAACTTCTGCAGGTGACACGCATACGGGCCTATGTACTCCACACGCTAGTAATTCTATCTCAGTTCCTTTATCAAGGAAGACAGTCACTCAAGATACACATCGTTCAGTCAAGGAACAATGTAGTTACAATCGTAAAGTCAAGCCTCGCACATTTGAGGTAGGTGACTTGGTTCTCAGAAAAAATCCTAAAAGTCAGCAAGACATACAGAATAAGAACAAGTTCGAACCAAACTGGCTTGGTCCTTACATTATCACAATAGGATATGGATCTGGTGCATATCAGCTCTCAACTACAGAAGGTGAACCTTTGGAGGATCCTATCAACAGCATGCACCTTCGCAGGTTTTACACATAGCTCTTCAGAGTATCCTAATTCAAAAAATACAAAAAAATTCAAAAATTTCAAAAATACAAAAAAAATTATAAAACAAAAAAATCGTTACTTAGTGAAAACTAGACAAACAAGCGCCTTGTGACACAAAAAACAAAAAAATTCAAAAATTTCAAAAATACAAAAAAAATTATAAAACAAAAAAATCGTTACTTGGTGAAAACCTGACAAACAAGCGCCTTGTGACACAAAAAAAAAACATTCAAAAATCGAAAAAAGTAAAGAGAAATAATTTCGTCCAACGGTGAAAACCACTTCAGTGGCGCCCTGGACAAGTACCATGGTGAAAACTGGGTCATCAGCACAATGCGTAGAGACATTGCTCCTCCCTCCTTCAGGATTCACTTTCATCCTTTCACTTTGCACACACTCACAACCTATTCGTTCATAATAAACTTACCCATTCCCATCATGACTTGTTATTGATCTATCCAAGATTGGTTAGTCATTCATAATAAACCTCCCTTTTCACCTCCCTTTCCATCCATAATAAATCAGATCCTATCTGTGGCTAAGGCAAATCCTACGTCTAGTGATGGGTGTGGAACTGAGAACATCACATGTTTCGAGGAGTACAGTTTCTTCCAGCTTCCTTCAGTCTATCTGCACACAATCCGCAATAAAGCAACATTTGCATCACAGATCCATAATAAAGTTTCATCTTCTCCACAATAAAGTATCAGTTTCATGGATTCAGTCAGTTTCAAATGAGACACAACAGCAATAATGGGCTTCAACAAATCAAATCTTTCAACAGACTTAGACAACATATGGTTCAATGATATCTATCCTTTTTGTGAAAGTAAACATTGTGACCACAATCAAATAGACTTATACAACTGACAAGAGACACTAAATTTGAGGACTACAGTGGATGTTGGTGTCGAGTCTTGGTTTTCTTTTGATTTCATCTTTTGGTGACATATCTTTTAGCTTTTCCAGGATGTCTCTGACTAGAAATTTTATCTCCAGGATGTCTTTGACTAGAAAGGCGAGGATGGGATATCATCACCTATTTGTATTTGTTGTCTATGGATTGTCTTTTAGTAATGCTATGACTTGTCCAAGGATATGAGGACATTGTGAGTCTAGTATGAACTGGGGCATTCTTTGTTTGTGACTATCTTATCTCCATGCAAATAGGTACAATGACTTTCTAGGTCAAACATATGCCTCGATTGTCATAACCTACTTGCCATAATAAATCTCAATGATGATAACACACAAGAAGCTCTTTCACCTTCATATCTTCTATCTTTCATCCCCATTTCTTGATTGACTTCCATCGTCCTTCTTGAGTCTATGTAGCCTGCTGTCACATGACTGAGTATAATGACACGCCAAAAATATTTGCATTTCATGTAGTTGCACCTACATTACCACATATTAAGCATTTCATACATACATATAGATATCACAATTGCATCACATCCTGCACAAAACACATGTTAGCACATTTTGCATTTTCATAATTTGCATTATCATATTCATCTATATTTCATACATTCACATTTGCATTGGCATAACATTTTAAAACATAAAAGAAAAAATATATTGCATTGCATCATATACATATTTGCATCCATATCATAAGCATCACATAGAAACATACATCACATAGGTACGCATGCATATAGCTGCCACAAAGATGAATCATCTCATATATATAATCATAAGTGTCATGATACAATGATGTCAAAATCATATGGCTACAATCACCCGAAGGTGTCTACATCATCATACAAAATGGTACAAAATTGATACATAGGGAGCCCTCTACGGCTACGATGAACTCCCTCCCTCGGAGTAGGCTGGCCTTGATGAAGTTTGAGCCCTGGAAGGACCCGCCCCATGATCATCTCTCATGTCTCCTCTGTCTCCTAAGCCTAGTTGTCTCGTCCTCCTCCTCTCCTCCTCCTCCCTAATCCCGTAGTCAATCCTCGTGTCGCCCTATCCAAACAGAGGAACCCACTGATCACTCGTGCCAATACTACTAGTAGTGTTAATCCTGTCTATGTCATCATGTCCCATGCCACGTGTCTAGCCCTCATCTCTAGTCTTGTATCCTGAAGCACTCGTCTCAGGGCCTCCCTATCTCCATCTCGATTGTACGGAATCGACTCCCCATCGATTGATATCCGCAGAATTCCCCCCATTGGCAAATGAAAAGTACAAGTCACAGAGTGCCACCTCTCCACCAGTGCAGCCAGCAATCCCATGTTCACCCGAAACTCAGGCACGTACAGAATGTGGCGCAAGCCCATAACCTCAATGGCAGCTCGGTCCTCAAAATGTCAGCTCAGGTCACAACCTCTGAGTCAATGGGAATCTCTCCTGTGACTCCAGCATAGGTAGATCCTCCTGCAGTCACACAAATCAATCATCTCAGTCCTAGTGACACTCACTGCTCATCACAAAGTGTTGCTTTTATCCTAGTGGTACTCCCTGTTCATCATAAAGTACTACGTGTTTTGCACTGACTGTTCATCACAAAGTGCTGCTCACATTTGCACTCACTGTTCATCACAAAGTGCTACTCATATTAGTACTCCCTGTTCATCACAAAGTACTATATCTTGGTACTCACTGTTCATCACAAAGTGCCTTGATCTATCTTATCCTAGGGCCTATGCTTGAGTGAATCCTCTTGAGTAGTTTCCTAATTGGCAACGTATGTTCTATCACAGAATTGTCAATCCTAGCCCTATTTGCTATCCTAGTTTTCCCTAGAAGACCTGCTTGAGTGTATCCTCTCAGCAGCTTATCCAATCGACAGCGTATGTTCATCACAGAACTGTCGATTTGACCTAGAAGACACAAATTCACATTTTTTGACACAAACATGTTTTCCTAACATAAACGCGCATTTATTACATTACCTAGCATGCATTAATGACAACAATAAATGCATCAAAGTACAAAGAGGTTTTGTGGTACTCACCAGCTCTCCTGCATCTGCTAGCCTCTGAAATCAGCGAACGCGATCAAATCTGTGAATCAATGCCATCACTGCTAACTATTACTGCTCTATTCTCTCTCTGCACTCTGATCTCTTGGATGTGTGGATGACAATGAGGATGTACTCCCCTCGTGGTCTATTTTATAGACTACCCTAGCCCTCATTTCCCGAGTCAGTCTTCATTATCTCGTGACACTGTCACTTTATCCGATCAATCCATTCTATCATGTCTTTCTTATCGAGAGATTGTCTATGATCTTTTCAGACATTTTCATCCAATCTCTCGAGGGGGCATATCATTCCCAGCTTGGGGCAACTTTGTATCAGTTCATATTATCTTCTTTGAAACAACGCGACAAGCTACATTGTCTCAAAGAGGAGCAAAATGTAGACACCTAAAATTGTCCAATCTAATTAAATAAATATCTTTATTTATTTAATTACTTTAGCCTAATTCATCTATTAATTAAATAAATCCTTATTTATTTAATTCATTCATTTATCCTCTTCTAGCCTTATTTCTCATTTAGATAAATACATTTATTTATTTAAATTTTCCTTTTTCTAAATTAAATAAATATCTTATTTATTTAATTATCCCACTTCTTCTATCAATTAAATAAATCTTTATTTATTTAATTAATTCATTAACCTTTTCTACCCATGACACATGTCATTCATCTCTTAATTCATACACTACCTACCCCTTTCATTATTTTATTATTTCTTTTACCTACCCTCTAATCATAGCCGACCTCCTTTTACACCTCTCAATATTATCCCTCCATTTCATATAGTGTCTTCTATATAAGGAGATGTTTCCTTCATTATCAAACCCCCCCGTTGACTACTTGACTACACTACGCTTTTGAATATAGGCTATCCTACTTGCAACCACATTCTGTTCTTTGTTGAGCTCTTGTGCACATAAAATCTGAGAGCAAATATATCAAGCAAGATCAATGGAGATAGGAAGAATGGAGATCCAAACCCTATTGGACATGTGATGGTATAATCTTTGTGATTTCATTTGATTTGCATTGTCTTAGGTAATCTTCATATGTTATAGTGGATCTTTGTTGTTGTTAGGCTAGGGTTTTGTGGTTGAATTCATTTAGCCTTTCAATATCGTTATTCTTGTTATTCATTTTCACCATATACAGGTATAACACATAAGAAACACAAGAAACAAAGAGAAATGTTAGTGTTATTCAACCAAAGACTAATCTAAGCAGGCATACCAAGAGAGACACTAAAAACATAATGAAGCATTTAACTATGAAAATAAACGCAAGAAGACATTTCCAAATGCCTTCCACCATGTTTGTAGCTCCTCCTCCCTTGTTCCTCTCCTCTCCAAGTTCCAAATTAATGTAGCTCTTAGCAGCTTTTTGCACTATGGATGCCTTATGGAGGTTCAAGATTGAAATGCTTTAACTATGCTATGCAAGTGTAAAACAAACTAGTTATGATATGCTTATGAAATGAACTAAGATTTATTTTAATCCAAAATGACAATATATTAGTTATTTATGCTAAATGTTCTTCTCTAAAATTGGCTATAAGTTAAATGCATACAAGTTTTCAGGATCTGGAGTATGAAGAAATGAGCTCTATTTAGAAGAAAAATGGAGCAATGGATGGTTGAGATTGAGTAATCTCAACAAGGGTCGGGATTGAATGATATTCAATCCATGTGAGGGCTTTCAACCCAATCCCAAGATGACAAGTGTCAACATGAGATGGGTTGAGAGGAGAGGGAAGAAGCATTAAATGCTTGACATGACCTAAGAGTTAACTTGGGAGGTAAGGTTAATGTTGAGTTGAGTGAATAAATTCATTATTCAAAGAATAATGCTTTTATCCAATGGATAAACTCTTGTGCAAGAGTTAGTGAGGATAACCATGGTCAAAGCAATAAATGCTTGAGAAGACACGTGGGTCACATGAGGGTTAAGTTAGGGGTCAAAGTCCCTAACCATGTGGGTGAGTTGAGTTTACCATTAATGGTCATGTAAGAGCCATAAGTGGTTTGTAAGACTTTAGAGGTTAGCTTGTTGGACACATAAAGCATTAAATGATTTTCAAAGACTTTGGAGTCTTTGAGAAGTGACTCCAAGTTGCTTAGGAATGTGACAATAATTAGGGGATGGATTAGGTTAATTAGGAAGGGGTTTGGAAGAATCTAGAAGGAGTTTAGAATTGCAAGTGGGTTTGGTGGGTGAGGGAAAATAGGATTTTTATTAAAATAAAATTAATTTATTTCAACAAATAGGTGCAAGTTGCATTTTTAGGAGAATGCAAGTGGGGGGGATTTAATGATTTAAATAAATGTTTTATTTAATTTATTTAAAAGAGGAAAGGGGATTAAATGAAATAAATAAGATTTATTCATTTAATTGATTGTGAATTTGGTTTAATGAATTAATTAAAATAAATTGAATAATTTATTTAATTAATAGGAGAATGTTTGAGGATGAATTAATTAAATGTTAATTTAATTAACTGATGGCTAGTGGGTTTTTAATCAAATAAATAACAAATATTCATTTAATTAAACTGGACAAATTTATGTGACTACATATATTATAATGCTTAACCTCAAGAAACTAGCGATAAATTCAATCTCTAAGTCAGCCTAAAGATGAAATTAAGATCAAGGGTTTCATACATAAGAGTTCTCTTTCTTCATTTGAAGGCATCTATCGATCTAAGAATCTAAGAGAAGGTTTTTGGAGCACAAGGAGCCTTCTATGTAGTGAAATAGAAGCCTATGTGGAGTCTTCAACAACATTCAACAATATTTCATCAAGCATTCATCATCAATTAGGAGCCTTGAAGACATTGAAGAATAATAGGAGATCACTGACCGACAATTGGCTTGTACCCCTCCCTTTGGGGATTGGTATGATTTCGTGTTATTTTCATGTCTTTGTATGAGCTTCTTTACATCAATTTTCACATTTATATTCATGATTTAGATCATTTAGCACATTTTATTTGGATCATTTACATTTACATTTAGGGTTTACTCTCCAAAGCGTAGGGTAGCTCTAGTTTCTTTCTCATTTAGGATCTTGCATACACAAAAGGTTCTAGCACACACATTTTTCAATACATTATCCACTATTTGTGGAGGTAAAAATCACCAACATAGGGGTTTGACTGAGGCAAAACCCTACATAGCCACCCAAACCCTCTCTTTTCAGTTGCAGGTGCGGAAACAAGTACCCGGAAGGAGTTTCAAATCAAAAAGAGGCACAAGTACCACCCAGAAGTCTTAGAATTGCTCAAAACTATCAAGGACGGGTGTGTGGCACCCTAGTCCTATCTAGGACAGTGCTGTGGCACCATGGTCCCCCTCAAAATCAGTGATTTTTGACAAGGTACAGGCTCAGGGTCTCAGAATTACATCCTCTCAGTTGCAGCTTTCTATCAAGTTCTCAGGGACAGTGGCATGGCACCCTGGTCCCGGTCAGTTTGTCTTCATTTTCATCATTTGGTACACATCCAAATTCCCCCCCCCCCCCTTCTCTTTTCTTAGTATCTCAATTTAAGATCAGCAAGTTTTTTCAATTTCAACTCATATATGCTACATTGTTCATCTCCTAGTCTAGTTGATCAATCAAACCCTATTTTTCTCATCACATACAATAGGAGGAATAGAAACCCTAAGAGATAGTCCTTGGATCTCTCTTTCTCACAATAAGTAGCCAAAGTGAGCTATCTCCCTAGGCTCTTTCGTATTCCCATTGTGTTGGCTAAAGTGGGATTAGGTCCTAGTCACCCAGTCTCGCTTTTTCCCCTCCACACTTTTAGACTCTTCTCAAACATTAAAAACAGATTTGTTCATTTATCATATCACAATTTAAGTGCCTATAAAACTTAAGAATACACAAATTTTAGTTGAAACTCCTCAGGCAACCTGCAAAAACAACGAATCAATAGCCATATTGTTTTTGAGTGAAAGACGTGTTATTGGACAAATGTCCTGCAAAAACTGGTTAGGCTATGAAAAATCTCAAAACTGATTAGGAATAGCATTAGCATCATCAAAATTCAATCAATAAAAACCCTAAAATGCAATTTTTTTTTATACAAGAAAGCAGAAACTCATACGATCTTTCTCACCTACCTATACAATAATTATCACCTAATCGTACAACAAAGAAAAGAATATTCGTACTATGAACTAAAGAATGTCATACGAGATTCTATAGAATGTATGGACAGATCCAAAGGATGAGAATTTGATGATCTGCAAGGCCAAAAATTGAGTTTTGGGCCCCACGGTGGGCTCCAATTAATGTTTGCGTGAAATATGGAATCTGCATCTACAACACAAACACTCAATAGATTATAACATGCATGGTTAGTTGATCAAAATCAATAAATGTAAAATAATAACAAATCGACCTATTGCCTCCTAAAAGATGCGAGTATAGATTTGCTTTCAGATTTGTCTAAGTAATACAAGTGACTTGACTACACCAAGATGGAGGATTTAATCTATATGAATGCAAACTAGATGAATACAAGCTTAACAAATTAAGCTAGATTAATCTAAAATGATATGAGATACATGATTGTATGCATGATTAATCTAAGATGCTAATTATGCTAGATGATTGAGATAAAAAAATGACTATAGTAACGATGCTAAAATCTAGGATGCAAGGGATCTCTATTGCTCCAAAATGAGGGGTAATTATAGGAATTCCAAGGCCAAAGGTGAGGTGGTAGGAATCGACGGTCCAAATTTGATCTGAAGATACCAAGGGCTAAGATTGGGGAAGTTGGAGAAGAGGTTGGAGGAAGGAACACTTTTCATCTCTGTGGTGACAAGTGTCAAGGATCCTTTCTCATGAGAGGGAAAATGTCCAAGGGAGGAGACATGTGGCAAAAGCGCCATGTGTCTCAAGGGGAGAATATTTAACCCATAAGAGGTTAGGATGTGCAAGATAGGATAGGGTTAGTTAAACCCAGGATTAGATAGAATGGGTTAGGCTAGAGGGTGGTTAGGTTAGGTGGTTAGAAGTTAAGAGCCATGTGCTCATATTTGAATTTAGAAATTCAAATATTAGGAAAAGATAATTAATTTCAACAAATCATGATTTGATTTGTTTTAACTAATTATGAGATTAAAAGAGTGAATTAACATGGGGGGAGGATTAATTAATTTAGATTAATTAATCAAAGGGGATTATTGAAATGAACTCAATGAATAAATACTTAGATTTATTTATAAGTAGACTAAATGGGAAAATTAATCAAATTATTTGTGAATTCAATTAATTGGGAAGGGTTATTAATTCAATAACTAAGTATTTAATTAATTATCTTCAAACCATTTTTAGGTGTATACATTAATAAGCTAGGAGGATTAAGAGATGTGTGAAATAAGTGAGGTTGAATGCCTTCAAATATTAGGACATAGCATCAAATTTCACTATATGTGTACTTAGTCAACTTAGGGTGTAAAAACTATGGGAAGCTATCAAACAAATTTTGTATTTGAATTTTACAAAGGTAAGGTTCAAGTATATGACTATAGGGTCAACCTTGTGATTACATAAATGGCTCTAGATGAGAAAATAATCATATATAGGTGTGTAACGACTATATAGGTGTAATAGTTCGAAATATGGGTGTTCACTAGTTTAACTATGTAAACAATGAACCAACCCCCTTCCAATTACCACAACATGAAAGGGGAATGAAATCAATAGATTCACCCCCAAATTATTTGAAAAAGGTTGAATTTTAATTTAATTATACTCCCTTTTTTATTGAGTTGAAAATTAACTATGGAAAGATGTAATTTGAATGTAAGATCTAGGGATAGAGATGTAAAATTCACAAGAATCAACTTGCACAAGTAGTCTCTGATTCAAATATGTAGACACAATATACAAATTTGTAGATAGGAAGAAGAGAGGAACCTACATCTGAAATCTAGACTCAAAAATGTCAGACAATGTTTCTTAGGGTGACCTTGTCCAGAAGCTTGGACGCAAACAATGGGTATCTTTTTGGGATCAATATGTTGCTTTGAGTGTTTCTCTGAAGTTTCATCAGAAAGTTGTTGGACAATGTCACTTAGGGTGATCTTGTCCTCCAATTTTTGCCTCTACAAAAGTTGAATTTGTGTATCTTGGCCTATTCTTCCCGAATATATAATTTTTGCCTCTATATCATGTCACTTGCACATGTACATAGGAAAATGGTGTTGTTGATAGGGATTTGCCTAGGTCAAACCCTAGGTTTAGAATTAACCCTATAATTGAATTAAAATTTAAAAAGATAGCTCTAGAGGAAAATTCTAAATATTACACCTCGAGCTTATTAAAATTGATTATGGTTGATGATGTGATGCTCTTGAATGTGGTCCCAACTTTTGATGCAATAACATGACATGACATGACAAGACATAGATGAATTAATCATAAACACATGCTTGCATGAAGATTGTTCTAATTTGTTGCTTAGATCTCAAGAACGCCTTGAAGGATATGGTGGGATGAAATGTCGCCTTGATGCTTGATGGATGTAAGTGGATTCCTATATACATATAAGCTTCTAGATTCAGTTGTGTACAATTTTTTGCATCAAAGTTTCAATTCACACTCTGTGATTCATTATCAAGATGAAAGAGCTGTAGGAGAAAAAAAATAGATGAAATTGTAGACCAATGCCAGATAAAAAGGATGTGACCAAGGAGAAAGGGTGGCATTGGTCTGCAATTTCATCTATTTTTTCTCCTATAGCTCTTTCTTCCTGATGATGAATCACGAAGTGTGATTCGAAACGTTGATGCAAAAAATTGTACACAATCGAATCTAGAAGCTTATATTTATCTAACATGGATTGTGGAAATCTGATCTCTCTAATGGATTCCTAGATATTTCTAATATGATAATGACAATAGAATGAATTGAAAGGATTCCCTTATATAGGGTTCTCAAGGTATTTCATAAATCAGGCTAACCTCCAATGGTGATATTGAGGCATTGGGATTGAGAACCAACTTGATAGAATCAAGCACCAACATATTCAAATTTGGGCCTAGTTTTGAGGGACAAGGATTCCCTAGGTACCCTTTTCCACTTAAAATAGGTTTAATAAGTTGTTAATAAGGTGCACTCAATCCATGGTAGAGGTTCAGATCACCATGCAAACATATGACATCAGTTTTGTACTATAAAGGCTAGAAATAGGCTTGGATAAGAGCCGAGAGAAAACACACTAAGGAAAGGGCACAAAAGTAGTGTACAATTTTGCAGGGTTACACTTTGTGATGCCACATTTAGCCCCCACTTTAGTGAGAGAATGAGCCTACATATATAGTCACAGTAAAGGAGAAGAAAGAGAGAAAGAAACATGAGCAATTGGGAGCAAGATTACAAAGAGATAAGACTTCACTAAATTCAAGGGAACAAGCCCCCAAGCTTAGGATCTTAACTCACACCATCACATACAAGGATGCTCAAAACAAATCAAAAAAAAAAGTCAAAAAAAAAAAGATAAAGAAAGACAAGAGACACACAAAAGGCATTAGTTTTAAAAACAAAGGCTCCAATTCAACTAGTTGAAGAGACCTCGATAACCAAAATGTCTCAACTGCAAATATCATTCTTACAATACTATTACAAGCGCACAAGTGGTCACATGGAAAAAGAAAGAGCATACATCAAGTGATGAGACAAGAAACCATGATCCAACAACTAGCAAAGTGTGTTATGCTATGGGCTCATGGGGGAAGGAGAAAGGAAATATGGATTCCATGGGCTAGCAAGCTATGTTATGCTTGGTGATCCATGAAAGCATGAATTATATGAGACAAAAAGTTGAATTATGTTTTGTGACCTATGTGAAAGGTAAAGGAAGAGTCAAAAGGTCTAGCAAGTTGTGTAATGCTAGTCAAGTCATCCTAAAAAAAATGGAAATTGTCAAGTGAAGCTTTCTTTTTACAAGGAAATTTCAAAAGGTCTAGAAAGTTGTGTTATGCTAGTCAACAATGAAAGGAGAGTCAAAAGGTCTAGCAATTTGTGTTATGCTTGTCAACTCGTCCTTAAAAAAGGAAGGATTTTGACAAGCAAAACTTTTTCATTACAAGGAAAACAACTAAGAAAGGTGTTACTGGGACACCACAACAAGGATAACCAAACAAAACATTTTGTGTAAGGAAATCCACAACAAAATGAAACTGCAAACGAGCAACAAGGAGGTTTCATGCATAACCACCACCACCCCCCCCAGCCCCAGCCCCAACCTCACCCCTTAAGATGCCAACATAGCCCTATATTGACATCTTAAGATAAAAAGAAATGGAACAAGGATAAAATGTTGTCATCACCAAGGAGATATGCTTTAGGCAAAAATGCATATGCACTCCAAACCAAAGAGGGAATATCTCTTTTAAGGAAGAGGTAGTTGTAAAAGAGGTATCTTGCAACAAATGAAAAGGGATCCTTTTTGAGGATGCATAATGAAAAGAGGAAAGATATCTTTATTCACAAGACACCTACTGAAGGGGAGATCTTTGACAAAGGGAAAAGAAAGGAAATCAAGGATGTGATGTCGATACCTAGGAGAGATAATTTTTAAAAACACTTTAAATTAAGGGAGAGGTCCTAACCAAGGAAACACACCTCCAAGCACAAGTAAAATCCATGTAAAGGACAAATAATTCTATGCAAGAAAGAGTGTTTGTATAAAAGATACAACTCACTAAAGGAACATGTAAATCTTTGAAAAGGGAGAAGATTGAAACACTACCCTTGCCCCCCAAACATGGAGACAAGAATAAGAAGGCAATTATGTTGCTAGCCAAGTATGATTGTACATGAAATTATACCACCATGAATGACAGAAAAATCCCCAAAAAGGTAAGCTACTAATTGTGTCGACTTGAATTTCATCCTCAGAATGCTACCTGTAACAAGTTAGTTTCACAAAATACAAATGGAAATTCTACAAGAAATCCAAATTCAACCAATGAAACTACATGAAATACATATAAAATAAAAATACTAATATTAACTTCATGGTTTATGTCTCATTGTGTCCTAACTCCACTGTTCCTGGTTGCGAATGGTGTGCTCTCAGACAATGCATTGATAGCTTCCAAGATGGCATATGAAGAATGGACTGATAACTGATAGTTAACAAATGCTATGATATGCAATACTACTTGATTATGCTAAAATGATTATGCTATATGATAATTGCTAAATTGTTTCAAGATTAAAACTCACGGATACAAATGATTGGCTTGCAAATTCACTTGAAAACTAACTTGAAGATTCTTGAAGATTAACTCTCTCTCAACTGAAGCTCTTGATTTTATAGACTTTGAGAGGATAAGATGATGTGGCTTAGATCAACGGTCATAATTAGATCTGCAGATTTGGATGGTTGTGAGCAAAGGTGAAGGTTGAGAGAAAGGGGGAAGGAGAAGACAAGTGTCACTCATCTCACCTTGACTGGGTTGCTAACTGAGAGAATCTAGGTATAGTTGGAGAAGATTTAGGCATGATAGGACAAGTGGACTCAAGTCCTTCCTAAGAGGTAGGGGGTGTTGGAGAGAATATAGGAGAAGGTTATGAAATATGTGTACGTACACAATATTCATTAAGTTTGGAAGTTGGAGATAAATGATGAATTATATTTAAGAAATATTAATTTCCTTAGCCACATGTTTAATGAGCTGGCAAAGGGAAGATGAAGTGGAGATGGAAGGTGAGTTGGAAAAGGGATTTAAATAATTTAGAAATTATTTAATATTTGAGACTATAGGATAGGAGAATAACTATTAAATATTAGATATTTAATTGATTGAAGGAGATAATTAAATATTAGATATTTAATTAACTTGGTTAAAAGGATAATAAAATCTTAGATATTTAATTAATTAGAAGAATAGAATAGATGAATTAATTAATAAAATATTAATTAATAGAAAGATACAAAAAATGAATTAAATAAATAAATCTTTTCAAATTAACTATTTAATAGAAGAATAATTATTAAATAAATATAAAATATTTATTTAATCGCTCATAGCCATTTTTATGTGTATACACTAATGTCACATAGTGAGGAGCAACATAATAGACAAAGGGAGTGCTAATCATCAATTATTTAAAGGTGTAATTTGGAATTAGAGTTTCAACTAAGATAATAAAACCACTAGAAAGCCAAATTAGCCAAAATGTTTAAAGAGGGGTGAATCCAATAGATCCAACCTCAATCCAAGTAAGGAAAGAGCTGAGGATACCTATTAGATTCACTAGTTTTATTTGCCACCCTCTTTCAATTTAAAATATGATTTATAATTGTGAGATTAGGGTAAAATAGGTGATATTTGAGAGAAGATATTGAATACAGACTACTAAAAATATCCCACATAGCCATAAGCTAAGATCTAGGTAAAATAAGTGATTCAGAATCTGTACCTAAAAGTTCGGTCTAATTTTTTGAGACTGGTAGTACAAATTTGCCTCAATCCTCTAAATTTCACTCTGTCAAAAGATAAACCTATTAGTCACTATCAACTTTATCGGGATTCACATCCTAAATAAGGAAGACACATGTAGTCACATGAAGGATAATTCCATGCAAGAAAGGACATCAAGTTATGAAGAATGCAATCCATAAAGGAAATAGTGAAACCTTAGAAAGAGGAAATATAATATTCTTTCCCTCCAAGCATATAGAGACAAGAATAAATAGACTATTATGTTAGTCACTATTTATGATTGCACCTGAAATTGTACCACCATTAATGACAATGAGCCCCCAATAGGTAAGCTAGATATGTCACATAGTGAGGAGCAACATAATAGGAACTTAAATTTTATTTGAAATGATTAAGAAATATGCCATTCATTGTCAAATGTTATTTTTTATGATACTTGAATTAATATATTGTTGTATTTTAATTTACGAGGCTTGACACTCATTAGTAGAATGGCCATGAATTTGATGGTACTTGCAAAAGGAAGAATTTTCAAGATGTTGTCTATGTTTCCTTCTTCTTTTAGGCCAAAGAAGAGAGATTAAATTGGCTTGAAGAAGATTGGAAAAAACATTATCTTGTTGTAATACCATATTGGGATGAGAAAATGTGAATTCACTAGACAATGGAAGAGGGGATGTTGACAAAGGAAGAGGTTGGAAACCTAGCTTTTCATTAGAAAAGTACATTATTTCTCATGACTTTCAAGACTTTGTTGCACACATCCTAAAACTTGTCCATTGTATCCATGTGTAGGATCAAGAGAGGGTTTACTCTTAAGTGGAATTGGATTGAATTTTAAAGAGGCCCAATCAGTTTCTAGACATGTGTTAAGATAAAAAAAATTGATTATCCACTTCAGCCATCTTAGATTTTCTACAAAAAGAAGGTGTGAAATCTAATGACTCCCAATCATCCTCCAAGAGTTCTTCTTTAGGAACTTCTTTAATAGGAGATGGTGTATTTTTTTGAATTAGAGAGAGGATTGTAGGAGCTAACAAAGTATATTGTGCTTCAATTTGTATGTTTTCATTAATTTCCAAATCAAACACTTCATTATTATAGGTGTAAGGCACTAAATGATAATCAGGAACAAATTTTGGTTTTTGTTGAGGTTGAGAGACATCTAGATCAAGGTGGACAACAACCTTAGGTTCCTAAACACTATGAATGGAATTGATTTGATCTTGGTAAGGTTCTTCATTTTTGGGAGAGAGAGCATTGGAAACATTATAATTATGAGAAGTGGTATCATCCTCTTGCTCTAAAGTATCGTCATGAGTAAGACAATCTTTAGAAAAGGGACCATCATATGTCATTAATGCTTCATCTCTAGGGAGAGATTATGAAAAAAAAAACGTATGGTATTGCTAGGAAAAGTAGCCACAATATCATCCTCTTGCACCAAATAATCCTTATGGGGGAGATACATTTTAGGAGAAGGATGAACATCATTCTCCAAATATTCATCTTTAGGAGGGAGATCTTTGAAAGAAGTGTATATATTGTCTTTTTGCACCAATGTTCCCTCGTTAATGGGACCAATTTTGGGAGAGGTTAGATCATAGATATGAATGAAAAGGAGAACTAAGATATCATCATATGCATGAAAGGGAGCATCATGAACATATTTAATGTAACTTGAAATTGAACTAGCAAAATAAGATAAGAAATTCATATGCACTTATGATCAAACAATAAATTCAATGTCATGTAACCAAAGTAATGTTCACTCAATATATGCATGGAAAATTGAATAAAGGAGGGAAATTTTAATTTCATATTTGAAAATTGTGATTAAACAATGCAAAATTTTGTAAAAGTGATTGATTAACCAATTGATTAAGAAATTTAATTTGTGAATTTGAAATATAAATGCCTCTAAATCACAGCATAACATATTATAAAGATTGGATCTGAAAAATAGATTTGAAAAATTATACAACCCACAAATCAAATTAACCAAAATAAATTAGGTTTTTTGTGAAATCTATTGGCAATTTGGAGGAATTGATTATGTGTTACATTGATGTTTGTCATTGATGTCAACACTAGTTGTTTTGTTGTCTACCAGGTTTCGATAGAGTGGTTGGATTATGATGTTGATCTAGAGATCTTCTCAGTTCTTCGGTATGTTACAGCTGTTGGAATTGGTTTGGATTGGTTATTCATGTGTTCCTAATGCGTATCACATTTATTTGGTTTGGGATTTGATGATCTGGAAGCTATCATTTGTTCTAGTAAGCCTTTTGGTTACCGGTAAGGGTTTTACCAACAGAAATTTGTTGAAGATATTTTGATGAATCTGATAAGTGGTGTTGGTGCGGCTTCTAGAAGGTTATCGGGATGCTGATGGTTATCATGTTCATGTTTCGGTTGATCGATGGTGTTGCATTTGGTTTATGGCGACCTATTTTAGGTCTAGTCTTAATCATATTATGTTAGGTTATGGACTGGTTTATGTAGCATGTTGGTTGATGCTCTCGATGTGTTACTAGTTGGATTTATTGTTTGGTTTATGTTGTTTTGGTCTTAGGATGACTTGGTTTATCATTGGTTTGCAGGATTATGAAACGGATTTATTGTATTATCTTTTAGGTGGCTGACCTAATTGTTTAGGTCCCGGGTTGGTATAAATATGATGTAAGATCTGTTTGTAGATCGTGGTATGTGGGTTATGAGATTATCTATGTGCGAATAAAGTTGTAATCATATGTAGAGGTTTTTGTCGATCATAGATGATTGAATTGGGTTTGTGTAAGAGGTTTAAGACCTTCGGTATTGAGCTTAAGCAAAACTGTACTCGAGCATAGGAGATGTTATTATTGCATTCCACTCATCTTTCTAGATTGTAGTCTGGATTTCTTTTGTAGTCAGTGAGGCCCCTTTTGTGATGAGAAATGTGCTCTAGTTTGTTGGCCTTCCTACATGTGTAGGCCCCTCTTATTATAATCACATACTTACTACAGAAGTATTATCTGATTGTGGGTAGGCTTCCCATCATGGTTTTTCCCTTTACTGAGTTTTCCACGTACAAATATTGGTGTTATGTGTTGTGAATGGATGGTAATTGTTCTATGATTTATGTTTGTGCTTAATTAATATATCTGTTATTCCAGTATTTGGTTTATGCATTCCGATAAAAGGTTTTGTGTGGTTAAAGTTTCATAATTTTTTGACAACTAATTAACCCCCCCCCCTCTCAGTTGTCCATCGGTTATCCTAACAATTGGTATCAAAACTTGGTCCTCTCTGTAGAAGCTTAACCGCTTGAGGAAGATCCTATGGCAACTAATAGTTCATCTCCAGTTGTTTTCCGGAGAGACACCCCTAAGCTTGATTCAACAAATTACAGAGTATGGAAGATTCGGATGGAGACTCATTTGAGATGTATTGGGAAAGAGATTTGGGAGATCGTTGAGAAAGTCTATACTCTTTATAATCTGGCATTTGGAAATCCTCCTCCGACAGAATTGGATAAGAACATTGAAAATGAATGTAGAGCTAGAGAAGCCCTCTTGAGTGCACTTTCTGATTAGCAAATAATGGGATTAACTGACCAATCATCTATAAAGGCTATATGGGATAAGTTGGAGACTCTGAATGAAGGTGACCCTACTATTAAAATTGATAAACTTGATGGTTACTGGGTGAGGTATGAGAACCTGAAGATGGAAGAAGATGAAAGGATTACTGATTTTATGGAAAGACAATGAAATTGTTATGGGAATTCAGTGTTGTAGTGGATCTCTGAGAAAAGATGAGATTGTTTCTAGAGTATTGAGAGTTTTGCCACTAGCTTATAAGATGAAGGCTAATGCAATTAGTGAGCTGAAAACAATGTCTAACACTTATGTCAATAGGGATAATTTGGTTGGAAATTTATCTGCTTTTGAGCTTGAAGAATTTTGGTGCAGGGCACCTATCCCTCCATGCAAATTTTGGTTTGTTCTTAAGTCTTTTATGTTTTCTTTCATGTTGAAATAAGTGGACCAACCATTTGGGACTTAGTGAAGTCATGGTTGAGTTGTCCAAGCTTTTGTTGTGTTCAGGATGTTGATATCCTAGAAAGATGTAATGTTGATGTTGTTCACAAGTGCACTACTCTAAAACAGAGTCATCATGTAATAAGGGTGTAATGCATTGTTTTAGGTCTCCTAGAATGCATAGAGGGCCTTTGGAGCCTTGGAGTAAACTTGAGTGCAAGATTGCATCGTAAGGATAAAAAAGATGTAAAATGCTAAGCAACATTTGCAACATTGCAAAAAGTTGCACTTTATGTTGTTGGCGGTAAAGAAGTTGGTTCTAACCAACTGAATCATGATGTTAAAAGCCAAAGACAACATCTGTGATATTTTTACAAGTTCAAGGGCACAATTAAAAGCATAAAGAGAGACAATAAAATGACAAGAACAAACTCTATTCTCATCAATATACAAAATGATCAACTGGATTAACCAATACAATCAATATGGGCCTACTTATATAGGCAAGGCCATATGGATATGTGAGCACACAATCATGACATGTGGCTCAATGAGAAACAAGGGTAGGTAAGAAAAAGTAGGGGTATCTAGGAGAAATAATATAATATTCCACAAGAGGTGGATAACCCACCGAATGTGGAGTGTAACAGCAAGATAAGACCACAAAAGGTGGAATTTCTCCTACAAGCTATATCCCTATGTGCACACTTCCCTAAGTGTCTCATATCCAAACTATGGTGAGATGCATTATCCTAAGTTAACTTAAGTAAAGTTTAATAATATCCATGATGAATATTTATTTACACCAACAACGTCATTGTACAAGTTGGTTGAGTTTGGAATGCAAAGCAAGTTTTGTTTGTAAGGAAAAAAACCTTGTTTTACACTATTTTCACTTGTTTTTGTTGTGTTGTACGGTCCAGTATGGACTTGTCAGAGGAACCTACCTATAGGAATGAAGGACTAATGAATATAATTTCCATCAAGATAGATTTCAAGGTTTGATTGTGTCTGGTTGCAGAGATTTAAACCATTCTCTGTGAACTAGGTACAAAACCCTTGTAGGCTAGGGTTTAAGCAATAAATGACTCTAACCTGAGCACCCACTGATGGCACTGGTTGAAATCCAGTGGAATGCTAGGTTAGGGTTTATAAATATATTTAGTGTAGTTTTTTTGGTTTTGCAGACCTTTTTGGTGGTTTTACAATGATACCCTAGGCTCACAGCTAGGAGTTGGTGAGACAAGGACAGCAGAAGATGTGTGTTTTCAGAGCACACATGGATTGGTAGAGAAAAGTGGATACATGTTTGGAGACTCCATTGAATTCCCTTTAATAATCCATGATTATTGTGTGTAGAGGTTTTGACTGGTGAATCTTTCTAAGGCCAAGTTTGCAAGTCACCTGAGTAGCCCTAACACCCTTAAAAATAGGACAGTTCTAGAAACCCCATGTGTATGGAGAACCCAGATGCCATTCTACAATATTGTATGTAACTAGGAAAATAGTACTCATTAATGTAATTTTTTTGGGGTCTTGTGTAGGTAGATGTGAACTTAAGCCCTGAAAAACAGTAAAAAGAGGCCTAATTGAATTAGGTTTGTTTGGAGCCCGGTATAGACAAAGTGAGCTTGAGAAGGCCTGGCAATGGTTTTAAAGGTGATCAAACCCTTAGAAGACACCAAATACACTATTTCAACTTTATTTACACTCATGGAATAAGTTTGTGATTAAATATCCTTTGCAGAGGTTATTGGAGCGTTGGGAAGGTGTGATAGGGATTGAGGTGGAATCCTCAATAGGAAGTGTTGTTGTAAAACATTTATGGCTATACCTTGGAGGCAAGCCAAAGTGGATTAGGCCTTGGAGGTCTAACTAGCATAACCCTTACCAAGTACTATTGGATGGGCTTGAGGAGTTAGAAGGTTGGAAAGAACAAGAAAGACAACTAGGTGACTAAGAGCAACTCCAAGAATCTTTGCGTCAAAGTGGTATCAGAGCCACCCTTTGAAAAATTGGTGTATGTCAGACTTTGAGGAATCATAAGCAAGTTCAATGCCTCCAAAGGCAATGACTCAAGAAACCATCTGGCAGATGGTGACAGAGATGTTATAAGAATTGACAGCTCATGAAGAAAATAAAGGGACCCCAGATACTAAGAGGAGAAGGAGAAGGTTAAGACAGAATGGGGAGATGAGATAGATTAAGAAGTGGAAGATGAGGAGGAACAGACAATAGTATCAATGCCTCAAGACCAAAAATTATTCTTGGATGCAGTCAAATCCATCTCTAAGGATAATTTGGATGGATTACCCACCTATGGAGGAAATCTCAAGGGAGAGGAGTTATTAGATTGGATAGAAGCATTGAATAATCATTTTGATTATAAGGGGTAGAGGAGAAAAGAGTAAATGTATCCAAGTCAAGATTGAGGGGATCAGCCCTGGTTTGGTGGAACATGATGCAAGAAGAAAGGGTACAGGTAGGTAAGAAAAAGATAACTTTATGGGAGCGTATGAAGATAAGGATTAAAGCTCAATTCCTACCAAGGGATTATGAAGTTCAAATCCACAAGAGTCTGCAAAATTTGAAACAAAGGGAAATAGATGTCAATGCATACACTGAGGAATTCCACAAACTAAGTTTGAGGGCTAGGAAACATGAGAATGAAGTGGAGAATTTGGCTAGATGTATGAATGGTCTTAGGAAAAACATACAAGATGAAATAAGAATCCTCAAGCCAAACATTGTTCACAAGTGTTTTCAGTTGGCATTAAAGGTAGAGGAAAAGATCAAAAGGAGAAGTGAGAAAAATCAGAAGCATAGAGGTGGTAAGAAATTCAGGGGTAGAGGAACCTTTGGCAGAGGGAAGAGTGCTTCAAGAAATGAAGAGCATAAAAACCAAGAAGGAAGTGGGGACCCTCAAAGACAGACATATAGAGGATCCTTTAGAGGGAGAAGCAATTTTAGAGGTGGGTTTGGAAGCTCGAGGAGAGGAAATATAGTCTTCACTGATAGGTGTTACCACTGCAACCAAGTTGGACATACCATGAGCAGGTGCCCGGGAAAAGCCTTAGTTAGTGCAAGAGGAGGATACTCAAAGTGTGACCTCTCCAGTCAGCGAGGCAAGGCCAGTGACAAATGGGGAAAATTTGATGATGAGAAGAACAATGTTAAAGATACCCCAAGCTCAAGAGCCACCATAGAGGAAAATTCTATTTAGGACCACTTGTAAGTCACATGGAAAAGTTGTAAGGTGATTGTGGATTCAGGTTCCACGGAGAATATTGTCTTAGTTGAAATGCTAGATAAGCTCAAACTGAAAAGATTGCCTCATCTCACTCCCTATAAGATATCATTGCTCAATCGAGGTCAACATGTCTTAGTTGATGAAAAATAATGGGTGGACTTTGAAAATGGTGAATACAAAGACAAACTTCTATGTGACATATTGCCTATGGATGCCTATCATGATGGAGAAAATAATAGTTATCTCATCACCAAGAATGGTAAGAAGTATTAAATGGATCCATTACCTGATCCAAAGGAGGAAAAAAAAGTAGGGTCAAGTGTTATGTTGATAAGTGGCAAAGAGTTCCTTAAAGTGTAAAAACAAGAAGGTAATCAGGGCTATGCTGGAGTGCTAAAGCCTAAAGATGAAGCTAAGGTAGATTGAATGAATGAAGTGCCTCAAGAAGTGCAAGATTTATGAAAGCAATATACAAAGGTTATAGGAGATGATATGCCTAATTATTTGCCTCCAATGAGGGATGTTAATCACCAAATAGACTTGATACCAGGGGCAAATCTACCTAACAAAGCTGCTTATAAAATGACACCTAGCCAAAATGAGGAGATTGCCAAACAAGTGCAAGAACTCTAAGACAAAGGGTTTATTAAAAAGAGTTTGAGTCCTTGTGTTGTTCCCACTATTCTAGTCCCTAAAACAGGAGGAAAATGGAGGATGTGCACTGACTCGAGAGCAATTAATAAGATCACCATAAGATATTGGTTTTCCATGCCAAGGATAAAGGACCTATTGGACAATCTAGGTGGAGCATGCTACTTCATAAAGGTGGACTTGAAATCTGGTTATCATCAGATAAGAATCAAACCTGATGATGAATGGAAAACAACATTTAGAACCAATGCAGGACTATATGAGTGGTTGGTGATGCCTTTTGGCCTCACGAATGCACCTAGTACCTTTCAAAGGCTCATGAATGAAGTCTTGGTTGAGTTTATTGGCAAGTTTGTTATTGTGTATCTTGATGACATTTTGGTCTTCAGCACATCCAAGGAGGAACACCTTAAGCATGTGGAGATGGTCTTGAAGAAGTTGAAGGAGGCTCAACTCAAAATCAACCTTGAAAAATGTGAGTTCTTGAAAACAAAGTTAGTTTACCTTGGTTTTGTCATTTCACAAGGTTGTTTAAATATGGATCCAAGTAAACTAGAGGCAACACTTAATTGGCCTACACCTAGGAGAATAAGTGATGTTAGAAGTTTTCATGGAATGCCACCTTTTTATAGGAAGTTTGTGCTCGTATCCTTAACACCATTAAAGGAGGGATTAAATGTCAATTTAAGTGGACAGAGGAAGCCAATAAGGGATTTGAATTGTTTAAAGCTAAGATAGTAGAGTTGCCAACCCTTAGATTGCTTGATTTCAATCAGTTGTTTATAGTAGAGTGTGATGCTATCCAAAGGGCAATAGGAGTCATTTTGAGTCAAGAAGATCATCCTATAGCATTTTTTTTAGAGAAATTGAACGGAGCCAAGCAAAGATACTCCACTTATGATTTGGATTTGAATGTCATGGTGCAAGCATTGAAGAAGTGGCATCATTACTTGCTACCCAAAGAGTTTGTAGTTTATATCGACAACCATGCCCTTAGTTTCCTTAATGGGCAAGAGAAATTGAATCAAAGACACCTAAAGTGGGTTCAATACTTACAATCCTACACCTTCACTATCAAGCACAAAAAGGGAACTACAAACAAGGTAGCTGATGCATTAAGTAGGAGGTTCATGACTATGCAGGAGATACAATTGCAAAGTGTGGGATTGAATGAGTTAAAAGACCTCTACAAGGATGGTAAAGACTTTTCTGATATATATGTTGTTTGCTTTGACTTTTCTAACTCCTCACATGTTTCTTATTCAGAGTATATGATACAAGAGGGTTTTTTGTTCAAAGGACACCTTCTTTGCATTCCCCAATGTTCTATGAGACAAAACATTATTCAAGAAAAGCATCAAGGAGGTCTAGGAGGTCATTTTGGCATAGATAAAACTATGGAGCAGGTTAGTAGATTTTATCATTGGCCCAAGTTGCAATCAGAAGTGAGAAGGTTTGCATAACAATATGCAATTCGCCAAGAGCAAAAGGTTCATCAAGTAATGCAAGTCTGTACCAACCTTTGGTCATACATTAGAGGCCTTGGGAATGTTTAAGCATGGATTTTGTGTTTGGCTTACCAAGAACTCCAAGGGGATTTGACAGTGTGTATGTAGTGGTTGATAGGTTCAACAAGATGGCATATTTTATACTTTGAAAAAGCACCAATGATGCCACCTACATTGCAGGACTCTTCTTCAAAGAGATAGTTTGAATTCATGGCCTTCCAATTAGCATAGTCAGTGAGAGATGTAAAGTTCTTAAGCCACTTTTGGAGAACACTTTGGAGAAAGTTGGGCATAAAATTATCTTTTTCATCTACCTACCATTCTCAATTAGATGGTCAGATAGAGGTAGTAAACAAATCCTTGGGTAATCTACTAAGATGCCTCACCAAATAGCATGGACAGACTTGGGATTTGGTAATTGGCTAGGCAGAATATGCATACAATGACTCAGTTAACTAAAGTACAGGTAAAATTCCCTTTGAAATAGTGTATGGTTTTCATCCTAGGGGCATACTAGAGCTCGGGGATCTCAATTTTATGACACCTAAGATTACACAAGGTGAGAATTTTGCAGAAGGAATCAAATAAGTGCATGATAAGGTAAGATAGACCTTACAACAAAAGCTCGAGCAGTATAAGATGAATACTAATAAAACAAGAATGAATGTGAAATTTAATATTGGAGATTTGGTCTGAGCATACCTACCGAAAGAGAGACTTCCAAAAGGGCAGCCTACTAAGTTATTGATGAAGAAGATTGAGCCTCTCAAGGTGGTGCATAAATATGGTCAGAATGCATATGAATTTGAACTCCCTCTAACCTTGGCTATTTCTCCTATCTTTAATGTATGTGATCTCTATCCATACAAGGGAGAATCACAAACACATCATTTGGACACTTCATCACAAGGTACTGAAGATTGGGTGAGAGATTTGCCACCAAGACAACCAGTCAAGTTGGAAAGTATCTTGGACACCAAGGTAATAAAGAGGACAAGGAAAGGGGTATACAAGCATTATCTTGTAAAGTGGGTAGGGTTACCTAAATCAGATGCTATGTGGATGTCAGAATCAGATATACTTCATCATGGTGTGGAAATTGCAGACCTCTTAACTCAAGGGACTTGAGTTCTTTGTCCCAGGGGAGTATCACTCCATGCAAATTTTGGTTTGTTCTTGAGTATTTTATGTTGTCTTTCATGTTGAAATAAGTGGACCAACCATTTGGGACTTAGTGAAGTCATGGTTGAGTTGTCCAAGCTTTTGTTGTGTTCAGGATGTTGATATCCTAGAAAGATGTAATGTTGATGTTGTTCACAGGTGCACTACTCTAAAATAGATTCATCATGTAATAAGGGTGTAATGAATTGTTTTAGGTCTCCTAGACTGCATAGAGGGCCTTTGGAGCCTTGGAGTACACTTGAGTGCAAGATTGCATCCTAAGGATCAAAAAGATGTAAAATGCTAAGAAACATTTGCAACATTGCAAAAAGTTGCACTTTATGTTGTTGGCAGTGAAGAAGTTGGTTCTAACCAACTAAATCATAATGTTAAAATCCAAAGACAACATCATTGTATAGGTTGGTTGAGTTTGGAATGAAAACAAGTTTTGTTTGTAAGGAAAAAAACCTTGTTTTAAACTGTTTTCACTATTTTCCCTTGTTTTTGTTGTGTTGTACAGTCCAGTATGGACTTGTCAGAGGAAACTACCTATAGGGAATGAAGGATTGGTGAATCTACTTTCCATCAAGGTAGATTTCAATGCTTTATTGTGTCTGGTTGCAGAGATTTAAACCATTCTTTGTGAACTAGCAACAAACCCTTGTAGGCTAGGGTTTAAGCAATAAATGGATCTAACCTGAGCACCCACTGATGGAACCGGTTAAAATCCAATGGAATGATAGGTTAGGGTTTTTAAATATGTTTAGTGTAGTTTTTTTGGATTTTCAGGCCTTTTTGGTGGTTTTACAATGATACCCTAGGCTCACAGCTAGGAGTTGGTGAGACTAGGACAACAGAAGATGTGCGTTTTCAAAGCACACATGGATTGGTAGAGAAAAAGTGGATAGATTTTTGGAGACCCCATTCAATGCCCTTTAATAATACATGATTATTTTATGCAGAGGTTTTGACTAGTGAATTTTTCTAAGGCCAAGTTTGTAAGTCACCCGGGTAGCCCTAAAACCCTTAAAAATAGGATAGTTCTAGAAACCCCATGTGTATGGAGAACCCAGATGCCATTATTCAATATTGTATGTAACTAGGAAAAGGGTACTTATAAATGTAATTTTTTTGGGTCCTTGTGTGGGTAGATGTGAACTTAAGCCCTGAAAATAGTAAAAAGAGACTTAATTGAATTAGGTCTATTTGGAGCCCAGTATAGACAAAGTAAGCTTGAGAAGGCTTGGAAATGGGTTTAAAGGTGATAAAACCCTTAGAAGACACCAAAGAAACTATTTCAACTGATGAATACTAAAAGGGGGGGGTGAATTAGTATGCCAAAAATCAGTGTACTTAAACACTTTGCTAGACTAATAGTAAACCGGTAAAACAGTTTAGCAAACAAATCGGTTAGCACACATGCAAACCAAATAGAAAATAATGCATTCACCCATCGAAGCACAAACACCATAACACAAGATATTTTGACATGGAAACCCAAATGGGAAAAACCACAGTGAGATGGAACTCACAAGTAACTATCTACAGAATAGGAACCAAGTCGGTTAAGGTCGAACTGGTTAAGGTCATACAATATTCTTTACTAGAACAGATCATGTTAGGAATCTCAATCTCTGTTAGGAGATAAGTCCGATTAAAGACTACCTTGCTAGATGATTTTAGATTCACAGATGTGAACCACCTTGTTAGAGGATTTACAAAAAGGCTTTTGGGCCTACCCGGTTAAGGGCTTCAGACTTGTCGAAGATGTAAGTAATCAACAAGTGAGTGATCTAGAAAATAGCATAGATTGCTTGGTTAGATCCTTGATAGCTCATTCCTCATGCATTCCAGTATTACTTCAGTCTTCAACACATTCACACTTTCTCTAACTCATCAACCACCTTAAACCTTAGCAACAACCTAAAACCCTAGACATGATGTCCTTATAAAGGAATCTGATTTCATGTCGGTCCAATCAGATTACAATACAATTTCCTAGGTTCAATGCATCTAGACATATCTGGTAACATGACACAAAAAGAACCATTGAAGTGTCGGTGTCATCAAACAATCGGTGGATGGTAACTCATCACAAAATGTCGGTTGGTAACTCATCACAGAGTATTACCGATTCATACAAAATACCGGTTTAAGCAAAATACCAGTTGTTGGTTTGACAAAATGAAGACTGGGAAATATTTGTTCTACCGCTTTGATCCTTTGTACTGCTTGAGATCCTCGAACTGCTTGGGGTCAGCATACCACTTCAGATCGATAAACACTTTCTACAAAACACCAATAGTCTAAGGACTATAATGCATCATACCGGTTGGGAACAATTGTCGGTTGAACATAACTCATACATATAAAAGTGATCTCAATGCAAGTGTGTGTCCATCAATGACAATCACAACATAAAAAATGCCAACAATCTCCGCCTTTGGCATTGATGGCAACACTTAGGAAATTTTGACATCTAAGTGTTTTACAACAAAAATATGCCATAATCAAAATTACTCCCCCTAAGCATATACATTATCCCTTTTGCAGAAAAATACAATGTATACTACTTCTTAACAAAAATAACATGAAAGTATACATCAAAACATTCAAAATTTATACTTCTCCCCCTTTGCCAACAATGACAACAAAATATTACAGACTAACCCCTGTTTCATTAAAATAATAAGTGTTTATGACAGTAAAGAATAAAACTTGTCAAAAACTGATTTAAAGTCCTGCAAAAATTGTTTCATAGATAAGGACTAGGACTCAACTAGGGAGGTAGCCACTTCCTTCTTTGTCTGCATCTGGGAAACCTGTTCTTCAATGGCGTCTATTGTGCTCATCTCTTGAGTCACCATTAAAGCATCCAGATTGAGATAACATTTCTAAAGGATCTGCAGGCGTGGGAGTAGAACCAGTTGGAGTTCCTACAAATCTCAAATCCAATTGCTTATTTCCAACTCTATTTTGGCAGACTGGATATGAAACTGATGAACGATTTTCCCATAAGCTATAAAAGAGTCATACGGTAGCTTGAAGGTACTCATATACAACTGCAAGTCAGTTTGTAGCTTTTGCTTCTGTACAAGCACATCATCATAGAAGAGATGGGGTTGGCAAATCTTACTCAGTAGTAGATTCCCCTCATCTAGAGCATTCCTTATGTCTTTTTGTGCTTTTTGTAGTTCAAACCAGAGCTCATTAAGCTTCTTCACCAGGGCAATGTTGAGAGCCTTTTGATGCTCTTTTTTGGCATTTGCCTCTGCTACCTCTTCTAGGATCTGCACTTGATCATCCACTATTGTGCATAGGAGCTTCAATTGTGCCAATGATGAATCGGCATTGGGGAGATTTGTGTCAGGTAACAAACCGGTAAGAGTGTCCACCGCAGCTTGGATCACATCTTCCTCCTTCTTCCTCCTTAACACTTCAAGGAGTTCTTGAGCAACCTTAATGCTCTATAGCCACTCCATTTCATTTGTAGATTGGAGGTCAATAAGACTAGTGAGGTCAGCTGGTTTGGCTTGACTACCGGTTGCCTTTGGAGTCTCCATCTGCGTGCTCTTTGCCGCTTCTACTTCCTTGTCCTCCTCTAGCTGCTTCTCCGCTTCTTTTCTCTTTTCCTCTTCCTTATCCTCCTCTGCCTTCTTCTTATATGCTTCCTTCCTCTTCTCCTCTTCTTTTTCTTCCTCTTCCTTCTTCTTTTCTGCTTCCTTTCTCTTCTCCTCTTCCTTTCTCTTCTCCTCTTCCTTTCTTTTCTTCTCATCCTTTTTTCTCTTTTCTTCCTATTTCCGTTTCTCCTCATCTTCTTCCTTTTTCTTCTTCTCTTCCATATCCTCTTCTTGTTTCTTCTTCTTTGCATCTTCTTGTTTCTTTTTCTCTTCATCCTCTTCTCTTCTCTTCTTCTCATCCTCTTTTCTCTTTTCCTCTTGTTTCTGTTTCTCCTCATCTTCTTCCTTTTTCTTCTTCTCCATCTGTTTCTTTGCTACCTCTTCCTGTTTGTCCTCTGCTTGCTTTTCAACCTGTTCAGCCTGCTTCTCTTGTCCTATTGCTTCAAATGGTGTGTCCTACACAACATCTTCTACATCCAGAGAATTGACATCAATAGTGTCTGTAGGTTCAACAATCGGGTTTCCTTCAATATCAAACACTTCATCCAATTTTGTTATTGTCGGTTCTTGCTCAGCCTTCCTGTTGGCTTCAGCCACTTGATGCATCTTAAGAACTTCTTGAGCAAGAGTGTGTGTATTCTTTATCACTTCTTGACCCTTTCCTTCCAGTAACAGGAGTCTTCTTCTTCTCATGAAGAAGAGGCCTTTGTATTTATTCATAACTTCAAAAAGTTTTGAATTTGATACATCAAGAAAATGTTGAGCAAAAATTTTCTCTCTCATTTCCTGTTCCTTTTCTATGGAAATGCATCATTTATTGTCTAAAAAATTATACAAAGATTCTAGTGTCTCAAATCTAATTTTTGAAGGTGACCGGTCATTAACACATAAATACTTAATGATTTCTTGTTCAACTACTTCCTTTTCATCATCATTAAAATCATCAAAACAATCAATCAAATCATTCATCACTTTTCTCCTAATATTTTTTATGGTTCTTTGACAATGTGTCAAAGGTTTGTAGGAAGAAATGTCAATATTTACCGGTGCCGATGATGTCGGTTCGTTCTTTGTCTTTTTCTTTGCTTGTCTTGTCCTCTTGGTTTTTTCTTTAGACACAGTTTCTTCTGAGTCTAGTGAATTATTCCTTGTCTTCCTCTTCCTCTCGAAGACTTTAGCAGGTGTCACTTCTGGTTTCTTCTTTGTAGGTGACCGCTTGGTCACTTTGGGACTAGCTGCAGTAACCGGTGTCGATGCCAAAGGCACTGCCTTTCCTTTCTTTTTAGGAGGTTCTACAACTAGTGCAACCCTTTCTAGATAGGTGTCGGTTCTCTTTGCCTTAGGATCAAGAGGTGAGGCAATTAGGGTAGAAGCATACTTATCCAACATATCATACATCACCTCATAGCCCATAGGCTCTACTTCTTCATGTTTGGTCTCAACGGCCTCCATTATGCATTCATCCACATTGATGATAAAGCAGATATCCTCTTCATATTTCTTGACAATGTCACTAGATATCCTCATCCTCAGGCTCATCTTGCTTCTGAACTCATCAAAGTACTTGTTCAGAACTTTAGGGTAGCCGATTCCAACTACTTGCAGGCTTTCTTTGATCTGCTTGGTAACCGGTTGGTCCGCATACCACTGAATATCTCCCACTCTGGGGAAGTAACCTTGGAAGTAGAAAAATAGTCCTACTAGTATTTGTCCAAATTTGAATTTTAATGCATTATCCTATTTGATTGATTTAAGATTCAATAGGAGTTGCCTTTGCATACCGGTGCAGAGGTCAAATGATGCATCTTCGTTGACCATTTGGTAAGCGGCATTTACCGCTGCAACAGATACAGAGTTAATTTTGCTGGCATGGAACGTCCAGTATCCAATCACCATGCACACATATTTCATGAGGTCGTCCTTGATGGAATTAACAGTCATTCCTCATGAGTCACTCACTGAACCGGTGAGCTTGGTCATTTCAGTCTTGATGATCTTCCTTGGGGCTGGCACTTCACCGACGTTGCAGAAACTGGTGACGGCATGAATAGCTTATGGTGTGATATCATGCATTCTCTCCAGGTACATCTTGTCACCATGAACTCTGCTCGGAATGATTCTAATGTGGTCATCTGTGAAATCCTCTAGGAAGTAAACTGCATTGTAAAGTTTCTTCTTCTCTAAAATGCTATACTCTGGTTTGATCTTTTTATCTTTCCCACAGAATAGACCTAGCTGCGAGTGGATTGCTAGAGACCCTAGGTCTTCAATTTTATAGTCTATATAATCAGATATTCCTTTTTCCACTATTACTCCGGCAGGAACTTGTGATAGGGCATTGTATTTGGACTTGTGTTGAATGAAGCTTACTGAATCGACAGATGCACTAGAGCTAGTATGAGATGCGGAAGCCATGATAAAAATAGAAAAATCAAGAAATACCTTTTAGAAATCAAGAATTTAGGGCTTTCAGATTCTAATTCACTTCACACTTCATCGGTTGCAGAATCACCGCTTTGCGTTCTTCTCTTGACCGTTTGTAATTTGCTTCTGAATCTCCTTCAAGGTTTCTAAATTTCTCTGAATCGCAGCACAAATCACTTTTTTGTCACTCTGCACTTGAAAACCTTCTTCGCTCGAAAAATGATACTGAGAAATGATTTGAAAATTCCTTTTAAGCATATTCCTCACCTACCGCAATAAATGCTCCACCATTAGGGTGTAAACCCTAATTTGCCTTTTACCATTTCCGGTCTTCTGCCAAATGACAGGTATCGCATACCGGTTAAGGTCTTTTATCGATGTAAACCAAGGGTTTGAAACATTTTGCTATTTGCTCCCCCTAAGATTTTATGATGTTTAGTTTGTCGATTCTGTTATTTCCACACTAGGTGCAGAAACCGGTTCTTCTTGCAACACTACTGGTTTCTTCTTCTAGGTTTCGTTCATATCCGCTTGAACAGTGTCAATATCAATCATTCCTTTCGGAGTGACCGGTATGTCATCTGATATGTTCTTTCTTGTTCTGTAGAATCTGGCAATGTGACCCAGTTTGTTGCAATGATAGCAGACCATTCCAGGTGTTCTCCAAGGTTCATTATTCATGTTATCCTTCTTCCTCCTACATGTTGCAGCAGTGTGACCACGACCATGATAGATCAAATAGTTTTCTCTCCATCTAGTTGTCGCTTGATAGCCATCACTTCCTGACTGATGATTAAAAGTATTAAATCAGTTGTGATTCCAGTTCACAAAAGGTTCTAGACCAACTCCTTGAGTCCTCTGAGGATATCTTCCAGGGTTGTTCATAACAGACCTGCATTCAGATGCTCTATACCCAAACTTGTTGCATGCATAACAGTTACCATTGAATCTATAGGATATAGGCTTATCATTTAGAAAATAAGGAAAATTATTGTAAGCCTTACTCCTACACACATTGGCAGTATGTCCTTCTTTAAGATAGTTAAAGCAAACAGGTTTAAACTTTTTCTTACCTTTATCCTTTTATGTTGGTTGTTTCTTCAATGCTCTAGGATTTGTACCAGAGATCTCACCTTCCTCATGGCCGGAATAACCAAGTCCATCAGTATCCTTGATAGGTTTGGCAGATTCAAGCTTTTGCTCTAGCTTGACAGAACTCTTGTTGAACTTAGCAAGTATTTCCTTTGACTCGGAGAGTTCTTTGGAAATAGAAGCATTTGTTTCCATCAGGTTTGCATTCTCAAAGATGATCATGTTCAGTTCTCCTTGCATGTCTTCCTTTTCCACTTTGCTCGCATGGAGTTGAGTAGTTAGGGCACTGATCTCTTGCTTCAGCTTGGAGATTTCATGATCTTTGTCTTTTATCAGATCTTCAACTTTCCTCTGTTTCTCAAGCTCTTGACACATTTGGATAGTCAGTCCTTCCAACTCCTTTATCAGATTGGAATTGGATTCATTCAGCTTTTCTACTTCTTGGATTAGGGCTTCCATGTCCGCTTCATCAGAAGAACTATTTTCAGATAGCTCCATCAGCTTTTTATCATGTTCTCTCCTTTTTGCTTGAGATGCCTTATATTTGACCATAAGATCATCATAGGCTTTCTCAAACTGAGTGAGCTGATGAGTAAGCTCCCTCAATGTGTATTCCCCCATATCTCTTTCTAAGTGGTTAAACTTATAGAAAGGTTGGCTCTGATACCAATTGATGAATACTAAGAGGGGGGGTGAATTAGTATGCCAAAAATCAGTGCACTTAAACACTTTGCTAGACTAACAGTAAACCGGTAAAACAATTTAGCAAACAAACTGGTTAGCACACATGCAAACCAAATAGAAAATAATGCATTCACCCACAGAATCACAAACACCATAACACAAGAGATTTTGACATGGAAACCCAAATGGGAAAAACCACAGTGAGATGGAACTCACTAGTAACTATCTGCAGAATAGGAACCAGAGCAGTTAAGGTTAGACCGGTTAAGGTCATACAATGTTCTTTACCAGAATAGATCCTGTTAGGAATCTTAATCTTTGTTAGGAGATAAGTCTGATTAAAGACTACCTTGCTAGAGGATTTTAGATTCATAGATGTGAACCACCTTGTTAGAGGATTTACAAAAAGGCTTTGGGGCCTACCCGATTAAGGGCTTCAGACTTGTCGAAGATGTAAGTAATCAACAAGTGAGTGATCTAGCAAATAGCACAAATTGCTTGGTTAGATCCTTGATAGCTCATTCCTAATGCATTCCAGCATTATTTCAGTCTTCAACACATTCACACTTTCTCTAACTCATCAACCACCTTAAACCCTAGCAACAACCTAAAACCCTAGACATGATGTCCTTATAAAGGAATATGATTTCATGTCGGTCCAATCGGATTACAATACAATTTCCTAGGTTTGATGCATCTAGACATATCTAGTAACATGACACAAAAAGCACCATTGAAGTGTCGGTGTCATCAAACAATCGGTGGATGGTAACTCATCACAAAATGTCTATTGGTAACTCATCACAGAGTATTACCGATTCATACAAAATACCGGTTTAAGTAAAATACCAGTTGCTAGTTTGACAAAATGAAGACTGGGAAATATGTGTTCTATCACTTTGATCCTTTGTACTGCTTGAGATCCTCAAACTGCTTGGGGTCAGTATACCGCTTCAGATCGGTAAACACTTTCTGCAAAACACCAATAGTCTAAGGACTATAATGCATCATACCGGTTGGGAACAATTGCCAGTTGAGCATAACTCATACATATAAAAGTGATCTTAATGCAAGTGTGTGTCCATCAATGACAATCACAACATAATCATCAAAAATGCCAACATCAACTTCATTTACACTCATGGAACAAGTTTGTGATTAAAGATCCTTTGTAGAGGTTGTTGGAGCGTTGGGAAGGTGTGATAGGGATTGAGGTGGAATCCTCAATAAGAAGCTTTGTTGTAAAAAATTTGTGGCTATACCTTGGATGAAATACAAAGTGGATTAGGCCTTGGAGGTCTAACTAGAAGAACCCTTACCAAGTACCATTGGATGGGCTTGAAAAGTTAGAAGGTTGGAGAGAACAAGAAAGACAACTAGGTGACTGAGAGCAACTACAAGAATCTTTGTGTCAAATTTGGTCCTCAAGGAGCTGCAAAGACTGAATCTTCTTTTCATACTTCTACATCATTAACTAGGAACAGTGATTGGAAAGCTTTATATGCGAATGAAATGGAGGAAATTAAGAAAGAAGATGGTTAATTTGAGCAACTTGAAGCCCTATTTTCTAGAAGAGTACCTAAAGGTCCAGCAGGAAGTAAGTATGAAGGATAATCACCTTTTAAATGTTTTGTATGTAATAAGATAGGTGATTTTGCATCTAGATGTCCTGAGAGGAATTCAAGATTTGAGGAGAAAGCTAGAAGATCTTTTAGGCCTAACCATGATTATCAGAATAAGCATAAGTACATGAGGAACAAAGACAAATCATGTTACTATGTGGATGAGGAAGGTGTGACTAATTCTGATGGTGAACTGGCACAAGATTCAACTAGTGGATTCGACAGTGGAAAGGAATGGGTATTTTTGTCTATCAAGGAAGATACTCTGGAGCTTGACATTCAAAATGAGGAAAAGGCCCTTGCTTCTAAAATTGAAGAGAAGGATGAATGGGTGATAGACAGTGGGTGTTCACATCATATGGCTGGAGATAAAAGGAAGTTTCTATCTTTCTAAGAATTTGATGATGGTTTGGTTAGATTTGTAGATGACAAAGCATGCATGATCAGAAGAAGAGGAACTATATCATTGAATGGTAAGCATAATACTAATAATATTTATTATGTTGAAGGTTTAAAGCATAATCTTTTGAGTGTAGGACAGTTGGTGGATAAGGGATTTCAATTACAGTTCAAGGATGGAAAATGCAAAATCATCAACAGATTTGGATTGGAGATTGCAACTGGTACTCAAAGTAGAGGTAGAATCTTTCATTTAAACTCTGATGAGAAGACATGTTTGATTTCACAAATTGATGAGAGTTAGCTATGGCATAAGAGGTTGTGTCATGTGAATTTTTATTGCATTGTAAAGATCAATTCAACTAAGGCTATTAGAGATATACCTAAGATTGTGAAGCCCTATAATCTGGTATGTAAGGAATGTCAAATGGGTAAGCAAGTCAAAAATTATTTTAAGAGTATAAAAGACAAATCTAATGATGTTCTTGATCTTATTCATATTGATTTGTGTGGTCCTGCTAGAATAAAAAGTTTTTAGGGTGATAGATATTTTATACTAATCATTGAGGACTATTCTAGAATGATGTGGGTTACTTTTCTAAGGGAGAAATATAAAGCTTTTGAAAAGTTTAAGATCTTTAAGGATAAAGTTGAGACAAAGACAGGATTGAAGATTAAATGCTTAAGGTCTGCTCAGGGTGGTGAATTCACATCTAGTGAATTTAACAGTTATTATGAGAAGTATGGGATAAGGAGAGAATTGTTTGCACCCCAGACACCTCAGCAAAATGGTGTTGTGGAAAGAAAGAAAAAAACTATCTTGGATGCAGCTAAAACTAGGATGATGGAAGCTAATCTGCCTCATATCTATTGGAGAGAAGTTGTGAGCATGGTAGTATACACATCCAATAAAGTTCATATCAAAGGAGACACTGGTAAGACACCTTATGAGTTATGGTTTGGTCATACACCTACAGTTAAGTATTTCAGATACTTTGGTAGTAGACGCTATATTAAAAGAGATGATTTCATTGGAAAGTGTTATCCTAGATGTGATGAAGGGATATTTATTGGCTATTCTAATGAAAGAAAATCATATAAATGTTATAACAAAAGATTGTGGAGAATTGTAGAGAGTGCTAATGTCAAGGTGGATGAGTAGTATAAAGGTCAAATCAAAACTTATGGGAGAGAACCGAAAGTGGAGATGATCATATCTGAACCGGTAGCACCTGTACTGGAACAGAATGTTGAACCAGTTACCCCGGCAGTATCAAAAAATTCAATAGTAACTGAAGATCAGTGCAGAGAAACATAAAGTCAAGTGACTCCTAGGTATGTAAAGTTAAATCATTCAGAAGATCAAATCATTGGAGACAAGAATAAAGGAGTATTGACAAGAAGAAGGTTGGAAACTAATAAGTTATGTTTAATTTCTCAAGTTGAACTAGAATCAGTTATTGAAGCTCGTAAAGATGAATGTTGGATGAGAGCTATGGAAGAGGAATTAGATCAGATAGAAAAAAAAAACACATGGACTTTAGTTCACCAGCCTAAAAATAAGAATGTTATTGGAACTAAGTGGGTCTTTAGGAATAAATTGAATTAGGATGGACAAGTTGTGAGGAATAAGGCTAGATTGGTATGTAAAGGATATTCTCTGAAGGAAGGAATTGATTATGATGAGACTTTTTCTACAGTAGCTAGGATTGAAGTTGTGAGATTATTTATTGCTTATGCTACCCATAAGAAATACAAGGTTTATCAAATGGATGTTAAGAGTGCAATTTTTAATGGAGATCTTGAAGAGGAAGTTTACATTGAGCAACCTAATGGATTTTCACTTCCAGATGACAAAAACATGGTTTGCGGTGTTGACAATTGACACTCATTGGATTCATTTTGTTTTCGTTGATGGCAACAAGATCAGATGGAAGTTATATACCGGCACTAGGAGGCATATACCAACAGACACCAGCTTTGGAGCATTCAGGGCTACATCGGCACCGACACTGGCACCGACATCAATACTTCAAGAAAGTCGACATCAAGGAGGATTTATTTAGTAAATCATTTTGTAATTATTGTCGAGGCCGACATTGAATATCTTTTGTAATGTATTGAAAGCTGACATAAGGCATATTGTTTATAATGGGTATATAGGTCAGTCTGCTAGGTCATTTTGAAAGTGATAGATATGAGATAGACATGATATGGATATAGGAGAATATAGAAGAATTGTATAATGTGAAGTATATGTATGAAGATCATTTTGTATGTGAATTTTATATCATGCAATGATCTATAGATATCTTGGAAAGCATTCTTGGAGGAAAAGAGATATCGGTAATAGTGTTTAGGGTTTATGAACCAGTACAGAGCAGAGCTAGAACCAGAACTCTATTTGGCATAGCAGATGCATTTTGTGAGCTCATTGTTATTGTTTTACTTCAGTAGAAGCTTGTAGTCAGTGAGACTCTTTAGTGATGAGTAGTATTCTCTAGGCAATGTGCCTTCGTGCATGTGCATGCCCCTATTATATATAATATCCTTTCATATGGCTAGTGAACTGATATTGTGGGTCACAAATCCCACTGTGATTTTCCTCTTTGAGGTTTTCCACATATAAATTCAGTGTGTTATGGTGTTCATTTATGTGGATGGTTTATTTTCTTCTTGTTATATGTTTATTTGTTTACCGGTTTATGTGTATGGTATAAAAGAATAAAATCTGTTCATACTGAAAGGAACACTGATTCACCCCCCCCCCTCTCAGTGTTCTTGGATCCCAACAATTGGTATCAGAACCTGGTACCTTAGAAGAAGTTTAACAGCTTGAGGAAGATCATGAAACTGGATTCTTTGAACATGGCTATGGAGAAGCAACTTGAGATGGCTCTTGGGGATTATGATGTTGAAAGGATAAAGAACTTGAAATTGCAAGATGAATTGAATTCTGCATTATCCTACAAGAAAGGTTAAAATCAGCTCAAGCCAAGAGAAAAGAACTTTTACAAAACCTGAATGATGAGGAGAAGAATGCACTTAAGGAACAATGTCAGAAACCAAGTCAATCAAACATGCTCATGAAGAATGAAATGCAAGATATGACTATGAGGTTATCAAAATATATTGAGGATAGAAAGAAGAAGGAAAATAATCTTGTTATATCTCTGAAAAATAAATTTGATCAATGTGGCAGATTGACTCATGAGAATAATCTGTTGAGAACTGATTTGGCACACTCCCAGAATAATGAACAAGAACTTGAAAGACAAATAACTACTCTGAGAGATGATCTGACTACTACAAGTGAGTATAAAGAAAAATTCAGGATCAGTGCTGCATAGTTGGATGACTTATTGAAAAGACAAATACAAATTGATGATTCTAGAGGACTTGGATTTGTACAAGGTGAAAGCTCCGGTACTGCAAATGAAGATCAGACAACCCGTATGCAAAACTCATTAGAACAGAGGAAACTGGTAAGGCAATCTAATGCTTATAAATTCAATGGTAGATGTTTTGTTTGCAATAAATTTGGGCATATGGCTAAACAATGTAGAAATAAAGCAAATCAAAACTACAATTTTCTACTACAAATTGCAAGAAATATGGTCATAGATCAAAAGATTGTAGAATGAATGTTAAATGTCATACATGTGGAAAGTTTGGATATTTTCCTAATCATTGTAGGTCAAGGAATGATATCAGATATGTCAAAGCAATTCAAAAGAATAATGTTACATGTTATGCATGCAATAAAATAGGTCATATTGCTAAGTATTGTAGAAGCAAGACTCAACCAGTTAGTAATGATAAAGATAATGAGAAAGGAAAGCAAAAGGTAGATGAAATACAACAAGATCACACCAAGAGATGGGTTAGAAAATCTGAAGAACCAAGTGGAGATGGATCTACACCGGTAACTCCACCGGTAGAATAGGGTATTCCTCCACCGCTAGGAAATTCCACCGGTAACTGAGGCATAAGCCTTAGGGGTTGACAAAGTCATTGCAAAATCTTGCATATTATCCTAGAGGAGATCCAAGGAGATTTGGAGAGTTGTGTTTATCATTGATGAAGGTTCACCCGGCACAAGACTGTGAAATTGACATCCACTATGGTTGTTCGTGAAGCATTTATTACAGAGAAAGATTAGGGTTTTATTCATTGATAAAAGGGGTAAGTGAATTCATTTTCACTCATCGAGAATTCAAGCATTCAAAGCAAAGAAAAGGCGAATTTCAAGCGAATTAAGAGCAAGCAAAAGCATTATGAAAGGATTTTGAGCAGTTATCTAAGAAGCGCTCAATCTTCCACCAGTGTTCACTTTCACATATTCTTTGAAATAGCATCTGGCTCTTCATCTCCTACTTTCATTGTAAATCCCACCATTGTCGAAGTTAAGGGTAGGTTAAGCCCCGTATTCAAGGAGGTTCCCAAAATTGCTAAGAAGGAAGACTCTATGGGAGCATTTTCTAGGGTTCCTCATGGCGTGATGTATGTTGAAGATGTGAGAGAATACATTCACTGCACCCTGGAGGATCTAGGAATAGAGGACATCAAAAGAATGTATCAATCTGTGATACTGGGAGACTCCAGAACCATCAAACTAGAATACAAAGCAATTGAAGATCTAGGGTTAACCGATATTCTATACATACCAGAATTCAAAGATGAGTTTATCAAATACGTTTTGAGCAGGGTGCACAATGAATTTATCTAGTTGGATCAGCCTTACATGATCATGAAGGAGGTTGTTCAAGCAATCATCGACTTACCCAAAGTTGGACAAGAACCTAGCAAGAAATTTTCCAACAATGAGGTTGAAAAACTCACCGATGCAACTCCTGATAGCAGATAAATGAGGATAATCACAATCACCAATACTGATGTAAAATTTGCAAGCATGATAATAGGTTACAAGGTAACTCAATCCAACCGATTGAATTTTGTTGCTAGTTCATGCATTCATGTTGCATATCAAATGCTGAGAAATAATGTGAAGTATAATTTATGTGAATGGATGAGGAGTGAATTGATGTTAAACCTTGGTAAGATCAAGGGAATTAAGAAAGGAACTTTTAGATATGGAAATTTGATTGTTTGTTTAATACTTTACTTCATGAATGAGCTACCCGATCTAGGGAAGAAGCATTGGGCTCATGACATACCGGTAGATATACAAATCAAGGAAGCAATCACCGGTATTGGTATCGACAGAGGAGAAACTTTGGGGGTATTTCAAAACATTCCAAGAAAACATGAGGCAAAGGGAGAGAATATAAAAGAACATTGTGGAGAAGTATTCCACTGATATCCATTTATGGTAAAAATTGATGAAACTCTTATGGAAACAGTTGAACCAAGGACAATATGGGTTACAAAACTTGGATATGAGGTAGATGACAACATTTTTGAACTCTATGCAAAAAATTTGTTAGATGCCCCATTAGATGATAAAACGGAGCATTCTGGTACAACAGAAGAGAAGGCCCTTGAAGTGAAAACCAGTTTTAATAGGAAGAGAAGAGAGAAGAAAAGATGTCTACATATGTACAAGATGTAATTCATAAGATAGATCAACTGGGTTCTGGATCCAAATAGGTAGCAATACCAACAGAGGCTAGTACTACAGAAGTGAAGAAGCCTGAAGCTTTCATTTCCCCTATCACTTCTGATTCTGACCCTGAGGATAATGAACCTCTGGCTTTCAGAAGGGTACAAAGGAAGAAAGTGGTACAACCACTAGTAGAGAAGAAGAAGGCAGAGCCTAGGAGGAGACTTGTTAGAAAGGCAACTAAGCCTACTGCACCTCCACCACCAGTAAGGAAGCCTATGCAAAAGAGGAAACCAGTCACATCTACATCGACAACCATAAGCAAAAAGAAGAAGGGTGATGATAGTGAAACTGCAAAGACCACAATGACCTATGCTAAGCTTATTGATGAGATTACAAAAGATGGAATCTTGAAAAATGTATCAAAGTCTTATGAAGACTTAGAAGAAAATGAGCAAAATGAAATAGAAGAGGCTATTTTGTTGTATATAGACATTTATAAGAAAGCCTTAGCTTAAATTACTGAAGGAGGGTACTACAGATAAAGGAATAATTGATCAATCAGTCACAGTGTTGCACAGATTGATACCTGACTATTAGATTGAAGATGGAGCAAGCCCTTCTGGTAAGCTCAAGACTCTAACAGGGCACATTTCCAACAATTTTCAATCTCTGAAGTAGATTGCAGACCAACAGGCTTTGGAAAAGTTCACAGCAGCTAAAAGAATAGCTTTTGATCAGATCATAGATAACGAGAAGAAGAAAATTAAGGACAACCTTATTCTTATTGAGGTTTGTTTAAAACAATGTACAAATGTCTACAGAGTGTGTTGTAACATAGAAAGTCTTACAAGTAATATAGATAGCAGATTAAAGGAGTTATATGATAAGATAGCTAAAATTGCTAATTCTTTTGATGGATTAACTGCACTGACCACATCTATTGATGGAGAAATTTTTTCCTTAGAGAACCAAATTTTTGCTTTTGAGAAGGAGAGATAAATAATCATGTGAAGAGAAAGAAGTCTTAGAGGACTAGTAAGTCCCAGATTAGATTCATTGGGTGTACATAAGAGAGAGTGCATGGACATGATTGCTAAACCCACACCGACAGATGTCAAAGAGAAGGAAACACTTGCCCACTTACTAAGTGGACTAGCATCCATTTCTGAAACTTTCAAAACTAGTTGGGATACATATCTTCAGTTATTGGAAAAGGCTTACCCAAAAATCTTGAAGTTAGTTAAGCTCCAGTAAAATTAACAGTATTCATTTATTCTTTGTTCTGAAATATTTCAATTCTTTCACCGATCTTTGGCATTAATGTCAAAGGGGGAGTATGTATATATGTGAAAAATATCAGAAAATACCAGATAAAAACACATGGGAAGGATATTAGGATATCAGAAGAAGTGTATTGCTCAGGGGGAGCATATTTCAGTTGAACCAGCAGGGAATCCATTTTTCACATGAGTGTTGCCATCAATGCCAAAGGGGGAGATTGTTGGCAATTGATACTCATTGGATTCATTTTGTTGTCATTGATGGCAACAAGATCAAATGGAAGTCATATACTAGCACTAGGAGGCATATACCGACAGACACTAGTTTTGGAGCATTCAGGGCTACACCAGCACCGACATCAATATTTCAAGGAAGTCGACATCAAGGAGGATTTATTTAGTAAATCATTTTATAATTATTGTTGAGGCCGACATTGAATATCTTTTTGTAATGTATTGAAAGCCGACATAAGGCATATGGTTTGTAATGGGTATATAGGTCAGTCTGATAGGTCATTTTGAAAGTGATAGATATGAGATAGACATGATATGGATAGAGGAGAATATAGAAGAACTGTATAATGTGAAGTATATGTATGAAGATCATTTTGTATGTGAATGTTATATCATGCAATGATCTATAGATAGCTTGGAAATCATTCTTGGAGGAAAAGAGATACTGGTAGTAGTGTTCAAGGTTTATGAACCGGTACAGAGCAGAGCAAGAACCGGAACTCTATTTGGCATAGTAGATGCATTTTGTGAGTTCATTGTTATTGTTTTACTTTAGCAAAAGCTTGTAGTCAATGAGACTCTTTAGTGATGAGAAGTATGCTCTAGGCAGTGTGCCTTCGCACATGTGTAGGCCCCTATTATATGTAACATCCTTTCATATGGCCAATGAATTGATATTGTAGATCACAAATCCCACCGTGGTTTTTCCTCTTTGAGGTTTTCCACGTATAAATTCAGTGTGTTATGGTGTTCATTTATGTGGATGGTTTATTTTCTTCTTGTTATATGTTTATTTGTTTACCAATTTATATGTGTATGGTATAAAAGGATAAAATTTGTTCATACCGGCAGAACACTGATTCACGCCCCCCTCTCAGTATTCTTGAATCCCAACATGCGGGTTAAGGAAAGATTTATATGGATTGAAACAAGCCCCTAGAGCTTGGTATGCTAGACTGGACAAATATCTGTTGAAGCTCGGTTTCACTAAAGGTAATGCGGACATAAACTTATATTATAAGATCACTGATGATGACATATTGATTGTTGAAGTCTTTGTTGATGATATCATTTTTGGAGGCGAGGATAAATTTGAATGGATTTATCTAATAATATGAAGAATGAATTTGAGATGTCTATGATTGGGGAGATGAAAATTTTCTTAGGTTTGCAGACTACTCAAACTGATAAAGGTATTTTCATCTGTCAAACTAAGTATGCTAGAGAGTTGCTGAAAAAATTTAGCATGGAAAATTCTAAACTAGTTGGTACTCTTATAGTTACAAGTGAGAAATTGACAAAGAATGATGCATCAGCTCCGATAAATCCTACAAGGTATAAATCTATGATTGGAGGTTTGTTATATCTGACTCAGACTAGACCAGATATAACGAATGTAGTTTCTATTGTATCAATATTTTAGAGTGATCCTAGAGAGAATCATGAGAATGAGATGAAAAGGATTTTCATGTATTTACAAGGAACAACTGAGTATGGTTTGTGGTATCCTAAAAATGATGACTTTACACTATGTGCATATGCAGATGTAGACTGGGCTAGAGATGTTGATGACCAGAAGAGAACATATGGTGGAGCTTTCTTGCTTGGAAAGAAACTTGTTTCATAGATCAGCAAAAAATAGTCATGTACTTCCTTACCTACTACTAAAGTTGAGTATGTTGTTGTTGCTACTAATTGTACACAAGTTCTATGGATGAAGCAAATGTTGAAGGACATAAGGGTAGATTACAATGAACTGGTAGTTATTCATTGTGATAACTCTACTACTATTGACATATTAAATAATCTGGTATTTCATTCGAAGACAAAGCATATTTCTATTAAGTATAATTTTCTGAAGGAGAAGGAGGAAGCAAATGAGGTTAGACTAGTTTATGTGAACACTAAAGAGCAGATCGCAGATATCTTCACTAAACCTTTGCCTAAGGAATCATTTGAGTACTTCAAAGACAGATTGGGAGTTTCTACCCACCTAGTAGAGACTTGAGTGATGTTGATTGGCATCAGTCTGGCATGCACTATCAAAACTATCATTCATTTTGGATTGATGTGTTGGTGCTAATACTCGAGGGAAGTAATCAGCTATGTGGTTCAGAGGATTTATGATTTTTCTTTGATGTTTATGTCAGATTTCTGGCATTGATGTCAAAGGGGGAGAGATATTTATGTGAAAAAAAGAGCTTAACAAGGATATCATTCACAGGGGGAGTTTGGTATGTTGGTTCAAAACTTCATTGTTATATCATTTTGGGGAGATTGTTGGACGTCTTCCATTGGGGGAGACTTTTTTGGCATTTATTGGCACTTGGATGTTTTTCACATCTAGTGTTGCCATCAATGCCAAAGGGGGAGATTGTTGACAATTTGGAGGAATTGATTATGTGTTGCATTGATGTTTGTCATTGATGTCAACACTAGTTGTTTTGTTGTTTGTCGGGTTCTAGAAGAGTGGTTGGATTATGATGTGTATCTAGAGATCTTCTCAGGTATGTTTTGGTCATTGGAATTGGTTTGGATTTGTTATTCATGTGTTCTTGATGTGTATCACATTCAGTTGGTTCAAGATTTGATGATTCGGAAGCTATCATTTGTTCTAGTAAGCCTTTTCATTGTCGATAAGGGTTTTACCGGTAGAGCTTTGTTCAAGATATTTTGATGAATCTGATAAGTGGTGTTGGTGTGGCTTCTAGAAGGTTATTAGGATGTTGATGGTTATCATGTTCATGTTCCAGTTGATCGGTGGTGTTGCATTTGGTTTATGGCAGCCTATTCTAGGTCTGGTCTTAATCTTATTCTGTTAGGTTATGGACGGTTTATGTAACGTGTTGGTTGATGCTTCCGATACATTACTGGTTGGATTTATTGTTTTTTTTATGTTGTTTTGGTCTAAGGCTGATTTGGTTTATCATTGGTTTGCAGGATTATGTAATGGATTTATTGTATTATCTTTTAGGTGGCCGACCTAATTGTTTAGGTCTCGGGTTTGTATAAATATGATGTAAGATCTCTTTGTAGATCATGATATGTGGGTTATGAGATTATATATGTGTGAATAAAGTGTTGGCATTGTGTTGTCATTGATGTCAATCGGTATAGGATGGCAACTTGTATGGGAGATTGATGAGCAGTGTTTTCATTGATGGATACCGGAAATAGTGCCATTGATGTCACCTAGCTTAGCAAGTCACTGGTAAGGAAGAGAAGGTCATCTAGCATAATGGCGATTGGAGTCACCAGTACACAAGTTAGTGATTGACTTATGTTGAAGACATAAGAACTGTAGACCGGTAAGTGACATGTTGGCAGTACATTGTGGCCAACCAACAAGAGAGCAAGATGTTGGGTTGTTGATTGTGATGAAGAGGGGGAATGCTAAAAAGACCACATCAACATTGGAAGTGAAGTATGTGCAGCCCACTGGTATGTTGTGTGGATGTGAAACAACAAGATTCCCATCGGATAAAGATGGAGTCACCAAATGAAGAGATGACTGATAGTGAGTGTGCCCAACTAATTCACATGTGCTTATTTAAAGATATGCTTTCTCAAATAGGGAAGCCACATTGGTGCAATGCAGGATGCAGATGACAAGGATCCACTCCCAGCGGTAAGTGGAGCTTATCTCCTATTATGCATGGAATGAATTATAGTCCTCCAAGATAAGAAAAAGAGTAGAAGGCGGGTGATTGGAGGCTCCCACCAGATGAACTAATGAAACACTAAGTTGCCTTAGGTGCATGAGATCAAAGATATGCACCAGATCAGCTGGGTAGACATGTTGAGTTGTCTATATAGAGATTGAAGGATATGGTTGTCAATTTGACAAACATGTTAATAGCACAAACAGTCTATTGATGAAGAAGGCAGTTTGAGTAGTTGCGGACAGAGGATGTTGTCAGAATGGAGATGAAGTTTGGTGCCACCGGTGTGCGTGGTATCTTACCAGTATACATGCAAAAGATACTATTGGTATAGATGTAGACCAGTAAGCTGACAAAGTGCAAATGCAGAAGGCTCCCATCTATTGATGATGTGCATAAGGTAAGTTGGCAAGTATGCCGACCAGGCTGAGTGTTTCACCAAAGGAGAAGCAAAGTACAAGAGTGAAGACAAATCAGTTAAAGTATAACGGATAGGGTCAGTGAACCGGTAGATGAACCCGATTGTGTGGTTGGTCGGTGATCTAGTCAGACTGACATAGTAAGCCAACTTGGATGTCGACAAAGATGCCACGTGAAGGTGAAGTACTATGCATGTACATGTCAGTGTGGTGTGTCATGGTGAAGTTGTTGGCGATTGGTCCTACATTTATGATGACTATGAAGCTCGAGGAATGAAGGTAGAGGATTGCAGCTTGATATCAAGGAAACAATAGAGATTTAGTACAGACTGATCTTGCATATCAAAGTGGGTGAAAGAAACTACATCACGCATGTGATTGATCAGACAAAAGGCCAAAAATCATGCTATAGAAGGCTAAAGATAGAAAATGCGTGTTGAAAGGAAAAGAGTATGGCGATGCTTATTGATGAGTTATAAGTCATCAATCAGGGATACAAGAACTGATCAGATATGATGTGCCATGATGATCAAAGATCAGATCAAATGCAGATTCGGTGCATGGCAGAAACCCTAGCGTGTCTATGTTCAAACCAACGTTTAGGCAGGAAATTTTGGCTATAAAAGTGTAAACCAAATATTTAGTTTATGTTGCTACATGAGTGAGAAAAATTGAATAGCCAACTAGTCAAGTGTTCAATGACAATTAATGAATACTGAGTGTGTGAGAGAGAATCAGGTTGAAAAGAAAAACCGGCAAGAGGGAGGCAACTAGTAGTATGCCATCAAGTCTGACAGAGGAGTATATTGGTGGTGAATGAATCGATAGAGAATAGTCACAGAAGATTGTAGTGAAGATTCGGTAAGATGAGAACCGACAGTAATCAAATAGTGGATATCTAGCTGAGTGAAGAAGACCGGTGGTGATTAACAGTAGTGTAACAAAGAGGAAGGAGAACTGGAAAAGAGAGAGAACCGACAAAGAAGAAGCAGAGGTTGGACCGGTAAGGTTGTAGCAAAGAGTGAGTTGCAGTAGAAGATGAGGTTGCAGTAGAAAGGTGAACAGAGAATCGATAGAGAATGGGAAAGAGGAGAACCGGTGGAGAGATTTGGATAAGAGTTACAAAATTCTTTTGTAACCAGGCTATTACTTTTGTAATTGAATATATTTACTATAGATCATTGAGTTGGAGCTCGATGCAGGGGTTGGTGATCCTTGGTTTGGTGCCCTAAAATCAGGGGTTGGTGCTCCTTGGGTTGGTGCCCTAAAGTAGGAGTGGTACTCCTTGGGTTGGTGCCCTAAATATTGTAACTGAGGCTTTCATTGTGAGGTTGGATTGGAGCAATAGACTCCAACAACACTTCTCACTGAGGTTTTTCCCATCTTGGGTTTTCCTCATACATATGGTTTTATGTGGTGCCCCTTTCATGTGTGGTTGCATTTGTGTTATTCTCCCATCAATCGATATGTCTTCTTTATGATAGATTAGTTAATCAGTATATACACATAGGATAGAAAAAGGAAAAGATTTGGAAAGCACTGATTCACCCCCCACTCTCAATGACATCTAGTGTTCAACAATTGGTATCAGAGCCTAGGTTCCCAATTGATAAGCTTTACCTAGCTTGGGTAGATTCTGCTATTTGAATACAATGGTTTGTTTAGTCAACCCCTACTCCAGTATTTGATGGTTCAAACTTTTTTGTTTGGAGTCATAGGATGGAAATCTACATGTCCTCCCTTTGGTTTGATGTATGGATGTTAGTAGTAAATGGTTGCCCTAATAAAGTATGTCCTCCCACCAATTTAGATACAGAAGGAAGAAACCGGTGTAATGATGTAGCAATGAAGGCTATATTCAGTTAGCTCACAGATGATATCTCATCACAAGTAGACAAATGCAAATTGGCAAAGAGCTTATGGGACAGATTGAAGAAGCTCTATAGAAATGAGCCTACCACTGTAGAACCGATTGGTGAAGATAAGATGAGAAATGCAACTTATGTATCTGCAGGTGATGAATGCAGAATTGTTAGAAGCCGCAATAATAATGAAGGAACCCACCTCTTCATGGCTAAATAATCAGAAGATTAGAGGCACACATCTAAGAATGATCATGCAAATCATTCATACCGGCGAGATGTGTTTGGCAGTGATAGTGAAGGTGAAGAAGAAGATGAAGCAGAAGTTGATCTTGAAGGAGAACTTGTAAGTGCACTCGAAGAACTTAGTAGAGTGAGGAATGAATACAAGTTATTCAACAATGTTGCAGTTGTGGAACAGAACTGGTTGATCATGTGCCTTGAAGAATCTAAGAAATGTATCTCAGAGTTAAAGACTCGACAAGAAGACACCAAGGAGTGTCGGTGTAATGATCTAGTATCTGAGCTAGAGGCCAAGGATAAAAAGTATCAGCAGCTAGAAGGAGAAATGGAGAATCTCTAAAATGCCCTTGAGAAATGTCAGGATGAGCTCAATGTAAGAATCTAGTTTGATGGCAGTAGTGATGCCTTGGAAAAAATGTTGAAGAAGAAAAATCACTCCAAGGACATCAAAGGATTAGGAAGTGGTGTCAATGAATGCTCCACCAATAAGAATGTCTCCCACAATGATATTTTGTTTGTCTCCTCAAATGGAGATACAAGGGATAGACCTTCACTGTCTGAAATTCTCCCCAGAAGAAGGTTGATCTAACCACAACCGATGAGGACATGATGCTAAGGATGGAGACAGGTGTTGCAAGAAGAAGAAACAATGCAGATCCCAAAGGAAAAGGAAATATGGGAGAAGGCAGCTTTAGTGGAAGCAAGAACATGAGGAGACAAAATAGAAGATTTCCTACCGGTAGAAGACAAGGAATTTCTATTGCCCACAAGACAAAGTAAGTGTGGGAAAAGAAGAGATTAGATGGAAAAGCTGCATAGCATGGACAATCCAAGATCCATCCCTAGAGAAGCAGAAATGGAGATACTAAACCAGTAAGATCTCCTCATGCTTGGAAAAACAAATTTGTAGGTCACAAGCCTCCTTTATCTGGTTATTGTTTTGTATGCAAGGAATATGGCCATAGGGAAGATGAATGTCAAATGAAGCCTAGGAATAGAAAGTTTGCTCTTCCAAAAGACAATATTGTTGTATGTTGGAGGTGTAATGGTTTTGGCCATAAAAGTCATTATTATAGAAGGATGAATTTGCAATCATATGACAACCGATATAGCAACTATGCTCAACATGGAAATGAGTATTTAGAACATATGAGAGACAAAGGGATGCATGGAACAAAAGGAGAAATGCCTTTGCAATATCAAGTGGTCCATCAGTTCTAGTAGCTGGTTACAATGGCATGAAAAAAAGAAGATGGTCAAACCGGTTTCACAAAAGGTCCCCCAATCATGAGTTTGGCATGAACACAATTTGCTTCTATAGAAATGCCTTCGATCATGATGCAAAATCTGGTAGAGAAAGGACCAATCAGAAAAAGAAGGTAACACATGCTCCCAAGGTTGAAAATGGGAAGAAGAATGAGACCAAGCAGGTATGGAGGAAGAAGCAAGAAGATGCAACCATGGACTAGCATTGTGCATTCAAAGAACATGAGATATCTCCTAAGGCTTAAAGGAGATGTAGTACCTCAGGGAGAGTAACATATCAATCAGATCATTCACCCCATCAGTGGAAGAGGACACATGGAAGAACAGGTTGCTAGCGGTATAAAGGAAGGAAATAAGATGGCAAGTGTGTGTAGTGGTCGCCTTGGCTACACATCTACAAATAAGAGATGGATTACTTCTACATGTGTCAATGGATGGAAAATTTGCATTTGGGATCAGATGCAAATTGACACAAGAAGATAGGAGTTAGAGAAAGGTGCTCTGGTAGAAATGATGGACCGGTGCAGGAAACCGGTATGTGCAGTATGTTACTGGTATGAATACTAACCAGTATTGCAGGTCATGTAAGACAATAAGGTCCAGGATCATTGCATTAACTCTGGTACCATGGAATGAGGATTTTATGTCTCAGGTGGTGCTAGTGAAGACCTAAATGACATGTTGGCCCGGTTGTTGATCATGTAAGCATGCATGTTTTTGGGCTAACCAGTTTGATTTATGGCATGATAGTGATATTGTATGGCATTGTGTACACCTAGGATCATGTCATTTATTATGGTGGAAATTGTGGAGCTTATAGATCATCAAATGATCACACATGCACAGCGCAAGTGGTATATAGTACAGGTTGGCTCTGGTTTTTTATCCTGACAGACAATGAGGACCTGAGATCTATGACTCAAGGGGAGTATACATTCATGTTTTATGACATGTATCAGACTTGTTGGACATAGGGTGTGTGCAAGTGTCTATGGATGTATCGGTATGTCTATATATTTGGAAGTGTTTGAGGCTGTGAGATATTTCAATGCCTATTCAATTGAAATCACAACTGGACCACTGAGAGTGTTGTCTACAAAAAGGGAGAGTTACCTGCTGAGGAGAACATATAGTTGGTATTAGAGAAGATATAATTGGTATCAGTGTCAGCTTCAACACTTGGTATCAGCATTTTGGGGTTAGAATAACTTCTTCATATCAAAGGGGAGATGATGCAGTCTGACTGGCAGGTAAGTTTTATTCACTGACACATGTGCCTTCAATCGGTTTCAGACTTGTTTATGCATGTGTTCCTAGTTTGCATATACACTTGGTTGTTGAGAAATTGGTGTCAGTTGGCGGTTGATCTCTCCATCTCAAGTGTTGTGAATTGAGAAGATGCAATAGATTATGGTCAAAGGAGGAGAAGCATTGGGTAGAAGAAAGTGTCAATGCCCGGTAGACAAGGAGGAGAGAAATCCTCTCAGTATCCTTTGCCATTGTTGTCAAAGGGGGAGAAAGATTTTGAAGTATGTTGGATACTACATGTGTTGAAATTAATGCCAAAGGGGGAGATTGTTGGCATTGTGTTGTCATTGATGTCAACCAGTATAGGATGGCAACTAGTATGGGAGATTGATGAGCAGTGTTGTCATTGATGGATACCGAAAAATGGTGCCATTGATGTCACCTATCTTAGTAGGTCACCGGTAAGGATGAGTTGGTCATCTAGCATAATGGCCATTGGAGTCACCGGTACACAAGTTAGTGATTGACTTGTGTTGAAGACATAAGGACTACAGACTAGTAAGTGACATGTTGGTAGTACATTGTGGCCAACCAACAAGAGAGCAAGATGTTGGGTTATTGATTGTGATGAAGAGGGGAAATGTTAAAAAATCACATCAACAACAGAAGTGGAGTATGTGTAGCCCACTGGTATGCTATGTGGATGTGAAACAATAGGACTCCCACTGAATACGGATGCAGTCACCAAATGAAGAGATGACTGATAGTGAGTGTGCCCAACCAGTTCACATGTGCCTATTTGAAAATATGTTTGCTCTGTTAGGATTCCCACAGATACTGAGAGGGGGAGGTGAATCAGTATCTAACCAGTGATATGAATTTCTTAACTTAAAACATGTAGAACATATTAAAACTATGTACCGGTAAACAAGAAGTAATGCAATAAACAGAGATAAAAGTAACCACATGAAAAACACACCATAACACAATATTTTAATGAGGAAACCCAGTGTGGGAAAAACCTCGGTGGGATTTGTGACCCACAATATTCACTTACTAGCCAATAAGAGAATATTACTGCTACAAGAGGGGCCTGCAAATGCAGGAAGGCCAAGTGCCTAGAGCTCACTGCTCAAATACAAAATAGGAAGTCTCACTGACTTACAAAATGGATTATATAAATCCAGTGTCTTGTACTGCTTCAAAGTAGCATCTATAATGCCAGATCCGGTACCGGTTTCTGCTCTGCTTCTTACATAAACCCTTAACCTATATTTCGCATAATAGGTCTACCTTATTTCACCTAATATTTTTTCCTCTTTTTTTTTCTAAGTATTCTACAGCGATCTCTTATATATATGAGTCATTTTACAATGTTACCAAGTCGACTTATAATGATTTTACAATAATAAACAAAATATATTACAACAAAAATCCTGTCGGCCTCTGTGCCGGTATGCTTCCTTTCACTGTTGATGTCGATGGTCTGAGTGTCAGTGTAGAGTCTGATCTTGCTAGTGCTGGTGGAATGCCTTGTCGATGTCATAGGATTGTAAGATTGCCATCAATGACAAAACCTTCAATCACCTACAATGTCTCATTGGAGTGTGCATATGCCAACATGCTCAAATAGGGAAGCCACATTGGTGCAATGCAGGATGTAGATGACAAGGATCCACTCCCACCGGTAAGTGGAGCTTATGTCCTAATATGCATGGAATGCATCATATTTCTTTGAGATAAGATAAAAGAGTAGAAGGCAGGTGATTGAAGGCTCCCACCAGATGAACTGGTGAAACACTAAGCTGCCTTAGGTGCATGAGGTCAGAGATATCCACCGGATCAGTCAGGTAGACATGTTGAGTTGTTGGTACAGAGATTGAAGGATATGGTTGTCACTTTGACAAGCATGTTAATAGAAGAACCAGTCTATTGATGAAAAATATGGGTTGAGCAATTGCAGATAGAGGATGTTGTCGGAATGAATATGAAGTTAGGTGTCACTAGTGTGCATGGTATCTTACCAGTATACATGCAGAAGATACTACCGGTATAGATGTAGACCGATAAGATGACAAAGTACAGATGCAGAAGGCTCCCATTTGTTGATGATGTGCATAAGGTAAGTTGGCAAGTATGTCAACCGGACTGAGTGTTCCACCGGAAGAGAAGCAGAGTGCAAGAGTGAAGCCAAACCAATTAGGGTATAACCAACAGGGTCTTTGAATCAGTAGATGAACCCAGTTATGTGGTTGGTCGATGATCTGGTCAAACCAACATAGTAAGCCAAGTTGGATGTCGATAAAGATGCCATGTGAAGGTGAAGTGGCATGCATGCGCATGTCGGTGTGGTATGTCGGTGAAGTTGGCGACTGGTCCAACATTTATGATGACTATGAAGCTCGAGGAATGAAGGCAAAGGTTTGTGACTCAAGATCAAGGAAACAACAGAGATCCAATATAGACTGATCTTGCAGATCGAAGAGGGTGATGGAAATTGCATCACACAGGTGATTGATCAGACAAAAGGTCAAAAATCATGCTACAAAGGGCTAAAAATAGAAGACGTGTGTTGAAAGGAAAAGAGTATGAAGATGCTAATTAAAGAGTTGTAAGTCATCAATCAAGGACACGAGAATTGATCAGATATGATGTGCCATGATGATCAGAGATCAGATTGGATGCAGATTTGGTGCATGGCAGAAACCCTAGCGTGCCTATGTTCAAACCAATGTTTAGGTGGGAAAATCTGGCTATAAGAGTGCGAGCCAAAGATGTAGTTTATGTTGCTGAATGAGTGAGAAAAACCAGATAGCCAACCAGTCAAGTGCTCAACAACAATCAAAGAAGACTAAGTGGGTGAGAGAGAATCGGGTTGAAGATCACAACCGACAAGAGTGAGGCAGCCGGTAGTCTGCCATCAATTCTGATAGAGGAGTATACTTATGGTGATTGAACTAGTAGAGAATAGTCACAAAAGATTGCAGTAAAGATCCGGTAAGATGAGAACCGTAGTAATCAGATAGTGGATATCTGACTAAGTGAAGAACACCGGTGGTGATTAGAAGCAGTGTAACAGAGAGGAAGGAGAATCGGCAGAGAGAGAGAACCGACAAAGAAGAAGTAGAGGCTAAACCAGTAAGGTTGCAGTAGAAGATAAGGTTGCAGCAAAGAGGTGAGCAGAGAACCGACAGAGAATTGGAGAGAGGAGAACCGATGGAGAGATTCACATAAGAGTTACAAAGTTCTTTTGTAACAAGGCTACTACTTTGCTAATTGAATATATTTATTGTAGATCACTGAGTTGGAGCTTGGTGTAGGGGTTGGTGCTCCTTGGGTTGGTGCCCTAAATGTTGTAACCGAGGCTTTCATTGTGAGGCTGGATTGGAACTGTAGACTCCAACAACACTTCTCATCGAGGTTTTTCCCATCTTGGGTTTTCCTCGTACATATGGTGTTATGTGATGCCCCTTTCATGTGTGGTTGCATTTGTGTTATCATCCCATCAACCGGTATGTTTTATTTATGCTAGATCAGTTAACTAGTATATACACATAGGATAGAAAAGGGAAAAGATTTGGAAACCACTGATTCACCTCCCCCCCCTCTCAGTGACATTAAGTGTTCAACATAAAGTTGTAATCATATGCAGAGGTTTTTGTCAATCATAGGTGATCGAATTGGGTTTGTGTAAGAGGTTTAAGACCTCTGGTATTAATTTTAACTGGAACTATACTCAGGCATAGGAGATGTTATTCTTGCAGTTCATTCATCTTTCCGGATTGTGGACTAGATTTTTTTTGTAGTTAGTGAGGCTCCTTTTGTGATGAGCAGTGCGCTCTAGGCTGTTGGCCTTCCTGCATGTGCATGCCCCTCTTATTGTAATCACATACTACAAAAGTATTATCTGACTATGGGTAGGCTTCCCACCCTGGTTTTTCTCTTTACTGGGTTTTCCACGTACAAATCTCGATGTTATGTGTTGTGGATGGATGGTAATTGTTCTATGATTTATGTTTGTGCTTAATTGATATATTTGTTATTTTGGTATTTGGTTTATGTATTCCGATAAAAGGTTTTATGTGCTTAAAGTTTCATAATCTGTTGACAACTGATTCACCCCCCCTCTCAGTTGTCCAACAGATATCCTAACAAAATCAACCTCTAAATTTATGTAATTCAATTGAAAATAAGACCAATGAGTGCAAATTTAAATTTTAAAATGCATAAATAATCAAATCTAAAATAATGAATCCAACTTAGGCAACCCACAAGTTCAATTTTATTATTATAAATTAGGGTTTGTTAATTTTTGTATACACATAAAAATGACTATGAGAGATTAAATAAATATTTTATATTTATTTAATAATTATTCTTCCATTAAATAGTTAATTTGAAAAGATTAATTTATTTAATTCATTTCATGTCTTTCTATTAATTAATTTAATTGAAATATTTTATTAATTAATTCATTTATCCTATTCCTCTAATTAATTAAATATCTAATATTTAATTATTCCTTCAATCAATTAAATATCTAATATTTAATGGTTATTCTTCTATCCTATAGTCTCAAATATTATATAATTTCTTAATTATTTAATCCCTTTTCCAACTCATCCTTCCATCTCCACTTCATCTTTCATTTGCCAACTCATCCATCATGTGGCTAAAATAATTCAACAAAATAAAATAAATAAAACATTTATTAGCCACTTATCTTCAACTTCCAAAATAAATGAAATATTGTGTACGTACGCATATTTCCTAGCCTTCTTTTATATTCTCTCCAACATCCCTACATCTTAGGAAGGACTTGAGTCCACTTGTTCTCTCATGCCTAAATCTTCTCCAACCATCCCTAGATTCCCTTAGTCAACAACCCAGTCAAGGTGAGACGAGTGACACTTGTCTTCTCCTTCCCCCTTTCTCTCAACCTTCACCTTTGCTCACAGCCATCCAAATTTGCAAATCTGATCATGACCATTGATCTAGGACACATCATCTTATCCTCTCAAAAGTCTATAAAAGTAGGAGTTTGAATTGAGAAAGAGTTAGTCTTCAAGTGAGTCTATAAGTTAACAATTTGAAAAACTTATGCATCTGTGAGTTTTATCTTGAAACAATTTAGCAATTTAGCATTTTCTCATTTAGCATAATCATTTAGCCTTAAATTATTTGCATTGCATATCATAGTATCAATTAAATATCAATCCATTCTTCATATGCCATCTTGGAAGCTATCAGTGCTTGTCTGAGAGCAAATCATCTGCAACCAAGAACAATGGAGTTAGGACACAATGAGACTTAAATCATGAAGGTAAAAATAGTGTTTTTAATTTATATCAATTTCATGTAGTTTCATTGGTTGAGTTTGGATTTCCCATAGCATTTTCTTTGTATTTTATGAAACTAACATGTTGCAGGTAGTATTCATGATGATGAAATTCAAGTTGACACAATTTTAACCTCTAAATTTATGTAATTTAAGTAAAAATTAAACTTGTAAGTGTAAATTTGAATTTTGAAATGAATAAACTCATATCTAAGAACATAAATTAGAAATAAGGGTGTAAGGTGTCAGGTTCACCAAAAATGTAATGGTGAAAATAAGGGTTTCCACTATTAGATGTAGTGAAACAACTAATTTTGCTTAATTACCATCACATTAGGGAAAGATAGGAATTTGATAGATCTAGATTCTGATCAGACTCCAGGGGTTTAAATGTGCCTCTTCTTTCCCTTAATTTGAATTGAATTGTTAAATTTAAATTGAATTGTTGAAATTAGGGTAACTCTACCAAAATTGAGGTAAATATGCAGAAACAGTGAGCTATAGTCGTTGGATCAAGCCACAAACTTGGATTTGAGGGATGTAAGAATATTTGGATCTATTCCAAGAAAGAGATCTTGATTTGACGGGATTGGGATGGTGAACGCTTTGGTCCTCCACACTTTTTGCCTTCCAAAGGAGAACCTATTTGTCTTTGTAAATAAAGCCAATTCTAAATATCATAGCTCCATACCTATTTCCTACACATAGAAAGAAAGGAAAATAGGTTGGGAATAGGGGTTTGCTTAAGTCAAACCTAGTTTAGGAATTAACCTTGAATATAATATTGCATATATTGAAATAAATGATGGAAGGATATACCTCAGACCTACAATGACTGATAATAGTGCATTGCTTCTTGAATGTAATCATATATGTTGTATGAAATGGCATGAACATGATAAAATTCTAATCACACACACATCCTTGCATATGAATGATGTAATTTTCTCCATAATGATTGAATGAAGAATATGCAACCTTGAAGGCCTCTAGAAATACTTTATGATGAATGAGCTTCAAGGCTTTAATTCTTTAGGTCAAATACTTGAATGGATAAATGAAATTAGGTTGATCAAATGTCTTTATATATGAGATCCTAGGTCAATTTATTGATTAGGCTGACCTCCAATGATCATATAGAGCCACCAATTTTATTTCCCATCAGAGAGATAGGTCTCATTCTTCACTTGAAAAATTGAGCCCCATTGAGGGGGACCAGGGCATTGGGTGCTCCAGTCATAGGACCAGAGCACTAGCACCCTAGTCCTCCTCAATCAAGGAAACAAATTTAGGCCTAGAGAGGAGGATTTTCCTCCAAAGAGTCATTTGGTAGGTGTATATGGCATAAAAATTAGAGTTAAGGCACTGAACAAATTTGGATAGGAGATGAAGGAGAGATGCACTAAAGTAGGGGCACAAACATGAGGTGTAAATTGGCCTAGTGATAATTTACAATGCTACAATAACATGACACATCCATGAGGTAAATATAACAACAAGGGTTCAACATATAAGATTCATCATAATGCATATACACAATACAATCTACCCAAGGCACTGAGAGTCTAAATAAAAAGGCACTTCACACATTTATATAGGAGAGAGCACAACCACCACATGATCATTATCATAAACTTGATGGAAGTGTGGATGTAGGTGTACTTAACACATAAACATAAACAAAGGTGACTAACAATGAATCTCATAAGAAGTACCATCGTAAGGACATGCATAGCCTTACACAAAAAGGATATAATGAGATTTATGTGCTTAGAAGGGTAGCCCAACATGAGCTCTTGGTCATAACAACTCTAGGGTCAATGTAGTCTATACAATAACAGTACGAGTTATTTACCAAACAAGATAAGGCTCACATAAGGATAGGCCAACCATTCCAACTGGAGATGAGGGAGATTAAATAATTAAGAAATTGTTTAATTGATGAGACTATAGGATAGTGGATAGAAGTATAATTAAACATTAGATATTTAATTAATTGGGTTAGAAGAAAAGATAAATGAATTAATTAATAAAATGTTTCAATTAAATTAATTAATAGAAGAATATGAAATGAATTAAATAAATTAATCTTTTCAAATTAACTTTTTAATAGAAGAATAATTATTAAATAAATATAAAATATTTATTTAATTGCTCATAGCCAATTTTATGTGTATACATAATGTATCCTTGCATATTAAAAAAAATGATCACAAGTGAAAGGTGTATATTCCGTCATGATAGATTAGTTGGCCTAAGGACCTATGTCCCCAATTCGCATTGCATATTATATTAGATGAACATTTATGTAGCTTTATAATTTCATAGTATTGTGAAGTTCCCTAATACATTTGCATCATGCACATATTGCATTTTAATCCAAGTATTGTGTTATTTACATTTTGCTTGAGCATACAATAGGGCTCCCCTCATCTCCACATCACTTCTTCTTTGCCAACTCATCCATCATGTGGCTAAATATATTAATATTTAATTAATATTAATATGCATCATTATCTTCAACATTCATTCTATTCTTCAAATAATGTGTATGTACACACATTCCTCAATCTTCCTATATTATCTCCAACCTTCCTACATCTTTGGAGGAAGTTGAGTCCACTTGTCCTCTTATCCCTAAATCTTCTCCAACTATCCTATATTCTCTCAGTCTTCATTCTTAGTCAAGGTGAGATGAATGACACTTGGCTTCTCCTTCCACCTTTTCCTCCATCCTGTAGTTGTAGGAGGAACATCTTCCACCTTTCTCTCTCACATCTCAACCTCTTGCTCATAGCCATCCAAATTGTAAGATTTAATCATGACCATTGATCTCAGCCACCTAAGCTTATGCACTCAAAAATCTATAAATAGAGGTCTTCTAGGCCATTTTTGAAACTAATAGCTAATCACATAGTCTTCATTTTGCATCTGTGAATTTTGAGTTTAAAGAAATTTAGCATTTTAGGAGTTTTATCATAGCATATCATTATCTTTGCATATTAGCTTAATATCATTTAGCATATCAATCAACAACTAGTTATCTGTCCATTCTTCATATACCACCTTGGAAGCTACTAGTGCTTGTCTAAGAGCAAAAGCATTTGCAACCAAGAACAATGGGGTTATGACACAATGAGACATGAATCATGAAGGTATAACAATTTCTTTTTCTTTTTCATTTCATGATGTTTCATTGATTGAAGCTTGAGTTATATTTGCATGATAGACTAATGAGTTTACAGGTTTAATCTCTAAGGTGAAACTTAAGTGGATACATTTTTTGGCACCCTCCATGGGGCTCGGGCCTCGCACATATCCTTCTAATATCTTATCTTATTCTCATAGAAATCAATTTAATGCATCGGTAACCCAATTTCACACTTACGTGCAATCTGGCAGCGCATTTACTTAATAAGACAACACTTTAGCTACTTTGGTTAACGCATATTCTAAATAGGTTAGCGCTTTTATTATTCAAATCACACATTCAAGCAATAGAATAGTGCATTTGTGATGCATGATAGTGCATTTATTCTATAGAATAATGCTTTTATAGTTTAGAATCACGCATTTGCTTTTTTAGCACTTTTATTTTATCAATCTGCAATTTTTTTGAAATTTTACAATGTTTCAGCTAACATACTTTTGTAGGTTCAACCATCCAAGACCAGATTTCGGAAAGCTACTGACTTGTGTGCATGCAAGGTTTATTTTGAGCAATTTTCCATGCATTTCCTCACTTATCTTAAATAGGAGTACTTTGGGGAAGTAAAAAATCACACGTTTCACCTAGCTTAACTAAGAGGTAAATGAATAGCATGCAACTTGCATCGTGTGTTTTCAGTAAGGTAGTTGCACATAGGTAATATAAAGGGTAAAAGAACCTTTGTCTACCATTCTAGTTTGAAAGTAGTAGGTGAGTATGCTCTCACCCTAATACGGTGATCAGAAAACTAGACGTGCTTTCATTTTTCATGTTTTACCTTTAGAGGGCTTGCCTTCCCAAGCTGCCTTAAGGGGGCCAGTGAGAGGGGAATGACCCAAGTGGAAACGAGATAATACCAATTCCTTTTGATCCACTCTAAATAAATCGTGTCTATAACGAAAATCATGGACAACATGTGTTGATTAGTTCATACAGACACTATGTTTCCCCATAAACCCTATGGAGCATAACCTCTATAGGTTGGGAACCTTTTGTATTTACAAAGTGTAGAGTGTCGCATGTATGGCCACATGACCGGAAGCCCTTACTAAAACCCATTTGTATTAGCTGTCAAAATCCTTCTAATTGTTGGCGTAGGAGGTCGGACCTTTGAAGCGACTCATACACATACGGTTCTTAGTAGAGATATGAAGTTTGCCATGGGGAGTTTTCATGGAAACTGGTGCTTGGCTTCCCTAGAGAAGTGAGTGTCGAGGGTGGAGCCACTGGGGTCAAGCACCTAAATATATGCTCTGAATAGCGTAGCCTCGAGGGAAACCCTATGTGAGATTCAACAATTATTGTCTTAGCCTACCATAAGACTTGTGCTTGCTTGTGCACTTTGCTTTCTAAACATTTTGTCTTCTATGCCTGCAAAATGTTCTCAAAATGGTCAAAAACTTTAAAAAATCATCCTAAAATGAGTCAAAAATCCGAGAACTTGCTAGAAAACTGAGAAATTCTTTAAACACAGTCAGTCTCACGCATTGTTGCATAGAACAACACATTTGTTGTGCAAAACAACACTTTTGATCAATAGTATAGCGCTTTTGACCTTTATAATCACGCATTTTCTCAACAAGACGACACTTTTGACCTTTATAATCATGCATTTGCTCAACAAAACAACACTTTTACACCTTAGTTTAACACTTTTACAACACATAGAAGCATTTCTTTTCAATAGAACAATGCATTTGTTGCGCAGGATAGCATTTTTGAGCAAAAGGTTAGCGCATTTATTTTCCCATAGTTGAAATAGTGAGAACTTCCACATGTTAGACAAAAATTTCAACATCATCTTTAGATACCCTTTTTCGAGTAGATTTGTCTTCAACTATCACTGTGTGCGAGAAATGAGGGCAACAAAAACTCAAAATTCAGTTTCAAAGGGTCCACACACCAATGAGACTCTTGGTGAAAGTTATAGGAACTATATTGAATAGCTCAACTTCCCAAGGGGTGTCCCATTGTTCTCTATCTCACAAGATTCCCAGGGTCTCACTCTTGCTCTCAGATCATTGAGCAAGGTGGCTTAGGAATGACAACTCCAAAAATGAGTGATGATTGATTAATAAGAATGAATGCATTCCTACAACACGTGTGATATTGAAACTAGGATGATTAAACTAGTATGAATATGATGCTATGATAAAAGATTAGTAATCCTATCCTAACATGATATACTAATCTAACATGGATATGCTATGATATTGAAATGCTTATAAATGCTTAATATGTTTTAAACAAAGAGAGGCTAAATGCTTAGTAAAATGACTATAAATTGGATACACAAAGACTTGGATCCTTCTAAAATGAGAGGATGAGAGCTCTATTTATAGGAAAAATAGGGCAATGGATGGTCAAGATTGAGAAATCTTAACAAGTGCTAGGATTGAAAGTTAATCAATCCATGTTCACAATTCTCACCAATCAAATGGTGACAATTGTCAATAAGAGGTTGCTTGAGAGGAGATGTAAGAAGCATTAAATGCTTTAGAAGACATGAAGGTTACCTTAGGAGGTAAGGTTAAGGTTAGGCTAGGGTCATCCATTGGATAAAGCTTTTATCCAAGGGGAAAACTCTTGTGCAAGGGTTAAAGGAATAACCAAGGGTAAAGCCATGAATGCTTGATGAGACCCTTGGGTTAGATGAAGGTTGAGTTAGAGAGAAAGTCTCTAACTAGGCAAGAAGGGTGAGTTAACCATTAATGGTTATGAAGACTTTGGGGACAAATTTGTAAGAGTCCTTCCAAATTTGGGGTAACTCAACAAGTTAGCTTGTTAAAGACACAAAACCTTTATTGCTTTTTAGAAAGATTTCCTCCAATTTTAAGAAGTGACATCCTCAAATTTAGGGAAATGATAGAATAAGAGGGATTAAGGCTAATTGATTAAGATTAGATGGAATCTAGAAGAATGCTTTAGGAGGCAAGTGGGAGATGTAGGAAAATGCAAGTGGATGGAGGAGGATTTTAATTAAAATAAATTACTTATTTTAACAAAAATAGAATCAACTTGTGGGGGATTTAAATAAATAAATTAGACTTATTTATTTGCAAGGATCAATTTAATTAAATGTAAATTTAATTAAAAAGGAAGAAAGGGGAATTAATTAAATAAAGTAATTTATTTAATTAAAGGCTAGAAAAGGTTTAGATGAACTTAATTAAATAAATTGAGTAATCCATTTAATTAAATAGATGAATGTGAAAAATTTAATTAAATAGAGGAATGGGGGTAAAATGAATATTAAATATTCATTTAGGAAAGTGGTTAGATTTATACGTCTACAATCACAGGTCTTCAAGCTAGTCAAACGATTAACTTATCAATCAAATAGGCTTTTTTTTTCCAAACGTTTTCATAAGCATAAAACATACAACAAGTTAGTGATTCAACCATCTCAAGTGCAAATCAATATCATTATTAGTTTCATATCAGGATATACCAAATCCTTTATCACGAAACTTGATCATATCAACCTTTGTTCATTATCTTGGATATATTGTTCCTCTTTGAACCTAGGTTTTATCAAAATCAAGATTGCACTCATATTGGAATCAAACAACTTGAAAATCATTAGATGCTTATATGACTTTTAGATATCACCTCAAGAAGAGAAAACCAAGTTGGAAGGCTATCTTGAAGAAGAGGAAATTCTTATACATCAATTGCAAAATCTTACTAAAACATAGAACATTCCTACACCATTTTCATCACTATTTGTGTGGTTATGGAATGGAGTTTGACAGAGAAATTTTGCAAGAACGTGTCTTTCAACAAAAAGATGCCTTATCACAACGCACTAATAACGATGGTAAAATCAACAAATCTTATCTTCCTAAACTAGTGATTACCTTTTGAGTTGCATTTAGAAAATCAAAAACTTGGGAAGTTCAAATCAATCACATTCCAGTTTGGACTAGAGCTCAACACGAGCAATTTAGAAGACAACAAAAATAAATGGAAGAGGAAAATTCAATGTTTCATCAATTTGGATACACAGATGTTGATGAAGAAGCAATAAATAACACCATTGGAGACCTTGAATGAGATTATAAATTTGACAAACTAATGGAAAAGTTATTGGAAAAACAAAAGGAAAAGTACATACTAATGTTGACAAATTCAGGAGCTAAATTGCCACAAGATTTTAATGTAGAAGATTTGAAACAAGATGCAGGAACAAGTAACAATTAAAACACTAATGAACTCAATAGTGAGGATGTTAATTGATTAAATCATGAGGAAACAAGAGGGCATAGAACAAGGAAAGAGCATGATGATGCAAGGAACCAATATGAAACAAGAAGAGAGTGTGGTGACAGAAGAACCCACGTTGATAATCCTTTTTTAACTCTCGCTCAAAAAATACAAACCTTGCAACAACAAATACAAGATATGCAAAATGGAACAAGTTCTAAGAAATATTCATTGGAGGACATCTATCCATATCCTTTTGACAAGAATTTAAACATGATACCATTTCCACAACATTTTGAAATCCCTAAATACGATAAATATGATGGGAAATTTTATCCTCAAGATCATATTAGGTAATTTTGCACCATGAGTATGGAGTTTTCACACAATGAAACTTACTTAATGTGTCTATTTCCTAGAAGCTTAAGCGGACAATCAATGGAATGGTTCTCAAGACTACCATCTAGGATTAAATCTTTTGAAGAACTTGTGAAGAAATTTATCTCACAATATTCCTACAACATAAGGCATGAGATAAAAATGCTAGATCTATGCAACATCAATCAAAAAAATGGTGAACCTTTCATGGTCTTTTTACAGTGATGGAGATGAATGTTCAATAGATACCCAAGAGATATACCCGATCAAGAGAAAATGGATATATTCATTGACAATATTACCAACGAAATGAGTTACCATTTTAAAATGCAATGTCCTCCTTCTTTTGCTAAAATGATAAAAAAATGGTCTAAAGATAGAGGATGCAATGGTAAAGAAAGGAGAGTTAAAACTATACAACAGTTCCTACAACAACAATTACAACAATTACAACAATTACAACAACAACAACAATTGTAATAATAACAATGACAAACCCAAATTTTGGTCAAAGAATAGGAATGTTACCAATGGAGGAAATAACGATAACAATGCTACCAAACAACAACCGATCTTCAACTTATCAAGTCAAGTACCAAATAACAACAATAAAGAGAACAGTAAATCCAAGTCTTTCTTCTCCAATCCTTGCAGGAAATTCACAAACATTGGAGAACCATTGGAATCAGCTTTGAAGACTCTTCTTGAAAATAAATTGATTACTTTACCAGAAAAAAGAAATTATGAGCCTCAAGTCAAACCGAATTGGTGGAATGACAATCATTTTTGCAACTATCATCAAAACAAAGGACACCATACCAATGATTGTCAAAGATTGAAGTACCTTATTCAAGATTTAATCAATAATGGAACTATCACAGTGGATGATCATAAAATGAATGAATCGCATCTAGCATTCAAAACTCCACTTCCAAATTATGAAAAAGGTGAACAATTCAACCCAAAAGATGGTAAGGGCAAAGCTAAGGTAAATTAACTTACACATGTGATGATGTGGTAAATGTCATCATTGTCAAAGACAAAACACCTTCAGAACCAATCAATGTCATTACAATAAGAAAAGTGAAGGTTACATTTCCGATATAACAAATGAATCAACATCCACTTCAAGACAATACAACTTAGTGGAACAATTGCAAAAGATACCTACTCAAATTTTAATTTTGGAGCTCCTAAAAGTTTCACCTCTGTATAAGGAAATATTGGAGAAAGCTCTAGTAGAAAAAATGGTCTCAAAAGACCTGGATGTGGATCAATTATAAAACATCTCATAACCCCACAGTGCTTATCCTTTTCTGAAAATGATGGCGCATCCTTGTAACACCCTCATAATGCTCCCCTACATATTAAAGTCATCATTCATAAAACCTGTATCAAATGCATACTCATAGATGGTGGAGTTGGCTTGAACATTTGTGCATTAAGTTTAATAAAAGCTTTGGGATATTTAGAAAATGCAGTGGATCCAAAGAAGAGCATTCTTCTAAAGAGACTATGGTGTTACCGATCAAAATAGGACCTATGGAAAAAGATACATTGTGCAAAGTTTTAGACTTAAATTTATCTTATAACATTCTTTTGGGAAGACCATGGATTCATGGCATGCAAGTCATTTCCTCATAATGGACAAGAAATCACTATAGCAGTAGATCCTAGTCAATATTGCAATAATCTGAAACCAGCACAAGATGCAAGAGTTCCACATAACAGAGAAGCAATCTATCCCACTAAAGAAACTCAAGAAAAATTATGGGAAAACTTTGAGAAAAAGGTAAAATTAAGTGATGAAGGAATGGGAAAGTATTCTTTGCATAACTTACCACTTTTACCTAAATCATATGGAAAACCTACAAATGCTCAACCACGGATCCCACAGAAATCAGCTGAAATGTTTGATGGAACATTTGTTAGAGTTGGAACACTTGTAGAGGAAGCTGAAGACAAGGACATCCTTAGTTGATTGTACAGAGATAGAAATGAAACCATAGCAACAGTTGCAAAAGTTAATATTCCCACGGGACAATATGGCAATGGTTACAAGATCACGCAAAATATGGGATATGAAGGAAAAGGACAAATTGGTAAGCGACAAGAAGGTATTTCAGAACCTATTTGTCCTCATACACAATCTAAGGAAGATAAATCAAGACTTTGGTTTCCTAAATAAAAGCAAAAATAACACAATTATCAACATCCAAAGTAGTGGAAGAAAGCAATCCCTAAAGAAGAACCATGTCAAGAAAAGCTACATCAAGTAGCAAAACAATAGCTAACAAACAGAATTGAGAAGAATATGAGAAAAAATAGGAAGAACTTGATATCAAAAGAGAAGAAGAATCTTGCAAACACGTCCAAGGAATACAAGCAAGCATGGAACCTGATCAAGATATTCCAGAAAAAGTGAAAGAATAGATGGCGAAAATCAAAGATCTCTTCTCACCATCTAATATTTATGTTAGGTATAGTGGTGTGATTCTAGATAATGATTCAGAAATAGATTCAAACAAATATGAATGGGGTCCAGATCCATCATCCGATGTATTAAATGAAAAAAATGATAAGGAACAAGTTGTTGTTACAGGTGAGGACACACTTTTCACAAAACAAAGAATAGAGCTGGAAAGAAGATAAGAAGAAATCAAAATTCAGAGGAAAGAAGCATATGCAAGAAAACAAAGAAAGGAGAATGAGAAAGATCAAGAAATGACAACATAGGAAACACATAATATCATATCTATATCAAATATTGAGCAAGAGATACCAAGATATGGAAGAACTATAGAAGAAGTAATAGAAAGTCAAGCAAGAATGACTATTAGTCCAGAAGAAGCTGAGTTCGAGAGAAGACAAAAGATAACAAAAGAATCTTCTATACCATGTGCACAAGTATGTCAACTTCAAGCCACAAATGAATCTATTTAAATTGACCAAGAAGGAACCTGTAGTATCAAAGATGTATGTATTGATATAATCCATTTGTTTGATGGACAAATATCACATGATGAGTCACTTGAGAGCGAATCGCAAAATACCAATCCTGATTTCATTAGAGATCATTGGAGAGCACTTGGGAGAGATTATCCTCTAAAGAGTTCTATCTATCATATAACCTATTCTACACCAAACTATGATTATTACGTCATGAACCTTGAAATACCCAACGATGACAATGACTATGACTTACCCTTGCTTCATCCAAAATTGATTGATTGAGATAACCTAGAAACCCTTGAATTGGATGTATTTTCAATGATCATGACTTAGTCATATATCTTAACATTGTTGAACCAATCACACCTAAGATATCTTCCACCGATGAATTGAATAATGCTTCTTGCAATCAAGGGAGCGCCAAACTTTCCAATCGCAAAATTGAAATAAAACAAGGCAAAAGACCTAGTGCTAAAAATCATTTCATGGCAACATTGGATCAATCAAGAGAAAAAATAAAGGATGTATTTGGCGATGAAAACCTCCTTGAGGTGCCAGAGCTGCATATTTTCAGGAGAGATCTGCTATATTGATAGAGCCAACAGAAGAAATAAACATTGGCCCAACAAAGGATCCCAAGGTTCTTCATCCTGCTACATCATTATTAGATGAAGAAAAGAAAGACTACATACAATTCTTCAAACAAAGGCAGATAAATTTTACTTGGTCCTATGTAGACATGCCAGGACTTGATCTCGATCTTATCCTGCACCATCTCAATGTGGATCCAAAAGCAAAACCAATTAAACAAAAGCTAAGGAAGATGCATCCACATAGCATTCTTCTTGTCAAAACAGAGCTAAAGAAATTATTAGATGTGGGTTTCATAAGACCTGTCACTTATCCAGAGTGGGTCTCAAGCATTGTACTAGCATACAAACTGGATAAAAACATAAGAGTCTGCATCGACTTCAGAGATTTGAATAAAGTATGTCCCAAAGATGATTTCCCATTGCCTAACATTGATATAATTGTAGACTTATCAACATGACATGAGATGTTTTCCCTAATGGATGGATTCTCGGGGTACAATCAAATAAGAATCACCCCTAAAGATCAGGAAAAGACAACATTCACTTGTGCATGGGGTACCTACTATTGGAATGTCATGCCATATGGGCTTAAAAATATAGGAGCAACTTATCAGAGGGCCATGACAACAATTTTCCATGACATGATGCATAAATTTATGGAAGATTATGTAGATGACATACTTGCAAAATCTCATACAAGGAAAGAAAATTTGAACATATTGGACAAGATTTTTGATAGGCTTGAGAAATATCAATTAAGATTGAAACCAAAGAAATGTGCATTTGGAGTTACCTCTGGAAAACATCTTGGGTACATTATATCAGCTCGTGGAATTGAAGTAGATCTTGAAAAAGTTAAAGCTATCATGGAAATGGGGTCACCTAAGAACATAACTCAATTGTGTTCTCTACAAGGGAGATTGCAATCGATCAGTTTATTTGTTGCCTAGCTAGTAGATAGATGTCATCCCTTTACTCACCTATTACACAAGAATATTCCATTCAAATGGGATCAAAAGTGTGAGGAAGCTTTTTTGCAAATCAAAGAATATCTGGTGAATCCTCTAGTACTAGTATCACCAATCAAAGGGAAACCCTTTTTGCTTTACATCTCAGCAACAAATGTATCACCAAGAGATCTCTTAGCGCAGCATGATGAAGAAGAAAAATAAAGAGCAGTGTATTACATTAGCAGAACACTTGTAGGCTATGAATTGAGTTATACATCAGTTGAGAAGACATGTCTAGCAGTTGTATTTGCAGCTCAGAAATTGCGACACTATATGTTGACTCATTATGTAAAATTGATAGGAAAAATAGATCCACTGAAATATTTGCTAAGCAAGTCAACTTTGACAGGCAGATTAGCTAAATGGGTTATGATACTAAGTGAGTTTGATATAGAAAATATTGATCGGAAAGCTATCAAAGGACAAGTCATTGTTAATCAGTTGACTGAAGTACCCCTGCAAGACGACACACCATTGCATATTGAATTTCATGATTCAAACATTCTAATAGTTACTAAAAAAATTTGGGAGTACTTTGATGGCTCCTATACACAACATGGATCAGGTGTTGGAATCTTGTTCATCACACCTCAAGGACACACAATTCTAAAATCATACATATTGTGATTCCCATACACAAACAACACTGCAGAATATGGGGCATTGGTTATTGGGATCAAAATGGCTATTGAATGGAACATCAAGGAATTGCACGTTTATGGTGATTCATAACTCATAATCAATCAGATAAATGATAATTATTAAACTAAAGATGACAAGTTGATGCCCTATAAACAACTAGTTGAATAATTCAAAGAGCACTTAGAAGAAATATATCATTCACTCAGATCCCACAAAATGAGAACAAAGCGACAGATGCAATGGCTACAATAACATCTCTTTTACAGAATAAAGAAAATCAACAATGTTACAAATTCCTTGTGGAAGATACCTCGAATCCTACTGTTGAATCCCAAAATACCCACATGATTTTCCATATATCTGGAACCAATCAATCCTTATATAGCCAAACTTATCGATACTTAAAAGAGAATGTCCTTCCTCCTAACCTGTCTCGCAATCAATAGAGAAATTTTATCCGCCAGTCATCTTGATATACTATCATTGTTGATACCTTATATAGATGAGGTTTAGATAGCACTCTATTGAGATGTCTCAAACAAGAGGAATCTGATAAAGTTCTTAACAAAGTCCACGCAGGTATTTGTGGCACGCACTCAAGTGGTTTAATACTAACTAAGAAACTTATTCAATTGTGTTACTATTGGCCTACTATGCAGAGAGATTCATTTACATATGCCAAGAAATGCAAGCAATGTCAGATCCATGGGAATCTCATTCACGCACCAGCACAAGAACTACATCCTATGGTAGGATCATGGTCATTCTCCCAATGGGGTCTTGACCTAGTGGGTAAGATAAATTCTTCATCTTCTAATGGATATAAGTTCACTTTGATTGCTACTAAGTATTTCACTAAATGGATTGAAGCAGTGCCTTTGACAAAGGTGACAGGAAAGCAAATATCATCATTCATCCTGAATTACATAATTTGTTGCTATGGAGTCCCTATGACCATCATTACTAATAATGGGAGGCCATTTAAAAATCAATATGAGAAGGAATTATGTGCATGATTTCATATCCAACATAGGTTTTCTACACCATATTATCCATAGGGAAATGGTCAAGTTGAGGCATCGAATAAGACAATCCTAAATATCCTAAAGAAAACAGTCAATGAAGCTGGTAAAGACTGGCATATTCAACTAAATCTTTCTCTATGGGCATATCGAATCAACATTCGCACACCAACGAGGGCAACTCCATATTGCTTAGTCTATGGATCAGAAGCCATATTACCAGTAGAAGTAGAGATACCTTATCTACGAGTATCCTTGAAAAGTTTTATTCCAGAAGAAGAAGAACGAGACTCTAGACTTCAGAACTTGAGTTGATTCAGGAGCATCGCCAAAATGCTTCAGATCATTTGAAATCATACCAACATAGAATGGTGAGAAGTTACAAACACAGAGTTAAGCCACACATTTTTCAGATTGCAAATCTAGTTCTAAGAGAAAATCCACGAAATCAGCAAGATTGAGAAAAGAAAGGTAAATTTGAGCCAAATTGGTTAGGTCCCTTTGTCATGGTAGCAACATATGGTTCAAGAGCATACAAATTATCTACACTAGAAGGAGATTGGTGTTGGCATTATGTGAACCGGTATGTGGACATAATGACATTGTATGTTGTCATTGATGTCAATATGTTGAAGAGGTGTGAACCGACATATGTGAGAACCGGTATAACACTGTGAACCGACATTTGTGCCAAAGTAAAGCGGTGTGCTTGTTCATGATGAACCAGCATATAGTTATGGGAACCGGCATATGGAAGTGTTGTATGACTACCAGTTGGTAGTCTCAACTTCAGGGTTTCCGGTTGATTTGCTTCAAGCCTATGTCGCTCAACCAATGATATTGTGTGATGAGTTAGCATTGTAAAGAAGAATAGATCGTGTTGCCATGTAAGCCTATGTGCGTGAAGGATCTTGCATGAAGAAGATTGTTCCTATCTACCTCGAGAATGTGCAAAGTCTCTAAAACGGTGATAAAGCCGCCATAAAATCGGTGGAAATGGACGATGGAGAATGTCTTGAGTTTGGATCAAGATCTGTTGCATTTAATGTAGTGTGCTCAATGGTCAGGATTGAACCGTTTGAATTCCTTAACCTAACAGGTTTAGGGTTTAGGGTTTAGGGTTTATGCTACCAACCTATCTGTTTTCCTATAAGGTCGATGTTGTGTCTCTTTCTGAGGTTGTTGGCAAAAGTTGTGTGTGTGTATCCAAGAGAAGGGATACATGATTCTTGCCAGACCAAAAGGAGAGAAGTGATACCTGCAGAGTGTAAGTGCAAAAAGTGAAGAGGAGCTTAAGCAGATCTACATTGGCATTGAGTGTTGTTACCAGATCATTGTAATACCTGTTGATCTCTAACCACCTCAACAGTTGGAAAATCCCTTAATAGGGTAGCCTTAACCAGCTTGCTGGAAATCCTTTAACAGGGTAATTCAAAGCTACTGAGTTTAGAATCCTTTAGCTATTGAGTTCTTGAAATCCTCTAACAAGGTAACCTTTAACAGGGTTTAACCCTTAACCGGGTATTGTAGCCATCCCTTAACCAGGTGATCCCTAACAGGATCGGTTCCTAGCAAAACCTATTGTAATGTCTCTAACCGGACAAGGCTTCTAACAGAGCGGACTTCTAAAGAGTTCAAAAACAACTTGTGGGTATTCATCCCCACCGTGGTTTTTCCCAGTTGGGTTTCCATGTGAAAATTATGTGTGTCATGTGTGATGCTTTTATCTTGTGATGCTTTGCTATTGTCTGTCAAGCATATGATGGTTCTATGTTTTATGCCTGTCAATAAAACATGTTGAACTAGTTGTTATTATGATCTGATGATAGATTACCTATTTATGCATAAGGGTGAAATGGTAGTATAGTCTTGAGTTGAGTGGTAAGCTAAGTGAGTAACCAGTTAATCCTTGTCTCAGACGTTCTTAGCTTTATCGGTTGCACTCTGTTTCAAACCGGTGTCACTGTTTGCCAATCATTTGGAGTGTCTGTTGTCAAACCGGTTTAGGACTGTATTTTTTCCTGTACTGATTCATCCCACCCCCCTCTCAGTACTGGTTTGGTACTATTCACTCATCATTGAGTTATCAATTAGTATCAGAGCATCCCCCAGGTCCTCTGTGTTTTAAGCTTAACCGCTTGAGGTAAAGATCCCAGTCAAATAATGAAGAGGGAAGGTCCAAAGTTTAACAGGGAAAATTTCAGTATATGGAAAGACAGGATGAAGATATACATCAGAAGCATGGGTGCCCAACACTGGAGCTATGTTGAGAATGTCTATGTTTCCCCTACCGGTACTCTCACCGATGACCAAAAGAGAGAGATATAGGAAAATGGGCAAGTCATGGAAGCCCTAATTAGTAGTTTATCTAACATTGAGTTTATTGATGTTCAGGACAAGGTAAATCCCAAAGAGGTATGGGATACTCTTGAAAATATCTATGGCAGCGATGAGCATGTAAAACAGGCTAAGGAAGAAAGCCTGAGAGGGAAGTTTGAAGATATGCGGATAGTTGAAGGTGAGACCATTCAACAATATGGAATAAGAATCAAAACCGTTGTTGGAGATATCAAGAGTGCAGGTGGTAAAATAGAAGATTCCACTGTGGTAAGCAAAGTCTTGAGATCCCTATTCCCGGTCTATGCAATAAGGGTTGCTGCTATTCGGGAGCTGAGATCAATAGACAACACTAAGGTATCCTTGGACTCCATCATAGCAAAGTTGACAGCCTATGAGCTAAATAGTTTTGATGGCGGTGTTCAAAAGACTAAATCAACTTTTAAAACTTTTGTTGTACCATCCAGAAAAGGAAAAGAAGCTAGCACTAGTGGTGAACCAAGACAGAGTAGAGAAATGGATGATGAGGAGATTTTGATGGCATTTGAAGCTCTCCTTGCTAGGAAACTTCCTAAAGGAACCAGCAAATACAAAGGTAATCTACCTTTGAAATGCTTTTCTTGTAACTGGATAGGACATATTGCTGTAAACTATCCTAATGGCGACAACAAGGACAAACCGGAAAGGTTCAAGAAATTCAAAGGAGGAAACCGGAGAAATTGTTTTGTGGCAATTGATGAAGATCTCACAGATGAAGAATCAGAGGATGAAGAAAATGAAGATATTGTGTTTGTTGTTGTCAAGGAAGATGTGTCAAACAAGAAGGCTCTTGTCTCCCAGTTTGATAATTCCAATGAGTGGATCATTGATAGTGGTTTTTCTCACCATATGACTGGTGACCGGAGCAAGTTTATATCCTTGGAGGAGTATGATGGTGGTGTGGTTCGCTTTGGCAATGATACACCATGCATGGTCAAAGGTAGAGGGTCCATCTCTCTGAATGGAAAGAGTAATGCTGACAATGTGTATTGGGTTGATGGTCTTAGACACAACCTTCTGAGTGTTGCCCAACTGAATGATAGTGGCCTCATTCTGGAATTCAAGAATGGAGTTTGCAGAATCAAAGGAAAGAATGGTGAATCGGTGGCCACCGGAATGCAAACCAAAGGTAACCTATTTCATTTGAATGCAAATATAAGTACATGTCTTATGGCTAAATTTGATGATAGATGGATATGGCATAGGAGACTCTGCCATGTAAACTTTGATAACATTGTGAAGGCTAGTAAGATCAAGGCAGTTAGAGGGTTGTTGGTGCTAAGAAAACTGGATAATACCTTGTGCAGAGAGTGTCAATTGGGGAAAATGTCTTCCTCAACCTTTAAAGGTAAATCTTTCACTGCTGACAACTTGCTTGATCTTGTGCATACTGATTTGTGTGGTCCTATGAAAACTAGAAGTGTGCAGGGTGATAGGTACTTCATGATTCTCACTGATGACTGCTCAAGAATGATGTGGGTGACATTCTTGAAAGACAAGTTTGAAGCCTTTGTAAAGTTCAAAGCTTTCAGGGCATTAGTGGAGAAGGAAAGTGGTAAAAAGATCAAGTGCCTGAGAACTGATCAAGGAGGGGAATTCACTTCCAGTGAATTCAACAAGTACTATGAAGAACATGGCATCAAGAGGTAATTGTCTGCCCCCCGGACTCCATAGCAGAATGGCCTAGCAGAGAGGAATAATCAGACTGTGGTTGAAGCAGCTAGAACCATGTTGATTCAAGGAAAGGTAGCTCATGCCTTTTGGAGATAAGCGGTCTACACAATGAACCGGGTACTCATCAAGAAAGGTAAGGATAGAACTCCTTATGAGTATTGGATCGGTAAGACACTTGTGGTTAGCTACTTTAGAGTATTTGGAAGCAAATGTTACATCAAGAGGAGTGAACACTAGAGCAAATTTGATGCGAAATGTGATGAGGGAATATTCTTAAGATATTCCACCAAGAGCAAAGCTCTCAAGTGTTTCAACAATAGGACTCAAAGAATTATGGAAAGCATCAATGTAAGAGTTGATGAAACCTCTGAGAAAACTGAGGAAACCGGTAGTGAGCAAGCAGTAAATGAACCAGTTGCAACCTTCTGGGAACTGGTTGTCAGTCAACCGAGTACTAGTAATAGTGTTCCTACATCGACAGATGTAGATGCTGATATTGATGGAGATGAGGATGAAGAAGAAAAGAAAGAGGAATCTATCAAGACCATTCCTCGGTATGTCAAGCTGAATCATGATCCTAAGCAGATCATAGGAGATAAGGATGCAAGAATCCTTACAAGAAGAAAAGTTAGAGAAAACTCATGTATGATCTTTGAATTCGAGCCTAAACCATTCAAAGAGGCACATAAGGATGAAGATTGGATCAAGGCAATGGAAGAGGAAATTGACCAGATAGAGAAAAATGGTACATGGTCCTTGGTACCCAGACCAGAGCACAAAAATGTCATTGGTACCAAATGGGTCTTTAGAAATAAGATGAATGAGGATGGCACAATGATTAGAAACAAAGTTAGACTGGTGTGCAAAGGATATGCCCAAGAAGAAGGAGAAGACTATGGAGAAACCTTTGCTCCTGTAGCCAGATTGGAAGGAGTTTGTATGCTTCTTACATATGCAGCTTTTAAAGGTTTCAAAGTATATCAAATGGATGTAAAATCTACATTCCTAAATGGTGTGCTTGAAGAAGAGGTGTACATTGAGCAACCAGATGGGTTTGCCCTATCTGAAGACAGTGACATGGTATGTAGGCTACACAAAACCTTATATGGGCTAAAGCAGGCACCTAGAGCATGCTATGAACATCTGCATTACCATCTTGTGAAGATTGGATTTGAGAGAACAAGTGAAGATAGCAATATCTACTTGAAGTCTGAAGGAGATCAGATCCTAATCTGTGAGGTATTTGTTGATGATATTATCTTTCGTGGAGATGACAAGATGAGTCATGAATTTGCAGATGAGATGAAGAAAGAGTTTGATATGTCACTCATAGGGGAGATTAAGTTCTTCATTGGACTACAGATCCAATAGATGAAAGATGGAATCTTTATCACTCAGTCCAAGTATGTCAAAGAGGTGTTGAAGACCTTTGGCATGGAAGATAGAAAACCAGTTGGTACACCGATGGTGACCGGTTGTAAACTATCCAAAGAGGATGACTCTGCATTGGTTGATGAGAAGGAATATCGATCAATGATTGATAAGTTGCATTATGTAGTGCATAGCAGATCAGATATTACACATGCAGTTGGCATTACTGCAAGGTTCCAGAAAAGTCCAAGAGAATCCCACTTGGTTGTAGTCAAGAGGATTCTTAGGTATTTGAAAGGAACTATTGACTATGGATTATGGTATCCATACAACAATGATTTCAACCTAAAAGTGTTCACAGATGTTGATTGGGCTAGTAATGTAGATGAGAAGAGCACAACTGATGGTGCATTCTTCCTCGATGGTAGACTGGTCTCATGGATGAGTAAAAAGCAGAGTTGTATCTCTCAGTCTACATCCAAAGCAGAGTATGTTGCAGCTTTCATGAACTGCACTCAGAAAAATTGGATTAAGCATGTATTGAATGGCTTAAAAGTTCCAGTATCTGAACCGGTAAGTATATTTTGTGACAATACTAGTGCAATTAATATCTCCAAGAATCCGGTTTTACATTCTAGAACCAAGCACTTTGAACTTAAGTATCATTTCTTGAGGGAAAAGGTTCAGAACAAAGAGATTGCACTGGAGCATGTTTCCAGTAAGGAGCAGTTAGAAGACATATTCACCAAGCCTCTCCCAAAGACTATATTTATATACTTAAGAGGTGAATTAGGGGTACTGCCCCTTCAGGAGGTGAACTAAAGGATTATGCTCCACATCAGTCATGTATTGCATAGTCAAATCTTTCTTCAAGATTGATGTGTTGAAGGATGCTACTCCTCAGGGGGAGCAGCATAATGGAATTGGGAAGCTTGTGCCTCCACTTTGGCATTGTTGTCAAAGGGGGAGAAGATGTGAAGCGGAGAAGATATCTACAGAAATTGGGGGAGAAGATGTGAAGTGGAGAGATATCTTTGTATATTGCCATCAATGCCAAAGGGGGAGATTGTTGGCATTATGTGAACCGGTATGTGGACATAATGACATTGTATGTTGTCATTGATGTCAATATGTTGAAGAGGTGTGAACCGGCATATGTGAGAACCGATATAACACTGTGAATCGACATTTGTGCCAAAGTGAAGTGGTGTGCTTATTCATGATGAACCGGCATATAGTTATGGGAACCGGCATATGGAAGTATTGTATGACTACTGGTTGGTAGTCTCAACTTCAGGGTTTCCGATTGATGTGCTTCAAGCATGTGTGGCTCAACCGATGATATTATGTGATGAGTTAGCATTGTAAAGAAGAATAGATCATGTTGCCACGTAAGCCTGTATGCGTGAAGGATCTTGCATGAAGGAGATTGTTCCTATCTACCTCAGGAATGTGTGAAGTCTGTAAAATGGTGATAACGTGTGATGGGTTATCAGTCGCCATAAAATCAGTGGAAATGGACGATGGAGAATGTCTTGAGTTTGGATCAAGATCTGCTGCATTTAATGCAGTGTGCTCAATGGTCAAGATTGAACCGTTTGAATTCCTTAACCTAACAGGTTTAGGGTTTAGGGTTTATGCTACCAACCTATCTGTTTTCCTATAAGGTCGATGTTGTGTCTCTTTTTGAGGTTGTTGGCAAAAGTTGTGTGTGTATCCAAGAGAAGGGATACGTGATTCTTGCCAAACCAAAAGGAGAGAAGTGATACCTGCAGAGTGTAAGTGCAGAAGGTGAAGAGGAGCTTAAGCGGATTTGCATTGGCATTGAGTGTTGTTACCAGATCATTGTAATACCTATTGATCTCTAACCACCTCAACAGTTGGAAAATCCCTTAACAAGGTAGCCTTAACTGGCTTGCTGAAAATCCTTTAACAGGGTAATTCAAAGCTACTGAGTTCAAAATCCTTTAGCTATTGAGTTCTTGAAATCCTCTAACAAGGTAACCTTTAACGGGGTTTAACCCTTAACCAAGTATTGTAGCCATCCTTTAACCAGGTGATCCCTAACAGGATCGGTTCCTAACAGAACATATTGTAATGTCTCTAACCAGACAAGGCTTCTAACAGAGCGGACTTCTAAAGAGTTCAAAAATAGCTTGTGGGTATTCATCCCCACCGTGGTTTTTCCCAGTTGGGTTTCCACGTGAAAAATATGTGTGTCATGTGTGATGCTTTTATCTTATGATGCTTTGCTATTGTCTGTCAAGCATATGATGGTTCTGTGTTTTATGCATGTCAATAAAACATGTTGAACTAGCTGTTATTAAGATCTGATGATAGATTACCTGTTTATGCATAAGGGTGAAATGGTAGTATAGTCTTGAGTTGAGTGGTAAGCTAAGTGAGTAACTGGTTAATGCTTGTCTCAGACGTTCTTAGCTTTACCGGTTGCACTCTGTTTCAAACCGGTGTCATTGTTTGCTAGTCATTTGGAGTGTCTGTTGTCAAACCGGTTTAGGACTGTATTTTTGCCTGTACTGATTCACCCCCCCCCCCCTCTCAATACCGGTTTGGTACTATTCACTCATCATTGAGTTATCAATTGGTTCAATGAGCCTATCACTACTATGCATCTGAATAAATTCTATGCTTAAAAGTATTAGTAGAAAATACCACAAAAATAGTGAAAAGGCATAAAAGTCTAAAAATTAGAAAAGCAGCAAAAATCCCCTAAAAGCATAAAAGGAGAAAAATATAAAAATTGTAAAACAACAAAAACAGTTAAAAAAATAAAATATGGAAAAAATTCAATTAATTTAGATGGTGAAAACTCAGTAAATAGGCACTATCTAAAAGTGGGCTCTTCCATATATGAGATCACTTTGCACATCTATCCATCCTATCATATCCATCTATCTTTGCGTATCTATCTTATCTTTCGCATCCATTGCTTTGAACCATTGGCAAGAAATATGTAGCTTATCAAATAGTTATCAATCTTTGATATACTTATCGTAGTCACTATTTTGGATTTTATCAGAATCAATCAATTTGCAGTTGTATCCCACCATGGTTCGGTACATCCATAATAAAGTTTGTTTCCGTTGGGGGCAAAATCATAAACTCCTTTTGCTAAGGAAATCTTTGAAAATCCAAAAACATTTGAAAAACAGAGAAAAACCAAAAACACCTAGGGTTTTGAAATAGACAATAAATAACAAGGCAATGAAGATCAAGGCATTTGTAACAATTGGATCGTGCAACTCATAATACAAATATTCAACCAGCAAGTAACGAAGGATTATCAAGGATCATTCATAAAGATGATTATATCAGTTAATGACCATGAGAACATATGTATGACTCGCAAGATTTAGTGTTTATATCTTCATTTTTGCTAATCCTGTGTCCTAAGGAACTCAATGATGTCCATGACTAGAGGAGCTATGATGGGGCATGATTATTTTATTTGTTTGTTGTATGTGGTTTATCTCTTAGTAAGGTATGTACTTGTCTAAGGATATGATTGACAAAAGATCATGGAGGACATTCTGAGTCATGCTTGAAAAGGGATAATCCTTGTCTATGCTGCAAGAAATACTCAGGTCAACTTTAATCGTTATGTCAAGTTGCTTGTATAAACTTTCTATATCAAAATCCATGTAAGAAACACTTAGTTTAGCTTGAATCATTATGTCAAGTTGCTTGTATTTTCTTACAATATTTAAAAGCTCAATGATGAAATCAAGCACTGTTATAAGAAAGCATGTGAGAAATGGCAATATCATTTAAGTTAGATCATTTTAAATTAGTTCATTATCATCTACATTATAAGAATTCATTGTCAGTTGCATTATAAGCATTTCATTCAAGATCAATGGTCAAAGTGAAGATTGAGTATATTTGGACAAACAAAAAAATAATTGCATTGATCATGACAAATTTCATTAGATTGCATTTAATTAATTAAGTTCATTTCATCTTTTAAATCATTAGGTTTGCATGTTATCATAATCACCATGTCATTCACTATTCATCATTTATCAGATGCATTCATTTCAATTGCAATAGGTTTGCATTCATCATATCATTATTAGTTAGATTCATTTCTCATTATCATTTTTTTGCATCTAGTTATCATTAGTTTCATTTAGAACCATACACCCATTAGGTTCATTTAATTGCATTTAGAACCATTAACCATATTATTATTTCATCATGATTTATATATCTCATCATTTAATCATTATACGCATTTACATTTACATCCATAATCATAAAAATCAAAAATCAAATGCATTTCAAGTAAATCATTTCATCATCTTATCATCACATGCATATACATCAAGGAATAGAAATAAACATCCATTTCATATTTTCATCATTTTTCATATAGATCATGTCAAGCATATATAAATATCATTATCACATCATATAGATCATTTTCATATCATCAAGATAACATCATGGAATATAAAGGAAGGGAAAGATCACCATTACATCATCCATATAATCACTGCATATATAGATCAGTAAAGCATCATCCATGTAATCAATGCATATAGGTCATTGCCATCAAAGTAGAATGCATAATCAATCATGAATCATAACCATCATATAGATTCCATGCCCGCATATCATCATAAACAATAAACAGTCCAAGTATACAATGATATCAAAGAAATAATCAATAAAATACAATGTCCCATGATACAAATCAATGTCTCATATCAATATGTCAACTAGGACAAAGAGCAACACTCTATTTAGATGTTGTATGCCTCGTTGGTCCTCCTTCTCCCCCCTGGATGAATCAATACATATAGATCCTCCTGCAACATGATATCAACAAAATGTCAATTCTTAATCCAATCAATCGCTTTGATCAATCAATCAGCTATCATATCCGCTCACTTGATATTTCTATCAATCTCTTTGACCACATATTAGTGACGCTCATTCATCATGAGGTTACGCATCTAGTCTATCCAATCTTGAGTTTACATCATTGGCGTTCATCAATCATGAAGTCAATCAAACTTTATCCTATCAGATCATCAAAGCTTCGAGTTTATATCATTGACCCTCATCGATCATGAGGTCAATCAAACTCTATCAATCATCAAATCAAGCAGAATATCAAAGTAATTGAAGGGAAGACATTTTCATCAATCAAAGTTGCAGAAATTTAAATCAATTATCGTCAGATCAATCGCTCAATCAAAAAAATTCAACAAATTCACGATCAATCTCCCGAGGGGGCACACAATCAAGAGTTTTATCTTTGTTAGGGGCATTATCAAGACTTGATTTAATCTTTGAAACAATGTTTTCTCAACATCATTTCAAAGAGGGGCAAAATGTATACACATAAAATTGGCTATGAGCAATTAAATAAATATTTTATATTTATTTAATAATTATTCTTCTATTAAATAGTTAATTTGAAAATATTAATTTATTTAATTCGTTTCATATTCTTCTATTAATTAATTTAATTGAAATATTTTATTAATTAATTCATTTAGCTTTTCTTCTAACCCAATTAATTAAATATCTAATTTTTAATTATACTTCTATCCACTATCCTATGGTCTCATCAATTAAATAATTTTTTAATTATTTAATCTCCCTTTTCCAACTCCCCTCATCTCCACATCACTTCTTCTTTGCCAACTCATCCATCATGTGGCTAAAGATATTAATTTTTAATTAAAAAAATATTAATATGCATCATTATCTTCAACATTCATTCTATTCTTCAAATAATGTGTACGTACACACATTCCTTAATCTTCCTATATTCTCTCCAACCTTCCTACATCTTTGGAGGAGGTTGAGTCCACTTGTCCTCTTATTCCTAAATCTTCTCCAACTATCCTATATTTTCTCAGTCTTCATTCTTAGTCAATGTGAGATTAATGACACTTGACTTCTCTTTCCACCTTTTCCTCCATCATGTAGGTGTAGGAGGAACATCTTCCATCTTTCTCTCTCACATCTCATAGCCATCCAAATTGCAATATTTGATCATGATTGTTGATCTCTGCCACCTAATCTTATGCACTAAAAAATCTATAAATAGAGGTCTCCTAAGCCATTTTTGAAACTAATAGCTAATCACATAGTCTTCATTTTGCATTTGTGAGTTTTGACTTTAAAGTAATTTAGCATTTTAGGAGTTTTATCATAGCATATCATTATCTTTTCATATTAGCTTAATATCATTTAGCATATCAATCAGCAACCAGTTATCTGTCCATTTTTTAGATGCCATCTTGGAAGCTACCAGTGCTTGTCGGAGAGAAAAATCATCTGCAACCAAGAACAATGGGGTCAGGACACAATGAGACATAAATCATGAAGGTATAACAATTTCATTTGCTTTTTCATTTCATGTTGTTTCATTGGTTGAAGCTTGAGTCATATTTGCATGATAGACTAATGAGTTTGCAGGTTTAATCTCCGAGGTGAAACTTAAGTGGATACACATTATTTTCAACTCTAATGCACAATGCATTCTAATGCCACACAATAAAATTAATACATTACTTTTATGAATCATTTAATTCCCCTTTACACATGAAATGATGTATTCTCACAAAACATGATGCTTAATATATGCAATACAAGTGTAATGATTCATAATACATCATGAACATGAATCTTAATCTATCTCTATCACATCTAAATGTAATTCTATGCAGAAAATAATGCATTTCCCAATAAAAGATCAATCATAAATTGCTAATCTAAATCAAACAAAGAAAGAATCATGTCTACCATTAAGGAATACAGAAACAAGAGAGCGGTCAAGGACCACTAAGCATCAAAGATTGCATGAATTGGTCATCAAGGAGATCATCATACAATGGGAACTCCTTGAAACATAAGAGGGTCACATAAATCCAAACAATATACACTCATCAATCTATCATGCTAAGACAACCGGGAAACACCATCATCATCATCACCAAAACCATTCACACACACACTAGACACACAAAGGTCAAGAAAAGCTCACTCCCATGGAATAAGATGCTGACAACTGATACTTATCCTGCCATAATGGCTTTCGCATAGGGGTGTCTATCATTCCTGACTAGCAAAAGTACCTTGGAGGTGCTCTTCCTCAACAAGATGCACTACTTTAGTCCATTCATCTTGAAATCTCTATAACATGTTGAAAAGTGATGAGGGGAGATCAAGTGGAAAGCTTTACTCCCCTCAAGTGAGGGATGAAAGTTTCACAAAGGATTCCCTTCAACTTCTTGGGCACATTACATTTAAAAGAGGGGGGGGGTTGAATTCATTAGATCCAATCTCAAATGGAAAGAGTTTGAACGCGAAATGAATTGACAATGATTTGGAAAGTAAAGTAACCTCGTTTTAAATAGACAAGATGAATTAAATGAATTGAAACTAAGCATGAAGATGACAAAGAAATGATTATAACTTGAGATAGAGATACGGGATGAAGTTGTGCACCTGGAATTAGCAGTAAAATGTCGAGACGAAGCTCCCCTGCAAATTTGAGCAAAATTTGTCGGGACCGGGTTGAAAGTGCACTTGGTCCTCTGAAAAATCCATGCACCGAAAAGGTATTTCCGCCTTTGAAAATGAAGCCTAAACCTACAATTACAACTGGACACCTGCAACCTACACACAAAAAAGAGAGGAAATGTTGTTGGGATTGGGGGTTTGCCTTCAGGTCAAACCTCATTTTGGAATTAACCATATAATGAACAATACTTGCAAGTAAATGAAAGGAAATGTCTGAAGTAGAATTAACCTCAAGAGAGGATGTAATTGAAATGTAGATAGAGTTGTTTTAAAGGATATGTGGAATTGAATGTTTTGAATGTTGGCAGTGATCTCCTCTTTAATGGTTGAATCCTTGACTTGAATGCAACACCTATAATTGAAAGGAGACTCGAGATGCTTGAATGTTTGAACACTTGCACTTGATTTCACTTATCAAACTTATTGAACTTGATCGTACTTATGCAAATAGAAGGGAAAAACACTCCTTGTATACTTGCCAATTAAGGTTTTAAACTGATTTTTTGTCTTAGGCCGTATAGGAAAACTTTTCCCACTTGAAATTGACAAGCCCAATGCAGGAATAGGTCAAGGGAGCCCCAAAATAGGGTAGGGATAGGGGCGCCATGCCCATGTCCTGCCCTAATTCAGGACAAGAAGTGAGAGAAGGCAGTGCGGGGTGCAAGGAAATGCAAGTTTCAGGTGGTATGAGCATGTCTTGGGTCTCCATTCAGACTTAGGGATTTGTCTTCCAATGCAAAGACCCAAATGCAATCGAAAATTGCAGGGTCACAATTTTATGACGCTACACTCTCAAATTCCAATAAGGTACCCAAGAAAAAATCTACAAACTAACTCACCACTCTAACACTTAGACAACATAACACAATAATGACAACTACATGGACACCCATGTAATTAGAGACCCCAGTATTGCAAGATGGGCTCTACCCCCGGGAAGTATCCTTCCTATCACAAATAAGAAATAACCACAAGGCATAAATCTAAAGCCAAACTAAGGCAAACAAGCAATGAGAGATAGGTTCCAAGGAATATAATCCAAAAACACAAATCAGTAAGGATAACATTATGGTCTCATGCATGAAATAGGAGTACCCCGTTTATGAACATGGGCTTTGATACCAGATGTAATGCCCTGCCAAGGAACCTAGTGGAATTACAGCTAAACACTAGAATAATATAACATTTTTTTTTTCAAAATAATACATTAAAAAATCTATCAATACAACATAATGATAAACTATTATATTATTTAGCTGAAGACTTTTAAACTCTATTCACACAAATTCCTCTATGGGTTCCCTAATGTTGCTACTAGCAACATATCAAAACATGAACTAAATAACATTAGGATAATTCAATGAAGATATTGTCATTTCATTTCATTACATCACCAACATAATCATTTATAACTAGGTACATTCTTATTACTAAAATAAGTGGACATCCTTTCATTACCTCCATGGCCTAACATTAAACATTCATCATTGTATTCATTTTAAGCACCAAATTAAATATTTATAAGGTAATCTTTCAACATGAAGTAAACTCATTTTAAACATCACATTATACCTTTCACCTAAATGTTATTTCATCATCACAAGTTAATGAAATATATTAGTTCTAGTAGAATCACCTCCTTAAGGAGTGTTCCAAATATAATATCAAGTATAATTACATTTCCAAATACATTTGCTTCTAGAAGATACATAACAAATAACAACATAACGGTAGATCATCTTGCAATTGGGATATGAAGACACTGAAAAAGAACATGGTTAAGATCCCTCCAGCCACACACAAATAAGTACATCAAAATATTCCCAATGGATAAAAAAGCAACACCACCCAACCATGTGGAACCCATAGGTCCACCCCCTTGTGCTAGGAGATAGACACAAGGCCCCAAACACACAACACTTGACCTAGGCCAACATCTATACATCCAAGGGAATACAAATATACATAAGGAACAAACACATATAAGAACCAAAACATCACAAGGCATAGGCTCAACCACAAAATACAAACTCACCAAAGGCTTCCACACATCACAAAGGTTAAGGTACTAGGAAACATAAAGGGAAGAGTGTCAACACATGCCATCAACATGGGTTTACCTGGTAGTCTAACTCCTCTCCAAACTCTAGACCTCGATGCCCATTTGATGCACATATGGAGTCGAACAATCCTTCCATGGAGGAAAAGAAGTTTGATCTACCATACAAGCCTTCCCAATCTCATCCCAAGCCTAAATGAGCACTCTAGGCCATGATATCTTATCCTCTATCTATACAAGCACAGAGGCATGATTGGAGCACCAACAATTATCTTATTAATGTGTGTTCAACCCAACCCAGTTTATTTAATTTAATATTATCACTTGATTAACCAGCTCTCAATGAGATTCCTTGGCAGACACTTGAGGGCCCCGACACCCACTTAAGAACCACTCCCCCTAGTATGATCCTAAAACCTAGGGTAAAATAAGAGGATCACAACCATACATAAGGAACCATTACAACACCATATCATGATACAAGGATCCTATAAACTAAAATAGGACTTCCATAAGAACCTAATCAACATAGGGGTTAAGTCCCGAATCAACATCATAAGAATAGTCACTAATCCAATATCATCAAACATGGGATTGGGCCTATATACATTAATCCAAATACACAAATCTATACATGATAACATGAAAATCATAGAATCAAAACCATTGGTTCCATCACGTAAACTGAACCATAGTATCACTTTTGACCCACGAATCTTCCCTTAAACCAATAGCTCACAAAGAATCATTAATAAATAAAAAATTAATGAATGTGCACATGCAACTCGAAGAAAATTCATAAGTACTTCCCAACGCAACAATACAAACTCAAAAAATCAAGACATAAAAGCAAACTCCCCAACCCAAGCCTTTGGTCCGAACTAGACTGACATGAACCCCAAAAACTGATCCGAAGGGAAAAAATAGTAAAATAGAACATATGCAACATAAAGTGGTGGATACATTCTCTTTTTTGGCGCATTTACAACAAAAGCAAGATTGGGATTGCAAAACTGGTCCGTAGAGCCAAAATTATAAATTAACGCATTTGCCACCTAAAGTGGCTCATATGTCAAGTCTTTTAATGATTTTGAAACTTCTTTTAGCGCATTTGAAACATCTTTTGACACATTTTTACTCCATTTTAGTGCATTTGCAACATGATCAAGACTGTACACTTGGGTTGACTTTGGGCTCAAATCCCGACACCTAGACGACCAAAAATGAAAAAAATAATGAGGACCCATTTGATACGAGTGAGTTCCTACTCAAAAATGAAATTGGATCATACCCAAGACCAAAAATTAATTCACAAGACATTAAACACTGAAAATAACCCCTTAAAATAGCAAAATGAGGGCACCCGAAACAACCATTCAACAAAATAACAAAGAGAGAACCCAAAACTTTTCCAAAACATTTAAAAAACTATAAAAACATAAAATAAATTTTTTCATCTCACACAACCAAGAAATATTTAAGGATAAGTGCATACAGATTTAAAATCCTACCTTAGGTCCTATGGAGACAAACAAAACTGAAGTAGATTGATGAATAATGAAGACACAGACACAATCCACAGACCACCAGAAGATGTGAAGAAGTCACCGGTGAGGAGGGACCTCAAGAGATCAATCTGGACCAATCAACAAGAGAAAACACAATGGAAACACAAAGATATGATGGAGGCAATGCAGAGCATATTGATTTATTGCATGAAATTTGATTACATCCAACTAGTAACAACCGGGTTACAACATACCCACACACAAGCTTGGTAGAATAGGTCACATCGGGACCTTGAATCAAAAGATCTACCTTCTATGTACAGTCTAGCTATCTGATTCTCTTATTGATTTTAATTGATTGCAAATATATATATCGATCCAAAGGGATCAAAACACGAAGAACAAGACCTAACATGAAAAAAATAACCAAGGTCGGCCTTTGCCAAGAGATTCCTTCGGAAAATCCAAAGGATGAAACATAAAAGGTCAGCCACATGCCAAGGAACATCGAGATCAACATCCAAGGCTTTGCAAGCTTCAGAATGGGTCCTGATAGATCACCATAATAGGTCTCAAGCAATCGAAAACAAAGGAACAATCAGTAACAAGAAATTGTTAAGGAAACAGATAGCGATATCTTGTTAGAAAGAAATCCAAATGCGATGCCATCTGAAAGCAAGAAAGATGATCAAGTCTTCAAGTAGAATCCAACTCCACAGGATCCGGTGAGCTAAAACTGGGACACACAGAAAGGAAAACTGAAACTGCACACAGAAAATAAAACAGAAAGGAAAATGTTTTTTTTGGTTGATGCAAGATTGTTGTGAACCGAGGATACTCCTACATCAAGATGTCAATCAACATCAATCAAATTCAACAAAATAATTTCCCAACCAAACTCCCATTCATAATCCAAGCAATCTTTAGTGAATGATTAACCCACTCAACCACAGGTTCAAATCCTTAAGTAATTTTCATCTTCAGAATTCTCGTACAATTTCTAAAAAAAACTTTCCAACAAAAACCCCATCATGAAATCATGAATAATAATCAATGAAACACAATATAACTCATGAATCATCCCAAAGCTTGCACAAGAAGAAAAACAAACCTCCACTCAAAAAATCCCAAAAATCTCCAATAAATTATTAAAGCAAGATTATTAAATTAATATCCCCAATTAATAACCCCATAAAAATTACTTTTTGCTCTTAAAATATCGATTATATAATTACTATCCAACATATAAATAATTAATCCATAAAATAATAAATTAAAATTGAATAATTAATTTCCAACAATAAATATTTTTCTCCATAATAATAAATTATAAGAATATTTGGTAATAGGAATATATTTGTTATTAAGACATGAGCATAATAAAACATTAAATTAAATAATTATTAACATAACACTTAGGCTATAACTTATATCATTAATTTAAACAATGTAAAATGCCACTAACACATAAAAATTCACAACCTCATTAAATAATACCATTTAGGTATCAAATCAAAGACCAAGAACATAAACACAAAACAATAGAGTAAGAAGATATTGTCTCCACAACAAATCCAATAGGGTGGACTCAAAGTAAGGTAATTATCCCTGATTTGAGACAATGGCTAAGGCTAGGTACAAATTGGGCCTTAATGTTATCTCCACAATCATCATCGGGAATAAAGACACATTCATACCCGTGATACTAGGTGTAGTTGATGTATGGTACTTGCATCCTGCATAACACAAAACATCTTGCCAAACATATATATATACATATAAACCAATTCAAATCTAGTAAAAGGAAATCGTGACATCACATGGCTCTCGCGAATGAGTAATGCAATATCGTTCCTTTCACCCTAGCTATCAATACATAACACGGTAAAGATTTATTCTAATCATCAAATCCATATTCATTAAATAACATCATTAACCATCTAGCATATCCAATAGTATCACCTGCAACATAGGTTACCACATCATAATTCATCATGATAATAACACTAATAATAATAACATCATAAAACAATACCATCAGTGCATCCTCAACTATGAATCATTATATTAAAGTTGTTAGGAAATCATAATATCAATAATCAATAATTTCTAACATGATTAATAAATCCTAAATATTTAATCATCATGGGTAGTTTGTCATGATAATACCATATGTACATATCCCACACACACCAAATAGAGTTTCACATGCATACAAAGTCAAGCATATATCCAACCATTAAGTAGGCATGCAAACACAACATCACAATGGTTCCACAACTAGGTACACAGTAGTAAGCACTCATATCATGGCAACATTAAACTATTAAACAAAATCCATTACATTACTAAATCATAACCATCACAAAAATACATTAAAGCAAGAAATCAAACACACACATGTCACATAGAGCAAAAAGGTGTAGCGTCGTAAATTGTACGCACTTGCTAGGGTGGTACAATTTCACACCTAGTTTAGCACCCGCCTTGGCGCATTTTGCATTTTGCATTGCATTTCCCCTTTAGCACTTAATTAATTAAATTAATTAGGTCTAAGGTCCTATTTTATCATCTCCCATATCATAAAGTTGGGCCCTTTCATTAAAGTGTGCCCCTTTCATTTTATTCTTCCAATACATCATTTAATCAAAAACCCTAATTAGGTCCTATTTTGAACTTGGGGGCTTGATTTCGGGGGTCAAAACATCTCGAAATCACCTGTAACTTTGGGATTCTCTCTAAAATCATCATATCTGACGGCCCTGAAAATTTGGTGAAAAGTTGTCGGGACCATGGCGCCCGTGCAACATGGTCCCGGACATTTTTCCCGAAATTTTGGGAGCACGATCCAATCATAAATATAAAGCTTAACCCCAATAAATTGGCGGGATATTCAATCTCTAGGTCAGCCAAAATACGAATTTACAACCTAGGGTTTCATACATAAAAGCTCTCTTTCCTCATTGGAAAGGATCCGATTTTTGTTTCCAGGAACTTCATATGCAGCGAAAGAGCAGATCTTTGAAGACTTCAACAACACTCAACATCATTCTATCAAGCATCTATCAAATTCATTCATTCATCCAATTAGGGCTTGGAAGACATTGAAGAACAATAGGAGATTACCGACTGAAGATTGGCTTGTACTCCTCCCTTGAGGGTTGGGTATGATTTCATATTGTTTTCATGTCCTTACATAAGCTTTGATATATCATTTATTCATGCTTTAGATCACATTGCATCTTGATTTAGAGCATTTGCATTATCATTTACAAGCAATTAGGGTTTACTTTCTAGGTTGCTCTAGTTTGCTTTCTTGCATTTTGGACCTTGCACACACACTAGGTCTGCACACACAATACATTTTTACAAAACAACTTGGCTATTCGTGGAGGTGGAAATCACCAAAGCGGGGGTTTGACTAAGGCAAAACCCTATATAGCCGCCCCTCCCCCTTTTCAGATATTATTGCAGGTTTCAGGATTCGGACGACGCCGCAGGTTGCAGATCCGGGAGAAGCAGACTGAGACCGACCTTCCCACCAAATTTCAGAGAAAAAGACCAGGACAGGGGCGTGGGGCGCCCTGGTCCTGCCAGGACAGGGGCGTTGGGCACCCTGGTCCCTTCTGGGCGCCCTGGTCCCTACTGGGCGCCCTGGTCCCTGGGACAGGGGCGCTGGGCGCCCTGGTCCGACAACATTTTCAGCATTTTTGACAGCTTTTTCCAAAGTGCAAAAACAACAGTTTCCGGAGCAGTTTTAGGGGCAGAATCAGGACAGTGGCGCCCGCACCCCTGTCCCGAACATTTTCAGTCAAATTTTAACTCCGGGTATGCACCTGCATTCTTATTTCATCCTTGTATTTACAGCTTTCCATTGTTTAAGTTCAATTCTGCAATCTTGTTATTAGTTCATACTTGCACTTTGGGGTTAGGGATTGAACTTGCATCATTTGATCTTCCAATTTCAACAAAGGAATAGAAATCCTAATAGATATCCCGTGGCTCTCTCTTTCACAAAAAGAAGTAGCCAATTGTGCGATATCTCTAGGCTTTTTCGTATTCCGTAATGTGTGTCAAAAGGTAGGATTAGGGCATGTTAACCTACTCTCGCTTTTTCCCCTACACATTTTGGTGAACCCGACGTGAATCTATCATTGCTTCCTCTTGCATTGCATTTGTTAGATCTAGATCTAGATTTAGTGTGTTTTCATTTCATTTTCATTAAAAAGAAAAAAAAAAGTGTGTTTCTTTGCATTGTGTGTTTAAATTTTATGCAATTTCAAAATGTTAGATTTTTATTTGCAAGATGATCATATTTGTGATGATTATGAGTTAGAAGAAGCTTTAGATGAATTTTTGAAACCTAAATATACCAAACCTTCATTTTACCAAAAACTCATAAACCTTGTTACTATGCCATTTAGATGTGATGAGAAAGATAAGTCAAATGGTTCCTCTCAAGGGTACATTCCTATCAACTCTTCCACTGAATCTAGTAACATGGTTGTGTTCAATAATCCCCTCTATGAGGAAATATCTCCTTTTGAATCAAAAGATAAACCTTTTAATAGATATGATCATGCTTTGTGGGATGATGCCCTTGATGCCTTTGTGTCTCCTAAAAAATGCTCCCTTCATGAGGATCCTTGTGTGCAAGAAGATGACATTATCCCTACATTTCCTAGTGATGGCATTTCCTTTTCCAACAAAATTCCCACTAGAGATGATGAATTTATGATAAATGCTTACCCTTCTCCTAAAGTTTGTCTTACCCATAAGCATCCCTTAGAGAAAGAAGATGAAATAATAAGCAATTTCCTTAATTCTCTCTCCCCTAAAGATCATATTGAACATATTTTGAGGAAAGAGGATGAGTTTAACACATCTATTGATGCTCTCCCTTCTAAGGATGAGGAATTAATAAGCAATGTTATCTCCTCTCCCGAAATTGACAATATTTTAAACATTCCTTTCAATGACCTCACTATTTGGGATGAACCATTAGAAGAAGGTATAGATTATTCTCTATCCCTAGCCAAAGGGGATGAAATCAAGATTGGAAACTCCCTTGATAGTTTCTCCCCTTCCTTGAATCTCAATTATTCTCCCTCTAAAAATAAAGCATCTCCCTCTCCTCAACTTGGTTCTACTCATAAGGAAACCCTAGTTCAAAGCAAGATGGTTAACATTTCTTTCAAAGATCTCCCTCTCAAAAGTGAGACTTTAGAGAGTAGTGTTGATCCTTCTCCTAGAGAGTTTATTCCCCATGTAGATCCTTCGATGATAGAGGATGATATGACCTTTCCTCTTCTTACTAGAACATCAATGCTTACCCCTTGTCTCTCTCCTAAAATTGATTTAATCCGTGATAAGATTTTAGTGCAAGAGAAGACTATCAATAATTCTTCCAACACTTTTGTTCATTCCACTAAACCATCCTCAATCAATTTGATACATGTGAATGAGACACCTAACAAACCTCTCTTCACTGTCCAAGGTGCTTGTCCTTCTCAAAATTCTCAACCTTTAAATAAGCCTATCTTAGTGGTTCAAGGTGGTTATGCTAATGATTCTTTTTGCACTCCTAAGAAACCTATTATTACTGTGCAAGGAGGTTATTCTTCTAAGAGCCCTTATGAGTATGCTAAGCAACTGACTAGAGAGAGTTATCATGCGGTTGCTCATACCTATAACACAAGAAACAATAGGCAACCTAGTCCTCCTCCAGTTATCCCCACTTCACTTCCTCCTTCCCAACCTATTCTTCCTCAAGCGCCTCGTATTTCACAAATGCTTAGTAAGGACTATGATCTCATAGAACAACTTAAAGCTACCCCTGCTAAGATATCCCTTTGGGATTTGATCCAAACTTCTTCTGCTCATCATGGAATGTTACAAGATGCCTTGAAAGATTTGAATGTTCCTCCACCTAATACATCTAGTAATATAGTGTCTTTGGTTAACTCTGTGATGAATCCTAAAGCTCAAATTGTGTTTACCCAAGATGAGTTGCCTACTAGTGAAATTCAACAACAATATGATCCCTTGATGATTGTGGTTATCATAAATGACACTGCTATAAGACGAACACTGGTAGATAATGGCTCTGGCCTTAATGTGTGTAGCATTAATCTATTGCATAAGATGAATGTGGATACATCCCTTATTGAGCCTGACTCTCGTCCCATTCGAGGCTTTGATAATGTGGCTAAGTCTTCATTAGGTATTATCACCTTACCCGTCACAGTGGGACCTGTTACTTTGCCTACTCCTATCCATGTTATGTCAAGAAATCTAACATACAACTTGTTATTAGGGAGACCTTGGATTCACAGTATGCAAGTTGTCCCCTCTACATTGCATAGACAAGTTAAATTCATTTATAACAATAAGACATATACCTTGATAGGCGATACTAATCTTCAGGCTTGTTTGCAAACATCTACTTCCAAAGGGAGTTCTTCTAAGCCTTCCTCTTCTAGTAATGACTCTTTGAACAAGATACCTATGGATAAATCATCACCCTCTAATAATCAAAATTCTTTGGATGAGCCTAAAGCTCCTGAAGAAGATCCTTCTGGACTTGAGTCTACACATGAAAAGGCTTTTGATCCTGAGAAGGTTCTCGCGGAAGACGATTGGGGATCTCTTGATTTTAATCCCACCTTTGTAGGTGAATATAGGGTTCCTCCTAGAGATCTTAAAGGTAAAAAGAAGGAAGAAACTAGAGATCAATCAGTCTTACCTGAATCTATGAGCAATAATTTTGTGGCCGCTTCTCAAACTTCTTCTCCTCACACCTCTAATTATGAAGAGTTTGATTCTTTGTCTTATGAAAAACCACCTTCTCTTCTTGAAATGGCTGATCGTTATGGTCGTGGTTTTCGCATTTTTACTAAGCATGGGTATCATGGAAATGGTTGTGGCGCTCATGAACAAGGGATAAAAGTTCCTCTAGAGACTAATTTTCACAATTATGCCTTTGGACTCGGCTATAATCCCTGCAAACATACCAAAGTATCTAAAAGACCATCTCTCAATGTGAATGCTATATTTAGTAGTGATGATGATCTCACTTCAACTAAATCATCTTCTACTTCTATCATCTCTCATTCCCCTCATAAGGAAATCTTGGCGATGAACAAATCTCTTTATGATTCCCCTCAAATTTCTAAATCCACTTATGAATCTTTATCTCCTATTCATCATAAAGTCCTTTCCTCTAGGGATAAGACTCTAATAAATTACACTCATCCCTCTTCTAAGATTTATTGTGACTTTTCTTCTTCAATTTTTATCACTTTATACATGTTTTTGATCTCACTTATAGTTGAGCATTTAGCATGTCATATTCAAATACCTCATTCAATCTATCATGTCTTTAAATAACATTAATGGCTATTATGTTGCTCATCATTATGTGACATTGGTAGCTCATTTACTGGGGGCTCATTGTCATTCATGATGGTACAATGTCAAGTGCAATCATATTTTTTTTTTGAAGCAACATAATAGCCTAATTTTCTTGTTCCTATGGGGACAAGAGTGATTTCATATATCTCTTCTTTTGCTTATGTCCAAATCTCTCCCTAGAAGATTGTGTAAGTCCTTCTCATTGAGGCAATGATCTTTCCTTATTTTTATCTAAGGATCCACTTTTTTTCCTATTTCGTGGATGGTGTGAACTTTATTACTTGATGTTATTCCTTGTAGGCATTTGTTGTTTGTTCAAGGATTCTCTCTTACAAGAGGTGTAAGTCCTTGACTACAACCTCTTTTGCACTTGGTAAAATACATCTATAATGAATTCACTCTCCCAATTGCGTTAAAAGGAGCGTCATCCTTCATTAAGAATCACTTTCACCTCGCAAAAGAAGGAAGTATTGCATTCTTATTCTCTTCTTTGTCTTATTCTAGAAGATGTTATATTTGTCTAACTCATGGATCACCAATGTGTGTATTCATGCCTCTTTTTCCTTTCTTTTTCTTCTCTTTGCATTTTGTTTCCATGTACATCCTTCATCTTGTGTTAGAGAACTCTCAAATCCTCACACTCTTTGTTGTGTTGAAATTGAGATTTAGTCCTCTTTCTTACCAAATGATTCTCCATTAGTTTTTGATCTCATATCAAATCTTCTTGTGAGCATTTGTCATCAATATTCTTTAACAATTCGAAGTGGTAAACATGATACCCTGTTTCAACTCACTAAAATTAGCAAGCCGAAACAGGGGGGGGCATATAGCTACCCTCGAATTTTCATTACCTTCCTTAGTAAGCATTAGGTGATTTTGTGATCTAACGTGTGTTTTGTAGGGTGTGGTTCCTAACTGTGTACTGCAGATACCGCTGGGGGCTTCGTTCGACAGACTTATGGATATATCCTTTTTCAAATAATGTTTACTTTTCTGTACTTTAGCTTGCATATGCACGTAGTGTTCATATGACCGCTAAAGTGGGGGCTAAATGTAGCATCGTAAATTGTACGCACTTGCTAGGGTGGTACAATTTCACACCTAGTTTAGCACCCGCCTTGGCGCATTTTGCATTTTGCATTGCATTTCCCCTTTAGCACTTAATTAATTAAATTAATTAGGTCTAAGGTCCTATTTTATCATCTCCCATATCATAAAGTTGGGCCCTTTCATTAAAGTGTGCCCCTTTCATTTTATTCTTCCAATACATCATTTAATCAAAAACCCTAATTAGGTCCTATTTTGAACTTGGGGGCTTGATTTCGGGGGTCAAAACATCTCGAAATCACCTGTAACTTTGGGATTCTCTCTAAAATCATCATATCTGACGGCCCTGAAAATTTGGTGAAAAGTTGTCGGGACCATGGCGCCCGTGCAACATGGTCCCGGACATTTTTCCCGAAATTTTGGGAGCACGATCCAATCATAAATATAAAGCTTAACCCCAATAAATTGGCGGGATATTCAATCTCTAGGTCGGCCAAAATACGAATTTACAACCTAGGGTTTCATACATAAAAGCTCTCTTTCCTCATTGGAAAGGATCCGATTTTTGTTTCCAGGAACTTCATATGCAGCGAAAGAGCAGATCTTTGAAGACTTCAACAACACTCAACATCATTCTATCAAGCATCTATCAAATTCATTCATTCATCCAATTAGGGCTTGGAAGACATTGAAGAACAATAGGAGATTACCGACTGAAGATTGGCTTGTACTCCTCCCTTGAGGGTTGGGTATGATTTCATATTGTTTTCATGTCCTTACATAAGCTTTGATATATCATTTATTCATGCTTTAGATCACATTGCATCTTGATTTAGAGCATTTGCATTATCATTTACAAGCAATTAGGGTTTACTTTCTAGGTTGCTCTAGTTTGCTTTCTTGCATTTTGGACCTTGCACACACACTAGGTCTGCACACACAATACATTTTTACAAAACAACTTGGCTATTCGTGGAGGTGGAAATCACCAAAGCGGGGGTTTGACTAAGGCAAAACCCTATATAGCCGCCCCTCCCCCTTTTCAGATATTATTGCAGGTTTCAGGATTCGGACGACGCCGCAGGTTGCAGATCCGGGAGAAGCAGACTGAGACCGACCTTCCCACCAAATTTCAGAGAAAAAGACCAGGACAGGGGCGTGGGGCGCCCTGGTCCTGCCAGGACAGGGGCGTTGGGCGCCCTGGTCCCTTCTGGGCGCCCTGGTCCCTACTGGGCGCCCTGGTCCCTGGGACAGGGGCGCTGGGCGCCCTGGTCCGACAACATTTTCAGCATTTTTGACAGCTTTTTCCAAAGTGCAAAAACAACAGTTTCCGGAGCAGTTTTAGGGGCAGAATCAGGACAGTGGCACCCGCACCCCTGTCCCGAACATTTTCAGTCAAATTTTAACTCCGGGTATGCACCTGCATTCTTATTTCATCCTTGTATTTACAGCTTTCCATTGTTTAAGTTCAATTCTGCAATCTTGTTATTAGTTCATACTTGCACTTTGGGGTTAGGGATTGAACTTGCATCATTTGATCTTCCAATTTCAACAAAGGAATAGAAATCCTAATAGATATCCCGTGGCTCTCTCTTTCACAAAAAGAAGTAGCCAATTGTGCGATATCTCTAGGCTCTTTCGTATTCCGTAATGTGTGTCAAAAGGTAGGATTAGGGCATGTTAACCTAGTCTCGCTTTTTCCCCTACACAAAAGGAAGCATCAGAAAAGATCAAAGCATCACAAAGAGATCCACATTTGAACACCCAAGTGACACATCCTAACCAAAACCATACCAACAATGAGAAAAGTAGGGAAACAAAAGAGATGGGTATTACAAGAAATATGTTGCTTTCTAGGTATGATTAGAAATGAAGATGCATCACCACACATGACAAAGAGCCCACAATAAGGTTAAAACACTAGTGCCATAGGGTGAGGAGCAACATAATAAGGTGAATGGAGTGCTAAGGCACTGCCTCTTCACTAAGAAAAACAACAAGATTGGTTGTAAGAGCTATGAAGGCTTGATCATATTGGTCTTGAATAAATTCTTTAAAATATTTAAAATTTCCAAGATAATGAGAATAACTATGATGAAAGAGAAAATACACATCACCATATTTATTCTTATAATTATTGATAAGTCTTATGAAAGGAAATGTAACATTCTTATCATACTTCAATCTCCAAAAGATTCTTGTGGCTAATTTTCTTGATTCTCAACACGGGCAGGTCTTATCTCTTGAGATGTAGGACAATATGTGCTAGTAGAAGGAGAATGGATATTTACTATTATTTTGAGTGTTCCATCACCAATGAGTCCTTGCATTCCATTTTGAAAATCAGGACATTCATTTGCATGATGATCATTAGTTTGATGATGCGTGTGCATAGAAGCACCTTTAGATGGATAACAAAGTTTATGTTTTGCAAAACACTCATTAATATTTTGAACTTTAAGGAGATCATCCATAGGTGAGTGATGAGGATGTCCTAGCCCTTTTGTACTACCTTACGAGGGAGGGTTTATAGGGACTTTGATTCCTTATTCATGTTTTCCAAATCCTTGTCCATTATAACCTTTTTTTGAGGTTACATTATAACCAATCCTATAAGAATTTTTCAATTGTGAAGAAGAAGGAGCATTACCATGAATTTCTTTCAAATTTGTAGTGTAAGGACACATAGAGGAGTCAAAGGGACGAGTAGATGAGAAAGGAATGTCCTTTTTAGGGAATTTGTTCTTTCTATCATCATTCATGTCCTCTTTGATAGGTTGGAAAGTAGGATCCTTATCTTCTAAACCTTAATCTTTGTTTAATGTTATGTGAGGAGATAGGTCATGAATAAAAATGCATAACATCATCTTCCCTACAAATATGTTGATGGTTAAGATATGATCTTAGAGAATAAGGAGGATCTAACGAGATAGATAAACCCACATTTCAAATGATCTTGCCCCTCTTGCACTAGAGTATTCACATGGGAAGAAGATGGTGTCATGTTGCTCTTTAATGCTTGCTCTCAATTAGAGAGATCATTTATAGGATTATTGACTCTTTCTTCATTCATATTATATACCCTAGGAGAGGTACGAGTGTTAGCTTTTTCAATGTCATTTCTAGGATTATCATTATCTATAGAAGCTTTTATGCGATCTATGTATGTAATGCACAATTTGTTAAAAATATCATAATAAGACAACATACAAAATAGATAAAAGCTCTAAGAGATGATTTGCAAGTGGGAAATATCTTTGAAATTCTAAAGATGTTGTTAGAGTTATCATGTTGTGGCTAGTAATTATTTATTTAATTATTAGTATATTATACTCTACGCTTAAGCTAAACTTGGGCATTTAATAATATTGTAGGTATTTAATAATTAGAATAATTATTAAATACACATTATCCCTTTAGGGTTTCTTTAGGGTTGCACAATCTCCTTTTATAAGGATTGTATTGTACTTTTTTATTCATTCCCTCTCTGAATGATAATCTTTTTCTTCAGAGACATTATTGCCTTTTTTTCTCCATTCTTCTCTTGTGATAGGCATTTTGCTTCCAGGTGTTCTTGGGATCTTTGTATTTCTCAACTTCTTCATGGTATTAGAGCTTTCATCTACTGCTACTTGTTCCTAACTTTTCAGAAGATCTTTTGGAGCTTTGAGGGTTTCAGATTTAAGAGGCTTTCTTTTGGATATGGGGGTAGCAATTTTTTCTGGGTATTTTGAGCTCAAACAGACCACATGGTTGTGCTCAAAGCATCCCCAAACCCCTATTTCCATATATAATTTATCAAATTTGGACAAAGTTGACTTCTGGAGCAATTTTTTTTTTCTTAGGGCCATACAACCCCCCTTCTACACATGGATCGAGGCAATTTTTGCAAAAAGAAAAGTAAAATAAAAAATATTTTTTGGTAATTTTAACGACGTGCCCAGGCCGAGGTGGTCTCCTACCCACTACGGTCACCACGATTGCTGTCGACGATGGTTTATTCACTGCCATAGCTAGCAGCAGTGATAATCGCCACCAGTAGTGGCAGTGATCGTTAGCATTAATCCCCATCACCTACGGTCTCCGTAGTAGCATCTGCCTCACCGCAGCTTGGCCAAACTGCCACCGCCGCCTAGCTTGAGCGCCACCTCTGCCGACAGCTCCGCCCACTCACTGACAAACCCCTCTTGCAAGCCTTATGGACATGGGGGTGGTTTTTTTACCTCCATTCTTCTCTTGTGACAGGTATTTTGTTTGTAGGTGTTCTTGGGATCTCTGAAGTTGTATTTCTCAAAAAAATCTTTTTAAAAAGAAAATGGGAGGGGGGGCTCTGCCGATTCGTATGACCTCCTGGCCACCACCTTCCAGCCATCGTTGCCCAGGCCCCCAACCCACCAGATTGTTTTTCTGGCTAGGGCTCTTTTTTGACGCCAGTGGTGAATTACTTGGACATATGAGATCATGGAAGCTTCTTATTTGTGTGGGATGACTTCTTTTTTGCTGTTGTTCATGTATTTCCAGCCTTTTGTCTTCTTTGAGCATTGGATACATCATTTTGTAAGCATTTTCCTTTTTACAAACACACTAAGATAAAGTGCCACTGTGCATTGCATGCTTGGGATCTTGCACATCTTGTGCCTTATTGTACTCACACTCCATTATAAAGTGCCATGTGGGGTTTGATGTTTGCCTTTGTTTGCCATCTACCTTTGTCACATGAGTGTTCCTTCCATGACATTAGCCTCATGATGTGTGTCAAGTGAGTGTTCCTTCCACAATAGTAGCCTTTATATGTGTTTGTACTTTCTGCCGCACTCTTGATGTTCCTGGTTCTTCATCATGCAATTTTTCTTGGCATTCAGTTTCAGTGTACCTATCACCTCTCCCTTGTCATCATTATGGGGGGGTTTCTCCTGTTGGTTGTTGGTTCTTCATGCACTACATTATGGCTTTCAGATTCAGTGTACTCGTCATACCTCTCCCTTGTCAGCATTATGAGGGGGTTTCTATTGTTGGTGTTAATGATTCATTGGTTTCATATTGGAGTGAGCTATGTATTTAGTATTTGTTCATATGTACTAGGAGGATGCAACGACTGGTTACCCATGCATTTTAGTGTGATGGAATACTTACCATATGGACACTCTTTCATTCCTATTTTTGGAGGCAACCTTCCATCTTCGATTGATCAACTCTTCAGACTTTGGTGTTTTTTGCCATCTGTATCTTCGAGTCCAGTTGCTTGCCTTTGTTTGCCATCTGATTTGAGTAGTTTTATTTGTGGGCACTCATGAAGATTACAGTCTTCTCTACCTGACCATCTTCTATTGTAGTGGAGGTTCTTCAGTTCGACAATTATTCTTCAACAATGTTTGCAACTTCATGCTTCAATGGTGTTCTTCATGTTCATCCTTTGTTCCTATTTTCTGGAACATTCTCTAGTTTGGAGGCTTCTTTAGTCCTTCACTAGCCTTCATCTCTTTTTGGAGTAGAGTTTTTTCCCATGAGGTTTTCTCTATTTCTTCGCTTTACAAAGATCTTTCATACTTGGGTACCTCATCAGGCCTAGTTGTCGGGACCCATTGTTACTTTCTTGCATTTTGTTTACATGGATTTTTAGTCCTTAGTTGTTTTTAGCTACTCCCTAAGTTCATCTTAAGGGGGGTGTTAGAGTTATCATGTTGTAGATAATAATTATTTTAATTATTAGTCTATTATACTCTATGCTTAAGCTAAACTTAGGCATTTAATAATATTGTAGATATTTAATAATTAATCTTAATTATTAAATACACATTATCCCTTTAGGGTTTCTTTAGGGTTGCACAATCTCCTTTTATAAGGATTGTATTGTACTTTTCTATTCATTCCCTCTTTGAATGATAATCTTTTTCTTTAGAGCCATTATTGCCTTTTTGCCTCCATTCTTCTCTCGTGACAAGTATTTTGCTTGTAGGTGTTCTTGGGATCTCTGAAGTTGTATTTCTCAACTTCTTCGGATGCAATATGCAAAAGTACTATGGATGAAAAGAAGTAATGTAAAGTGAAAGAAACCATTATCCAACACATGATTTTGATACATGTAACTAAGAAATAATGTAATCATATGTGAAATGGAAAACCAATCAGATTTGGTAAATTCCATTATGAAATAGCCCAAATCAGATCCAAAAATACAAGTGAAAAATTATGCAACCCATAATTTTATCTTAGAATAATAAATTAGGTTTTTTATGAAATTTATGTAATTAAATTACAAATATGATTTATGAGTGCAAAATTTAATCTTGAAGTGCATACTAATCAAATCAAAGACCACAAATCAGAAATAAGCATGAAAGGAGTTAGGTTCACCAAAAATGTAATGGGTATAAAACTAGAGTTTCACAAATTAAAGTAATACAACCTCTAAGTTTACTCGGGGGAATATTACATTGAAAGAGGGGTGAATCCAATAGATATAGCTTCAATCAAAGTAAGGAAAAGGCTGAAATTTTGATTAGATTCACTAGTTTATGTGCCCCCTCTTTCTAGTTGAAACTTGGAAGTGAATTGTGAAACTAGGGCAAAACAAGGGATACATGAAGAGAGATACTGAAAACAGACTGCTATAGATGTCCCATGGAGCTACAAATTGGTGTCTAGGCAAAACAAAATGTCTATAATTTGTAGCTGAAAGTTTGGCTTGATTTTTTGGGACCAAGTAGTACAGATTTGCCCTAGTTCTTTAAATTTTGCTCTGTCCAAAGCTGAATCTATTTATCATTTTAAACTCAGTCAGAATTCTTGAGTACAACTCCTGAGTCAATTCCCTGCACATAGAAAGAAAGGAGATAGTGTTGAGGATAGGGGGGAATTAACCTTGACTTGAACAAATCTAAATACCGAAGTAAATGTTGGGAGATATAACTTTGATCTATAATGGTTGATAGAAGGATTGATGATACAATGCTCTTTGAATGTAATGGCATTAAAAACACATAAACATGGAAAACCTAATCACACATACATGCTTGCTTGAAGATTGGTGTAACTTTGCTCCATAATGCTCGAAGGATAAAATGCTATCTTGAATCTCTGAGAACACTTGATGACGAATGCTTAACAGATGCACAAACACTAGGTATAAAATCTTAGGTCAAAATGAATTGATAGGATGTCTTTATATAGGGTTCCATAGGTAAATTACTAATTAGGCTGACCTCCAATGGTCAAGTCTGAGAGTATATACATCTTTCTTTGCTTCATCACTACATTCAAAAAGTGGCTAGTCATTAGAAGATGAAGATCATGGCATGGAGAAAGAAGGTAAGAATTCCATGGTGAAGGACACATGATTGCCCAAAGGGAAAATCTATTCAGATCTTGCTAGACCTTCAAGTAGATTCACATGATGACATGATGTTGTTTCTTGGTAATTATTTCTATGCTTAGATTTGTTTATTTTCAATTATTGACAATGGTTTCTATGTAGTATGATTCTTATCGGTCACATATGATCTATTACTTTTCTTAATAATTATATTACTAATCATATTCGTAGTACAAGTATGAACCCAACCGATCCATAGGCTTTCATATACTTTTTTTTTTGAGTAGGTGCACAATTTGTAAACATTATCCTTTAGTTGTGTATGTTTTGATACCAAATGTAAGGACCTCCATAAAAAATATTTACATAATTCACAAATTACACAAAATAGCATAAATTAAAGACACATGTTTAATATCTATAGATAAATGACATATTACATTAATTACAAGAATGCTTAGTACAATAAGCCATTTACAAAGTAGTGCATAAGGAATCACAATCCTTTACAATAGACCATAAGGTCCATTAAATTGAATACATAAGAACATAACATGAAGGTCCTCCTAATAGGAACTCCTGGAACCTGACACCTATTGCGGACAAGAACATTGTCAGAGTGTGTTTCCACCATACCACAAAGTAATAACACTTCCCTAAAATCATCCCTGATACGAAGGATTCCTGGTCTAGCATGAGGAAGACTAGCAAGAGTAATAGAATTTTGACATTCTAAATGCAACATCCTATTTAATGATTTGAGATCCATTTCATACATGAGGATAAACACAATATCTTAATCATGATTTTCAAATCATTCCAAGAAGATGAACAAAGGTATAAGAGTATACAAGAGCATATAAATGCATACATGACCACATAAGAGCATAAAAGAACATGTTTCTATTCATTTTCTTACATGCATATGATCACCATTATGAATCTAATGCATATTTCTCCTACTTGTAAATTCGAGCAATGATACTACGCAAGATGATAACACACTATTTTACAAATAACAAGTAGTCTATATGTTAAAAGTGCAAGATAAACTTCTAGTATAAATATTTGTAAATCATCATGATTCAAATGCAAAAACAAATAAACTCATGCCTTAAAATATATAATGCATGTTTTTAAAATAACGAAATCTCCATTATTTCTATTTAGACACAAGTTTAAATTTATTTTTACATTTGAATCATGACGATTTACAAATGTTCATACTAGAAGTTTATCTTACACTCTTAACATATAGACTACGTGTCACTTATACGATAATATCATTGCTTGAGTTTACAAGTAGGAGAACTATGCATTATATTCATAATGATGATTATATGCATGTAAGCAAATTAATAGAAACATGCTCTTTTATGCTCTTATGTGATAATGTATGCATTTATATGCTCTTATATACTCTTATACCTCTGGAGTATTCTTGGAATGATTTGGAAATCATGATCAAATACTATCTTTATCCTTGTGTATGAGATAGATCTCAAATCATTAAATAGGATGTTGCATTTAGAATGTCAAAATTCTATTACTTTTGCCAGTATTACTTTGCTAGTCTTCCTCGTATTGGGTTATGAATCTTTTGTATCAGGACACTTCAACAATATTCTCATCTGCAGTAGGTGTTAGGCTTCAAAAGTTCCTACCAAGAGGACCTTCATGTTCTGCTCTTATGTATTCAAAGTAATCGACCTTATGGTCTATTGTAAATGATTATGATTCCTTATGTACTACTTTGTAAATGACTTATTGTACTAAATTTTATTGTAATTAATGTATTGTCTTTGATCTATAGATATTAGACACATGTCTTTAATTTGTGCTATTTTGTTTAATTTATGAATCAGGTAAATATTTATTTATGGAGGTCCTTACATTTGCAGACAAGATATTGATTTGTGTTAAATAAGTTGTATGTGGATCATTATATTTTAATTAAATTATCTCATTTTATGCTGATCATTATTCATGTGTGCTTAGTGCTCAAGTAGTGCTCATCATTACAATACTTGTCAAAATCAAATGTGTACTTACTATTTAAAGTATTTGGAAATCATATGAACAATTCAAACCCTTAATTAGACAGGGGATGATTAATATCTATAAGATCCTTTCACTCCCAATATCTTTATCAACTTTCCATACACTTAAACAATATCATCTCTTATATACTTCTGTTTCCTTAAAGCTTTGAGAGATTATCCTCTATCTAGACGATCCCATGCCAATGACTTGGTTTGCAACAAAAATAGAAACTTATTGACTTAGATAGGCATGCTATCAAAGACAATGACAATATCATACTTGATATTATGTTTCTTAAAGTTGATAATTTCTTTCATATCAATTATGGGAGGATTAAAGACAACACAAAAATATTTATTTTAGATGACATAATTCTAACATTGTCTACCAATAAATTCTTCACTATTTCACTTAATGCTTGCCTAATAGTCTCCATTTATAAAGACTGTTTGAATTTTTAAAAAATGATATATTCTTTAATTATAAAAATATTATAATATAAATCCTCACCTTTGATAGAATGAAAAAGTTAATGAAATTTTTCTTAGTTTCTCTTCTGATTTCAAATATATATTTCTATTTTCACAATGTATAGATGGAAGAGCTGCTACATTTGGTCTTCTCCTCCTACTTATACGAGTGGTTAGATTCACACTAACCAAACGATAAATTTTATTCACAAAGCTTCCATTGCGAAATAGGTTTCTGACAAGGAGCGGTTATATCCGCAATGAATGTTTAACATAGAGCGAAAAAAAACCGACCGTTAATTTTTTTTTTAAAACGCAGGCGAGCCAAGGAACTAAAGCCAAGATGACAGTCGCAGAGAGATATTGAATATCCATCCAGCCTTTTGGGCGATTGAATATCCTTGCCAGTTTCACTACATAGGCTAAAACAGCAAGTGTCAAAGATGATGTCCGCAGACATTCCTCCCAATCAAACGATTTACGTCAACAACCTCAATGAGAAGGTTAAAAAAGAAGGTATTTCTTTTTCTTGTTTTGTTTTCCTGTGTAAATTCTAGTGCTATTTGTTTCGCTTTGTCTATTTATCATGGCAGAGCTTGAAGAAGGGGAGAAAACAATTTGTTTTTTCAAACGTTATAAACCCTAGCTTGGTGTCTTATGGCTACATTTTTCTCATTGCAGCGTGATTTTTTATTGTCAATCGAGATCTCGGCCAACGCATATGTTAAACTAGCTGAGTTACCCTAGAATTCGACAAGCTTTACCGAATGTTTTCGTTTGGTTTATTTTCTACATATATATTATTATAAAAAAAAATCCAGTGGAAGTATTGGAAGCGATAGCTCTCATTTTTTTCCATTTTCTTATAAACGAAACAACAATCCACATATGTTATATATACCCCACACATTGCTATTGCTACCATTGAAGAACCTCACTCCGTTCTTGATGCTGGCCTATTCTGCTCATCATATTATATGAAATAACCTTCTTCTATTTCTGGCATTGTGTAAACTCTATTTCTGGCCTTGAAGCTATACATGTGGACAAACCTGCTGTCCATATCTGTAGAAAAACCATGCTTAACTGCAATTTAAAAAAATATTATGAGAAGATGACAGAACTTAGCTCTGATTTTAATAATGGTTTTTCTAGCCTAAAAAATCTCTTTTTTAAAAAGGAAAAGTATTTTTCTTTTTCAAAAATGTTTAATAACAATTTTTTCGGTTCTTCAGGGTAAACCAAGGGTACTTCCCTAGGACTCGGGATCTGACCTCACTATATCTCAATCCACTTGGAATGTGTCCACAGTCCTGCGGACAATCCCGGGCATATTGAAAAAAGGGCCATTCTTTTTTGGGTATGCCCGAAAGGGACGTTCCCAAACACGCTCAGTGCGGGTGTAACCCCCAAAAATGTAATGGTGATGGATCTGTAGTATTAGGGCTGACCTAGACAGGACTCAATCGGGAACCTATACTTGGATTTGCTCAGAATGGGTATGTCCTTGGAAAATGTAACTAGGAGTCTAGGATGAACCCTTAGTTTACCTAGGTGTGACCTATGCCCAAACCTATTTGGTATGCATACTGTTGATTACAAGGTGAAACTAAGCTACAATATTAACTAATGAATGCGTTCGCAAATCTGAAATTTAGATCACCAAATGAGATTATAGTGTTGCACATTCAAGTTTTCAACAATAATAAAAAAATCAGCAATATAAAATACACCTGATTTATGTGGAGAAACCCTTTCAGGGAAAACTCCACACAAGAAAGAGGGCAAGTATATTATCAATCTTCAACAAAGAGATACACTAGAATACTCTTCATTGCTATTTTCTGATCAATTTTACAACCCCCTGTTACCTGAAACTCAAAACCTAAGTTGCCGGTTTGGGTTCGGGATTTGGATTCGCGTGCGTGGCCAAATTTTTTTTTGAGGTTTTGGGTTCGTTAGTACAAAAACATATAAAAATAAAAAATATATACATAAATGCAATAGTAGTTAAGTTCAAAATACACCACTATGCTAATAGTCAAATAACCTAGCAAAATACACGACAATATTAATAGTCAAAACTCGATTGTCATGATGTATATACCAAACTGATGGGTGCTGCTGTGTAAACATGGTAGTTTAGTTGCTGCCTCTTGGGGATGTTATTCACTTCATCTTGTGGACCCTTGACCTGGAGTTGGAGCATTGATGGGTTTTGCAAGGGGAAACTCAAGAAAAAACCATGTTTTGATGGGCTGTACAGTTCCAGGCATGTTGTTTTAGCAGCAAATCACAAGCAGAACCGTAGATGGTTATTTAATGCAGAAAACTGAATGTTTTCAATCCTTCAATGAGTCTTGGTATGAGTTGGAGCTAATATTCGAGGTGCTGGTACAGGCTGAGGCTTTCTAGAGGGTTGTTGATGAATTTGGAAATTAGTCAGGTGAGTTTACTTCATTTCCTACCTGATACAGAGTGGTCGCTATCCTTTATTGTTCTATAGCTGTCCATTCTTGCATTTGGAGGGGTCTATTCAATGCTGGGTGTGTTCAAAAACTTATTGCAGACTTGTAACCCACTATTTGCTGCATATTGGAGACTTTGGGAGGTGCACCTTGAAGCATGGATGCCTTATGCCTTAAGGGGGTGTACAATTCAAAGCATCAACTGAACTTATCATATCAGACCTTTTTGGCCAAAAAAAAAACACTTTAAAAAAGTTAAAAAATTTGATTTCAATGCCAGATTCCATGGACAGGATCCTGTCCGAACCTAGAGGGAATTGGACCAGGACCCCAGGACCGGGGGGTCCCCCTGTAGATTTCAATAACTTAGCTCAAAACCTATGAAACTACTATTGCATGGCTCAAATTTATAGAAAATTGTGGGAGGGAAAACCACTGTGGTAACTTGAAACAAGAGGCATAAGCCACTTGCAAAAACCCACACTTAACATAGTAAAAAAATAATAAATTTCACTTGGCTTCCACATGGGTACCTAGCTTATAGCCAATCAACTTTTTGGCTTCTAAGATGCTCTGTAACTCCTTAATGGCTCTTTGGTTACATAATAGCTAAGTTGCCGAATCGGGAACGGGTTCGGGAACCGGTATGTAGGTATGTGTTGATGTGTCTTTTATACACAATCAAACACAAAATAAAATACCCAAAGGTACCTTATCCTCTCTTGAACAAAGTTTCCTCAAATGTTGAAGATTTCGTCTAATGATCAATCGAGGCAACTCCAAGGTTTTGGTATGTAGGTTCTCTACGTGTGGATAAGCACCAGTGTTCGTTGTGTTTGCTGTTTCATCAAGGGGCCTTACACACTTTCTATGAAAGCTGGTTCTTGCAACTACTCGACCAATGAGGAACTGGATTTTCCTAATACTAACCGATGTTTCAAAAAAAGGACAAAAAGATAAGGGATTAGGGAAGACTATGCTAAACTAGGCCTATGAATGACCAAATGGAGGGCAATCTTAGTGAAACTCTACCAATTTCAGTATTGCCATATAACAACAACTTTACTGGAATCGGTGCGATCTTCTAAGGGAATTCAAAGATTTTCAAATCATTCATGAACATAGATACCATCAATAGGGTGCATATCAACACTCATGTAGTGATTGAACTTTAAATAATTTCAATATCTCCAGTTGACCACACAGGGCACACTTACAATTAGTAAGAGGCTAGTGGTTTGGACTATCAGCTTCACTAAAAGATCAAGCACAACATTTATCACTCAATCTAATTCTAACATCTAAATACTATCTTCAATAAAGTGATTCAAGAAGATGAACAACCATGCAAGAAGCCACAAAGATTGCAATAAAACACCATAACTTCAATGTTTCATTAATCTCATAGCAAAATATAACAACAATTGTTCAACTTTCTCCCTTCACCAAATTTGCACTTTCTATGAATAACTACTCTTCTTCTCTGCTAATAACCTTTTTAACCTCCCAAATGAAATGAGTGAGAGCTTATATAGCATTCTCAAATACAATGAATGACCCAGATTTAAAGAAGATCAAGGGCTGAGATTTTGACACGTAAACCCTAATTAGGGTTTATTACAAAAATAACCCTATTTAGATAAGCATTATCATAACATAGCCAATAGAAACTGACACAAATAACGAGGAAGCATACTCCAATAGGGATTGAATTGCCACATCATTTCATAACAACTTTTCATCTAGAATTTTGTTCCCTTTTCTTTGTTCCTTTCTGGCATATTCAATGAATTTGGACGTAATCCCTTCAATCTCTGCAATGGGAATCTCTGCAATGGGAATCTCAGGCAGGTTCTTCATTCGTTCCTCCAAGTGAAGGACCTCATCAAAGGCCGCAAGAAGAGTCATCTCCCATCTGTGCTCCAATTCTTTTGTTCTCTCAATCAGGAACATAGTAGTATACATCTGATCTCGCTGCTCTTCTGTGATCACGCTGTCTTCTCTACAAAAGATGACCTTGATCCTGTCCTCCAACTTTTGTATATCCACATCTGTTTCAATCTCTATCCTTCTATCAAGGATTGCACATAGTACATCAAACACCTTATCTTGAATAGGATGGATAGTGTCCTCAACTTGGCTGCACCTACTATTGATGTCCTTGAATAGAACCTCCTTCATTTGGAGCAAAATTGACCATTGTAGGAGATTATGAGTTCCACCATCAACTATCCTTTCTTGTGCTAAAACCTGTCTTGATGTCTTCCTTACTACTTGCAATACTGGCATGCTTATATCTCTAGTGTGAGTGAATGCATCGATAGTTACCACTAGATTATGAATGATCTCAAGGACTTGGATGGCCTTGTGGATTGTTTTCATCATTCTTCTGACACATTCCTTGGCTACCATGTAGGATCTATCAATCCATGTATCCATGAGTTGGGCCTAGTTCTTCATCTTTTCTACCTGATTTATTGACTCAAGAGTGAGTGCCTGCAAGGGTGAGACTACTGGATCCTGTCGCCCTAATGGCTCATTAAGTTGATTAAAATAATTCCTTGAAGCATTAATCTCCCTTTCCAACCTTTTATTCTTTTCTATCTCTTCTTTTAGCTTATCACTGACTGCCCTCACTGAATCAGTCGCATCTTCCATGGCTTGCTTGGAGGTAGGTGGACCAAGATCAAAAGTCTCCAAATCATATTCTTCCGCCATGATCTCATCATCATATTTGTCCATCGCTGGTGTAGCTATCTGTATCTTTCTGGAGCTTGTATCATCTCTGATCACCTTAGATATCTTTGTAGCTTTCTTCTTTTCAATCCCCTCTTGAGACTTGCTTAGAAGACTTTCCAAATCAAATACTTGCTCCTCTTCTTCAACTACAACTACCCTTGTAAGCCTCTCTCTAAGCCAATCTGGAATGGAAGATTTTCCTTCTTTTACTTGCATTTCCTCAGGCAATGGCCGTTTGGCTCTAAAAGGAGATGTCGCTTCATCATCATTTCTTTCTTCTTGCTGACCATTATCACAAACTTGGAGAGGAAGAGACTGACTTGATGATTGTTGAGGTGTCCTTCCTTTGTCTTGTTTATCATTCTGTATTGTGGACTCCATGGACTCATCTATCTCATACACCTTCTCTCTTTGATCCTCTCCTTGACTTATCTCTTTTTCATGTCTGGAGGAAGCACTAGGAGGATGATCAGGATTTACTCTTTGTTTCTTCTTGGATGACTCTCTTTTCAGGTCCCTCCTTTCTCTTCGACCCCTTAGAATGAGAAGTGTTCTCACTTGCACTCACCTCTCCTTCTTCCGTTCTTGTTTCCAAGCTGAATGTCATAGCTATGTTTTGTTCTTTCAACTTTTGATGTTGGACATCCACCCATTTGCGAGTACAACTCAAAACTGGATCCATCAATGCTCTCAAGTCCGCGACCTCTTGTTCATCCCAATTGATCTTCACTTCTTTGTCTTCTTTCTCGTAGGAAGATTGAAGATATCTACCACTGTCCTGTGCTTGATCTGCTACTCTATAGATCTTACATTTCCTGATGAGATTGAGGGATAATCAAGAGCGCATCTTTCTCTTTACCTCTACATCATCCTGAACATTCATCCAAAAGTCTTCTACTTGAAATACATGCTTGTACTTCTTCCCTGCAGTTTCTTCCACATGACCATGAGGATCAAAATTATCTCGCGAAGCAAAAGATTTGAATGAATAGAGAGAGTTCCTTTTCTGCATCTTCAGCTGCTTGAAAGTTAGAACAAAGTTCAGTTGAATTTCCAAGTGAAATAGGTATAGGGATACCATTCCCATGCTTGTGTATTGATGCCTTAGCACACGCTGCCAACTGTCTAGTCACTTCAAGTAGTACTACCCTATCCGTAGGATACCTTGGCAACATATAAGGAGGTGAGGGACATCCACAAATTCTGATGTAGCTGAATTTAGGAAATTGAATGAACCATGCACCATGTTTCTTCACAAGCTCTTGTGCTTTTGGAGATATTTGTTGATGAATTCCTCCTTGTAGTGTCCTGGTGATATGCATTGTGAAAGTATCGTTGACTAGCTTGTAGTACTTCTTAGGTGGATGATATACTTGGGCAGAGGAATTACATACTCTTATCTCTCCGGGCCCTCTCCCAACAATGCCTCTGTGTGGTAGTCCCGCATACTCATAACATCTAGCTAAAGAATATATAATATATGAGCTCATGTGGAATGACTTAGTAGGGACTAACCTCCTCAACTGCACATCTAGGTGATTACTGATAATTCTGGCCCAGTTGAACATCCCTTTCCCTTGTACGATCACTTGTATAAAGAAAAACATCCACTTGTCGAAAAAGAAGGCTTGAGAGGCACCTACAACTCGATTAAGCATGGTTATCAAGTCTCTGAATTCTGTGAGGTGTATTGGGTATTTTATTTAGGCGAGGCCTACTCTTGAGCAACCAATTCTTATTGACGAAATTCAGACAAGTATCAGGATCATCTTCGTAGATAGACTTGGCTCCTTCTAGGCTGTTGTAGATCATATCCCTCTGCTTTGGAAGATGAAAAACTTCACTTATAGCTCCCTCTGAGAGATAGGCGAGGACAGTCCCATCCTTGGCCACAATTGTCCTTGAATGCGAATCATAGTGCTTGGCACATTCGATCATTAGCTCATGACACCTGACTGCGGGAGGGAAACCTGTCGCCTTGATGATTCCACTCTCAATTATCTTCTTGGCTATGGATGAAGACTTGCCGATGTAAGGTGCTTCTCGAAACTTCTTCACATTGAAGTTTCCTAAGTTGGTGTCTTCGACATTGCTCCACTTGGACGCGATCCTTGTCTCCAAGTCGTCACTCCTTTGATCTTACTTAATGAGGGCTTGCCGAGTAGAGGATCCACTTGCCTTGGGGTTTTCCATTTATCACCTATATAGATATTATTAAATTATAGTCTCAGTCGTAACACAGAAAACTAAATGTGTTTGTCTCAGCGCACAGAATACTAATTCTGTTATTTACGATTTAATTAACATTGGAATTTAGTTAGTGTTAACTAACAAATTCGCTTTGCAAACGTTTAAGTTTGGTTAAAGTAATGAACGCCGGTGTAGAGGATTGTGGCTCCACACAGGGGTCACGACCCTATGTGGAACCACGTGGTTCCACATAGGATCGCGACCCCCTGTGGGGGCACGATTCCATGAAGACAATCGCATATATACGCCATCCTCCCTATTGAACTAAGAGTGTTCGATGTGGATAACAAAAACCAGAAAGATATCGGTGACATATATATACATTTGCCTTCGTACCTACAGAGGCAAATCGATAAGAGACATAATCGATTTTCATTTCTTCGATTTGACTCTAACATACCAGATATTGAAGCTACAACAAATCTGATTGCACAGAAACAATAATAGTCTATTTTACATTTACATGGTATCAGAGCCTAACTACTTAAGATCCGAATAGACTAAAAGTGAAGTTTACATTGCAAATCGAAGATTTCTAAAATGGCGAACACAATCAGATTCGAGGACAGACTCGAAGGAGCAGCAAATTTTGTGGCTTGGAAAGTCAGAATTACGATAGTATTAAAAGAGAACAAAGTAATCAAATTCATAAAGAAGACAAGCCCGAACCTGCAGACGAACTTGAGAAAACTGTGTGGAATGAAGGAAATGATAAAGCTGTAAAAATCGTGATAGATGCAGTAAGGGATCACATAATACCACTTATATTAAAATATGGCAACGCTTATGAAATGTTCAAAACCCTTGAAAGGACGTATGAGATAAACAATCCGAGCAAAACCCTAGCTCTAAAAAGACAGTTGAACCACATAAGTATAAATAAAGGTGAAACAATAAACTCATACTTCATGAGGATAGGTTCACTCAGAGATCAACTGCAAAAACTTGATTATCATGTCGAGAAGCAAGAACTATCAATGATTACTCTAGATAGATTACCTGAATCCTGGGAATCATTCAAACAAGGCATAAATGCAAGGGATAAATTTACAGAATTTGATCGACTAAGGGATGACTGCCTCCTTGAAGAGTTAAGGCAAATGAAAGGGGGAAATCACAAAACTAAGGATGAGGACCTCCACATTCTGAATACCGACTCCCGTAAGAAAGGCAAGGAGAGAAACTTCAAGAAGAGAAAATCCCATCATGGGAAAAGCTTGCATAAGAAAGACATGTCAAAAATCCAATGTCATAGATGTGATCAGTACGGACACATGTCATTTAATTGTCCTGACAAAGTAAAACAGAAGGCATCATTCGCCAAAGTAGAGAGGAACACAGAACTTGAATCTGAGAAATTTGTATTATATTCAGCACTATCAAGTCAAGCTTCACCCAAGTCTAACACTTGGGTGATAGACAGTGGATCGTCAAGACATGTCATTGGATTGAGAGAATTACTAGACTCAATGGAAGAGGGATCAAATGAAGAGGTAATAATAGGGGATGACTCTGCACATCCTGTAAAAGGTGTCGGGACATGTACAATCAGACTGAAGTCTGGAATCTCAATCCAACTCACCGGGGTACTATTTGTACCAGGCATCAAAAGGAACTTAGTCTCTATCTCTGCACTTGAGGATGACGGATATAGAGTCTCATTCATAGAAGGAAAGGTAATGGCATGGCCAAAAACATTCACCTTCAAAAGAGCACAAGTGATTGGTTACAGACAAGGACACCTATATGAATTGTATAATGAGCCAAATCAAACCTTACTTCATGACGTCATAGACCGAGCGGAAATTTGGCATAGAAGACTAGGGCACTTACATTTTCATGCTCTACCCTCTATGGAGAAATTAGTCACAGGACTACCTAAACTAAAGCCAATTCATTCAGATGTTTGTAAAGGATGTGCACTAGGGAAAAACACTAAAAGCTCTTTTCCTTGCAGTTCTAGAAAAACTAAAGAAATACTAGAACTAGTTCACTCTGACTTATGTGGGCCTATGTCTGAACCATCACTAGGAAACACATTATACTATGTAATCTTTGTAGACAATTTTTCTAGGAAAACTTGGATTTATTTCCTTAAAAGTAAAGAGTCTGAAGATATTCTTAGGAAATTTAAAGAGTTCAAATCTATTACAGAAAATCACTCTGGTAGGAAAATCAAAACTCTTAGGACTGACAATGGTAGGGAATACACATCAGAAGTATTTAAAGAGTTTTGCAAAGATGCTAGGATTAAGAGGGAGTTCACTGTACCCTACAATCCTCAACAAAACGGGGTTGCTGAAAGAAAAAATAGAACAATAGTAGAAGCGGCAAGGGCTATGTTGTTAGATCAAAACCTAGAAACTGCACTTTAGGGAGAAGCCACTAATACCGCTGTATACATTCAAAACAATCAAAACAAATGTCCTCACTCTCATATTGGTGACAAAACTCCTGAAGAAGTCTTTACTGGAATTAAACCTGATATTAGCCATCTCAAAATATTTGGATGTCTTGTTTATATTCATGTACCTAAGGAGAAAAGAACTAAATTAGAACCTACTAGACAGAAAGGGATTTTTGTAGGATATAGTGAAACATCTAAAGCCTACCGAATATTCATCCCTGGTCAACGACAAATAGAATTAAGCAGAGATGTCATATTTGAGGAAGATATAGCTATTAACAAAACAAGGAGTTTCATCACACCTGAAATCCCAACTAATTCCATTAACTTGGAAGAAAATTCTCTTTTTGAAACTCAGGGGGAGCATCCTGAGGATAACACCTGGGAACTTGAGAACACTACAACAGAGAATCCCAGGAAGAGACCACTATGGGCCACTAAAACAGTACAGGAAGCAGAATCCTTTGCAGCACCTAGAGGAACAGTTAGAGAAAGCAAAAGACCTTCAAAGTTTTCTAGCTATGTTACTCTAATGACAGACCTCATAAATGCTGAACCTTCAAGCGCCGGAGAGGCTCTTAAACAACAAGTATGGAAGGATGCCATGATAGAGGAATATCAATCTATCTTAAAGAATGATATGTGGAAAATTGTGCCTAGACCTAAAGGAAAATCAGTTGTATCTTCTAAATGGCTCTTTAAAATTAAGTATGCTGCTGATGGCAGTATAGAAAAACATAAGGCAAGATTTGTTGCTCGAGGCTTCTCACAGAAGGAAGGAATTGACTATGAAGGAACATTTGCACTTGTTGCATGATACACTTCTGTCAGAACAATCCTGACTATTGCAGCATCTAAAGGATGGAAAGTTCATCAAATGGATGTAAAAACTGCATTTTTGAATGGAACAATTGAAGAAGAAGTATATCTAGAGCAACCTAAGGGATTTGAGGTAAATAATGCTAAAACACATGTATGCAAGTTAGAGAAAGCACTGTATGGATTAAAACAAGCTCCCAGAGCATGGTACCAAAGAATTGATAGTTACTTATTAGAGATAGGTTTCTCTAAGAACATTGCTGATCCAAATCTGTATTTCAAAATAATCAAAGGTGAAATGTTGATACTCATATTATATGTAGATGACTTATTAATTACAGGCGAAGATCATCTCATTGCAAAATGCAAACAGGGACTAGCTTCAGAGTTTGAGATGAAGGATTTAGGTCTACTCCATTATTTCCTTGGATTAGAAGTATAGCAAAAACCAGATGGTATTTATCTAAATCAAGGTAAATACACCATTGACATTCTGAAGAGATTTGGAATGATGAATTGTAAGCTAATGTCATCTCCTATGGAAACAAACCTACATAAACTAAAAGAAGCTATAGCAGATTCCAAATTTGCAGATCCAACATTATACAGACAAATTATTGGATCATTAATGTACCTAGTCAATACCAGACCTGATATATGTTATGCAGTAAATGCACTCAACCAACACATGGTTGAACCCAAAGAAATACATTTGGTTGCAGTAAAGCATATATTGAGATATCTACAAGGTACCTTGGACTATGGACTGCATTATGAACACACTGCATTGAACCTACATGGATACTCTGATTCAGACTGGGCTGGAAGCGTGATAGACAGGAAGAGCACTTCAGGATGCTGTTTTAGCTTAGGATCAGCTATGGTATCTTGGATCTGCAGAAAACAATCATTCGTAGCTCAGAGCTCCACAGAAGCTGAATATATAGCTGCATCCATGGCAGCTAAGGAAGCTGTATGGTTGAGGAAATTGATAGTAGGATTGTTTGGTGAAAGTCTGAATCCTACTATCATTCATTGTGACAATCAGAGCTGCATTAAACTTTCAGTGAATCCATTTTTTCATGATAGATCCTAGCACATTGAGATCCCATATCACTATGTAAGAGACATGACAAAGAGAAAGGTAATAAGACTGGAATATGTCAATACAGGAGATCAGACAGGTGACATTCTCACCAAACCCCTAGCAAGAGTGAAAATTGATCACTTCAGGAGGTATCTTGGTATGGTTAAAATGTAATTGATGTCTAAAATTATGTAAACTTCTCGGTCATATATTTTAGTATATGAAGTATGTAACCTTTCCCTGTGTTCATTCCTAAAGGATGACGATTCTTTAGTTAATGAACACTTGTATTTTAACATTGTAAGGTGACGATCTTATAAATGTTTGGAAGATCATATAAACTGAAAATCAGACAATTTGAATATCAGTAATATGATAAGTTATAGTAGACATTATGTAAGTGGATTAATGTCAGTGCACATACTATAACAGGGATATCAAAGTGAGTATATCCTTAGTATCATAGGCTGATACTTAAACTTGGATATCAAAGTGAGTATATCCTTAGTATCACACATTGATACTTCACACCTAGGTGATGTGATTCTCATGAGATTAGTGATGAGCTAAATTAAAGTTTTAGGCCTATACTCCTAAGACTAAGAGAGAGTGTTAAATTATAGTCTCAGTCGTAACATAGAAAACTAAACTTGTTTGTATCAGCACACAGAATACTAATTCTGTTATTTACGATTTAATTAACATTGGAATTTAGTTAGTGTTAACTAACAAATTCGCTTAGCAAACGTTTAAGTTTGGTTAAAGTAATGAATGCCGGTGTAGAGGATCGTGGCTCCACACAGGGGTCACGACCCTATGTGGAACCACGTGGTTCCACATAGGATCGCGACCCCCTGTGGGGGTACGATTCCATGAAGACAATCGCATATATACGCCATCCTCCATATTGAACTAAGAGTGTTCGATGTGGATAACAAAAACCAGAAAGATATTGGTTACATATATATACATTTGCCTTCGTACCTACAAAGGCAAATCGATAAGAGACATAATCGATTTTCATTTCTTCGATCTGACTCTAACATACCAGATATTGAAGCTACAGCAAATCTGATTGCACAGAAACAATAACAGTCTATTTTACATTTATAGATACCTTAAGTTAGAGTTTTAAAGGGATAGGTCACAAGTATGATCAATTCAAGACCTTAAAATAGCAACTATGCCTATACTATGAACTTCAATTTGAAAATCAAAAGAATAAGCTTTAAAATTACGAATTTTCAAATCGACATCACATATGAATCAAGCTATATCATGAAGACTTAACTTCTCAAAAATAATTGATATTGAACTGAATCAGATCTTCATTAAAACTCCCTCAAATAAATCAGATTGCACATACCTTAATCTTGATTTCAAAGATATTGACCTGAAAAAGATGGGTAAATGGTAAGTTGCTGTTGAATTCACCTCTCTTCCAAGTGATGCTTTCACAAGATAGCTTCCTTAAACAATTCAGACCTGCACCTTAAATATATCAGAGTCTCTTTAGAAGGATCGGTATTCTCTAAACTTACCCTCTCAAATCTGAAGCTTACCTCTCCACTCACCAATTTAGCTACTAAATCTGTCTTTAAGAAGATGGCTTGGCGAATAAAAAAAATATGAAGACTGCTGATAGGTCTGGAATTTGCTTCTTTACTGTTGGAAGATTCCTCTCATTAATCTGCTTTATTACACCAGGTATAGGCTAAGAAAAGATCGCTATCATGCCTTTGGAGTTCGCTTTCATCAATATATAAAATTCGGCCTTTGCACTTGTCAACTTTGGAATTCTCCTTCCAACTGCTGAGTATCGCCCTCTCAATCTGCTCTTAAATTTGCCTTAAAGAAAATTTGTTTGAATGAATGATAAATGGTCAATGATCAATCCTCCCTTATAGGTGCCTTCATGGGGAGATTTGCTTTCTAGATGAAAGCCAACTTGAATAAAACCCATCGCATTTCCTTTAACTTGGCCGACTTTCTAATCAAAATTTCAAACTTGCTTTGGCGCCAAAAGGTGAAATTGGTTTATCAATGCATCAATGTTCCTTAGCCAATTTATTTGCTCCTAGGCCGACTCGCATCTAGCCTCTTATCCATTTAGTCTTTACCATATGCTTTTGCCCTTTTTCCTTACGATGTATATGTGTTTAACAACAACATAGCTTGTGTACCTTAGAGAGGGACATGAGTGAAATTCTCTTCTTCAATGCATTTCGCTCTGGACCCTTTGGAAGGGTCCTGAGCAAATTTAGTCTTTTGCCCGATTCTTCTTCTATTTCTCATGATTTCGTCCTAGACTTGACCTTTGAAATCTTTTCCTATCAAGATCATGTTATTTTGCCCTCAAAATCTACTCCAAGTGGGATCCATTCAATGTCTTAGGTGGACTATTATGTCCTTCCAAGAAGTTCGCTCCTTTACCTTTGGAAGGGTCATGAGCGAAATTCTTCCTTTTGATGCCATTTATCTTCCATTGGTCATTACTTTGCCTTGAACTTAACTTATCCAACCCTCTTCTTATCATGATTATGTCAACTCGCCTCTATCTTAGCTTAAAACAAGATCCTTTTAGTTCATTAGGTGAAATAGGGAGTCCTAAGGATTTCACTCCTGTACCTTTGGAAAGGTCAGGAGCGAAATTCTTCCTCTAGACTTTATTCATACTCAACTTGCCTAGGACTTGTCTTTTCCACCCTCCTATCACCATCAAGTCAACTCGCCCTCAATTTAGCTTTGGATAGGATTCGTTCAATGTCTTAGGTGGGAAATTAGGATCTTTCAAAGATTTCGCTCCTTTACCTCAGAGAGGGTCAAGATTGAATTTGAGGGATTGGGCCTAGACGTCAATCAATCATACAATCTTCATCCTTACCCACGTTGCCTTAGTCTAAGCTCATGCTAACAAGTCACCTTTAGGTTTCCTTGCTCAAGTTCCGGGTCAAGGAGCAAATCTTAACAAATTCACTTAGGTACCTTTGGAAGGTACATGACCTCGAGGAATTCGCTCTGGACCCTTTGGAAGGGTCAGGAGTGAAATTTGCTTCTTGGCTCAAATTTCTCTCATTTTGGTTTTCAAGTTTGCTTCAGTTCATTTATAAGGCATGGATAGATCATTCTTCCTTCAATTGAGGCCTGGAAGCAAGGGTTAAAGTCCAAGTTAGGACCAAGAGAGGTTCTTAGGAGAATTTGCTCTGGACCTGTTGTGACCTTTTTCACACATCGCCCCATTGCAAATGGGGGCCCTCTCTTTTCTTGCTTTCTAGGATTTTGTTAGTATCCTGTGACCTTTTGCTGCAGTTTCACCAAGCCTTGTCCAGTTCAGAGCATTCCAGGCCCTGACAATCGAAAGTTAGTTTTTGCAAGTTATGTGATTCCAAAGTGTGAACACCACCAGAGTGCTTAGAGAGGCCAAAGGACGAAGATCGCAATTGATTTGGACGAATTTGGACAACTTTCTATTTTTAGAAAGTTTGCTTTTTTTGCCTTTTCCTATTTTTTAGGAAGTTTCGTTTTTGGCCTTTTTAGCCCAATCTCGGTATGGCTATTTTTAGAAAGTTTTCCCTATTTTTTAGGGATGTTTGCTTTTTGCTTTTTTCGGGATGCAAACCTAGGGTTTACACTTGCACCATCGACCAGCTCCGACCAGATCTCGAAAATTCCAAGTTTTGACCTAAAAAAGCTAAATCCCTAGATTTTAGGCTGTTTGCTTTTTCGGGATGCAAACCTAGGGTTTACACTTGTCCTATTGACCTGCCTCGACCGGAACTCGAAAATTCCAAGTTTTGACCTAAAAAAGCTAAATCCCTAGATTTTAGGCTTTTGCTTTTTCCGGGATGCAAACCTAGGGTTTACACTTGCACCATCGACCAGCTCCGACCAGATCTCGAAAATTCCAAGTTTTGACCTAAAAAAGCTAAATCCCTAGATTTTAGGCTTTTTGCTTTTTCGGGATGCAAACCTAGGGTTTACACTTGTACTACTGACCAGCTTCGACCGGAACCCGAAAATTCCAAGTTTTGATCTAAAAAGCTGAATCCCTAGATTTTAGGCTTTTTGCTTTTTCAGATGATCCACCTAAGAACGGATTTCAAATTTCAAGTTAATTCGGTTAAATTAGATTAAACTGTGAAATTTTTAAATTTCTTTGAAAATTCTTCTAAGTCTGGCTAACAAGGGTTTTGAAATGTTTCTGCAGGTTCAAACCCCATCACGAAGGTGAAGAGGCCATGAAGGAGCCTTGCATGAAGTCCGCCATGCCTTAGAAGGCTGTGTGGGTGCTCTCATCAAAGTCTGCCATGCCTTAGGGAGGCCACATGGGTGCCCACTCTAAAGTCCGCCCCACCTAAAGAGACCATGGAGGAGCAAGGGTTGAAGTCTGCCCAAGGCTTAGGAGACCAAGGAAGAGCAAGGCTTGAAGTCCGCCCAAGATCAAAGGAGGTCACATGGGTGCAAGGCTTGAAGTCCGCCCAAGGCATAAGAGGGGCCATGAGGAAGCAACCTCCAAAGTCCGCCCAGGCATAAGAGGGGCCATGAGGGAGCAACCTCCAAAGTCCGCCCAAGCAAGAAGAGGGGCCATGAAGGAGGTAACTCCAAAGTCCGCCCAAGCAAGAAGAGGGGCCATGAAGGAGGTAACTCCAAAGTCCGCCCAAGGCATAAGAGGGGCCATGAGGGAGCAACCTCCAAAGTCCGCCCAAGCAAGAAGAGGGGCCATGAAGGAGGTAACTCCAAAGTCCGCCCAAGCAAGAAGAGGGGCCATGAGGGAGCAACCTCCAAAGTCCGCCCAACCATGAAGAGGCCAAGGCTTGAAGTCCGCCCAAGGAGGAAGGAGACCATGAAGGTGTCAAGGCCCAAGCCCGCCAAAGATAAAGGAGCCATCAAGGAGGTCATGTGGGTGCTAGGCCCAAAGTCCGCCCCACCTAGAGAGACCATGGAGGAGTCAACACCAAAGTCCGCCAAGGTAAAGGAGACCTTGAAGGTGCTAAGGCTAAAGTCTGCCAAGGTGAAGAGATCATGTGGGAGCAAGGGTCAAAGTCCGCCCTAATGCCTTAGCCAAAATTTTTGCCATAATGGAGGCCAAGGAAGAGTTCTAGCCAGAGTCCGCCATACCCTGGAGATGTGTTTAAAGTCCGCCAAAGTTTGAAAAAAATGGAGATAAAATTCGAAAAAATCAACCTACACATGGAAGGTCAAACAAAGTCAACATGATGTCACAAAATCCACAGAGATTTCAAAATTAAATCCAAAATGAAGAAATATCTAAATAAAAAAAAAAAATTCTCAAAATAAATCCAAAATGGAAAGTTTTTTGAGAGAATATTAAAAGGTTTTTGAGATATTAATTCAAAATGGAAAGTTTTTTTTGAAAGGGAATATTGGAGGATTAATGAATATCTTCAAACTTAAATCAAAATGGAAAGTTTTTTTAGAATTAGAAGTATGAGTTGGATGATTTTAGGGGTTTTGCTTAAACCTTGTCTACAAATACTTCATTATCAAATTCATTATTACACCAAGAAGTTCAAAATTACTAAGGAGAGCTTAGTAAAGTATGTCGGTTTGAAGATCATTTGGAGGAAATTCTAGATATTGCTGGAAGTGGGATAATATTTTTGGCAGAAGGCTTACAGATTTCTGGAGAAAGGCATCTTTTCTGAATTTTCTCAATATCTTGGAGAAAAGTCTAGCCTTACTCCTATCCAAGTCAGAGGTGAAATTAAAATTGTGAATTTTTTGAATATTTTCCAGAATTTAATAAATGATTTTTTCGAAAATTTTGGAGAAAGAAAATCGTTTTTTTTTGCTAAGTATGAATTTTTTTTTAAAGTTTTGACACTTGATGGTGATTTCAAACAACCTCAAGGCAGAGGGTCTGGAGGTGAAAATTCAATTTTTTTGGCTAAGTATGAAGTTTTTTTGAAAGTTTTAACACTTGATGGTGACTTCAACCAGCCTCAAGGTTGAGGGTCTGGAGGTGAAAATTCAATTTTTGTGGCTAAGTATGAGAGTGAAAAATGGAAAATTTTCCAACACTTAGCCATTTCGTGGCCTCGTAGTTTTTTTTTTGAAATTTTGTAGAAATTTTCTAACTTAAAGTTTTCATCATTCATCTGCAGGTCTTGAGTACCATGAAGTTCCAGGTAGATAAAGATGCTCCTCCAGAGTCGAGGATGACTTCCAAGTGGAAGAACATCAACAACACCAACCTCGGACACATCAATCTGAGGGAGTTTAAGAAGCGAATGTTTGGTCTGGATAACCTTGTGCCTACCACCATTGCGCGAAAAATGATGAAGAGTGGTATTGTGCACGCTGCCGGCTTCCTCCCCACCATGCAGTGCAATGAACTAGTAGTTGAATGTGCCAAACACTACAATCCCATCAGTAAGGATATTGTTGCACCTAATGGAAGAGTGTTGGCGAATGTCAGCGATGAGGCCATCAGAGAGGCCTTCAGGATCCTTGAGTACCACAACACAGTATATATGACCAAGGATGAAGTTGACAGTCTGTACCATGATCACCTGGAAGAATATGATGCCATAGTTAATCATTCCCGGCTAGACAAGTCGAGGAAGGGCGCCTCCAAACTCCAGAGAAAGAGCCTAGTGCGAGCATACTTCAAGGAGGACATTGGGGACATGATTGTCTTGCTCAATAGAATGATAGGAAATCCTCAGGGAGCTCCATTCGAACCCTGGATGTATTATTTCATTAATGAAATAATCAATGGAGTAAAAATGATAGATTGGGCCCGTATGATCAGCGACAACCTAGACAGCCAGCTAAGGAATCTGGAGGCGAATAGGACTTTCTTCACGAGTTCTTACTTGTTCTATTCTTTAGCCAGGACCTACAGATACAAAGGTCTCACTTGTAGAGGAGAAGTTGGGAACAAGGAGAACCAATTTCCGGTATATGATTGCTATCCCCAGCTCCATATGGAGGAGAAGTTCCATTTCAAAAGGGTGAATGATGCCTTCCTGATGCACATTACCCGGATCCTTCAAGGTGGCTTGCACCAGAGGCTCTCTCAAGAGTCTATGGACTTCATCAGTTGGTTCGGGTGTTGGTACATCCAATATCCAAATTTCACTTACCTCCGAATTCAGGGATTCTCTAGTCCTCCATACATGCTTCCAGCTTACCCTACCAACCGAGTGGTGTTGCTCGAGGTTGTGAGACAATTGGAGGAGTATATAGTGATTCAAAGGGATAAGCAGACGAAGGCAGGGACATCCTCACTTACAATTGGTAATAGGCTGGAAACATGTCCATCATCACAGGCTGTAGCTACCGCTGAGAAAGAACTGGCCTGGTATCCCTTCTACCAATACAAGGCAAGAAAGGATTTCGATCCATTCCATAGGATAAAGAAGATCGAAGGGACAACGTTTGAGCACAGACTGGATCTGGAAGACCACTGGGCTAATGCAACCGATAGTTTCGAGATCCGGAAGAGGTTCTGGTCAAGAATTCCTTTAAGTATGGTTAGAGCAACGGAAGTATTCAAAGCTGCCGATTAGGTAGAAGAAAGCCTAGAACTTCAGCAGCCGGGTTTTGAGAAGATGAAGAATGAACCTTTAGTCTTGATAGACTGGACAGAGGGAGAAAAATCAGATCTAGCAGACCTCATGAGGTCGGTGGTTGAGTACTCAAGGTGGTGGGCGTCTGAAAAGACAAAATAGTTGAAGGCCAAAGGTGTGGTTCTAACTTATGAATTAATGGGAGTAGATGATACTCTGTTCGTCCATCCTTGTACCTCCATCGGTGATGCTCGGAATCCAGAAAGTGTTGGATCTCGAAAGAGAAAGGAGTTGGGTGGAAGCTCCACAAAGTGCACAGGGAAAAGGGCTGTAGTTGAGAGAAGAGAATCCAGCGAAAGTCACTCCATCCTAAGTGTTGCTTCCATTGCGCCTGATCAGAGTATAATTGGGGAACAAGAGATGAACATCTATGTGAGTGATGATGAAGTAAGAGTGCTTTCCTAGCCAGTTGAGGAAGTGGTGGAGAAGGTCTTCCGAATTCCAGACAAGGGGCAGGATGAAGCCCCTACAATCTTCTTGGATGGCATACCAGCGAACCCAGGAGAAGCAGACGATGAGTTTGATCGGAACACTGTAGAACAATCAACCATTCCTGATTGACTGAGAGCAAGGATAAAGGCCAAGGTTCCCAAGGATGTCCACTCAACTGAGGAGGTTACCACAACATTCTTGGAGAAGGTGAATGAACCCACCATAGCTAAACCGCCCAAACCAGCCAGGAAGTTCTCCCTGATTCAGAGAGACAGTGCCGGATTCAGGACAGTCCAGATAGCAGTGCCCAAAGAAGGGAAGACTAGGGACAATGTCACCGCAGATGACTACAAGATTACCACCATAGAGATGGGTAAGCCTACACAGGACCAGGAGATCCACTATTTTGACGACTCCTGTAATGTTCTAAAGACAAGGCTGGCTCATGAGAAAGAAAAGAGGAAGAAAGTGGAAGAAGAGAACCATCAGTGGAGGAAGTATGTTCTCCATCTTACCAGCCCGCTCAACCATGAAGTCCCAGCTACTCCACCACAGCCTCTTCAGCAGGGATCAATGAAGGACTATGATGAGATGAAGGGATCATACACTCATGAAAAGGAGTGGATTTCAGACGCTGTGATACGTGCTGACACCCTGGTAGAAAACTTAGTATCAGCACATGAGGCAACTTCTTTGTTGATTGATCGTATCTAGGATCTGTCATCCAATTGGGAAGAAGTGGATGAAATTCAGAATGAAATACTCCCTCACTTGAAGGTTATTCGAGGCATGTCAAAGAAGAGCTTAGTGGATGCAGGCATCATACAGACAGGAGACAGGTATGACTTCGGCACGTGGTACTATGCTTTGGTCACTCGGATTGAGGTTCTAAAGAAATCCGAGACCAAGTGTTTTGAGATGGAGGCAAGGGTTAGAGAGATCCTGGGCAAGGTATTCCGTGTAGCGTCAGAGATTTGGCAGAAGGAATGCCTAAGGGAGAAGCATTTACAAGAAGAGAACCTGAGAGCCAGGATTCAGACAAGCTTCTTCCGAGATTCAGGGATGATTAACAAAGGTGATCTTTCGAAGATTGCAAACTTCCTCTCCATCGATGACAACTTCCTCACCCAAGCAGTGGAATGGGAAGGCATCCTTGCCACATGCGTCGATGATGTGGATCTCATCGACTTCCAGATTGGCGGTTTGCCAAGTGTCACCATGGAGGAGGTCAAGCTCGTGGTGTCCAGATACGTTGAATCTCTGAAAGAGGAAAGTGGCCACTCACCTCAGTAAAATTAGCAGCTGCGCCACTTGTCACTCTTTCATTTGCTTGAACTGATAGTATTTCGGGAAACCCTAATTAGGGTTTAGGACTTTCAATCTTGGCCCTTGATCACCGTTTGATCTTGGCCATTCATTTATTTTTGAGAAACTATATAAGGTTGCCTCCTCTCATTTGAAAAGGGTGAGGTTTTTGATGTATTGCTGCTTAAGGTCATTTCCAGATAATATATTGCATGTGCGCTCCTTTGTAATCTCTATTATTTGAATGATTTGCATGGTTTCAATTGCCTCAACACTTAGTTAAAATTAACTTAGATTTGCTTTCATTATTGTTAATTCGAATGAAGGATTTGATAAGTGTCAATTGATGGTGTATCTCCGCTCATACTTTTGGTGTATGGATGATTTCCATCTCACTGTGCAAAGTTAGTCTGAGCCCATCCCTTGTGCATCCCAACATCTTGATCATAAGCACAACCCATTGAAGATTGCACCGGCCTTGTGTAGTTGTCCCTAGTGTGGCGAAGCAAGGTTTGGTTTTTTGAGAGCACCCATTTGATACCGTCTGCAGAATTCATAGGATTAGATTAGCCTTCCTGAACTCTTTTCCTTTTCTTTTGAAAGTCTAAATCCCAGAAAATCCCCCCAAAAAAAAGAAAGAAGAGCCTAAATTGCTATATCCATCTAAGTCCAGCAGTTCAAGAATACTTGTCAAACGTAAGTCCCCCTTGAAAATTTCAGCATACACTACCCAAGAAGCTATTCCACTAAAGTCGCTTGTTCGCACATATAGACCTTGGAATCAGTAGTGATTTTTCAAGAGAGGATAGAATACCTTCGGGTATCCTATCCTAATGTTTGGTAGATGATAAAACAGACACCAACAGGACCCTTTGGAAGGGTCAGGGGCGAAATTCTTCTTTAAGCTCAAATTCCAAATTTCTTCACTGTCTGAGTGTATTCAATTCGCTTTCAAGGCACTTTTCAAGGCATCAACATTTTTCCAATCGCCATGGGGCAAGGCTTTCAACTCAAACTAGGTGCAAGAAAGGACTCTAAAGAATTCACTCCTGTACCTTTGGAAGGGTCAGGAGCGAATTTGACTTTTGAGCTCAAATTCTTATCTTTCCAAAGCTAAGTTTGTTCAAAGGTACCTCCAAGGGTGGATTCAAGCTAATTTCTTTCCAATTCATGCCTTTCTAGAATGAGATTTCATCCAAATTAGGAGTGCAAAGAGAGTTTAGGAGGAATTCTCTCCTGTACCTTTGGAAGGGTTAGGAGCGAATTTGACATTTAAGTCCAAATTCTTAACTCTCTCTCAAATTTTCAAATCTATCTTTCACAATTACTCTCCTCCAAAGAGATAGGCAAGTGTATTAGCACCAAACAAGGTCTTGAAGCGTAAGAATCCATCCCAAATGAGGGTAATGATCTCTTTCTTAAGAGATTTGCTCCTATACTTTTGGAAGGGTTAGGAGCGATTTTGACAGTCTTTCAATCAACTTGCCCTTGAAATCTTTCATCGTTCGTGCCTACACTTCGATTATTGCTTCGTCATATTAACTCAAACTCCACAGAAGACAATACTCTGGCCTAACAACTTACAACTTGACCCACACCCTTGACTCATTTGGACTCAAACTCTCAAGACTTCCTTTATAAAATAGACATTCTTCAACTCTCTAAGGCAAGGCCTTACTAAAATTCACATCAGGATTCTAGGCATAGAACTATGACTTCCCCATTCTTAGGGCAGACTCGGCTCTAAAAGGAACCCTAGGGAGAATTATGAGGCAAGCTCTTCAAAAGAAACCCCAATTTACCTAACCTAGGTCATCACTAACTCACTCAAAACACCTAACAAGCAGAGAAAAGCCAAGCAAAGAGAAAGCAAGACCCAAAAAGAGAGGGGTCCCCATTTTGATGGGGCGATGTGTGAGATGGTCACAACAGTATGAAATGCTGGTACGGCAGAATTATGAGGCAAGCTCTTCAAAAGAAACCCCAATTTACCTAACCTAGGTCATCACTAACTCACTCAAAACACCTAACAAGCAGAGAAAAGCCAAGCAAAGAGAAAGCAAGACCCAAAAAGAGAGGGGTCCCCATTTTGATGGGGCGATGTGTGAGATGGTCACAACAGTATGAAACGCTGGTATGGCAGAATTTTTTTGGGGAGTTGGGTATGTTTTCAGTACGTTCATACAAAAATAATATATATATATATATATAGGTATGTATGTATGTATGTATATGTATGTATAGGTATATGTATGTATGTAAACAATAGAATTAAGCTTAGAATGTCAGATACCAATATATATGCCTAACAAAACTGTTACAAATTTCAAATTTTGAAACATAACAATACTAATATAAATTTAGTTTTTAACATCAAAAAGATCAAACTAGAATCACTAAACATTTTTGGAAACATTTCGGCATCTAAAAACACGAACCCCGGACGTACCCACAGGAGATTATTTTTAGAATCCGATTCCGGTCTGTTTCATACTCAGGATCGCCCAAAAAACCCGACGATTCAGCAACTTAGCATAATAGGATGACCTTTCATTTTCCAAACTTGGGTGCCCAACTCATGACTTTTCATCTTTCCAAAGGGGATGCCTAAGAAGAAAATTCTCCCATTGTGCTTTGTAACAGCAACTGAAATGTGTTCACCTCTTTGAAATACAATTACAATTTGTCATAGAAAATAAATATTAAATGTTTTGACTCTCATGTCCTCTAGAAAAATGTTTCTTATTGCATGTTTCCTTATTGACAAGTTGAGATTATTGCCACATAGGATGGCCTGATACAACTTTTCTCAATAATAATATATCCACAATTTATGCATACTACATTCAAATCATTCATAGACTTATCTTGTAGAAGGGATAACATTATGATCCATCATTGATTTACAGTGTTTGTGTTTTGGATGCTGCGGAGTGAATGCTTGTGGCTTGAAATGGATGTGCCTTCCCCTAGATTAGAACTTATGTGGTGTTTATGATAAATATGCAAGTCTCTGTTTAGTATATAAAACTTAAGATGTATATCTGAACAATGTTGTTTGATAGTTGGATATTGCTAGAGTACTGTTTATATAAGTCCTAGTTTATTTTCCAAGTCGTTGATTTTGGTAAGGGGTGATTCTGGTGGCCCAAGTATCTTGCAAAGTAACTGATACTAATGTTCATCTGATGAATTCCCCTATCAATGAAGGAGGTGCCACCATGGGAAGAGGTAAGAATCACGTGGCTTTCGTAACTTCATTAGTAATTCTACTAATAGTTCAATTTCATTCTCAGATTTTGAAAGGTTGCTGAGCAGAGACCTTATTAGGAGCAGACATAAGATTATTTGACAGGGATAAAGGACCTATGAGGCGAGCCCTTTGCTTTTGGCCTATTTGGATATTGATGATGTCATTTTAGAAGAAAACTAGTGGAAGGCTTAAGGGTCTTGCATGAACCTGCACCTTTGCAAATTTTTTCTTAGGAGGGGGCTAAGGTGGCTAAGGTTTAATATTTACCTGGTTTAAAGTTGTAAGATGATGATTCTGGGTATTTCTTTAGTATATTAAAATGAGATATAGGTAATGATGTGCTACATACTTACAAGTATTTCTTTATAATGTTTACCATTTAAAATACCACTAGCTGATGATGGTTCCAGGTATTTCTTTTGCATGGTTAAAATACTCCTAGCTTAATGATGGTTAGAAACTAAAAACATTTCTTTACTATGTTTAAAATTGCTCTAGCTGATAAGGGCTTCTAGTATTGCTTATTAGGATGAAGACGACCCAGCTGAAAGAATACTTGGAATGGGTTAAGGGATACTTAGCTGGCTTTCTTTTTTATATCTTCCTTTGTTTAATCTTTTTTTTTTTAATATTTTTTGTATGAAAAACTTTTGTCTATATATTTGTTTTGGAAGCTTGTTATATTGTCTACTGTTGCTTCTTATTTGAAGTGAGCATCATACTTGATTGAATTATTTATCCAAATCTTCATTCTATGTAAATTTCTTGGTCCAATTTAACTTTCGTACTGAGCAGAGCTCAAGAAATCCCTTTATGCGGCCTTCTCTCAATTTGGAAGGATAGTCGATATTGTTGCTCTAAAGACTATGAAGCTGAGGGGTCAAGCATTCATTGTTTTTGATGAAGTTACAGCTGCCAGCAATGCACTTCGACAAATGCAGGGCTTCCCATTCTATGATAAACCAATGGTAGGTTAATGGTCACTGCAAAATTTTGTTTTTCATATACTCCTTTCTGCTAAACCCTTTTTGTTTCTGCTAATTTTTTATTCCTTAAAGACTTTAAAATATTGACTAGCATTGATTACCAAACATAAATTATTTGTGGTGCTTATACGCATTAATTGTTTTGAGCCTGCTTTTTCTACCATGTAGGATATGCTTGGCTTATTGTTGGAACTGGTTGCTGTATATCCATCACATAGAAAAATGCTTGAGATTAGTCTGTTATTTCTTCAATATAGGCAATGTCAGGCTTGAATGTCGAGTGTGAATTCTTATTACAAAGCTATTAGTAGTAGTGCTACCAGTAAATTCAAGTATCCCTAGGTAAACTGATACGCTTGAATGCCAAGTATGAATGCTTATTATAAAGCTGTTAGTAGTAGTGCTACCAGTAAATTTAAGTTATTGGTGCCACTAGTAAAATGATGCACGTAAAGCAATTAATAAATTTAAAGTGATTGTATTTGTTGCAGCTTTGCAGTATCTCTTTGCTGAAAGCCATTCAAATAATGCTATAACAGCTACTGTGTATTTTATCTTCTTTGTAGATATGTCTCTCTTGCACTTAGTGTGTGACATGCTTGGAAAAGTGTATTCAAATATCAAGCCAACGAGTGTTGTTTGTCCCTATAATTCTGACTCATTATTTTTTGTGTGGCAGAGGATACAGTATGGAAAGTCAAAATCAGATACTATAGCAAAGGCAGAAGGTACATTTGTACCGAGGGAAAAGAGGAAAAAACAGGAAGAAAAAGGTTTGGGGACTCTTTGTTTTTATATTTGTCTGTTACAAGTTCTAAAATGCTGATTAGAAAGCTTCTGTCAGATAACTTTGTGAATTGCAGATCTAAGTTAAAAAGAATTGGGGAGTGGGGGTCAGGAAGAGGCACGTAACATGAGGGTCCTATAGGCACAAGAAACAAAAAAAGTTATGGTATAATATCTAAAAGAAATCTAAATAAAGAAAAGGATGACATAAATTGCTAATTTTGGAATATTGAGAAAGTACGAATCCAATTTGTCTTACCATAGTCAAAGCCACAATTGATGAGTGTTGATGTGCGTTTTGTGACCACACACAGAATAAAGTCTCCCAACGGTCACCTTATCCTCTCTTGATCAAAATCAAATGTATGCTAAGATAGCAGGAAGATAATACTTTGACTCCAAGGTTCCAATTGTGTACTAGTGTCTTTATGTGGATATAGGCTCGTGTGGTGGATGTTTGCTGGTAATTCAAGGGGGCTTAGGTCAGGATCATTCTTTCACTTCTTTGCTGTGGCTGGAACTTCACCATCGAATATAGCAATTTTGTGATGCTTCTACTTTCAATGAACTGAATTAGAATGAACTAAAATTAAAGGCGAAAGGGTTTAGGAAGACTAAGCTAAATCTAGGAACTCAGTAGATAGCAATGTCTAGGATAGGATCAACCACACCTCACTTTGCCACTTTGAGACAACTACATGAAGCGGGTGCAATCTTTAAGGGTTGTGTTTGAAAGATTTCAAATCATCAATGAATACCATCAGAGAACAATATCCATTTAATAATTTGGATTAAATGCACATATAAAATAGCTCAGTCCAACCTTGCACTGTTAATAACAATCAGCTATCAACAAAAGGTATGAACAACAACTACACAAGAAATGGTATCAAAGTTGTTGAATAAGCTAATTGAGGCCATCATATTAATCATTGGATCAAAGTTTATTTTGGCTTGGCTGTCTAGGTTGTCGTCTACATTCATTCTCTCTTTTGCCATATTGTTATGCTCTGCAATGGGTTTTGTAGGAGATGATTTAGTTTCTGCACTCTCTACAAATCAGCCTTGTTTCCTAATCTCCCTCAAGTGATATCTAGTTGCTTTGTCACCTTACTGTAAAAAACTAAAATATGCAAATTTGAACTCTGAATACATAAGTTGGCAAGATCACCAGCTTTGATACCTTTTTAATGTCTCAAGCCAAAACAATAATGCAAATCTGATTCATAACCTTCCACTAACATTTATTATTTGAATAACGACACTATTGGCCCTAGCATTCACTCAAATCTTAGACACCTCAATTTAAAATTACTGTTTATGTATCAACAATATCATTATATTTCGAACAATAAATGACAAATAACTTTTGATCTTCTTTTTTTTTTGGTCAGTAATAATTTGTATTTTATTGCATTATAATATATAGAAATTACAACAAAAATTCGGGCTTCCAGACTGCAAAATAGCCCTACTATGGATATTATCCTTACATTCTTTAACACTTAAGCATCAAACCCTTAGACTCAAAAAACATCATTTACAACAGACCTTTTCCCATTCTGTTAGATTTTCTCGCTTCTTCACACAGGGTGAACTGCATTCCCTATCCTTATATAACCAAAAACCACCCAAACCCTATTACATCTTGCAGAAAGTTGATCCAACTATAAATCACCATACTACACTAAGCACTTTAAAAACCAACTGAAATGATCTTACGACACTTTATAAGACATATTTATATAATAAAACCTTCAACTTAGTCTAAACCGGAGCAGCCCCAACGTTATCTGTGAAGCTTGCCTCAGTCATTCTTCGTTTCCTCACCCCTGACCGCTTGCCTTTAGGAATCATCTCTGGCCATGCCCGTGTCAGTTCATTGCCTTCCTTCTCATGACTCAGAATTATCCCCTTGAGTTTTTCCCAGGTTCGCGCCCTTTCCAAAACATAGGCCTCCTTATCCACCTTCCCAATCCACCGAACAAAGGAAACTATGCCGAATTCATCAACATTCTTAGCCTCTTCAAGACCCTCTGAGTAGTCAAAACCAACCCCAAGCACCACCCACTCCAAAATGGAGTCCAAATCCTCGAGCATTGCATCTTCGAAAATGGATGTAACTGCCCATTTTACCGTTTCTGTGTTTTCACCAATTTCCAGACCCCAAGCTATAACCATTGAAATAATATCCAAATTCACCTTCCACCTTGAAAAATTCTCCATCACCGTGTTAACTGCCTCTGCTTCCTTGAATCTTAAAAGCTCCGTCATTCTATCTTTGCTCACAGCTCCTTTAAAACCCTTCTGCTGCTTTTTAGTGGTTACTGTGAAATTTGCCTCCATATTTTTAAATTTACGAGCACCTCCACTCTGCAAATTCGCCTCCTCCCTACCCTAATATGCTCATGAATATTATCTCTTTGTTCTTTGTCAATATTAACCTGGCTAACTTCATCTTTTTATAGGCCATTCGCAGTTCTTGATTATTGATTTGACATGCCACCCTGCTAATCATGTCGTCGCACTTCCATTATCCTTGGGGAGTCATTACATCTGCCACCTATCTTAACTTGCTCGTCAATCTTTGCATAAGATTTTAAATGTTTATATCCAAGAAAACCTTAATCATTAAAGATTGGGCATCCCATAAACGCTGCCACTTCCATCTGTAGTTGCCAATTCTGATCAGATCATCGTTTCAATTCCTGTGTGAGATTTCAAATCAACTTTCCTAGAGAGGGAGCCGCACAAATTTTTTTGCAAGATGACATCACCCTCCTGACATCACCCATCCCACGCCTGAAAACCACTCATTGCACTGTCACATCTTCCAGTGTTGAGATCCCTTGGAAATCTTCCAGTCTAACTTCACCTTCTAATTCAAAGGACAGAGCCCATTTGGAAAGTCTGTCAACAGTCTGATTACCTTCTCTTCAGATGTGGCTAATTTTGAAATTTTGAAATTTTTTTAACTCCTCTTTAATCAGAGCGATAAATCCTTGAAGATGCCATGCTTTGATCTCCCCATTCATTATAGCCTGAACTATAATTAGGGAGTCCCCTTTGAGATGGAGATTTCAAACACCTTGGATTCTAGCCAATCTAATTGCTAGTAGAGCACCTTGCACATCAGCCTCATTATTCATGCATCTCCTTAGTCTTTTGGCTCCACAATTAATTAAATCTCCATTATCATTCCACATAACAAAACCTGCTTCTACCACACTTCTGCTAGATTGGGTCGCCTCGTCAAAATTTACTTTAAACCAACCCTTTTCAAGAGGTTTCCACCGAGCTTCCAAAGCTTTCTTATTCTGCCCCCTATTATTTGCTTCTGAATATTTTGCCTGATTTTGATTCCCGGCCAGGCTTTCTGAATATTTTGCCTGATTTTGATTCCCGGCCAGGCTTTCTGAATATTCCTGTCCATTAAGGTGAAGGGGGAAGTCACCGAAAAGGATTGGGAAGTAGCTGAGCCTACAACGTCTTCAATAGCCCTATTAATTCTAAGCAGTAGTCTACTTACACCCTCAACCTTATCCTGAAAGATTTTGCGGTTTCGCTCTTTCCAGATCTCCCATATGACTAAAGAGGGGCTTATTCTCCATACACTTGAGAGGGTCGACTTACTTGGTTGCCTTGGCCACTAGAGTTTACATCCAATGAAGCTTAAATATGAACTCTTATGTTGTCACCCTTCAAAACCATTAGGGTTTTGTCCTGAATATGAGTGATCAAAATGGATTCTAGAAGGAATTTCATTTAGTGTAGATGATCATTTGGATGAAATAATGTCCTCTTTTATATAGTCCACAAACATAATAGGTTGGCCTCCAAACTTCAAATTTGAACAATGATCTTGGGTAGGAAAGACTCCAGTTTGGAAGTGGTGGCCCCAAAAAAAGACTATCGGGAATAATACAACACATGTTGGGAAGATAGGTGGGGAATGAAGATAGAAGAAGAGATATTGGGGTTTGGGGGTTAGCCATATCATAAGGTTCAAACTATTGGATGATGCGATGGGCATGATAAGAGGGAGAAGTTTAACAAATACAACAACAAAGTGGGCGATAGACAAAAGGCATGACAAGACAGAGAAGTCTGAAACCCTAATAGGACGAAGGGAACAATGGAGTTGGAAAAAAAGACATACGAAGGGAAGTCACATAATAGACAAAAATAGGGAAGACACAAGTATAGACCTAATAAGTATAGACTTTGATTGATTGAAAGAGGGACATGATAATTGGTCACTTGACTTTTGTTGAATTTTTGATTTATTTGCTATTGATGATGAGCTTGGAATTATGAAAGAGGCATTAGTATCAAAGGAGAGGAAATCTTTGAAGAAGGCCATGGATGAGAAGATGTTTGCCTTGTAGAAGAATTAGACATTGAAGCTGGTTCAATTGTCTAAAGGGAGGAAACTTGTTGGAAGCAATTGGGTTTTCAAGCAGTTTAGTTTTGATGGAATCTTAAAAAATACAAGGCACAATTGGTGGCAAATGGTTGTTTTGAGGTTGAGAGAATACATTTTGGTGAGATTCTCCCACTATTGCAAAGTTAATTTCCATTGGATTTTTATTGTTTGTTGTTGTTGCATATGACCTTGAGGTTGAACGTATGGATGTTAAGACAACATTTTTGCATGGGGATTCGGAAGAGGAACTCTAGATGGCATAACTAGATCACATTATGGTTAAAAGGAAAGGAAAATAAGTTTGCAGGTTGAAGAGGTCTTTCTATGGCTTGAAAAAGTCATGTAGGGTGTGCTGTTAGAAATTAAATACCTATGTTTTCAACTTGGGATTTGTTAGAGAAAACTTTGATTATTGTGTTTATATTAAGCAAGTTGATCATCAATTTATTGTTATCATGTTATATGTTTATGATATTAGTAACATTACGAAAATGAATAAAGTGCTCAAATCTTAGCTTTAATTATAAATTTACATGAAAGATTTAAGAGTTATTTGTTCATTCTAGGAATGGAGATCAAGAGAGATAAAGAGTTAATTGGAAACTTTAGTTTAGCCAAATGAATTATGTTAACTAGCATTTCAAGATGTAGGACTTTAAGCTAGTGAATGTTTCTATTCTAGTGAGAACAATGTTGTTAATGGAAGAGTTTCTCAAGACACAAGATTGAGAAAGAGAACATAAGGCATGTTTGATATGTTAATGTTGTTGGAAGCCTTATGTCTGCAATGATTTGTAGAAGATTAGATATTGTCCAAGCAATGGAAGTCTTGAGTAGGTTTATGTCTAACTTGGACAAGGAACATTGGTTTGTAGATAAGAGGGTCTTAGCTACCAATGAGGGCCTAATTTGGATATAGAGTTGAATCGATGAGGGTCTAATTTGGACATGGAGTTGAATAAACATGGCTTTGTTGACACAAACTGGGTTGGTGGAATAACAATAGGAGGTCCACTAGTGGTTATGTGTTTAATTTGTTTCTCTTTTGACCATAGAAGTTGAGTTCATGGTAGATACTCATGTTTTTAAGGAGGCTTTGTGGCTCAAATGTTGTCTTTAGATGCTGGATTTATATTAGATGTACTAAGGATTGATTGTAATAGTTTGAGTACTATTAGTTTGGCCAAGAATCCTACTTACATTGATGTTCAATATTATCACATGGTAGAGGACAAGAAGGTGTTGATAGAGAAGGTTGACACTTCAGTTAATGTCGATTTTTTTTGGTGAAGCTAGTGAGCGTTACAATTTTTTTGGTGTAGATTTGTTATGGGCATATTTTTGACCCTAGCTTCTCGATTAAGCAAAACAAAAAACAAGCGATTGAGTGAATGAAGAAATCCATCAAATAGAAAAAGGGAGTTGTCAACTAATTCCAAACCAAAAGTAAACACCTTGAAGGAATCAATGAGTACAACCAAAAGATAAACTCCATTTAAACAAAGGATTGGAATAATAGTGATCTTAGGAAGGAGATTGGAAATCGGGTTGTGGGTGCTACTTGAAGAGAGAAGCCTCCCTAACAAGCAATACACCTAAATTTAAGTCTTTAGGACAATTATTAACTTTTGAGGAAAAACGAAATAAACCAACCCCATTATTAGCCGATCCTTTAGCCATATAATTGCCTTAATGAAAGCAATGCTTAAATTCAATTAACTGAAAACCTTCTTGAATATTTTTTATTTTTTTCAATCATACTCTTTAAGTTCATAAGTGCTTGGACCTCATATAAATTGTTGACTAATTGAGTAGATAAAGAATGGAGGACAAAGATAAGAGGAGAAAGACTTAAATGGTAGGTGTTTCTTCTTAGCGACTTGCTTGGTAAAAGAGGAGAAAGACTTGAATTTTCATAATAACCCTTGGTTTATGGGCTCCATTGATTTCTACTTGAATCACTAGATGATTGATTTTGACCCAATAGAAGATACACCCTTAGAGTGCTAGTATGGGTAAGATTCCCCGTTGATGCATTTTTTATGCACTTCGAGCACAAAATAAAATACTAAGCATTCTATCCTCTTTTGAACAAGGAAACTAACTTACTCAAACAAAGAAATATCAAAAGGGAAAGGTTTAGGACAATGATGATAATGAATAATGCTTTGATAGACAAACTCCTTCAAACCAAACTCCTTCAAACTACACAAAACTGATGCGATTCCAAGGTAATGAAAGATTTTCTTACTGTGAACCATTCATTCAAATACTCAATGCTGACACAACTTGAACAAGTATTCACAATCAAACTTAGCCACAATTACAAGGTTCAAACTAGCTTTACACTGCAGCTTACAATCAGCAAACAACAAAAAGTATGAACCAAGGAATTCATCACATATCACCGCATTGCTCCATTATAATCAATAAACTTTTATTTAAAATTTTAATTTAAACTTGAGAAGTAGAAACTATGCAACATGTTTAAATAACACATGAAAATTCACCATATCTTCAATGAAAATAGTATGTTTATTACATCATGTTCTAATAACAATCTCTGTCTTCCCTTCTACTCTACTCCTATTGCTCTCATCTATTAACTTCTAACTCTATTAACCTCGTATCCCTTATAAATGAAAAGTCAAAGCCTTTTATAGACATCCCAATTACAATTCAAGGGCTAGGATTGATTACAAATCAATGGCTGAGATTACATGATGAAACCCTAATTAGGGTTAGTTACAACTAACTCCTCTTCGCCCAAGGAGATCATTACAACATTTTGGACACACGTCCTTTTAGGTGAAGGCCCAATGAGAAAATTGAGTTTTTACATACAATTCAATGCCTTCCACATGTATTGTTGTCTTCTTGGGATGAGTCAGGTTCAATGCACTTGGATGCCTTGACTTGTCATGAATTGATTGGTTGAGTATGAGTTGTCGCCACCTCAGCTACTTGCACGCCCTGCAGAATTGATATCCCATTGCAAGCAATATCTCTTGATACTCAACATTACCCAAGCCTTTGACGAATGTGATTGGTCATATTCCCAAATTATATGATCTTTATGACCAAATTTCATCGTCACATCTCCATACTTGGGAATCCCTCTTCTTGTGATGCCTCTATTCCCCGCATGTCCAGTCTCATGTTTGGAAATCCACCTTGTGTTTGCTACTGTTATGAAATCTTCTTTATGTTTGAGCTAGTCCTCATCTTCACTTTGGAACCTTTGTCTTGAAAATACTAGGTTTCCTTCTTGTTGTTGTAGAGTCATTCATCATGAACTTGGATTTGTATATTCCTCATGATGTAATGCAATCCCTTGGCTTATGCATCATGATGTCACCTTGCATTGTTGGAGTGTTCTTTTTAAAGTTTTGCCACCACACTCCTCCAATGACTTGAAATTGTTGATCTTCATGTGGTAATGTCTTGTGTGCATAGTATCGAGCATCCTTGATGTTGTCTTCATCTATCAGCCTCTTTGCTTGACTTGATCTCCTTTCAGGTTGTAAAGTTGAGTTCTAGGATTCTAGAGCAATAGTTTTGGAACCCAACAGGCTGCATTTCTTGGCAACACCTGTCACTAAAATTGGCATAAATGACCCATGAGTGATTTTGGTGTGTCTTTGCCATTGAGAATTTGGTAGAGAACAGAAAGGAGTGCTCTTCTACCACTTAAAAACTTACCAAACACATTCTAGGTGCCTATTTAGACCCTTTAAACCACTTCACTTTGAAATTACCCTTAAGAAGCACTTCGGGACTATCTCTACCATTTAAACTGGCAAAGAAATGCCATGAGGGCTCTTTTGTTATGTCCGCGACTCAAAAGTTGGCTCTAATTAATGAGGAGCTCTCTTTGACACTTTAAGCCACTTGAAAGGAGGTTATAACTTTCGGTGAGTGCTCCTAGATGATCCTAGGTGCCCTTCTAGAACCTCTTAGCCACTTTTCAATGCCCTAGTCCAAATTTTAAAATTTCTCTTGTTGAAGCTCCAATTTATGTCTTGTTTGGTGTGTTGGAAGGCTCTTTTTGCTAGCTATGAAATGAAACTAGTCCAAACTTATAAGCACAATACCCAAGCACATGGGAGACAAGTATTCCAAGATAACTTTTTAGAGGGGAAAGTCTTGCATCAGATTGGAAATCAAAATTAATGCATAAATTTTTGTATTGGTGCAACAAAATGGAGGTACTTAATTTGATAACAAGTGCATTTTCTATGAGGTACTAGTTGTGAGGGAAGCTAATAATTTTCAAGCCTAATGTGCAGGGAACCTTGTTAGCCCTTTTAAAACTTTTAATTTCTCTATTTTGAGATTGATGATCATTACAATAACCAATAAATTGGCTTACAAATACAAAAATCTTGTACCTTCACATTTTTTCATTTTAGTGGGTACCTTTGTTGAAAATGACATCAACATATCAGATTCACTAGGAATAGACTTGCCCACAAAACCTTTCCACACTTTAGATTCAAGTAGAATGTCTAAGACTTTAGATGCAAAACTAAAGGCCAATTTAACAAAGGAAACCCTCCATCCATTAAAAAATCATCAGAGAATTATAGAACATGTGCACTTTAATTAAACAAGTGCACTAAGAGATATTAGTTGAGGTGTCAAACTAAGCTCCAAGGTAACCTACAACTCATTGCAGTGACAATCATTTTGACTAATCAGTCAACTCGTAATCGAAGTAGTTGAGATTGACTTATATTGATGACTCATTCAAGTCTTAAGTAGCTACCTACCTTAACTAGATGATTAGGATATTTAAGATATATGCAATGTAAATTATTACAAATAAATTCCTAAATTATTATAAACTAGGGTGTAAAGAATAAACTGTAAGAGAGCTGAAGAATGAGGATGAATTGTGGACTATCTGCCCTAAGTGATAGCTTCATTTCTCTATTAGCATTGGCCAAAGCTGAATATAATTGGTTTTATCCAAGGGTTTGATAAAAAATTCAGCAACATAATCCTTGGTGCAACAATATTTAAGATTGATTACTTGAATATAGGTGTGTTTTATATGAAGTGCAAATGGATCTCTATATGTTTGGTGCATTGGGGTTCAACTGGATTGCAAGAGATGTAGATGAGACTCTGATTATCACATCAAAGAGAAGTTGAATTCTGTTGAGGAAGTATCCACAAGGCTTGTAGACATGCTCTGCAATTCTTTATCTCTGTTAAATATAGAGCAAGAGCTGATTGCTTCTTGCAATGCCGAGTGACAAGGTGGGAGCCAAGGAGATAGGCAGTCTGATGTGGACTTCCTATCATCAACATCACCTGCCCAATTGGAGTTAGTGTAGCCCATAATGTGTGTAGAATCCTCAAATGTATATTCAATGCCAAAGTGAATAATACCTCAGATATATTGAAGTACAGTTTTTGCTACTTTCTAATAGCCCTCATGACTATTTAGTGCAAAGGGAGAGAGAAGGTCAGCGACTCGGCAACAAAGGAAAGATCAGGACAACTATGATAGGGATATAGTGGACTTCCACCAGCTGCTTTTATAAAGTAGCATGAACTATTAATGTGGAAACGGCAGACAATGATTCTTTCAACTGAAAATGAATCTTAGCAGGTTTTGACTTAGGCATGTGAAAACAATGAAGCAGGTCCAAGGCATATTTTTGCTGTGAAATGCTGATCCTAGACGAGAAAATTGTGAAGTACACCCAGATCTTACATTTTGAATTTCTCCATCAAGCTGAAACTGACCACTATATCAAGGTGGTGGATCTAAGTCATCAAGATAAAGCACAAGATTTAAGAGTTCATCATCCACCTTATTATAAACATTGGATTTGATCTGGGGTCTTCATCGAGTTCATATAGAGATTGTCCAAGTCTGCAGACTAGGGAAGAGTCCTGAATATATATAGGCATTAGCTCAATGCAGATTTCTTCTTGAAGATTGTTGTGTGGGAGGACACTCTTCACATGCATTTGGTGCACTTTCCAACAATGTGATGTAGCAAAAGAAAGAACAAGGCAAATAGAGGTCATTTTAGCACAAGTTCAAATGTCTATGAGTTGTCAATACGCTCAACTTGGGAGAATCCCTTCGCATATAAGAAGGCCTTGTACTTGTCAACTGATCCATCTGCTACATACTTTGTTTGGTGTATCGACATCCCATTTGCATTGAACCATTCCTCTTCCTAAAGGAAGAGGAACTAATTTCCAAGTGCGATACCTATCAAGAAAGAATAGTCATCAGCCATAGCTTCAGCGAACTTACCATTCCAATTGCGTCTCTGAAATTCTGTGGATTCTGTGAAATTCCATATGCATCAATACTCACTCTAGTTGTTTGAGATAAAGTGCATTGAGCATTTGTTGGCTCACCTCAGAAACTAGTAAATTAAGAAATGCGATAGAATCTTCAAAAACGCCCATATCTTCACAATCCAAAAGGTCATCATCATGAGAGATAGAAGAAGCAGGTTGAGTAGGAGAAGTAAAGAAGATGTTAGCTTGCAGATAGTGTTTGTTTGTCAACTTGAACATCTTTTCTAAAGAAAACTTCTTGATAATGGTGAAGAATCCTCAAGTTTAACATCTTCACAATAGCCAACAAAGATCAAGGGTAGGATTTCTTTTTGCAATTTTATATTAGTAATAACTTCTGCTAAATGCTCAAAAGTTTGAAACATCAGGTTTGTCATGACTTGAAGCCTTGTGCAGAGTGTTACTTCCACTGCAAGGTGAGTAACGCAGTTCTAGATCTAATTCAGACAATTGATGGCTGGCCCAAAGGCAAGGGTCATGTTCTTGCAAGGGTCACGTTTGGCTCAAATCAGACAATTGGTCATTTCCTTTAGTCTGCAAATCTTCCTTTCCACTACTCATTCTATTGAAGAGTGTGTGGAACAGTGTGCTCCATTGAAATACCATGAAGGGTGTAGAAATCACTTATTTCTTTTTCTAATATTATCCCATATTATTTGTATGGAGTTGCTTGATCTAATATCCTAATTGCTTCTCGACAAATGCCCTGAATTTGTTAAGATGTTAAAAGACTTAACTCTTGCACATACAAAAGTATAGCAATGTGCGCCTTGAGAACTCATTAATGAAAGTTGCATGTGCTAGGATCGTGAAAAGGAAGGTGTTGGAGGGGGTAACATGTTACTGTGAACCAGATGAGGCAGAGCCTTGGCACTCCAAGCCTTTCCGTTTAAAATTTTCCCCATTTATTTTTGCCAAGAACGTAACCATTATAAACATCATCTTTTTAGTTAACCTTAGGAAGACCCTGTACCATATGTTGTATGCAGTGTTACAAGACTTGGACTCGGACTCGGACTCGGCAAAAACTCAGCAAATTGAAAAACCGAAGAAATTCAGAGATTTTCACAAGTATACATTGATCACATAAGTATAAACACAAATTGATCATCACACTCTGAGAATCTGTTGAGACCTTGCTAGACTTGGTCAGACTCGAGAGTGTGTTGACACTCTGCTAGCCTCGGCCAGACTCGAATAGTTTGAGTCTCGTGGCTCGTGGACTCTGCCATGCTGCCTCGCCTCAGGAATCGGGTGGAATCGGCGATTCTGGTAGATTCTTGTAACACTGGTTTTAATGATGGCTTGTAAGCACCAAGTATGTACAATTGAACCAAATCATCAACAAACCCAAAAAATCCACTATTTGATTGGTGCTTGAGTGACAAATCAGGTTGATGGAGAGAAGGTTGACAGAAATATTAGGTACATAGAGAACATCATTGAATTTACCTTCATTTTGACTGTCTTGGATCTCCTTCAATGTAGAGATCTGATTGAGGTGAAATTGGATAGGATCTTTTGGAGGTTTTCAATGATATTGACCATGTTGGTTCAACTAGAATTTTTCCAGCATACTTAAAAACTATCAAATCTGAGAGCACCTCCATCTTTAAGTAGAATCTTGGCAGCGCTTAACAAGGAAAGTTAATGATACAGTCCAAGATCGGGTACCTGCAAGGTTAGCTGAACTAGGCAGCTTATATCACCAGTATTAATGAAACAAAAAAACCCTTCTTCACCATGTTGTCCTCATTTTTGAATTTTCAAAAATGTGACAACCCCCCTACAAATTTTCCCCTACAAATCTGCCTAAAATATGAGCATTAACTTCACCTAGTGTGCCCTCCTTGGTGCCTAAGATGGATGAAGTCCACCCTTGGTTGAATGTAAGGTGCATGAGGTTAATGAACTCTGCCCTCACCTCCCCCCTAAAATTTTTTGCTTAAAATGTGTCATTTTTGTCTCTATGACACATTTTACGAGGTGCAAAACTCACATTTGTTAGTGTCAAATCATCAGGGATTGTCTTTGCCATCGTTGTCCAAGTTTTGGTGAGTTTTGGCCTTCATTTTCCTAGTTTTCTGTGCAATTTCGGGTTTCAAAGAAGTCTCTGCAAGTTGGAGATTTTACTCAAGGCATGCTTTTTGAGGCAAAATTCTTGCTTCTTTCTGAACTGGACTGATCTTCGGTTCATCCTTGATCCATGTTTCAAATTTCATCGCATTCTGAGTTCGTTTGTTTGGTCTTTCCTCCAAAATCGGGTTTTGATCTTTGAACTGCGAGTGGGAAATTTTCCTTCTTTTGCAAGTAAAAGAGAATTTTGCTTTTAATATAATAGGAACTTTTTCAAACAGTTACAAGTGAAATCTTATAAAGATGTGTAACTTGTAAGTTGTTGTTCCTTTCCATTCCTATTATTTGTCTTTTAAGTTACTCTGTAGGGACTTTTTGATCATATTACAAGTGAATTTAAAATTACAAGTTTATAAGAACTTGTAATTACCCTTTAAAGTTCTTACTCTTTCCTTTATTTTTCTTTGTTTTGTAAGTTTTAAAACTTGTAATTGGGTTTCTAAAACCCGATTACAAGTCTTTTGGTGAGTTTTATTTATTATTCTTAAAAGTAACTTGTAATGAGTCATGAAAAACCCGATTTGCTTCAAGTAAAGAATTACAAGTCATTTTAAACTTGTGAAGAGTCTTTCCAAACCTGAAATCAGTTTTGTAACTGATTTTTACTTGCTCTTGCTCATTCAAACCCCTATTAGAGAGATTTTTGGCATGTAGAACACTTGGCAAGGTCTGCAACTTTATTGAATCCCCATTTTTGCTCTACCTTTGCCATGTTTTTGCAGATTTGGTTTTGGTTTTCTCTTCTTTCCTTGACCACGTGAAGACTTGGTGCTTGTTTCATTGTCATTATTTGATCTTTCAAAGCGTGGGCAGATATGATGGCTTTCATGCCTATTGTTGTTGTTTCCTCTTTATTATGCCCTCAAGTTTCATTTTGGGTTTCAAAAGGGTGATTGCAAGTTCATAATTCATGGCTTTCGTCACTTGCAGTCGGGTCTCTGAGACCCGATTGCAAGTGATTTCAAGAGTTTTAAAACATTGTTTGCCTCCACAAATTCCCATGTTCTAAAGGTTTTCCCACATGATTGCAAGCTCATACCCAATCAAAGTGCTGAAGTTGCATGTTTGTTCTCCACAATTGCAAGTTAATGCTCTTGTTTTTCCACACATGTAATGCAGTTTCTAGAACCCGAAATTCACGTGTGAGCCCATTTTTGCATCAATTTATCCCTTACCTTGTCAATTTTGTTTGCACCCACGATCTATCAAACCAACAAATCAAGGCATGAGCATTGTTTTATAACAATATCATCTTGAATAAGGTGTTATGGGTTCTTCATCAATGAACAAAAGAGGAAGAGATATAACAACAATTCATGGATGCAAATTATAGAACGCTTTCAAGATAGAGATGGTTATAACATGAAAAGAGGAAGGCATCCCTTTCCCTCTTGAAGAAATGGTACTACCCCAAGCATGTGAGAGGTTGAAGTTCGCTGGTTAAAGACACAAAGACTATCAAGGGTGCAAGTTCTTGTTCCAGTTCAAGATGTCATTTACCTCGATCATAATGTGTCTTGTAGCAGCATGAAGATTCTCAAAACAGAGGATGATGTAGTTAGAGTTGTTGATTTTAGATCAGACTGAAAGCAACAAACAGAAAATGACACAATGAACACAAAGAACACAGCAGTACCCTGGGAAAACCTCACTCTCGGAGGTTAAAAAACCAGCAACAAATTTAGATCTTTATTAAATATCAATCAGCATACAACATTACACAATTACTTCAACTCTTGAAGTAGTATATAAGTCAAAGCATCATCATAATGAATCTGAACTAGGGCATAATCAGAATCCTGACAACTTATCTGCTATCACTCAGAATACAAATCAATGTATATCTGATTGGGCATTGATACTGAGAGATAGTTTGCTGATCAGAAGTACAGATCGCCACTTGGGCAGAGGAATCACAGCCTCAAGTAGAAGTTCACTGTCCTTAGGTTTGCATTTGCCTGGTGTAGACCATTCGCTTGTTCTGAAGATGTCTTGCAGCCCTTAGAGCAAGTTTGCTTACCTTGTAGGTAAATTCGTTAGCCCTAGATAATGTCTAGGATGAATTCGCTGCACAAGAGGGTTGATATGCTGGAGTAATTCACTGACCATAAGCAGAGGTAATTTTTTGAAGTATCTATTTGATGCTTGCAATGACTTGTATTTATGTGTGTCCAGTCCGCCCATGCACCTTAGGTCGGCCTTAATATGAATTTATTCTTGGCGCCAAAACATAGGGTCAGACCCATAACAATTCACAAGTTACATGGGATAGGGTCTGCCCTATTTCATTCACAAGTTAAAAGTTTTATTGCCCATTATGGGGCTATCATAAATTACAATTTACATCGCCCAATTAGGGTCAGACCTGAATAATAGTTATACATTGAACTTTGCAAGATATTGTGGCTAAGGCCGTGTTGACGTGTATTTTGTACACAATCATACACAGAATAAAATACCCAAAGGCATCTTATCCTCTCTTGAATAAAGTCTCTAACTGCTGAAGATATCGCAAGAAGGATCAGTTAGGGTGACTCCAATGTTCTTGTAAGTAGGGTCTCTACGTGTGGATAAACACCAGTGGTCGTTGTGATTGCTGTGTCATCAAGGGGCCTTACGTTTCCGAAGAATTTTCTAAACTAAACAAGCTCTCAAAAATATCAAAGGGCAGGGTTTGCAAGAGATCTAATCTAGTCTAACCCTAAGAATGACTCCATGTAGACGAGACTTGGCAAGATTCTACCAACTGCAATATTGCCATAAATTAACAACTCAATTGAAATTGATGCGATCTTCTAAGGTAACAAATGATTTTTCAATACATCAAGTATCAAGGACACTACCACGAAGGTACATATCCAAGATACAACAACGATTGAAGGTTTAAGCGATTCAAATATCTCCAGTCGACCACGCAAGGCGTTCCTACAATTAGCAAGAAGCTAGTGGTTTGGAAAGCGAATCCTACCAAAGATCAAGTCCAACACTTTGTCCTTCGAATTAACACACTACTTTGATTGAGAATGATTCAAGAAAATGAACAACCATGAAGATAACCACGAGAATTGCAATAAAACACCATAACTTCAATATTTTATTGATCTCAAAGCCATCATGTACAACAATTGTTTGAAATTCCTCCCTCAAAGCTCAATCTTGCTACAAAAACAACTTGCTTCTAATCTCTCTGGTTTCTCCTTAATCTCTAATTTTTCTAGTTCTAGTTACAAAATGAAAAGAAATGAGGGTATATATAGCATCCTCAATTACAATGAACGGTCCAGATCAAAAGAAGATCAATGGCCAAGATTATGACACCTAAACCCTAATTAGGGTTTTATTACAAAAGTTCCCCTTTTATTGCACAACATTAAATGCATAGCCAAATATTAAATTTGGCACGAAAATCTAGGAGACATAGACCAATGACAATTAAGGTGCCACATCATCTATAACAACCTCTCATCTAGAATCTTATTCCCTTTCCAATGCTCCTTTTTAGCATATGCAATGAATCTAGATACGATTCCTTCGATCTCAGCAATTGGAATCTCGGGAAGATTCTTTATTCGTTCTTCTAAGTGGATGACCTGATCAAATGCCTTGAGAAGAGCAGCGTCCCAACCAGGTTCAAGTTCCTTGGTCTTCTCAATCAGGAGCATGGTGGCAAACATCTGATCTCGTTGCTCATTTGTAATAACATTCTCATCTTTGCAAAAGATGACCTTGACTCTATCTTCCAATTCCTGCAAATCCACATCTGTCTCAACTTCGATCCTCCTGCCAAGGATAGTACGTAGTACCTCAAACACTCTGTCCTGGATCGGGTGGATAACCTCTTCAACATGATTGCATCTGGTACTGATGTCCTCGAAGAGAACTTCCTTCATCTGGAGTAAAGTCGACCACTGAAGTAAACTATGAGGTCCTCCATCCATTATCTTTTCTTGCACTAGGACCTTCCTTGATGTTTGTCTGATTACTTGCAAGACAGGAATGATAACATCCTTAGTATGAGCAAAAGCAGCTACAGTTATCATCAAGTTGTGGATGACCTCAAGAACCTGAATAGCTCGGTGAATGGTCTGCATCATCCTTGTTGCAAATTCAATAGCAACTGTATGGGATTTGTCAATCCATGAGCTCATAAGCTGAACCAAACTCCTGACTCTCTCTGCCTCGCCAACTGATTCAAGGGGAAGTGCCTGTGTAGGAGATACTGCTGGATCCTGACGTCTCAAAGGCTGATTGAGATGGCTAAAGTAGCCTCTCCAAGCACTGACCTCTCGCTCAAGCTTCCTATTCTTTTCCATTTCTTCCCTAAGCTTGTCCTTAAGTGCCTCAAATGAATCAATGGCATCATCCAACGTCTGTTCGGCTGTGGGTGGACCAAGCTCAAATGTCTCTACATCAAATTCTTCTGCAAGGATCTCACCTTCATACTTGTCCACGGCCGGTGTAGCTATCTGCAATATTCTGGATCCAGTCTCATTTCTAATCATCTTGGACATCTTAGTAGCCTTCCTCTTCTCTGTCACTTCCTGGGAATGTCCAACGAGACTCTCCAAATCAATCACATTGTCCTCATCCTCGACCACAATTACCTTCGTTAATCTTTCCTTTAACCAATCTGGGATGGCAGATCTTGTTTCTTTAACCTGAATCTCCTTAGGCAATTCTTCTTTTCTGGGAGGAGATGTCACTTCGTTATCTTCCCTATCTTCATGCAACTCATTATCTTGGAGAGATCCACCTGGTGACCTTCGAGGTGCCTGTCCTTCTTTATCATTCTGTACCATTGATTCCATGGATTCCTCTATCTCAAATGTCCTCTTCTCCTGTCGAGAAGATGTGCCGGATGAACGATCTCGGTTGGCCTCTTGCTTCTTCTTGGAGGATTCCCTTTTCTCAGGTCTTTCTTTCCTCTTCGAGCCTCTAGGATGGAGATTGCCTTCACTTGCGCTTCGAAGGTTGCCTTCACTTGTATTTCTGGGATTAGGATTACCTTCGCTTACACTTGCCCCACCTTCAACTGGTCTCTCCTCCAAGGTGAAAGTCATAGCTATGCCCTGTTCTCTCAACTTTTGATGCTGCACATCAACCCATTTGCGAGTACAAGACAAGACTAGAGCCATCAAAGCATCCAGATCCGCAACCTCGGGTTCATTCCAATCTAACCTCACCGTTTTACTTTCTCGATCATAGGATGATTGGAGATGTCTGCCACTATCCTGAGCTTGGTCGGCCACTCTGTAAATCTTGCATTTCCTGATGAAATCCAAAGGCAATCTAGAATGCATCTTTCTTTTCACTTTAAGATCATCTAAGAGATTCATCATAAAATCTTCTATCTGAAACTCATGCTTATATTTCCTACCGACTGTCTCTTCTATATATCCATGTGGATCAAAGCTCTCTCTCAAGGCAAAGAATGAAAATGAATACAAAGCTAACTCCTTCTCTGCGTCATCCATGGCTAGAGCATTAGGACATACCTCAATTGAATTTCCTAATATGATAGGTACAGGAACTCCATTTCCATGTCTGTGTCTGAATGCCTTCGCATAAGCTGCCAACTGCCTAGTTACTTCAAGTAACACTATTCTGTCTGTCGGATATCTCGGCAACATGTTTGGAGGTGAAGGACATCCATGAACTCTAATATAAGTAAATTTCGGAAATTGGATGAACCAAGCACCGTACCTCTTTACTAGCTCTTGTGCATCCTGTGATAGCCTATTGTGAATCCCGCCTTGCAACGTCCTGGTGATGTTCATCGTGAAGGTATTGTTGACGTGTATTTTGTACACCATCATACACAGAATAAAATACCAATAGGCATCTTATCCTCTCTTGAGAAAATAGTCTCTAACTGCTGAAGATTCGCGTAAAGGATCAGTTAGGTAGACTCCAAGGTTCTTTGATGTAGGGTCTCTACGTGTGGACAAGCTCCAGTGGTATGATGTGATTTGCTGGAATCACAAGGGGACTTACATATGATGATTGAACTTCCGATCTGCTTTGCTGGACACAGGCTCTTACTAACTTAGATTTGGAAAAAAGAATGAAAAAAGGATAAGGGCGAAGAGAGGATCTAATCTTAATACTAAGAATGTAGGAGCAATGACTTGATTTTTGATGAAACTCTAACTAGATCTTGTTTTGACATCAATGGAACATCTACACAAGGCTAGTGCGATCTTCTAAGGGGAGCTTTATGATGTTCAAATGATCACCGCAGGCATCGATACCATCCAAGTTGATGCATATCAATGAAGAGGCAACAAATTGAAATTGAGCTTAAGCTGAACAATTCCAGTTGACTACACAAGGCAAGTCTGCAATCAACAAATTGCTAGTAGTATGGATATACGAATTCCACCATCAATCAATCACATTTCCTCCATTCATCTAATCATCTACCATCTAGGATTGAAGACTCAACAAGAAACCATGCAAATTGCAAGAAAACGACATATTTCACCATTACTTCAATGAAAATGGAATTTGTTTACAATCAATGGCAACAATTTCTTGCCTTGTCCTCCTATTCTACTCTAATTGTTTCCAACTATTCTCTAACTATTCTAACTATTTACATACTATCTCTAACAATTGCTAATTAGCCTTTACAAATGAAATGCCTGGGCTTATATAGTGCCCACAATACAATTTGATGGCTTAGATCAATTCAAGATCAATGGCCAAGATTCAACAATGAAAACCCTAATTAGGGTTTGTTACAACCATTACATAACATTTAATGTTTGACCAATGATAAAATTGTATTGCTTGGACACATGTCCCTTCTAGAAAAATCGACCAATGGATAGCCAGGGTAGGTACATCGGAGTTTGTGCCACCTTCTATGAGTTAAGTACATTGAATCTGAACACGCTGAGGTGGACCACACTGACTGGAGGAGTGATGACTAGGATGCCACCTCATCTGACACTTGTAGCTTGCTAGATATTCAATTTGATGTCGTTGAGAGGCTATCTTTAATTAACTCTTGTCCTAACTCCTTTTGTCCTTGATTTGCAAGATGATGATGTACTTGGAACGCTGGATTGAAAGAGGTCGCCCATGTCCTGGCGAAGACCGTCCTTGATCCGGCTTGATTTTCCTTGATGAGATCTCCATTTGATGCCTACACAACATTTCAAAATTAGTAACATGATTTTGCAATGAATAGCATAGATTAAATTAATTTTTAGGAAACTTCATGATAAGTCTTTGAGTTATCATTTCCTAAAATAAAACGATTGAGCTAGGAATTCAAAATTCAAAATATTAAAATTTAAAATATGACGATGAATGAATAAAAGCAATAAAATCAAATCGCCATACCTCAAAAGAGAGCTAACTCTAGAATGCAAAAAAAAAAAATTCGCCTAGGCAAAATTGAGGTATAAATGATCTTCAATGTTATCTCCTCAAAAGATCAACTTCGCCACCTTTGTCTTCAACGTGATCTTCAAGTTCGCCTTTGATGTGGTCTTCAACTCTTGGCAAATTCACTCAAATGAAGTATCGCACCACCTTTGATGTATTAGCGCCACCTTTGGTTTGAATGGAATTCGCACCCCTTCAAGCACACTTCGCACTATCTTCGTTTTCCTCAATTCGCATGTAGAAGGATAAAAATAATGATGTGAAAATAATAGTTTTCACCCCCCTATATATAGCGCTTGCACCTCAATTCATCCCTTAGGCCGACTTGATAAAATATAGCAATTTTGAACGATTTTTAAATGATTTTTAATTAAATAACAAGGCCGACCTACATGCCAAAGCGCTCCAATTCAATTTTTTATAGATTAATTAATAATTAATTAAATGCCTTTCGTTTTTAATTTATAAATTTCGATTTTTTTAATAAAGGCAAAATAATTAATAAATGATCAACGCCATATTAAATGCTAATTTAAATAGGATTTTCAATTTTATCGAACTTAGCATTTGAAATGTTTATTTGGCGCCAAAATTATGAAAATGAAAGGGACGTACCTCATCGCCCTGGTCCCTTGGAGAGGGACAGGAGCGATTCATGATTTTTGTTTTGATTCTTGCAACTTCAATGTTCATCTCCTTCCTTTCCATGTTCAATATCGATCATTTTGATGGGTCCTTTGAGTTAGATCGTCTTGCATGTGTGCTTAAGTGCCTTAGGATGTATTATCGCCCTGGTCCCTTGGAGAGGGACAGGAGCGATCCTCATAATTTCTCCTTAATCTTTGTGACTTCGAACTTTAATCTTTGTTGTGATGGACAAACAATGCTATTCTTTCGTTCCCCTTTCGTTCCACTTGAATTCTACAAGGCGTTTAGACATTGAAAGGATCATCGCCCTTGTCCCTTGGAGAGGGACAGGAGCGATCCATGTCTTGGCTCAAATTACTTCGTTCTTGATCTTAACTCTACGTTCATCATCTTCCTAATAGCATCTTTGACGTTGCCTATCCTTGCCTTGTCATGATTTTGATGGAACATGAAAGATTTTATGCAAATCGCTCTGGTCCCTTCCTGAGGGACAGGAGCGATATGAGTTCCTTGGCTTAATTGATAGCATTTTGACGTTTGGAACTTTTGTAAATCACCTTCAAATGACACCTTAGACCTTGTATGACCCCACAAAACCTTGACCTTACGTAAATCTTGCATGAAGTGGCCAATATATCCAACATCGCTCTGGTCCCTTCCTGAGGGACAGGAGCGAAGTTCATCATTATGTGCTTGTTCTTGTTTTTACCAACTTACAATTATCTTCAACGCGTGTAATGACGTCCTTTCGATCCTTGTGGTAGCTTGAAACTTGTTTGCCTTTTGAAATTTACGCCATTATAGAGATATCACTCTGGTCCCTTCCTGAGGGACAGGAGCGATCTGGGTCTTAGAGTGTAAATCTCTTCATTGTGATGACCTTTAAGTGCTTGTGCTCGATGAAGATGTCTTGAAATGTCCTTGCCACCCTCGTTCCTTGTCTTAGAAGGTCTTGAACTTGGAGGAACGGCCTTGAACCACTGTATCGCCCTGGTCCCTTGGAGAGGGCCAGGAGCGATCCATCCCTTGTGGCCTTCATTCCACTTTGTCAGGTCCCAAATTTATATTCAACGGACTCGTCATGCTCTACCCCATTCATCCATGCCTTGATATCATCTGCAACTTGGCAAGAAAATCAATTATAACAAAAATCGCTCTGGTCCCTTCCTGAGGGACAGGAGCGAACTAGGCCTTTTGGGACCCTTGCAGACGTTTTAAAATCTTCAATTTGTATTCAATGAGTTCATCTCACACTCTTCCTTGCCTTTGAACGTAAACTTGTCTTGATTTTTGCCTGGATTTTGCCCAATGAAGGACATCGCTCTGGTCCCTGGGAGAGGGACAGGAGCTATAAGGTACTTCGCTCTGGTCCCTTCCTGAGGGACAGGAGTGAACTTTGCATTCTGGACCATTCTCCTTCGTGTTTGCATCTCAAATTATATTCATCTGGTAAAGCATCTCCCTTTGGACCCCTTCAAATCATCAAGTCGTCGAAATCTCGCAAGGACAAGGCAAAATTTGATTTGTAGCTCCGGTCCTTCACTGAGGGACAGGAGCGATTTTCCTCCTGGAGGCATTTCTGTGTTCATGAAAATCTTCAATTTATATTCAATGGAAAGATCTCGCCTTTCTCCATTACTCCCAACTCGAAATTCATCTTGACTCTGCAGGGACAGTAAGATATTTGAAAACGAGCTCCCGTCCTTCACAGAGGGACAGGAGCGATTTTGCTCCTACAGGCCAAAATAACATGATTTTACACATTTTAACACTTCACAAGGCGACAACAAGTCATTTCCAATGCCTAGGATCAAAATCAAAAAAGGTCAAAATTTGGTCAAAAATATTCAATCGGACTAAAAATTCACATTTCACTTTCAACACTTAGACAAATTAAGCTTTGCATCAACATTCCAATTGAAAATTAGACCATTCTGGCGAATTTATTGCATTCAAAATTAGCATCCTTCGAAAAGGAAGCTCAAAAGCCCTCAAAACGATTGGATTCTGGCCTGAAAAGACAAAAATAAAAACCCTAAGGGCTGACCCTAAATCCAGACAACTGACTAACTAACAAAATCCTAAAAAACGAAGCAAAAGGCGAGCAAAAAGAGGGGGTCCCCATTTGCAATGGGGCGATGTGTGAAAACGTCACAACAGGTATCATTAACTAACTTTTAGTTGCTTCCTGGAGGATGATGCAAGTGGACATAGGAATCACAAACTCTGACCTCACCGGGTCCCCTTCCAATCACTCCTCTGTGATGTAATCCTGCGTACTCGAAGCTCCTGATCAAGGCATATACGACGTATGAACTCATGTGGAATGACTTGGTAGCCTTCAGTCTCCTTAACTGTACGTCCAAGCAATGGCTAATCATTCTAGCCCAATGGATTGTTCCTTTCCCCTGAACTATCACTTGGATGAAGTAGAACATCCACTTCTCAAAATAGAAGGCTTGAGGAGCCCCTATGACTCGGTTGAGTAGTGTTATCAAATCTCTGTACTCCTCCTGGAAGTCGATCCTATGTGGTGTATTCGGAATCTTGCTCAGGCGAGGACGACTCTTAAGTAACCAATTCTTGTTGATGATGCTTAGGCAAGCATCTGGATCATCTTCGTACATGGACCTGGCTCCTTCTATACTTTTATAAATCATATCTTTATGTTCTGGCAACTGAAGAGCTTCACTTATAGCCTCCTCTGAAAGATAAGCAAAAGTGTCTCCCTCCTTGGACACGATCGTTCTGGACTGAGGATCATAATGGCGAGCACACTCGATCATCAACTCATGGCACCGGACTGCTGGAGGGAAGCCGGCCGCCTTAATGATGCCACTTTCAATTATCCTCCTGGCGACAGGTGATGGCTTGCCAATATAAGGGACCTCTCGAAACTTCTTCGTACTGAAGTTGCCCAAGTTGGTATCTCCAATGTTGCTCCACTTAGACACGATCTTGGTCTCCAGTTCTTCGTTCTTTTGATCTTCTTTCATAAGAGCTGGACGACTGGTGGATGCTCCCGCCTTCGGGGTTGCCATCGTAACACCTACACAACATTTCATAATAAGTAATAGATTTTGCAATGTATAACTACATATTAGAGATTAAATTTAGGAAACTTCATGATAAGTCTTTGAGTTATCATTTCCTAAAAACGATTAAGCTAATGGAATTTCAAAATTTCAAAATTCAAAATTTAAACTATGATGATCAAAATTCAAAATTAAGACAAGGGATCTTCGCCATACCTCTCTTGCGAGCTAACTCTAAAAATGCAAAATAAGGCGATTTGTCTAGACAAAAATTGGAGTTTTGAAGATTTCAACGTGATCTTCCTCAAGCGAACACCTTCCTTAGTAACTTTGCCAACCTTAGGGGTCTTCAACGTGATGATGGCAAATTCGCTTCACTTCAAACCAAATGCGCACTCTCCTTGGATGGAATTTCGCACTTCTCCTTGTCTTCCAAATCGCATATGAAAGGATGATAAAATGATGATTTAAAATGAGATATCACACCCCCTTTTATAGGCGCTTACCTCTCCAATCCCCATGGGCCGACTTTTGCAAATAAATAAATTTTAAATAAAAAGAGGAGGCCGACTATTACAAAATATAGAAAACAAAACCCAAGCGCTCCAATTTATTTTTTATTTAAAATTAATAATTAATTAAAAATGCCTTCGTAATTAATTAATTCGATCTTTTAAAGGCAAAAATAATTAATTAAATGTTTTGCGCAATTTTTTAAATGCTAATTTTAATTGGATATTTCAAACTTCATCGATTTTTAGCATTTAATATAATTCAAACTTCATTGGCGCCAAAACATGAGAGAGGTAAGGGTACAAACCATATCGCTCTGGTCCCTGACTGAGGGACAGGAGTGAACTTCATTTCCTAGCTCAAATTTGCGATTTTTAAATATTCACTGCTTGTTTGTTACCTTTCAAATGACGATTTCAACCTTGTGTAACTTCGCCTTGCCATCGTTTTTTGAAGGAAATGGCCAACTTAGTGAATATCGCCCTGGTCCTTGCCTGAAGGACAGGAGCGATCTTTGGTGTCTTGGGCTCATTCTTGTTCCTATCAACTCGCAATTGCCTTCACAGTGTAAAATGAGGTCCCTTGATCCTTCTTGAACGTATGAAATGGGATTGATATTCAAAATTTAAGCACACCTAGAGATTTCGCTCTGGTCCCTGGGAGAGGGACAGGAGCGAACTTAGGCATTTCATCATATTTGGCGATCTTTGCAACTTCGTTTCTCTTGAAGCACCTTCAAAACTTCATTGCCTCCTCGTACCTTGGTTTGGAGTGATTTTAAACTTGTAAGGAAGGCAACATAACTAATATTTCGCCCTGGTCCTTGGCTGAGGGACAGGGGCGAACTTGTACTTGTAGGCTCAATCACTTTTTGCCAATGCTTAAAACTATCTTCAACGGACTTGTCATGCTTCCTTTCATTCACCTTTGACATGGAATTCATTTCATCTTGGCGAGAAATTTGTCTAGGGAAGAAATCGCTCTGGTCCCTGGCTGGGGGACAGGAGCGCCTAGGACAACATAGGCCTCACTTGGCGTTTTACAATCTTCAAATTATCTTCAACGGGTTCGTTACGCCTCCTTTGCTTGCCTCAAAGTTAAAACTTACTTGATCTTTGCCTAAATCTTGCCTTATAAGGAAATTCGCTCTGGTCCCTGAGAGAGGGACGGGAGCTACCACTAAAATTCGCCCTGGTCCCTGGGAGAGGGACAGGAGCGATTTTGCTTCTATGGTCCATTTTCCTCATGATGACATTTTCAAGTTATATTCAACTGATAAGATGTATCTCCTTTGTTCCTCTCAAATCGTGAAATCGTTCAAATGTTGCAAGGGCAAGGCAATTTTGGATTTTAAGCTCCAGTCCTTCAATGAGGGACAGGAGCGATTTTTGCTCCTGGCACATTTCCATGTTTGCAAATTTCCTCAAATTATATTCACTGGAAAGAACATGCCTCCCTTTATCTCTTCCAATCCAAAATTCGTCTTGATCCTGCAAGGATAGTAAAATTTTGAGAAACAAGCTCCGGTCCTTCAGTGAGGGACAGGAGCGATTTTTGTCCCTGAGGGCAAACGTTCAACTTTTGTTGCAAATGGCTAAGTCCTGGCGTTCCATCATGTTTATTCCATCTTTCATCACGTCCTTGACGTTTTAGCTTGATCCAAATGAAGTCAGAATGGTCCAGACAAGACATTTCGCCCTGGTCCCTGACTGAGGGACAGGAGCGATTTGTCCTCAAACTCCAAAAATTCGCCATTTTCAAATCTCAAAATCTTCAAAGCCTCCAATTTGCGTTCAACTGCATCTCCTGGCGACCCTGCACAAGATAAATGAAACAAATTAATAACCAGGATGCATAAAATATCACTTTCGCCCTGGTCCCTGACTGAGGGACAGGAGCGATTTTGCTTCCCTAGGCCAAAATATCATGATTTTAGAGTTTTAATCACTTGACAAGGCAACAATAAGACTTTTCCAATGTCTGGAATCAATTATCAAAATTTTCAAAATTTGGTCAAAATCATTCAATCAGACAAAATTCCATAATTCCATCATCAACACTTAGGCAAAATTTGGACTTATATTTCAAAATTCCGACTGAACCTAGACCAACCTACTCGACCTCCGACGAATTTACCCCACTTCAAAATTGCATCCTACGAGAGGAAGCTCAACAATCTCTCAAAATTGGACTGGACTCTGGCTTAAAATCATCAAAACGGAAACCCTAAGGCTTGACCCTAATCCAGACGACTCAAAAACCCTAAAAGCAGAGAGAGAAACAGGCAAAACTGAGCAAAAAGAGGGGGTCCCCATTTTAATGGGGCGATGTGTGAAATGGTCACAACAGGCCGACAAGCCAATTAGCCACCCAAAAGTGCTAGGTCGGCCCAAGAAGGAATCTGACCTAGCTATAACATCAATACTTCCTCTTAGTTAGGGAGGAGTCCTTCTCAACATAGAGGTCACATAGTGACATCCACCGTGTCTACTCCCAGAGGGTGGGTCCATCATGGCTACTCCCATGGATGGAAAAACAAATGAACACAAGTGCCCACCGCGGAATCCTCAACGTGATGTCATCATCTCATCATGACGTTCACCATAGCTACTCGCAGAGGGTGAATAAACACAAGTGCCAAGTCATGGAGTCTCTCACATGACATCCACCATACCTACTCGTAGAACAAAGGCTTTCACCTCAAACTTCTCTCGCAGAGAAGAATGCACTAAGAAGGGCTTGCACCTCAAACTTCTCTTGCAGAGAAGAATGCACTAACAAGGGCCTGCACCTCAAACTTCTCTCCCAAAGAAGAATGCATTAACAAGGGCTTGCACCTCAAACTTCTCTCGTAGAGAAGAATGCATCTTGAAGACGATGTGGCTCCCTCTAAAGCTGGAATGCTAGGCTCCCTCTGAAACTGAAATGTCAGGCTCCATCTGAAGCTGAAACAACATTTCCTCCTTTTAGAACAAGAACCCTTCTGAGTTGACATTTGACTGTGGCTCCTCCTGAGGTGTCCCTATGTCAACTTCCGCAAAAGAAGGTAGAGGAGTAGACCTAAATTTGCACTCTCGAGCAATGTGGCCATACTTGTCACGCCTAAAACATTGAATGTGAGATAAGTCCTTTTTCGGAACAGGATCTGGATCTCTATCTCTATCCCTCTTTCTTCTTTTGACTCTTTCCATAGAAGTGTGTGTAGCAAGGATTTGATTTTCTACATCATAATGATTATGCTCAATTCCTCTTGATATCAACTTTGACTCTTGTTGAATACAATCAGCACGAAGGCGATCAAATTAGGGAAATTTGGTTCTCCCACTTATGCCTTGGATAAATGTCTCCCAAGAGTGAGGAAGGCCATTCAACGCTAGCATGACAAGATCCTTGTCCACAACTTCATCTCCAATGGCGCTAAGGTGATCTCTCAATTCTGCAATCTTCATGAAGAAGGATATGACTGATTCTCCCTTTGCCATCTTGACTTGATGAAGTTGCTGTCTCAATGCAAGTGCTCTACTTGTGTTGTTTATCTCGTACATCCCTTCCAATGTCCTTAACATATCTCTGGCTGAAGACATCTTGGAAATGATAGGCACAAGGTGATCCTTCACGGAGTCAATCAGGATCTTCTTTGCTTTGACAACATTCTTCTTGAATTGGAGTTTCTCTTCTTGATTTTCAGGCTCAGGCTGATCTTTTCCTTCTACAAACTGAAGTAGATCATTCTTTTCGAGTGCAATAAGAACTCTCACCTTCCACGAGGTGAAGTTCAAAGCTCCGTCAAGTCTATCTTCAACCTTTAAACCAGTCACCATCTTCAATGCTGGAAATTTGCTTGATGAAGGTGAAGAGTGCTTCGCTGCTATCAGACAGTTTGATCACAATCGCTTCAAACCTTTCTCTGATACCATGTTGATTTTAGATCAGACTGAAAGCAACAAACAGAAAATGACACAATGAACACAAAGAACACAGCAGTACCCTGGGAAAACCTCCCTCTTGGAGGTAAAAAAACCCAGCAACAAATTTAGATCTTTATTAGACATCAATTAGCATGCAGCATTACACAATTACGTCAACACTTGAAGTAGTAAATAACTCGAAGCATCATCATAATGAATCTGAACTAGGGCATAATCGGAATCATGACAACTTATCTGCTATCACTCAAAATACAAATCAATGTATATCTGATTGGGCGCTGATCCTGAGAGATAGTTTGCTGATCAGAAGTGCAGATCACTACCTGGGAAGAGGAATCGCAGTCTGAAGTAGAAGTTTGCTGTCCTTAGGTTTGCATTCACCTGGTGTAGACCATTCGCTTGATCTGAAGATGTGTTGCAGCCCTTAGAGGAAGTTTGCTGATCTTGTAGGTGAATTCGATAGCCCTAGATAATGTCTAGGATGAATTCGCTGCACAAGAGAGCTGATATGCTAGAGTAATTTGCTGACCATAAGCAGAGGTAATTTTCTGAAGTATCTATTTGATGCTTGCAATGACTTGTATATATATGTGTCCAGTCCACCCATACACCTTAGGTCTGCCTTAATATGAATTTATTCTTGGCGCCAAAACATAGGGTCAGACCCATAACAATTCACAAGTTACATGGATAGGCTCTGCCCTATTTCATTCACAAGTTACAAGTTTTATTGCGCTATTTCTATGTTTGTGCATAAGAGGTGCATCATGTAGTTAGACTTTGAGCTGCTACATACTGTGCTTAGTTATTAGAAAATCATCTAAAAAGGTTGATAGGAGAGTAGATAGTAGAAGACTTTGAGCTTTCTTTCTGTTTTCCCACCCTGGAGAAGCAACGGAGGACTTTGAGCTTTGGAAACTTTGCTTCTTTATTTAGTTTATTTCATTAATCATTTGTGCTTTCAGCTGTGATTCTTTTTTGAAAGAAGAGAAAAGAATAAGTGTCTTTTCTGAAAAAAGAGAACAAGATAGTGTTTCACCCAGATTTAGAATAGATTTAGAGTTGGAGTTTATTTTTGAATTGTGAAAGTATAAAGCAAGGGGGGGAGCCCTTCCCTAAATTAGGAGAGTTTTATACCCACACACTGTGCCTGAAACCACAATTTTGCACATCTTCCCAGGTGTTGAAAAGTTTCAACCAACATACCATTTACTGAATGAAATTGTAAACTCAGACAATAGCAGCATGCACACATTTTATTTTATTAAGGTTTTCTTTAAAAAAGACACATCAGTTTCCTATTGGCGTTTCGTCCTGCAACAGAAAAATTGAAAGACCAAGTTCCTCTGAAAAAGTGCAAAATAAAATTTGGAACCAGATATTTCTGGTCAGTACAGGTTTACTGTTACTTCTCTTTGCAAAACTGCAAATCATTCTTTTTAACTGAACCACCATTGGACTTCTCATCATTTTCCAATTTTTTCTTCTCTTTAAAAAATTAGCACCTATAAATAAGCTAATACTGTACCCTGGGCTTGTGGTCAACAAAACCAGACTGAAACATGTTTGATGACCCAAATTGGGCTTGACTACAATCTAGATTTTATAATTACAAACTGACAACTGTTACAATTGCAGGTTGTACATTGACCACAACAGCTGTTACAAAATAATATCCATGTCCACTCCACGCTTAGTAACTGCCAAGCTAAGTTTAGAATGTGCCAGTGGAATACCTTTGTGATGTCATAGCTCCATGTTGCTACCGAGTTTAGAACTTGCTGCCTAGAAGGCGGATCAGATAATTAAATAAGGTTGATAATCACGCGCATGGCTGCAATAAGAACCTTTCAAAAATCAAAATACGTCTGGGACCTGCAACACCAGAAAACAACAGAACAGAAATGGTCATTGGAAAGGTGAGAACGATGCCCCTGCGTCAGTTAAAGGTCAATTTTAAAAGTAAATTCTATTAATAAAAAATACATAGGATAATACAAAGTATCTAATCAAGAGATAATGGGTGAGGTGCCAAGTAAAGCTTACAACTTACTGGAGTGACTGTCTGACTAACCAATCAACCTAGTCTATAACAGCTGACTTTTTTTAATCAAAGTACTTGAGACCGAGTTACATCAACAGTTTACACAAGTCTCAAGTAGTTAACTACCCTAATTAGATGACTATGATATTTGTCATTTAAATTATTAGAAATATAATAATATTCCCGAATTATTACAAATTGGGGTGTAAAAAATAAACCAAGGTGCATGAAATACGTGAACCATCTTCAGTTTTAAAAGTTACAATTTGTTTTTGTTGAAAGATATTTGTTGATGCTTCTTTCTTCGCTAAAGCTTTTTCTTCTATGGGTTAATAGTTACAGATGGCTGTCTATTGACGTATATAAATATTATAATCTAGATTAGACAGCTCTGTACTTCACTATGAGATCTGGTAAAGGTATTTATATTGGAATACATGTCTCTGTTTGCAGCTGAGAGGAAGCGGAAAGACCATGAATCTCAACATACTGGGAATGGACCTGCATCTGGTTATGGGGCAACTCCTGTAAGTTTCATGTCCTTTATGTTTCTGATGGAAAATTTTTTATTCACATCTTAAAAATAAAATTTGTTTTTAGTTGAATGCAGAGAGAAACATGATCATGTTATGTTTAAGCTTTAAAGTTTTGCTGTGTTTTGCACTCTGCGTTATGAAACATGCACACGATGTTGTTTTTTGCAATTCTGGGAAACAGGTACACACCATTAAGTGTATATGGATGACAGAAAAAAAGACAATTCAGGAAAAGTACTATTATAGTAATAGAACCATTCAAAATGGAAGGCAATATGAGTGCATTATGAATAATTTTTGGATATAGTGGCATTTGAAAAATGTTACATCAGTGGTAAATATTGAATTTGATTATGGCCTAGTTACATGGTCCGTATGATACAAAAATAGAAGATATTGTGAAACTTCACATTATTTATATCATGTACCTAGTATTTTCATAGATGTAGGAGCTAGTTGGCACTATAGAACCTATAAAAAGCCTTCAACAAATTGAAGTCTTTACTCCTTGGAATACACTTCCTAGTACATGGCCTCATATAGCTTTGTGTTTTGCACTCTGCATTGTGAAACATGCACACGGTGTTTTTGTTGCAATTCTGGGAAACAGGTAGACACCATTAAGTGTATATTGATAGACAGAAAATAAGAGGATTCATGAAAAGTACTATTATAGTAATAGAACCATTCAAAATGGAAGGCAATATGAGTGCATTATGAATAATTTTTGGATATAGTGGCATTTGAAAAGTGTTAGATCAGTGATAAATATTGAATTTGATTAGGGCCTAGTTGCCTGGTCCATATGATAAAAAATAGAAGATATTGTGAAATTTTACATTTTATATATGTACCTAGTACATTCATAGATGTAGGGGCTAGTTTGCACTATAGAACCTGTAGAAAGCCTTCAACCAATTGAAGTATTTACTCTTTAGAATACACTTCCTAGTACATGGCCTCATATAGCTAGCTCATGGCCTCATGGAGATTTTATAATGTCTTGTGCTAAGTTGAGGGAAACTATACAACTTTACCCTAAAATTGGAGCCATGCAAACCCTAAAATTGTATCAATGTTTACTTGTGACAATACAACTTTATAAAACCCTAGATTATATTAAATGTTTACACAACAACCAAATTTTTTTGATGTTCTACTTCAGACTTCTTTATTGAGCACCAAATGGAAAACACTAATCTAGTCTTTCCAACCCTAGCAGACCCAAAACATTCTCCTTTTTTAATTTTAACTATCAATAGTGAACCTTGATGTTGTAGACAACTCACAAGATGAGGATGAAATGTAGTTTTTATACATTTATCATAGTATTAGTTCAGATCTCAATACCAAATTGACATTAATAGTAGAAATGAAGTTTATGAGGGTTGTTGAGGCTTGAAAAGTGGATTTTTCCAACTTCTGTCACAATAACGTGTTAGGGAGACAACCCATGTGCTGTAACAAAACACCAAAGCAATGGAAAATATAGGTTTTAATGCTGGACAACCGCAAGTGCTAAGTAATAGGGTATTAGTTGTTGTTGCCACTGTTAATGTTTGACTAGACCTTTGGGTGAGTTTTCTCCTTCAATTCAAGGGTTCCTTTCCTTTGATGTGAGATCTGTAGGAGTTTCATCCTTCAATCTCCACAAATCTATGAGTTTCTTGTCCTCATATTTGAACACCTGAACGACGTATGCTCATTGTGATTTTTGTTAAGGTTTGTTTGGGGTTTTTTGTCATGATCTCTTCTATCTTTTCTTTCGGCATGTTATAAGCTTAGAAAGGGTGTCAAAACTTGTGACATTGGCCTCCATCCCAAGACTTGTATGACACCAGGGTTGTCCATACCTCTTGAGTGATGTTTTGCTTCAAATCATGCTTGGTATGGTCCTTTCATGTGCAAAAATTTGTTTGGGCAGCATGGAAAAATGTTCCTTGCAAATTGTAATCATCTTCAAAAAAATGGCTAGGATCTCTTGGGGTTTGAAAGCCTATCAACCTTATTAATGGCATTCAAAGTTTTCTTCTTTGTTTTCACAACTAGGTCTACACATGAACCCATGTCCCCAAGTAAATAATGTTGCTAGTGATATGGAACCACAACTAGATCCACTTGTTAAGAATAAGCATTATGATAGGTGGTAGATGGGATGAATAGTGAGAAATGGTAGGAGAGGTCAGAGTGGAATGACAGGATGAACTTGTCTGATGGCTCAATAGGAGAAACGAATCAAGGCGGGGGACAATTGTGAGATATACTTGAATGGGGTAGTTCGAAGCCCCAATTAGAGTATAGAAGAATGCATACATGGGAGGAAAGTTATGCCAAGAAGGGAAACTCCACAAATTTGGTGACTTAGTTTGACTTAGAAAATTGATGATGATTCCATACTTAAAAACTTTGGGATCTTAAGCAAATATATAGGGAATGAAGGGAACAAACTCGTACACAAATTTGGATCAAGGAGAAAAATTGTGATAGGCAATGCGCATTTTGGACCACAACATATATTATGGAAAAAGGGGACATGCCAAGTTTGCCTCGCTCAAATTTCCTTGCTCTCAAGCAACTCTAAGTTCTATTCTACACCTATTATTCTCTGAACTAGCTTCCTTTGTAGGAATGTTCCTCCATTCAACTAGACACCTAAATTCACACATACTCGACCACATCTGATTTTACCCCATTGTATTCAATCAAATAAATTATTTATTTATTTAAGTAATCCATCCTTTACCTCTATCTCATCCTTAATTGAATAAAGTTACATTTGTTTAATTAAGTTTAATACTGCACCTTAATCCCTCACTTTTAATTAAATAAATTTATTTTTAGTTAAGTCTAGCCTTATGCCCCCAAATCCTCCAACTACCTTTCTAGAAGTCACAACCAAAAGGGATATCACACTAACTTTTACAAACTGATTCACAAGCCTAACCACCCATGACGCCAAGAACATGTCTAGAACAAAACATTCATAATAGTGACCTCTTCAGATATAACATCTCCACCCTGATGACTAAGACCAGCACAATATACAAGAACTCAACTCTAAATCCTCATGTCCATTTCATTCTCCAACATAATCTCAAAAATGACTAGGAACAACTAGAAAATGATTATCAAGTTTTCCACTCACAAAAAGAGTTTCAAAACAAGAAAGAACATTGTCGTTACCAAACTGCAATCGTGTCACACTTTTAAAAAAAAACGGCACCTATTAAAAATAGGTATGTAACTCAGACACCATCGAATATTTTTATAGCCTGTGCAAATCAGAAATACATGTCAAATTGTGCAAAAGAAGCAAAGACATTTTTAAATAAAAATTGTAGACAACCAACCACCAAGACAATTTAAGAACCAGTCGTGAGCTATCCGCCAACAAAGATGTTTTTTTTTTTAAAAGTCGGGCACTCAATATTGGAGTATATCATAATCCATTTTGTTAAAAGATATCCAGATGTCCAAGACCCGTTTCAAAGTGCTTATGGAAAGATTACATACTACACCAAACACTTCGACATGAAAAAGGTATTCACCATAATGTATTCCATAGATAATCGAAACAGAATCGAGATAGGTGTATCTTTTCACGTCACTGAAAAACGTATGCACCAAAAACACAAGAAAAGACCAAAACAATTTATAATGAAGTGCAGATATAATACTATCTCTTGGACCATACCCACGCTGTGTCTATAGACTCTATACCTCATCTGACATACATTGCACCTTCTTAGACAATAATTATCGGGAATAATTTCCAATCACACACATAAATAGTATATAGAGGATACTGTTGACAAGTGTTTTGTGACCACCCCAACACAGAGAAAAGTTTCCCAACGGTTACCTTATCTTCTCTTGATCAAAATCATATGTATGCTAAGATTGCAGGAAGATCATACAATGACTCCAAGGTTCCAACTGCGTACTAGCGACGTCCTGATGGATATAGGCTCGTTTGGCTTTGATGTTTGCTAGTAATCCAAGGGAACTTACGTTTGGATCATTCTTTTACTTATTTGTTGTGGCTGGAACTTCATCATCAGATATAGACATTTTGTGACGCTTCTACTTCAAACGAACTGAACTGGAATGAACTGAAATTTAAAGGGGGAAGGGTTTAGGAAGAATAAGCTAAATCTAAGAACTCAATAGATAGCAATGCTTCGGATGAGATCAACCACACTTTACTTCGCCACTAGCAGACAACTACATAAAGCGAGTGCAATCTTCAAAAGTTGTGTTTGTGAGATTTTAAACCATTGATGAACACTATTAGAGGACAATGTTCATCCGACAATTTAAATTAAGTGCATACATAGAAAAGCTCAGTCCAACCTTGCACTGCCAATAGAAATCATCTATTAACAAAAGGTATGAGCAAGCGATCTTCACCTTAAAACATTGCAATCAACTTTGTTCATCTAACTGCTTGGAAAATAAAATTCTACTCTAAGTGAGGAAGGTGAAACCATGCAATTTTGAAAAATAACTTAAGTGAACGCCATCCGAGAACAATGTATCACTGTTATTATCTCAATAACTTATCGCAACAATTTCATACAATCTCCCCCTCTTCACAAATGAAGGGGTGAACCCCTTTTATAGGCGTCCATGAGGAAAATGGACGACCTTGATTACAAACTGATCAATGGCTAAGATTCAACATGCAAACCCTAATTACGGTTTGACCAATAAATTCCCAAATACACGACGTCGAGTAGTGGGAGAGTCATAAACGAGGAATCTCGCTTTACATTAATTATCCGTTGCTCAAAATGGTGCCCATAATGCATTAATTACCCATTACATCTAAACTCGCCCAACATGCAATAAATGAACCATCACTTCTTGGAATATGATAGCCGCCATGCATTAAGTATGCCACTACTCGGTCAAATATTCCCCAACAATAAATGCGCCACCATGCACACAATAGACCCTTGCCATGCAAATGGACCCTGTCGTCATAAGAACTTTTATAATTTTTTGGGTTGTGCTTCATTAATGCAAAATATTCTTTTTGCATGTCACCAACTCATCTTTTGCAAGAATCTTTCCATTCTAGGTTCACAAAAGACATTTTGGAAGATTTTCCTGACTTAGCAATCTTTTCCACTTCTTAAGGATTCTTGTACGTCTAGAATTTTAGGAGAGAGAAAATCTTTGTAGAGAGATTTTTTGACTTGAAGGAAAATTTTTCAATCAACTAACCACTTTTTCCATGTGCAAAGAATTGTCTTGTCCTAAATTTTGGAGAAAGAATTCCCACACAGTCAAATTTCTTCGTGCCTTGAGCAATCTTTTCCACTTCTGAAGGATTCTTGTATATCTAGAATTCTAGGAGAGAAAATTTTTGTAGAGAGATTTTTTGTCTTGAAGGAAATTTTTTCAATCAACTGACCACTTTTTCCACGTTCAAGGAATTTTATCTTGTCCTAAGTCTAGGAGAGAGAAAATTCCCACAACCAATTTTCCTCGTGCCTTGAAATTCTTCACCATGGGCGCATTTCTTCCTTGAGGAAGGAATTTTGAATTTTTTTTCCTTAGCCATGAATTTCTCTCAATTCTATCATTGGGCGCTATTTCCATCTGATGAAGGAATTTTGTTTGGAGGAGAAAGTTCCTCCTCTTCCTTGATTTGACGCCTACTTCCAAGTGTGGGCGAAATTTACACATGGAGGAGGATTTTTACTTTTGGAAGGCATTCCTTCCTGACCTTGATTTGGTGCCCTGATCTCAACTTGCGCAGAATTTTGACCCTGTGGAGGAATTTGTTGCATGGAGGAAAATTCCTCCACTACCCTGTTTTGGCGCCCCGATCAATCTTTGGCGGAATTTCCACTAGGAGGATTTCTTGCATTGGAGGAAAATTCCTCCTCTATGATATTTTGGTGCTCTCTAGTTTGGGCACCATTTCCACCATGTGCAAGATTTTTCACTTTGGAGGAAAATTCTTCCTCATTGATTTGGCGCCCATCTCCTTGTTTGGGCGGGGTTCTACCTTGGTGAAGGAATTTTGCTTGGAGGAGAAAATTCCTCTAGCTCTTTTCAGCGCCCCTCCTTGTCCTAGAGTGCTATTTCAACATGGAACATAATTTTGCTTTGCACTTGGAAATTCCTCCTGTTTAGTATTTTGGTGCTCTCCTTCAACATTGGGCGCTAATTACCTAGTGTGTAAGAATTTGGCTTGGAGGATGCAATATCTCCTACACCTTACTTTGGCACTCACCTTCTAGTCTTGGGCGGAAATTTGCTATGGTGAAGGATTTCTTGCCTTGAGGAAAATTTCCTCCTATACCCTCATTTGGCGCCCTGTCTCATGTTTGGGTGGAATTTTGTCTTGCAGGAGGATTTTGAACTTTTCAAACTTTTCCTCCACCTTGCCATTTTGGCACTCATCCTTTAGTTTGGGCACAATTTCTATAGCATTCAAGAATCTAGCCTTGGAAGGAAAAATCCTTCAGTACCCCATTTTGGCGCTCTAACATTGACTTGGGCACAATTTAGACCCTGTGGAGGAATTTGTTACATGGAGGAAAATTCCTCCTGCCTTGATTTGGTGCCCATGCTCAACTTAAGCGCATTTTTAATGTGATGGAGGATTTTTGAAGTTTCAAGGAATTCCTCCTTGACCTCAATTTGGTGCCCCCTTTCCCGATTTGGGTGCATTTTTGCCATGGTAAAGAAGCTTGGATTTCTTCTTGACTTGTCCACTTTTGTTTATCATCTGGATTTGGGGGTCATTTCTGGAATGAAGTAGATCTCTCTACCTTAGACTGATTTTTCATTCTTTTTCTACTTTAGGAAAGGATTTTGTACTTAGCCATTTTTTTGATCAAATGCCTGTTTTTTGAACTTTCCTGATTTAGACTTTGGATTTTCAGGAATGCTTTGCCTTCAATGTCGTGACCATTGCCTGAGATGAACTTGCAAAAAATAGACTTACTAGAAATAGTAAGTGCTTCAAATCATCAAATTAGGGCAAATTGGGACAGGGTGACACTAAAAATAGAAACTTTTAAAAATAGTAAGTTTGATTTTTGGCAAAATTAGGCCAATCCAGGATGCAATGAAACTTACTAAAAATAGTAAGTGCTCAAAATTCTCTCAAATTTCACTGGTAGCTTTCTTGAGGGGCTTCGATTGCAACGTTCAGATTTTCAAAAACCCTAAGGAAAAGACCTCAAACCTAAGTTTGAAGGGAAAAACCCTAAAATAGGCAAAACAATTTGCAGACAGCCAAATTCTCTCCAATGACTTGCAGACTCGATCAAATTTCGTCAAAAACACTTGCGAACCGGGGAGATCAAAGGGATCACAGCAAAAAGACCCAAAGAACCAAAACCAAATGGTCAAGAGGACCTAAAATGTAGGGGGTTCCCATTTGCAATGGGGTGATGTGTGAAAACGTCACAACAGATACAACATAAAAACGATAACTCCTTCCAAATACGTGTAAGAAAGATATGACGTGTCACTTCCAAAAAGACAAGCAAACAACTGATGTAAACACACAATCAGCTTATGCTGACAAGCAAGGAGCTCATTCAGCCAGGCAGGGAGCTCAACCAGCCAGTAGACACCTCAAAGAAGCACCCAAGCAACTCAAGCAGACAACTAGGCAGCTCAAGCAAGCAACTAGGTAGCTCAATCTCTGAATCTCAACAATGGACCTTTCACATCAATGACAAAATGTTCAACAAAAACAATCCTCTATAATGTAGAACTAAGTCACCGAGTTCGAGTTCGAGTTCAAATTCGCCAACAATAAAATTCAGATGAAGTTCGACAAGAGAAAAAATTTCGAAAAATTTCGATATTAAATTCGCTTTATATAAATTTGATTTTTTAGAAAATATAAATAATATATTTAAAAAATATCAGAATAAACAATATTAAATTTGTTTAATTTAGTTTATATATTTTATTTTAAATTTGTCAAATTTTGTATATTAATAATTCAAAATTTGAATTAAATGTTCTTAAATATTTAATTTTTAATATATTAAATTTTAAATCCGACAACATTTGTAGTAAATGTTAATAAATTAAATGTTTATCAAGTTAGACTTTATATTTATATCCATTAAGTTTTGCTTTAATTTTTTAATATTAATTAACATTTATATTAGGCAGCAACTGTTATATTTAAATCTGACAACTTTACAAAGTCTTTTTAATTTTAACATTTATATTAAACATTTATATCCCCCATCTAATTTTTCTGACGAGGCCATCAACAAATCCTACTAGTCGCAAGGCATCACGTCGGCCTGCTGCAACCCTCATACTTCCCAATGACAACTGTGAACTAGTCATCCGTCAACAGAAAATACCTATGCCTATTATCCTATGAATTTAAGACAATTTTTAATAAGTTTGCCGAATTTCGAACTTGAAGCCAAAAATTTGGCGAACGTAGTGACTAAGATGTAGGATATGGAAATGCTATAAATATGTAAAATATATAGAATGGAATAAGAGGAATAGAAGCACAGCATTATGTGTGGAAATTTTAAGGCTTCTATTTGTCTCTGCACAAATTTTCTTGTATGTACTCCAGTTCTACTTAAATGAAGAGGAATTAGCAACCTATAGGGGCAAAAAATTGTAAATCAAACTTCGAATTTGAACATAATTCTTCTATTACTTTAAAAAATGAAAAAAATCCAACTTTAGAGAGTACAATAAAAATTAAGAAACTTGCTATAAAACTATGAATCGAAAGTTGCAGTAGTGACATCGATCAGGGTATTTTTTCCATCCGTGGGCATGTGTCAAGTTTTTTTCCATTTGTGAGCAATTTCTACACAAACCAGTGAATAGTAAGCAATGTTTGACAATTTTTTGGTGATTACTTGTCAGCTAGGGTTATTTGAAGTCAAAAAGTAAAAAAATCAAGAAAAGGGTGCTTGACTGTGGAATTGCATCAAAATCTTCATAGAAATGCCATGTCCACATTGTATTCACCGAGGTCAACCAGCCATGGCAGGAAACCTATCAGCCCTAGTCATCATCTTGTAATCTGATTATGCTCAAGCTGTCTAAAGACATTTTTAGTAGGTATTGGTTAGGAACAACTTTGTTCTGTTGTGATTTATAGCTGTTTTTGGCATACATGGCTGGGGTTCGATGTTACATTCTATTATCTATTTCCATGCTATGCTTCTCACTTTCCTTCCTGAATAAGCAGTAAGGAACAATGAAAGCTAAATGGATGTTATCAAAAGTGGAAAGAAATTTCCATGAATTTCATTACAAGGCTACCAAAATGAGAAGGAAAGGATGCCATCTTGGTGTGGTGTATAGACTTTCCAAGCGTGAACATTTTTGTGGGACTGAAGCAATTCTTATAGTTTGTTGAGCAGCAGGGAAATCAAACGTTTCATGAGTTCCCTAAGGTGATAGCAGTTGACAAGCTAAGTTCACTGGTAATATCTTGAAAGTATCTTTTCATGCATTGTGGAACAACCATGGTTATGAGTTTTACTTATCACCCTCAACAAATCAATTTTTATTTTGGTTTTGAGGCTCTCTATGGGTATCTACCTTGTGGCATCACATCTGGTTTGTAGGGTTCTAAAGGTCCAAGCAGTTAATGACTATTTGTAGAAAACTCATATGATTCTGTTGAGACTAAAGGGTAAACCTTCGGTTGGCCCAAGAAAAGGGTGAAGCAATAGGCAAACCAGCACTACAGTGAAGTGGCAATTCTTCGCTGGTAAATGGCTCCATCTCTAACTTCATCTTTACAAAAGTCCAATCACAATCAAGTAGTATCAGGAACACATTCCAACTTTTCATGGTCCCTAAAAGGTCATTCACAAGATTGTTGAAATCATAGCAGCATTAATTGTTTGGGGAATTAATTAGCAAATCAAAAGTATAAGATTTTTTGAAAAAATAGGGAAAAAATTGGATTTATAAAAAAAATGTAAAAATTTGAAAAAAAAAACAGTCAAAATCTATTTTTTTTATATATTTAAGGTCATTTCCATAGGATTGAGATATTGTAAGAAAATAAAATAAAAGATTCAACACTTGAATTGTAGAAAATAGATTTTCATTGTTTATATTCGTATCGCTGATTACATTGCACAAAACATGCTATAATAACTAGATGGTGACAGTTGTCAAAATGTCAATTACAATATAGTTTCTGACTTTGTACAAAGTCAACCTATATACTAAGTACAAAGTTCCAAAAAATCAAATGTAGCCAATGACATGGTAAAGGGCAGAAGGTACTGATGATGAAGCTCTTGGGTGAGAGTCTGTCTTAGCTTGTTCAATTTCATGAGGATCCAAGCTCACCTACCCCAAGATATCCCAATCATCAGACTCAAGAAAATCATCATCGGTAGCAATCCACTCACACTCTGGATCAATCTCATCAAGATCAATTGGCTCGTGTGAGATAAAGTGATCAGTCAAGATACTTAGGACATGTAAATTTAGTTTACAGATTATAGGACAAGAAATCAAATACTCATATAGTAATCATAATTTCATCTAACATTATTAGGAGTTCATGACATACCCCATGACATTAGAAGAAGGTTGATACTCTTCTATGATGCTTTAGAAGAGGAAGAGAAACAAATATTCTTGGATATAGTTTGTTTCTTTATTGCCAAAGACATCAAGACTGCAATTGCAATATGGGATCAGGTTGGAATGGCATGTACTTATGGGAGAGACTTGCCAACAATTGTCTTGTTCACCTCAATGGATTTAGGAAGGGAAATAGCAAATATTCAGTCACCCTATCATCTCTGGTCTTGTTGTGACCTATTTCACACATTGCCCCATCGCAAATGGGGACCCCCTGGTTTTGCTTGTAGGGTTTTGTTCTAGCTCTGCAATTTCGTAAATCCATCTTCTTTGAGAGTTTTGAGTTAGGGTTTTTGAGAAGTCATCTCGAGCCAAGTAGAGAGTTCATGCTCGAAATAATGTTTGAATGTTGTCAAAGTGCTTAGAAGGTTTGAAGGATGAGGATCGCAATTGCTTTGAGTCATTTCTGACAACTTTCTATTTTTTAGGAATTTTTGCTTTTTCCTAAATTTAGAAAGTTTTGTTTTTGGCACTTTGGGCCCAATCCAGAAATCAACTTTTTTGGCTTGCTTTTTGCTTTTTTCTGTTTTTTTAAAAGTGAGATTAGGGTTTTGTTCCTCAGGTCATATGATTAGTGCCCATGTTCTGAGAATTGAAAAATTATGTCTCCTAGTGTAAAAAGCAAGGTGAAAACCCAAATCTAGGGTTTTGTTCCAGATGATCCTGGTATGAACATGGCAGATCCAAATTGAACATGGCAGATCCAATGAAGATAGTTTGAAAGGAATTTTGGAATACAAAGAATCAAGTTCGTTAGGCATAAGGAGGAGATTAAAAGAAAAGCATTGTCCAAACAACCTTATTGCTAGACATAGGCAAAGTCCACCTTGTCTAATGAGCCTCCAACCCCACCATGCCAAAGAGGAGATGGCAAGACATTGTTAAAGTCCGCCTTGGCTAGGAAAATTATATAAAATTTGTAAGTTGGCAAGACACTAACCAAGCTCGCCTAAGGGAAAAGCAAAGGGTTTGGCATAAAACAAAAGGTTGCCAAGAAAGAAATATGGAAAGAAGTTAAGATGGATGTCCATACATTCATGAAGTCCGACTTGCTTGAGCCAAAGATGACCAACACACTTCAAAGTCTGTTCAAGAAGAAAATAAAATTTGCCAAGATAAATTGCACAAAGTTTGCCAACATGAATAGACACAGACATTCAAAGTTTGCCTAGGCATAAATGAAATATGTGAAGATGCCTAAACAAGATGAAAATTCGCCCATGACCTATGAGTAAGACATAAAGACGATCAACTTACCATGGCCAAGAAAGAAAGAAAAATAAATTCGACAAAATAAGCACATGAAATCAAGGGTCAATCAAACGAATGGGTTGGAAAAAAAATAAATTTTGACACATGAATATTCTCCAACACTTTGAATTTTTTTTTAGAGAATAATTTCAACACTTGGAATTATTTTTGAAAATTCAAGAAAATTTTGGAACTGGAGAGAAAGTTCTAGAAGATTTTTTGCTTTTTTAGCTAAGGATGAAATTTGGAAGAAAAATAAAACTCTACATTTTGGAAAGATTTAAAACATTAAACCACAAAAAAAATAATAAAAATAATATTAAAAAATAAAAACACTAAAACATGGAGCTTCTAAAATTAAAATTCTTAGCTCTATATATCTTCAACCAGTCACTTTCACATTCATTATCAGGTTGGAAGATTGGAGTGCAATTGAGAAGAGGTTTTCTCTCTCTCAGATTTTGTGGAAAATTAATTTTCAAGAGGGAATTTTAAAGAATTAGATTTTTTCCAACTGTTGGAAGGAAGAAAATAAGTGCTTTTTCTGAGTTTTAGAAAGAATTTTCAGAATTTAAGGCAAAATTTCATCAAAATCAGTCAAAGAAAACTCTAGAGGTTCAAGAAATTCATGTTCTTGACTGATTTCTTATGTCTAAACCATTTATTTCTCAGAATTTACTAAGTACTTGACCAATTTCATCCACTTTCAGTTTGATTTTTCACAGATATTTAGCTTTTTAACAAGCTGAAAGTGAAATTTTTAAAGTAAAAGGGTCTAAAATCAGAGATAAAATCTTCAAGTTTTCTTGAAAATAAAATTAAGTTTTCATGTGTTTTGCAGGTTAAAGACCACCAAATGAATTCCTTCCAAGAAAGCTTAAGATGAAGTTCGGCAGCAAAGGATTGCAGCTGGAATCAAAGATCAAATCCAAGTGGAAGAATGTCACAGATAATGACCTTGGGCATGTGGATTTCGAAGACTTCAAAAAGAGAATGTATGGCCATGATGGATACCTGCCAACACCCATTGCTCGCCTGATGATGAGGAATGGCATCGTCCAAGCAGCCTGATTTCCACCAGCTAAATAATGCACTGAGCTGATGGTTGAATGTGTTATGCACTATTTTACCCAAGAAAGAGCGATCATTGCACCTGATGGAAGGGTATTAGCTAATCTTTCAGAGTTAGCCATTCTAGAAGCGTTTGGAATACCAAGCTACAATAAAACCTCATATAAAACTAAAGAAGATACCCAAAAGATCTATGATGACCAGTTTGAACTTTGTGCAACAAATATCAAGAAGTCATTGTTAGAAAAGACAAAACCTTCCCAAAAGAAAATGCCAAAAAAGTTGCCGATAGTCCTTACCGACTTTCGATCTATCCCACCAATAGAATGGTCCTACTAGAAGTACTTAGATAGTTGGAGACTTATCAAGGCTTCAAAAGAATAAGGCGGAAGGCGGCTATTTCCTTCCTATTATTTATTGGAAATATGCTGGAGTCTTGTCCAATGACACATGCAGCTAAAGTGCCAGGCTAGAGATGCAATGGTATCCCTTCACATTCTACCAGTCTATGATTGTCACGGTAATATTGGGATAGTAAATGGAGAGAGATACAAGCACATTATAGACTTGGAAGATTTTTTGGCAGATCAATTTGACATCAGGAAGAGATTATGGTCCAGACTACCAGTAAGCTTGATCAGAATAACTTAACTTCTTCGTGTACTTGATTAGTTGGAAGATAATGTAGAATACACTCAGCCACACTTTGACGAGAATACACCTCTTCTGCCTATCAGATGGTCAGAACCTGAGCATGCAGACTTGGCTACTTTAATGTGGCCAGTTGTGAAGTATTCTCATTGGTGGGTCGATTAGCAAATTCATGTGCTAAGACGGAGAAATCTAACCTTGACTTATGACCTGATGGGTGAAGCAGAAGAATGTTCTTCAAATGCAAAAGCGTCTCAATGTGCCAGATCGATTGAAAGTGCTAAAAAGAAAGGAGAAGTAGGAAACTCTTCAAGAACAAAAGGGAAGGCAGTTGTAAATGAAGGACCTGCTCAGAAGAAACAAAGGATAAAACCATCTTGTTTTGCCGCATCAGGGAATATAATTGATACATTGGCTATTGATGAGTCATTGGTAGACATGGAGATTCCTTCCTCAGTTCATGGAGGAAATGTAGAGTCAGTCCATGAAAAAGATGAAGAGCCCCCGTTTCCTACAGGCACAAAAAAAATTGGACTCAAATAATGAAATGAATATTCTGGGCAATGAATTTCAGGAGGGAATGATTTCCACTCTTCAAGGAGGCCAAAATATGCCACGCGAAGAGAATGATCAGGAGGTGGAAGGCGTTGAACAACCTACAGTTCCTGATTGGCTAAAGGAAAGATTGAAAGAAAAGATACAAGTAATAGAAGTTCAAGAAGAAGATGATATGGCCGACTTCTTGGCCAGATTAGAACAAGGTGCTGTAAAGAAGCCAACCAAAAGGTTTTCTACCATCCAGAGAGATGAAGCCGGCTATCGCACGGTGCAGATTGCTTTGCCAAAAGTAGATAAGGCAAAAGGAGATATTGCTTCTCATGAATATGCAATCACTACAATCAATTTGGGACCAACTACTAAGAGTCAGGAAGTTGAAGACTTGAATAATTTATTCGCTTCCATGAATGCAAGACTGGACAAAGAAGTGGGAAAGAAAAAGGAATACAAAAGAGAAGTTGAGCGCCTAAAGAGAATACATTCAGCATTTGACCAAGCCACTCAACCAAGCCAATCCAAAAGTTCCTCCACTTTTAAATTCACAGGAGACAGTCAGATATTCCGAGGAAGAAGCAGTTATAGCCAGAGAAACTAAAGAATGGATGGAGAGCATAAGTAAAGAAGCAACCACATTTGTGGAAGGGTTAGCATTGGCATATGGACAAACCTCCTCTTTACTCTCGAGGATTGCAAGTATGGCAGAAGCATGGGCTGACCTTCGGGACATTGAAGACATAATTATTCCATGCCATAGAGAGTTGAAAGGAGTTCCAAAACAAGAGTTAATTGATGGAAATATAATTGAAGCAGGAGTTGCATATGACTTCAGCATTTGGCACTGGACATTGGTTGCATGGTATGAAGTCTTGGAGCACGTGAAAGCTGAAGAACAAATAAAAGAAATTCAGGATAAGATTTTCCTTGTAGCTGTAGAAGTGCTTGAGAAAGAAACTATCCAAGAGAAGGATATGTAGCTGGAGAATCTAAAGATCAATACACAAGAGATCTTCACGATTGCTGGACCAGTCTTGAAGCAAAGTTTGGCTAAGGCATCAAACCTCTTTTCCATCCAAGATGCTTTCCAGAGAGAGGAGTTGGAGTGGGAAATTGCTGTTGCTGTATGTGCTGACGATCTGGATGGATTGGAATTTAGGGTCGAAATGCTGCCACATGCCACGATGGAGGAGGTTGATCAGATTGTGTCCAAGTTCATTGACCACTCTACTTCTCAACAAGAAGGGGGTGCAATCCTAAAAATAGCACCTTGTGCCACTTGTCTTGCATGCACTGGCTCCTAGTTTTATTTTGGGAAACCCTAATTAGGGTTGTGTTGTTTTAATCTTGACCGTTGATCTTAGATTGATCTCGGGCATTCATTTATTTTTCAGAACTCTATATAAACTCTCATTCTATCATTTCATTGCTGTGGAGAGATTTATGAAATTGTTGCTTAGAGCTACTTGAATATTAAAATTTCATTTGCAAGTATTTGCCTTGAAATCTTCTTGTTATTAAGTGGTTGCATGGTTGCATATCTTTCTTCAACAATAGAATAGAATATAATAGATTTGCTTAAAGTAATTTGCTTTGCAGTTGTTAGATGAATGAAGGATTGATAGTTTAGATTGGTGAAACTTTTGCTCATACTTTCTTTGGATGGATGATTTTCGTTCAATGTGTAAAGTTAGCCTAAGCTTTGATGTGGATGCTTAACTTCTACTTTGAGTAATATTGTTCAAATGTTGCTATTATTCATAAGTATGAAAATCTTGAGTAGAACCTTAGAAGATTGCACCCGCTTTGAATAGTTGTCCAAGAGTGGCGAAACAAAGTGTGGTTTTTGGTTTCACTCAGTCTTTACTGTCTCTTGAGTTAATAGGAATACCTTAGAAGTAGCATAGAACTCTTGAACCCTTATCCTTTTTATCCTTTTTTTGAGGAAATTAAACTTTAAAATTCCCCCCCCCCCAAAAAGAGAGAACATTCATTGCCATATTTGTCTAAGTCCTAGCTTGTGAATGATATTAGTCAAGCGTAAGTCCCCCTTGTATTTCAACATACATAACCAAGGAAGCTATCCAACATAAAGTTGCCTGTTCGCACATATAGACCTTGGAGTCGCCTTGTGGTCTTTCTCGCAATCTTGGCACAAGTAGTGATTTTGTTTAGGAGACGATAGAGTATCCTTGGATATTTTATTTTAATGTTCGGTATATGATAAAACGTACACCAACAAGTCTCCAATTCAGATTACTAGCATTCAAAAACAATCAGAGGTGAACTTAATACATTCTTTTCTATGCAATTACTAATCATGGAATGGATTTTACTTTTCCTGTTATATTTTTCTCCACTTATTAAATGTTCCTTGCTTTTTCTTTTCAGTGTAATCTTGAAAGAGTCCACATGGGAATAATGATATTGGATACAAAAACTGATTATGGTCACAAAATTAATAAGTTTATTTATATAATGTAATTTATAATTTTTTTAAAAATAGAATAGAAAGCAAGTCTAACTTTAACGTCATTAATATTGAAATCATATCAACATGAAATATATTGTGTAATTTATTTCTTTAAGATATAAAATTAATACAATTTTATTATTTTAAACAAATATAATAGGATAATGTTGTGACCTTTTCGCACATCGCCCCTATTGCTAACGGGGGCCCCCCCTTCTTGCTTTTTGTGTCTTGTATTATTAGTGTTTTGGCAATCAAGCGACAATTTTGAGCTTTCAATGCCCGACTTTCAAGTTTTGATGTGATCATGCCTAAAGTGCCATTAGGTTTTCGAGTTTTGAGTAGGATCAAGCATATAAAATGTTAAATTGTTAGTGTGTCCTAATTTTGTCAGTGTCTGGATTTTGAGTGTAAATGAGTTTAAATGTGTCTAGTTGATGACATTTTTGTGCCTAAGATTAAAGAGATCCTTTAGGGGTTGCTTTTTCGCCCCTAGTAGGTAAATTAAGTTAAATTTGCACTAAGTCCTAATGAAATCCCTATTTTCTCGCTCAAATTCAGATAATTTTGACTTAGTCCCAGTGCATAATGATGAAATTTGATATGTCTAGATGCTTAGTGGTTCGAAAGTCATTATATCCCCGATGGAAAACATTGAATTGAGGTCTAGAAGTCAGTAATCCTAATGGATGGCATTTTTCCATAAGCTTTTTGGACAAATTTCCGATGACCCATGATTTTCCCCACTCAAATTCCTGATGAGGGGCATTTTTCTCCAAGTGTATTGAGTTTTGTCCTGATGGACCGCGTTTGTCCACGAGGAGGCCCAAATTTTGTCTAAGTGTTGGAAATTTTCCTGATGAGGGTAGAATATCCCCAAGAATGAAGTATGAAGTTTAATGCGGATGAAATTGATTGTCCTGATGGGGGTCGATTTTCCTCAAGTCAATTCATGAGCGAATTTAATGGAAGTAAGTGTGGATGATTGTCCTCATGGGTGGCGAATCTCCCCAAAATGGGGTGTGATTTCCCCCAAAGTGGATTTTTGACTTAGTGAGCGAAATGAAAGAATTTTAATGCATCTAGATGGGGGTCGATTTTCCCCAAAGGGCAATTGTTATGAGTTATGACGATTTTTAATGAGGATTTTTATCCAGAGATGGGGCAATTTTCCCCAATTGACCAAAATTCAATGAAATTGAAAGATTTCATATGCAAGTGTGGTTGAATATAATTGTTTTTGTCATAGCAATAATTATTTCTTGTTCAACAACAATTATTTAATGCCGGGAAGCAATTATTTAATGATTAAAATATTTTTCGAAGGCAAATTGATTTTCCCAAGGCAAGTATAAGAAGGCTAGTATTATCCCACATTGCTTGTGTTGTGAAATGTTGAGGTGAAAACTAGTTTAAATATGCCCAGCCAACAATATAATATTATTATTTTTGCTGATGTGACTGATTGAAGACATTATTTGGAGGCTGATTGGTGTTCCCAACTGGGCGATTTTTGCCCAAGTATCATTTTTGACAGTATTGTTGAGGTGGAGTTGCAGACTGAAGGGATTATTTGCCCAATCAGACCTGGGCTTTGCACCGAGTTTGGTGGTTGATTAAGCCACATTTCTCTGAATTTGAGGGTGGCGCCATTATTGGGAAGCTGCGATTTTTGTTTGTGAGGCAGATTGCCCCACATTTTGGGCAATTTTGGTGATAGTCTTGGGCACCATTGTTGAAGGAAGGGCTGAAACCACACTCAGATCAGAATTCTACGCCATAGCTGGAGGTGGTTTTGGCATCATTGTTGGCTGGAACATCACATTTTCAGACTTATTTTTCATCTCCAGCCACCTTCATACTTAGGCGATTTCATTTGTGCATCAATTTTTGGAAGTTTTGGGGCATATTGTGTAGACACCATCGCTGCTACACTCTGAAATACCACTTGTTCTTGCCCAAACGTGGCCATTTTCAACCTTGGAGAGGTAAAATATATCAAATGCAAACACTTCATATGGCTGCAAGTACTTCAAAACGCTGATTCATGTTAGTTGCAGGTTGTCTTCAGACTTTGGACAGCCATTGTTGACCTTGGAAGGGTGTCTTCAGACATTGAAATTGAAAATCAAACCTTTGCAAACCTTTTCCAAAGGGAATTGGGCTTGTGGTATGCTTCCAAACACCATTTTTGACAATTTTTCTGAGATGCCAGCTTGTCTTTAGACTTAGTTTTTATAATCAGATCTTATACAAGTCCGAAAGCGATGGTTTTATGAGGGTTTTGTACCCTATTTTCATCAAATTTTCATTCTATTTTCAAAATTCGTGATGAATAACGCTAGAATTTCTGATTTTCATTTCTAAATTTGTCAAAATCATTAAAAATCAGAACCCATACAATTCTGAAAATAAGTTATTTAAATATTTTTTCCATGATATTGACTTTGAGTTTCATACAGGTACCATGTCAAAAGCCGAGATCATTGCGAGGAAGGATCACTTGAAGATAGTACAAGAAAGTTTCTATTCGGATTCACAGTTGTCATCTCGATGCAAGAGAATTATGGATACAAACATGGAGCTCTTGGACATGGAGCGGATGTGACAGAGGATGTTCAGAATGAAGAATCAACTTCCTTCCACATTTTCCACCAATATAATGAAGAGTGGCATATACCAGGCTGCTGGCTTTCCTCCATCCATATAGTGCAGTGAGCTAATTGTGGAGTGTGCAAAGCACTATGACCCAATGACCCGAATGATTAGAACAGCTAAAGGGGCCGTGCTTGCATACGTGGTCAAAGATGCGATCGTGGAAGTGTTTGGAATCCCCAGGAGTACGGATATGCGAGATAAAACTAAGGATTAATATGAAGTTAAGTTCTTGAAGAAGGCGGATGCATGCATGACAACTGTAAATAAAGAGTGGATGATTGAACCAAGGCCTCACCATTCAAAGATGCCCAAGAGGGTCATGTGTACGGATTGTAAGGATGAGTATAGTGACTTGTTGTTTCTACTCAATTGAGTGATGGGGATGCCTCAAGGTGCTTTGTTTGAGGGCTGGATGTTCTAATTTATCCAGGATTGGATAAGAGGATTTGTGGTTAATTGGGCCAAGATTATAAGTGATAATCTAGGTTTTAAGTTGGATTAGGACAATACAGAGTTTACAAATGCTATCCGCAACTTCATATGCACAAAATTGAACACTATAGGAGGGTGAACGATTCTTTCACCATGTACGTCTCATGGTTACTGCAGGGGGGAGTCCACAAGCGGTTGTCCAAGGCGGCAACAAAACTTATTGAACAATATGGATTGTGGTATATTTAGTTTCCCACCTTCACATACCTATGGATTCAGGGATTCAGATCCAAACCTTACATACTTCTGAGGTATCTTATAGACAAAATGATCCTACTTGAGGTGGTAAGACAACTTTTGGAATTTGATTTCATCCAGAAGAAGCACAAAACATGGATACATCTCCCTATTGCATTAGGGAAAACTTTAAAGGTGTGCCACAACACAGTTGCAGTTAGTTTGGTCATTGATGAACTTGCGTTTTATCGCCTTGGAACTTATAAGAGCAGGGCTCGATTTGATCCACATAATAATGTTGTGAAGATTAGAGGAGAAAAGTTCATACATAAGGTTGACATTGAGGATTACTGGGCTAATCTCATGGATGAGCATGCGGTAAAAAAGAAAATGTGGGCCTCGAATGTCAGTGGATTTCATAAGGAAATGTGAACTCTTTTCTATTCCTGATCAAGTGGTTGATGATAGTGATCATACTCATCTGCAGTATGAAAATGAAGTGAGTAAGCCCATCTTATTGCCTAGTTGGACACAGCCTATGGTGGTGGACTTGAATGAACTTATGAGAGAAGTTATTGATTTCTCCAAGGAATGGGTGGACAAATATGTGAACCAATTGATAGAAATGGGTGTCACCCTCACCTATGATAAAATGAGGCAAGTGGTGCCTTCTCTTGATGATGATGATGATGACGATGATGATGATGAAAGAACACCTATAGATATGGGAATACATGCAGATGAGGAGACTCATGCTCCTAAAAGAAGGGTATGCCTCGAGAATCCAAAATGAAGAGCAAGGAGACATTTAGTCAACAACCAAAGAAGAAGAAGCAATCGCCTAGCACTCCTTTACCCACCACGAATTCCTCATCAATAAAGGAATTTGGAATGCTAGAGAGTAGTAAAGAGTTTGAACAATGTTTCAATACGGAGATCTTGCAAGAGAACATTCAAGAATTACAGGCTACAACACAGTCAACACCTCAGAATGACGAGGAAGAGCAACTTGGATCGTCCACAGTCCATTTGAATATTAGTTTGGGCAACCATGTTTATGATTTGACTAAAGATAAGGAAGAGGGTGATGATGTCATCTTGGCATTGAGAGGACTTGATCAAGAGATGTGACTTGATGATGGAATGGGTATTACCACCATTCCCGATTGGCTATTACAGAGCATGGAGAAAAGAAAAATGATAGGAGCACAGCCTATTGAGAACATTGATGATGTCTTAGCAAGGACAAACAAAGAGAAAAGAGTAGAAGAAGGCCAAGATATTTTCCAATGTGGCTAGAGATGAAACAGGTGTGCCAATTGCACAAGTGGCTATCTCAATGGTTGATGTGACTAAAGATGTAGGCACTCCCATGGATTATCAGATCACTTTGATTGCCCTTGGACGAACTACAAAGACACAGTTTTTCTAGGAATTTGATGATACAGTCCAGAGAATCAAGGTGCGATTGGATAGGGAGATTGAGAAGAAAAATATGTATAAGGAAGAGAATATGAGACTTAAGGAACATATTGCAGGGATGAGTTCCCATGGGCGTGAAGATCCCACTTTTGTCTCTTCTATTGCAGTTGATCACGGATTTCATTTTGATCATGAGGTAGTGAGGTATACACAGAATTTGGAAAGTGGATTTTTTATGTGACAAAACAAGCGAATGATTTCCTAACTCAATTTGTCTAAGCATTTGACAAATTGTCAATGCTCATGTTTTGGATGCAGTATTTGGAGGGAGTTTGGGGTGATTTCCAGCTAGTACAAGAGAAGACAATTCCCCACCTCAGGGTGTTGAAGCGAATCCCGATGCCCACATTGTTCCATGAGGGAGATATTTATGATTTTCAAGGATGGTATTGTTCATTAGCCATGTGGAAGTCTACTTATGATCATGCCAGGAAAGATTGTGCAGAGATGGAGGGATCGATCAATGCGATTCAATCCAAAAGCCTTTTATATATTGAAGAATTGTTAGGGGTAGATGTCAATGCTTCTAGTGATTTGCACTTAGAATAATTGAGAGGAAAGATGAAGTTCATGTACTTCAGCCAGTTAGATTCTTTGAAGAAGAATCAAATTGATGTTTTAGTTTCACTGTTGATTCACGTCCACAGTTTGCAAAAGCCTATGCTAGATTGGGAGAATGTTTTTGATACTTGTTCAGATGCATTAGATGTGATAGATACCTAGTAGGAGGATTTGCCCAACATTACCATGGAGGAGCTAGATTCAGTACTTGCCAGATTCTTGGAATATGCTGCTATAGAGAGGAGTGCATGCCAAAATCTTCTAGAAGATTCCCTATTTGATGACTAGGTGTCATTCCATTGGATCACATGTTGGCGATTCCTTTTTTGATGTAAACCCTAATTAGGACAAATTTAGGGCTGTGTTGGCATGGTCTTGGTTCTTGATTTTAAATGAATCTCGGCTATTCATTTTTGTTGAGACTATATATACTCCATTGCCTCTCATTTGTAAGGGAGAGATTTTTGAGAATTGTTGTCTATATGCTGTAGATTTGAATACAATCATTGAAGTTTGGTGATTTGTTTAAGTGTTGTATGCATTTGTGGTTCTCATTGCCTCCAAGTTAAATTAAAATTTGTTTCAAGCATTTTAGATTGAATGAAAGAGTTATTGAATGCTTTTGTGTGGAATTTATTTAATCCATACCACTAGCTTCTTGCTGATTGTAAGTTTGCCTTGTGAGGTCAACTGGAATTCAAAATTGAACTTAACTTCAATTGTTGCACTTCCATTGGTATACATTGCCTTAATGGTATCAATGCTTGATGGTGATAATTTGAACATCTATGAAATTTGCCTTATATGATTGCACTAAACTTGTGTCAAATTGTTCATTGATGGTGAGACCTTGCCTAGTAGGATTCCATTGAATTTGTTCGTTGCCTCTTGCATTCTTGGTTAGAACAAAACTTCTAAACCCTATTTCGTTTGTCCATTTTTAAAAATCCTTGTTAGATTAGATTAAGAGCTCAATTTCAAAATCCTAAGTTATCGGCATAACCCATTCCAATTCCAAATCCATGAAAAGATCTCTACATTTGAACAATTATTTAATTCCCTGAGTGAAAACAACATATCACATCAAGCCATTGAGTTAGCCACATGTCAAGAACTGATTGTAGAAACCTTGGAATCGTCTTGGTTGATCAAATATTTAGCATTTGAGGTCATTTTGTTCAAGAGAGGGTAAAATACTTTTAATAGGTAACTAAAACACACATTAATAGGTAACTAAACAAATTATTTGTAATACTTGCCATAAAAAAACACTAATAATTGAGTCTACATTTAGGCCCTATTATCACATGTAGATAGGTTTGTCGTCATAGTGTACATAAATAATGTGCTAAAGGGTGCGATTGACAACATAGCTGAAGGGTGAGATTCACAATGGTGAACTAAAATTGTTACCATTTTTGGTGTGTGTTTACACGTCTCTAGATTGTGAAACGAATTCATGATTTATTAGGTTGCAGCTTTAATGGTAGACTTTAATGACTGAGACGTCGTGCAGCAGAGTCCCCCCAAAGTTCTACTCTTCCACGACCACGAATGCATCTGAGACAACGTGCAATGTCAATTATTATTCTCTGGTGTCTTTTTTTTCTAGTTTTTTAACGGGTTTTAGGGTTTTGTGACATGTTTAGTTTTTTTTTTTTTTTTATTCTGCTATTTTTGGGAGAGTAATCATGCGTTAAAAATTGTGGCCACTGCTGATTCCCGATTAATTGCAAGCAGTTGCGATTTTTTCGTGACTTCTACTTTTATGGTTGATATAACTTAGGAATTGGAGTTGCCCTCTATTTGTTCACTCATAAAGCTTTCAATGTTACCTGTTCTTGCAGCTAAAGTCGGATTTCAACTCCCTCCGGTCAACACAGAATAGAATGCTGAGTATCCTATCCTCTCTTGAATAAGGAAATTTATAATGTTTTTTATGATCAAAGGGGACGATCTCAAGGTTCCAAATGTCAGGTCTTGACTGCGGGATAACTCAACGGTTTGATGCGTCTTGCTGGTAACACAAGGGGCTTATGTTTACAACAAGTTGGCCTGCATCTGACGATGCTGCGATTCTCAGATTGGGGGAAATAAAAGCAAAAGGATAGGGTTTACGAGACCTAAGTACAATGATAGAAATGACTGGTGTTGTGGGTAGACAGATCTCCTTAAACTAATCTCTGCTTCGCTAGAGATATACTCACAACTTCATAGGGGTAGTGCAAGCTCCAAAGGAATGAAGGATTTTCAGACTGCATGAATTCATTTAGGCAACCAATTCTGGCATACCCTGAGACAAACACCTACAGTTGAACTAAGCACAATAGTGAGGTTCAGACTAACCATACACGGTGACCTACAATCAGTAGACCCCCAATGGTATGAATTGGAAACCTCATCAAATACCCTCACAATTTATTGTTAAAATCACTGAACTCTAACTAACCAATTGAAGGGAAACCATGCAAACAGAAGAAAACAAAATGATAAACACCATCTTTCAATATTCATATATTGATTTCAATTGTCCTTACAACAATTTCTTCTAGCAGTCCTATTCTACTCCTATTCTGCTAACTACCAGGATTGAAACCATCTAATGGCTAGGATTGAAACCATCTGATGGCTGCAATCTGCCCTCTAGAAGCCTGGCAGCTTTAGCCCATGCCTAGTAATCGTCAGCTGTCCTCCCAACCACCTTCTCAGCTACCTACAATTGTTTGGCATCAATTTGGTCAATCAGGTAGCTGAGGAATAACTAACCTGTGTACCCTTGTTTTAAATGCATTACATGGGGCCACATGCAGTCCTTTTACAATAAAGAAAATTTTATTTTTTATAAATAAGCTGATTTTCTGGAATCCTCTGTTATGTGATTTTTGAGTGTGCATACTTCTGCAGCATTCTAAGTGTAATCACGAGCCTTTAATCTCGAAACAATGTTGCTTTGATATTTCTGCGTTGTGGTTGTATCCTTTGTCTGGTTGAATTAATGATCACCATGCTTGTGCTTCGCCTTCACTTTCTAGCTTGATCACGATCACATCTTCAATCTGTGCTTTAGGTTTCCTCCTAATTCCTTGCAGCAACATCGACCTACAAAAGCGAATTCAAATTGAATTAATCACCTTGAAAAATTGAAGTAATTTTGACAAATATTAATTGTTTTCAAGGCGACGCTGGGCTTCGAAAATGAAATATGTTTGCTTTTAAAACAATTTGTATACCCTTTACTTCATTTTGCTTTTGACTTAAAGATCGCACCATCTTACAAGGGAAAACCTAGGCAATTTTAGGCAAATGTGCAAGATGTTTCCTTTATAATTTAACTTAATGTTTTCCTTTTAAGGGGATTTTTAGGCGATTAGAGGCAATGTGCGAGAAGGCCTTTAAAATTTCATTCAATCTCCCTAAGGGAAAACTTACGTGATTTGAGGCCAATGTGAGAAATTCGACTTAGAGGTTTCACTTTACTTCCTTTATCATTTTGCTTTTAGTTAAAAGTTTGGCTTAGAGAAGTAATTTGTGAATTTTCAATGAAATGTTTTGGCAAATCCTTTCATTTTGTTGACTCGAGGAGAAAGTTTGGCCTTGGGAGTCAAAATGCGAAAAACACTTTATAATGCCAAGTTTGTCGAATTTACCAAAACTTTCGAACGAACTTAGCACTTTGCCTTTGAAAGGGTAAAACTCGGCTTTTTAAGGAAAAGTGTCAGAAGACACTTTAGCATTTGAGTCCCATGACCTATCGAACCCCCCCGGTTCGCTTTTCACTTTTCTGATACTTAATGCTTTGCACTCAGGGAGACTTTTCGGCCTTTTGGACAAAAGTAACAAAAGTTCCTTTTTGAAATCACTTAACGTTTTCTCCTTTAGGAAAAACTTCAGCATTTTAAGGAGAAAACTCAAATCGCTTCTTTTTCTTTTAGAACATTCTCCGCTTATTTTCTAGTTCGTTACTTGGCCAATTAAAGGGGGAATCTTCAAAGATATTAGGAGGATTGTAAAAGGCGCTTATATTTTATATGGGCAAATGAAAATGATTTCTCATTTTTCGAACTTTCATTGGCTTGACTTTTGCCCTATCGCAAGTCTCTTGGTGCTTGAAGGCGAAATGAGAAAATCGCAATGCACTGAGATTACATGAACTATGTTTTTCTTATCCTCGATTTTGACCCTTTGCACTCAAAACACCCGTCGGGATTATTTCGGGTATTTTGCTTGGACATTTTGAGAACGATTTTTGGCGAATACAAGGAAATTGCCACTTCATTTTGCTTCATTTCGTTTTTCCATGGGGCAAACTGGAAGGGTTATTCTTGGGATTTTGAAGGAGACATGAAAGATATTGAACTTCCTTTCATTCAACCCTTCTACAATCATCCTTAGCATTTCTTCTTCGATTCTCTCTAGCACTTCGGGTAAGGTTTTGTTGTGACCTAATCACACTTTACCCCATTAAAAATGGGGACTCCCTCCTTTTTAAGCTCTCTTGGTCTTTTGGTCTTGGTTTTAAGGGTCTTTTCGCGGCAGTCTCTTCAATGGGGACTCCCTCCTTTTTAAGCTCTCTTGGTCTTTTGGTCTTGGTTTTAAGGGTCTTTTCGCGGCAGTCTCTTCAGTCTCTCTCTTTTGTGAGTGAGAAGGGTTAATTTTATCAAATCTGCTTATCGTTTGAACAATTTTGGATAAGTCTAGGGCTTGTTTTGTTTGTTTTAGGGTTTTTCCTTCAGTCCTAGATTTTAGGGTTTTTGAAAACTGAACGTGGCATTGGAATTGGGACCCTTTGAGGAACCTCCTAGTGAAATTTGAATGAATTATGAGAAACTTTATATTTTTAGAAAGTTCCTATTTTTTAGGGATTTCATTGCCTCTCGGATTGTCTTCGTTTTGCCAAAAATCAAACTTACTATTTTTAGTAAGTGTCCCTGCGCCTTGTTTTGCTTTTACTCTGACATTTTGAAACACTTTCTATTTTTTGAAAGTCTTTTTTGGCAGATTCTTCATAGCCAGACACTGAAGACTAAGTATTCCTGAGCATTCCAAATTCGAAAAAGACAAAAAGCAAGCTCAAAGGATGAAAATTCAATTCCTCAAAATGGTGTCTTGATTCGGAAATGATCAAAATCAACTAAATCTGGAAAGGAAGTAGTGAAATTCCTTGGCATGATGATTTTGGCGCCCAAGATTAGGTATGGTCGCCAAATTGAAGGCATCATGGAAATGCAAAAAAAGATCAAATTCCATCACCAAGGCAAAATAACGACCGAGTCAGGTGTTGGGTGCTAAAATCAAAGAGCCATGGATAAGTAAAAAATATGAAAATTCTTTGCCCAAGTGAAATTAGCACCTCAGTCAGGTGTTGGGCACCAGATTGAGATAGGCATGGAAAAGTGTGCCAAGGTCAAAATTTCTTTTATGAAGTGATTTTGATGCCCAAGTCAGGGGTTGGGTGCCAAACAGGGGTCCCCAAGGAAAAATTCGAAATTGTAAATTCCTTGATGAAGTGTTTTCAGCGCTAAAGGTAGTTATAGGGCACCAAATCAAGAGGGGCATGGAAAAGTTGAAAAAGGTGAAAAATCCTTCCTCATAGCATTTTAGTGCCCAGGTCTAGAGAGGGGTGCCAAAGTCAGATGGCCATGGAAGGTGAAAAAACTCCAATTTTCGTTCACTTAGTATGATCAATGCCCAGGTGCATTGGAGGGTGCCAAAACAAGGTAGCCATGGAAAACTTGAAAAATGTGAAATTCCTTGGCAGGAGCAAAACAACGCCCAAGTATGGTGAAGAGCATTAAATCTAAGAGGGCATTGAAAATGAACAAAACACCAAGTTCCTTGACCAAGTGAAAATAGTGCCATAGTTAGGAGAAAAGCACTAAAATGGGAGTGACAAGGAAAGTTGAAGAATTCAAAATTCCTCCACAGAAGTGATTCAGCACCCAAGCCAAGGAAGGGACGCCAAAAGCAAGGTGCCGGGGAAAATCCACGAAAGTCAAAATCTCCTCTATAGCATGAATTCCACACCCAAGGCGAAGTTGGAGAAAGTTTTCTAAGGCATGGAAATTCAAGGGTCAAGGATGAACCAAAACAGAAAATTCCCCTTGGTAAAAATTGTGAAAAATCCATTTTCGGGCATTAAATCTCATCCAAATTTCAAAATTCTTTAAGATTTGGTTTCGTTTGAGAATTTTCTCTCATGGACCCAAAACCCTAATTTTTGGAAAATCCCTAAAAAATAGGAGATGGTGGAAAATCATTGAGAATCTCCTCCAGAGCAAGGAAAGTTCGAAAAACTTCAAGAAAATTCTTCTTGAGTCAAAGTTTCTCTCCTAAAGTTTGAAGAATCTCAAGTCAATCTTTTAAAAATCCCTCCAAAATTCAAAAAATGGAAGGTTGGCAAGTTGGCAAGAGAATATTTCAGATCATGACGCACAACTCAAGGCATTAAAAGAAATTTCCATTTTGGCACTTAACTACGATGGTAGAGCTCGTTTGTATGGTGTGTTGGAAAGGAAACTATGACGCATAATTAAAAAATTGCCCAAAATGACCTTTGCAAACTTAGCAGCATATTAGAGAAATTCTATATAAATGTGCAAGTACAATTCATCTCTCATGTGCGAATTTGGAGAAAGAAGAGTTGGAGAGAGTGCAAATAAAGTAAGACTTGGAGAATTTCCATTCCTTTCAAGAAGCTTTGTTCGTAGGAGGTGTTAGTTTATTCCTAGAATGGCAGAATCAAGCAAGGCGACAACCATAACCAGGCAGGCATAGATAAAAGTTGAGATGAAAGGCTTCCTTCCGAAGTCCAAGATGGTATCCAGGTGGAAGGAGGTCAGTGATACAAATTTAGGAACATTCAACATGTCTGCCTTCCGAATCAGGATGTTTGGGACAGCTGGACATAATGCATCACCTACTGTTGCTAGGATTGTCAAAAGCGAAATTGTTGTGATAGTAGGTTTTCCTCTGCCTATTCAATGTTCGGAGTTGATATTGGAATGCACAAAACACTACAATTTTGAGAGAAGGGCTATTTTAACAAGTGGTAAGCTATTGGTCAACTTGACCTTGGAGGCTATTGGTGAAACCTTTGGAATTCCTTCACATCATTCCATGAGCTATAGGACTATGAATGGAGGTAAGCCAGTATATGATGCAGGTCCTGATAGATGTGCGAAGATCATCAACAAGAGCTGGTTGTAGAAGCCTAGGCCTCACATCTCCAAAATGCTTAAGACGCTCACCATTTTTGAATTCAAGTAGAGTATGTGGATTTGATAACGATGTTAAGCAAGATAATGGGGTGTCCAGATGCCATAAATTTTGAATCATGGATGTATTTCTACATTGGCGAAGTCATGAATGTCAATGGAATAGTGGACTGGGCTCGGTTAATCAACCATTATGTGCATGAACAACTGAAGGATTTGGAAGAGAAGAAGAGCCAATCCTTCTATATGAGTTCTTACGTGATTTATTCACTTGTAAGGATGGGTCGCTTCGATGGTTTGCTGGGAAAAGGGGTCATAGGTTGCGAACGAGCACAGTTGAAAGTTCATGAATGTTATCCTCAGCTGCACCTCTACAATACTAATTCTTTCAAACTGGCAAATAACACTTTTACTATGCACTTGACTAGATTTATGCAAAACAAACTTCACAAGAGATTGTCGCCAGAAGCCAGGGCTTTGGTATAGAAATTTGGGGCTCCATTCTTGTAGTTTCCATAGTTCCTTTATATCAGGACACAATGATTTTCATACCAGCCATATAAATTACTGAGGTATCCATCCAATAAACTGGTGCTGCTAGAGCTTGTGAGGCAATTGATTACCTACGACCAAATTTAGAAGAAGAAAATAAAACTGTCTATTGAATTTCTAGTTGTTCTCGGTGATTATGGAGAAGTGTGCCCGAACATGGGAACAACTGAGAAAGCAGCAGAGGAATTGGCATTCTACTGCTTGACATTTTACACGTCTAGATCTCATTATGATCCATATAGTAAAATCAGGAAGGTTGCTGGATTAAAACTTGTGCACATGTTTCACCTAGAAGATTATTGGGTAGGTGCCAAGGATGACCTTGAGGTCAAGAAGAAAATGTTTTCCAGGCTACCCCTTGACACAATTAGGGTAGGTGAAATAATGCAAGTGCCAGATCAAGTCAAAGAGGACTCGAACTTCATGCAACCAAAATTTGAAAAGGTGAAAGATCAACCCATTCAGCTTCCAGATTGTTCAGAGCTAGAAGTTGATGATCTGGACATTTTGGCCAGGCTCGTACTGAAATTCACTAGACGTTAGGTTGAACGACATCTCAGAAAGCTGAAACAAGGAAATGTTTGCCTAAGTTGCTAGTTGATGGGAAATTTGGATTCCCATAGTGAAGCCACTGAAGGATCTTCACAAGCTCAGGCTGAGGAAGGAGAAATTCAACAGAAAGAAGCGGAGCCTAGTAAAGGAAAAAGTGTTCCTAAGAGGCCAAAAACAATAAGGAAAAAAGAAGTCCGACCGGAGATTCAACAAGAAGAGCCATCGCAAAAAAGGGCGAGAGTGGAAGGGATTCAATCATTGGCTAGCTCTTCTAGTGTTGTGGGAGGTAGAAATATTTGCACAAGAAAATCCCGCAAATCCGCTACTGGGCAATCTTCTTGACAGTGCTCCAGCATAGGATGGTCTCTGTATCAACACATCACACAGGCCAAATCAGCCAAGGATGCAAAGGCAAGAACTTTCCTCTCATCAAGAAGAGCCACGTCAGGACAGTTTCGTAGAGATGATCCTTGAAGAAATGGAGGATACTTCACAGGAACATGTGCAAAAGGAGATTTAGGATCAATCAATTTCCACTCCTGATTGGCTGAGAGATAGACTGAGGAAGGAACTAGAAAAGGAAATTGATCCAATACGAGAATTGGAAGAACTTTTGTTGAAGAGAATGGATCAACCAGCAGAGAAGAAGGCTGCCTAGAAGTTTTCCAAGATCACGAAAGGTGAGTTTGGATCCAGGACTCTACATTTATTTGAGCCTGCGACAGATAAGGACATAAATGAAATTGCGCCAAGTGATTATGTTATCAGTGAAATTGATTTGGGGCGTACACAGGTCGTGGAAGACTTCGAAGGATCTTCCTTGGCTATGAAAGAGAAGATGCAAAAAATGAAGGAAAAATGTAAAAGGTTGAAAAATTAAAACAGTGCCTTGTGTGAGTATATTAAAAGTCTCAAACATCTTCTTAGGGAAGCAGATCCATCATTTATTCCTCTTCCCTCTCTTCCTAAGAGGTCATTGATGACGTCGAAACAATCAGGGAAATAGCTTTGTATTCCAGGAATGGGTGGAAGATGTCTTCGCTACAATTGGAAAATTCATTGAAGACTTTTGCTCGTCTTCACTCTAGATTTGTTTCCCTTCTAAATAGGCTGGAAGTGGCGGATGGTCTATGGGAGGATGTTCACATTTATCAGGGTCTGACCATTCCACAACTCAGAGCCCCTAATGAAAGTTCCAAAGAATGTGCTAATTGATGGGAAAGTGATTCAAGAAAATGAGGTTTATGATTTTCCATGATGGTTCTGTGCCGTTTGCTCTGGAAAGGATATCTTTGAAAGGTTCAACATGGAGTCTTTAACTTTAAAAGACTCAATCAGAAGGGTACTTGAGGAAATTATCAGCGTGATTGAGGCATTATTTGTGAAGAAATTGAATGAGGGCGGAGTAATAGTGAACTTCCTGAGAGCTCAGTTGCATGAATTCTTCTTCATAGGGTCATTTTCCAAGGAGCATTTTGAGAATGTTTTTTCATTTTCCAGCACAATGAAGAAAACTCAGGAAATAATGTTTGAGTGGGAGAACCTTTTCTCCAAGTGCGAAGAGGAGATTACCTTGATGGAGTTCAAGATTGAAAGTGTGCCAAGTGTCTCCGTAGGAGAATTGGAGGCTGTGATCGCCAAATTCATCACTTATGCCATTAATGAGCAAGACAACGGTCGTACACTTTCAGACGAAAATCTTTTGACTGAGTAGTGGTGGCACACTTATTGTTGGAATAATTTGACTAAGTAGCGGCCCGGTCAATGCATGTTGAATTTATGAAGAATCTTTTGCATGCAGCCGCCACATTTATGATTTTATGATAAATTCCTTTCGCATGTTGCCATCACATGAAAGAATGATGGGCATTTATGGCAGCATTTTACGACTTTTGCATGGGATATTCATTGCATATAGGGCGAACTTAATGTAATTGGTGCATTTAATGCACAAATGGATGCTATTTTAGGCATGTTTGAATTAATTGTATATGGGTTTTATGGGCATTTATTGTAGATTCCCACCTTATTGCATCATGTGCGGGGAATCTTTTGGGGGAAAACCCTAATTTGCATGTCCTCATGGTTCGAGGCCTATATAAAGGGGTGATCCCCCTCATTTGTAGGGGACGAGAGATTGCTTTCGAGATTATTGCTATAAGTTTTGAAGCAGATAACTTAATACATTGTTCGATTTGTTGGTGTATTCTTGTGCTGTTTTATGACTTGCATGGTCTCACTCTCTTCACATAGATTAGATTTGCTTGACAAACAGGATTTGATGAGATTGTTTATAGTGTAGACCCTCACTCATACCTTTGGTTGGTAGTTGATTATTATTAATTGTGCAAGGTTAATTTGAGCTTTTTTCTACGTGGAAACTTAACTTCGATCATTGGTGGACATTGTTTGTTGATGGTGTGCATTGGTGATTTGAAAATATTTCACACAACCTTTGAAGATTGCACTGCCTCTGTGTAGTTGTCTCCTAGTGGCGAAGCAGAGAGTGTTTTGGTCTTACTTGAGCAATCCTTGTCTCCTTGTTCTCATCTCTAGATTAAGTTAATCTAGCTTTTTATACCCTTCCCTATTTACTTTTTGCAAATTTTAAACCCAAAAATCCTAAAAACGAGCCATTCAAAGCTAAATCATTCGCAAGTCAATTCCTTGAAGTTGCCAAATTGTCCGATCTTCTTTGAAAGTACATAAGGCCCCTTGGATTACCAGTATATCACATCATGCATGAAGGAATCTTGGAGTCAATTGTCTGAACTTCTCGTAATCTTAGCTTACAATCACACTTTGATCAAGAGAGAGTAAGGTGACTGTTGGTAATTTTATTCTGTGTTAGACGCTGTCCTAAAAAACATGTCAACAGGTCTTCTATCGAGGATTTGCTTGGGTTAGTGGAGGGTCTCAAAAGGCTCGATTTCACTTGCAGAGCCTCCCTTTCACGCATAGACACCAAGAGGGGGTCCCCATCTAGGGCGGGGTGTGATGTGAATACAACATTACCTATAAGAGTTTTTTAATGGAACATTCCAGAAAAGACTGAACTTCCCAAATTTTATGTGTAGGTGAAGCTGATTCCTAATCTTGAAGCACTCATTGTCTCAGGAATAAGCTTATAAAATATACTTCATCAAGCAGGAGGTTTCTCTATAGTACATGGGAGTTGGGGTTGCCTTCCGTTTGTGCATTCACAAAGTTTTCAATGTCATCTACAAGAAGTATTTAACAAAAGATTCAAGAAAAGATAGCTTGTTAAATTGGATATGAAGGGAAAGTTGACTGTTAAAAATGAAGCACATATTGTCTTAGGAATAAGCTTATAAAAGAACACATCATCAAGATTATTTTTCTTATTCGTATTATTATTTGTATTACTATATTTGTATGCATATTCATATTATTATTTTTCTTATTTATAAATGAGATTATGCAGTGGTTGCCATGTGGTGCATATGACATTTACTTAATTTCAGTTAGGTAGTGGTTATGCTTGGTTTTGTCAGCTAGGGTTGTCGCCACACTAATGGTAGTAGGCTAAGGGTTTTCTGCGTCCTTATAAGTTCCGCCAATTCATAGGGATCTCGTACTGTATCATTCTCCTTGTGTTATGCTGTGATGTAATTAGTATGGTCGGCCTTTCCATTGGCTTATTGCTCTTAATGTATTAGGGAGTTTGTACCTCAAACTTCAAAGTGTCATGACTCATGATTATAACACATCCACTCATCATTTGCCATGGTAACTCTCCTGTAAATATATTGTGGCTTCTCATATTTTGAAGATGCGAAATAACTTATTGTCAAGGTTAGGGAAACATCAGAGAGAATCTGTCACTAGTTCCCAACACTGTGCTCATGCTGGTGTCTAATGAGATGAATGTGTATAGCATTTTGTAACAATGCAATAACTGAATCATTAGCTAAAATAAGTGAAGCGTGTGGCTAATTGAGGTAAGGCTTTAAAATGCTCGACTGAAGTGGTGGAAGTATCACCTATTCTTACAAACAAGATGAAAATCCAACTAGAAGATATGCTCAAACTGAAACACCCACTAGAATTTCTTTTAAACATTTTAAGATAGATATGTACATGTACAATAGTACAGAGCATCATAGTGATTGTTAGATAGTCTTCAAATAAAGGCGCACACTGATAAATCTGTATGGTATACTTAAAGATTGTGTTCCTTACTATAAATAATAAGAGTTACATTTGCTCAAAAAATTTAATATACAGATAAAAGATAGAAGGTGAAACTGTAAACAAGAAACATAAAATACAAGATGAAAAAAATGAACTAACATTTACTATTGACAAAAGACTCGCTCACCTGCTTGTAAAGAAGTGAAAGAAAATGGTCAAAGAATTTATTACAAGGAATGATGGAATTGCATTAAAATGTATAGAAACTGGACAACCAAAAATATTGTTAACTCTATACCATTACAGTGTTTGCCTAGAAATGGTAAAAATGTATTACACTTTTTGGAAGCTTTGATTGTCGTGCAGATATATGACTGCATTATCTTCACTCAAACGAAGATACGAGTCCTGAAAGAATTAGTGTCCAGATCCTTAGCATGACATAAAATTATTTTCCTGGCAGTCCAAATGCTAATCAAACATGTGTCATCAAGCTGTAATTTATTTTATATTATTTGCCTATAAAATTTAAATAAAATGTAGTACACTATCTTGTACGCTATCTGTGAATTGTTTGGGAATTTTGGAAATTTTTGCAAATATACAAGTACATTATCTTTACTGGATGAAGATATGGATCTTGAAACAATTGTAGTGTCCAGATCCTAGCATGACTAAATTTTTTTCCCATCTAGACTCCAAATGCTACAAACGTATATGTGTTGTCTTTTCATGAAAAAAATGCAATAGTAATGACTTAATTTGTTACTTAATGAACTAGCTGTTAAAATCCCCTATGTTGCTTTTCAAACCTAGTTGTTCTATATGGGGTACTACCAGGTGATTTGAAAGAATAGTGATATGCAATGCACATTATCTGAAATATATCCCTTTTTTATTTCTTGTATTACTTGTGCACGTCTTACATATAGCCGATTCTCAAATTTTGCTTTGGTTGCACCATGCTTGTGAAGTTCAGAAGAAATCAACTGGCAACTTCCCATTGGCTAAAATATCAATGTTTGTTTATTTGTAGTGCATGTAGTGTGTGCTAGGTGGCGATAATTAATAAAATACATTTTATTGTTCATGGATTGATCTGACTTTTTAAGTGCATTCATTTGTTACTGTTTTCACAGGCTTCTCATTCACAGTTTCAACAAGGCAAACCTAGTTCACATGAGGCGCCTGCCCCACCTAACAATATTCTATTCATCCAGAATCTGCCATATGAGACAACCACTATGATGCTACAGATGTTGTTCCAGCAGTACCCTGGTTTCAAGGAAGTCCGTATGATTGAGGCAAAACCTGGCATTGCCTTTGTGGAGTATGGAGATGAAATGCAATCTTCTGTAGCAATGCAATCTCTTCAAGGCTTTAAAATCACTCCCCAAAACCCAATGCTTATCAGTTATGCCAAGAAGTAGTTCTTTCATAAATAACCAGAAATCCTGAACAGATTATTTTAACTGTCACAGAAAATTGAAAATCCCATAATGTTAGACTGTCCCATCTAGTCTTTGAAAAGGGTGTGCAATTTTTCATACAGCTATCTTGAAAACAGGTGGCACACCCTGCATTGAAAATAGGCAGATGCAGATATGTGAATCTGTTCATAGATGGATTTAACTTCTCCCTATATCTGTTTTTAGAATGGTTATTTTGTAAAGAATGATGACCATATGAGCTGGTTGAGTAAAATTGTCCTATAGCGTTGGCAATTTTTGTTTTGTTTTAGGTGTCCTGTTTTGATGTTAGTACAACATGCCAGAAATAAGAAGGTAAAATGATTTGAGAACAAAGAGTAGCTCATATTTGGGACATGTGATTGCGCTAGGGTGGTGATTAGTGCTTGCAGTGCTAACTGTATTTTTAATTTTTTTTAACAGCTTACCAATGCTTTCCGTGTTCTTTTTGTAAAATGTATTGTGTTTTCATTAGAATGATTAGTTAAAATGCGGGTTAACTACTGCATTCAACTAAGAAATGTCTGTTAGATAAACACATTTCAAGATTCCGATTCTTAAGTTTTTAAAAAGATCTTACCAATGCTTTCTGTGTTCTTTTTGTAAAATGTATTGTGTTTTCGTTAGAATGATTACTTAAAATGCGGGTTAATTACTGCATTCAACTGAGAAATGTCTGTTAGATAAACACATTTCTCAATTCCTGCAACAATTTATTTGATAACTCTGTGTCTACCCTGTTTATGCCCTTATTTTTGGATGCATTTCCCAACTTTCATGCATTTAAGAAGCAATAAATTGCTACTCCACCTCTAATACATTTAATTTTTTAAAAATTAGCTGAATCTCATGAAATCAACAAAATTAATTTACCATGTACCACCATATATAGCTATGAAGATACGTCCATGTTTTCTACACAAATGCCATTAAATTCACTTTATTTTGGTTAGATGTTTCATTTTGCAAATCAATAACATTGACTCCAAGGAACAAGTCCCCATGATCATTCAAATGTTGTGGTGCTTACACACATGGATGCACACAGAAAAACAAAATAATCAAACATATAGCCTAAAAGATAAGTGCATATGACTATACGCTCCCTCCATGGATATTGTTAACTTCACTCTATTTCATTGATGAATTTTTTTACGTAGTCAAACCCAAAAATATTACCAAGCTTATATTATGGACTCTTAAAATTTCATGATTTTATTAGAGAATAAGTGTTAGTATGATATATGTTTATTGTTTGTTGTACTTAATTAATGTACATCTTAATATAACTAAATAAGGTTTTGATTAGATAAGCACGAAAAAGGGCTTAGACTTGTTATAGTTAAATCAGCCTTAAAGGCAAACATGACGAATCTTACAAACAGTGAGATTGAGTGAACCACTCAGACAAAAAAACTTTTGACATGAGCAAAAAATTGGTAGCAAACAAGGGTCCCAACTTCTCTTTCTTAACACAAGAAAGCATATGGGGAGCGATAGAAGGACCTTTCCTCATATGAACTATAGTTCAAGTAATGCTATTAACCATGATCCCACTACAAGGGGAAACACAAGGAGACTCTCCTACTAGGGGACCAACAAGAAGGGAAGTAATTGAATGACAAGGTGATAGGCAAGTATCGACCTTGCTAGAAGATGAAAGCTGAGAGGAGACCATTGATTCTAGACGAATCTTGGGAGGAGTCATCATCAAGAGAGATTGGATCCTCAATTGTCAGATAATCATCATTAGCTTTCTTCCACCTAGTATAAATTCTTTTTAGTGTAAAAGAGAATAATTCGAAGCCAAATGTTGGAAAGTAAAACATTGACAACATCCCCAACTATTGCATCCAAGGCCTATCCTCAACCATCTAGACCACATCCCCTTGAAGAGGCTTGGAGATGTTGATATACACCAAAATGCGAGCGAAGGTAGAATGCCCCATATGCGAATTCAATCATCAACCTTAAAAAATGACTAATAGAATTGTCGATGGCCTCAAAATAGGGATCTTGCGAAAATTGAAGGGGAAGGTTTGGTAGTCTAACCCACACCAAATGCATATTGAGTGGTTCAATAAGAGGATTAAAGGAAGCAAACTAAGGTTTGATCGAGAGAGAGTGCTCCCCCAAGCCCATAGTTGACCTAGAATCAAGTTGTGGTCCTTTGAAGAGGAAAAATAAGCAATGAAGCCTTTAGCATAGAAAAGAGTTCTATCTTACTAGCCATGAGGGGCTTCAAAGAATCTTGAACATAGTTGTGTAAATTGAGAGGAGAGCCAATAGTTGAAAAAACAGTACACTAGACCTCTATGTTGGTAGAAGTCCACGTTTTCAACCACATCCTTATTGCAAACTACTATTGAGATGGTTTGGTACAAGAAAGGGGGTGAGACATACGTAGAGGATGAGTAGAAGCCCAATCTAGCAATTGAAGAATAGCTAATCCCCACAAAATCACAAGGAGGGATAGTGTTGATGTCAGGAACAACCTCTACAACCAGCGAAGGAGACCTTGGCCAGCCAAGAGTGGCATCAAAAATAGAGGAAGGCAAATGGGAAACTTCCAAGATCCCAGGTAAGACCTAATGGACCAACAATTGGATACAATAGAGGTGAGAGAAGCCCAATCGTGCAACAATCTCTACATCAGGTGGTAGAGGTGGGATAAGCTTGTTTGAATCTAAAGACCTTGGCTAACTAGTTGCAATGCTAAGTTGAGAGGAAGATGCTAGGGCATGATAAACCATAGAGACCTAGATTGAGATAGCAAAAACCCATTTGACCCAGATCCAAGAAGTGATAGCATGGGCAACATACCATTTGCAAGCTTCTCTGCATTTAGACATGGTAGAAGCGGGGTATCCTCGTTTGAATCTCATGTTGGAGGTAGCAAGGGTGTGAGTGGGAGTGACGACACTGTTTATATGTGCTAAGTAGAATTTTAATAACTAAGTAAATAAGGTTAATAGTTAAATAAATAAATAATAAGTATTAGTTTAGAAATAATTATTATTAGCATATAATTAGTTGTGTTGGTGTAAAAAGTGTTGTATCTAGTCATGTCTAAAGTTTACATTTATCACCAAGTTTATTTAATGACCATTTTAGGAACATTCCTACTATAAATGGAGTTCCCACCTTTGGTGGATTTATCACACTATCATTTATCCACCTCATATGGACGATTTATTATCATTTGCATAAGATTATACCACTTGTCAACATCTTATCTTCATTTCACCTTGCCTTTATATGCAAGGTCTATTGTGTGGCGTACACTTTTTGGGAGACAGGAGCTTTGTTTGATACGCAGGCATCGGTTCACTTCTTCACTCTTCATCGCCAGGATTTGACAATTTTATAGTCTTGGAGCTACGTCTACTGTTTAGTAGCGTACCATATTTTGACAACGGCTTGAGGTTTTAAGTGGGCCTCATATCTCTGTTGAAAATAATTTTTCCGCAGCTCGCTTAGTTGTCAGGCCCAAATTCAATGGTTATCGGCCCACTATATTGACGTCGTCCTTTGTATTGTACTCCGATTTGGCAGTTTATTAGATTCGTGGTAAGTTGACTTGTGTGCAGATCAACAGTTTGTATGGTGTCAGGGTTTCTTGTTTGGTGCTATCTCTACCTGCTAGTATTTCATCTGTTCGCTTGTACTTGGCTTCATATTATTCGTTTGTGGGGGGAATTTGCAAACGATCGGGTGAGCCTTGGTTGAGTTGGTTTTTCATAGTTATTGCTGGCTCATTCCACAACATATTTTTGCCTTTTTTGGCTGGCTCGTGAGCTGTGTGATTGGTGGCCTCACATTTATCAAAAGCCTGTGTTGTATGGTGAGCATTAACTCAGTAAGGTCGTGCATTTGTTCTCCACCAACGAGTTGGGGCTTTACATTTTTGGGCGCAAGTCTTTGTCGTTCATTTCTTTTGCATGGAGGTCATATTTCTAATCTGATCAAGCCGTTTTGCATTTGTGGCAATTGTAGGTCTTACTTTTTGGTCCAGTGTGTTTATATGGTCGAGGGTTTCAGCCTATTGGTATTGGTTGGCTCTCTCTTTGCCGTGCAATGCGTGGTATATTTTGGTCTTAGACTTTGGCCAGTTTTCTATCGAGTAGGCTACAGGTTTATTTTTTGAGGTCCTTTATCTGTCCCACATTAGAGTTGGCAGACCTTGTTTAAGCCTCTAGTTGTTGTGTTTCGCTTCGAGAGTGCCTAAAATAGGCCTTTTTTGAGGCTGATGTAACTTGCTCATGCAAAGGTGGTTTTTTTTCAAATGAGATACTAATAAAAAGCTGATTCTGTCAAACTTTGTAGCAGTGAAGGTATTTTTTAGTTATTTTATTGTTTAATGTTAATTTTTGGATGTTAAAGTTAGATTTTGTTCTTGCACTTTCAAGTTCAATATAACTTTTGGCTTTTATCCCTGATTCTTGCGATTCATGTGGCATTGGAAAGGTTTTAAGGAGCTCTTCAAAGCCATCCATGTACACATTTTCCAGATTATGTCTGAGGTAAATACATGATATAGTTTTGCATTTTTTGTATGATGGTGGATTCCTCGATGTTTTGATAGTTGCGAAGGTGCTTCTTTGATCTAGTTAATTCATTTCAGCTATATTTTATTTTGTTGATCTCTATTCATGATGTGAGGTGTGTATCATTGTTGTAAATAATGGGTTATGCAACACATCCTTCTTTTATCTCTTTAATTAAAGACAATTATGTCATGAGCAAAAGGCATTATTACACATTGCAGGTGGTCTAATCTCTTCACTCATCTTTATGGACTCATTCCTAAGCCAAAGACCAAATGAAAGCAATTAGTTTGGGGTAATAGAAATGATCATATCATAGGGTTGATTGGTTGTCGCATTAGTAAAACCTTCTTCCATGCCATCTATCCCAAGTTTAGAGGTATTTAGTGTCCATGCACAGTTTGGACCATTATTTGGGATATTTTTGGAGATCCTCACGTTCCTCTATGCCCAAATGATCCTCTATTTGATTCTCATTACACTTGATGATGTTGATAGTATTTCCTTTGATGATGGTACCTTAGAGGAGTTTAAATATGAATCAACACTTGAAAGTTATGATGATCTAGAAACTCCACATACAACTCCTACTTCTGAGATCACCTTTCATCTTTTGTTGGTGATTCATTGACTACTAGTAGTGATTCATTATCAATGGTATCTATTTGCCTTCCTAATTAAGATTCCTATTTGATACACATTGGTTCATTGTTTGTGGAGTCCCACATTTTAGACTTGGAGGACACATTTGCAGATTTATCTTTCCTATTTGATGATATTGTCACTTCATCTATCTTTTGAGCTTGTTCAAAATTAGTTTCCATTAGTTCCTTTCTTCTCACCTTCTATTGTGATTGGGCGTGCACCTAATTAGTTTGTGGCATCTTCATCATCCAAGGACTTGGCAATGTATGAGCATATTTTAGAGATATGATCATTCTACATTTGGATTCCATTTCCTAATTCCTATCCAAAATGGGAAGCTTTCTTGCATTTGTACTTGGCTTATCTTCTTCCTAGGGGGAGAAATGTTGTTTGTAGACATTGAACAATGTTTTGTCTTCAAGAACAATATTTTTGTAGGACATCTTCATTAAGGGGGGGCTATATAGTCTCCTTTCCTTCCTATGAGGAGATATTTGATTCTATATACATGATTTATGTAGTCCTTGGAGAGTTTTGAGTCCTCCATGCATCATCATTTGTTTGTTTCTTTTCTCTCTTTTGGAGAGGATTTTTGTCCCGTTGGGTTTTCTTCTTTACTTAGTTTGTTAGAGATTGCATTGCATTTGTACATGAGTACTTAACATGGCCTAGTAGCTGAGACCCATATTGCATAATAATGTACTCTCTAAGTTGAACTTAAGGGAGGTGTTGTAGTTAAGTGTTTTACCTATTCATGCTTTCACTAAGGTCTACATTACACTTTCACTTAAGTTTACTTAGTGACCACTTTAGGAACATTTCCACTATAAGCGAAGTTCCTACCTTTGGTTGATGTATTACACTATCACTTATCCACCTTATGTGGATACTAGTTTATCATTTGCATAGGATTATGACACTTGTCAACATCTTGTCTAATCTTTCATTTCACCTTTCTTTTATATGCAAGGTCTATTATGTATATTCACATATCCATTAGCAATATTCAGGAATCTTGCATTGTTGAAGCAATCTTTCTTGCCATTATCTCTTGTGGAAGTTATTTTGGTCTTTAGAGATCATAGGGGTGTTGTAGAGTCACCAAATACTCTAATAAGTTGTCTTCCCATTGAGGAAGTTTAGGAAATTATTTTGGGAATAACTAGTTTATAAGCCATATTGTAGCAATGTAAAAATGATTAAAGAAGACTGAATATATTAAAATATTGACTACATTTTTGTTTTATTATTTTGTTATGCAATTGTAGTGTAGTTTCTTTTCAATTCCGTTTTTTTTCCTCTACCATTTTCAATATAGTATTAGAGAAAGAATTTGTGTTGTGTTATGAAATACCAATGATAAATACCTTAATACAAGAAGAATGCATTGGATAAAGGTGCTTAAACTTCTATATTGTTTGATCAATATTTAAATCCTTGCTATTCACAACTTGCTATTTCCTTGCACCTTTTGTAGTAAAGAAAAAGAAAAAGGGAAAGCACACGATTTTTGATATTTCCTATGGCAACACAAAAACCAATAAAAGGAGATGACAACATAAAATAAATTTACAATAGGAACTGAATTAGAGGCACCAAAAGATGTAGTAGATTGGAAAAAAATAGATACTCCAACATCTAAATAACAATTCATCAAAATGCCTAGAAAACTTAGATATATTCTTGTGTATTATTTTCTTCCTTGCAAATTGATTCCCAATGCTTTGTTGTACTATAAAGCTTACATTATTGCAAGCATTGGAGTTGGAACACTTGTTGAAAAATGAATTCAAAAGAAAGCTATAGGGGATGAAAGGATTATCTAGGAAAGTCTAGTAGTGAAAAAATTCCTATATTCTTTTTTGAGAAAGAACTATTTATTGTCTTACAACATTGAAGGGTTGAATTGGCAACTTCTTAGGAGGAATTTGTGGAAAGTGGCTAAGCATCTACTAGCTTAAGTATACATTATTTTAGTTTATTTTATTATTCTACCAAACCATACTCATTAGTCTTAATTCAATTTATTTTTCAAGAGATAAAAATGAGTTGTGAAATGTGATTCAGGTTCCCCAAGTTTAAATAGGTATAAATATTTTGGTGCTTATTAGTGATATGAGTTTAATGAGGGATTAATTTTAATTCAAGTGAAAAATTTACAAGTTCATGTCATATAACATATGTTGATCTCGATTAATCAAACGCTCCTGATGGCTCCCACTCCTACAACGAGAAGTTTTTTTAAACATCCAATTGCTTCTCCCACCCATGCCCCTAGACATGCTTCCGTGGGATCATCTTTTGTTTGTGGGTTTGTCTCTAGTTCTCGTGAGGGCTTTGGGTATGCGCCAACTATAGACGTGCCTCCTCTGCTTCCTACCACAACCATTGCTAGGTCTACTACAGTGCTACTCAGGGATCTTGCAAATTTGGTGTGTGATGAGGTTCCCCTTCTTGTTGTTGTCTCTGATGTCATGGCTATTGGGGTCCCTCTTCCAAAGCTTGTTTTTATTGTTGGTGAAGGAAGCTTGGCGTGTGTTGCCAAATCTATTGTTGTCCTTCCTCCAAAAGGGAAATCTCATCCTCTTGCTTGTGCCAAGACATCCCCTATTGTTGTCTGTGGCCAAGATGTGATATAAAATGTGGACTTCCGCCAATGCTAGAGACTGGTGTGTAGATTTGTTGGTCTTTGACCTTCTCTCCCGAATCTTCATCAATGGGTGATGGATTCTTGGAAGCCTTTAGTTTCGGGTAACATTGAGCTTTTACCTTGCACTAAGAGTTTTTTATTGCTTCTTTTGTTTTTGTTGCTGATTGTGATTTGGTTTTGAGCAAGTTGTGGATCTAGGGTATCCACTCTCTCTCAGTCAAACCATGGACAAACTCCTTTAACCCTTTTATTGAACTCCTTAGTGTGCGTCTAATGTGGGTTCATTCCCAATCTTCCCCTTCATTTTTGGGAAGATTCTTGTTTTGAAGCCATTGGCAAATCTATCAACCGTTTCTTGAAGGTAGACGATACCACTTTCTTAATGGGTCTTTCTACTTTTGCATGCATGTTGATCAATATTGACATCTCCATGCCTCTTCTTGGGGATGCAATATGGTTCTCATGGTTGGGGTTAGGCCATGGACATTGGATTATGAGAGCCTCCCCTTTCGATGTCGTCATTGCTTATCTACTAGTCACTTGGCCACACATTTCTTTCTTGAGGCATAAAGGCACTACCACTTGGTGTAGGGATGCTAATGGTGATCACCTAACTATCCTAGCTTTTGATTCTTCCTCTAATGACACTTCACATGCTGTTGACGATTCCTCCCAAGATGATGGCTTACCTTTTGCTATTGGCCTGGCCTCCTTAGGCCTTGTGGATCCTCCTCCACCTCTTGCTATTGGTGTGGCCCCCTTTAGACCTATGGAACCTTCTTCATTTGTTGCTCATGTTCTATCCCAACTTCCAGTGGACGATTTGTTGCCTTGTCAACATTTTGCTCATGGTGCTGATAGTCTCACTATGGGGTTCCCCGCTCTTGGTCCCCCTTGCGATGGTGTTCCAAATGATAGTATTGCTTGGATTATTGTTTATTGATGGAGGAAAGATCGTTCTTCCTCATCTCCCCAAACTCTCCCTAAGGTTGTGTGCAATTTTTTTACCCACCTTTGATGTGGGCAACTAGCTATTCTGCGAGTGTGTTGCAAATGGTCTGTTTTGGCCTTTGCTATCAAAACTTGTTTTTGACTAGTCAAGTTTACAGTCATTTTAGGTTATCTTTGTATAGGGTCAACACCCTTGTTTTGTTGCTTTTAATATATAAAACATATTTTGATTTCACTTTGAATATTGTATTTTGGGAGACAAGTTTTCTGAGGGGTTATTAATATGAAGAGTGCATTTAAGAGGAGATTCATTTATGAATCATAATGACTCTTTTTATACACGATAAAGCCATATTGTAAAAGGTGCATATTTTATGGAAACTGACACTTAATGTCTATGTATGGTTTCTATTTTATTTTATGTCTGATTGTCAAAGAAACCTTGCCTTTACATTTTGACTACATGGTGGTACTTGGTATACTTGATTACATTTTATTCGGTGTTTAGTGTTGCTTATGATATAAACAATAAAATATTAAAAATAGTTATGAATAAAACCTCAAATATAATGAAGAAGATAAAAGGGGAAGGATTTATTGGATGAAGCATAACCTTTTAAATTGGAGGTTGGAGGATTTTCATCATTGAGCTAGTTCTCGCATACAGATGATACTTTGCAAGAGAAGCTCCCGTTTCATTTTTTTTTCTCTTCATGAAGCAAGAGGGGCTTGACACTTTTGACATAACTTGTGGATAGTGTAATCCTTGAAATAGGGTGGGATTAGTATATTTACATTGATATAATTTCTTTAATACATTAAAGGAGGGATATAGTTTTCATAGCATTAGAGGAGGGATATTGACACTTCTAGCAGAAAATAGATTTTGAAGGAGAGTTGTTCTCTCATTTACATGCATCAAAGGAGGGATTTTATTCTCATAGCATTGGAGGAGGGGTTTTGACACTTTCAAAGGAAAGTGTACTTTTAGATGAGAGTTGAGCTCTCTGATGTAGACACTAGAAGAGGGATTTTGGCACAGTCAAAGGAGTTATTTTTCACTATGCATAGAAGATAGCTTTTCATGTGGTACAAAGGATTTGCAAATTTGAAAGTGAAGCTTGGGGATCACTCAACATTGATTCCTTTTCTTCCCTTTCTCTAGGAGAAAAAAGAGGAAAGAAAGGAACCATTGAAGGTTGAGAGATAGAAGATGTTGGGTATTTTTCTCTTTGCCCTTTATAGGATTTTGTAGGTGGAACCACAACATATGGAGGAGGAATAATATGATTAGGAAGGAGTCTCGGACTAGGATGTGGATCACTCATGACCTGTGAGTTAGGAAGAGTTACTTCTATATCCATGGACAATGAAGGATCGTTAGGAGTGAGAGTTGAAGAATAATCTTTACAACTCTTATTTTTTTTCTACAAGTAATAAGTTTTTTTTGTTGAATTTCCTTGTATTGGTGGTGAATCTTCCTTTAAATTTTAAAGATCTCATTGTCATTACAGTCATAAATTTATAGAAAAAAATCATTTTCACATGTATACGATTGATATCATAAACACGAATATGAGCATAAATAAATTAAAAAATACAAATTTATGAAATTACTACAAACCAAATACAAAAATATTACATATTTTACAATATACTTTTCTATAACATAGTATCTCTCCTAGAAACTTCACTTCCATTTCCATCAGATGGCCATAATCAATTAACCCTAGTTCTAGTACCATGAGAGGAACTTGAGTTTGAGAATGATGATTATGTGGAGAGCATCATAGAGTAAAAAACCAAACTTAAAGGACAAACTAGACGCCAAGCCACAGCTGTAAAAATCTTCAAGCTTGTCTTGAATGCGAAAAGAAGAGAACCAGAACCAGGTCAGTTAAACCAATGAAACGATATAATCAAGGACACGAAACCCTATCTCCAGAGCCCGTATCATTGCAACGCATTTTTAATCGGAGGGAGGTATCATCAAATCAGCTGCTACGATGAAATTCAACATGGAGGGCACAATACTTGGCCACGACCAGCAGAAAATAATTACATTTATGAAGAAAGCAAAGCAACCCACAATCATGTAAACAACAAGAATTTGGTGTTTGTCGAAATCATCCTTCCGAGCAATATTGGAATCAAGGAATACTGTTGACACCACCAAAATGCCGCCAATTAGTTGTAGCTTCGCCCAAATGTTAACGTTATTGCTGAGAATTGTTTTGTTTCAAGATCATGGATCGAGGATGCCATCTGCAAAATGTTTACCCATAAAAACTGTCAACATTTACATCAATTTTAAAACATTAAGCCACATAATTGAAAAAGAAGAAACCAACTACTCAATAGTCAAAGAGTCAAAGCAACTAATAGTTGGCATCCTTCCAACCATATTATTTTCACTGTGTAATTCAAACAAAATGATACAGTCATGGAGCATAGGCATAGCTCAACTATGCCCAAGTAAACTGAAAATACTTGATAAATCCGTAGATGGAAACCTAAAGAGTTTCAATGTATTACGTTAGTTTTTTTGTATAAGGAAAATCATATATAATGTTTTACATTAATCTAAATAGCCAAACGAAGAAATCCTACAATGACTGACACAGATTTTTTGCTCCTACACTCAACCCTACACTGTAGAATAACGATGGAAGGAGAGGACGATTTGTTAAGGAGATAAAATTAAGGATAGAACGATGCTTCTTACCTTATCAAATCGTGGTGTTCAAATGGAGCCTGCCCTTTTCTAATTGTTTTGAATTTATGTACAGTCGTGTCTTCATTTATAAGCTGCAAGAATTCGTAAACGAAAAGCCTTGCTAATCCTAAAACTAAGCTTTAAAGCTTAAAAAATCAAGCTGTCCCAATCTCATAACTCAGTTTTAAAGCTAAAAGAATCTGAATGCTTTCTCTGATTTATGCTTGAAAAATCAAGGCGTTCCAAATCCGTAAGTCAATTTTAAAGCTAAAAAGCTGCTCCTAACCCATAAGTCAGTTTTAAGCCTAAAAACTCTAATTCATACGAGTTGGTAGTTAATTTATTCTTATCTGCTTCTTAGTCATTATTTAAATGACAGTGACACTAATTGGCACTGTAGTGTTCCCTATGTGAGATGAACTATCTGTTTTCTTTAATCAATGGTTCAAAATATCCCTAGACATGCAAGATTGATAGAATAAATTTTGCCTCTTCATTGTTCTTTAACTTTTTTTGGTATCGTGGTTGTTATCACTTTTTGATATCGCCTTCTGGATGGCTTAAACTTCTAGACTTAAAAGTGTTAAACACTCAGAATTGATCTCTAGACTTAATATGTTGCTTAGTGTGTGTGGTTTAAGGCTGGCCCCCTCCGTCCCGATGATTTTATTTTCCATTCTTTCTATAATCTTCGTTCAGTCCTCACACATGGGTGGTTTCCAGATGTCTGACTTATGTTTCACAAAGAACAATGAATTTGCTTCCCTTGTTAATAAGATATTTGAGGGATCAAAACATAAAATATTTGTAACTACAATATTTGACACGTTGTTTAGAATTGTACTAAATGGCAAGTTGAATTTTGTAGAGGAGAGACTACCAAGCTCCAAAATTGCATAGGACATGACATTTTCATTAAATATGTATAAGCTTACAAAATATTTATTGAATTGACTTTGTTGCAATTGATTTGTTGTATATTCTTTCTCACTTCTCTTATTTGTACATATTTCTCACCTTTGGGAGTCTTAGATTACTTTATGCCATTATTTTTAATCTATCCAAACTTGCTTTGCTGCATTTCTACATACACCTTATGGATATGAAGATACTATTTTGATTATATGTTCTTGATCCCATTACAAGGTGAATTAATCATGAGGCCCATCCATCCTCACATCCTTTTAGCGACTTTTCTGTGTTGATAATCACATTCTAAAATGAATTAACATTAAATTTGATTTTCTATCAAACAATTGTATTAAGTTTAATTTAATCTAAATCATTCAATTATCTATAAGTTATTTATAAATTTAATTACTAACTAAAATAAATATTATTTCTATGATTATATATTTCTAGTTTTTAGACTATAGATTTCTATTTTTTTCTATTTGATTGAAAACAATGCACATCCTACAATTATTACATACCATGAGATAACAAATATGTTACCCCTCTTTGAACAAATATTATACCCCTTGTCGAACAAATATATAATATAAAAATTTCTTTTCCAAATTACCATTTACTTTTCTTACGCGGAGGTGAATTTATTTTATAAAGAGGTTCCAAAACTTTTACCATTATCGACTTCCTTTTGAAATAAATTAACCCATAGTAAGAAGTTTACTCATGGACACAACAGGCTAAATAGTAAAATTATAAAAACAGATGGACAATGATGCTTCTACCTCTATAGTCAATAAGTCTTGATAGAAAATCAAACATAAATCCCATCATAGGCATAAAATATGGACTTTCTTGTCTAGTTGTACCATAGAGCAATAGATTCCAACTTCTAATCAACTCGTTCATAATCATCAAGTTGTTCAAATCTAGGATCTCTTGCAACTTCTACCATTAAATACAACATTATAGCTTATAAAATGATGGTGGAATTTGGTTTGTGAATTCATTTGCTATTGCACAAATCAAGCATTGTTAGAACTTTCTTGAAATTTCTCCAAACAACTTTAGTGTTTTAATAGGCATTATATTTGTAGGTATTCCTATAGTCCACAACTCCTACATCTCATCTCTCCCTTTCCTTCTCTCCATATCCCTCTCCTCCATCTCTATCTCTATCTCCTTCTCTATTCCTATCTTCCTTTCTATCTCTATCCTCTAAATCTATTTCCTTACCCCTCTCTATCTCTCACTCTTCCCCCTCTCTGTCTCTTACTCTTCCCTCCGCTCTCTTTATATCTATTCATATCTCCCCCTCTTTAGCCTATTGGTAATGGAGCTTTACTATATATTTAATTCAAAAGTTTTGTTTCTATTGTATTTGGATCTTTGTAAGTAGCTTAATTGATTTGAAGCTATCGCTTCTCCATCAAGACCTTTGTTGCACAAACAATATCATTTTTTAAATGGCCTATCAATTCAACTTAGGTAATACTCAAATGCATGCCACTAACAAACCATTTTTTTTCCCTTACTGACCTTTCACACCTCTTTGGTGTACCTATTGCACACCAAGGTACAATTTCTAATTTTATTACAGTGAAGTTGTTCCCTATGAAAAAAATAAACCTTCACTTGAACATCCGACATCTATTAATGACTATTAAATTTACCTTTTAAGTAAATTGTCACATAGCAAAAATATGACATAAAAAATAAGAATGAATGAATCTCAAAAAATCTAGAATTTATTACCCATATGTATTTATTTTTGAGAAAGTGGATGTATTTACTTTTGAGATTCTAATGGGTCTACTTTTAGAGTTTGATATTTCTTATTCTCCATTTACTACATTTAATACTTTCATATGCTTTTATTATTTTTTATTTGTTTTACAAATTTTTTTAGATTTGTTTTGTTTTGACACAGAAATGCAGAAAAAAATTTGAGTTTCAAATGCACTTTCATACTATAATGAAAGTATCAACTTTTAAATCAAATTATATTTTATTATATTAATATTCATTTTCTAATATAAAAATAAGTATATTAGTAGTAAATCTATTAAAGCTATAAATTAGTTTATTAATAAATTAATTATATTTTATATTCTCTAAATAATAATATAGATCAAATTTTATGATTCATCAAAATTGTTTACTCCTTGTCAATTAATCTTAAATTTATTATTTAAATTTGTTGGTGTTGGAAATAAGCCACACTCGGACCAACGATGGACTGGTCCAAGAGGAGCTAGTAGCTTAGTGGTAGAGCACTCCAGTAGGGTATGGAAGGTCCTAGGTTAGAGTCCTAGCTAGTGCATGTCTCAACATGGTATTAGAGCCAGGTCTAGGGTAGGAGCCCCAAGCACACAAGAGGTGTGGCTTAAGGGGGGGTGTTGGTGTTGGAAATAAGCCACACCCGGACCAACGATGGACTGGTCCAAGAGGTGCCAGTAGCTCAGTGGTAGAGCACTCCAACAACGTATGGAAGGTCCTATGTTCGATTCCTAGCTGGTCAATGTCTCAACAAAATTAAATTTATCTATTTATTATTATCTATCATATTTAATTTAACATAATATTAATTATTAAATATGTTTTAAAAATGCTTTATTGAAAATCAGAATCAAGAATTACAAAAGAGAACCAGAGCCTTAAAGCTCCAGAAAGGAACCACAAGCCCAACCAAAGATTAGCCAACTTCATAACTATCCATATCCTCAACACAGATCTTATGCAAGTCCTGATAGTAATCCAAGGAGAGATGCTCCCAACCTTCAACTTTCTAATCATCACCATGTTCCGAGGCCTACTTAGGCAACCAATCAGCTTCTGTATTCCATTCATGAGGAATGTGGATGAAAGACACCTTCTCCATAATAGTACTAATTTGTAGAATTTGGTGAACAATCCCTACCAGCTGCCAATGAATCCCACTCACCTTCTTCTCAATCAATAGGTTAACAATAATTTGCGAATCCGATTCGCAGATAACCTTCCGCCATCCCAACTCCAAGGCATGCTCCAGGGCATAGAAAATTTCTATTCCCTCCATTAAGTTATTAGACTCCTGCCCTTTATGCACCGAGAAGAAGAAAACCACCTCCCCCATACTATCCCTACCAACACCACCAATCTCAACAGGGCCCAGATTACCCCTAGTAGAGCCATTGATGTTAATCTTGATAGACTCATCCTGAGGGGGCATCCACCTTCCCACCCTTTGAACCTTCTTCATAGCACGTCTACCTCTCCTGACACAAGCTGAGGCGGGAGACATCTCCCGCAAACCCAACCTACTCACAATATCAACCTCACCTCTATCAAAAGGAAAATTCACCTCACATTTAGCTTCCACCGTCTCCCAAATCATAAAAATGATTCTATTCCACACTCGCTGAACTAACAGTCTGACCTCCCTAAAGATCCTCCTATTTCTCTCTAGCCAGATTTGCCACAGTATGAAAATGGGCCCAATATGCCAGACAGTCTGGAGAAAGGAGGACAAAATAGGAGGCCTGCCCAAATTGCTCCAAAACTCCACCAAAGAATCTGCGTGAACACAAGGATGCTTCCACACCCCCCACCAGTAATGCCAAATAAGCAGAGAGAAAGGGCATCTGAAGAACAGGTGTGAGGAATCCTCCTCCCCATTACCACACAATACATAGATGGAAGGCCCAAGGAATCCCTGCTTGCGAATATTGTCCCAAGTTAGACATCTATTCAAAGCCAAAGTCCAAGTGAAACAGTTACACTTCGGCCAAGAAAAATTATTCCACACATGTTTCCACCACTGTACCTCCCTCCCTTCCAATCTACGGGACAACAACTCCTAGTACCCACTAGCCACATTAAAGAAGCCCTTAGGATTTAGGGACGAAGCAAGTCTATCCCTACCCTTGAGAGAACTACAGTGTCTACTTGCCAAAATGCCATGTAGCTCAACACACTCTTCATCCATCCCAACAACCGGCCATTCATTAGGAGCCTTCCACCGCTCCAACTCCAATCGCCCACACCTATAAACAACCTTAAAGTCGCTCACCCTAGACCACCCTGCGTCCAAGAACCTCTAGCAAAGATTCCTAAGGTTAGGAAATTGATCAATGATGGGGGGGTATCCATCCCAAGAGTCAAACCATAAAAGAACCTCTTCCCTCCTCTTACATATCCAAAAAAGTCATTCCTTTATAAGAGAAGCCCCTTTCTTGAGAGTACTCCAAATTGTTGAGCCTTTTCCCTCAAGCGGGTATCTTGGGATTTCCTCTGGGATCCTCTGCATATATTTGTAGGCCAAAATCCTAGCCCAGCCTCGATCCTCTTCAACACACCACCTCTAGTACAATTTAGCCACCAAAGCCTGCCCAAATGAAATAGATTGCCTTAAGCCAAGCCCACTTGACTGTTTCGAGCTACACACCAAGTCCCAATTGACAAGACACCATTTGTAGGAGGACAGGTTGCCTACCCATAAGAATTGCCTTGCTAGAGAATCCTATCCCTTCAAGAACCACTTAGGGGCCACTTGGAGTATACATCGATAAATCAGAAGAGCCTGAACCACTGACTAGATCAATTGAACCCGCCCAACAAAGGATAACCGTCTGTGTATCCAGTGTTCAACCTTCATGAATTATTTTTCAAAGATACCCTACCACGAATCCCTGGGAGGATTACCAGAAGAGATAGGAATACCCAGGTAAGTCAAGGGAAGAGAATCGACCTAGAATCTCAAGATATGAGCAATCCTCCTCTGAATAGTTCTAGGTGTGTTGAAGAAGAGAATGAAAGATTCATCCTCATTGATCAACTGGCCTGAAGTTGCAAGATAAACATCCAAAAATTTACGCAGATTTGTGGCTTCTCTGATTCGAGCTAATCCCATTAGGGCCGTGTCATCAACAAAATGCAAATGGGAGTACGGATGCAGGTCATTACACCAACTCCAACCTTGAATAATACCCAGACCCACATTATGCTTAATCAACCTCAACAGACCCTCAATCAAAAGAATGAATAAGTACAGGGAGAGGGTGTCTCCTTGGCGAAGACCCCTAGATGAACCAAACAACTCATTATGATCTCCATTAATTAGCACAGAGAAGGAGGTAAACATAACACAACTCATTACCCACTGGGTCCATTCATCAGCAAAGCCAAAAGGCCTAAGGATCTTCTGGAGAAAGGACCAACATACTCTATCATAAGCCTTAGCCATATCCAGCTTAATAAACATAGCTTTTTCCTTGGAGGTTGCCATAGAATGAACGGTCTCAGTAGCAATCATCACACCATCCAATATTTGGCAACCTTCCACGAACCCACTCCACTCCTTATAAATGACATCCCAAGCCAATTCTTCAATGTTTCTACTATCAACTTAGAAATGATCTTATAAATCACATTACAAAGAGAGATAGGGCAGAACTGGCCTAACCGATCAACCCCATCACACTTGGGGATTAGTGCAATGAAAGTCACATTCAAAGCCCAAACCATTTTCTTATTCCTTTGGGACTCTTGGACCACTTCCAATAAGTCCAAATTGATAATATCCCAAAAATCTTGAAAGAACTCAACCGGGAACCCATCCGATCCAGGAGATTTTCCTTTCCTCATGTGAAAAACAATCCTCTCGAGTTCTTCCAACAAAATAGGACCCATAAGCTGCTCATTCATCTCCCTATTAACTAGAGAAGGAATGCAAGCAAGAACCTGATTCTCCTCTTCCGATTCCCCCTGAGTATCCTCACTAAAGAGGGACCAAAAATACTATAAAGACTCTCTAGAAATCTCCTGCAAGGATAAACACTGCTCACCTCTATCATTGACCAGAATAAGGGAATTGCCATGTCTTCTTGCTTTCACTGAATTGAAGAAGAACACAATATTCTTGTTCCCCGCTTGAAGCCAATCAATACTAGCTATATGTTTCAAGTAGATTTCCTCCCTAAGCTCCCATTCCTCTAAAGCCTTGACTGCCCTGTCTTCCTCCCTAAGCAAGGCTTGAGACAAACCATTCTCTCTTATTTTACTGGTAATGCCATTCAACACTATTTGAGCAGCTATCTTAGCATGAAAATTTTTCCCGAAACACTGGCATTTCCACCGTTTAAGCTGAAACTTAATAAATTGCAGCTTCTTGGCAAAAGTGTACATAGAAGTGCCAAAGGCTAGCCTCCCTTTCCTCCACCACTCCGCAATATGATCTTGCAAAGAAGGATCTCGTAACCACATAAGCTAGAATTTGAGTGAAGGAGTGTGAGCAACCCAAGAAGAAGAAGACACCAACTTTATGGGCTAGTGGTACGACCCTCTCCAGTCTAGTATCTCAAAACATGTGGACCACCCCCCACCAACCCCAAAACTAGAAACCAGAAAGAAATCCAACCTCTCCGCAATCCAATACTCCCCTACCCTCCTATTGTTCCAAGTGAACAAACTATTACCAGGCTTAATGTCAACAAGATGCAAAGATGATATACTATCCCGAAGAAGGAAATAAGAAGGTTCCAATCGCATAACACCACCCTTCTTCTCACTCAACTCTAAGATGGCATTGAAATCAATCGCCATAATTTATGGATGAAAAGGGAACAACCCTTGCATAAAATAAATATAAGACTATAAATTTTGCTTACCCTAAAGATCAGTGGGGGCATAAATGTTAGTAAACAAGATATATTCCCCAGTCTCAAGACTAGAGACAATCCCAGATAAAAAAGATCTGGAAGCAAACCACCAAATTGGATGAATCCTCAAGGGGTTCCAAAGACAAGCCACTCCTCCAGAGGAGCCAACTGCCCCAATACACTGAGACTGGCTTCTCCCCCATAGCTTTGGCACCAAACCCAATATACTTTCCACATAAAGTTTAGTTTCTTGCAAGAAAAGGACATCAAGAGAATGACTCCTTATCAACTCCCAAACAACTTTTTGTCTAGGGCCACTGTTCAAGCCCCTCACATTCCATGATAGCACAATCATTTTGGGTGATTGGAAAAATGAGAATCCAGAGTCTTTACTGACTCCAAATCAACCAAATTCTCCCCCATCAATTTGATCTTATCCAAATTCATCTTTTTGCCAACCATCAAAATCTTCTCCGTTGATCCTTTCTTAATGTCTTTTCTAATGAAGACCCAAATGTAAGGAGATCTTGTTACTTTTGACCCGAGCAGGTTCCAATTTCTGAGCTGCAGGAGAACCATTCCCTCCAGCCAACTTCACTTTAGCACTAGAAATGGGTCCCAATTGAGCCACTACTAGCTGATCCATCTCCATTTGCTGACTCCCAACTACTTGTAGAGCCTGGGTAGAGTCAGAATTCACACTATCAGGGACCAACCCTGATGCACCCTGATCCAAAGGAATTAACCCCGAGTTCACCTCTTGTTGGCTAAGGTCGTCCAAGGATTCAAATATGTTAAAGGTATCCTCCTTATGTCTCTCCGGCAGGGCCCTCTTTTGTTCTTTGTCTTAACTAGGACAAAACCATCAACACCCACTACCCTCATCAGACATGGAAAATTTTCCTTTATCAGCCCCATCTAGGTTACGGGTTGACTGTTGAGGTTGGCACACCACCGGTTTATACCTAGGACACTTGCGCTGTAAATAACCATACTGATGACACAAACGACACCAAAATGGTAAAGTCTCATAATCTAATTGCTGAACCCAAGAATAAGAGCCCGCACACATATTTATAGCATATGGCAAGGGCTTACTAAGATCAATTTCAACACAGATACGAGCGAAAGTAATTACCTTTCTCCCAAGGTTTGCATTGAAGGTCCAACTGGCTTCCCAAGCAATGAAGCGAGCATCCGCAACACATCCCCCCAACAACATTCCACCGGAAAACACAGTAAATGAACCCACACTGAGACTCTATTTGGGAGCTCCTCCGAAGGGTTAAACCCCACATGCCAAGGTTTGATGAACAACCCCACCTGGTTGTAAAAATATGTGCCTCCTTCAAAAACCCTATTGTGATCCTCCATGCAGTTGAATGTAACCATGAAGTAGTTGTTTGCCAGTAGCATAATCTCCATTTCTCCTCCTAGTGCCCAAGTCCTCTGAGCCCAACTCTCCAAAAACTGTAGAGAAACCCTCATCCCCCAAAACTTGCAATATAACGAGTGTTTTGAAAAGTATTCAACATCTTTAGCTATCATCTCCAAAGGAATAACCAACCTCAGCCTCTCACTGCATCTCTCCAGACAACCATTAATCTTCGTAATCCGATTGCCACCAGCACTACCAAACCCTGAATCTAAGACAAAAAAATAATTATCAAAAGTCTTGACACTTTGGGATGGGGATTTTGAACCCACCGCAACACAGAAATCCATGTTGGGAGATGCCTTCGAGGCCTCTCCACCAATACTAGACATTGCACCTCACGATAAACCCACACCCCAAAGGGAGATGAGCAAGGGATCCACACACCCCTCCAAGGTACTAAACACCCACCCCTCCCAAGCTCCACCAAAGGGCAGATTGGACCACAACCCCCCTTCCCCATAGGGTATCCACGAACCCGCAGGGAAACCCGAGCCCCAGCCACACGAAGCACCTACCCACCTCCCACATGCCACCACACCTCCACCTACACCCGCTACCCCATAAGCAGATCCTCCCCTCCTTGCACGAACACCCACCGCCCTCCCCCTGACGCACTAGCAAGCAGATACTGCTCACGAGCTAGGGCTTCAATGCCCTAGCTCGAACCTTGCAACCGTCCTTTGCGCATGACTCTATCCAATGGAAAGAAAAATCCTAAAAATGTTATTATATTATAAAATTTTATATTTTATTAGCTATCTTACATTTTAATGTGTTTTCATTTTATTTATTAGTAGTGATAGCAAGTTTACCATTTATTTAATGTTTAATTGTTACATATTAACTAGCATCCATATCCTTATTATCTAAAAACTTCTAGATTAGATTGTGTAGAATTTTTTTATATTGTTTTGGATCACACTCTGTGATCCATCATCAAGATGATAGAGAGAGTTGAAGGATAATTTTTTTTTTCTCCTTCAACTCTCTTTATCATCCCGATCGATCACAGAGTGTGATCTGAAACATTGATGTAAAAAAAATCTACACAATGTAATCCAGAAGTTTTTTGGTAATTATTCTATGGATTGTGGAAACTTGATATCATTAATCCATATCTTAACAAATATACATAAATCATCAAGAGAGAGATAATTATCAAGGCTTCTATTAAATTTTCTCCACTAATCCACTTAAATAATACATTTTTATAATTGTATATAGTAATTTTTTTACCATGAATATATTATTTTATCAATGCAAATATTTTATTACTAGCATACCTAAATTTTTAAAAATTAAGTAAAATACACGAGAAATATCAAGGTTGAAAATATTTGTAATGAGATTGAATTGAAACATTTGATATATTTATTTTCTATAAAAAAGAAAAGATTGTTGTAAATTTAATACCACAATTGTGAACCACTAACAAAGTAAAATTATGTAAATTCAAATTTCATTGAAATTGGAATATTTCCAAAATAATTTGTGTTAGCTAACCATTTATGTGTTGGTAATAAGTTTGAACCAACATTTATAAAACAACAATAATACTTTGAGAAGCAAGTCTGCACCCATTTTTATGTATTATGTGACATCTTGCTCACTTGCATCAAAATTATTATTAGTTTATCAACCTTGAAAATATTTGTAATGAGATTGAATTGAAAATATAAATATTTAACATTTGATATATTTATTTTCTTAAAAAAAAGAGATTGTTGTAAGGTTAATACCGCAATTATGAACCATTAACAAAGTAAAATGATTTGACATATCGCTGGCCCTCCCTAGGGATGATGTTTCTTATGGTCGGGGATAGGCCTTGGACTCAACTGCTGGATTATGAGGGCCTCCCGTTTCAAAGGTGCTGCTGACTGTTCTCTCTCTCGTCACAAAGGTGCTGCTACTTGGTGGAAGGATGCTACAGATGACCACTTGACGATTAATGCTTCAGATTCTGTTTCGGTTGATTCATCTCAAGATGAGGTGCCCCTTACTGCTGATGAAGCCTTGGTTGATGTTACTATTGTTGCGACCCCTTCCGCCCCCTTGGATCCTCCTGCTGCTTCTCCTCCTCACTTTCACTCTGCTCTTGGCGTCTCTTCTCTTGTTGCTACTCCGCTGCATCAGCCTGTTGCCACTTTGCAACAACAAGTCTGGCAGTGACTCTGTAGGGTATTCCCTGCTTGTTTCTTCTTCGAAAGTTCCTACTGACAATGTTGCCTGGACGATTGTTTGTCATAGGCGGAAAGGAAAATCTAACTACCTTTCCCAAGCCCTCCTTTCTCAAGATTTAGGGTTTTCTCCCCCCTCTTGATTTGGATTGGGTGTTGATGGTTTGACAGGTTGGTTAGGTTGGTCCGACTTTGTCCTTTTGGGGTTTGCACTTTTGTAAAGGGTCAACGCCCTTCTTAATGCTGCTTTGTTTTGAAAACAATTAGCAATTGTTATCACTAATTGTAGAGGGATTATGGTCTCTTTGTTAAGGGTCAACGCCCTAGTTAACGCTGCTTTTTTAATAAAAAACAAAGTAAAATTATTTATATTCAAATTTTATTGTAATTGGATTCGTACAATCAAATGTCAAATAACATTTTCAAAATATTTGTGTTAGCTAACCATTTATGCATTGGTAATAAATTTGAACCAACATTTGAACAATAGCAATAATACTTTGAGAAGCAAGTATACACCCATTTTTGTGTATTATGTGACATCTTTCTCACTTGCATCAAAATTACTATTAGTTTTTACATTAATATTAAATAGGTAAAGATATAAATTTTCCAAACTTATTACAAAGTCGTATATATGATTTTAAAATTTAAAGAAATATATGTTTTGATTAATTAAAAACAGGTTTTTGAAAGGAACCCGGAACCTTGTTACATAGCAGGAGACAGATAAAGCGTTAAAGAGGCAAGAAATAACAGTGCTTGGACACCCATACAAGGAACAAATCCCAATTAAAACAAAAAGGGATTACAAGACAAAGAGAACAACACAAGACAACCTAAGGACAACACAAAGACAACACCGAGACAACACAAGGCCAAGGACATCTAGATGTTTCTTATGAGTTCTTTCGCATGAACCACCATCTGCTTCATATTGACCGCAGAGTTTCTCATATCATCCAACTCTTTTTCCTTGATACCAATTTGATTCCGAGTGTTGGCCCTTGTTCTTTTTTCATGACCCTTCTTCTTAGTCTGATCCTTCTCATCCTCCTTGCCTTTAATTTGTTCAAATTTATTTATCAACATGTTAACATGGTCAACCGTGGCCTTAAGGATCTGGAAGTTTTGCTCAACAATACTCTTCATAGTGAGCTCCATCTTATCCACTCTATTGACCAGATTGTTCAGGTTAGTTTCCAAACCCTTATCATCTCGGATCCCTTCCACCTCCTTCACCTTCATTTCCATTTCCAGAATTTTGCTAACCATAGCCTCAATTGCTTCAGCTTTGTTAATAGCAACCATTAATTCTTTAATGTTCTCAGAAAGAGGCTTCTCACCCATAGTTGCCTTTTTGATCATATTGAGATCAGTCTTCAAGTCACCAATCTCTTTCGCCATTTTGCTAATGACCTCACAGAAACCCTTGATGCTGTCATTACCAATGGCACCATGAAAGACATTTTGATTGCCCATGTTGTTCTCCGGACCCTCATTCTGTATTCTCTGTGTGTTCAGATTCTCCCCATGGTCACCATCCAACATTTCATCTTCCTCCTTACCCTTATTATTGTCAATTTTTTCGACCTCAGGATCCTCATCAGAAGAAATAATAATCTTCCTTTTCACCTTATTTATCCTCTTACTGGTCTTCTTGGTCCTTTGGGTTTGCGTACCCATTCCCTTTCTCTTCTTGCTTTTTATGATTTTATCATCAAAAGACTCATCCTCGGAGTCCGAAGGGTTAGAATCCACAACATTCCCCTTGCACTTTCCCTTGGTCTTCCCCTTGTTGCTAAAATCCTTAGACTCACCCTCAATTTCAGAATAGAGATTGAACCCACTATTCTCACTTTCAGTATCATCATCCCTAATTTGTCCGCCTTTACTAATGGGTTTCTCAACAAGTTTCCCCTTCAACATCTTATAAACTAAAACCATTAAACCCTGGTGGAGGGCGTGATCTCTTTGAGAATTTTTCTGCATTTCACGAATAGTATGATCCATAGAGCAGGCAAGATAGTAAGGCAAACTAACCTTGTCACCATGGCGAAAGTGGTTGAGCAGCACAAAGTGATGCCCATAAGCACTTGTGAATCTCCCGTCCAGAGTGATGTAGTTGATGGTGGCAAACAACACAAACCTCCACGACTTGCAAATACGCTTAGGGGAATAGTAGGGATTATTCGCCTTCACCACTTTCCTTTTTCCTCCATCCGTGACAGGAAACCTATCCACGACCTTGTCAGACACACTTTGGTCTCTGTAAAATTTCATACCTTCTTTCACCATACCCGTAGCTTCAGCAATGACATCTTCGTCCACTTGCATCATCTGGGTGCCAACAAGAACCTTACCATTCTTCCAGTTTTTTATGAAATGCTTAGTGATAGTAGGGTCTTTGTCACAGAGCCTTTCCATAAAAACATTCAAACCTCCTTCTTGAAGAATCTCCCAGACTTCATTATTTTTCTTCCAATCCAAGCAAGAAGCTGGTTCAAACCTCTTTTTATTACCCCCCATTTTATCCTTAAATTCCCAATTCTTCCTTATCGCAACTCTGTTATTTTCTCTGCAGTCTCTGTGAAAAAACCTAACAATTTTATTGTTGTTATGAAGAGTCACCCATAATCCGTGCCAAGTAAACATGATATGACAAATAAGACAAGCCTCGCTGCCGTTGTGATCAATCATAGAAAAATGAGGAAAAGGCATTAGAAATTATGATTAGCTAAGACACGTTGCTTCATCTGGATACGGTCCAGTTCAATAAGAGATTTCACCTCACAATTGAGATTACTCTCACCATAAAGGCCAATGATTTTGTCAGAGCGGTAAGCCAGGTTGGCAACCCAGTCAACACACTTGTTGGCTTCTCTATATGCATGTGTGAAAATACACATTTCAAAGGTTTTACTTATATCCTTCACAGTTTTGATGGCATTGTGTATAGACCAAGAGGGAGGGAAAACATTATTCAAGTAGTTAATAATGTTCAAAGAATCGCCTTCAACCCAAACTTTAGTGCAATTTGAATCTTTAGCAAGAACCAACCCATGATAAGCAACAATGGCCTCAGTAACATGATTGGTTTGGTGACCTATAGGAATACATTTTATAGCTTTGCATATTCCCCCTTCATCTCTTAACACCACACTGCACCCTGCATTGCCTGGATTACCCTTGGAAGCACCATCGAAATTGATTCATCCATCCATGAGGGGGGCATTCCCATCTTGCCTCTTCTCTAGGATTAGCATGTATGATGTCACTCTCCTTTATTCTCCAATTATTGAAAATGATGTTATCAACTTGATCTTTGAGCTTCATTATTCCACCAATGATGTAGAGGTTGTCCACCATATGTCTTTTGATTTTCTCAAAAATAATTTGAGCTTTTGATGCCTTATCTCTGAACACTCTATCATTTCTCTCTTTCCAGATTCCCCAACAAATATGGGGTAAAGCAAATTTCCATAATAGGTTAAGTGAATTGTTCTTCGAGGGGTGGAACCAGGAATTGAAGACATCTTGGATAGCTTCAAGGAAGACCCATCTGACATTGAAGTTGTCCAGACATCTAGCCCAAATATTCACAGAGAAAGGACAATGGATAAACATGTGATTAATGGTTTCCTCATTCTGCATACAAAGATGACAAATACTAGGCAAACAAAAACCTCTAGTTTTGAGATTACTAGTTGTTAGAATCTTATTTTGAAGAACAGTCCAGAAAAAAATATTAATTTTGGGAATAAGACCTTTCACCCAAGGCTTAGCCCAACAAGGGCTCTCCTGACTGGAATATTGCTGAAAATAAAGAGAGGAGACAAAAAATTTACCATCAACAGTAAGTTTCCAGATAAGCTGGTCCTCATCATCAACCACCACCATAGAACTCATAATTTTATTCAGATGCTCAAGAGAAGGATCAACAGTGGATAAGTCCTTCCATTAACCTAAATTCTAGTAGTCAGCCACAGTAGTACCAAATTTTTCCTTACACTGATCCTGAAACTTACCCCAATCAGGATTGTCACTAATGGGAGAGTCTAACAACCAATTGCCTTTCCAAAATTTAATAAAATTACCCTTCCCCACCTTCCATTTCACTCCTTTGAGTAATATGTCTCTAGTTCCAGTGACATTTTTCTAGATGTTGGAACCAATCAGAATATCTTCAGCCTTGAGAAAACTATGAAGGGTCGGGAGCAGTCTTTTATACTTATTATCCAATATCCATTTCCATTCTCCCTCAGTTTTATAACCTCTCCATATCTGCTTAGTCATGAGAAACTCATTCATATATCTAATTCTTCTAAGACCAAGTCCTCCTTTTCTTATAGATTTGCACATCTTGTCCCATGTAATCAAATTCATTCTCTTCTTTTCCTCAACCCCAATCCAAAGAAAGGTTCTTTGAATTTTTTCAATAGCCTCTGCAAACTTAACATGGATTCTAAAAAAACCAATGGCATATAGAGGGATACTCTGGAGAGTAGATTTCAGAAGCTGGACCTTTCCTGCTTGACTGAGCAAAGAGCCTTTCCATCCAGCTAACTTCTTATGAACTTTATCCACTAGAGCACCCCATAAGGTATCAGGAGGCACCTGACATAAAGAAAGCCCAAGATAGGAAGTAGGGAGATTCCCAATTTGGCTACCCAAAATATTGCTGATCTTAGTCTCTCTTCTCTCTGGAGTGTTTATAAAATAAACAAAACTTTTAGACCACTTAATTAGTTGACCAGTAGCACTCCCACATCTATCCAAAGCTTTCTTTAAGCTTCTAGAATCTTTCACAGAAGAATTCCCCATAATAATTGAATCGTCCACAAATTGCTGATGAGAACACATTTGGTTAGCAGATGAAGGTTTAATCCCTCTAAACTCTCCCTTCTCAACAAGTTTTCCAATAAATCTGCCCAAACATTCCGCCATGATTATGAAAAGAACAGGGGAGAGAGGATCCCCTTGTCTGAGACCCCCGGAGGACTTGAAAAAGGGGGAGGGAGACCCATTGACCAGCATAGAAAAAGAAGCAGAGGAAACTAGTTGCATGATAAGATTGATTCTTCTTGAACAAAATCCAAAGGTTGAAAGAACAGTTTGCGTAAATCCCTAGTCAACTCTATCACAGGCTTTAGATAAGTGAAGCTTCAGAAGAAAACCTTATTTTTTAGCCCTTGAAAAAGAATGAATGTTCTCATGGACCATGATAATTGAGTCCAAAATTTGCCTCCCAGGGACAAACCCACTTTGCTAAGGAGATATGATCGAGGGAAGCAAAGTTATAATTCTAGAAGTCAAGACTTTAGAGATAATCTTGTATAAATAATTGCAGAGGCTGATAGGTCTAAAAATATCCATGGAATCAACTCCCATCTTCTTGGGAATAAGAGCAATGAAAGTACCATTCAATTCTTTCAAAATTCTCCTAGCACCAAATAATTCTTTCACAACACTGGAAACATCCCTTCCAACAATATGCCAATACATTTGGAAAAAGAACAAAGGGAAGCCATTTGGGCCTGGGGCCTTATTACCTTCAAAAGAATTTACGACTTTCAAAATATCATCATTAGTTGGGATAGCAGTAATATAGGAGTTCTGGTTAGCATCCAATATAGAAGGGATGTAGTCCAAAAGATCCCTTTGAGATTGAAGGTCTAGGTTCTGATCCTTAGGCAAAAGATTGGAAAAGAACTCCAGAGCAACTTTCCTCATAGAATTTTCATCATCAATAATTCTGCCATTGATTTTAAGCTGAGAAATCCTATTGATAGCCTTGTGTTTCAAAGTGGACATATGAAAGTATTTGGTATTTCTATCCCCCTCCTTCAGCGATATATTTCTCGATCTCTGTCTCCAGAAAGTTTCTTCTTTGGCTATGATATCATGATATTTCATAAGAATCTCATCTTCAGCTTCTCTAGAGACAATGTTGTAGCCATTATTCTGAATCTCATCTTGGATATCTTTCAGATCTAAGAGAATGGAAACTTTGGAGACAAAAATGTTCCCAAAGGAATCCTTATTCCATCTTTTAACTTTGTCTTTCACAAACTTCAACTTTTTGACCACCTTATACATAGCATTTCCTTCAACTTTAACCTGCCACCAGTCCTTGATTTTGCTTTCAAGGTTTAGGTGTTTGGTCCAGATTCTTTCAAATCTATAAGGGAAATGTCTCTTTCCCTGCTTGGGATCATCATTAAAAGATATAGGATAATGATCCGACCCGACCCTGATATGAGAAGATAAAGAACAAAAGTAGGAAATAAACCAATCGTAAGAGATTAAAGCTCTATCAAGCCTAACATGAATTAAGTCTTCACCACTCCTTATGTTGGTCCAAGTGTATTTGACCCCTTGCAAGTCCAGATCATGGAGAGCATGGTTAATAATGAACTCCATCAAGTCCAATCTGCTGTCCAGATTGGTTTGGCTCCCTCCCTTCTTCTCATGTTCTCTCAGAGGGGTATTGAAATCCCCCATAATAATCCAGCTATCTTCAACAAACTTACTTCTAATTGAGGATATATTTCTCTAGAAAACACTTCTACTAGCTTTGGTATTAGGGGCATACACATTAGTCAAGACCCAAGAAGTACCATCTTTCAAATGCTTAAATCTAATACAAGCCATATTGTTATTTTGAATCAACACCACTCCCTTAACATTATTATTATTCCAAAAAGTAGCTATACCCCCAAACGCCCCTTCAAAACTACCACCACTTACTCCCCCATTACTAAAATTTTTCAGACATTCGACCTTCTCCCTTGACATTTTAGTTTCCTGAATCATAATAACATCCGGATTTTTGTCTCTACTCATACTTTTATTAAATCTTGTTTATGAGGATTATTCAATCCTCAAATATTCCAGGATATAATCTTCATGATTTTTTGGAAATAACTGCTTCAAAGATGGTTCTTTGAGTACCATTCGGTAGATTCTTGCTGGTTTCCATGGTCCTCTTCTTTGCATTTGAATATCTTCCAGGTGATGTGCGCTAAGCCCCCACGTCCCCTAGTCTACTTCTGGTGTTTTTGGTAGTCAGATGATTGTTGTTATTATTACTTTTTTTTGTTCTTTCCCTTTCTATTATCCTCCAATATTTCTACCTCCTCCTGATTTGTCTCACTCTTTCTCAAAGCCTTTTTTATGTCTTCTTCATTTCCCCATATTGGGGCATTTTTCTCCGGAAAAGTCCACTTGACTTGGGCCAGAGAAACCAAAGATATCTCTGAGAGAACTTGCTCTAGGATATTATCATGTTGAGCATCTTGAAACCAACTTCATTTTCTGACCTAGAAGAGATTTCTTCCGAGTTAGGAACATCTCTCTCCTCCTTATTGTCCTTGGTTTGACTATCTCACCTATCCATCTTACTACTTTCCCTCTTTTCACTCTTAGCTATATTCTGATCTTCTGTGTCCTTTTGGTCATTTAGGTATTTTCATTGTGAGTTCTTCTCTCCATCATTAGAATTGATTCCACTTTTCTCCTGCTCATTTTCCTGCTGGGAAATCTTATCTTCCACTCCATCAACTGTCTCATTTCTTGATTCCTTGGCTAATTCCTCCTCTTTTCTTCCAATCTGGGACTGTTTCTTCTGATCCGAACCTTCAGAAGGAAGAGCCTTCAGAGGTTTTTCTGTATTATTATCTGGGTTCATTTCCACCTTTTTCCAAACCTTGGTTTGGGTTTGAGGTTTGGAAACTTTATTTGGGCATTTTTTAGCCCAATGCCCAACTAAAACAGGCAAAGGGGATAGATTCATAAATTTTTTTTGCTTCCATTTACCAAGTTTTGAATCTATCTCTATCTCCTCTGGCATATCCGTATCAGGCCCTAGCCCTACGCAGATTCTGGCGTAAATGAGTTTTCTTTTGGATGCTGTCACCGGGTCAATGAAGAGAAGCTCCCCAAAAGAATTAGCTATCCCAACAAACACATCTTCCTCCTAGTATTCCATTGGAAGACCTGGGAGCTTTATCCAAACAAGCACTTGGACCACAAACTCATCATCCTGACCCGAGTTGGGGTACCATTTCTAGATATACATTATATATTTATCTATCATCCAGGTTCCATTGCAGAGGATTTGTCTGCGGTATTCCTCACATGAGAAGGAAAAGGAGATACATCCTTTATTCATAGCTCCCACATCCACCTGGCCTTTTAGATTCCATTTTATCTTCACGAATCCACGAACAACCTCAATGTTAGGTCTCACCCCAAAGAATTTTCCTATTAGGATGCTTTCCATCCGAGCAATATTATGATCTATAATTTGATCAGGAATGGATATGGCGTAATTTCCCTGAGAAATATTTGAGATATTTTCAACAGGAGGCAAAGTCGACTTACCTTTAGGTTTGATTCCAAACAGAGAAGACCATTTACTAATCTTCTCAAGCCTGGGTCCATGTGATTTGGGACCCCCACCTGGGTCCCCCGAATCCAAAGGGGCATCGGGTTCCAAACCATCTGATCCCTCCCCCTCCAAAGGGCCTGAGAGTCCGCCTGCTACCTGCTGTCCTGATGCTTGCTCCAGGACTCCCGCCCAAAACATTTGAATTTTGGGCCTGACCATTCCCCTTGTCCCCTCCGCTCTGCTGTACTCTGCTCCTCTCCTCTCCCATTCTAGGAAAAGTTTTAGATAAGGAACTTGAGAACATTAAAGAAATATATGTTATCAAAATAACTCAAAATACATTAAATTGAAATGATGTCAGTAGTCACAAATAATTTTTATGAGGTTGAGCAATCAAATTAATTTTAGAAAATTTCTTGATATAAATTTAATGTATAAAATTAAACAAGTAATAGAACATAACAACAATTATGTAGGATTGATGATATGATGAATCAATAAGGATCCAGACAACTACTGAGAGGGGGGGCTGAATCAATAGATATAAAAAAAACTAAACTTTCACCAAACTCAAAACTCAACTCATAAATCAATCACTGAACTGACTGGTTCAAACATTGAACTACAAACTGCAACTGTATTGTCAAGTTAACCGATTGACTAGCATACCAAAATAACAGATCTGAAACTCTCAAACCATATAACCAAAACATCAAACCACTTTACTAACATTAGTAAAAGCACATTTCAGATTACTGCCAGTCATCTTAACACATCTAAGTGGATTTAGCAGTTAAACAAATCAACCATATCAAAACATAACCACAAAAACTATTCACCACTTGACACAATGATTTTTGACGTGGAAACCCAAATGGGAAAAACCACGGTGGGGATGAATACCCACAAGTATTCTGAACTCTTCAAAAGTTTACCCTGTTAGGAGCCAAGCCTTGTTAGAAGCCTTACAAAAATGTCCTGTTAGGAACATATCCTGTTAGGGACCACCCGGTTAAGGGATTGACTACAATGCCCTGTTAAAAGCAATACCATGTTAGGAGTAACCTCGATAAAGGATTTGAAATCCAAGCTAATGGATCACCTGGTTAGAGAATTTAGAAAGCACTAAGCTTGTTAAAGCTTACCCGGTTAATGGATTTAACTGTTGCAATTGTTAGAGAACAACAGGGTTTCGTTGATTTGGTAAACAACACTACTCTGCTTAGTCAAAGCCTTTTCGTGCTCCTATCTGCCTTCAAACATTCTACAAATACTCCTTCTAGTTCAGTAATCAATCACACTAACACTTAACCAAAATTGCCAACACTACAACAAAACATCTCATCGACCTTATAAGATAAACAATAGGCCGATAACAAATCACAAACCTAAGATCTCATAGAGATTACAAATAAATCGGTTCAAACATGACCATTGGATTACATAGCAATCATCTGCACATTGTACAAGACAACCTCGACTGCTCCTTGATCACCACTCATCGAATCCTGTAACTCATCACGCGGTTTCCACTTCATGTAATGCACTCGCTCATTCCCAAGATAAAACAATTATCTCTACGTGCCAAAACTACTTTGAAACTCATCACGTGCATCATGCATACGTGGCATAATCATCTTCGATCACCATTTGATCATAGATCAACACAACCAATTCACCAAGCTCCATTGGTTAGGGTTTGACATATCAACAGGTAGGGTTACCGGTTGATCTCACTGCTTCTATAGTAATATTGGTTTCCTTCACTAGCTCAACTACCGATTGCAATGCAACTCCATTACCGGTTACAATTGACATCAAGGACAACACTTAAACTTCATTAATGCAATCTTCATGCAAATGCCAACAAGGATTTCACTTTATCATAAATTAAAAAAATGATTGAAGGTTATATGAGCTGATTTAGGCAATATGCATGCTAAAATGGTAAATTAAAATATTTGAAATGGAATTCCTATTTAAAATGGAAAGAATTAAGTAAAGTTGATCTTGCTTAAATTTATGTAATAATTTTTGCAATGAAGATTTGTTTCATGCATATCATGAAATCATACAATGGTGTATAAATTATTTGGTAATTCATTTATGTACAATGTTGTAATTACATTTATTTGGTGCTATTGGCTTCTCAAAGAGAAAAGAATTGCTATGTAATGCTCAAAGTTTTTGTTTAATTTTTTTCTTATCATTTTACTATTTTTTCTTTAAGATTCTCAGGATGCTACATTACTTTTCATTTTTTATTTTATTTTATTTATATACAATGTAGCAAATGAATTCTTTTATGTAAGAATTTTGAGAAGTTATTAGGCATAATATGTTATACTAAAATACTGAAAAGTCATGGAAGCAAATTTGAACAAAAAAATATTACATCAACAATTTTCGAATAATTTAAGTCTGTTTTCTTCAGCCTTCCACTTGGAAAGAAGTCTACCATTTTTCATTTTTTTATAATGATCATATGTGAATGGTGGCATTATTTTGAGACCTTCTAGAGACTTTACACGAGATACCGCAACAAATGTCAATCTTATTCTTTTTGTTGGTCATATATCAATTGTGGCTTTTGAAAGATTCAATCCTTGAAATTTATGTATTGGTAATGCCCATGCCACTCTTTATGGTAGAACTGAAGTGTTTTGTCCCTTTGTATTGTTGTTATTCTAAATTTATTTGGATGATGATCTTCAAATGATATTCTTGAATAGTTGTTAAACTCAACCATCACATATATTGACAGTGGTTTAGGTGGAGCACTTCTTGTTTTGCAAACAATGTTTCAAACATATCCCAGAGCTCCATTCAAAAGTCCTACTTGCATAAAAATATTTGAAGTCAACATGACCCTTGAATTTTGATTGATTAGTAACTCTACATCAAAATCATCATTTGAACAATCTTTTGTTGTATGTAGACTTACTACTTTTGTTGAAACACTACATGTAATAGGATGCTTCAATGAATATAACAATTTTTGTTATGATTATGAATATTTTTATTTGTGGAGAACAAATGGATAGTATTGTCAAACTCTACATTACTTGTAGAATCTATGCTAATTGGGGTTCTTGTCTAAGCAAAATCTAGTAATCAATTTTTGGGTTTGCATCTCTTAGATTTGTCAAAAGTTGACGAAATATTGGTTGTTGGATGTTTTGTCCATATTTTTTGAATATTTTATCTAATGTCACCACAATTTTGAATTCCTCCCATAATAACTTTTCTCATCTATAACTGTTATATGCGAGTCTATAATTGACTAGAGGCAACTGGCCTTAATCTCCTACCAAAATCATAGATATACCTGAAAGATAATGAGGATAAATGATATTTAAAAATTTAATACTAATATTGTAAAAATTTTGTATATACGAATATATTAAAGAATAAATTTCTTTATTAGTCATAATGATAGTATACCTGCAAAGTTGATTTGTGCATTTTTGGGAATGCTTGTTGCAATCGAGAATATATGTTTTCTATTATGTCTTGAGAAATGAAGCTCATTTCATCAATCAAAATGTATTTGATATGCGCTATCTCTTCTTGAAAACTTGTTAGTCTTGTTCCTTCTAGTTGAGCAAATCTTCTATTGGGATTCTCAATTTTGAATTAATTGTAGAGGCTCCTGTATTGATTGATACAAATCTTGTTGGTACAAGTAATAAAAGGGGATATCGACATGGAATTGCCACATTTTCAAGAGCTTGACTAATGACATGAATGAGATACAATTTTCTTGTTCCTTTTGTTCCTTGGATTATCATTAATAATGGCTCTCCATTTTGATTTCTATGGTAGTGTGGCATAGTTATGTCAATTTCCTTTCTTTGTTTACCACTAAAGGTTGTGTAGTTGATGCATTATGGTATATCATCATGTATGAGACATTGATGATCTCTCATGTTGCTTATGAAATTGATTACTCCAACTGTGTTCTATTCACCATGATATTCAAGAGACCAATCTATATGTCTCTCAATGTTTCTTCTCCCCAACATATATATTTCAAAAACTTGTTTGTTTTGACCATGATGTAGTCTAGATATGATTTCCTATTCATGCCATGTGATATTTCTTTGAACAGGTTCATTGTATTCAATTTTATAATCACTGGTATTTTCAACATTTTCTACAATTATTATTCATTCCACATGCCAAGGATTATAATTGAATGACTCCCAGTTTGATATTATGGAGTCATTATCATGACCAAAATCTCTTTCTATGTCACATAATGGCTTGTACAATAATAACTCTGATAAACAAAAGTCAATCAATTTCTTTGACTCACATGGGGGAATTGATACAAACTGAGGAATAACTCTGACAATAGATGCAATTTGCTTTGGCTCTCATTTGTTGTCTCTTCTTCATTTAGGATTATATATCCATGATCTAGTTTCATCAATTAGTGAGGCACATTCCATAGAAGAAGGCCTTGTTTTATATGCATTAATGAGAGGTTTTGTTTGCTCTTTATTGTTCTCTTGACTATGTATAGCAATAAGTTTGAATGCCTCTTGTGAAACATTTTGATTAACAAATCTTCTACTGCTTTCTATTAATGGAATTTTTAATAAAATGTGACATGTCTCTTGAGCTCCAATGTCTCTTTCTATAACTGCCTCAGTTAGAAGTCTTCTATATGCCCATGTAGCTAAATCATTAGGGTTTTCCATGTTTGAAAGGTGCATCAACATCCATGTGTATGTTTATGAGATTTTTTCTACTTTCCCTGGATACTTTGCAATATATTTGATTACAACATGCTTAGAAAGAACAAGTTGCCAATCGATATTTCCAGTCCACAATTGTAGTATGTGGTAATTATGTGAATTCACTCTTTCATTGTTTTTTTCTGGTTCAAACTTTTTTTCTCCTATTTCCGTGTCTTCATATAATTTGTATCCCCCCAGATTCAATGGCTAAGGAGTATGATGAAAATGGACTTGTATATTTTCAGGGGGGCTTCACTTAGTGAACCTAGGTTATAGGATGTGCGTTTATGGCATACTAAAGAATCCTCCTATTTTCAAAAAATATTGCCCTAAACTCTTTTTTTCTCACCCCTTTCCAATACACATCCTGAGTTATAAGCCCCCCCCCCATTTTCACCAAATATTGTATTTTGTCATAGCCGAAATTAAAACTCCCCCTATTTTCACTGATAGACAATATATTGCACCCTCATTTTTGGGATATTAAACCCCCAACATGAATGCATATGATATAATATTGCTTAGCCAATGAAGACCCCATGTATATTTTATTAATTGGCACAATTTTTATATATTAAAGCTTGGTATAAATATTTTTAGCAATGAAATAGTTACCTACAAACTATCCTTCTCTTTTTCCTAGGCATGCACCTTCCCTACATATTGTGTGTTGTTCTACATAGTTTTGTATCTCTTCATAGTCATGCTCAATATCTATCTTTGCAAGTTGTGCTATATTTTTTAGATATGGATGCTGAAGAAAGTTTTGGAATGCCTACACTTGGAAATATAAACAAATGTACTAGTTATATCATCAAGTATAGGTAGTTTGTGTGATGTAATAGATATGTACATGCTCAAATGTTAATGTGAATGCCTGTATATTTTTTTTGATGTGGATCTAGTCTAGGAGTCCATGTATGATGAATAGAATGAAAATATCTCTCTACTTTTTTTCGTTGCTCATCATTTGACCAATCAAAGTTGTCCATATTTGGTGCTCCATTCATCTAGATGAATCTGTGCACATGTGGTGACCCCCTGTGTTGCCACTCATATCTAGATTGGAACAATCTTTAACATTCATTCCTTTTTCTACAATTTATTTTTTTGAATATTGAATGTCTTAAGTGCATGTAGTGTGAAACTATGTGAGGATAGTCTATGCCATTTTCCTTTTGCCAACTTTAAACTTCTCATGGAGTAGTTGGTTGTGGACTTGGCATTAATGCATGCAAATCATTCCAATGCATATTTGTAGTACTCAATGTGAAGAATATTGTAGGAGAGATGATTTGATGAACCATGTCTCCTGATTTTGCATGACATTAAGCCCAATATGACCTTGTAGCTCTAAATTTGGTTCCAATCTGCATCAACCTATTAGGAAGATTTGGGCACATGGAATTCTTTCCATATGTTGATGCAACTCATTAATGGTGAGCAACATGTATTGAAAAATTCTTTTCACAAATATTGCAGATCAATTCTATGCACTACGGCTGGGGTTCAATGTTATATTTTATTATCTATTTGCATGATATGCTTCTCACTTTCCTTCCCGAATAAGCAGTAAAGAACAATGAAGGCTAAATGGATGTTATCAAAAGTGGAAATAAATTTTCATGAATTTCATTACAAGGCTACCAAAATGAGAAGGTAAGGATGCCATCTTGGTGTGGTATATAGAATTTCCAAGCGTGAACATTTTTGTGGGATTGAAGCAATTGTTATAGCTTGTTGAGTAGCAGGGAAATCAAAAGTTTCACGAGTTCCCTAAGGTGATCGCAGTTGACAAGCCAAGTTCACTGGTAATTTCTTGAAGTTTCTTTTCATGAATTGTGGAACAACCATGGTTATGAGTTTTACTTATCACCCTCAACTAATCAATTTCTATTTTGGTTTTGAGGCTCTCTATAGGTTTGTGGCATCACATCTAGTTTGTAGGGTTCTAAAGGTCCAAGCAGTTAATGACTATTTTTAGAAAACTCATACGATGCTGTTGAGACTTAAAGGTAAAACTTCGGTTGGCCCAAGAAAAGGGTGAAGCAATAGGAAAACCAGAACTACAGTGAAGTGGCAATTCTTCACTGGTAAATGGCTCCATCTCTAACTTCATCTTTACAAAAGTCCAACCACAATCAAGAAGTATCAAGAATGCATTCCAACTTTTCATGGTCCCTAAAATGTCATTCACAAGATTGTTGAAATCATATAAGAATTAATTGTTTGGGGAATTAATTGGTAAATCAAAAGTATAAATCGGGAAAACAATGGATTTATTAAAAAAATGTAAAAACTTGAAAAAAAAACCCATTCAAAATCTATTTTTTTTTAATATATTTAAGGTCATTTCCATAACATTGAGATATTGTAAGAAAATAAAATAAAAGATTCAACACATGAATTGTAGAAAATGGATTTTCATTTTTTATATTCATATCACTGATTACATTGCACAAAATATGCTACAACAATATAAAGAATAACTAGATGGTGATAGTTGTCAAACTGTCAATTACAATATAGTTTGTAAGTTTGTACAAAGTCAACCTATATACTAAGTACAAAGTTCCAAAAAATCAAATGTAGCCAATGACATGGTAAAGGGCTGAAGGTCCTTATGATGAAGCTCTTGGGTGAGAGTTTGTCCCAGCTTTTTCAATTTCATGAGAATCCAAGCTTGCCTCCCCCAAGATATCCCAATCATCAGACTCAAGAAAATCATCATCGGTAGCAATCCACTCACACTCTGGATGAATCTCGTCAAGGTCAATTGGCTCGTGTGAGATAAAGTGATCAATCAAGATACTTAGGACATGTAAATTTAGTTTACAAATTATAGGACAAGAAATCAAATACTTATATAGTAATCATAATTTCATCTAACATTATTTGGAGTTCATGACATACCCCATGACATCAGAAGAAGGTTGATACTCAACTATGATGCTTTAGAAGAGGAAGAGAAACAAATATTATTATATATAGTTTGTTTCTTTATTCGAAAAGACATCAAGACTGCAATTGCAACATGGGATTAGGCTAGAATGGCATGTAGTTATGGGAGAGACTTGTCAACAAGTGTTTTGTTGACCTTAATGAATTTAGGAAGGGAAATAGAAAATATTCAGTCACCCTACCATCTCTGGTCTTGTTGTGACCTATTTCACACATTGCCCCATCACAGATGGTGACCCCTTGGTTTTGCTTTTAGGGTTTTGTCCTAGCTCTGCAATTTCGTAAATCCATCTTCTTTGAGAGTTTTGAGTTATGATTTTTGAGAAGTCATCCCGAGCCAAGTAGAGAGTTCATGCTCAAAATAATGTTTGAATGCTGTCAAAGTGCTTAGAAGGTTTGAAGGATGAGGATCACAATTTCTTTGAGTCATTTCTGACAACTTTCTATTTTTAGGAATTTTTGCTTTTTTCCTTTTTCCTAAATTTAGAAAGTTTTGTTTTTGGCACTTTGGGCCCAATCTGGAAAGCAACTTTTTTGGCTTGCTTTTTGCTTTTTTCTGCTTTTTTGAAAGTGAGATTAGGGTTTTGTTCCTCAGGTCATATGATTAGTGCTCATGTTCTCAGATTTGAAAAATTATGTCTCCAAGTGTAAAAAGCAAGGTGAAAACCCTAATCTAAGGTTTTGTTCCAGATGATCTTGATATGAACATGACAAATCCAAATTGAACATGGCAGATCCAAATTGAACATGGCAGTTCGAATGAAGATAGTTTGAAAGGAATTTTTGCATACAAAGAATCAAGTTCGCTAGGCATAAGGAGGAGATTAAAAGAAAAGCATTGTCCAAACAACCTTATGGCTAGACATAGACAAAGTCCACCATGTCTAATGAGCCTCCAACCCTGCCATGCCAAAGAGGAGATGGGAAGACATTGTTAAAGTTTGACTTGGCCAAGAAAATTATACAAAATTTGGAAGTTGGCAAGACATTAACCAAGCTCGCCTAAGGGAAAACCAAAGGGTTTGGCATAAAACAAAAGGTTGCCAAGCAAGACATATGGAAATAAGTTAAGATGGATGTCCATACATTCATGAAGTCCAACTTGCTTGAGCCAAAGATGACCAACACACTTCAAAGTTTGTTTAAGAAGAAAATAAAAATTGCCAAGATAAATTGCACAAAGTTTGCCAACATGAATATACACAAACATTCAAAGTTTGCCTAGGCATAAATTGAATATGTGAAGATGCCTGAACAAGATGAAAATTTTCCCATGACCTATGAGTAATACATAAAGACAATCAACTTACCATGGCCAAGAAAGAAAAATGGCTAGAGAAAAAATAAATTTGACAAAATAAGCACATGAAATCAAGCGTTAATCAAATGAACAGGTTGGAAAAAAGTAAATTTTGACATGAATATTTTCCAACACTTTGAATTATTTTTAAAAATTCAAGAAAATTTTGGAACCTGAGAGAAAGTTCTAGAAGATTCCATGCTTTTTTAGCTGAGGATGAAATTTGGAAGAAAAATAAAACTTTCCATTTTGGAAAGAATTAAAACATAAAAACACAAAAACATGGAGCTTCTAAAATTAAAATTCTTAGCTCGATATATTTTCAACTAGTCACTTTCAAATTCATTATCAGGTTGGAAGATTGGAGTGCAATTGAGAAGAGGTTTTCTCTCTCTCATATTTTGTGGAAAATTGATTTTCAAGAGGGAATTTTGAAGAATTAAATTTTTTCTAAGTTTTGGAAGGAAGAAAATAAGTGCTTTTTTTGAGTTTTAGATAGATTTTTCAGAATTTAAGGCAAAATTTCATCAAAAACAGTCAAAGAAAACTCTAGAGGTTCAAGAAATTCATATTCTTGACTGATTTCTTTTGTCTAAACCATTTATTTCTCAAAATTTACTAAGTACTTGACCAATTTTATCCACTTTCAGTCTGATTTTTCACAGATATTTAGCTTTTTAACAAGCTGAAAGTGAAACTTTTAAAGTAAAAAGGGTCTAAAATCAGCGACAAAATCTTCAAGTTTTCATGTGTTTTGCAGCTTAAACACCACCAAAGGAATTCCTTCTAGGAAAGCTCAAGATGAAGTTCGCGAGCAAGGGATTGCAATCGGAATCAAAGATCAAATCCAAGTGGAAGAATGTCATAGATACTGACCTTGGGCATGTGGATTTTGAAGACTTGAAAAAGAGAATGTATGGTCATGATGGATACCTGCCAACACCTATTTCTCGCTGAATGATGAGGAATGACATCATCCAAGCAGCTGGATTTTCACCAGCTAAAGAATGCGCTGAGCTGATGGTTGAATGTGCCATGCACTATTTTATGCAAGAAAGAGCGATCATTGCACCTGATGGAAGGGTATTAGCTAATCTTTTAGAGTTAGCCATTCGGGAAGCATTTGGAATACCAAGCTACAATAAAAACTCATATAAAACTAAAGAAGATACCCAAAAGATCTATGATGACCAGTTTTAACTCTGTGCGGCAAATATCAACAAGTGATGGTTAGAAAAGACAAGACCTTCCCAAAATAAAATGCCAAAGAAGTTGTTGCGCCCATACTTCAAAGAGGAATATGGTGATATTATCCTACTGCTGAATAGAGTAATGGGCAGCCCTCAAGGTGCACCATTCGAGACATGGATGCACTACTTCATTGATGAAATCAACTTAGGAGTCAAGATGTTCAATTGGTCCCGCATAATCAATAACAATCTTCAGGAACAATTGCCATATTTAGAAAAGACAAAGTCATTTTATATGAGCTATTACACAGTCTACCTGTTGGCCAAAAAATATAGATATTTTAGACCGGTTTGCAGAGGCACAGTTGGCAATGGTGAAAATGAATTCAAATCTTATGATTGTTACCCATAGTTGCAACTTAGTGAGGAGAGCCATTTCAAGCAAGTAAATGATGCATTCCTGATGTATATCACAAGACCACTATAAGGGGGAACTCATCAAAGGCTATCTCTTAAATCTAAGAGTTTAAACAATAAGTATGGATCCTGGTTTATCCAGTTTTTGAAATTCACATACATATGAGTTCAAGGTTTTTCCGGTAGTCCTTACCGACTTCCAATCTATCCCACCAACAAAATGGTCTTGCTAGAAGTACTTAGACAGTTGGGGACTTATAAAGGCTTCAAAAGAGTAAGGCAAGAGGCAACTATTTCCTTCCTATTATTTATTAGAAATATGTTGGAGTCTTGTCCAATGGCATAGGCAACTGAAAGTGCCAGGATAGAGATGCAATGGTATTCCTTCACATTCTACTAGTCCAGAGCTAATTATGATCCTCATGGTAATATTGGGACAGTAAATGGAGAGAGATACATGCACATAATAGACTTAGAAGATTTTTGGGCAAATGAATTAGACATTAGGAATAGACTATGGTTCAGACTACTAGTAAGCTTGATCAAAATAACTCTTTTCTGTGTACTTGATTAGTTGGAAGATAATGCAGAATACACTCAGCCACGCTTTGACGAGAATACACCTTTTTCACTTGTCAGATGGTCAAAACCAAAGCATGCAAACTTGGCTACTTTAATGCAACTAGTTGTGAAGTATTCTCATTGGCAGGTCGATTAGCAAATTCATGGGCTAAGATGGAGAAATATAACCTTGAATTATGCCTTGATGGGTGAAGTAGAAGAATGTTCTTCAAATGCAGAAGCATCTCAATGTTCCAGATTGATTGAAAGTGATAAAATGAAAGGAGAATTAGGAAACTCTTCAAGAACAAAAGGGAAGACAATCGTAAATGAAGGACCTGCTCAGAAGAAACAAAGGATAGAACCATCTCGTTCTGCGGCATTAGGGAATATAATTGATACATTGGCTATTGATGAGTCATTGGCAGACATGGAGATTACTTTCTCAGTTCATGGAGGAAATGTAGAATCAGTCCATCAAGAAGATGAAGAGCCCCTGTCTCTTACAGGCACGAAAATATTGTTGTCAGATAATGAACTGGATATTCTGGGCAATGAATTTCAGGAGGGAATGATTTTCGCTCTTCGAGGAGGCCAAAATATGCCACGTGAAGAGAATGATCAGGAGGTGGAAGGTGTTGAACAACCTACAGTTCCTAATTGGCTAAAGGAAAGATTGAAAAAAAAGATACAAGTAATATAAGTTCAAGAAGAAGATGATATGGCCACATTAGAACAAGTTGCTGTAAAGAAGCCAGTCAAAAGGTTTTCCACCATCCAAAGAGATGAAGTCGACTATCGCATGGTGCAGATTGCTGTGCCAAAAGTAGACAAGGAAAAAGGAGATATTGATTCTCATGAATATGCAATCACAACAATCAATTTGGGACCAACTACTAAGAGTCAAGAAGTTGAAGACTTGAATAATTCAGTCACTTTCATGAATGCAAGACTGGACAAAGAAATGGGAAAGAAAAATGAATACAAAAGAGAAGTTGAGCGCCTAAGAGAATACATTCAACATTTGACTAATCCACTCAACCAAGCCAATCCAAAAGTTCCTTCACTTTTAAATTCACAGGAGACAGTCAGATATTCTGAGGAAGAAGCAATTACACCTAAAGAAACTAAAGAATGGATGGAGAGCATAAGTAAAGAAGTAGTCACATTTGTGGAAGGGTTATCATTGGGCATATGGACAAACCTCCTCTTTACTCTTGAGGATTGCAAGTATGGTAGAAGCATGGGCTAACCTCCAGGTCATTGAAGATAGGATTATTCCATGCCTTAGAGAGTTGAAAGGAGTTCGAAAACAAGAGTTAATTGATGGAAATATAATTAAAGCAGGAGCTGCATAAGACTTCAACAGTTGGCACTAGACATTGGTTGCATGGAGTGAAGTCTTGGAGAAAGTGAAATCTGATGTTGTTAGAGTTGAAGAACAAATAAAAGAAATTCAGGATAAGATTTTCCTTGTAGCTGCAGAAGTGCTTGAGAAAGAAACTATCCGAGAGAAGGATATGTAGCTGGAGAATCGAAAGATCAAAACACAAGAGCTTTTCTTCATGATCGCTGAACCAGTCTTGAAGCAAAATTTAGCTAGCATAAAACCTCTTGTCCATCCGACATGCTTTCCAGAGAGAGGAGTTGGAGTGGGAGATTGCTTTTGCTGTATGTGCTGACGATCTAGATGGACTAAAATTTAGGGTCGATATGCTTCCACATGACATGATGGAGGAGGTTGATCAAATTATGTCCAAGTTCATTGAACATTCTACTTCTCAATAGGAAGGGGGGTGCAATCCTAAAAAATAGCACCTTGTGCCACTTGTCTTGCATGCATTGGCTTCTAGTTTTATTTTGGGAAACCCTAATTAGGGTTGTGTTGTTTTAATCTTACCGTTGATCTTAGATCGATCTCAACCATTCATTTATTTTTCAGAACTCTATATAAACTCTCATTCTATCATTTCATTGTTGTGGAGAGATTTATGAAATTGCTGCTTAGAGCTACTTGAATAATAAAAGTTCATTTGCAAGTATTTTCCTTGAAATCTTGTTGTTATTAAGTGGTTGCATGGTTGTGTATCTTTCTTGAACAACAGAATAGAATAGAACATATTTGCTTAAAGTAATTTGCTTTGAAGTTGTTAGATGAATGAAGGATTGATAGTTTAGATTGTTGAAACTTTTGCTCATACTTTCTTTGGATGGATGATTTTCGTTCAATGTGTAAAGTTAGCCTGAGCTTTGATGTGGAATCTTAACTTCTACTTTGAGTAATATTGTTTAAATGTTGCTATTATTCATAAGTATGAAAATCTTGAGCACAACCTTAGAAGATTGCACCCGCTTTGCATAGTTGTCCAAGAGTGGCGAAACAAAGTGTTGTTTTTGGTTTCACCCAGTCTTCACCATCTCTTGAGTTCATCAGAATAGCTTAGAAGTAGCATAGAACTCCTGAACCCTTATCCTTTTTATCCTTTTTTTGAGGAAGTTAAACTTTAAAATCCACACAAAAAAGAGAGAACATTCATTTCCATATTTGTCTAAGTCCTAGCTTGTGAATGATATTAGTCAAGCGTAAGTCCCCCTTGTATTTCAGCATACATAATGAAGGAAGCTATCCAACATAAAGTCGCTCATTCACACATATAGACCTTGGAGTCGCCTTGTGGTCTTTCTCGCAATCTTGGCACAAGTAGTGATTTTGTTTATGAGAGGATAGAGAATTATTGGATATTTTATTCTAATGTTCGATATATGATAAAACGTACACCAACAAGTCTCCAATTCAGATTACTAGCATTCAAAAACAATCAGAGGTGAACTTAATACATTCTTTTCTATGCAATTACTAATCATGGAATGGATTTTACTTTTCCTGTTATATTTTTCTCCATTTATTAAATGTTCCTTGCTTTTTATTTTCAGTGTAATCATGAAAGAGTCCACATGGGAATAATGATATTCGATACAAAAACTGATTATGATCACAAAATTAATGTTTATTTATATAATGTAATTTATAATTTTTTAAAAAAAGAATAGAAAGCAAGTCTAACCTTAACGTCATTAATATTGAAATCATATCAACATGAAATATATTGTGTAATTTATTTCTTTAAGATATAAAATTAATATAATTTTATTATTTTAAACAATATAATAGGATAATGTTGTGACCTTTTCACACATCACCCCATTGCTAGCAGGGACCCCCGCTTACTATTTTTGCATCTTGTTAGTTTAGTGTTTTGGTAGTCAGACGACAATTTTGAGTTTTCAATGCCCGAGTTTCAAGTTTTGATGTGATCATGCCTAAAGTGCCATTAGGGTTTTAAGTTTTGAGTTGGATCAAGTGTATAAAATGTTAAATTGTTAGTGTGTCCTAATTTTGTCTAAGTCTGGATTTTGAGCGTAAATGAGTTTAAATGTGTCTAAGTTGATGACATTTTTGTGCCTAAGCATCAAGAGATCCTTTAGGGGTTTCTTTTTCGCCCCTAGTAGGTAAATTAAGTCAAATTTGCATTGTCTTGATGAAATCCCTATTTTCTTGCTCAAATTCAGGTAAATTTGACTAAGTCCTGATGCAGAATGATGAAATTGGATATGTTTGGATGCTTAGTGGTGCGAAAATCATCATATTCCTGATGGAAAACATTGAATTGAGGTCTAGAAGTCAGTAATCCTAATGGATGACATTTTTCCATAAGCCTTTTGGATAGATTTCTGAGGACCCATGATTTTACCCACTCAAATTCCTGATGAGGGGCATTTTTCCCCAAGTGCCTTGACTTTTGTCCCGATGGACCGCATTTTTCCACCAGGAGGCCCAAATTTTGTCTAAGTGTTGGAAATTTTCCCGATGAGGGTCGAATTTCCCCAAGAATGAAGTATGAAGTTTAATGCGGATGAAATTGATTGTCTTGATGGGGGTTGATTTTCCCCAAGTCAGTTCATGAGAGAATTTAATGGAAATAAGTGTGGATGATTGTCTTGATGGGGGGTGAATTTCCCCAAAATGTGTTTTGTGATCGAAATTAATGAAGATAACTATCCAAATGGGGTTCAATTTCCCCCAAAGTGGATTTTTGACTTAGTGAGCGAAATGAAGGAATTTTTATGCATCTAGATGGGGGTCAATTTTCCCCAAAGAGAAATTGTTATGAGTTATGATGATTTTTAATGAGGATTTTTATCTAGAGATGGGGCAATTTTCCCCAATTGGCCAAAATTCAATGAAATTGAACAATTTTAAATGCAAGTGTATTTGAATATAATTTTTTTTGCCTTGGCAACAATTATTTCATGTTCAACAACAATTATTTAATGCTAGGAAGTAATTATTTAATGATTAAAATATTTTTTGCAAGGCAAATTGATTTTCCCAGGCAAGTATTATCCCACATTGCTTGTGTGGTGAAATGTTGAGGTGAAAACTAGTTTAAATATGCCCAACCAAAAATATAATATTATTATATTTGCTGATGTGACTGATTGAAGACATTATTTGGAGGCTGATTGGTGTTCCCAGCTGGGTGATTTTTGCCCAAGTATCATTTTTGACACTATTATTGAGTTGGAGTTGTAGATTGAAGGGGTTATTTGCCCAATCAGACCTAGGCTTTGCAACGAGTTTGGTCGCTGATTAAGCCACATTTATGTGAATATGAGGGTGGCACCATTATTGGGGAGCCACAATTTTTGTTTGGGAGGCATATTGCCCCACATTTTGGGCAATTTTGGTGATAGTCTTGGGCACCATTGTTGAAGGAATGGCTGCAACCACACTTAGATCATAATTCTACACCATAGATGGAGGTGGTTTTGGCATCATTGTTGGCTGGAACATCACATTTCAGACTTATTTTTCATCTCCAGCCACCTTCATACTTAGGCGATTACATTTGTGCATCTTGATTTTGTGAAGTTTTGGGGCCTATTGTGGAGACACCATTGTTGTTACAATCTGAAATACCAATACCAGCAGTGTCGTCAGACTAAAACTTTATTACCAGCCACTTGTTCTTGCCCAAACTTGGCCATTTTCAACCTTGGAGAGGTAAAATATATCAAATGCAAACACTTCATATGGCTGCAAGTACTTCAAAATGCTGATTTATGTTAGTTGTAGGTTATCTTTAGACTTTGAGCAACCATTATTGACCTTGGAAGGGTGTCTTTAGACATTGAAATTGAAAATCAGACCTTTGCAAACCTTTTCCAAAGGGAATCAGGCTTGTGGTATGATTCTGAACACCATTTTTGACAATTTCCTGAGTATGTCAACTTGTCTTTAGACTTAGTTTTTATAATTAGACCTTATACAAGTATGAAAGCGATGGTTTTATGAGGGTTTTGTACCCTATTTTCATTCTATTTTCAAAATTCATGATGAATAATGCTAGAATTTCTATTTTTTATTCCTAAATTTTTCAAAATCATTAAAAATTAGAACTCATACAATTTCGAAAAATAAGTTATTTAGATATTTTTTCCATGATATTGACTTTGAATTTCATACAGGTACCATGTCAAAAGACGAGATCACTGTGAGGAAGGATCACTTGAAGATAGTACAAGAAGGTTTCTATTCGGATTCACAGTTGTTATCCCGATGGAAGAGAATTATGGATACAAACATGGAGTTCTTGGACATGGAGCGGATGTGACAGAGGATGTTCAGAATGAAGAATCAACTTCCTTCCACACTTTCTGCCAATATCATGAAGAGTGGTATATACTAGGCGGCTGGATTTCTTCCATCCATATAGTGCAGTCAGCTAATTGTGGAGTGTGCAAAGCACTATGAATCGATGACCCAAATAATTAAATCAGCTAAAGAGGCCGTGCTTTCATACATTGCCAAAGATGCGATCGTGGAAGTGTTTGGAATCCCCAGGAGTACGAATATGTGAGATAAAACCAAGGATGAATATGAAGTTAAGTTCCTAAATAAGGCAGATGCATGTATGATAGTTGTAAATAAAGAGTGGATGATTGAACCAAGGCATCACCATTCAATGATGCCCAAGAGGCTCATGTGTACGGATTTTAAGGATGAGCATAGTGACTTGTTATTTCTACTCAATCGAGTGATGGGGATGCCTCAAGGTGCTTTTTTTGAGGGTTGGATGTTCTACTTTATCCAGGATTGTATAAGAGGAATTGTGGTTAATTGGGCCAAGATTATAAGTGATAATCTGGGTTTTCAGTTGGATTATAAGTGATAATTTGGGTCTTCAATTTTGGCTTGTACTGACCTTAGCCAAGTCAATTTTCTAATAAGGACTCCAGGAGGGTCCAAAGTGTGTGTATAATATTTGGTTTGAGTCAAGTGTAGGCCTATTTGAGTTAGTTTTCTTCCTAGGTTTGCACTTTGTGAGTAGGTGTTAGTTGGAGTAGTTAAATTGCCTTCTTGATGGTCAAAAGAGGCATAACTTGTTGAGAGAATTAGAGAGGTTTAAAATAGTCGTAGGAATGTTGAAAAATACATGAATGATGATATGTGATAGGTTGCCTAAGTTGGAAAGGCAAGATTTGAACAATTGTAAAAGATGTCATGACAGCTTTTCAAGTTGTCATCACAAAATTTGTCCTAAACTAGCTAGCGGTGAAGTTAGGGTTGAATCATTGCCCTAAGATGCCTCCACATGTGGAGATTCCTATATAAACCCCCTTTTGTACAAAGACAAGGGTTAGAGGCATGGTATTTTGAGTTTGACAATCTGAAACTACTCATTTTCAGACTGTTAACAATGTTATCTTCTGTTCTTGCTTTGAACAGTCACTAGGAATGGATTAAAACCATTGTTCCAAGATTGGTTTTGGGTTCCTTGTTGTGTCCTAGTACTATTCTATCAATTTAATGCTTTGTTGTTAATTTTTGTTAGTGTATTTACCGTTTTGTTCTTAAACGACCAACTTTGGCTTGTAAATAGCAAACTATGTAAAATGGGTGCCCCATAAAATCCCACTGTGGAAACTTCACAACCTGTTGGGAAATGGTTGGAAACCCAATGTATATTGTGTATATGCAGGGAGGAGCACTGGAGATGAAGGAATCTATTGTTACCACCTTGTCCTAGGCGAGTCCAGGAGCAACCCGGCTAGAGAAACCAAGGTGTAATATGGATGTATATTGCAGGGGTGACTTCAAAACCTATACTCTATAATTTGGTATTGAATGATAGGTCCATTCAGAGTTCCAGTTGAGAGGAGAAGCTTTGAAAACCTTATTCCATAGCCTTACCCCTTTTTTGAATAGTCACAACCAGTTAAAGCCATTGAAACCCTAGCAAACCCTCATTTTTGGGTTAGGGTACTGTATGACAAGTTGGGGGACTAAACCCAAAAAAATCTTTTGAGGATTAAGGAGTGATTGAAGAATCATATAACTTATTGCAGGTTCTTTTGGACCAATTCACTCAAAACCCTTAAAAACCGGATTTAAGAGGCCTAATTGGGGCTCATCCTTGTAGCCTTATTTCTAAGCAATTTTATGAAATCGGTAAGGGAATTGAAGATTGCAAAACCTCAAATGGACCCAGTTGACCTCAATTCATGGTAAATACCACCTCCACACCTTTGCAATGTCTCATAACAGTATGGGGGTGAAAAGTGAGAAGTTGACAAATTGTTGTCAAGGTTGCAAGATTGAGGATATGAGAAGCATATTAAATTGGTAGAGTTCCTAGTCAAAACACTTTTTGCAAACACCTTAAGATTGGAAAAGAGAGAGTCTTAGCAGAGATTGAGAAGGACTTGGAGGTCTTGAAGCATAGCTAGACCTGGTGAGGTTGGTGGAATTGAGCAACACCAACTAGGTGAAGTGTGAGCAAGCTAGGTTAACCCTATCAATTTGAATGTTAGTTTGGGCAATAATGTTTATGATTTGACTAAAGATAAGGAAGAGGATGATGATGTCATCTCGGCATTGAGAGGAATTGATCAAGAGATGTGACTTGATGATGGAATGGGTATTTCCACCATTCCCGATTGGGTATTACAGAGCATGAAGAAAAGCTAAATGATAGGAGCACAACCTATTGAGAACATTGATGATGTCTTAGCAAGGACAAACAAAGAGAAAGAGAAGAAGAAGGCCAAGATATTTTCCAATGTGGCTATATATGAAACAGGTGTGCCAATTGCACAAGTGTCTATCCCAATGGTTGATGTGACTAAAGATGTAGCCACTCCCATGGATTATCAGATCACTTTGATTGCCCTTGGACGAACTACAAAGGCACAGGTTTTCTAGGAATTTGATGATATAGTCCAGGAAATCAAGGTGCGATTGGATAGGGAGATTGAGAAGAAGAATATGTATAAGGAAGAGAATATGAGACTTAAGGAGTATATTGCAGGGACGAGTTCCCATGGGTGTGAAGATCCCTCTTTTGTTTCTTCTATTGCAGTTGATCGGGGATTTCATTTTGATCATGAGGTAGTGAGGAATACACATATAGAATTTGGAAAGTGGATTGAAGATGTGAAAAAACAAGCAGATGATTTCCTAACTCAATTTGTCCAAGCATTTGATAAATTGTCAAAGCATTTGATAAATTGTCAATGCTCATGTTTTGGATGCAGTATTTGGAGGTAGTTTGGGGTGATTTCCAGCTAGTACAAGAGAAGACAATTGCCTGCCTCAGGGTGTTGAAGCAAATCCTGATGCCCACATTGATCCATGAGAGATATATTTATGATTTTGAAGGATGGTATTGTTCATTAGCCATGCGGAAGTCTACTTATGATCATGCCAGGAAAGAATGTGCAGAGATGGAGGGATCAATCAATGAGATTCAATCCAAAATACTTTCATCTATTTAAGAATTATTAGGGGTAAATGTCAATGCTTCTAGTGATTTACACACTGAATAATTGAGAGGAAAGATGAAGTTCATGTACTTCATCTAGTTAGATTCTTTGAAGAAGAATCAAATTGATGATTTAGTTTCACTGTTGATTCACATCCACAGTTTGCAGCAGCTTATGCTAGATTGGGAGAATGTTTTTGATACTTGTTCAGATGCATTGGATGTGATAGATGCCTAGTAGGAGGATTTTCCCAGCATTACCATGGAGGAGCTAGATTCAGTCCTTTTCAGATTGTTGGAATATGTTGCTAGAGAGATGGGTGATGCCAAAATCTACTAGAAGATTCCCTATTTGATGACTAGGTGTCATTCCATTGGATCACATGTGGGTGATTCCTTTTTATATGTAAACCCTAATTAGGGCTAATTTAGTGCTATGTTGACATGGTTTTGGTTCTTGATTTTAAATGAATATTGGCGATTCATTTCTTTTGAGACTCTATATATACTCCATTGCCTCATTTGTAAGGGAGAGATTTTTGAGAATTTTCATCTATATGATGTAGATTTGAACACAATCATTCAAGTTTGGTGATTTATTTAAGTGTTGTATGCATTTGTGGTTATCATTGCCTCCAAGTTAGATTAGAATTTTTTTCAAGCATTTTAGATTGAATGCATTTGTGTGGAATCCATTTGATCCATACCACTAGCTTCTTGCTGATTGTATGTTTGGCTTGCGAGGTCAATTGGAATTCAAAATTGAACTTAACTTCAATTGTTTCTATATGCGGGAAAAACGGGTTGATAGAACTCAAAATGTGAAAAACCGAGTTCTATGGAGCCTTGCTCACACACCCACATGACTTCTTGGTGCAAGCTATGGAGTAATGAAGTATCACTCAGCTTCCCAAGGTTGGTCCTATGGTTCTCTATCTTACACGGTCCCTCAAACCAATGTTTTTGCTCTCAGATCACTGAGCAAAATGGTTTAGGGATGGCAAATGCAAGAACGAGGGATGCTTTTTGGTGATTTTAATGTGAGATGCATCCTAAGGTATGCATGATGCTACAAATGCAATAAACTAATTATAAGATGACAAGGTTAGTAAACAAACTATCCTAGCATACTATATTAGTTAATGATTTAAGCTAATGATAATAGAAATACTCTAAAATGCATATTAGATTAATTTCTATTTTAAAGAGAGGCTAAATGATGAGCATATATGAAATGAAAGCTTGAATGTATTTGAGCATAAGTATGATGCTAAATACTTGGATGATCAAAATGGAGGGACGAGAGCTCTATTTATAGCAAAAATAGGGCAATGGATGGCCAAGATTGAAAGATTCAATCAAGGGTTGAGTTTGAAAGTTGGGAATCCATGTTTGCAATTGGCACCAATGAAATGGTGACAAATGTCAACATAAGATTGGTTGAGAAAAGGGGTTGGAGACATTAAATGCCTGAGAAGACCTCATGGTTATCTTAGGGGTAATGGTTAAGCTTAAGTTAAGATTATCCATTGGATTAAGTTTTTATTAAGGGATAAACTCTTGTGCAAATAATTAAGAGATAACCATGGTCAAAGCAATGAATGCCCGAGGAGACCCTTGGGTTGGATGGAGGTTAAGTTAGGCAAAAAGTCTCTAACCATGTAAGAGGGTTGAGTTAACCATTAATGGTTTGTAAGAGAAAGTTGTTGGAGACTTGGAGCCTTTAATGGTTATTGAAGGTTTTGAGGGTTTGAGAAGTGACTTCCCTTTGTTTAGGGATGTGACAAAGTTTAGAAGATGGGTTAGGTTAATTTAGAAGTGATTAGAAGAGTCTAGAAGAAATTAGGAATAGGGTTTAGGAAGCAAGTGGGAGATGTAGGATTTTGCAAGTGGATGGAGGGATAATAGGATTTTTAATTGAATAAAATGATTTTCATTCAATTTGGTTGTAATTGGGGAAATCAAATAAATTAAATTTATTCAATTTAGGATAAACTATTTAATTAAATTTGAATTTAATTAAAAGTGGATAGGAGGGATTTAATTGAATAAAATGATTTATTCATTAAATGGTAAAAAAAAGTCTAGTGAATTTAATTTAAATAAATTGAGTAATTTACTTAATTAAATAGAGGAATGCGGGTAATTTAATTAAATTGAATTTAATTAAATAGAGAAATGAACATAAAATATTCATATAGGAATATGGTCATTTTTATACGTCTACAGTTTCACTTCCATTGGTATGCATTGCCTTAATGGTATCAATGTTTGATGGTGATAATTTGAATATCTATGAAATTTACCTTAGATGATTGCACTAAACTTGTGTCAAATTGTTCATTGATGGTGAGACCTTGCCTAGTAGGATTCCGTTGAATTTGTTCATTTCCTCTTGCATTCTTGGTTAGAACACAACTTCTAAAACCTATTCCTTTTGTCCTTTTTTTAAACTCCTCGTTAAATTAGATTAAGATCTCAATTGTAAAATCCCAAGTCATTGGCATAACCCATTCCAATTCCAAATCCATGAAATGAACTCTACATTTGAACAATTATGTAAGTCCTCGAGTGAAAACAACATATCACATCAAGCCATTGAGTTACCCACATGTCAAGAACTGATTGTAGAAACCTTGGAATCATTTTAGTTGATAAGATATTTAGCATTTGAGGTCATTTTGTTCAAGAGAGGGTAAAATACTTTGGTATTTTATTTTGTGTTCGTATGTGCATAAAACACACATTAATAGGTAACTAAACAAATTATTTATAACACTTGCCTTAAAAAAAACACTAATAATTGAGTCTACATTTAGGCCCTATTATCACATGTAGATAGGTCTATCATCATATAGTGTACATGAATAATGTGCTGAAGGGTGCGATTGACAACATAGCTGAAGGGTGGGATTGACAATGGTAAACTAAAATTGTTACCATTTTTGGTGTGTGTTTACATGTCTCTAGATTGTGAAATGAAATCATGGTTTATTAGGTTGCAGATTTAATGGTAGACTTTCATGACTGAGACGTCGTGCTGCAAAGTCCCCCCAAAGATTTACTCTTCCATGACCATGAATGCATCTTAGACAGTGTCCAATGTCAATTATTACTCTTTGGCAGCTTTTTTTCCTAGTTTTTTTTTTTTCTATTTTTGGGAGAGTAATCGAATGATATTCGTGATTTAATCCAAAAAAATTGTAGAAAATATTGATCGATTTTTCCATAATTTTTTTTAGAAAAATTGTGGCCACTGCTTATTCCTGATTAATTGCAAGCAGTCGCGATTTTTTCGCGACTTTTGTTTTTATGGTTGAAATAGCTTAGGAATTGGAGTTGCCCTCTACTTATTCACTCATAAAGCTTTCAATGTTACCTGTTCTTGCGGGTAAAGTGGGATTTCAACTCCCTCCGGTCAACACAGAATAGAATGCTGAGTATCCTATCCTCTCTTGAATAAGAAAATTTCTAATGTTGTTTTTAATGATCAAAGGGGAAAACCTCAAGGTTCCAAATGTCAGGTCTTTACTGCGAGATAATTCAACAGTTTCATGCGTCTTGCTGGTAACACATGGGGTTTATGTTTACAACAAGCTGGCTTGCATCTGACGATGCTACGATTCTCAGATTGGGGGATATAAAGAAAAAGGATGGGGTTTAGGAGACCTAAGTACAATGATAGAAATGGCTAGTGCTGCAGTAGACATATCTCCTTCAAATAATCCCTGCTTCGCCAGAGATATAGTCACAACTTCATAGGGGTAGTGCAAGCTACAAATGAATGGGATTTTCAGACTACATGAATTCATTTAGGCAACCAATTCTGACATAGCCTGAAAAAAACACCTATAGTTGAACTAAGCACAATAGTGAGGTTCAGACTAACCATACATGGTGACCTAGAATTAGCAGACCCCCAATCGTATGAACCAAAAACCTCAACAAATACCCTCACACTTTACCGTTAAAATCACTGAACTCTAACTAACCAGTTGAAGGGAAACCATGCAAATAGAAGAAAACAAAATGACAATCACCATATTTCAATATTCATATATTGATTTCAATTGTCATTACAACAATTTCTTCTAGCAGTCCTAGTCTACTCCTAATCCGCTAACTGTTGAAACATCTAACTATTCCAACCTCTAAATCTAACAAATTCTAACTATCTAGAAACTCTAGAATCTAAAGCTTTATAATGAGAGAGGAATCTACCTTTTATAGATTTTACAATTTTGAATCAAATGCTACAATTGAAACCATCTTATGGCTGCAATCTGCCCTCTAGAAGCCTGGCAGCTTTAGCCCATGCCTAGTAATCTTTAGCTGTCCTCCCAACCTCCTTCTCAGCTACCTACAATTGTTTGACATCAATTTGGTCAATCAGGTAGCTGCGGAATAACTAACCTGTGTACCCTTGTTTTAAATGCATTAAACGAGGCCCACAGACAGTCCTTTTACAATAAAGAAAGTTTTAGCTTTTATAAATAAACTGATTTTTTGGAATCCTCTTCTATGTGGCATACTTCTACAACATTCTGAGTGTAATCACCAACCTTTAATCTCGAAACAATGTTGGTTTGATATTTGTACGTTGTGGTTGTATCCTTCGTCGGGTTGAATTGATGATCACAATGCTTGTGCTTTTCCTTCACTTTCCATCTTGATCACGATCGCATCTTCAATCTGTGCTTTAGGTTTCCTCCTGATTCCTTGCAGCGACATCGATCTAAAAAAGTGAATTCAAATTGAATCAATCATCTTGAAAATTGAAGTATTTTTGACAATTATTAAATATTTTCAAGGCGATGCTGGGCTTCGAAAAATGAAAGATGTTTTCTTTTAAAATAATTTGAATACCCTTTTACTTCATTTCTCTTTTAACTTAAAGATCACACCATCTTAAAAGGGAAAACCTAGGAAATTTTAGGCAAATGTGCAAGATGTTTCCTATATAATTTAACTTAATGTTTTCCTTTCAAGGGGATTTTTAGGCGATTAGAGGCAATGTGCGAGAAGACTTTTAAAATTTCATTCAATCTCCCTAAGGGAAAACTTACGCGATTTGAGGCCAATGTGAGAAATTTGACTTAGAGGTTTCACTTTACTTCCTTTATCATTTTGTTTTTAGTTAAAAGTTCATCTTAGAGAAGTAATTTATGAATTTTCAATGAAATGTTTTGGCAAATCTTTTCATTTTATACGGGCAAATGAACACGATTTCTCATTTTTCAAACTTTCATTAGACTCGACGTTTCCCTATCGCAAGTCTCTCGGTGCTTGAAGGCAAAATGAGAAAATCGCAATGCTCTGAGATTACATGAATTGCGTTTTGCTTATCCTTTATTCTGACCCTTTGCACTCAAAACACCCGTCGAGATTATTTCTGAGATTTTTGCTTGGACATTTTGAGAACGATTTTCAGCGAATACAAGGAAATTGAGACTTCATTTTGCTTCATTTCATTTTCCAATGGGGCAAATTGGAAGGGTTATCCTTGGGATTTTGAAGGAGACATGAAAGAGATTGAACTTCCTTTCATTCGACCCTTCTACAATCATCCTTAGCATGTCTTCTTTGAATCTCTCTAGCACTTCGATAGGGTCTTGCTGTGACCTAATCACACATCACCCCATTCCAAATGGGGACCCCCTACTTTTTAAGCCCTCTCAGTCTTTTGGTCTTGGTTTTTCAGGGTCTTTTCGTGACAGTCTCTTCGGTCTCTCTCTTTTGCGAGTGAGAAGGGTTAATTTGATCAAGTTTGCTTATCATTTGAATAATTTTGGATAAGTCTAGGGCTTGTGTTGTTTGTTTTAGAGTTTTTCCTCCAGTTCTATATTTTAGGGTTTTTGAAAAATGAACGTTGCATTGGAATCAAGATCCTTTGAGGAGCCTCCCAGTGAAATTTGAATGAATTATGAGAAACTTTCTATTTTTAGAAAGTTCCTATTTTTTAGGGATTTTAGTGCCTCTCGAATTGTCTTCGTTTTGCCAAAAATCAAACTTACTATTTTTAGTAAGTGTCCCTATGCCTTTTTCTGCTTTAACTTTGACATTTTGAAACTCTTTCTATTTTTTGTAAGTCTTTTTTGGCCGGTTCTTCATAGGAAGACATTGAAGACTAAGTATTCCTGAGCATTCCAAATTTGAAAAAGACAAAAAGCAGGCTCAAAGGATCGAAAATGGCTAAGTATGGGCATCCTTTCTAGAAGTGGAAAGCGTAAAAAATGCTAAGTCTGGAGCTAGAAAATCAATTCAATTCCTCAAAATGGCATATTGATCCGGAAATGATCAAAATCAACTAAGTCTGGAAAGGAAGAAGTGAAATTTCTTGGCATGTTGATTTTGGCGCCCAAGATCAGGTATGGGCACCAAATTCAAGGCATCATGGAAATGCATAAAAAAGTTCAAATTCCATCACCAAGGTAGAATAACACCCTAGTTAGGTGTTGGGCGCTAAAATCAAAGAGCCATGGATAAGTAAAAACCATGAAAATTCCTTGCCCAAGTGAAATTAGCACCCCAGTCAAGTGTTGGGCACCAGATTGAGATAGACATGGAAAAGTGTGCTAAGGTAAAAAATTCTTATGAAGTGATTTTGGCACCCAACTCAGGGGTTGAGCGCCAAACAAGGGTTCACAAGGAAAATTCTGAAAATGCAAATTCCTTGACGAAGGGTTTTCAGTGCCTACAGTGGTTATAGGGCACAAAATCAAGAGGGGCATGGAAAAGGTGAAAAATCCTTCCTCATAGAATTTTAGCGCCCAGGTCCAAAGAGGGGTGCCAAAGTTAGATGGCCATGGAAGATGAAAAAATCCAAATTTCCTTCACTTAGTAGGAACAGCGCCCAGGTGCATTGGAGGGCACCAAAACAAGGTAGCCATGGAAAACTCGAAAAAACGTGAAATTCCTCGATAGGAGCAAAACAACGCCCAAGTATGGTGAAGAGTGCTAAATCTAAGAGGGCATAGAAAATGTACTAAACACCAAGTTCCCCGACCAATTCAAAATAGTGCCATAGTCAGGAGAAAAGCGCTAAAATGGGAGTGACAAGGAAAGTTGAGGAATTCAAAATTCCTCCATAGAGGTGATTCAACGCCCAAGCCAAGGAAGGGACGCCAAAATCAAGGTGCCATGGAAAATCCACGAAAGTTGAAATCTCCTCTGTAGAATGAATTCCACACCCAATGCGAAGTTGGAGAAAGTTTTCGAAGGCATGGAAATTCAGGGGTCAAGGATGAACCAAAACATAAAATTCCCCTCAGTAAAAATTGTGAAAAATCCATTTTCAGGCATCAAATCTCATCCAAATTTGAAAATTCTTTCAAATTTGGATTCGTGTGAGAATTTTCTCTCTCATGGACGCAAAACCCTAATTTTTGGAAAATCCCTAAAAAATAGGAGATGGTGGAAAATCATTGAAAATCTCCTCCAGAGCAAGGAAAGTTTGAAAAACTTCAAGAAAATTCTTCTTGAGTCAAAGTTTCTCTCCTAAAGTTTTGTCTCTCCTAGGGTTTGTCACCAAGTGGATAGATAAGAAAAATATCAAGTCAATCTTTTAAAAATCCCTCCAAAATTCAAAAAATGGATGGTTGGCAAGTTGGCAAGAGAATATTTCAAATCATGACGCACAACTCAAGGAATTGAAAGAAATTTCCATTTTGGAACTCAACTACGATGGTGGAGCCCGTTTGCATGGTGTGTTGGAAAGGAAACTCTGACGTATCATAAAAAAATTGCCCAAAATGACCTTTGCGAACTTAGCAGCATATTAGAGAAATTCTATATAAATGTGCAAGTACAATTCATTTATCATGTGCAAATTTGGAGAAAGAAGAGTTGGAGAGAAAGTGCAAATAAAGTAAGACTTGGAGAATTTTCATTCCTTTCAAGAAACTTTGTTCGCAAGAGGTGTTAGTTTATTTCTAGAATGGCAGAATCAAGCAAGGCGACAACCATCACTAGGCAGGCATAGATAAAAGCTGAGATGAAAGGCTTCCTTGCGGAGTCCAATATGGTATCTAGGTGGAAGGGGGTTAGTGATACAAATTTAGGAACATTCAACATGTCTGCCTTTCGAATTAGGATGTTTGGGACAACTGGACATAATGCATCACCTACTACTGGTAGGAATATCAAAAATGAAATTGTTGTGGAAACAGGTTTTTCTCTGTCTATTCAATGTTCAGAGATGATCTTGGAATGCACAAAACACTATAATTTGGAGAGGGGCTATTTTAACAACAAGTGGCAAGGTATTGGTCAACTTGACTCGAGAGGCTATTGGTGCAAACTTTGGAATTCCTTCACATCATTCCATGACCTAAAGGACTATGAATGAAGCTAAGGCAATATATGATGCAGGTCCTGATAGATGTGCGAAGATCATCAACAAGAGCTGGTTGGAGAAGCCTAGGCCTCACATCTCCAAAATTCCCTAGACGCTCACCATTTTTTAATTCAAGTAGGAGAATGTGGATTTGATAACGATGTTAAGAAGGATAATGGGGTGTCCAGATGCCATAAATTTTGAATCATGACTGATTTTCTACATTGGTGAAGTCATGAATGCCAATGGAATAGTGGACCGGACTTGGTTAATCAACCATTGTGTGCATGAACAACTGAAGGATTTGGAAGAGAATAAGAGCCAATCTTTCTATATGAGTTCTTACGTGATTTATTCACTTCTAAGGATGGGTGGCTTTGAAGGTTTGCTAGGAAAAGGGGTCATAGGCTGCAGACGAGCACAGCTGAAAGTTCATGAATGTTATCCTCAACTGCACCTCTACAATACTAATTCTTTCAAACTGGAAAATGACACTTTTACTATGCACTTGACTAGATTTATGCAGAACTAACTTCACAAGAGAGTGTTGCTAGAAGCCAGGGCTTTGGTACATAAATTTGGGGCTCCATTCTTGTAGTTTCCATAGTTCATTTATATCAGGACATAGGGATTCTCGTACCATCCATATAAATTACTGAGATATCCATCCAATAAACTGGTGCTGCTTGAGCTTATGAGGCAATTGACGACCTACAACCAAATTTAGAAGAAGAAAAGAAAGATGTCTATTGAATTTCTAGTTGTTCTCGGTGATTATGTAGAAGTGTGCCCAAACCTGGGAACAACTGAGACAACAACAGAGAAATTGGCATTCTACCACTTGACATTTTACACCTCTAGATCTCATTATGATCCATATCGCAAAATCAGGAAGGTTGCTGGATTAAAACTTGTGCACAAGTTTCACCTAGAAGATTATTGGGTAGGTGCCAAGGATGATCTTGAGGTCAAGAAGAAAATGTATTCGAGGCTACCCGTTGACACAATTAGAGTAGTTGAAAAAATGCAAGTGCCGGATCAAGCCAAAGAGGACTCAGACTTCGTGCAACCAAAATTCAAAAAGGTGAAAGATCAGCCCATTCAGCTTCCAGATTGGTTAGAGCCACAATCATGCAAACAACAAGAATTAGTTGTTTGCCGAAATCATCCTTCCTAGAAATATTGGAATCAAGGAATAGCATTGACACCGTCAAAATGGCGCCAATTATTTGTAGCTTTGACCAAACGTTAACGTTATTCTTCAGAATTGTTTTGTTTTTTCCGTCTGCTTCTTTCTTTCCGTCCGATTCAACGAGTGGCTGTTCAAGGTCATTGACCGACGATGCCAATGTGTACCCATACAAACATTGTTATTTTCACTATGTAATTCAAACAAAATGATACAGTCATGGAGCATAGACATACCTCAACTATGCCCAAGTAAACTGAAAATACTTGATAAATCCGTAGATGGAAACCTAAAGACTTTCAATGTATTACGTTAGTTTTTTTTGTGGCTTAGTCTATGGCGTAAGGAAAAATGGTGAAGCATTAAGGATAGAACGATTCTTCTTACCTTATCAAATTGTGTTGTTCAAATGGAGCCTGCCTCTTTCTAATTATTTTGAATTTATGTACAGGCGTATCTTCATTTATAAGCTGCAAGAATTCGTAAACGAAAAGCCTTGCTAATCCTAAAACTAAGCTTTAAAGCTTAAAAAAGAATCTGAATGCTTTCTCTGATTTATGTCGGCGTTCCAAATCCGTAAGTCAGTTTTAAAGCGAAAAAGCTACTTCAATCCCATAAATCAGTTTTAAGGCACAAAAAACTAATTCATACGAGTTGGTAGTTAATTTATTTTTATCCGTAGTCATTATTTAAATGACAGTGACACTAATGGGCATTGTAGTGTCCCCAGGCCTGGAATTTGATGGTCTATATGTGGTTTTTGTATTTTAGATTGTATATGTCAATTAATAAAATTAGTAGATAGTATGTGTTGTCAACTACTTTTTCTAAAAATCATATATATGACACTTAAAATTATTAATAAATCATAAAAAATCATAATAAGTAATATATATTATATATTATTATATTTAATAATATTGATATATATTATTTTAAAAGGTTTATTATAAATATATAAATTTATTTAGAATATTTTAAAATAGTAGGATTAAGATATAATTGTTTCTAATTTTATATTATTTTTATATGAATTTTTAATATGTTTTTTCTTATATAAATTTAGAAACTTTGTCAATTTAGTTTTTTAATATTTATTTATAAAATTGTCTTAAATATCAATTTAGAAAATAATTGAAATGATAAGATATAATCATTTCTGATTTTTTAAAATATTGTAATAAATTTTTTTAGAATAGTTTCTATTTTTATTATAAAGAAGATTTTTTTGGTTGTGAATTTAGAAACTTACAAGTAAATTTAAGATTTCTGAGTGCATTACAAATTTATCATTATTTCTTTCACGACTTAAATGCAAAGTATCTGCTTTACTTACTTAAATTCCTGAAACTTAAAATAATTATTTTATTGTAGCTTCAATTCACCAAGCTAAGCTTTATCTTAAGGTATTTATTTTGTAAGTTTCATTATTTTTATTTCTCAATAAAATTGGATTTAGCTTCAATTTCAATTCAAGTTTAAAAGTATTTATTCTATTGTGACTTCAATCTAAGCTAAAAGTTTATAAGGTATTTATTTTGTAAGTTACATTATTTTTATTTTTCAATAAAATTGGATTTAGCTTCAATTTCAATTTAAGTTTAAAAGTATTTATTTTATTGTGACTTCAATCTAAGCTAAAAGTTTTGTAAGTACTTTTTTGATGTAGCTGAGAAATTTCCTTGAATTATTTTACTCCAACCATTCTTTGTAATGCCCCGTCAGGAACCCTAAAGGAAAACATCATAATCTATGCAACTAAGGGTGAAATAATATATATATATATATATTATTTAGTGCATGAATTAAACCTTAGAACATCTAATAACATAGCGGAAGTCTAACACCTGAATTTCCTAAGGGTTACCAACGAATATTACTCAAATATTACTTCGTAAATTAAATATTTAAGATAAAATTTCCACAATGAAAGAATTCAAAATACTTCAAGCAATCATATATTATATACAAAAGAATGAAGAAATTGAAATAACATACATTACAATGTTTCTTTGCTTTCAATATTCGAAAATACATGTTTTCAAAAAAGAAAATTACATCATGAGCTAAAATGTTACAAATGAAAGTTACATAAAGTTTCTTTTCAAAACCTCTAGTTTTCAATTGAATAATGGTTAGGAACAAGAGCTGGTACATGAATCACGAACCAAGAACATCAACGAAGTCCTTCCTCACCTGAAGATACGTACTAGAACATCCGATGGGAAGTGACACTACCACCCGACCATGTGATTCCGAAAAGGAACCACCCCACCGTGCTGGAGATAGTAGATAACCCTCAAGCAAGCAAAATGAAACAAGAATGAAAGGACTACAAGACTCCTCTTACAATCATGTGACCCAACTCACAAAACACTAGTGACTCTAAGGAGAAAGTGTCATCGCATGTCTTACGGTGGATACCATGGTACAACCTCCATAGGTCCCGACCCCCATCTTGGGTTATCCTGGTAACCTCTCCCGAACCTCCGATTCCAACTAAGACTCATGCGGACCTTACCAATCCTCTCATGAAGACAAGGTAGTAAGTTTGCCATTCCAGGCCTTCTCGCTACATTATGAGTCCTGTACTAGCACTCACCTATGTGCGAGGCACATTATTTTATTTAACTTTTATTCTACCCTTCCCTAGTCATTTATTAGATTTTCACTCTCTTAACCAACTTCCAATGGGTTATCCTGTCACCACTTTGGGCACGGCCCCCGCTCGAAAGCCACTCTCTCTCTTAGGACACTATGGGTTAGTTCTATCCACAGAACTCTATGGCGACATAGACAGCCATACCCAATTTTGACCTACCTCAGATGAAAGATACATAATTACTAACCTAAGGTTGACCATTACGAACAACTCACAGTGCCTCATTTCCTTAAGGTTATACATCTAAATAACCGGCCAAAACACAGTACACAAGACATACTGACAACATGACTTAATGTTCTTAGTTGCGACCACCATATAAACAAGGTAATCTTACGTACCAACACCTATCACAAAATTAACTTGCAATTACGAATATACGTTGTCAAGACATGAAGAACAATATGGTCGGTATAACACAGAATTTTACACTTATTAACATGTTTAAGAGTTTAATTACTCTTGTTAACTACTATAGGTACGCCACCTTAATAATTTCCATTTATACCATAGACTAAGATTAAAATAGATATATTTATTTCTTTAAGGGAGTCTTACAAGAAGACATAATACATTTCTCCATAGAATAATGTCTTTATTTTTATTTTTATTTTTTATTTTTTACACTAGAGTGTTACATCATTCTTCTGGAAAAAATGGAGAAGTGCACTCGTCAGACTCTACATGATCTAAAGGAGTATATCCTTCAGATTTTCTTTCACTTAGGCGAAAGTACCCCACAGACTCATTATCACTTAAGGGGGTATACCCCTCCGACGAGTCAGAACTTATAACTATCAGCTTTTCTGGCAAGCACTCTAGCTTGGGTTCTTTCCCTTTTCCAATAGTAACTTCTTTAGTTGGACTCTGAGTAGGACCTTTTTCTATCTCTTTGCTCTCTTCAGGAGCTGGGTTCTCTTCAGGAGCTGGGTTGTCCTCCACAACAGGCTTGACAGGTGTCAAAGAATCTTTCTTGACTTTTAAGTAGTGAGCATAACCTACTACGGATTTGTGAGCTATCTGTTTGACTCGTACCATTTCTGTAACGTATCAATAGTAAACTATTACTTCCCAGACTCTCCTAGAGCTACGTCTAATAAATCTTAATAACTAGGTTTTGAATGCAACCATACATTTCTTCCATATAATAACAAGTGTGCAATTTGAACTTAAACACTATCCCACTTCTATAGTCATAACGTAATCACAACTTCTATTATATGATTTTATTTAACAATCCCTAATGATAAATAAAACATAACCATAACTATTTCATAAGCAAGACAATAAACATGACATATAACAAAGATTGTAAATATTAATGATCGTAAACTAAGAAATTCCTGACCTATTTGAAATGTTGATCAATATGCAAGACCTTAACGCCCTCTCGCCGATAAATGCACCTTGCTTGCGATCCTTTTCACCAATACTTTCCAACTCTATCAAAAAAAAACAAACAACTCTCTTGATACTATCAAAACAATATCCTCTCTAAACAACTCTCTTGATACTATCAAAACAATATCCTCTCTAACTCTATTCTTCTTTCTACAATCCACCGTCCTTCCTTGGATGCCAAAAATGACTTGTCTCCTTTCCTCTCTACTCCCACCCCTATTTATACTAAAAATCACCCATCGCTTCTCCTAAATCTGGGGCTTAGTAATAGTTATTAACTAAAAGTCTTTTACCTCCAACTCTTCTTGTTCCTCCACATAAGGAGTCCATCTCTAGTTAACTATAGTCTTTGCGCTCCTTGATCGTGGTTATAACAATTATCGGCTAGGTGGAGAGATCGGTTCATTACATCAAACACTTATGTGTTTGCAATCAGCAAATTGTGTGTTTAATCTGCCAGGTCTTGAGTCAACTAAGGTTTATGTTTCAGTCTTCACCTTACGTGCCAGTCTATTCCCCTCCTCAATCAGCCAATCTGCAGTTAGATGCAATGAACTGCAGCTCGTGGAAGAGTTTGGATGTGGAGAAGTGGTTGATTATCGCTTTGAACAGCGAGAGGGGCGAGAGGTGTCATTGCCCGCTGACTGCAACGATAATGGAGGAAGAGGGAGTACGTGGTTTATGAAGGAGGAGGGTAGTTGGTGGTAATACCGACCCCTCCCTATATTAAGGGGGGTGGTCGATATTACCATCGACCACCGTTGACCTAAAACTAACTATAACCCCCGCCACCTCCTATACAATCAAGTTTATTTTATTTGTTTTAATATAATTTCATTATTATATTTTAATAATTAATTAATAACCTTCATTTTAATATTTAAACATTAATCTTCATAGCAAATTTTACTTTTAAATATATAAATATATACTTTAATTTCAAATGCTTATAACTAATGACTTTTTTTTTTCATATAGATTTATATTTGAACAATCGAATTATATATATATAACTCGTTCGAAAAGCTTATTAAATATAATATATTTATAATTCTAACTTTATACATGCATAATCCAAAAGCACAATAATCCGATGGGCGATATCAACTACTGATAATACGATCACCTTATCTTAACTCCAATAACTACTTATAAGTGACTATTGCCCTCCGTGTATATAATGTCCTTACATATATTCAAACGATTGAATTGCAACTATCGAGCTAACAAGCTGATAAAATTCATATCAACTCATACCAAGATATTAACTCGTCCTTTATAAACAATATTAAGTCACTAGATCACTTGATTCTTTTTCCTCCAATTACCAAAACTACTCTTTACTCTTATAGACATAATAAACGTAACAATTACCAATGACATACAAAAATTGGGAACACTAGACACGCAAACTGAGCAAGCATCATGCGACTTTTATAAAGATCAAACAATAAAATATGAAGACCAAACCAATTGACAGAACGACTACCTGAAGGCACTCACCCAAGCGTAACTGACTAAAAATAGGGTCAACTACTATCTCCTTCACTTCAATCGGAAAATATAAGGCACGCTTAGACTTGTGTAGCCAGGTGGAGACAATACCCCGTACCTACCCGGTACTTGTACTTGCAACATCCTGCATCACCGACCACACATGCATATATATATATAGAAATTTCAACATACACACCGATGAAGGAGATTCGTGACATTCCTTGTCTCACCGAGATGAGTGAAGGAAAATCGTCCCCATTCATCCCACACACTCGCAGATACACAACACACAGTGCATAGATGAAGTAAAGTGTTAGTACATAGCAATGAACCATATAATGCCATAAAACATAAGTACATAAATACTGCAAATAAATCATATATCTCATAATCAGATAAAACATGGAACAATGTTATATAATTCTGAATAACAAATGATAATGTATCCACTGAGAATAACAAGAACAAAATATCAGTTCAAACGAGTAAGGGTACTACATTCTCTATATTGTATTTGCAATTTTTGTAAGTATTGTCTTTCTCTCTCTGTAGTCTTTATGCACAACTTCTACTCTTATATGTATCCCTTTTTGATTTAATTCAATATCTTATTATCTTATTGTAAAATAATATTTTATAAATAATTTAATATATTTTATATTAAATAATTTATATTAAAATTTTCACAAATTAAAAAAAATTGACACTTCATATTTTTCTTAAAATGTCAAATGAAAGACATTAGAATGACTAAATCATCATTAAAAATTCATATGACAGGCAGGGGCAACCGTCAAATTCTAGGCTTGGTGTCCCCTCTTTAATTACCGATTAAAAATATCCCCCAGACATGCAAGATGATAGAATAAATTTTGCTTGTTCATTGTTCTTTAATTTTTTTTGGTATCATTGTTGTTTATCACTTTTTTGCTATCCTTCTTTAGACAACTTAAATCACACATATTAAGCTATGACTTCTAGAGTTGACTGACATCCTCTAGGCTTAATATGTTGCTTAGTGTGTGTGGTTTAAGGCTGGTCCATTGTTGTCCTGTTGATTTAGTTTCCCTTTTTCACTCTTTCTCTAATATTTGTTCAGTCCTCACACACGGGCAATTTCCAGGCATTAAACTTATGATTTGCAAAGAACAATAAATCTGCTTCCCTTGTTAATAAGATATTTGAGGGATCAAAACATAAAATATTTGTAACTACAATTGACATGTCGTTCACAATTGTACTAAATGGTAAGCTGAATTTTGTTGAGGAGAGATTACCAAGATCCAAAATTGCATAGGCCATATCATTTTTCATTAAATATGTATAAGATTACAAAATATTTATTGAATTGACTTTGTTGCGATTGATCTATTGTATCTTCTTTCTCACTTCTCTTATTTGTACATATTTCTCACCTTTGAGAGTCTTGCATTATTTTATGCCATTACTTTATTCTATCCAAACTTGCTTTGCTGTAATTTCACATACACCTTATGGAAATGAAGACACTATTTTGATTATATGTTATTGTTGCCATTATGAGGTGAAATTATCATAAGGCCCATACATCCTCACATCCTTTTAATGACTTTTGTGTGTTAATAATTACATTATAAAATGAAATATCATTAACTTTGATTTTTTATCAAACAATTGTATTAAGTTTAATTTAATCTAAATTATTCAATTATCTATAAGTCATTTATAAATTTAATTACTAACTAAAATAAATATTATTTCTATAATTATATATTTCTAGTTTTTAGACTATAGATTTCTATGTTTTTCTATTCGATTGAAAACAATGCACATCCTACAATTATTGCATACCAGGAGATAACAAATATGTTACCCCTCGTTGAACAAATATTATACCCCTTGTGGAACAAATATGTTAGATTAAAAATTGTTCTTTTCCAAATTACCATTTGTTTATCTTATGTGGAGGTGAATTTATTTTATATAGAGGTTTCAAAACTTTTACCATTATCAACTTTCTTTCGAAAAAAAAAAACCTATAGTGAGAAGTTTAGTCATGGATATAATGGGCTAAACAATAAAATTATAAAAACACATGGACAATGATGGTTCTACCTCTATAGTCCACTAGTCTCGATGGAAAATCAAATGTAAATCCCATCATAGGCATAAAATATCACGAAATTTCTTGTCTAGTTGTACACCATAGAGTAGTAGATTCCAACTTTTAATCAACTCATTCATATTCATCGAGTTGTTCAAAACTAGGCTCTCTTGCAACTTCTACCATCAAATACAACATTATAGCCTATAAAATGATGGAATAATTGCACAAATCAGGCATTGTTAGAGATTTCCTGAAATTTCTCCAAACAACATGAGTGTTTTAATATACATTAATTTTGTAGGTATTGGACTATAGTCTAAAAATCCTATGTAACTCATGTCTCCCTTTCCTTCTCTCCATATCCCTCTCCCCCATCTCTATCTCTGTTTCCTCTATCTCTATCTTCTTTTCTATTTCTATCATCTAAATATATTTCCTTACCCCTCTTTATCTCTCACTCTTCCTCCTCTTCATTTCTCACTCTTGCCCCCCCTCTCTCTATATTTATTCTTATCTCTCCCTCTTTAGCCTATTATTAATGGAGATTGACTATATATTTGATTCAAAATTTTTGTTTCTATTGTGTTTGGATCCTTCTAAGTAGATGCTTAATTGATTTGAAGCTATCACTTCTCCATCAAGAACTTTATTGCACAAACAATATCATTTAATAAATGGCATATCAATTCAACTTAGGTAATATTCAAATGTATGCAACTAACAAAACAAAATTTTCCCTAATTGACATTTTACACCTCTTTGGTGTACCTATTGCGCACACCAAGATGAAATTTCTAGTTTTATTAAATTGAAGTTGTTCCCTATGACAAAAAAAACCTTCACTTAAATATTCAATAATATAAAATTCAATAGTAGTTTCCTAGAAATATTACTACCTCCCTAGGGACTCTGGAGGGCTAGGTCTTCTTTCAACTCAAAAGCAAGGCCTTTGCTTGTGTGCCAAATGGGTTATTAGAGTCCTCTCTAGTAATGAGGCCTTGGAAATTCTTCTCAAACATTGCATTTGTTTAGGAAATCCTAGCAATAGGCCTAACTGGAAGGGGATTGGTTTTAAAACCCTTTTGGTGATGAAAGATGTCGTGCAAATCCAAGTGACTTTTGTTGCTAAAAGCATTTGGCAGGCTATCAAGCCATGGCTCTGCTAGGATGGGACTAGCTTTAGAGATGGTCTCTCTTTTAACTAGCACATTATTTGGTGGTCATCACTCATTTAGGTTTAGGGGCTTCCCCTAGCAGGTGTTACTAGAGTCCATGATGAATAATGATGAACAGTAAGTACCAAACCGGTCCTTAGAGGGGGGGGGGTGAATCAATACAAACAAAAACCTTCCCTCAATCAGTTGGACTGCAAGGACTGCACTTAACTGGTAAACCTTAACACCGGTATAAATCTAAGCACTACCGGTTACACACAGTGAGAGTATGAATAGCATAAACCGGTAAACACTTAGATCTCTACACAATCTAATATCTCATTTCCACTTCACCCTTATGCACAAACAGGTAATATATCATTAGAAATATAATGACTGCCGATTCAACATGCTTTACCACTTAACATAAAATATTAAAGCATCACATGAAAAACATCACCCATGACACACAAATTTTTCATGTGGAAACCCAACTAGGAAAAACCACGGTGGGGATGAATACCCACAAGCTGTTCTTTGAACTCTTTTGAAGTCTGCTCTATTAGGAGCCTAGTATGGTTAAAGACTTTTACTATAGGTTCTGCTAGGAACTGATCCTGCTAGGGATCACCCGGTTAAGGGATGGCTAAATACCCGGTTAAAGGTTAGAACCCTGTTAAAGGTTACCTCGCAAGAGGATTTTAAGAATTAATTGAATTGAGTAACCCTGTTAAAGGATTTACATAAAAGCCTGTTAAAGCTACCTGGTTAAGGGATTTTCCAACTGCTGAAATGGTTAGAAGTCAATAGGCAATACACCGATCTGATAACAACACTCAATGCCAAGACATATCCACTTTAGCTCCTTTTCTTCTACAATCACACTCTGCAAGTATCAAGACACTTCTCCAGTCTAGCAAGAATCAAGTATCTCTTCACTTGGATACACATATAGCATTTGCCAACAACTTCAAAGTGAAAAACATCAATGACCTTATAGGAAATAGAGGTCGGTAGCATAAACCCTAAACCTTAAACATTTAGGTTTAACAATTCAATCGGTTCAATCTTGACCGTTAATCACACTGCATCGAATACAACAGTCTTGAACAGATCTCAAGACATTCTCCAACGTTCATTCTTTGCTGCTTTAGGAAGCTGATAACCCATCACATGCTCTCCATCGTTTATAGAGAGTTCGCACATTCCCGAGGTAGATAGGATCATTCTCAATGCAAGATTCTCAATGAAATCCTTCACACGCACAAGGTTGACGTGTCAACACTATCAGGTCTTCATTACAATGCTAACTCATCAGAAGATGTCATCGATTGAATCACACAAGCTTGGAATGCATCAACTGGAAACCCTGAAGCTGAGACTACCAACCGGTTCTCATATACTGGTTCTCATTCTAACATACCGGTTCACCTTGAAAAAACATTCCGCTTCACTTTTTTTTACATATACTGGTTTACATCATCATACCGGTTCAATTTCCAGTTAGCTTACTACAATATACCAGTTCATACTTCATCATATTGACATCAATGACAACATACAATATCATCATGTCATCTTGCTCTGCTCATATGCCAACAATCTCCCCCTTTGGCATTGATGGCAATATACAAAGATATCTTTCTGCTTCACATCTTCTCCCCAATACTTAATATATCTTCTCTGCTTCACATCTTCTCCCCCTTTGACAACAATGCCAAAGTGGAGGCACACACAGCTATGTTCCACTATGCTGCTCCCCATAAGGAGGAGAATCCTTCAACACACCAATCCTGAAAAAGATTTATCAACGCAATACCTGATTGATGTGGAGCACACACCTTTAGTTCACCTCTTGAAGGGGAAGCACTCCTAATTCACCTGTTAAATAGGTAAAGGTAGCCTTTGGTAGAGGCTTGGTGAATATGTCTGCTAATTGCTCCTTACTGGAAACATGTTCTAGTCCTACCTCTTTGTTTTGAACTTTCTCCCTCAAGAAATGATACTTGAACTCGAAGTGCTTGGTTCTAGCATGTAAAATCGGATTCTTGAAAATGTTAATTGCACTTGTGTTGTCACAAAATATACTTACTGGTTCAGATATAGGAACTTTGAAGCCACTTAATACATGCTTTATCGAGATTGTCTAAGAGGAGTTCATAAATGCTACAACTTTTTCCACTTCTGCTGTAGACTGAGAGATACAACTCTGCTTCTTACTCATCCATGAGACCAGTCTACCACCAAGAAAGAGTGCACCACCGGTTGTACTTTTTCGTTTGTCTACATTATCGACCCAATCAACATCTGTAAACACTTTTAGGTTGAAATCATTATTGTATGGATACCATAGTCCATAGTCAATAGTTCCCTTCAGATATCTAAGAATCTGCTTGACTACTATCAAGTGGGATTCCCTTGGACTTTTCTGGAACCGTGCAGTAATGCCTACTGCATGTGCAATGTCTGGTCTGCTATGTATTACATAGTGCAACTTACCAATCATTGATCGATATTCCTTCTCATTCACCAACATTGAGTCATCCTCCTTTGATAGTTTACAATTGGTCACCATGGGTGTACCAACTGGTTTTCTATCTTCCATGCCAAAGGTCTTCAACACCTCTTTGACATACTTGGAATGAGTGATAAAGATACCATCTCTCATTTGTTGAATCTGGAGTCCAATGAAGAACTTAATCTCCCCTATAAGTGATATCTCAAATTCCTTCTTCATCTCATCTGCAAAATCATGACTCATCTTGTCATCTCCACCAAAAATTATGTCATCAACAAATACCTCATAGATTAGAATCTGATCTCCTTCTGACTTCAGATAGATATTACTATCTTCACTTGTTCTTTCAAATCCAATCTTCAGAAGATGGGAGTGTAAGAGTTTATACCATGCTCTAGGTGCCTGCTTCAATCCATACAGGCTTTATGTAGCCTACACACCATGTCATAGTCTTCTGATAGGGAAAACCCATCTGGTTTCTCTATATACACCTCCTCTTCAAGTATTCCATTCAGAAATACAGATTTTACATCCATTTGGTATACTTTGAATCCCTTGTAGGCTGCATATGCAAGAAGCATACGAACTGCTTCCAATCTAGCTACTGGAGAAAATGTTTCTCCATAGTCTTCTCCTTCTTCTTGAGCATATCCCTTGCACACCAGTCTGGCTTTGTTTCTTACCATTGTGTCGTCTTCATTCAGCTTATTTTTGAAAACCCATTTGGTGCCAATGACATTTTTATGCTCAGGTCTGGGTACCAAAGACCATGTGCCATTCTGTTCTATTTGGTCAAGTTCCTCTTTCATTACCTTGATCTAGGCTCCATCGTTATGTGCCTCTTTAAATGTTTTAGGCTCAAATTTAGAGATCATGCAAGAATTTTCTTTGACTTTTCTTCTTGTAAGAATTCCTGCATCCTTGTTTCTATGATCTACTTTGGATCATGATTCAACTTTACATACCTAGGAATGATCTTAGCTATTTCTTCTTGCTTTTCTTCTTCATCTTCATCTTCATCAGCATCAACATCTACCGGTGTAGGAGCACTGTTACTGGTGCTAGGCTATTTTGCAACCAGTTCCCAGAAGGTTGCAACCGATTCATCTACCACTTGCTCACTGCCAGTTTCCTCATATTTCTCAGAGGTTTCATCAACTCTGACATTAATACTTTCAACAATTTTCTAAGTCCTATTGTTGAAACACCTAAGAGCTTTACAATTGGTGAAATATCCTTGGAATATTCCTTCATCACATTTTGCATCAAACTTGCTCTAATGTTCACTCCTCTTGATATAACATTTGGTACCAAACACTCTAAAGTAGCTTACCATTGGTGTCTTACCGGTCCAATACTCATAAGGTGTTTTATCCTTACATTTCTTGATGAGTACTAGGTTCATAGTGTAGACTATAGTGCTCACTACTTCTCCAAAAGGTGTGAGAAACCTTCCCTTGGATCAACATAGTTCTGGCTACTTCAACTATAGTCCGGTTGTTCCTCTCTACTAGGCCATTCTGTTGTGGAGTCTGAGGGGTAGATAGTTTCCTCTTGATGTCGTTCTCTTCACAGTACTTGTTGAATTCACCGGAAGTGAATTCTCCTCCTTGATCAGTTCTTAGGCACTTAATCCTCTTACCACTTTCTTTTTCAATGAGTGCTCTAAAGGCTTTGAATTTTCCAAAAGCTTCAGACTTATCTTTCAAGAATGTGACCCACATAATTCTTGAGCAATCATCAGTAAGAATCATAAAATACCTATCTCCTTGCACACTCCTAGTTTTCATAGGACCACACAAATCAATATGCACAAGATCAAGTAAACTGTCTGAGGGAAAGATTTACCTTTGAAGGTTGAGGAAGAAATTTTCCCCAGTTGACACTCTCTGCACAAAGGATTCTCTGGTTTGCTCAGCACAGGCAATCCTCTAACTGCCTTGATCTTACTGGCCTTCACAATATTATCAAAGTTTACATGGCAGAGTCTCCTATGCCATATCTAGCTATCATCAAACTTAGCCATTAGACATGTATTGATATTTGCATTCAACTGAAATAGGTTACCTCTGGTCTGCATACCAGTGGCCATCAATTCACCACTCTTTCATTTTATTTTTCACACTCCATCTTTGAATTCCAGAGTGAGTCCATTGTCATTCAGCTGGGCAACACTCAAAAGGTTGTGTTTGAGACCTTCTTCCCAATACACATTATCAACACTACTTTTTCCATTCAGAGAGATGGACCCTCTGCCTTTTACCATACATGGTGCATTATTACCAAATTGGACCACACCACCACCATACTCTTCCAGATACAGAAACTTACTCCGATCACCAGTCATGTGGTGAGAACAACCACTGTCAATAATCCACTCATTGGAATTATCAAAGCAGGAGACAAGAGCCTTCTTGTCTGATACATCTTCCTTAATTGCTACAAACACAATGTCTTCACTTTCTTCATCTTCTGATTCCTCATCAGTGACACCTTCATCAATTGCTACAAAACAGTTTCTCTTGTTTCCTCCTTTAAAATTTTTGAACTTCTCCGGTTTATCCTTATTATTGCCATTAGGATAGTTTACAACAATGTGTCCTATCCTATTGCAAGAAAAGCATTTCAAAGGGAGCTTACCTCTGTATTTACTAGTTCCCTTAGGAAGTCTGTTGGCAAGAAGAGAGTCAAATTCCATCAGGATCTCCTCATCATCCATTTCTCTGCTTTGTCTTGGTTCACAACTAGTATTGGTTTCTTTTCCCTTTCTAGATGGTGCTGCAGATGCTCTAAAGGTTGATTTAGTCTTCTGAATACTGCCATCATAATTATTTAGTTCATAAGTTGTCAACTTAGCAATGATGGAGTCTAGGGATACCTTTGTCTTATCTATAGACCTCAACTCCTGAATAGCAGCAACCCTTATTGCATAGACTGGTAATAAGGGTCTCAAGACTTTGCTAACAACAATGGAATCATCAATTTTACCATCTGCACTCTTGATGTCTCCCACAACAATTTTGATTCTTATTCCATATTGTTGAATGGTCTCTCCTTCAACCATCCGCATGTCTTCAAAATTTACCCTAAGGCTCTCTTCCTTAGCTTGTTTCACATGCTCATCACCACCATAGATATTCTCCAGAGCATCCCATACTTCTTTGGGATTATCTTTATCCTAAACATCAATAAACTCTATGTCAGATAGACTGCTGATTAGGGCTTCCATGACTTGCCCATTCTCCTGAATTTCTCTTTTTTGATCATCGGTGAGAGTACTGGTAGGACTGACATAAGCATTCTCAACGTAGCTCTAGTGTTGAGCACCCATGCTTCTAATGTAGTTCTTCATTCTGTCCTTCCATATCTTGAAATTATCTCTATTGAACTTTGGACCTTCCCTCTTCATCATTAGAGTAGGATCTTTTCCTCAAGCGGTTAGGCTTACAAAACAGAGGACTTGGAAGATGCTTTGATACCAATTGATGAATAATGATGAATAGTAAGTACCAAACCGGTCCTGAGAGGGGGGGGGGTGAATCAGTACAAACAAAAACCTTCCCTCAACCAGTTTGACAGCAAGGACTGCACTTAACTAGTAAACTTTAACACTGGTCTAAATCTAGGCACTACCGATTACACACAGTGAGAGTATGAATAGCATAAACTAGTAAACACTTAGATCTCTGCACAATCTAATATCTCATTTCCACTTCATCCTTATGCACAAACAGGTAATATATCATTGGAAATATAATGACTGCCGGTTCAACATGCTTTACCATTTAACAGAAAATGTTAAAGCATCACATGAAAAACATCACCCATGACACAGATTTTTCATGTGGAAACCCAACTGGAAAAAACCACGGTGGGGATGAATACCCACAAGCTGTTCTTTGAACTCTTTTGAAGTCTGCTCTATTAGGAGCCTAGTTCGGTTAAAGACTTTTACAATAGATTCTGCTAGGGATCACCCAGTTAAGGGATGGCTAAATACTCGGTTAAAGGTTAGAACCTTGTTAAAGGTTACCTCACAAGAGGATTTGAAGAACTCATTGAATTGAGTCACCCTATTAAAGGATTTACACAAAAGCTTGTTAAAGCTACTTTGTTAAGGGATTTTCCAACTGCTGAAATGGTTAGAAGTCAACAGGTAATACACTAATATGATAATAGCACTCAATGCCAAGGCATATCCACTTTAGCTCCTTTTCTTCTGCAATCATACTCTGCAGGTATCAACACACTTCTTCGGTCTGACAAGAATCAAGTATCTCTTCACTTGGATACACACATAACATTTGCCAACAACTTCAAAGTGAAAAACATCAACGACCTTATAGGAAACAGATAGGTCGGTAGAATAAACCCTAAACCCTAAACATTTAGGTTTAACAATTCAATCGGTTCAATCCTGACCGTTAATCACACTACATCGAATACAATAGTCTTGAACAGATCTCAAGACGTTCTCCAACGTTCATTCTTTGCCGCTTCAAGAAGCTGATAACCCATCACGTGCTCTCCACCGTTTACAAAGACTTCGCACATTCCCGAGGTAGATATGATCAGTCTCCATGCATGATTCTCAAGGAAATCCTTCACACGCACAATGCTGATGTGGCAACACTATCAGGTCTTCATTACAATGCTAACTCATCACAAGATGTCATTGGTTGAATCACACAAGCTTGGAATACATCAACCAGAAACCTTGAAGCTGAGACTACATACCAACCGGTTCTCATTCTAACATACTGGTTTACCTTGAACAAACATTCCACTTCTCTTTTTTTTACATATACCGGTTTACATTATCATACCGGTTCAATTGCCAGTTAGCTTACTACAATATACTGGTTCATACTGCAGCATATTGACATCAATGACAACATACAATATCATCATGTCATCATGCTCTGCACATATGCCAACAATCCATACTTTGTGATTTCATAAGTGTGGCATTTGCACTCTGTGGGGTGTTTTTTCTCATGCTACTATGAATCTTTTCACTTGGGAGGACTTATAAATCTAGTTTTGTCTCAGTCAACCAGATCGACATAAATTTGATCTGGTGGTGTCGACTTTGCCTCTGAATATGATACACAATCTTGACGTTTATTTTGCTAGGGCTTGGTGAAAAGATTGGTGTTGGTTCCCAACACCCCTTTCTACAACTACAAGCCCAAACTTGGTTCCCGCTAGCTCATGCCTCATTTACTAATGGTTCCATTTTTGAATCTTTGGTGGCATTTGAAATTTTCTCAAGTGAAGCAGTCACTGGTGAGGAGGGACCTCAAAGAGATCATTCCCAACCAGTCAGCAAGAGTTAACACAATGGAAACACATAGATATGATGGAGAAAAATTCAAAACAAATTGTTTTATTGCATGAAGAGTCAATTACATCCAACAGGCAACAACCAGGTTACAACATACCGACACACAAGCTTGGCAAAATAGGTCTCAGAGAGACCTTGAATCGAAAGATCTATCTTCTAAGCACTTATCTATCTAATACTCCTTATCTTCTAATTGATTGACTACAATGCAAAGCTTGATTACAAATATATATATTGATCCAAAGGATAAGGTCAGCCCAAAAGGATTAAAAATCCTAACGTGCAGAAATGAATGAGGTCAGCCTCTGAAAAATCCCAAAGGATGAAATTTAGAAGGTCAGCCACATGTCAAGAAACATCAAGATCAACGTCCAAGGTTCTGCAAGCATCAAAATGGATTCCGGTAGATCACTAGAATAGGTCCCAGGCAATCAGTCACAAGAAACTGTCAAGGAAAACTGGTAGCGATATCTTGCCGGGAAGTGATCCAAATGAGACACGGTTAGAAAGAAAGCAGGGTGATCAAGTCTTCAAGAAGAATCCAACTCCACAGGAATCCGGTGTGCCAAAATTGGGACACATAGAAAGGAAAACTGAAACTGTAAACGGGAAAGAAAATGTTTTTGGTTGATGCAAGATTGCTATGAAGCGAGGATGCTCCTGCATCAGACATCCGGGGTTAATAGACAGTGAGCCTCTCACTTTGCCGGGGTTAGAAGAAAACCAAAGCGGTCCACCTCTTCTTAAGAAATCCAAGATGAGTCTTCCACTGGTCTGTTCTTCCACTTCACAAGGTATTCTTTGTACTGACTGCTTTGGGTACTACTCCCGATCCTACTGTCCAAAATCTCTTCAATCTAATCTAGTTCCTTTCGAGGAAATTGTTTCTCCAAGTTTGCAATACTATCCTCACTAAACTTTGGTTCATGGTACTCATGACGATCTGTAATGTTAAATATAGGTGAAATATTTAGACCATCCGGTAGCTCCACTTCTTATTTATTTTTGGAATTGAACTTTCTCAAGATCTTACAGGGTCCAAACTTCTTCATCTGCAACTTATTATAAGTTCCAACCGAGAATCTCTCTTTTCTCAAATAGACCATCACTTCATTGCCAACCTCGAATTACTTATGTCTCGTCTTCTCATCTGCCTTCTTCTTGTATTTGCTATTCATATCTTCCAAATGTTGTTTAACCTGACCATGCAATGTTGCCATGTTCTCTACAAATTCTTCTACTTCTGAACTCTTCTGGTCTTCACTGCTAATGTCTCTCAATTTTTCTATTCCTTTAGGATGCACTCTGGTAACAATATCAAAAGGTGTATTTCTGGTACTTCTATTCATTGAATTGTTATAGGAAAACTCTGCTTGCGCAAGGATAAATTCCCAACTTTCAATGTTATCTCCTACTAAACATCTCAACAAGTTTCCCAAACTCTGATTAATTACTTTTGTCTGTCCATCAGTCTATGGGGGAAAAGTAGAACTGAACTTCAAATCTGTCTTCATCTTCTTCCAAAGTGTTCTCCAAAAATAGCCAACAAATTTAGTGTCTCTGTCTGAAACTATGCTCTTAGGTAATCCATGCAATCTTACCACTTCCTTGAAAAATAGGTCTGCTATATGCAATGCATTTGATGTCTTCTTACAAGGTATGAAATGAGCCATCTTTGAAAATATATCCAGTACCACAAATATAGAATCATTCCCCTTTGGTGTCTTAGGTAAGATAAGTACAAAATCCATACTTATATCCTCCCAAGGTCTTACCGGTACTGTCAAAGGTTTATACAATCCCGCATTCTGACTACTACCTTTTGCAACTTGAAAAACTCTACAACTCTGTACATATCTCTTAACATCTTTATGAATCTAGGGCCAAAAGTACTGCTCACTTACCAATGCAACTATTTTATCAATACCAAAGTGTCCAGCTAAACCTCCCCTATGCTTCTCTTTTATCAGGTTCTCTCTCATGGAACTTTTAGGTATGCACAACTGAACTCCCTTAAATAACATTCCATCCCAAATGAATTAATCCAACCATTTTCTCCTATCAACCATAACCAGTTCTCTATAGGCTTTCCAAGGTTCTACGAAATTCGGGTCTTCATCATACAAGGTCTTCAAATCCTCAAAACCTAATACTGTCACTCTCATCTCTGTTAGCAAATTCCTTCTCCCACTCAATGCATCAACAACTTTTTTAGATTTTCCACTTTTATGTTTCAACCCAAAGGTGTAACTCTGCAAGAACTCTACACATCTCATATTTCTCCGATTCAACTTACTTTGACTGCTCAAATATTACAAATCTTGATGATCTGTATATAACACAAACTCCTTAGGTAGCAAGTAATGTCTCCATTTCTTCAAGGCTTGAATTATGGCATAATTTTCCTAATCATATACTAAATATCTCTTCTAGGTATCATTCAATTTCTCACTAAAATATGCTATTGTTCTCCCTTCTTGACTCAAAACTATTCCTATTGCTATTCCACTTGCATCGCAATCCACTTGAAATACCTTATTGAAATTCGGTAAAGCCAACACATGCTGCTCAGTCACTTTCTATTTCAACAACTCAAAACTTTTGTTTGCTCGAGTGGTCCACTTGAAATCCTTCCTATCTCCCCTCATAGTCTCATTCATAGGATTACAAACTGAACTGAAATTTCTGATAAATTTCTGGTAAAAATTAGCCAATCCATGAAATGATCTTACCTCTCCAATGCTTTCCAGTGCAGGTCACTCAACAATGACTTTCACTTTCTCTGGGTCCATCTTCAAACCATCCTCAAATATCACAAAGCACACATAGACTAACTCATCCTTCATGAAAGTGCACTTCTTGTTTTTGATCAGTAACTTTTCTTAACTGAAACAAATATTCCTCTTTTGTTTTACTGAAAATCAGAATGTCATCCAAGTATACAATAACAAACTTACCCATGAATTTCTTCAAAACCTCATTCATCAGCCTCATGAAAGCACTCGATGCATTGGTCAGTCCAAAAGGCATCACCAACCATTCATATAATCCTTCATTGGTCTTAAATGCAGTTTTCCATTCATCACCTTCTCTGATCCTGATCTGATGATACCCACTCTTCAAATCTATCTTTGTAAAGTACTTTGCTCCACTCAAATAGTCCATTATGTCATCCATCTTAGTAAAGGGAAACTGGTATTTCACTGTGATCTTGTTTATTGCTTTGGAATCAGTACACATTCTCCATTCTTCTTAGGTGCCAATACTGCTGGTACTGTACAGGGGCTCAAACTTTCTCTAATCAGACCTTTCTTCAATAGTTCTTGCACTTGTCTATTCAGTTCTTCATTCTCTGCTAGTGTTAACCGATGTGCAACTTTGTTAGGAAAACTAGCTCTGGGAACTAAGTCCATGCAATGACTAATACTTCTAATAGGTGGCAATCCATCAGGTACATTATCTGAAATGATGTCCTCATATTCTGTTAGCAAATCTCTTATCTCTGCCAGGTGTTCTCCTTCTAGTTCCAGTCTCTCAGTCCTCTTAGGAATTAAGGAAAAACATACATTCTCATGTGTCAGTCTATCTATGAAATTCCTTCTATCTACAAGATAGATTCTGATATTTGTATAGACTTCATTCTTCAAAGGTTCTCCCAAAGGCAACAAGGTTTGCTTCATCCCTTTGGCCACAATAGTGTATGTATTATTCCTTCCATAATGTATTGCTTGTCTATCAAACTGCCAAGGTCTTTCCAACAAAATATGATAAATGTCCATAGGCATAATATCACACAAAACTTCATCATGGTAATTCCCAATTTTCAATTTTACTAAGCACTGTTCACTTACTAACAACTTATGTTCATCATGAATCCATGCTATCTGGTAAGGCTTAGGGTGTTTCAATCTCTCCAATTTTAACTTATTCACCATCTCTTCTGAAACAATATTATCCAAACTACCACTATCAATAAAAATGTTACAACACTTACCAGATACCTTACATCTGGTTTGAACAGGTTCTTCCTCTGCAAGGGTTCTTTATCTTCTCTGGTATGACACAAAGCTCTCCTCATCATCAACAGTTCTCCATCTTCTAGTTTACTATTCATCTAGTGGAGTTCTCTTCCACCACTGTCTTTCTTCCATTAGTCTCTAACTTCTTACATTCAAATGCATGGTGTCCTTCTCCTCCATATTTAAAATAGGTTCCTCTGAATGTCCTTTTGTCTTGTCTTCCAAAGTTCTCATTCTGGTAACCATCCGGTTCTCTCCTTTGGTAGAAACTTCTATCATCCTTCTGGTATGAACTAACTTCTTTGCTTACTTCCTTGTCCTTGTTTTGATCCGTACGAGTTCCTCTTCCTTCGGTGTATCCTCTTCGTCCTTGAAATTTTCCTCCGGTAAACCTTCCACCTCTACCTCTCTGTCTCTACTCATGCCTTTTATTCAATTTCTCTTCAACCTTTATTGCATATTGATAAACCTCTTCAACACTCTTTAATTTGATCATACTGAGTCCATCTTTTATAGAAATCCAAAATCCATTTAGATATCTTGAAATTTATTCAATTTCATCATCAACATGTCTGGATCTGATGTTCAACTTGCAAAACATTTCGGTGTACTCCTTCACACTAGATTCCTTCTATCTCAGATTCTACAACTTTCAGAACAGATCTACTTGATAATTTGTCGGGACAAATTTTATTTTAACTTAGAAATCATCCTACCCCATATCTTAATATTTTCTTTACCTCTTCTTTTCCTATCAACTTGCAAGTGCTCCCACCAAAGAGATGCATGACCCTTCTATAAAGCAGAAAAATCAAACCCTAGTCGTTCTCCCCTCCCCAACTCCAAGGAGAGAGAAGGGAGAGTCACTAGGGTTGATGGTTTTCACTTAGGAGAGACTTTACATTCAAAAGAGGGGTTGAAACCCACAAGATCCAATCCCACACAATGCAAGATTGGATTCTATATGAGTTTCAAGGGTTGTGATAGCAAGGATACCCTCTTTTGTAAAGAAATGTGGAAAGAATGATTGAACTAGGAATGCATGTAGAAGCAAGAAAGATTCGCTTATAAACAGAGATAGGGATATGGGATGAAGCTGCGGACCTGGAATTAGCAGTAAAATGTCAAGACGGTGTTGTTCTGCAAATTTGAGCGAAAGTTGACGGGACGATGGCGCCCGGCGTGCACACGGTCCTCCGAAAAATCCGCGAAACGAAGGTGGATCTGTTCGTCTCTGCACAAGGATTCCAGATCTTCAATTACAGCCGCGTACCTGCAACCTACACACAGAAAAGAGAGGACGATTGGGGGGTTAGGGATGAGGGGTTTGCCTTCAGGTCAAACCCCGGTTTTGGAATTAACCAAGAAATGAGAAATTGCTGTAAATGTAAATGATTGTAATGTAAAACAAGTACTAGTACCTTGTTGTAAGAATGTTTGTATTCTTACATGCGAAGGTGTAGATGTTGTTGTATGTTGTATGTTGTATGTGATATGTGATCTCCTCTTCAATGGTTGAATCCTTGTCTTGAATGCAACACTTAGCCTTGAATGGAGACTTAGAATGATCAATTGCTTGAAGGAAATGCTTGAATGCTTGAATGCTTGAATATCGTTTCCGCGTCTTGTACACATATCTATCCTTCCTCCCCAAAATGGGAGAGGAAATGTAGTTTATATACTTGTCAATTAGGGTTGAAAGATTGATTTTTCCGACCTTGGGCCAACCAAGAAGTACTATTTTCCAAATTGCAAACATAAAGACTCGAAGCCCCATAGGAGACCGGGCCCAAAATATGGCCAGGGACCAGGGCGCTGGGTGCCATGGTCCTGGGGGACCAGGGCACTGGGCACCCTAGTCCTGAAGGACCAGGGCGCTGGGTGCCATGGTCCCACCTCCAGGGACAGCGGGGTGCAAGGAGGATCAGGCCAGGGTGCTTGAAAAATGCAGTTTTTGCTGTCATAAACAGGTTTCGGGGTCTCCATTTAGGTTCCGTGTTGCACCACCATCGTGAAGACCCAAATGCAGTCGAAATTGCAAGTGTCGCAATTTTAGGACGCTACATTTAGCCCCCACTTTAGCGGGAGTATAAGCGTACGCTCATACTTCTGGTAAAGTACAAGGAAACAACATTGAAAAACTTTCACCACGTCAAGGAGGCAAGATACACCAAGCCCCCAGTGGACTAAGGATCTTACAACTTCGATTGACAAAGTAAAAGGGAAGATCACGAGGGAGAACCATGACTGTCAGTAGTAAGGTTCCCTCACTATGAGTCATGCAAGAAAGATATCAAAAATTTTCAAGGCAAAGCTAAATTTGTCAAGAAATTTTCAAGTATCTTGAAAAGATATGAACATATAAGAAATGAGAAAGGAGCACGTTATCACAAGGATTTAGCCCCCAAGTGTGAGATAAGCCCAAGGATAATAGACACAAAACACAAAGCACAAGGTGACTTCGCTTTCCTCGGGGTCAGTATGTGATAATTCATGTATATCATATGTCTGTATGTATAATTGTTCTTCATTCCCCAATCAAGGAAGGTCACCTAGAAGAAGGGAACACATGTGTCTTTTGAGTCAACATGAGAGAGACCAAAAGAGATCTCAATGTTTTGCATCGTCCTCAAGTAGACAACACCAAGGACAACAAATAGAAGAATGAGAGTAACACATAGAAGAAGTAACAAAAGAGAGGAGGAGAGAGTCTGCTATGCTAATGAACTAGTCTAGCATGTCATCTACCCCCCGATCTTGCTGATCAATGTTTCGGGAAGGTAGGAAACACGCTAGAGGAGGAACATCCAACACAGCAGATGGAGCTATCACAAGATCCAAACAAGGGCTATGTTCATGTTCCGAGCCACGTTGTTCTTGTCTAGGAGCTAGGATAAGTGCTTTAGAAAATTCGTTAGATAGATGGTTATTAACATCAACATATTCATATTCACTATCAAAATGAATAGGAGTAACATTTTCATCGTGAATAACATTTTCATCTATATCATCATCAAGATTTATAAAAATAGGATCTTTAACTCGCACAGGATCAAGACCATCATGCATCTTATGTTTAGGAGATTTCGGCTCAATCGTCGGCTGAGGAGAAAATGGAATAATATTAGTTGAAGGTGTTTTTGGGGATTGTAAAGTTTGAGAAGTAGCTGCCTGAGCTCTAAGACGACGCTTTCGTCGGCGTTCACTCGTAGAACGATTTCGTCTAGTCTTAGTAGGAAGTTGAGAATACTGAGGAGGAGGAATGTTCTCATCCTTTTCACTTGGGTGTTTAGGTTGTGGTCTCTTAGGTTGAACAATAGGAGAAGAGGAAGGTCTCTTCTCTCCATAAGAGGAAGGAGGAGGAACTGCTCCATACAAAGGAGGAATATTCGGTTTAGGAAGGAGACCAAGTCCATCATGACAAGGAGGGATAGGTCTACTTTTAGGAAGTTTATTAATCATAGGCATAGTCACATCCATAGGGATGGGTTGGGAATCTTCTTGAGAAAAGACATTAGTTTTATCTTTAAAAGGAAGAACTTCCTTCTCAAGAATGATAGGGATGTCAAGTTTGGGTGTTCTAGGTTCACTTAGAGATAGGATCATATCTTTTTTCCACTTTTGATAAGATTTGAAAAGATGATCACTTCGCGGAGGAAGAGATTGGAATTGTTTAAGCCAAAAGTAATCAATAGGAATGCTAGAAGTTCTTTCAGCTGGTTTAAAGAGACTATGATTGACAGTAACAACTTCACCATTATGGGGAAATTTCAAACACTTGTGAATAGGAGAAGCAATAGCTTTCATGGAAGATAGCCAAGGATAGCCTAGCTTCACATGAAATTGTTCAGATGATGGAATAATAGCAAAGTCCACATCAAGGGATTTGTTATGGACCTGAATAGGTAATGTAATAGAACCAATTGCAGGAGAAGAAAATGCATCAAATAGTTTCACAACCACATTTGTTTCATCATAGATCACTTGATTCAATTGCAAAGTAAAAAGAAATTCTTCAGTAATGATATTAACCATACAAGAAGGATCAATAAGCACTCCACGGCAAGGTGTATTCTTGACTTTTGCAACTATATATAAAGGACCATCAGGTGCCCTGATAGTTTCACTGGAATCAAATGTGATGGAAAGTTCTTTAGGGATTTTCTGCTGCTCTACAAAGTTAATCACATTCGGAGTCATGGACACAAGATCATCAGGTGAGACAAAGGAATCAGTAGTATCAATCGCATTAGAGGTATGAGAAGGCAATGGATCAGTAAAAATCTGAAGATTTTGGTTAGGAGGAGCTACAGATGTGTTGCCTTTATCATTCACACCAGAAACAAAGATAGTATTATTATCAATCAAATCTTGAATTTTACCTTTTAAAGCAAAACATTTTTCAATATCATGCCCAAGATGACGATGAAATTGACAAAAAGATTTGTTATCAGAATAGGATGAATTAATCTTTGCAGGATCTATTTGCCTTATGGGAGGAAGAGTAAGCACATTTTGTTCCAATAACTTATTCATAATACTATGCAATGATTCGTTCAAAGGAGTAAACTTTCTTTCTTTCCTGAAAAACTTAGAAATAGGAGGCACACCTGATGCCACATTCACATTGTTGTTGATGATGTTTTCATTGAATTTAATGGACTCTCTGTTTGGTTTAAACTTCCCAAATGGTTGTTGACTACTATCACCCTTATCACTCGGAGCCATAGGATGTGATTGTTCCATTTGACTCACAGTCAGTTGATAATTGTGAAGAGTTGCACACAACTGGTGGAAAGAAGTAAACTCAGAAAACATAAGTTTTTCTCTAATGTCTTTTTGTAAATTAGAAATAAAGATTCTTTGAATATCATTGTCAGGCACTGGAAAGGAAATTTGAGCATACAAATGCTTATATCTACCAATGAAATCAGTCACTTTTTCTTTAACACCTTGTTTACAATGCATTAAATCAATCAAAGTAACTTTTGGACTTATATTGTTTTGAAATTGTTGAATGAAAGAATTTGCAAGTTGTTCGAAAGAAGAAATAGAATAAGAAGGCAACGAGCAATACCATTGTAGGGCTTTATCTCTTAATGTTCTAGTAAACAGTTTTGCAAGCAACCTTTGGTCATAAGCAAAATCAGTACATATTGTTTGAAAGGTCTTAACATGTGTTAGAGGATCACCCTTACCATTATAAAGCTCCAAATGCGGAATTTCAACATGTTTAGGGGGGATAGCTCGAACAATGTCAAGAGAAAGTGGGCTCGCAACATCAAATGTGGGCACACTAAACTTAGATTGATTCATAGAGGCAATTTGTTGCTGTAAAGAAGAGACAGTTTGTGCAAGATTATTAATGGTCGCTTCAGTCGAAGAGTTCATATTAGACGTGTTAGATTGTGATGGAGGTGTTATGTTATTGAAAGAAGGTAGAGAGTAAGGTGGTGGGACACTATGATAGATAGTCATAGGAGATGATTGGAAAGGAGGAACACTACAAGGAGGAATGGAAGGGTTAAATGAATTGCCCCCTTGTGTCATGTTTATTTGTGGAGATATAATAGGGACACTCATTGAAGGAATGAATGAAGAAGTCGGATTGAATGAAGGAGGAGGGTTGATTGAAGAAGAAGGATTGCCCCCATGACTAGTGATCATAGGAGGAATGTCTTGTATTGAAGTAGTCATTATGTTTGATGTAGAAGTAGGTATACTAGCAATAGAAGTTGTCAAAGGAATAGAATGATTAACTTGAGTAGGAGGTTGTGTGTAACTTAAGGTTTCGGCACAACTTTTCATAGGCATCACATTCGAATCCACAATGTGTGCAATACCACGCAAAATATCAATTCCATTCTTATCACTTTGAAGCATACGTTTTAGACCCTCAATTAAAGGAAGAGCTTGACTATCAGGGTATTCTTGAGACATCCATTGTCGAAAATCATCAAATTGGTTATCCAATTTTGAAAGTTGTTCTACAGAAACCTCATGGAGAGCTTCTTCGTCATTAAGAGGATTAGAGGAATTACCCATGTCCTCGTTAAAAAGGCCATTCAAATTAGGTTCCATCTCCTCGGTAATTACACCTTGGAGAGACTTAATTCTAAGGCTTCGTCTAACGGGAATAGTGTAAGTAGGACTTATTGTTGTAAAACTCATGCACTAGAGAGAGAGAGAGATTTTGAATTTTAGAGGTAGCAAATTTCAATAAAACCAGCCAATCTCCTAGATTTAAGCTGTTAAATGCAATCAGGACAATCTCCCAAAATTTCGGAAAAAATGTCCGGGACCGTGGCGAACGGAGTGCACACGGTCCTCGCAACTTTTTTCAAAATTTTCAGGGATGAAAGTTATGATGATTTTAAAGCTAATCTGAAAAAATTGAGTGATTTTATGATCTGTAGATAGGCCAAATTAAAGTTGCAATCTCAATATTGAACCCTACCAAGATTGTTGAAGAATGTAAATTTTGAATCTTGGAAAAGAGAGGGAAACTGAAATTTTGAATTTTATGATTTTAGAGGGAATACTAAAAGCAATGCAAATTTTGAAATTTAAAAGTTGGCTCGATTTCATGCAAAATTCAAATTTGAAAGCGGAAATCAAAGTTGCTGCAATTAAACACTTAATTTCAAAAGTCACAAACTGCAAAAAATTTGAATAAAGCACTGAAATTTCGAATGAATGCTAACACACTTTTTAGATTTAGGACTGTAAGAAACACAATTTTGACACAAATTTCAATTTCAACAATTTTTTGAATGATTAGAAGCCTCAATCCAAGCAATCGCTAGACCAACTTTGACTGTAATTTTGAAGGTGTTAAAATTGATAAAATCAGCCAAAATTCTGGATTTTAGCAGAAAAATACAGTAAGATCTAGCTCCCGAAATTTTAGAAAAAATGTCGAGGACGATGGCACTCGGGGTGCACACGGTCCTCGCAACTTTTTTCCAAATTTTCAGGGATGAAAGATATTGTAATTTTATTGTGGAATCCAAAGTTACAGCCGATTTGGAAGTGTTTTGATTAGTGAAATTATCAGTCAAAGGTTGAATCAAGAAGGTCTTAAAAATTAGGGTTTTGACATTTAACCACTTAATTTTCAGAATTAAAGCACAAATATGAATGGACAATTTGCAATATAAGGGTAGATTTGAAACAAGCATTAACAATTAAACATTTCACAAGTTTAATTACTAAAAAGAAAATTTTAGGGTTTTTATGCAATTAGCCTCTAAAATTTGCAAAAGATCAAACATGGAAATTTAGGAAGGCAAAGTTTTCAGATCTAACCATGAATAATCAGAATGAGGATGTTCACGTCGGGTTCACCAAAATGTAAAGCGGAAAAAATCGAACCCTAGTCGTTCTCCCCTCCCCAACTCCAAGGAGAGAGAAGGGAGAGTCACTAGGGTTGATGGTTTTCACTTAGGAGGGACTTTACATTCAAAAGAGGGGTTGAAACCCACAAGATCCAATCCCACGCAATGCAAGATTGGATTCTATATGAGTTTCAAGGGTTGTGATAGCAAGGATACCCTCTTTTGTAAAGAAATGTGGAAAGAATGATTGAACTAGGAATGCATGTAGAAGCAAGAAAGATTCGCTTATAAACAAAGATAGGGATATGGGATGAAGCTGCAGACCTGGAATTAACAGTAAAATGTCAAGACAGTGTTGTTCTGCAAATTTGAGCGAAAGTTGACGGGACGATGGCGCCCGGCGTGCACACGGTCCTCCGAAAAATCCGTGAAATGAAGGTGGATCTGTTCGTCTCTGCACAAGGATTTCAGATCTTCAATTACAGCCACGTACCTGCAACCTACACACAGAAAAGAGAGGACGATTGGGGGGTTAGGGATGAGGGGTTTGCCTTCAGGTCAAACCCCAGTTTTGGAATTAACCAAGAAATGAGAAATTGCTGTAAATGTAAATGATTGTAATGTAAAACAAGTACTAGTACCTTGTTGTAAGAATGTTTGTATTCTTACATGTGAAGGTGTAGATGTTGTTGTATGTTGTATGTTGTATGTGATATGTGATCTCCTCTTCAATGGTTGAATCCTTGTCTTGAATGCAACACTTAGCCTTGAATGGAGACTTAGAATGATCAATTGCTTGAAGGAAATGCTTGAATGCTTGAATGCTTGAATATCGTTTCCGCATCTTGTACACATATCTATCCTTCCTCCCCAAAATGGGAGAGGAAATGTAGTTTATATACTTGTCAATTAAGGTTGAAAGACTGATTTTTCCGACCTTGGGCCGACCAGGAAGTACTATTTTCCAAATTGCAAACATAAAGACCCGAAGCCCAATAGGAGACCGAGCCCAAAATATGGCCAGGGACCAGGGCGCTAGGCGCCATGGTCCTGGGGGACCAGGGCACTAGGTGCCCTAGTCTTGAAGGACCAGGGCGCTGGGCGCCATGGTCCCACCTCCAGGGACAACGGGGTGCAAGGAGGATCAGGCCAGGGTGCTTGAAAAATGTAGTTTTTGGTGTCATAAATAGGTTTCGGGGTCTCCATTCAGGTTCCGTGTTGCGCCGCCATCGTGAAGACCCAAATGCAGTCGAAATTGCAAGTGTCGCAATTTTAGGACGCTACACCTTCAACTGGGTATAGGCATACTTCACCTTCCTCTCATCTGCAGTGTTTTCAAAGTTAAAATATTTCTCGATTTCCAATATCCAATCCAACAGTTCATCTGAATCTAACTTCCCATCATATTTCGGTGGGGTAAAATGAGATTTAGTGTTTTCCCTAGTCAAAACCCTTATAAACCTTTCCTTCTCTGGATCAAATGCCAATAGGTTTACTTGTTCTCCCGGGGCTTCTTCTCCTTCATATTCACTCACATCCTCAACATGTCAGCCTCTTCTCTCAGCTGTCTCCATGGATTCTAACCGAGCTTCTATTCCTCACAACATGTCCATTACAACAGGGTCTGCATTCCCATGTGCTCCACCATTCCTAGTTCCTCTTCACGCCATTGATTCATGCTAGTCCTCTGCAATTGCAGGTCGGATCCACAATCCGCCACCCTACGACATAATTTAGGACACGCAATCCTCCAGACCAAAATTTCACTCTGATAGCACTTGAAGTAGTCATCGGTGAGGAGGGACCTCAAAGAGATCAGTCCAAACCAACCAGCAAGAGTTAACACAATGGAAACACACATATATGATGGAGACAAATGCATAACATATTGTTTTATTGCATGAAGAGTCAATTACATGCAACTGGCAACAACCGGGTTAGAACATACCAACACATAAGCCTGGTAGAATAGGTCTCAGAGGGACCTTGAATTGAAAGATCTATCTTCTAAAAACTTATCTATCTAATACTCCTTATCTTCTAATTGATTGACTACAATGCAAAGCATGAGTACAAATATATATATTGATCCAAAGGATCAGGTTGGCCCAAAAGGATAAAAAATCCTAACGTGCAGAAATGAATGAGGTCGGCCTTTGAAAAATTCCAAAGGATGAAACGTAGAAGGTTGACCACACGTCGAGAAACATTGAGATAAATGTCCAAGGTTCTGCAAGCATCAGAATGGGTTCTAGTAGATCACCAGAATAGGTCTCAGGCAACTGGTAACAAGAAACTGTCAAGGAAAACTGGTAGCAATATCTTGCTGGAAAGTGATCCAAATGAGATACAGTTAGAAAGAAAGTAGGGTGATCAAGTCTTCAAGAAGAATCCAACTCCACAAGAAGTCGGTGTGCCAAAACTAGGACAAACAGAAAGGAAAAATGAAACTATAAATAGGAAAGAAAATGTTTTTGGTTGATGCAAGATTGCTATGAACCGGGGATGCTCCTGCATCATCAGGCCACAAAGGGGTGCAAATTTAACACTATTTGGACTCCCATTTTTTAACCCAAAGTAGCCTATTTATCCTGGTGTATTCTTTTACAAGGCTTGCCCTTAGGTTCTTGTCTTAGGCATTTGGGGGTGCCAGATCCCCGATGTCCTTTTTGTGGGCAGCTTGAAACTTTCATGCATCTATTTTGGCATTGCAGAAGAGCCCAATGATTGTGGGTTTGTATTCATGACTTCTTTCAACATTTTTGGCTTGAACCCTTCCCCTGGCATATGGTTTTCCTTGGAGAACCTTCCAGGCTTCCTTTCAAATTCATGAGGATATGGCATGCTTTAAGGTTGGAAATCCTCTTCAATTTTTGAAAAGATAGAAATGTTGTTTTATTTTCACACAACTCTCTGGATGTTAATGTTTCTCTTTATGCTAAAGCTTGTATACGTAATAATATGATGTTGCAAATTCAAGTACAAGCGAATAAAGTGGTGTTCAAAGTGGCCCACTTGTAGGTACTATAAGAAAACTTGCAACCAACTTTATGATAATTTCCACATAACCCATTATAGATTTCAAACAAATCAACACATAGAATCCACATGCAAAGAATAAACAACATACACATGAAAATGTGACATAGCATATATATTGGGAAAACCCTCATGAGAGAAAAACCCAGCTTCCAAAAGCATCCATCACCATGTATTATCAGCAATGCATCCATTACAATACAATTGTGAAAGCTTTTGAAACCCAACTATCAACAAGTCATCAACAAGCACTCCATGTGAACAAGCATGAATCCACACATCCCATGCCATTCTTCCTTAAAAAATCCTAGCCTGGCTAACTGACCAACCCAAGAAACTACCCTTGTGGTTGCTTTTATAAACACAAGCTCCCACAAAACCACCAAGTGGTATTACATCAAAACCATGTAACAATAAAATATAATATTTTTCCTACCTACCCTTGACCCACATTTAATATTGGGTACTTCATCACAATTACATTCCCCAATATTAAATAAATATAATAATACCAATGTGTCAATACAACTCATCAAGTGGTTACAAGAATATTCCAAGGGAATCTCTACATGTTGCACGTCCATCTAGGTGCTCCTAGGTGCAACAATACAATATGATACTACAATATAATTCCATGTCCACCTCTCACAATAATAAATTAATATAAAAATGAAACATTATTATGCAAGGTGTACAACACCATCTTCCCAACATTCTCCCACTTGTTGTATACATTGCATAAGGGCCAAGGTTGTATACATTGCATAAGGGCCAAGAAGTAATGCATCACATGAACAAGAGACTGATCTCTCCATACACATATACCATCATGAAATCCAAGTGCTCCATCAAGATACCTACAACAAGAAACAAAGTGACCACTATCTCATACATGAATGCTCCCACCCTCCATCATGCCATTGATACTAGACATGAAAAGTCCATCCAAAGAGAAAGCCACACAATCTATCGCAACAAATGATAAGCCTTGCACCAACTGATATATGAACACAACACTAATCCAAAGGTAGTTGTTTACATAGCTGAAATAACACCCACAACAAAGTGCTAACACATCATTTATACATGCCTCCAAGGCATACAAACCAAGTGAATAACATCTCATCAACATATGCAACCTGTAACATGCAACCATAAGCACCAAGTGCAATACCTACCATGTATGTACACCAAGGAACTCCCACTACATAGGTAATGTCAATATAAAAAATGAATCTACTAATGACATATCATAGAAGTGTAACCATGTAGTATCAAGAACATCCACATCAATATGAATATCATGTAAACTGATAACCTGCAAGTACCACTCTCACACCATGTCTCTAACATTGTCCCATGTTATCCACACCAAAAAAACAAAGAGATAAAGGAACCACTATGCCATCTCCTACATGACAACACATGAACACAAAACTAGTAAACACATAACTCCAAACAATCTCCAGCGAATCTAATGTGAATACGAACATCTAGGAAGATAACTGAAACAAATAGAGTAACACTGCAAATCAAATCCTATAGTATGTCCTTCTAGACACACCTCTAAATGCCAACTATGTCAAGTATGAACTCCTCCATAAAACCCCAAATGAGAATAATATAACACCACCCAAAATCCATTCAGTCCCTTGGACTAAACCAACATATATAACATGTACTCAACATGGATTTAAGCCTCTCATAACCAAGAAGATCAAACTAAATATCCATCTGAAGCCTAGGGAATATGCCCAACAAACCATCTCCCAAACTAATATCAATGATTGTCACCATCATAATAATAAATCAAATGCACAAGGAGATAACCAATTCCATACATCTCTCAAATGAACCCTCCAGAACTAAACATCTCCATAGATCAAGATCTATATCAATGAAAGATAAGCATAACATAATGCACCTGAAAGGAACAATGGGCAATACCTCTCAAGGAGTAAACCATCGAGTAGACCAAGAGTGGGGAATGAGAATTCTCATCCAAGACATCCAAGTCATCATGAATCATCTAAGAACAATCTCGTCTCAAGTCCATACTAGGTGAATGCTCCTCAGACTTCCTGCTGAAACCATCAACCATTCCAACAAATATCTCTAATCACAAGAGAATACAAACATAACCTATGTCTCCATGTATCCATGAGTACTTGTAACTGTTCAATCCATGCCAAACTCCAAGTGCAACATAACATCACCATGAAGTAATCAAGCAAATGATCATGTACCCAATACAAAGAGAACTACTAAGATCAATGTCAAAACTCCAACTGCAGAATCAGGAATATAAACATGATAACATGATCTAATCATCTCCTCCAAAGATATAACATTCTCCATATGAACATATCCAATAACCATATCATGCCAAAACTCTATGCTATCCATCAAGAGCATACCATGACATGATATCAACCTTCCTATCAAACATGTCAAATGAATGCATAAAACACACCTCAACCAAGGAATCCTTGAGCCCTCAAGATGTAAACATCCTCAAATATCATGAAGGTCACAATCTCCTACAAGTGTACCCGCAAATGTGAAAGACCCTTCTGCAACAACCTGATCTAAGGCATCCTCCAAACATCTACACACTAAGAATATCGTCCACCATCCAATGGTGAATATACATCACTACAATAAGTTCCCACTCAACCGTGATACCAAGATCTCCATAGTATCGTGACAACCATATCCTAAATGAAGATCATCCAGGTCTACACACATACAATTGAAATATCAATAATATCAAGTAAACCATGAACTCCAAGCCAAGAAGATGCAAGACCACCAAAAAACAATCGAGATCAAATCCTACACTGCCACATCATCACTGTCAAAAGTTCCCACCAAAAGTGTATGCAAGTTATCCATGACAACATGATAAAACCATCCTCTAACATAAGAATCAACCAAATCCATCTAACAATCAAAGAACTCAAAGTATGCATCATGAGCTCCCAAAATTCAAAGTAACCATGATCCTCAAATAAGAAGATATACTGCCATATCAATTAGGAATCCAATCAAATCACCATCTGCAAAACCAAATCATGTCATGCCAAAGTATCTAATCACAAGAAATATCCATAGAACCATGATCATATCCACTGAACCGAGCATCTAACTCAATGTGTCCAACCTGTCAGCATCACATGGTCAACCATGTAGGTCCTCCATCATGATTGTATATGGTAAAAACATCTCTCCTCCTCAATATGACAACAAATCAACAAACCAATGACTAAGCCAAACCACCAAATCTGAATATGCATAAACAATGAAAGATCTATGGGCATAGACAACCCATATCGAAGTCATAGGTGCAATCCTATAAGTAAAGACAACTCACAAAATTGCACAACTTGTAGACCAACCAATACAACATACATACCCAAAATAAACTAATATCCATGTAATCATAAGAGAAATATGAGATACAACATTGAGTATAGAATGACATCAAATCAAAATCTCCAATATGTAGCATGCCATAAACTCATAATGTCACCATAGTCAAGAGGACCCATAAACAACTCAGATCAAAATATCAGCAAAAAATCATATCAAACCTGCTCCAAATCTGAACCAAAGTGTAGTTCTTTCCAAAAGCTTTCCATTGACTATTCAAAGTCCAAACTTCAACTCCATATGCTCAAGTTATGACCTCTCAAAGTCAAAAAGGTACTTCCCATTTCCAGCTAACATTTCACTACCCAAACAACAAAATTTGGAAAAACTAATCATATCACAATGAAGTACACGAAACCACCTTTCCAATGACTATAAAAAGTCAAAATGCCGACATCATACGTCCAAGTTATGCTCCGTGAAAGAAAACAACCAATTAGGCTATATGCAAGCAAATGGACTCCAAAATTTTTCAACAATATGCCATAAAAATCACTTTTTTCCAATTTTTTTCTCAATATGCCAATAAAATCATTTTTGCATTTCTTATAACAAACCAATACAACTGACACATAACAATTATACATGGCATATAAATTAAAATACATGGTATTTTAAATTTCAAAGTTTTATGCAAAAACTTTATAAACATAATGAATATCAACATTTAATTTTTTATTTTTCACTGGCAGATTTTTTAATTTTGAAAAGTTTGTTGATTTTTTATTTTACCAGCCATGTGGGGGGGACAAACCAACACCCCATAGGTGGTCCCCATAGGGTTTACTCCATCTGAGGATTTCCCCACACGACAGGGGCCCGCCGCCGGTAGGTGGCGGTGCCACTGCCGACACCCATTGTCGGTAGTGCCGATAGTGGGTACCAACAGTGGTACTGCCACTGTCGGCTACCCTTATTGCAGGGCCATGGGCCGTAGTTGGGTCTGCGAACCCCCCCACCCCATAATAATTTTTTTTCTTTCGGCCTTTTAAACATTTTTTACAAAAGTCTTGTCGGGTTTAAAATTTGTAGGGAATATTTTCATTTTTCTTTTTGACGACGACCTGCAACATAGTTCGTATGGCCGTATGGACTAAAAGAATTTCAAACTCATTCTTCCATTGCCAAATAGGGTCAAGTTATATATCAAAATTTGTCTCCCGATCTCCCTATTTACAACCATGGGGTTGTTTTGTCACATGGGGCCAAATCGGAAGGTCCACCCCCAAAATGCAAATCCATGGAAAACTCAATTGAAACAAATTTTTATAACACCAGATGTACAACAAATGCCCACAAATCTGCAACCCACAACCTGCAACAAACCCTCATATCTTGCATTGTTTTCTCATTCTTTCATGCATTCATGGATTTAACCTAGGGTTATAACAACCATAAAAACCGTATAGCTCTGATACCACTTGTAAGGAAACATGCAACCAACTTAATGACAATTTCAACATAACCCATTATAGATTTCAACCAAATCAACACATAGAATCCACATGCAAATAATAGACAACATACCCATGAAAATGTGAGATAACATATATCCTGGGAAAACCCTCATGAGGGAAAAATCAAGCCTCCAAAAGCATCCATCACCATGTATTATTAGCAATGCATCCATTATAATACAACTTTGAAAGCTTCTGAAACCCAACCATCAACACACCATCAACAAACACTCCATGTGAATAAGCATGAATCCACACATCCCATGCCATGCTTCCTTCACAAATGCTAACTTGGCTAACTAACCAACCCAAACAACTACCTTTGTAGTTTCTTTTATAAACACAAGCTCCCACAAAACCACCAAGTGGTATTACATCAAAACCATGTGCCCAAAACCATGTGACAATAAAATATAATATTTTTCCTACATACCCTTGACCCACATTTAATATTGGTTACTTCATCACAATTGCATTCCCCAATATTATATAAATATAATAATACCAATGTGTCAATACAACTCATCAAGTGGTTACAAGAATATTCCAAGGGAATCTCTACATGTTGCACATCCATCTAGGTGCCCCTAGGTGCCCCTAGGTGCAACAATACAATATGATATTACAATATAATTCCATGTCCACCTCTCACAATAATAAATTAATACAAAAATGAAACATTATTATGCAAGGTGTACAACACCATTTTCCCAACAGGTACTTCTTGACCACTTGGGTAATGCCCCTTGTATGGTTGCCAGAGTCCCAACAAAACATTTTATTTTTGGTCACCATTCTTTGTCCCGTGGCAGGAAACATGGCCACAGTTCTTCTACTCATTTCTTGTGCATGTTGTGTTCCTAGGGTCCCCACCACTAATCTAGCATGAGAAAATATTTCTCACATCATCACTTGAATTCTCCTTGATGGGGTACTCCCACTTCTGGGTGTCTTGTGGGCGGAGCTACTTCTATGCTTCCTAGTAGTTTTGGCTAGCTAGCTTCTAGTGCTAATTCTAGGTGGCCTAGCTCCTCTAAAGGGTTGCCCTAACTTTCCTTGGCCATCTCCCTTGCCAGGGAGGAGACATACAATGAAGATTATGAAGCTGTAGTTGAAGATGGTTAGGCTACTCATGACCCTGCTCCTAACCTTGTAGATATATAGGGTCCAAAGAATGACCGTGATATGTCACCTTCTGTGACCACTACATTGTTTGGTGTAGAGCCTGATTAGTCTCCAAGTGGGAGATTGTTGGTTTGTGGCGACTGATCATGCAAGTATTGTACACTCATTGGGTGAAGGGGTTGGCTCAAAGTGTTGACGTAATGGGTAGCCAAAGGGTACCTCCAAATTTTCTCATACGTGTTTGAGAATATGAGAATGACGAAAAGATTATGATAATATTATTTTAGGGTTATGGTTAATTTTATTAACCACCTTTGCCTGTTGCCCTAAAAATTGCATGTTATAAGTGGTTGGAATGTAAAAAGACATTGATGTTGTACTGATTTACTGGATAATGAAAAATTATTGGATAGTTGCATTCTATGGATGTAGCCCATCTTGGGTGAACCATATTAAATCTCTGTGTTATTTTGTGTTTTTTTTTTTTCATCTTTTTGTATTTGAATCTGCATATAATTGTTAATTTGTATTTGCCCCGAATCTGTCTAAACCCTACCAATTGGTATCATAACTATGTATTTCTATAAGTTGGAAGGGACTTTCATATTTGAGTGGGAGCAATGGAAGAAACCAAATTCAAGGTTGAGAAGTTCAACGACCAAAATTATTAGTTAAGAAAAATGAAGATGGAGGAATACTTGTATCAAAAGGATTTGTGGCGGCCATTGGAAGGAAAAACAAATAAATCGACCATGATGTTAGATGAAGATTGTGATATTCTAGATAGAAAGGAACTGAGAACCATCCGGTTGTGCCTTGCACCATCTGTAGCATTCAATATATCTAAAGAAACAACTACTGTAAACTTGGTGCAAGCACTGGCTAAATTTTATGAGAAACGCTTAGCTTCAAATAAGGTATTTCTTACGAAGCGTTTATTTAATATGAAAATGAGTGAAGGAGGATCTATAAAATATCATTTAAATGAATATAGTTACCCCTAATTGACTTCTATAAAAGTTATTTGATGAAGAGGTTAGGGCTCTCTTAATTTTATGTTCTTTGCCAAAAAGATAGAATAACTTGGTTATAGTTGTAAGTAACTCTATCTCGGGTACAAACACTTTGAAATTTGATGATGTTGTTGGTGTTATCCTAAGTGAGCAAATGTGGTGGAAAAGTACAAGTGAAACTTCAACATCATCAGTTACTATTTTGAATATAGAGAATAGGGGAAGATCAAAGGAAAGAAGAAAAGGCCTTTGAAGTGAGAATTCACAAGGGAAGTCAAAGAAAGGATGCTCTCAATCTAGAGGAAGAAAGGATAGATGGTATTGCAAAAAGCCAAGAAATTTAAAGATAGATTATTGGTCTTAGAAAAACAAACAAGGAGATGGGAATGGAGATGATAGTAAGAAAGCCAATTTTGCAAGCAATACTTTGATGAATACTAAGAGGGGGGGGGGGTGAATTAGTATACCAAAAATTACTAAACTTAAACACTTAAACAGATTAGCAGTAAACCGATATAACAATTTTACTAGAAAACTGGTTAACACAAATGCAAACCAAACAACAAATAAGGCACTCACCCACAGACCACAATCACCATAACACAAGAGATTTTGACTTGGAAACCCAAACGGGAAAAAACACAGTGAGATGAAACTCACAAGTAACTATCTACAGAATAGTAACTAGACTGGTTAAGGTCATACAATGTTCTTCACCAGAATAGATCCTATTAGGAATCTCAATCTCTGTTAGGAGATACGTCCGATTAAAGACTACCTTGTGAGAGGATTTCAGATCCACAGTTGTGAACCACCTTGTTAGAGGATTTACAAAGGCTTTGCCAAGCCTACCCAGTTAAGGGTTACAGACTTGTCAAAGATGTAAGTAATCAACAAGTGAGTGATCTAAATACTAGCACAGTATGCGTGGTTAGATCCTTGATAGCTCATTGTTAATGCATTTTAGCATTACTTCAGTCTTCAATCTCTTCACAATCTTTTTCTTCACACAGACCTAATCTTCTTCTATGATTGCACATGCAAAAACTTCATCAACCACACAAAAACCCTAATAGCTTCTCTTACTAAAAACCCTAGACATGATGTCCTTAAAAAGGATTCTTATTTCATATCTGTCCAATAGGATTACATTGCAAGTTCCTAGGTTCATTGCATCTAGACACATTTGGTAACACGACACAAAATCACCGTCAAAGTTTTGATGGATGGTAACTCATCACAAATGGTTGGTAACTCATCACAGAGTATTACTGGTTCATACAATTTACCGATTACCGGTTGGCAACTCATCACAGAGTAATACCGGTTCAAATATTAAGCCGATTACCAGTTGTCAAAATGAAGACTGGGAAAATGATAACTGCCGCTTTAGTTCCTTTGTTCCGCTTGAGATCCTCGAACCGCTTGAGGTCTTCATACCACTTGGCTTTTCATTCCTCTTGAGATTGATAAACACTTTCTGCAAAACACCGATAGTCTAAAGACTAAAATACATAATACTGGTTCAGAACAAATACTGGTTGAGGATAACTCATTCATACAAAAAGTGATCTCAAAGCAAGTGTGTGTCCATCAATGACAATCACAACATAATCATAAAAAATGCCAACAATCTCCCCCTTTGGCATTGATGGCAACACGTAGGAAATTTTTTGACATCTAAGTGTTTTACAACAAAAATATGCCATAATCAAAATTACTCCCCCGAAGCATATACACTATCCCTTTTGCAAAAAATACAATGTATACTACTCCCTTATAGAGATAAACATGAAAGTATACATAGCATGCATCAAAATTTTAAATACAGAATACTACTCCCCCTTTACCAACAATGACAAAGTACAACTGAATAACCCCTATTTTCATTATCATTAAAATCATAAGAGTTTATGATAATAAAGAGTGAAACTTGTCAAAAACATATTTAAAGTCCTGCATAAATGTCTTCATGGATAAAGACCATGATTCAAGCAATGAGGTAGCGACCTCACTTTCCATTTACATCTGGGATACCTGTTCTTCCATGGCATCCAAGGTACTCATCTCTTGAGTGACCGTTAAGGCATCCAGATTGAGATAGCACTTCTGAAGTATTTGTAGTCTTGGTAGTAGAACTAGTTAAAGTTCCTGCAAATCTTAGGTGCGGTTGCTGATCTCTAACTCTATTCTTGTAGTCTAAAGTTGAAACCGGTGAACAGTTTACCCATATATGGTGAAGGAATCATAGGGCGTCTTGAAGGTGCTTATGTATGCCTGCAAGTCAGATTGCATTTTGTCTTTCTGAGCAAGCACATCATCACATAATAGATGGGGTTGGCATATCTTACTTAGCAACAGATTCCCCTCACTAGAGCATCTCTTATATCCTTCTGTGCTTTCTGTAGTTTGGACCGGAGCTCATTTAACTTCTTCACCAAGGCAGTGTTCAGAGCCTTTTGATGCTTCTTTTGAGCATTGGCTTCAGCAACATCTTCCAAGCATTGCACCTAGTCCTCTACAACTGTACATAATAGTTTCAGTTGAGCTAGAGAGGAATCGATACTTGGGAGGTTGGTACCAGGAATCAAACTGGTAAGAGTTTCTACCGCAGTTTGAATAACATCTTGTTCCTTCTTCCTCCTTAGCACTTCTAGTCGCTCTTGGGAAAGCTTAATGCTTTGCAACAGCTCCGTTTTATTTGTAGATTGGAGGCCAATAGGACTAGTAATATCAGCTGGTTTATCTTGACTATCAGTTGCCTTTGGGGTCTCCCCTGTGTGCTCTTTGCCGCTTCCTCCTTGTCCTTGCCTTTTTTCTTTTCTTCTTCTGCCTTCTTTTGCTCCTTTGCTTCTTTCTTTCTTTTCTCTTCTTCCTCTTTCCTTTCTTCTTCTTTCTGCTTCTCTTCTTCTTTCTTCTCCTCTTCCTTCTTCTTCTTCTCCTCTTCCTATTTCTTCTTCTCCTCTTCCTGCTTCCTCTTCTCCTCTTCTTTTCTCTTCTCCTGTTCCTATTTCTTTTCTTCTTCTTTTCTCTTCTCCTCCTCCTCTTTGCTCTTTTTCTCCTCTTCTATTTGTTTCCTCTTCTCTTCCTATTTTCTCTTTTCCTCCTCTTGTTTCTTTTTCTTTGTCCGCTTGCTCTCTGTCAGCCTTATCTTTGTCCTGTTTCTCCTTGTCCATTTTCTCTGTCATATTTTTCCTTTGGTGCATCAGGAGTGACATTTTCACTATCCAAGGCATCAACATCAATAGGGTCCATTTGATCAGTGACTTGTTCTCCTTCACTATTATATACCTCATCCGATTGTCTAGTTTCTGGTTCTTGCTCAGCCTTCTTGTTGGATTCAAACACTTGGTGCAACCTCAGAGCGGCTTTGGTATGAGAGTGGGTATCTTTTACCAATTCAAGGATTTTTCCTTCTATCAACAAGAGTCTCCTTCTTCTCATGAAGAAGAGGCCTTTATATTTTTCCAAAACTTCATAGAAATCTGAATTAGATACATCAGGAAAATATTGTGCAAATATTTCCTCTCTTATCTCCTGTTCCTTTTCTATGGAAATGCACCATTTGTTGTCTAAAGAATTGTATAAAGAATCTGGTGTCACAGATTTAATTTCTGATGGCCACCAGTCATAAATACATAAATATTGAATGACTTCCTGTTCTACTTCCTCCTTCTCATTGTCATTGAAATCATCAAAATAATCTACTAAATCACTCAACACTTTTCTCCTAATGTTCTTAATAGTTCTTTGACAATGTGTCAAAGGTTTGTAAGAGAAAATATCAATATTTACTGGTACTGATGATGCCGGTTCATTGCTAGTTGTCTTTGTCTTCTTCCTTGTTTGCCTAGTCTTCTTAGGTTGTTCTTCAGATTTTGTATCCTCTGAGTCTGATGTGTTGCCTTTAGTCTTCCGCTTCCTCTCAAATACCTTGGTGGGTGCAACTTATGGTTTCTTCTTTGCCGGTGACCGCTTGGTTACTTTAGGACTTGCTAAAGTAACCAGTGCTGATATAGATGGCACTGCCTTTCCCTTCTTCACTGAGGGATCTCTAACCAGTGTAACCCTTTCCAGATAGGTGCCGGTTCTCTTCTTCTTAGGATCAAGCGGTGAGGCAAGTAGGGTATAAGCATACCCATCTAGCATATCATACATTACCTCATATCCCATAGGTTCCACCACTTCTTTTCTAGGCTCAACTACCTCCATTATGCACTCATCTACTCTGATGGTGAAGCAGATGTCCTCTTCATACTTCTTGATAATATCACTCGATATTCTCACCCTTTGGCTCATCTTGCGTTTGAACTCATCAAAGTATTTGTTCAGAACTTCAGGATAACTAGTTCCAACCGCTTGCATACTTTCTCTAATTTGCTTGGTAACCGGTTGGTCAGCAGACCACTAAATATTCTCGACTCCTAGGAAATAGCCTTGGAAGTAGAAGAACAATTTGACCAATAGTTGTCCAAATTTAAATTTCAAGGCATTGTCCTGTTTAATTGACTTCAGGTTCACCAGAAGTTTCCTTTGCATACAAGTGCATAAATCAAACGAGGCATCTTCCATGATCATCCTATAGGTGGCATTTACCACTGCAGTAGAGACAGAGTTAATTCTGCTAGCATAGAATGTTTGGTAACCTATCACCATGTAGGCATATTTGACCAAGTCATCCTTGATGGTATTGACTATCATTCCTTGTTGGTCGCTCATAGAACCGGTGAGCTTAGTCATTTCGATCTTGATGACCTTCCTTAGGGCTGGTACTTCTTCAACATTACAGAAACCGGTGACGACATGAATCGCTTTCGGTGTGATGTCATGTGTCCTCTCTAAATACATTTTGTCACCGTGCACTCTGCTTAGAATGATGCGAATGTGATCATCTGTAAATTCTTCAAGGAAATAGACCCATTGTGAAGCTTCTTCTTTTCCAAGATGTTGTATTCCGGTTTGATCTTCTTGTCCTTCCCACAGAATAAGCTTAACTGAGAATGGATCACTAGAGATCCCAGGTCTTCAATTTTACAGTCAATATAATCTGAAACACCTTCCTCCACTATAACACCAATGGGTATTTAGGATAGGGCATTATATTTTGCCTTCCGTTGAATGAAATCTATTGAATCAACGGGTGTACTAGAACTAGAGTGTGATGCAAAAGCCATGATAAACAGAGAAACTCAAAAAACACCTTCGCAAGTCGATATTTAGGGCTTGTGAATTCCACTTCACCACACACTACTTCAGTTGCTGGATTACTGCTTTGAGTTCTACACTCGACTGATTGATATTGTTTTCGGATTCTTCTTCAAGGTTTTGAAATCTCTCTGAATTGCAAGAAAAATCACCTTTTGTTGCTCTGCACTTGAAAAGTTCTTCGCTCGCAAATTGATAAGTGAAAATGACTTTAAAATTCCTTTTAAATGAATTCTTCACCTAGCATAATAAATGCTCCACCATTAGGGCGTAAACCCTAATTTGCTTTTTACCATTCCTGGTCTTCTACCAATTGACAGGTATCACATACCAGTGTAAACTGGGGATTCGAAACATTTCACCAATTTGCTTCCCCCTAAGCTTTTCTGAAGCTTAGTGTGCCAGTTCAGCGACTTCCACACTAGGTGCAGAAACCGGTTCTTCTTGAGTCACTTCTTCAGGTTTCTTCTTCCATGTTGTCTTCATATCTATTTTAATAGTTTCAACATCAATCTTTCCTTCTGGAGTGACTGGTATATCATCCGATATATTCTTTCTCATTCTGCAGATTCTTGCTATGTGACCCGGTTTGTTGCAATGATAGCAAACCATTCCAAGTGCTCTCCAAGGTCCATTATTCATGTTTCCATTCTTCCTTCTGCATGTTGCAGCAGTGTGACTACTACCATGATAGATCAAACAGGTTGCTCTCCATCCAGTTGCCGCTTGATAGCCACCGCTACCTGACTGATGATTATAGGTATTAAACTAGTTTGGATTCCGGTTCCCAGAGGGTTCAGGAAAAACTCCTTGACTCCTTTGAGGATACCTTCCGGTGTTGTGCATGCCAAACCTGCATTCAAATGCTCTATGCCCAAACTTGTTGCATGCATAACAATTTCTATTGAATCTATTGGATCTAGGCTTATTGTTTAGAAAGTAAGGAAAGTTATTGTAAGCCTTATTTCTACATACAATAGCAGTATGTCCTTCCTTGAGATAATTAAAGCAAATAGGTTTGAACTTTTTCTTACCTTTTTCCTTTGATGTCAGTTGCTTCTTTGATGCTACATCTTTTGTTCCAGAGGTCTCACCTTCCTCATAACCAAAAAAACTAAGTCCAGTGGTATTTTTCACCGGTTTCACTGATTCAAGCTTTTGTTCTAGCTTAATAGTGCTCTTATTGAATTTGGCAAGTATTTCCTTTGACTCAATGAGTTCTTTGGAAATATCAGCATTGGACTCCTTCAAGGTTGCATTTTCAGAAATAGCCAAGTTTAGTTCACCTTGCATTTCTTCTTTTTCTAGTTTACTCTCTTGGAGATGAGCGGTAAGTGCACTGATTTCTTGCTTTAGCTTAAAGATTTCATGATCTTTGTCTTTTACTAGATCTTCAGCTTTTCTCCAGCTCTCAAGCTCTTGACACATCACGATAGTCAGTCCTTCCAATTCCCTTCTTAGGTTGGCATTAGACTCATTCAATTTTTAAACTTCTTCAACTAGGGCTTCCATTTCCGCTTCATCAGAGGAACTGTTTTCAGTAAGCTCCATCAGTTTCTCAGCATGTTCTCTTCTTTTTGCCAGAGAGGACTTATACTTGACTTTGAGTTCATCATAGGCTTTCTCAGTCTGAGTGAGCAGATGAGTAAGTTCCCTCACAGTGTATTCCCCCATATCTCTTTCCAAGTGGTTAAACTTATAGAAAGGTTGGTTTTGATACCAATTGATGAATACTAAGAGGGGGGGTGAATTAGTATACCAAAAATTATTGAACTTAAACACTTAAATAGTTTAGCAGTAAACCAATATAATAGTTTTACTAACAAACCGGTTAACACAAATGCAAACCAAACAACAAAAAAGGCATTCACCAACAGAAGCACAATCACCATAACACAAGAGATTTTGACGTGGAAACCCAAATGGGAAAAACCACAGTGAGATGAAGCTCACAAGTAACTATCTGCAGAATACTAACCTGACCAGTTAAGGTCATACAATGTTCTTCACCAGAACAGATCCTGTTAGGAATCTCAATCTCTGTTAGGAGATAAGTCCGATTAAAGGCTACCTTGTGAGAGGATTTCAGATCCACAGTTGTGAACCATCTTTTTAGAGGAATTACAAAGGCTTTGCCAGACCTACCTGGTTAAGGGTTACAAAATTGTCGAAGATGTAAGTAATCAACAAGTGAGTGATCTAAATACTAGCACATTATGCTTGGTTAGATCCTTGATAGCTCATTGTTAATGCATTTCAGCATTGCTTTAGTCTTCAATCTCTTCACACTCTTTTTCTTCACACAGACCTAATTTTCATCTGTGATCGCACATGCAAAAACTTCATCAACCACACAAAAACCCTAACAACTTCTCTTACTAAAACCCTAGACATGATGTCCTTAAAAAGGAATCTGATTTCATGTCGATCCAATAGGATTATATTGCAAGTTCCTAGGTTCATTGCATCTAGACACATTTGGTAACACGACACAAAATCACCATCAAAGTGTCGGTGGATGGTAACTCATCACAAAGATAATACCGGTTGGTAACGCATCACAGAGTATTACTGGTTCATACAATTTTACCGATTACCAGTTGGTAACTCATCACAAAGTAATATCGGTTCAAATATTAAACCGATTACCGGTTGTCAAAATGAAGACTGGGAAAATGATAACCGCCTCTTTAGTGACTTTGTTCTGGTTGAGATCCTTGAACCGCTTGAGGTCTTCATACCACTTGGCTTTTCAATCCTCTTGAGATCGGTAAACACTTTCTACGAAACACCGATAGTCTAAAGACTAAAATACATAATACCGGTTCGGAACAAATACTGGTTGAGCATAACTCATTCATACAAAAAGTGATCTCAAAGCAAGTGTGTGTCCATCAATGACAATCAAAACATAATCATAAAAAATGCCAACATACTTTACAAGATGCCTTAATTCTATGTTTAGATAATGTTAATGATTCTTGGTTAATAGATTCAGGGGCTTCATTTCATGCCACACCCCATAGAAAATATTTTTTATTTTATGTTCAAGGTAATTTTGGACAAGTATATTTGGGTGATGATGGGCCTTATTATATTGTTGGAAAAGGCAAGATAGAAATCAAGTTGCAGAATGGAAATGATTGGTTGCTGCAAGAGGTAAGGCATGCCCCTAATTTAAGAAGAAATTTAATCTCTGTAGGACAACTGGGTAGTGAAGGATGCATAGTTACCTTTATAGACAATGTTTGGAAGGTCACTAAAGATGCATTGGTAGTATCTAAAGGTGAATAGGTAGGCACATTTTATCTATGTAATGGTAATACTTATTATATCGTAGCTGCTACAAAAAAAGTTGTTGTAGGGATAGCTACAATAGATGTTGCAAGGACTAATTCAAAATTGTGAAACCATAGACTTCAACACATGAGTGAGAAAGGAATTAGAATCCTTCACTCTAAAAATTTGTTGCTAGGACAGAAGTAGATTGATTTAGAGTTATGTGAAAACTATGTTTACGACAAACAAAAAAAGTTTGATTTCTCAAGGTTGGGAAAGAGAAGAAGAGTTAGAAGTTAGAGTTTGTGCATTGATATGTATGGGGACTGACTCAGGTATCATCTCTTGGTGTCTCTTGTTATTATGTTATCTTATAGATGATGCAAATAGGAAAACATGGGTGTATTTCCTAAAACATAAATCAAATGTTTTTGAAACTTTTGAGAAATGGAAAGCTTTGGTTGAGAATGAGATAGGAAAAAGCTTGAAGTGTCTCAAATTTGATAATGGAGGCAAGTATTGTAGAAATAATTTGAAGATAAATGTTCCTTCAATGAAATCCGAAGGTAGAAGATGGTTGCAAGAACCCCACAAGAAAATGGCGTGTCAGAGAGAATGAATAGGATCATCATGGAGAATGGAAGGAGCATGAGATTGCATGTTGGACTACCCCTACATTTATAGGTAGATGTTGTACATACTGTGTCAACTTGAATTTCATCATCAGAATAGTACCTGCAACATATTAGTATCACAAAATACAAAGGAAATGCTATAGGAAATCCAAACTCAACCTTGAAACTACATGAAATTGATATAAAATAAAAACACTATTATTACCTTCATGATTTAAGTTTCATTGCGTCCTAAATCCACTATTCCTGGTTGCAGATGATTTGCTCTCAGACAAGCACTGGTAGCTTCCAAGATGGCATATGAAGAATGGATTGATAATTGATAGTTAACTGATACTATGATATGCAATGCAAATGATTTAAAGCTAAATGATTATGCTAAATGATAAATGCTAAATTTGCTAATTTGCTTCAAGATAAAAACTCACAGATGCATAAGTTTTACTCAAATTTTTAAATTGAAGACTAGCTCTTTCTCAACTCAAATGCCTACTTTTATAGATTTGTGAGAGGACAAGATGATGTGTCTTGGATCAATGGTCATGATCAAATTTGCAAATTTGGATGGCTGTGAACAAAGGTAAAGGTTGAGAGAAAGGGGGAAGGAGAAGAGACGTGTCACTCATCTCACCTTGACTGGGTTGCTGACTGAGGGAATCTAGGGATGGTTGGAGAAGATTTAGGCATGAGAGGATAAGTGAACTCAAGTCCTTCCTTAGATATAGGGATGTTAGAGAGAATATAGAAGAAGACTAAGAAATATGTGTACGTACACAATATTTCATTTATTTTGGAAGTTGGAGATAAGTGGCTAATAAATGTTTTGTTTATTTAATTTTGTTGAATTAATTTAGCCACATGATGGATGAGTTGGTAAAGGAAAGATGAAGTGGAGATGGAAGATGAGTTGGAAATGAATTAAATAATTTTAAGAAATCATTTAATATTTTAGACTATAGGATAGAAGAATAACCATTAAATTTTAGATATTTAATTGATTGATTTGAGGAATAACTAAATATTAGATATTTAATTAATTGATTTGAAGAATAATTAAATATTAGATATTTAATTAATTGATTAGAAGAAAATAATAAATGAATTAATTAATAAAATATTTAAATTAAATTAATTAATAGAAAGACACGAAATAAATTAAATAAAATAATCCTTTCAAATTGACTATTTAATAGAAGAATATAATTATTAAATATTTATTTAATCACTCATAGCCATTTTTATGTGTATACATTTTGCCCCTGTTTAAAATGACGTCGAGACAACATTGTTTGAAAGATTAAATCAAGTCTTGACAGTGTGCTTGATGGAGATAAAAATCGTGATTGTGTGCCCCCTCGGGCGATTGATCGTGAAATTATTGAAAAATTTGGATAAGCGATTAATCTCACGATAATTGATCGAATTTCTACAACTTTGGTTGATGAAAATATCCGCTCTTTGATTACTTTGGTATTTTTCTTGATTTGATGATTGATAGAGTTTTATTGACCTCGTGATCGATGAGGGCCAATGATATAAACTCGAAGCTTTGATGATCTGATTAGATAGAGTTTGATTGACTTCATGATTTATGAACATCAATGATGTAAATCAAGACTGGATAGACTAGATGCGTAACCTCATGATGAATGAGCGTCACTAATATGTGGTCAAAGAGATTGATAGAAATCTCAAGTGAGCGGATAGGATAGCTAATTGATTGATCAAAGTTATTGATTGGATCAAAATATGACATTTTGTTGATATCATGTTGTAGGAGGATCTAGATGTATTGATTCATCTAGGGGAAGTGGCGCTCATCATCCTAGTTGACATATTGATATGAGACATTTATTTGTATCATGGGACATTGTATTTTGTTGATTATTTCTTTGATATCATTGTATACTTGGATTGTTTATTGTTTTATGATGATATGCAGACATGGACCTTATATGATGTTGATAATTCATGATTTATTATGCATGTTACTCTATATGATGATGATCTATATGCATTGATTATATGGATGGTGATCTTTTCTTTCCTTTATTTTCATGATGATGCTCTTCTATATGATGATGCAATGATGATACCGATCTATATGATGCGATGATTATGAAATGAAAATGCATTTGATTTTTTTGATGATTTTTTTTGGATCATGGATGCAAATGAAAATGACTACTAACTTAAATGATATGCTTTACTTAAATGATGCAAACACAATGATCTATGAAAAATGCATATGAATGTTGATTTTTGTATATTTTTGATGTGTATGCATATAATGATTTTGAAATGCAAATGATTGATATGAAATGTTTTTCATTTTTATATGTAATGCTTACAATGATTAATGAATCTAAGTGCAAAGATGAAACTAAATGATCTTAATGGATAAAAAGAACTACAATGATAATGATCCTAATGCAAATAATAATGATGATATACTACATGATTATGAAATGCACTTAATGGAATGCAAACTAATGCAATGATTGAATGCAACTAAATGAACTGAATGATGATAATTTAAATGATTCTTAAAGATAAATGCACCTACAATGATCAAATGCAAATTGTTTTTGTTTGTCCAAGTATACTCAATCTTTATTTAACCATTGATCTCTGAATGAAATGAAATGCTTCTAATACAACTGACAATGAATGCTTATAATGCAAATGAATAATGAGCTAATCTAAAAATGATCTAATTAAAATGATACTTCCATTCTTCATATGTTGTTTTGTAATAGTGCTTGATTTCATCATTGAGCTTTAAAATGTTGTAAGAAAATACAAGCAACTTGACATAATGATTCAAGCTGACCTAAGTATTTCTTACATGGATTTTGATATAACAAGTTTATACAAGCAACTTAATATAATGAATCAAGCTAACCCGAGTATTTCTTATAGAACAGAAAAGGATTATCCCGTTTCATACATGACTCAGAACATCCTCCTTGATATTTTGCCAATCATATCCTTAAACAAGTACATACCTTAATAAGAGATAAACCATAGACAACAATAAAAGAAAATAATCATGCCCCATCATAGCTTCTCTAGTCATGGACATCCTTGAGTCGCATAGAGTACATGACTAGAAATAAAACGAGATATAAACACTGAATCTTGTATGTCATTCACATGTTCTCATGGTCATTAATTGATATAATCATCTTGATGAATGCTCATTGATAATCCTTTATTACTTGCTGGTTTATTCTTTTGTTTCTGAGTTTCATGATTTAGTTGTCATAAAAGGCCTTGATCTTCATTGCTTTGTTACTCGTTATCTGTTTCAAAACCCTAGGTGTTTTGGTTTTCTAAGTTTTTCGAATGTTTTGGATTTTCAAAGATTTAAAAGAACACCTTAGAAAATGGAATTAGGATTTTTCCTCTAGCGGAAATAAAAATTTATTACGGATGTATGAATTGATCAAGATCCAAACCATGGCGGGATATAAATGCAGATTGATTGATTCAGATAAAATCTAAGTCAGTGACTACGACAAGTATGCCAAAAATTGATAACTGTTGGTAAGTTGCAAATTTCCTGCTAAATGGTTCAAAGCAATGGATGTGAAAGATGAAATGGATGAGCTAGGATAGATGGAAGTGATAGTTGCGATAGGATGGAGTGAATAGGTGCACAAAGAGAACTCATAGATGGAAGAACTCACTTTTTCAAATAGCACTTGTTTACCAGGTTTTCACTGTCTAAATTTATTGCATTTTTTCCATATTTTGATTTTTTTGTCTTCTTTTGTTTTCACTATTTTATGCTTTTTAGGGATTTTCTGCTTTTCTGATTTTTATTGATTTTTTCAGGACTTTATATGCTTTTTACTGATTTTTTCCAGGACTTTATATCTCAAGCATATAATTTATTGAGATGGATGGAATTGATAGGTTCATCAAACCAATCACCTTCAGGGGTAGATAACTTGTATGCTCCTGAGCCATATGCTACTACAGTGACAAAAGGACCTAACCAATTTCGTTCAAATTTACCCTTGTTTTCTCAATCTTGCTGATTTCTCAGATTCTCCCTTAGAGCTATATCTCCAATCTAAAAAATGCATGGCTTGAATATGTGATTGTAACTTCTTTCCATTCTCTGTTGATATTCCTTCAAATGATTTGTTGCATTTTGGTGACATTCGTGAATTAGCTCAAGTTCTTGAAGTCTAGAGACTCGTTCTTCTTCTTCTGGTATAAGACCTTTCAAGGAAACTCATAGAGAAGGTATCTCTACTTCTATAGGTAATATGGTTTCTGATCCATAGACTAAGCAATATGGAGTTTCCCTCGTTGGTGTGTGGATGCTGGTTCGGTATGCCCAAAGAGAAGGATTTAGCTGAATGTGCTAGTCTTTTCTAGCTTCATTGACTGTTTTCTTCAAGATTTCCAAGATAGTCTTGTTTGATGCCTCGGCTTGACCATTTCCTTGTGGATAATATGGTGTAGAAAACCTATGTTGGATATGGAATCACTCACATAGTTTCTTCACATCTTGATTCTTAAATGGTCATCCATTATCAGTGATAATGGTCATAAGGACTCCATAGTAACAGATTATATAATTCAAGATGAATGATGATATTTGTTTTCCTGTCACTTTTGTCAAAGGTATTGCTTCAATCCATTTAGTGAAATATTCAGTAGCAGTCTAAATGAACTTATGCCCATTAGAGGATGAAGGATTTATCTTACCTACCAAATCAAGGCCCCATTGAGAAAATGGCCATGATGCTGCCATAGGATGCAATTCTTGTGCTGGTGCGTGGATGAGATTTCCATGGATTTGGCATTGTTTTCATTTCTTGTCATATGTGAATGAATCTCTCTCCATAGTAGGCCAATAGTAACCCATACGAAGAAGTTATTTAGCCAATGTTAATCCACTTGAGTGTGTGCCACAAATACCTGTGTGAACTTCATTAAGAAATTTCTCAGATTCTTCTTGTTCGAGACATCTCAGTAGAGTGCTATCTAGACCTCGCCTATATAAGGTATCAACAATAATAGTATAGCGGGATGACTGATGGATAAAATTTCTTCTCTGATTGCGAGATAGGTTAGAAGGAAGGATATTCTCTTTTAAGTATTGATAAGTCTAGCTGTATAAGGATTGATCGGTTCCGGATATATAAAAAATCATATGGGTATGCTGGGATTTAATGGTAGGGGTTAAGATATCTTCCACTAGGAATTTGTAATGTTGTTGATTCTCCTAATTCTACAATAAAGATGCTATTGTAGCCATTGCATTTGCTTATTTATTCTCATTTCTTGGGATCTGAGTGAATGATACTTCTTCAAAGTGTTCTTTAAACTCTTCTACTAACTATTTTTAGGGCATGAGCTTGTCATCCTAAGTTTGATAATCATCATTTATCTGGTTGATGATAAGTTGTGAATCACCATAGACATGTAATTCCTTGATATTCCATTCAATAGCCATTTTGAGCCCAATAGTCAATGCTTCATATTCTGCAGTATTGTTTGTGCATGGAAACCTTAGTCTATATGATTTTGGAATTGTGTGTCCTTGAGGTGTGATGAACCAAATTTTTGTGCCTGATCCATATTGTGTATAGGAACCATCAAAGTACAACTCCCAAAATTTTGTACTTATTGTCAGAATGTTTTCATTAGGAAATTCAATGTGCAATGGTATGTCATCTTGTAAGGGTGCTTCAACTAATTGATCAATAATCACCTATCCTTTGATAGATTTTAGATCAACATATTATATATCAAACTCACTTAGTACCATAACCCATTTTTCTAGTCTACATGTCAAAGTTGACTTGTTCAACAAATACTTTAGTGGATCTATTTTGGCTATCAGTTTCACAGAATGAATCAGCATATAATGTCACAGTTTCTGATTTGCAAATACAATTTCTAGGCATGTCTTCTCTACTAATGTATAGTTAAATTCATAGCCTACAAGTGTTCTATTGATGTAATAGACTTCTCTTTCTTTACCTTTTTCATCATGTTGTGCTAAAAGAGCTCCTAATGATACATTTATTGCTGAGACATAAAGCAACGATGGTTTGTATTTGATTCGTGATATAAGTACGAGAGGAATCATGAGATATTCTTTAATTTGCATAAAAGCCTCTTCACACTTCTAATCCCATTTGAATGGAACATTATTATGTAAAAGATGAGTGAATGGATGACATCTATTTGCTAATTGAGAGACAAATAATTTGATTGATTGCAATCTTCCTTGTAGAGAACGCAATTGACTTATGTTCCTAGGCGACTCCATTTCCTTGAACTTTGACCTTTTTTGGATCTACGTCAATTCCACGAGCTGATATAATGTACCCAATAATTTTTCCAGAGGTCACTCCAAATGCTCATTTCTTTGGATTCAATCTTAACTTATATTGTTCAAGCCTATCAAAGATCTTGCCCAAGATGTTCAAGTGTTCTTTCCTTCTATGAGATTTTGCAAGTATACCATCTACATAATCTTCCATAAATGTATGCATCATATCATGAAAAATTGTCGTCATGACTCTTTGATAAGTTTCTTTAGCATTCTTAAGCCCAAATGACATAACATTCTAGCAATAAGTACCCCATGCACAGGTGAATGTTGTATTTTCTTGATCTTCAGGGGTAATTGTTATTTGATTGTATCCTGAGAATCCATCCATTAATGAAAACATCTCATGGCCTGCTGATTAGTCCACAATTATATCAATGTTGGGTAGTGGGAAATAATCTTTGGAACATGCCTTGTTCAAATATCTGAAATCGGTGCAAACTCTTATGCTTTTATCTGGCTTTGACATTGGCAAAATGCTTGAAACCCATTCTGGATAGGCAACAAGTCTTATGAAACCCACACCCAATAGTTACTTTTGCTCAACTTTTACAAGGAGAGTGATGTGTGGATGCATTTTCCTTAGCTTTTGCTTAACTGGTTTTGCTTTTAGATCCACATTCAAATGATGCATGATAAGATCAAGATCAAGTCTTGGCATGTCTGCATAGGACCAAGAAAAATTTATCTATCTTTGTCTGAATAATTCTATGTATTCTTTCCTCTCTTCATCTAATAATGATGCATCAAGATGAAGTATCTTGGGATCCTTTGGTGTGTCAATGTTTATTGCTTCTATTGGCTCTATTAGAATAGCATATCTCTCCTAAAAATATGCAGGAAGGATGTCAATTTTCCATCTTTTGGTGCCTCAAAGAGGTTTTCACCGTCAGATACGTCCTTTATTTTTCCTCTTAATTGATCTAGTGTTGTCGTGAAATGGTTTTCAACACTAGGTCTTTTTCCTTGTTTTATTTCAATTTTGTGACTGGAGAGTTTGACATTCTCTTGACTGTAAGAAACCTTACTTGATTCCATGATGGAAGATATCTTAGGTGTTGTGGGTTCGAAAACATTAAGATACACAACTAAGTCATGGTCATTGGAAAAGGCATCTAATTCAGGGTTTTTTAGGTTATCCTAATCAATTAGGTCTAGATGAAGAAGGGGTAAGTCATAGTCATTGTCATTGTTAGGTGCTTCAAGGTTCATGAAATAATAGTCATAATTTGGCATAGAGTAGGTAATTTCATAGATAGAACGCTCTTGAGGATAGTCTCTCCCAAGTGTTCTTCAATTAGTTCTAAAAAAATCAGTATTGGTATTTTGTGGTTCACAATCAAGTGACTCTTCATCTGATGTTTGTCCCTCAAATGAATGGATTATATCAACACACACATCTTTAATACTACAACTTCCTTCTTGATTAATTTCAATAGATTCATTTATATTTTGAAGTTGACATACTTGTATACATGACATAGAGGATTCTTTTTCTATCTTCTGTCTTCTCTCGAACTCAACTTATTTTGGACTATATGTCAATCCTGCTTGACTATCTATTAGTTATTCCACGGTTCTTCCATACCTTGGTACATCTTTCTCATCATTTGATAGAAATATGATATTTCCTAATACTGGATCAATAACTATTTGTGTTTCTTGTGGTGTTACTTCTTTTTCTTTTTCATCCTCTTTCTTTTGTTGTCTTGTATATGCCTCTTTTCTCTGAATTCTGAGTTCTTCTTGTCTTCTTTCTAACTCTATCCTTTTTTTGTAAAAGACAAGTCTTAATTTGTGATAGCTTCTTTCTCTTCATTATTTTCTTCACTTGATACACTAGATGATAGATCTGGACCCCATTCATAGTCATTTGAATATGTCTCTGAAATTCAAAATCATTGTCTAGGATTACACCACTATACCATATAGGAATATTGTATGGTGCAAATAGTTCTTTGATTTTGGCCATCTCTTCTTTCACTGCTTCTGGAATATTTTTCTCAGAGTTAGCACTTGCTCGTATTATTTGAACTTGTTTACTGATGAATAATGATCAATAATTAGTATCAAACTAGTACTGAGAGGGGGGGTGAATCAGTAGAGGCAAAAAATTTCCCTAAACCAGTTTAACTGCAAAGACTACACTTTGCTGGTAAACAGTAACACCGGTCTGAATTAGGGCACTATCGGTAAAATACAGTGAGAGTATGAAAGACATAAACCGGTAAACACTTAGATCTCCACACAATCTAATATCTCATTTCCACTTCACCCCTATGCATAAACAAGTAACATATCATAAAAAATATAATGACTACCGGTTCAACATGCTTTACCACTTGATAGAGAATATTAAAGCATCACATGAAAAGCATCACAAATGACACACCAATTTTTCATGTGGAAACCCAACTGGGAAAAACCACGGTGGGGATGAATACCCACAAGCTGTTATTTGAACTCTTTTGAAGTCCGCTCTGTTAGGAGCCTAGTCCAGTTAAAGACTTTTACAATAGGTTCTGCTAGGAACTGGTCCTGCTAGGGATCACCCGGTTAAGGGATGGCTAAATACCCAGTTAAAGGTTAGAACCTTGTTAAAAGTTACCTTGTAAGAGGATTTGAAGAACTCATTGAATTGAGTCACCCTGTTAAAGGATTTACACAAAAGCCTGTTAAAGCTACTCGGTTAAGGGATTTTCCAATTGCTGAAATGGTTAGAAGTCAACAAGTAATACATTGATCTGATAACAACACTCAATGCCAGGGCAAATCCACTTTAGCTCTTTTGCTTCTACAATCACACTCTACAGGTATCAACACAGTTCTCCGGTTTGGAAAGAATCAAGTATCTCTTCACTTGGATACACACATAACATTTGCCAACAAATTCAAAATGAAAAAAAAAGTCGACCTTATAGGAAACAGATAGGTCGGCTCCATAAACCCTAAACCCTAAACATTTAGGTTTAACAATTCAATTGGTTCAATCCTGACCATTAATCATACTGTATTGAATAGATCTCAAGATGTTCTCCAACGTTCATTCTTTTTTGCTTCAGGAAGCTGATAACCCATCACATGCTCTCCACTGTTTACAAAGACTTCGCACATTCCTGAGATAGATAGAATCTCCATGCAAGATCCTCAAGGGAATCCTTCACGCGCACAAGGCTAATGTGGCAACATGATCTAATCTTTATTACAATGCTAACTCATCACAAGATGCCATTGGTTGAATCACATAGGCTTGGAATGCATCAACCGAAAACCCTGAAGTTGAGACTACCAACTGGTAGTCATGCCAAATGAAACCTTGATACAAAAATTCCCATATAACGATTCTCATTCCAACATACCGCTTCACTTTTTCACATATATCGGTTCACAATATCATACCGGTTCTCTTGCCAATTTGCTTACTTTAATATACCGGTTCATACTTCAGCATATTGATATCAATGACAACATACAATATCATCATGTCATTAAGCTCTGCACATATGCCAACAATCTCCCCCTTTGGCATTGATGACAATATACAAAGATATCTCTCTGCTTCGCGATTCTCCCCCTTTGACAACAATGCCAAAGTGGAGGCACAAAGAACTATGTTCCACTATGCTTCTCCCCCTAAGGAGTAGCATCTTTCAACAAACCAATCCTAAAAAAGATTTATCAATGCAATACTCAACTGATGTGGAGCACACACCTTTAGTTCCCCTCTTGAAGGGGTAGCACCCCTAATTCACCTCTTAAATAGGTAAATGTAGCCTTCGGTAGAGGCTTGGTGAATATTTCTACTAACTGCTCCTTACTGGAAACATGTTCCAATACAACTTCTTTGTTCTAAACCTTCTCCCTCAATAAATGATACTTGAGCTCGAAGTGCTTGGTTATAGCATATAAAACCAGATTCTTGGAAATATTAATTGCACTTGTGTTATCACAAAATATACTTACCGGTTCAGATACAGGAACTTTGAAGCCACTTATTACATGCTTCATCCAAATTGTCTGGGTGCAGTTCATAAATGCTGCAACATATTTCGCTTCTGCTATAGAATGGGAGATACAACTCTACTTCTTACTCATCCATGAGACTAGTCTACCACCAAGCAAGAATGCACCACTAGTTGTGCTCTTCTGGTCGTCCACATAGCCATCCCAATTAACATCTATAAACACTTTCAGGTTGAAATCATTACTATATGGATACAATAATCCATAGTCAATAGTTCCCTTCAGATATCTAAGAATCTAATTGACTGCTACCAAGTGAGATTCTCTTGGACTTTTCTGGAACCGTGCAGTAATGCCCACTGCATGTGCAATGTCCGGTCTTTTATGTACTACATAGTGTAACTTACCAATCATTGACCAGTAATCTTTCTCATTCACCAATGCAGAGTCATCTTCTTTTTGACAAATTGCAACTGGTCACCATCGGTGTACCAATTGGTTTGCTGTCTTCCATGCCAAAGGTCTTCAACACCTCTTTGACATACTTGGACTGAGTGATAAAGATACCATCTTTCATTTGTTGAATCTGTAGTCCAATGAAGAACTTAATCTCCCCTATAAGTGACATCTCAAATTCCTTCTTCATCTCATCTGCAAAATCATGACTCATCTTGTCATCTCCACCAAAAATTATGTCATCAACAAATACTTCACAGATCAGAATTTGATCTCCTTCTGACTTCAAATAGATATTGCTATCTTCACTTGTTATTTCAAATCCAATCTTCACAAGATGGGAGTGCAAGCATTCATACCATGCTCTAGGTACCCGCTTCAATCCATACAAGGCTTTATGTAGCCTACACACCATGTCACTGTCTTCTGATAGGGCAAACCCATCTGGTTGCTCTATATACACCTCCTCTTCAAGTACTCCATTCAGAAATGTAGATTTTACATCCATTTGATATACTTTGAATCCCTTGAAGGATACATATGCAAGAAGCATACAAACTCCTTCCAATCTAGCTACTGGAGCAAAGGTTTCTCCATAATCTTCTCCTTCTTCTTGAGCATATCCCTTACACACCAGTTTGGCTTTGTTCCTTACCATTGTACCATCTTCATTCAGCTTATTTCTGAAAACCCATTTGGTGCCAATGACATTTTTATACTCAGGTCTGGGTACCAAAGACCATGTACTATTCTTTTCTATCTGGTCAAGTTCTTCTTCCATTGCCTTGATCTAGTCTTCATCTTTATGTGCCTCTTTAAAAGTTTTAGGCTAAAATTCAAAAATCATGCATGAATTTTCTCTGACCTTTCTTCTTGTAAGAATTCCTGCATCCTTATCTCCTATGATTTGCTTTGGATCATGATTCAGCCTTACATACCTAGGAATGATCTTAGCCATTTCCTCTTGGTTTTCTTTTTCATCCTCATCTTCATCAGCATCAGCATCTACTGGTGTAGAAGCATTGTTACTGGTACTAGAGGCTGTTTTGCAGCTGGTTCCCGAAAGGTTACAACCGACCCATCTACCATTTTCTCACTGCCAGTTTCCTTAGGTTTCTCAGAAGGTTTCATCAATTTTGACATTAGTACTTTCAACAATTCTCTGAGTCCTATTGTTGAAACACTTGAGAGCTTTACTCTTGGTGGAATATCCTAAAAATATTCCCTCATAACATTTTGCATCAAAATTGCTTTGATGTTCACTCCTCTTGATATAACATTTGCTACCAACAACTCTAAAGTAGCTTACTATAGGAGTCTTACTGGTCCAATACTCATAAGGTGTTTTATACTTACCTTTCTTGATGAGTACTTGGTTCATTGTGTAGACTGCAGTGCTCACCACTTCTCTCCAGAAGGTGTGAGCTACCTTCCCTTGAATCAACATCATTCTAGCTGCTTCAACTAGAGTCTGATTGTTCCTCTCTGCTAGGCCATTCTATTGTGGAGTTCAGGGGGGTAAACAGTTGCCTCTTGATGCCATTCTCTTCACAGTACTTGTTGAATTCATCGGAAGTGAATTCTCCTCCTTGATCAGTTCTTAGGAACTTAATCCTCTTACCACTTTCCTTTTCAACTAGTGCTTTGAAAGCTTTGAACTTTCCAAAAGCTTCAGACTTATCTTTCAAGAATGTGACCCAAATCATTCTTGAGCAGTCATCAGTGAGAATCATAAAGTACCTATCTCCTCGCACACTCCTAGTTTTCATAGGACCACACAATTCAGTGTGCACAAGATCAAGTAAATTGTCTGTAGTGAAATATTTAGCTTTGAAGGTTGAGGAAGACATTTTACCTAGTTGACACTCTCTGCACAAAGGATTCTCTGGTTTGCTCAGCACAGGTAATCCTCTAACTGCCTTGATCTTACTGGCCTTCACAATATTATCAAAGTTTACATGGCAGAGTGTCCTATGCCATATCCAGCTATCATCAAACTTAGCCATTAGACATGTACTGATATATGCATTCAGCTGAAATAAGTTACCTCTGGTCTGCATACCAGTGGCCATTACTTCACCACTCTTTCCTTTTATTTTACATACTCTATCTTTGAATTCTAGAGTGAGTCCACTATCATTCAACTAGGAAACACTCAAAAGGTTGTTCCTAAGACCTTCTACCCAATACACATTATCAACACTGCCTTTTCCATTTAGAAAGGTGGACCCTCTACCTTTACCATACATGGTGCATCATTACAAAATCATACCACACCACCATCATACTCTTCCAGAGATAGAAAATTACTTTGGTCACCAGTCATGTGGTGAGAACAACCACTGTCAATAAGCCACTCATTAGAATTATCAAAGTGGGAGACAAGAGCCTTCTTGTTTGACACATCTTCCTTAACTACTACAAACACAATGTCTTCACTTTCTTCATCTTCTGATTCCTCATCAATGACACCTTCATCAATAGCTACAAAATAGTTTCTCCTGTTTACTACTTTGAACTTCTTGAACTTATCTGGTTTGTCCTTATTATCACCATTAGGATAGTTTATAGCAATGTGTCCTATCCTATTGTAGGAAAAGCATTTCAAAGGGAGCCTACCTCTATATTTACCAGTTCCCTTAGGAAGTCTCTTGGCAAGAAGAGATTCAAATTCCATCAGGATCTCCTTAGCATCCATTTCTCTGCTTTGTCTTGGTTCACAACTGGTACTAGCTTCTTTGCCCTTTCTAGATGTTGTAGCAGATGCTCTAAAGGATGATTCGGTCTTTTGAATACTGCCATCATAATTATTTAGCTCATATGCAGTAAACTTAGCAATGATGGAGTATAGGGATACCTTTGTCTTATCTATAGACCTCAACTCCTAAATAGCAGCAACCCTTATTGCATAGACCAGTAATAAGGATCTGAAGACTTTGCTAATAACAGTAGAATCATCTATTTGAATGGTCTCTCCTTCAACCATCCACATGTCTTCAAACTTTCCCCTAAGGCTCTCTTCCTTAGCTTGTTTCACATGCTCATCACCATCATAGATATTCTCTAGAGCATACCATACTTGTTTGGGATTATCTTTATCCTGAACATCAATAAACTCAATGTCAGATTGATTGCTGATTAGGGCTTCCATGACTTTCCCATTCTCCTAAATCTCTCTCTTTTGATCATTGGTGAGAGTATCAGTTGGAATAACATAAGCATTATCAACATAGCTCTAGTGTTGAACACCCATGCTTCTGATGTAGATCTTCATTCTATCCTTTCATATCTTAAACTTTTCTTTGTTGAAGTTTGGACCTTCCCTCTTCATCATTAGACTAGGATCTTTTCCTCAAGTGGTTAAGATTACAACACAGAGGACCTGGAAGATGCTCTGATACCAATTGATGAATAATGGTGAATAGTTAGTATCAAACCAATACTGAGAGAGGTGGGGGGTGAATCAGTACAGGCAAAAACTTTCCCTGAACCAGTTTAACTGCATAGACTGCACTTAGCTGGTAAACAGTAACACCGGTCTGAATCAGGGTACTACCAGTAAAACACAGTGAGGGTATGAAAGACATAAACTGGTAAATACTTAGATCTCCACACAATCTAATATCTCATTTCCACTTCACCTGTATGCATAAACAAGTAATATATCATCAAAAATATAATGACTACCGGTTCAACATGCTTTACCACTTGATAGAGAATATTAAAGCATCACATGACACATTGATTTTTCATGTGGAAACCCAATTGGGAAAAACCATGGTGGGGATGAATACCCACAAGTTGTTCTTTGAACTCTTTTGAAGTCCGCTCTATTAGGAGCCTAGTTCGGTTAAAGACTTTTACAATAGGTTCTGCTAGGAACCGATCCTGCTAGGGATCACCCGGTTAAGGGATGGCTAAATACCCGGTTAAAGGTTAAAACCCTGTTAAAGGTTACTTCGTAAGAGGATTTGAAGAAATCATTGAATTGAGTCACCCCGTTAAAGGATTTACACAAAAGCCTATTAAAGCTACCCAGTTAAGGGATTTTCCAAATGTTGAAATGGTTAGAAGTCAATAGGTAATACAATAATATGATAGCAGCACTCAATGCCAAGGAAGATCCACTTTAGCTCCTTTGCTTCTGCAATCATACTCTGTAGGTATCAACACAGTTCTCCGGTCTGGAAAGAATCAAGTATCTCTTCACTTGGATACACACATAATATTTACCAACAATTTCAAAATGAAAAACATCATCAACCTTATAGGAAATAGATAGGTCAGTAGCATAAACCCTAAACCCTAAACATTTAGGTTTAATAATTCATTCGGTTCAATCCTGACCGTTAATCATACTATATTGAATACAACAGTCTCGAATAGATCTCAAGACGTTCTCCATCATTCATTCTTTTTCACTTCAGGAAGCTGATAACCCATCACATGCTCTCCACCATTTATAGAGACTTCACACATTCCTAAGGTAGATAGGATCAATCTCCATGCAAGATCCTCAAGGGAATCCTTCACGCGCACAAGGCTGACATGGCAACATGATTTGATCTTCATTACAATGCTAACTCATCACAAGATGTCATCGGTTGAATCACACAGGCTTGGAATGCATCAATTAGAAACCCTGAAGTTGAGACTACCAACCGGTAGTTATGCCAAATGAAACCCCGATACAAAACTTCCCATATACTGGTTCTCATTCCAACATACTGCTTCACTTTTTCACATATACCGGTTCACAATATCATACCCGTTCTCTTGCCAGTTTGCTTACTTCAATATACCGGTTCATACTCTAGCATATTGACATCAATGACAACATACAATATCATCATGTCATTAAGCTCTACACATATACCAACAGTTACAAGATTCTTCTTCTCTTTTGATTGCAATTTCTTCATGCTATTTCTCATATTCTTCTTGTTTTTGCTTATTGTCTACTATTTCTGCTACTTGGTGTAGCTTTTCTTGCCATGGTTCTTTTTTAGGGACTGCTTTCTTTCTCCACTTTGGCTGTTGATAATTATGTTGCTTTTGATTTGATTTTGGATATCCAAGGCCTGATTTATCTTCTTTAGATTGTGAGTGAGGACAAATAGGTTCTGAAATACCTTCTTGTCGCTTACCAATTGGTCCTTTTCCTTCATATCCCATCTTTTTCATGATCTTATAACCATTACCATATTGCTCTATGGGAATATTGACTTCTGCAACTATTGCTATAGTTTCATTTTCATCTTTGTACAACCAACTAAGAATATCCTTGTCTTCAGTTTCTTCTGCAAGTGTTCCAGCTCTAACAAATGCTCCATCAAACATTTCTTTTAATTCTTTTGAGATCCGTGGTTGAACATTTGTAGGATTTCCATATGATTTAGGTGAAAGTGGAAAGCTATGTAAAGATTATTTTCCCATTCCTTCATCATTTAATTTGAGCTTTTTCTCAAAGGTTTCGCATAACTTTTCTTGAATTTATTTGGTAGGATAGATTGATTCTCTGTTATGCGGAACTCTTGTATCTTGTGTTGGCTTTGGATTATTGCAATATTGGCTGGAGTCTACAATTATAGTGACTTCTTGTCCCTCATGAGGAAACTTTACACATTGGTGATATGTAGAAGTAACCGCTTGCATGTTGTGAATCCATGGTCTTCCCAGAAGAATGTTATAGGATATATTCAAATCTAAAACCTGGCATAATGTATTCCTTTCCACAGGTCCTATTTTGATTGGTAACATCATAGTTCCTTTAGAAGAACGCTCTTCTTCATCATAAGCCTTAATGGTTATTTTCTTCTTTGGATCTACTGCATTTTCTGAATATCCCGAAGCCTTTATTAAACTTAATGCATAAATGTTTAAGCCAACTCCACCATCTATGAGTACGCATTTGACACAAGTTTTGTGAATGGTGACTTCAACATGTAAGGGAGCATTGTGAGGATGTTGCAAGGATGCATCATCAATTTCAGAAAATGGTAAACAATGAGGGGCTATAAGGTACCCCACCATGTTTTGGAACTGATCTACATCCACGTATTTTAAAACTGTTGTTTCCATTAGAGATATTTCCAAAATTTCCTTATGTATAGGTGAAACTTTGAGAATTTCTAAAATTGGTATTTGAGTAGGTATTCTTTGCAATTGTTCCACTAAGTTATATTATCATGAAGTGGATTTTGATTCCTTTGTTATACCCAAAAATGTAACCTTCGCTTTGCTTCTTGTAATGACGTTGATTGGTTCTTAAGGTGGGTCATCTTTAACGATAATGACATTTACCACATCATCATAGGTATAAGTGTAGTTCACTTTGGCTTTGCCTTTGTCATCTTTTGATTTAGATTGTTCATTCACCTTTTTCATATTTTGGAAGTGGAGTTTTGAAGGCTAGATGTGATTTGTTTGTCTTATGACTATCCACTGTGATAGTTCCATTATCAATTAAATCTTGGATAAGGTGCTTCAATCTTTGACAATCATTAGTTTGGTGTCCTTTATTTCGATGGTAATTGTAAAAATTATTGTTGTTCCACCAATTAGGTTTGACTTGTGGTTCATAACTTCTTGCTTCTGGGAAAGTAATTAGTTTATTCACAAGAAGAGTTTTCAAAGTTGATTCTAAGGGTTCTCCAATGTTTTTGAATTTCCTGCAGGGATTGGAGAAGAAAGACTTGGATGTATTGTTTTCTTGATTGCTATTGTTCGAGATTTGACTTGATAGATTAAAGATGGGTTACTATTTTGTATCATTATTGCCGTCATTTCCTCCATTGATGACATTCCTATTCTTTGACCAGAATATGGGTTTGTCATTGTTATTGTTGTTGTTGTAGGAATTATTGTAAAGCTTTATCTCTCCTTTCTTTACCATTGCATCTTCTATTTTTACACCATTTTCAATCATCTTGGCAAAAGAAGGAGGACATTGCATTTTTAGACGATAACTCATTTCACTAATAATATTGTCAATGAAGATGTCCATTTTCTCTTGATCAGGTACATCTCTTGGATACCTATTAAACATTCATTTCCATCACTATAAGAAGATCATGAAAGATTCACCATTACTTTGCTTAACATTGCATATATCCAGTATTGTTATCTCATTTCTTACATTGTAGGAGTATTGTGAAATAAATCTATTCACAAGTTCTTCAAAATATTTGATTCCAGATGTTAATCTTAAGAACCATTCCATCGATTGTCCATTTAAACTCCTAGGGAATAGACACATTAGGTAAGTTTTATCATGTGCAAATTCCATACTCATAGTACAAAATTCCCTAATGTGATCTTGAGGATCAGATTTCCCATCGTATTTATCATATTTAGGGATTTCACAATGTTGTGGAAATGGTATAATATTTAAACTTTTATCAAAAGGATACAAGCAAATATCTTCCAATGAATACTTCTTGGAACTTGTTCCATTCTGTATATCTTGTATTTGTTGTTATAGGGTTTGCATTTGTTGAGTGAGATTTAATAAAGGATTATCCATATGGTTTCTCCTTGTCTCTTCATAAGTTATTCTATCACTATGTTCTCTTCTTGTGTCATCATGTTCTTTTCTTGTTTTATCTCCCCTTGTTTCTTCATGGCTTTCTTTTTTTATATCCTCGTTATTTGGATCATCTATGTTTTGAGTGTTAATCATCTCTGCATCTTGTTTCAAGCCTGCTATGTTAAAGTCTTGTGGCAATTTAGCCCCTAATTTTGCCAACATTAAAAGATATTTTTCTTTTTGTTTTGCTTGTAACTTTTCTATTAGTCTATCAAATTTAAAATCTTTCTCAAGATCTCTAATGGTGTTATTGACCGCTTCTTCATCAACAACCATATACCCAAAAGTTTGGAACATTGAATTATCTTCTTCCATTTGTTTTTGTTGTTTTCTTAATTGCTTGTATTGAGCTCTAGTCCAAACTGGCATGTGATTGCTTTGAAAAATTTCTGAAGTTTTGAACTTCTAAAAAAAAACAACTCAACAGATGATTATTGGTTTAGGAAGGTATGCTTTGTTGATTTTATCACTGTTGTTAGTTCATTGTGATAAAGTGTCTCTTTGTTGAAAAGCACATCCTTGCAAAATTTCTCCATCAAATTATGTCCCACAACCACGTAAATAGTGACAAAAACGGTGTAGGAATGTCCTATGTTTTAACAAGATCTTGCAATTGATATACAAGAATCTTATCCTCTTCTGAGTAGCTTTATAACTAGGCTTTCTTTTCTTAAGGCGACATTTAAAAGTATTATAAGCATATGATAGTTTACAAGTTTTCTTGATTCCAATGTGAGTGCAATTCTGATTTTGATATAACCTAGGTTCAAAATAGGAATGATATATCCAAGATAATGAACAAAAGGTGGATTGATCAAGTTTCGTGATAGAGGATTTGATATATCTTGATGAGAAACTGATAATGATGTTGATTTTTTGCACTTAAGACGATTGAGTCACTAGCTTGTTTAATGTTTTATGCTTATGGAAACCTTTTGGAACTATCCAGTTGGATTGGTAACCCAGTTATCGAACTAGTTTGAAAATGTGTAATAGTTTAAAGACAACTCTACTCAAGAAGTGTTTTGATACTGACTTTGAAATTTTGGTTTGATATGCTTTGTCTCAGATGTGAGAAAGCATTTGTGCTAACTTTTTGGTCAAAAGTGCTAACTTATGGGACAAATGTGCTACTTTGTTTCTTGAAAGCATTGCTCTAACTATGTTTCAAGGATTTTTCAAATTTTCCATCAAGTTGTTAGATTTTTGCTCATTTTTAGATGATGATTTTTTTCAAATTTTCACCATTTTGAGCATGTTATAGACATAGAAGACACAATGTTTGAAAAGAAAAATGCACAAGCAAGCACAAAATCCTATGGCAGGCTGAGACAATAATTGTTGAATCTCACATGGGTTTCCCCTGAGGCTATGCTATTCAGAGCGGATATTTAGACGCTTGACCCCACTTGCTCCACCCTTGGCACTCACTTCTCTGGGGCAGCCAAGCACTAGTTTCCATGAAAAATACCCATGGAAAACTTTATATCTCTACTAAGAACCATATGTATGCGAGCTGCTTCAGAGGCCCAACCTCATGCGCCAACAATTAGAAGGACTTTAGCAACTAGTACAAATATTTTTTAGTAAAGGCTTCAGGTCATGTGGCCATACATGCGACGCTTTCAGCTCTGTAAATACAGAAGGTTCCCAACCTATAGAGGTTACGCTCCATAGGGTTTATGGGGAAACATAGTGTTGGTATGAACTTATTATCACATATTGTTTGTGACTTTCATCACAAAAACAATTTATTTAGAGTGGATCAAAAGGACTCGGTATTAGCCCATTTCCACTTTGGGTGGTTCCCCTCTCACTGGCCCCCTCAAGGCAGCTCAGGAAGGCAGACCCTCTAAAGGTTACACATAAAATATAGTCGGTTTGGTTTTTTGATCACCGTATGAGGGTGAGAGCATACTTACCTACTACTTCATCAAGCACGGAAAACACATGTTTATTTTAGCCCTCTACAATCTATGTGCAATTACTTTAAAGAAGTCAATCAAAATGCAACTTGCATGCTGTCAATTTATCCCTTAGTTAAGCTAAATGAGCAAGATATGATGTGTTACTTTCCAAAATAAAACTCCTAATTAGCTACGTGAGAAAATGCATGAAATTTTCTTTAAAACAATCATGCACATAGATATGTTAGTAGTTTGAAATTTTCAATTCTTGGATATTCAGACCTAGAGGACAAAAGTGTGAACCTCTAATACGAAAGCGCTGCTCTGCGGACTAAAATGTGAAAATTCACTAACAAAAGTGCTAACCGAAATGACAAATGCATTAATATCATTAAAAAAATTGCTAACCTAAGTATCAAATGCGTTAATTTGCCAACAAAAGCGCTAACCTAAATGCCAAATGCGCTAACCTAAGAGATAAAAGCGCTAACCTAAGAGATAAAAGCGCTAATCTATTAAATGAAAGCACTCTTAGAACTCACACAAGTGCGAATCTAGATTACAAATGTGTTAAACTTATGTTTGTGAGAACTAGACAGGATATTAGAAAGATATATGTGAGGCTCCAGCCCCATGGTGGGCACCAAAAATGTGTTGACTTGAATTTCATCACCAAAATACTACTTGCAACATATTAGTTTCACAAAATACAAAGGAAATACTACAGGAAATCCAAACTCAACCAATAAAACTACATGAAATTGATATAAAATAAAAACACTATTATTATCTTCATGATTTAAGTCTCATTGTGTCCTAACTCCACTATTCCTAGTTGTAGATGATTTGCTCTCAGAAAAGCACTGGTAGCTTCCAAGATGGCATATGAAGAATAGACTGATAACTGATACTATGTTATGCAATGGAAATGATTTAAAGCTAAATGATTATGCTAAATGAGAAATGTTAAATTTGCTAATTTGCTTCAAGATAAAAACTCACAGATGCATAAATTTTATTCAAATTTTTAACTTGAAGACTAACTCTTTCTCAATTCAAACACCTACTTTTATAGACTTGTGAGAGGACAAGATGATGTGTCATGGATCAACGGTCAAGATCAAATTTGCAAATTTGGATGGCTGTGAACAAAGTTGAAGGTTGAGAGAAAGGGGGAAGGAGAAGACACGTGTCACTCATCTCACCTTGACTAGGTTGCTAACTGAGGGAATCTAGGGATGGTTGGAGAAGATTTAGGCATGAGAGGACAAGTGGACTCAAGTCCTTCCTTAGATATAAGGATGTTGGAGATAAGTGGCTAATAAATGTTTTATTTATTTAATTTTGTTGAATTAATTTAGCCACATGATGGATGAGTTGGCAAAGGAAAGATGAAGTGGAGATGGAAGATGAGTTGGAAATGAATTAAATCATTTTATGAAATAATTTAATATTTAAGACTATAGGATAGAAGAATAACCATTAAATTTTAGATATTTAATTGATTGATTTGAGGAATAACTAAATATTAGATATTTAATTAATTGATTTGAAGAATAATTAAATATTAGATATTTAATTAATTGATTAGAAGAAAAGGATAAATGAATTAATTAATAAAATATTTCAATTAAATTAATTAATAGAAAGACACAAAATGAATTAAATTCTTTTCAAATTAACTATTTAATAGAAGAATAATTATTTAATAAATATAAAATATTTATTTAATCACTCATAGCCATTTTTATGTGTATACACATACTACTATTTATTTGATTTATAGAGGACCTTCAAATCCTCTGGATGGTGGCATTCCAGAGGAGGCATGAACTGGTAAAAAGGTAAATTATTCTTTTTTGAAAACCTTTGGTTGTGAAACTTTTGTCCATGTTCAGAAAGAAAATAGAATCAAGCTTGACGCTAAATCTCAAAATGTACCTTCATTGGATATGGAATGGGCGACTTTGGTTATCGGTTATGGGATTTTGAAAATCAAAATATACTTAGAAGTAGAAATGTTATATTCAATGAGAAGGTCATGTATAAAGAACAAATGCAAGAAAACAAGAATTAACGGGTCAAAAAGGAATGTGTGGTTCTAGATGAGATGCCTAAGAATAGAATGATATTAGTACTTGATACTCAACAACAACAAAATATCCTACAGGCTCCTAAAAGTGCTAGACATTCTACGAGGTTAAGTAGACCTCTTGAAATATGTTCTCCTTATTTGTATTTTATTTTATTAACTGGTTCTGGTGAACTAGAAGGTTATGAAGAAGCAATGCAGGTAGATGCCAAACAACAGTGGGAGCTAGGCATGAAAGAGGAAATGGATTTCTTGATGTAGAACCAGACTTGGGACTTAGTCCCATTACTTGTAGGAAAAAGAGCCTTGCCAAATGAATAGATTTATAGGCTAAATGTGGAGGATGGACGACATAAAAGATATAAGGCCAAACTTGTGGTGAAAGGTTTTGCACCAAAAAAGGGTATAGATTTTGATGAAATATTTTCTCTGGTTGTAAAAATGACTACAATTAGAACTGTTCTAAGTCCTGTGGCTGCAAAAGGATTGCATATTGAACAACTAGATGTTAAAACAACTTTTCTCCATGGGGATTTGGAGGAAGAAATATACATTCAACAACCATAGGGATATGAGGTCAAAGGTAAGGAGGAGTAAGTGTGCAGATTGAAGAAGAGTCTGTATGGTCTAAAGCAAGCTCACTAGCAATGGTATTTGAAATTTGATAGTTTCATGGCTAAAAGAAGGTTACCATAGATGTCATTCTGATCATTGTGTTTATTTTAAGAGATTGGATATTGCCAGTTATATTATTCTATTACTTTATGTTCATGACATGCTTCTACTAGGACTAACATGCATCATACAAATGAACTGAAATAAAAATTAGCAAGGTCATTTTCTATGAAGGATTTGGAAGTAGCTAAGAAAATCCTTGGTATGAGGATTTCATGAGACAAGAAAAATGGAACATGATCTTTGTTCCAAAGTGAGTATATAAAGGTGTTGAAAATATTTTACATGCAGAATTCAAAACCAGTTAGTATGCTTTGGCTAGTCATTTCAAATTGACTAAGGAGATGTGTCCAAAGACATGCAAAAAGAGGTAAAGAAAATGTCTAACATTCTGTATTCATCAGCTATTGGCAATCTGATGTATGCAATGATATGCACATGGTGAGATATTGCACATGCAGTGGGAGTTGTAAGCAAGTATATGAGCTCAATCCGATAATGGAACATTGGAATGTTGTCAAATGGATTCTTAGGTATTTGAGAGGTACTACTACAAAGGTAGTGTAGTTTCTTTTCAATTCCAATTTTTTTTCTCTGCCATTTTCAATATAGTATTAGAGAGAGAATTTTTTTTTCTATAAAATGCCAATGATAAATAACTTAATACAAGAAGAATGCATTGGATAAAGGTGCTTAAACTTCTATTTTGTTTGGTCAAATTAAAATCCTTGTTATTCACAACTTGCTATTTCCTTGCACCTTTTGTGGTAAAAAAAAAGAAAAAGGGAAAGCACACGAATTTGGATATTCCTATGGCAACACTAGAACCAATAAAAGGAGATGAAAGCATAAATAAATCTACAATAGGAAGTGAATTAGAGGCATCAAAAGATGTATAAGATTGGAAAAAATAAATACTCCAACATCTAAATAAAAACCCATCAAAAGGCCAAGAAAACTTAGTTTGATTCTTGTGTATTATTTTCTTCCTTGCAAATTGATTCCCAACACTTTGTTTCCCAACACTTTGTTGTACTACAAAGCTTAAACATTATTGAAAGCATCAGAGTTGGAACACTTTTTGAAAAATGAATTCAAAACAAAGTTGCAGAGGACAAAGGGATTATCTAGGAAAAGTCTAGTAGTGAAAAATCTCCTGTATAGTTTTTTGAGAAAGAACTATTTATTGTCTTACAATATTTAAGGCTTGAATTGGAAACTTCTTAGATGGAATTGGTGGAAAATGGCTAATCATCTACTAGCTTAGGTATGCATTATTTTAGTTTATTTTATTATTCTAACAAACCATACTCATTACTCTTAATTCAATTTATTTTTCAAAAGATAAAAATGAGTTGTGAAATGAGATTTAGGTTCCCAAAGTTTAAATAGGTGTTAAGATAAATATTTTGATACTTTTTAGTGATATGAGTTTAATGAGAGATTAATTTTTATTGAAGTGCAAAATTTACAAGTTTACGTCATATAACATATGTTGATTTCTGTAGACAACTAAAAATGTTCTGTCTAATTAAATAAATATTTTTATTTATTTAATTATTTTATCCTAATTCTTCTATTAATTAATTCTCTTCTAAGCCTTTCCTCATTTAAATAAATACTTTTATTTATTTAAATTAAATAAATATTTTATTTATTTAATTGATCCCATTTCTTCTATTAAATAAATAAATCTTTATTTATTTAATTAATTCATTACCCTTTTCTACCCATGGCACATGTCATTCATCTCTTAATTCCTACACTACATACCCCCTTTATCATTTTATTGTTTCTTCTACCTACCCTTTAATCCTAGCCGACCATCTATCTTTTATACCTCTTAATCTTATCCCTCTATTTCTTAAAGTGTCTTCTATATAAGAGGATGCTTATTTCATTATCAACCCTAATTTCTAATAAACATTCTATTCAACTAATAAAACAATTGATCTTATACAATCAAGCCTTTTTGCGATCAAGCTATCAACCACATTTTCGTTCTTTGTTGAGCTCTTGTGCACACATAAAATCTAAGAGCAAATATATCAAGCAAGATCATTGAAGATAGGAAGACAACGGAGATTGAAACCCTACAAGATCATTGAAGATAGGAAGACAACGGAGATTGAAACCCTACTAGACATGTGAATGGAAATATTTCTTTATTTTTATTGATTTACATGATCTTAGGTATCTGTATTGGTATTGGTGAATGTTTCATTGTAGGATTTAGATTGTTTGTGGTATAATATCTATGGTTTTACAATAGTTCACTATTCACTTTTCACCATACACATTTTGGCACGCTTGGTGGGACATGGATTTTTGTTAGATCTATGTTTTTTGCAAGTTTTTATAACCCTATATTGTTGTTTTGTAAAATAATTTGGAGAATAACCTTGTGCAGCTAGGGTTTTCGACACAAGATTAAGATCTTGGAGAGATTTGATCTGATATGCTAAATGGATTGGAATTTTTGCACCAATTTATTTTTACAGGTTTGGGACAGTATCAAGAGATCTCAATCCAAAATTAATAATTTTTGGAGCATATTTGAATTTATTATGAACCTTTTATGGTTTTTCATAAAAAAATAATTTTTAGAAAAAATGAGCGAATTTTTCGGATTTTTTTACAATTTTAGAAATTTATCAAAATGCTATAGGGGGTCTATTTTTTGTGATTTAAATCTTGATGCAAAATATTTCATTAAAAATTGGATTTTTAAAAATTAGTGTTTTTCATTATTTTGATCAGATCTGATAAATGGCTTGAAATTTTTGTATAAATTTGTTTTTATAGGTCAAAAATAGTATCAGAAGTGCTTCATAAAAAAATCATATTTTTTGGAGCATATTTGAATTTTCTATGAATTGTTTATGTATTTTCATAAAAAAATAATTTTGAGAGAAAATGAGTGAATTTTTCGGATTTTTTTATAGTTTTAGAAATTTCTCAGAATTATACACAAGATGTGTTCTTTTTTATCTTAATTTTGATGCAAATTATTTCATAAAAAAATGGATCTTTAAAAATTAGGGTTTTGCATTATTTTGATCATATCTCACAAACTGCTTGGAATTTTTGCAGGAAGTTTTAAATGCAAGTTTGAAGGGGTATCAAGAGTTTCCAGTTAAAAAATTAGTTTTTTGGGATCAATTTTACATTTTCTATGAATTTTTTATGATGTTTCATAAAAAATTAATTTTTGTAGCAAATTAGATTTTTTTTTGGATTTTCTTACATTTCTAGAAATGTCTTGAAATTTTACAGGTGGTATGTTTGTTATGATGCAAAATAACTCATGGAAAATTAGATCTTTGAATCTATCAAAACATGTCTTGTCAAAGACCCCTATTTCACAAAGTCTTTTGGATCTAAAATTTACCTAACTTGTGTTCTTGCAGGAGGGGTATTATTTCAAAACTACTAATAATCTTGGTGCAGAAACTTTGTTAAAGATTTGTATTTAAAATTTCTTGCTTTGTCTTCTTAGTCTAGCAAACACTTCAATTGGTGCACTAAAATTGAACCAGTGGCTTTCGTGTTTTGAGCATTAGGCTCTTTTGTGTTTATCTTTAGAGGGCCTACCTCCCCATGTGGTCACTAGGACTACTAGCAATGAGGGAATGAACCAAGTGAGTATGGCTAAAACCCAATCATTCCAACTGACTATAATAAATTGGCCTCTTGGGATGAAAATTTTGAAGGTTGGAGCTATCTGAGATTTATCTCATATGAAGAACTTTGTAGGGCCATTGAGGTCTAAATCATGCTTGTGTGACTAATAAAGTGTTTGGTACTTTGTTGGGCTATAGGCCTCAATCATGCTTGCAGGACTTCAAAGGATAGTCTCCTAACGAGAACCCTTACTAAAACCTTCTTGTTTTAGAAAGACCAAAAACCTTCTAGTTGTTGGCGCAGGAGGTCAGACCTCTAAAGCGGCTCACATTCTTACAATTCTTAGTAGAGATACAAAGTTCACCACAAGGAGTTTTCATGGGGACTAGTGTTTGGTTTCCCTGGAGAAGTGAGTGCCGAGGGTGGAGCTAGTGAGGTCAAGCACCTAAGTATTTTCTCTAAATTGTGTAGCTCGGGGTAACCCTACATGTGAGATTCAACAATATTGTCTTGATCAGCCCTAGGATTTTTGCTTGCATGATTAAAAAACTCAAACATTTTCAAACAAAATAAATAAATATCGTGTCTACCATGTTTTCAAGTGTATGGAAAAATATTTCACATTATATTTCACATTTGAAAACATTTTGGATCCTTAAGACAAAACACCTTCAAACATTGAGTCTTCATTGATATTATGTCTTCTTGCCACTAAAAAGTCAAAACATTGAGATTTGGTCACATTCAACAACTTTAAAATTGGACATAATTGCAAAACATTTTCAAAATCACGTCTGGGTTTACTTAAACTACGTCTATGTTTAGAACTAAGAAATTGCAAAAGATTTGTCAAGAGAAAAGGACTTAAGTTTTTCAGATCTAAAGAGCTTCTAAGGTTGCTTCCCATAGGGCTTCATTCTTCAGTCAACTTGTCTTGGTCATACATAGTCAATCATTTTCCTTCACTTTCATTTCCCTCATACATATTTTCCAAATTTGAGTCAAAAGGTTACTTTGCTTGTCCTCATCAAACTTTGCAAACATACTATAACACAACACTAGGCGAGTCTCGCATCAAGATCTATCATCTTAGGGTCTCATTTGGTCTTCTTGAGTCAAGGTCAACTTACCCCATTAAGAGATCCATCATCTCTTTGGAAGCCACACCTTACTCTCAAACATACATACCTGGAATCAAGGTCAACTTACCTCATCAAGAGATCCATCATCTCTTTGGAAGCCACACCTTACTCTCATACTTTAGTCTTACACTCTTGGACATTTCAAGTTTACCCTAGATTCATCTACACTTTATACACCTCTTGGTCTTCCATGGTCTTTTCATTTTCATCCTACCTTTCATTTTTGGGTCAAGACTTTAGTCCATGGTTGAATTCTGTTCACAAAGGTCTAGAAGGGAAGCCGAAGAAGCTTTAAGGTCTTTAAACATGAGTACCCATGAGTTTGATGGAGATGAATTCTACAATCCATTTGAACACCACAATCATATACCTGACAATGCCAACAATGACAATAACAATGGCAATGCTGATGACAATGACAATGCATCTGTGGATTCTGTATAAGTTGAGGAAACTATCATGGATCCCCATTTTAACAAATTGGTTCAAGAGATCATGAAAAGGGATAAAAAATATTTCCTACAAGTCATGGCACAAAGTGGAACAAGATACCTCATGGATTTGATATGTCACAGATTTTGGAGGATGATCCAAATCAAGCAAATCAAGTTAATACAAGACAAAGGAGGCCCAATAGTGGTGGTAAGAAAGAGAATCTCATGTTTCAATCACCTTCATCCCTATTTCAAAAACCTGAGATTCCAAACACATACACTCATTCTAATGCCAGTTATGATATAACCTCTCATGAACAACCCCGTAGTCATCCTTTGCCATGGAGAAGAACTACCACCACACATGCTCATGATGATACCCAAGATCATACCAATGCATACAATTACACTCAAGTAAACATTCAAAATCTTGACACGAGGAGATCCCATGTCAGATTTGGGGGCAATATCCAAGATAATTTTTATGACACCTCCTATCCCCATGGTCATGACATGTATTTGATAGGTCCCAGGGGCAATTGAGAGGGGGGGGGGGTGAATCAGTTGTCAAAAAAATTCAAACCAAAAATAACTTAACCAACTTTAATGCTTAATACCGGTAAACCAATCTTTTATGCTAGTAGACAATTTTATCAGTTAATTATAGTACCGGTAAAGATTAATGCATGAAATAGAAACACAATAAAATCAACAACACATAACACCAATATTTGTATGTGGAAACCCTATAAGGGGAAAAACCATGGTGGGAAACCTTATCCACAATTAGATGATACTACTGCAGATAGTATGTGTATACAAATGGGGTCTACACATGCAGAAAGGCCAAGTGCCTAGAGCTCACTGCTCAAACACAAATAAGAGTCACACTGACTACAATTGGATGGTTAAATCTAATAAAGATGTACTGCTCAAATTAGCATCTTTCTATGCTAGATTCAGTACCGGTGTAGTTCTGATTGTCTTCACAAAAACCCTCCTTCAACCTTCAAATGATGTCTGCATGTATAGCTCTTCTTATTCTCACATATACCTTCACATAATTCCTTTTCGCATTCCACATTCGGTCTTACAAATAAGAACTTACATTTATACCATAAACTAAGACCAATTTTAGTAGGTCAGCTCCAAAGGATATTACAATAAAATCAATTTACAAATAAAACAATGTCCAATGCAATAACCAGTTCAACATGTTGGCTTGATGCATTTACAACAATAATAAAACATCTCCATAGCATGCCGTGCTGATCTGGAAAAGATAATCCTGTCGATGTATATCCTGGACCTATTTGTCGGTAATAGCAAATATGCAAATATGAATATGCCAATGAACAAATCTCCAAGACAAGGTGTCCAAATGATGTCTTTGACATAACCAGGTGTTTTCCATATCATTCCAAGTGCCAGTGAACATTATATTCTGCTGATGTATGAGATACCAGTGATTGTGCACAAGTCACTTGCTTACCAGTGAATATTGTCGATTCTCCAAAGTGCCAGAGTTGATAAGTGTTAGTAGGTGTTGACATCAATGACAAAACCATACCAAAATACCAATAGTATCAACTTAGACCTAGTACTCCTCACTATAATACCATACCAAGTGGTCCATATGCAAGTTATAACTATGTCCCTCCTCCATATGAACACATCTATGATCAATACCATCCATATATGCATTATATCCCTCCTCCTTGGCTTGGTGGCTCAGGCATGGGACTAGCTCAAAGAGAAAAGACACCACCGAAGAATGACTTGCAACAATAGATAAAGGACTTACAAAAGAAAATGGCGGAAATAAATACACCTAAGCCATAGTATACAATGAGAGATATATGTACTTACCCATTGATAGAAGCATTCAAATGCCTCCATTCCCTCTGCATTTTGCAACACCAAATTTTGATAAATACAAAGGCAAAGGGGATCCTAAGGCACACATAAGATAGTTTTTCACAACTTGCATTGATGTAGCAACAAAAGAAACATACTTGATGAGTTTAGCCACAAAGCTTAGGTGAACAAGCTATGGAATGGTTCTCCCAACTTCCGCCTACAATTAAGTCATGGGGTGATCTAGCAGAGGCTTTCATATAACATTTTTTATACAACATTGAAACATATGTGTCAGTAGCCACCTTATGCAATACTAAACAGAAACATGGGGAATCTTTCTCTTCATTTTTACAGTGATGGAGAGGTCTTGCTAGTCGATGCTCTTGTGATATACCACAAAAACAAATGGTAGAAATGCTCACTCAAAATGTCAACAAGGATATCGGATATGAGCTAAGAAAAGCTTGTTTTTCTACCTTCAAAGAGGTCATTGAGAAAGGAATGACGACAGAAAAAGTCCTTATTGAACAACGTATCATCAAGATATTCAAAGAGAACAAAGAGGAATCAAATGGGAAAGACAAACTGAGCTTTTGGAACAAGAATAAGAACACAATCAATGATAGGGTAATAGATGAAAATATCATGAAACCAAAGATAACCTTCCCGGTGCAAGATCTTCCAATACAGACAATTACGTGAACAATCAAAGGCCATCAAAACCTCGAACGAAATATACCCCATTGGGAAAGCCAATTGAAATAACATTCAAGAAGTTAGTGGCAAACAAGCTCATAACACTACCTGATAAACCACCATATGAGCCAAAAGTGAAACCAAATTGGTGGAATGATGATGAATATTGCGAATATCACAAGAGCAAAGGACATTTAACTAGAAATTGCCACATATTGAAGAATATCATACAAGATCTCATTAACAGAGGTGACATAGAAGTTGATGGTCACACCTCCAATGAAGAGAATGCAATGTTTAAGGAACCTTTTCCTAAATATGACAAAGGAAAAGCAAAAAGTATAGATAATCAAGCTAATTATACCAAGACGCCCTATGATTATGATTCTACTATTAATCATATTTCAATGGACAATCATGTTTCTACTATCATCATAAAGGACAAAGCTCCTAAGAGTTCTACCCAAAGGAGTAAAGTTGTTTTGAAAGGCATTGGACCATCTTCCTCATCTTCCAAAAGAGAAACCTCTAAATGTAATGTCACAACCCGTCAAGGTAAAGTCACTTTACAAGGTGTTCCATCTAAGACAACAACCTCATCATCTACCAAGAATGAGTATGCCCTTGTAGATTAGCTAGGGAAGACACCCACCCTCATTTCCATCCTTGAGCTTTTACGCATATCCCCTGCACATAAGGCCATCCTTGATAAAATTTTGAGAGAGACCTCTGTATCCGCCGATCTGAACATGGACCAGTTTCAAGCCATGGTGGGATACCTTTCTATTCCACATACCCTCACATTAACAAAAGCCGATGATGCCTCCATAACCCAGCCTCATAATTAGTGATTTTTTTAGTGGCTAATATTTGCCAATTGGCTAATTTTCAAAATCTGAAAATCAAAATTTGGCTAATAGTTCAAGTTTTAAGGTGACCTAAATCGCCACATTTTTACAAAATTTATTTTATTCTTATTTAAATCGCTAGAGGGTTTATTTTATTAAATTTTTTAACTCAAAGATTCGCCAAAATATTCGATACATGATTGGATCAAATTCGCAAAGTTTTTATAATTTATTATAAAGTTAAATTAATTTGTCAATAATACATCATAATTTTTAGTTACTTTAGGGTTTTATCAGCAATCTTTAGTTGCCACCATTGATTCAAAATATAATCAAATGACCATCATTGCATTCCATGAGAAAAATTGTACCTACAAGTTGTAATGCTCATGGGGGTTGTGTTGCTTTAGAATTGTTGACGCCAATGGAAAGAATGGTATAAAAACAATTTTGGGACCATGAGTATTACAAATTTTAAGTATATTTTATCTGAAAAAGTACAAAGAGGGCTATTAGACTAATTTAAATTAACAACAGTAACTAAATAAAGTAGTGTCTACCCTTTAAACTCATTAACAATTTCCACCTTAAGCCTTTACTTTTCTATATAAGAATTTATTTTTTCAAATAAAATTATTTGCAATACTAATTAATGCATACTCATATTATTTTCAAAAATTTGCCAAGATTTTCTACCAAAGAATTTTGATGTAAAAAATTTGCCAATAAAATTAATATTTTTCTTTTAAAAAATGAAAGATTCGCCAATAAAAATTATTATTTTTATCCAAAATAAATAAAAATTTGCCACGATTTTATATCTTCTTTTGAGGGGGGGTTTCTTAAACTTATCTCTGCTCATAATGCACCTCTACACATTGAAGCCCACAAACATCAAGTCAAATGAGTCCTGATAGATGGAGGAGCTGGTCTCAATATATGTACTTTGAACACAATAATGCAATTGGGATACTTGGATAAAGCTGTGAATGCTACAAAAAAAATTGCCATCAAGGCATATGATGAAGAAGAACATTCATCTAAAGGAACAATCACTTTACTTCTCAGAGTTGGGCCAGTAACTAAGGATGTGGTTTGTCAAGTCCTAGACCTAGATCTCACATACAACATACTTTTGGGACGCCCATGGATTCATGAAATGAGAGCGATCCTATCTACATATCATCTATGTATCAAGTTTCCACATAATGGGATTGAAGTGACCATTAATGGTGATCCAAATCCATTTATATATTGCAACAACTTACGGTCAAAGTAAAAAATAATAATCCCAGTCAATCAAGAGGCTATTCCTTCATCAACATATGTGGATCTTGAATCATTAAAACCTTCTACATCAAAACAAGCAGAGCTAAAAGAAAAATTCAAGGTTAAAGACATGGGATGTGGTGAGTATATATTTCATGTTGATCAACTCCCACTATCTCCTAAGACATTTAGTCGACAAAAACAACCTACAAACAATTTACAATATCAAGGAATTGGGTGTGAACCACCTAGTGTTGTGGATACTAAGTCTGAATGCAAATCTCCTCTAGTGGTGCAAGTAGCTCTTGATATCAATAGTCCTAAGAGTCATTCCAACAAAAAATCTATTCAACGTATTGCCAACCCTCTTGAGAACTCATATAGCCTTACCATTTCATCCACTCCTTCCATTTCCACTCCACTCCTAGACTTGGATCAAAAAGAATCACAAAAGCTCTTACTAATTGGGGATGAAAAATCAAAAGCTATTGGACTCTACAAAAATCAAATTCAAGGATGAAAATCCTATGAAAGAAAAAGAGAAAGATATGATCTCCCCTAATATCAAAATTTTAGGGGCCAAAAGTTCTAAAATTTCAAGTCAAAAAGAATACTTGTTGATCCTAAGTGTCCATCATGCTATCCTACTTTCACTTATTTTCACAATCATAAGCCTTCATTCCTCATCCACTTGTTCAACACATCCATCCCCTTTTGGCGATTCATCATGGACCTTTAGTGGAGCTTCCTTGAGGGACTTTGTTATCAGGGATGCCCAAACTTCTTTAGGTGACACACATATGGGCATGTGTAGTCCACACGCTAGTAATTCTATCTCAGTTCCTTTATCAAGGAAGATAGTCACTCGAGCTACACATCATTTAGCCAAGGAACAATGCAGTTACAATCATAAGATAAAGCCTCACACATTTGAGGTGGGTGACTTAATTCTCTGAGAAAATCCTAAAACTCAACAAGACAGAGAGAAGGGCAAGTTTGAACCAAGTTGGCTTGGTCCTTACATCATGACAACACTCTATGAATCGGATGCATATTAGCTTTCCATACCAGATGGAGAACCTTTGGAATATCTTATCAACATTATGCACCTTCACAGGTTTTACACATAGTTTTTCAGCATATCTTAATTAAAAAATACAAAAAAAATCATAAAATAAAAAAATCGTTACTTGGTGAAAACCTGGAAAACAGGCACCTTGTGACACACAAAAAAAAAGTAAAGAGAAATACATCCATCCAATGGTGAAAACCACTTCAATGGTGCCCTAGGCAAGTACCATGGTTAAAACCGGGTTACTGGCGCCATGTGTAGAGACATTGCTCCTCCCTCCTTCAGGATTCAATCTCATCCCTTCACTTTGCACACACTCACAACCTATCCATTCATAATAAACTTACGTATTCCCATCATGGCTTGTTATTGATCTACCTAAGATCGATTATCCATTCATAATAAACCTCTCTTTTCACCCTTTCCTTCCATAATAGATCAGGTCCAATCTGCAATTGGGGCAAAATCCTAAGTCTAATGATGGAAGTGGTACCCTGATCATCACATATTTTGAGGAGCATCATCTTTTCATTCCTCTTGTTCATGCACAATTGGCAATAAAAGGTCATTTGCATTGCCAATCCGCAATAAATTTCTATTCTTCTTCGCAATAAAGTATCAGTTTCATGGATTCAGTCAGTTTTAGATGAGACACAAGCAGCAGTGGGCTTTCAACAAATCAAATCTTTCAATAGACTTTGGCAGCAACATTATGGTTCAATGCTATCTATCCTTTTTTTTGAAAGTAAACATTGTGACTAAAATAAAATCGACTTATACAAGTGACAAGAGACACTAAACTTGAGGACTACAGTGTATGTTGGTGTCGAGTCTTGGTTTTCTTTTGATTTTATCTTTTTGGTGACATGTCTTTTATCTTTTTCGGGATGCCTCTGACTAGAGATTATATCTCCAGGATATCTTTGACTAGAAAGGAGAGGATGGGATATGTTCACCTACTATATTTTGTTGTCTTTGGATTGTCTCTTAGTAATGCTATGACTTGTCCAAGGATATGAGGACACTGCGAGTCTAGTATGAATTGGGGCATTCCTTGTTTGCGACTGTTTGATCTCTATGCAAATGGGTACAATGACTTTCTGGGTCAAACCTATACCTTGATTGTGATAACCTATTTGCCATAATAAAGATCAATTATGATAAAAGCACAAGAAGCTCTTTCACTTCCATATTTTCTACCTTCCATCCCCCTTTCTTGATTGACCTCCATCATCCTTCTTGAGTCCATGTAGCCCGCTATCACATGACTGAGTATAATGACACATCAAAAATATTTGCATTTCATGTAGTTTGCACCTGCATCATCACATTTTAGCATATCTCATTTCATACATAATCATATCATATCACTATCATACATCTATCTATCACTAAATTCACATTTGCATCATGCATGTCATATAAAAACATAAAAGAACAAAAATATATTGCATTTTATTACGTACATATTTGCATCCATATCATAAGCATCATAAAATCATCATCATAAAACATATAGAAGCATCACATAGGAACACATGCATATAGCTACTACAAGGATGAGTCATCTCATATATATACATATATCAAAAAATCATAAGTGTCATGATACACTAATGTCAAAATCATATGGCTACAAAATCACCCAAAGGTGTTTACATCATTGTACAAAAAATTATACAACTTGGATTATCTCGTTTGTTCCCTCTTGCAGACCCTCTGGGATCATCTTTTTACCAAAGCAGTTAATAGTCTTGTTTTTCCCAAATCTCAGGCTTATACATAATGTGTCTCAATCACATCACCTTGATCGTAGTGTGATCCTCAATAGTCAAATCTATTCATAACTATTGTGTCACAAGGAATCTATCTCTAGACTCAATCTCGGGTAAGTACTCATGCATCCAATCAAATCAATCGTGTCAATCCTAGTGGTACTCATGTTCATCACATAGTGCTACTTATCTTATCTTATCCTAGCCTAGTGGTACCTATGTCCATCACATGGTGCTTCTCATCAGGCTCTATCCTAGTGCTTATGTCTATCACATGGCGCTGTATCCTAGTGTATATGTTTATCACATTGTGCTATATCCTATCTTGCTAGAGCACTCTCCAGATTTTATCAACTCAATGGCTTATCCTATACTTAGCTTAGCAAACCTACCTATTTTAGGGCACCTATTGAGTGAATCCTCTCAGTAGTTTATCCAATTGGCAACGTATGTTTATCATAGAATTGTCAATTCTAGCCTTGTTTTCAGTTTGTCTTCTCTAGGGCACCTGTTTGAGTGAATCCTCTCATCAGCTTATCCAATTGATAGCGTATGTTCATCACAAAACTATCAATTTTGGCCTTTAAAGACATAGACATGCTTTTGTTGATTTCTCTTGGGTCAGTCTTTTTCTTGCATGACCTTGTCATCCTATCTTGTTAGTCCTTTTTATCCTTTCTTTCTTATTGAGAGATTTTTTGCGATCTTTTCAAATATTTTCATCCAATCTCTCGAGGGGGCATATCATTCTCGTCATGGGGAAACTTTGTATCAGTTTACTTTATCTTCTTTGAGCCAACACGACAAGCTGCATTATCTCAAAGAGGGGCAAAATGTAGACACCTAAAATTGTCTTGTCTAATTAAATAAATATTATTTATTTATTTAATTATTTTATCTTAATTCTTCTATTAATTAAATAAATCTTTATTTATTTATTTAATTCATTAATCCTCTTCTAAGCCTTTCCTCATTTAAATAAATACTTTTATTTATTTAAATGATCTTTTTTCTAAATTAAATAAATATTTTATTTATTTAATTGATCCCATTTCTTCTATTAATTAAATAAATATTTATTTATTTAATTAATTCATTACCCTTTTCTACCCATGACACATGTCATTCATCTCTTAATTCCTACACTACCTACCCCCTTTATCATTTTATTGTTTCTTCTACCTACCCTTTAATCCTAGTCGACCATCTATCTTTTATACCTCTTAATCTTATCCCTCCATTTCCTAAAGTGTCTTCCATATAAGAGGATTCTTATTTCATTATCAACCCTAATTTCTAGTAAGCATTCTATTCAGCTAATAACACAATTGATCTTATGCAATCAATCATTTTTTCGATCAAGCTATCAATCACATTTCCGTTCTTTATTGAGCTCTTGTGCACACATAAAATCTGAGAGCAAATATATCAAGCAAGATCAATGGAGATAGGAAGACAGTGGAGATTGAAACCCTACTAGACATGTGAATGATAATATTGTTTTATTTTTATTGATTTAAATGATCTTAGGTATCTCTATTGGTATTGGTGAATGTTTCATTGTAGGATTGAGATTATTTTTGGTTGAATCTTTATGGTTTTACAATAGTTCATTATTCACTTTCAACCATACATAATTTCAACTAATCAGATGTTCCTGATGGCTCCCGTTCCTCCAACAGGAAGTTTTTTTAAATATCTGACTACTTATCCTACCCATGCCCCTAGATGTGCTACCGTGAGACCATCTACTATTTGTGGGTTTAAAATTAGTGCTTGTGGGAGTTCTAGGTCTACTCTAACTATAGATGTGCCTCCTCTACTTCGTACCACAACCATCATTGCATCTGCTACTATGGTGGTCAGGGCTCTTGCAAATTTGGTGTGTGATGAGGTTCCCCAAGTGCTATTGTTGTCTTTGATGTCAGGATGTTGTGGGTGTTGGGATCCCTCCTCCAAATAACCCTATCTTGGGGGTGCTACCCCCCAGACCCCGTTGAATAATTTGGGGACACATCAAGGGGAAAATTTAACCTTCGAGTCTGATTAGGCTATGTATAGCAACAATAGCAATATCTATTCTCTAAACCACAACAATTGATTTTTGTGTGGTGTTTGGAAGAATGCAACCTCTATGCCACAATAACAAACAAGATTATTGTTTTCTCATTACTTTTACTCCAAAAACTTTCAACAATAAGCCATCCACACAAGCTATAATGGAGAACCATAAAACAAAGTAGTAAGGTGGATATCACCATCTCAACTGCATGAACAACATTTTCATTCAACCAAAGAAGAACATGCATGGAAATTATATCAAATAACCAAGAGAGTTCTTTCCAAATGGCAAATTTAGAGAACAAGGGGAAAGACCACTATACATGCAAAAAAAAGAAGAAGATAAAAATCATCTGTCAAGCACAATTCCAGGAACACACAAAATTAGACTGCATAATTTAATCTTATGCCCCTTTCCTCAATAGGGTTTTAAAACTATGCCAACACACCAAAACCTCAAGTACTCAACTCCATATATATATATGTATACATATATATACATGCATACATATATACATATGTATGTGTAGATGGATACATATGTATATATTTATACACACACACACATACATACAAAGATACATACATATACACACACACATATATACACACATACATATATACATGTATATATACACATATACACATATACATGTATATACATACATATACATATACATATACACATACACATATACATATACATATACATATACATATACACACACACATATACATACATGTACATATACATATACATATACATATACATATACATATACATATACATATACATACATGTATACATATATGTATATATACATACATGTATACATATATGTATATATATACATACATACATATATATATGTGTGTGTGTGTGTGTACATACATACATATATGTATGTACGCATATATATACATATATATATGTACGCATATATATATACATATATATATATACACACACACACACACACACACACACACACACACACACACACACACACACACACACACACACACACATATATATACATGCACACAAATGTATATATATGCATGTACATTTATACATGTAAACACATAAACATATATATATCTATATAATTTTACATATGCACATATATATGCAAGCAATGGACAACAAGAAGTCATCAATTAATTAAGCGACACACTGACATAGACACATAATGAAAACACAAACAATGAAAACCCTAAATTATATATATATATATATATATATATATATATATATATATATAGACACACACACACACACACATATACATATATTTACATACACACACACACACACACCTATACAGACACACACACATATATGTATAGAGACACACATACACACACACATGTATAGATATGTATGCATATGTATGTATGTATACATACACATATATGTATATATATGGATGTATATAGGTATACATGTATACATATATACATACACACACATATATGTATATAAATATATACATATGTACATATACACACATATACATGTATATATATACATATATGTAAAGTAAAGACAATGAAAAGACAAAAACAAATTAAATGGTAGATCAACCTAGACAGAGAATGAGAATGCAGATAATGAAAACCCTAAATTGGTTAAGTGTCAGAGTAATCGAGGCCAACTAACCGATAGAGTAACCGAGAAAAACAATGAAGATGAAGTCATGAAAGCCCTAAAATTAATTAAGCAACATAGTAGCATAGATAGAGCATACAAAAGTAGACAATGAAAACCCTAAATGTATCAAGTGGTAGAGTAACCTATACACATCTAAAACCATGTATATATGTAAAACACAGACCTTGAAAAGGTATTAATTAATTAACCGAAACACCAATGTAGACAAAGAATAAAAATGTGAACAATGAAACCTCTAAATTAACTAACTAACAAAATAACAAAGACATTGAATGAAAACAAAAACAATAAAAACTCTAAAATTAATTAAGTGACATAGTAATGTACATAGACAATGAAAATGTAGACAATGAGAACCCTAAATTTGTTAAGTGGTGAGTAACTGAGGCTAACTAATTGATAGAGTAAACAAGACACAAAATGAAAATGAAGACAACGAGAACCATAAAATTAATTAAGTGACATAGTAGTAGAGATAGAGCATAGAAACACATACAATGAAAACCCTAAATTCATTAAGTTGCAAAGTAAAAGATCTACAAATCTAAAATGCAAAAAATGCACACAATGAAACCTTAATTTGATCAAGTGAAAGGCTACCTAGTAGAAACAATGAAAATGGAGACAAATTATTAGTAACGATGATTTTTTAGAATTCTATCACCTATAAAAACCTCAATTATACATCAACTATAAACTGAATTTTTTTTATAGTGTTGGCTTGATGATGATTGTAATGAATTCATCACTTGTTGTCATTGATGAAATACTCTCTCTCACACATGATTATATTGACTACCGATGTAACTTCAATTGTTTACATTGTTAACTGGTATGTTAGAGGTTTATCTTTAACCGATACTTTGTGTCAACTGGTATGTGCATAAGAGACATCCTATGGTTATACTAAGTCGACATCAAGATGAAGATCAAGATGGAGATCAAGCAAAGATTCAAGGACAACAGTTCATATGTTTTATTCAAACCAGTATTGATTGTTCCAGCCAGTATTTGGTTATTTTTGTGATGAGTTACCAACACCGACTACTTGGCGGTAATTTTTGTGATGAGTTATGATAACTTGTCTAGATACATTGCACCTAGGAAATTGTGTTTTGATTTCCTTGGACTGACATAAGATTTGAATGTCTATTTAAAGACATCTTAGTGAATCATTTGAAAGTGATGTTATGTTAATGATGGTATGCATGAAGAGTTAAAGTTTTTGTTGAAGAGCGATAAGTGTTAAGAAGAAGAGTGTGTTGAATGTACTTAGAAGGATCCGATCAAGCAAGTATTGTGCTACTCAGAATAGATCAAACCATTCTTGTTGTTTTCTAACCATTACAACATAATCAAATCCCTTAGCCGAGTAAGCTCTAACAAGATTCAATGTATAAATCCTCTAACAAGGTGATCCATTAGTTTGGATTCTTAAATCCTCCAACGAGGTTACTCCTAACATGGTACTACTCTTAACAGGGTATAAGCTTCTAATCAAGCTTTGGGATCTCTAACAAGATTCACTCCTAACAGAGCACTTTGTAGACCTTAATCGGTCAGTTATCTATTACTGCAGATAGTTAACTTGTGAGTTCCATCTCACCGTGGTTTTTACCTATTTAGGTTTTCCACGTATAAACACTTGTGTTATGGTGGATGGTTTACTTTTTGTGGATGTTGTTATATCATTTTGGATTACATGCATTGTGTTTAAAAGCTTTGTTAAGTTCATCTACCAGTTGGTGTTTGAAGTAGTGTTAAATTTGGTGTCATTGACTCACCCCCCCTCTTAGTACTTTTCAAGTCCATCATACAGAGGCTGCACAATGATAATGGAAACACACACAATGACTCTAATTTTATCAAGTGGGAGACTAACCTGAAAACACAATAAAAAACAACAATAATGAAACCCTAGAAACATAGACAATGTGAACCATAAATTTATTAAAAGGCAGACTAATAGAGAGACATGAGTAAAACATAGGCAATCAAACCCAATAAATATATTCTCTTTTTTTTATCACCCTAATGTTTAGAATACAAAACCAACAAAATTGCAAAGCTTACACACCTAGAACAAAATCAAAATGCTGTAACATGCCCATTGTTCTACCCATTTGATTTACAAAGTTTTCAACCCACAAGTGAAAGAAATACATTGCCAAGTAATAAAAATTTCTAATTTCCATTTCAATAATGAAAGTGCATATTTGAAATAAAACTTATTTCAACCTTTTCATTGCATCATAAAGTATGTACAATAGCATATTCATAAACATATGAAAGTATTTACATTTTTATTTTAAATTTCTATTTTCTTTAGGAATATTTGAATACATACAAAGCTTCTATGAGCTTATTGAAACATAAGAGAAACAAATGGTCTAGATGTGATTGCTAGCATACATCCTCAAATATCAGCCACCAATTGCATGAGGAAGAGCATCACTCAAGCATATTTCCACCCAACCAAGACTTTATAGTCCTTTGTGCCTCTTCTAATTGAAGTGACCCAACCCTTCGACGAAGAGTTTGGTTTAGTGACCTCACAATAATACAACCTTATGAGAATATTGTTGTATCTTACATAACTAGAGCTACCATACATTGGCTACAACCTACATGTATGGCGTTCCCTGTCTAGTATGTAAACTTGGATCATATTGAACCAATAGTGTATACACTGGAAACCTACATTACTTTGGGTAAAGAATTCATCACCCATTACTTTGAGTGAGATTCATATGTCCAACAACTTCATTTCTCTATTTGGTAGATTGACCATTTATTATAAACTCATATCATTCCCATGAATTAATAATAGAATTACTACCTAGGTTATTCCCATCCATGGATTGACCTAACCCTAAGATTAACCAACTCAATCATTCCTATTTACTAAGAAGCATATTTTAGCACAGTTCTAGAACTTAGCTATCACATACATAAATATATTTATTAAGATTAACAAGTTTCTATCACACAAGAATGCGTATACTACAAGTAACATAATTTCAAACATTTCTTAAATTAAACTCACACAATGTCACATATTACATTTCAATATAAAATAAAGGAATAATCCTCATGCCTATAATATAGCTACCATGCATTATTCATTCCTTCCTCCAATTATGCTATCTTCACAACTTATCCACTCACATAGAAACTCCTAAGATTTAAATAATAGCAACTAGTCTACTCCCTCATAATTCTTGAACTATTCTCTTCTCTCAATGAAGAACAATGAAAGCAAAGAAAAATAAGAAAAATGGAAAGAGATCATGGAGAAGAAAAGTTGAGATGTGATGAGATGAGATGATCTATACTCCAAGAGAGCTTCTCTATTTATACATAAGCTTGAGAGACCTAATGCTATAATTAAGTTCTCTAAATTGCCACCACTTGAACCCTCTTATCGACACCACTTAAACTATGTGGCTTCTCTTCTAATTACAAAGTTAACACATAAACAATCCTGCAAAATAGTACTATGAATCATCCTTAATATCATATTTAATAAAAAATGATTAATTATCATTAAACGTTACCTAAACAATTTAGACTTCTATCTCCAATCACCACATACTAATTGACCAAGTCTACCCATGCTTATTTGAATTGTTAAATGGGTCGATTCTTGGTTAAATGTATTTATTCCCATTAAGCAACTTACCTTATAAAGTGGAGGGGGGGTGTGGGCGAAGGGGAGGTCAATGTGTACATAACGCTTCACATACTTAGTGCTCACCATGCATGAGGAAAGAAAGAGGTGGCAGTTTTACCACCACACCACCCTCCTTTGGAGTAGGGTGTGCTACCTTCCATGGTGGGTGCCCCCTCCCATTCTCCTCGCTCCTTCCATGTAGAGGTCGAGGCATAATAATGGGGTGTTTCCCAATTCAAAACGTATGCGTGAAATCACAAAATGCAAGCTGATTAAATATAATATATATTAGTTTATATATGTGTGTGTATATACACATGTATGTGTATATATATATATGCATACATACATATATACACATACACACATATATGTATGTATGTTTGTATTTATGTATATCGAATATATATAATCTATTATTTAATATTCAATTACTACTTATATTCATCGACAGAATAGAGAACTAAACCTATCATACATTCCAAGTGAGGATATTCAAACAAAAACGTACAAAATATCACAAATCATCACCAGTTCGATAGAAGGCAACTTACCACTACCCAAATAATTTAACTCAACTAGGCCACTAAAAATATCAGTGTCTGATAGCTCAATAAGGCACATATATAAGATTACCGAACTAAATTCCTCTCCTAAGTGATACTCTTTTTCCCGTCCAGAGGCTTGTTCATTTCCTGCATCCAACTTAGCACATCAAAACAGTAGTTAGTTGTTATTAAAACACATATATACCTCATACATTTCATCTTTAAATATCATATTGATTGCATAATAATTTACCTGATTCTTAATCAAGATAAATATACTCAAAACATATTCATGCGTTAAATCATTTTAACTAAAACAAGTAAGAGTAAATAGTAATATCAAAATGGGGTGTAACAAACACAAACAAATGATAAGAATCCACACAATGAACTTTTAATCACCAACGAATAAGATAAATCATAGTTAGAGTCACCTTGGTTGTCCAACCAAAAGACGAAAGATACAATTACCTCACTTCTCCAGTAACACCCATTGAACCAAACACATAAAAGAAGTTGAGAACAAGTTGAGAAGCACAATAGATATGCAAACAATTAAAACATAGAGAAGAAGCCAAGAACCAAAAAGAATATCTAGACAATGAAAACCCAAAATTAATTATGAACTTTGTTTCCGATGAGATGCACAATGAAAATGCAGAGAATGAAAACCCTAATTAGTTGTGAACTTTGTTTTGTGATGATGGAAGTGACAAACACACTGGCCAAGGACATGAAACATTCTTTAGAGCAACAAATCTTTAGATGCATTAAATGTAGGCTCTTCATGTCACCGCTGAAGCCATCCATATAGGATGTGATTGGTGGTATGTCACTTCATTGCCATGTCATAGTCTAACACATTAGTAGAAGACGTGCTTGAACATGCCTTTTCATCAGATGAGAAACAAAGGTTGGCCGAAAGTTGCTAAAAAACAAATGATCGTCAGAAGGTTGACACTTCAGCGAGAAAAACCCTGCACAAATAGCCTATTGGCTAAACATCATTTTTTTTGAATTCCTATTGATTTGAGTAAGTAGTAAATAAAATTTTAAAAAAAAATCACAAATTTCTACATTTAATTAAATAAGATAGTACAGTGACATGATGAGCTATATAGCTGTAATTCTTTGCCTACATGGTAAACTAGGCCTATTAATTTGTTATAGCCACAAGGCCATAAACGGGAAACTAAGCATTAATTATTATTATTTTTTTACTTAAAATATACTCCTCTTTCAATATGAGTACTGTTCAAATTATGATTATTAGTACTAATTAAAATTATATCTTTTTTATTTTTATGGTAAATCTCACTTTTTCATCTCACTTTTACAACATGGCTTCATAAAGATGAACAATCAAATATTGACATTAAAATTTTAATTATATATTAAACAAATAGCTTAATATATATAAAAATGAAATTTAAAGATGAAGAAAATACTATCATAAAAAGAGAGTTTTTTTAATAAATTTACAAAACTTCATGAAAGTAGGTTTATGTTTATCTATTTTATTATATTTTATTTTAAATTAATTATGTTTTAACATTTATAATATAATTATTAATAAAAAATTATTTAATATTTGTGATAATAGTTAAAAATTAAAAAATTAATTATTAAAATATTAATAAAGATAAAATTTAGATAAATGATGCATTTGAATGAAGCGAGATCATTATGTTGATTATTTGACCATTTCATGTTTAACTAAAATAAGACAAGTTTAAACAAAATAAGAATAATATGGGTAAAAGCACAAAACTATGTCACGTTTCAGGCTAACTTATCAGCACAAGTGAATTTAAGTAATTGTAACTAAAAATTAATTTTAGTCAAACATATGGTCTATATAGACTCATTATAGCTAAGTTATATATGGGCCACAACTTTTCCAATTGGAAGTGTCTACTAAATGTATATTTTATAGTACTTTTGGTCTAATTACAAAAAAAACAAAAACTCGATGTTTCAACAACTCCTACTCTTATAAATAATATTTTTTTTGAAATGTAAAAATACCCTTTTATAGATCTATAAGTCAATTTTCCAAAATATACATCTTTTAATATTTTAATTATTTTTTCATGTTTAATAGTTTATTTTTATTGAAAGTAGGCTATCAGCACTAAAATACAAGGTTGATTATTTTGTCAAGAAAAAATACTAAAATTTATTAAAAAAAACTGAAAAAAATATGATGCAGTAGAGAAAAGAATCTATGTCAAGATGATATAATTCTTTTCTGATTTGTATAAATAATCAAGAGAAAAGGTGGAGGGAATTGGAAACAGTTATATTTCAGCACACGCAACTTTTCAAGCTTATTGAAAAATATATATTTATAAAAAATAGTAAACAATATATCCATGCACTAAAGTTTCAAGTTGTCAATATAAAAAAAAAAAAATTCAAGAAAGAAATGTATTTTTTACTAAATAAAGTGTGGTGGCTTGTGTAATTTCAATTTCAGTATTTTTCCAGCAATTGAATTATAGTGTTTATTTTATAAAAAACTATATTCAAATAATTTTTAATTTTTTTTTTAAATTACAAACTTAAAATAGGCATAAGAATATAAATTTGATTAGTTTACATCACTTTAAAATTCAAAACATATATTTCACTTTCTATTGATTTAATTTAAAAGGTTGAATCAACATTGGCCAATTCCTTTAATTTTTTAATATGTCTTTAAAAATTAATGTTTAAGACATTTCTTATTACAAATTGACACATATATTCACATATATTTATTGATGTTTGGTGTTTTACAAAGTAAATGTATTTAAGATATTGCTTATCTACAATTTTGATCATATATTCATATCTTTACAAATTGGATAAATTTATAATCTTTTTAAGTAGGAATATTTTCAAACACATGAAAGTTCTCTCTCTCTCTCTCTCTCTCTCTCTCTCTCTCTCTCTCTCTCTCTCTCTCTCTCTCTCTCTCTCTCTCTCTCTCAATAATATATCATACAACAAGACACCTAAAAATGTATATTTTAAAAATTTAAAGGAACATACATTGCAATACTATTACCTTAGCTTATAAACAAATAGTGTCGCATTTGTCCTTTGTTGTTCACTTGAATGACCTTTGGCTTGTGAGGTCTATATTTGCATGATTTAGATTTTGTTTGGTGATTATAACCAATATGTCTTTGCGGATTACATCTTTATTATTTTGACATGTATTTAAAATATTTTAATTTAATTTTTATTTGATATTTTATTTAACTAGTAGTTCATTTAAAACAAAATAGACAATTTAGTGTAGAATACAACTCTCTCTCTCTCTCTCTCACACACACACACACACACACACACACACACACACACACACACACACACACACACACACACACACACACACACACCGTGTTACTCCCTCCCTATTTCTATCTCTATATCTCTCTCACCTACACAAAAAATCTCTTTGTATCCCTCCTTATCTCTATCTCCATCTTTATTTCTCACTCTTCCCCCTCTATCTCTTCAAATATCCTCTCTCCCTCTCTATCTATATCTCATTATCTAGACATCTCTCTCTCTCCCTCTCTCTCTCTCTCTCTCTCTCTTGGGACTTGATGCATTGCATCCCTTGTTTACTAAAGGAAAATATTAAGGGTATAATATATAAATGAAATAATATATATATATATATATGTGTGTGTGTGTGTGTGTGTGTGTGTGTGTGTGTGTGTACACACACACACACACACACACACACACACACATTTATGTATGTATATATGTGTGTGTGTGTGTATTTATATATGTATATGTATATGTATGTATACATATACATATACATACATACATATATATGTATATGTATGTATACATATACATATACATACACACACACACACACACACACACACACACACACACATATATACAAACATATACATATATATGTATGTATGTATGTATGTATATGTATATGTACATATACATACACACACACACACACACACACACACACACACACATATATACATACATGTATACACACACACACACACACACACACACACACACACACACACACACACATATACATACATACATGTATACATACATACATATATATATATATATATATGTTAAACAATATTTTCTATAGAATAAATAAGTTGAATCAATATATAAACTAATTATTAATATACATATTATTCTATCTACTTAAATTTTGTTGTGGACCATTTAATTAAATTTATTAAATATCGTGGTTTAAGTAAAAAAAATGTGGACAATGACATCATTATTAACTCATAGCAATACTAATTACCATTATGAGAATCTAAAGCATGAAAAATGGGATATTCTTTTAAAATCTAAAATTAACTAATTTTCAAGTTTGATATTACGTTATTAGATCAATGCGTAGTATAACAATACTTATTCTAGGAAAAAGGTAATTTGCAGACAACTTGAAGGTCGATGTATTATACATGTGTATATATGTCCAGTATACATATGCATAATATTTTATTATTAATCATGAACAATAAGATAAATGTTTCTAGTAAATACATTGTTTGAAGCCTTAATAATATTTATAAGATTCATATTCTTTTAAGGACATAGTGGTAGTCATATGTTCAAAGGTGTAATATTAATTTTAATATGAGCCAAACCAAGCGTTTTAGATTTAGAGACAAGGTATCTTATGTAGACCAAACTTGATTATACCATAGCATATGCCTTGGGGTGTGTAGGAGACGTTTATTCTCGCTTCAAAACTTTCAATTCGTACAACGTATTGTTGACAACTTAAAAAATCGTGGCCGTTCTTTTCAAAATCAACAATGTATAATGATCAATAACCTGTGTGTTATTGACTCCATACTACAGTTACAAAATGATACATTTCCATAAGGATTTGAGGGCGAGTTTAGGGCTTAGTTATATTAGTAATTCTATTTTAATTTAGGGCTGCAATAAAGGTCGATTAAGGGCAAGCAATTAATAATACGAAGATAATAATAACTAGTTATTAAAATTAACTCCTTAAAAAGGGCACGTAAGAGAAAGTTTTGATGTGGCTAAAAATCTAAAGAGGATAAGGTTAAATTAGTTTGTCCTCTTGTCATTCAAGCGAGGTAGAACTTACGTGACTTTCCTTTCATCCAAAACAATAGTTTTGAAAGAAATGTATGTAAATATATAAATTTATGTCTTCTTTTTCGATTTATCACTTTAATGAATATATTTATATTTAGAGTGGAAAGTTAAAGTGAAAAGAATTTAAAATTTTAAAGTTATGTATATAAATTTTAAATTGTTAATAATGAATTTTAAATTAATGATGTAATAATTAAATTTATATGATTAACAAGTAAAAGTATAATTGAATTTGTTAAGTAATTATATAAAGATTTAAATTATTGATTTATTTTATTTTTTAATATATATATACCTAAAATTGTCATGTCTAATTAAATAAATCTTTTTTTATTTAATTAATTCATTTACCTTCTTCTAACCCTTTTCTAATTTAAATAAATACTTTTATTTATTTAAATTGTCTTTTTCCTAAATTAAATAAATATTTTATTTATTTAATCGATCACACTTCCTCTATTAATTAAATAAATATTTATTTATTTAATTAATTCATTAGCTTTTTCCTTCAATGACACATGTCACTCATCTCTTAATTCTTCTCTTACCTACCCCTTTATCATTTAATTATTTCCTCTACCCACCCTTTAATTCCAGCCGACCATTTATCTTTACACCTCTTAATCTTATCCCTCCATTTCTTACAGTGTCTTCTATATAAGAGGATACTCTCCTTCATTTTCAACACTAATGACACAATTGATCTTATGCGATCAAGCCTTCTATCAACCATATTTTCATCCTTTGTTGTGCTCTTATGCACACATAAAATCTGAGAGCAAGTATATCAAACAAGATCAATGGAGATTGAAACCCTACTAGACATGTGAATGGTAATATTGTTTTATTTTGTTGATTTGCATGGTCTTAGGTATCTCCATTGGTATTGGTGAATGTTTCATTGTAGGACTTAGATTGTTTGTGGTTGAATCTTTATTGTTTTATAATAGTTTATCATCATTTTTCACCATATACATTTTGGCACACCCGGTGGGACAAGGATTTTTCTTAGATCTATGTTTCTTTTTGCAGGTTTTTCTAGCCCTATATTGCTATTTTGTAAAACAATTTGGAGAATAACCTTGTGCAACTAGGGTTTTGGATACAAGATTAAGACTTTGGAGAGATTTGATCCGATCTCACAAACAAATTGGAATTTTTGCACCAAATTTTTTTTCCAGGTTGGGGATACTATCAAGATTTTTCAATCTGAAATTAAGATTTTTTGGAGCATATTTGAATTTTCTATGAATATTTTATGATGTTTCATAAAAAATTATTTTTGAAGAAAATTAGTGAATTTTTAGGATTTTCTTTCATTTATAGAAATTTATCATAATTATATAGGGGGTCTATTTTTTGTGATTTAAATTTGGGTGCAAAATAATTCATGAAAAATTAGATCTTTAAAAATTAGGGTTTTTCAATGTTTTGATCAGATCTCACAAAAAAATTGGAATTTTTGCATCAAATGTTTTTCCAAGTTAAAAATAGTATCAAGAGTGCTCATTCCAAAATTTAGATTTTTTGGAGCATGTTTGAATTTTATATGAATTTTTTATGATTTTCCATAAAAAAATAATTTTGGGAGCAAATTAGCGAATTTTTTAGATTTTCTTATATTTTTGAAAAGTTCTCAGAATTCTACAGGAGATTTTTTCTTTGTGATTTTAATTTTGATGCAAAATAATTCATAAAAAATTAGATCTTTAAAAATTAGGATTTTGCAATGTTTTGATCATAACTCACAAACTGTTTGGAATTTTTGCATTTTTTTTTTAGTTTGAATATGGTATCAAGAGTTTCCAGTACAAAATTCAGATTTGTTGGATCAATTTTGAATTTTTTATATTTTTAAAATTAATGGAAATGTCTTGAACTTCTACAAGTGGTTTGTTATTTAAGAATTTAATTATGATGCAAAAGAAGTCATCAAAAATCAGATCTTTGAATCTGTTAAAAAACATTTTTTCGAAGACCCTTGTTTCACAAAGTCTTTTGGATCTAAAATTTACCTAATTTGTGTGCTTGCAGGAGGGCTATTATTTCAAAACTACTAACAAGTTTGGTGAAGGACCTTTGGAAAAGATTTAATTTTAAAATTTCTTTCTTTGTCTTCTTTATTCTAGAAATCACTTCTATTGGTGCTATAAAATTAACAAGTGTCTTTTGTGTCTTGAGTGATAGGCTCTTTTTGTGTTTTCTTTTAGAGGGTTTGCCTCTCGAGTAGCCCATAAGGCCAAGTGAGAGGGAACGACCCAAGTGGTAACAAGCTAAAACCAAGCTCTTCCAAGCCACTATAAATAAATGTGTTTGTGATGAAAGTTGCAAGCACCGGGTGTTGATTAGATCATATCGACAACATGTCTCCCCATAAACCCTATAGAGTGCAATCTCTATAGACTAGGAGCCTTCCTTAATAGAGCGTATGCCTCCACATGTATGGACACTTGAATGGATTCCCTTACTAGACACCTTTTGTGCTAGAAGAAAAAAACCTTCTAGTCATTGGCACAGGAGGTCAGACCTCTGAAGCAGCTCACATTCTTATGGTTCTTTGTAGAGATACAAAGTTTGCCTTGAAGATTTTTTATGGGGACTGGTGCTTGGCTGTCAGGTGGAGAAGTGAGTGCCATGGAGGGGAGCCATTGGGGTCAAATACCTAAGTATCCACTTTGAATTGTGTAGCTCGGGGTAACCCCCCACATGAGATTCAACAACTATTGTCCTAGCTAGCCCTAGGATTCGTGCTTGCATGATTAAAACATTAATTTTTTTCAAACAAAACAAAGAAACATTGTGTCTGATGTGTTTTCAAGTGTATGCAAAAAAATTTCAAATCACACTTCATATTTGGAAATATTTTTGAATTCCTTGGACAAGACACTTTCAGACATTGAGTCTTCACTGATATTGTATCCTCTTGCCACGAAAAGAGTCAAAAGATTGAGTTTTGGTCACATTAAACATCCTAAAAAATTGGACAGAATTGTGCAAAGAACTAGAAACTGCGTTTATGATTGTTAAAACTGTATTTGTGTCTAGAAACCACATCTGTGCAGTTCAAAGATGAGTCTGTGTACAACAGTAGAATCTATACATTAGGAAATAGGAAATCATCACAAACAATAGAAACATACTAATCATTAGCTCAATCACAAGAACTCATTGCAATGATCTATCCTAAACAACACTCAATAGAGACATGAAATAAAAACATTCAAAACTAGAAATTAAGCAAACCAAAGGTATGATTTGAATGCTCCTTCATGCGGCTCCATTTTCCTTCTTTCTTCTCCAAATAATTTTGTTGTGGATCTCACCTACTAGTGCATGATCATGATATGAAAGCAAGTAAATAAGACGTTGCTCAAGAATACTCGAAGCGTGATTAACTAGAAATTCGATAATCTGATTAGAGGTCCAGAATCAAGGGATTTGATTGAAGAAATTCATCCAATTTATAGACAAATTGGAGAGATGGATCAAATTAGCATGAAAGAGATTCGAATGGAAATTCAAATCAAGAATAGCAAAATTATGACATGTGTATGACAAATTGCTATGCAAGGATTTTATGACAATTTATGACAATTGCTATGCAAGGATTTATGACAATTTATGACAAATTGCTATGCAAGGATTGATTGATTGTCAATTATGACAAATTATGACAAATTTCTATGTCATTTCCATGAATTTAGGAGAGAAATAGGAGGAAATTGAAATTAGGAATTAGAAAATTAAGAAATTAGAGAATTAAGAATTTAGGAATTAAGAAATTGATGGAAATTAGAAATTAGGTAAATTAATTAATAATTTGTCATTTATTAATTAATTCACAAAGAGGAATAATTAGCCAATTAAATGAACATTTAATTGTGACAAGAAGACTTAGGATAAATAAATAATTTAGTAATCCTAGAGGAAGAAATGACAAACCAGGTTAAATGATAAAATCACGAAACCTTAGAAGATGAATTAGGTCTTGATGAAAGATAATTGACTCGATCATGATTTTAAATTGATAAATGACCAATGTGATAAATGATTTGATTGAGAAAATGCGCCAATTGACGAGGAACAATGACAAATTGATCCAAATTGACATAATTGAGACAAACAACGATCGATGACAAATCGATCGCAAAATGACAAGATCGAACAAGAGGACAAGAATTGATGACAAAATAGATTGCCAAATGACAATATTGAAAATGACCATGATCGATGACAAATCGATCGTAAAATGACAAAATCAAACATGACAACGACCGATGACAAATCGATCGTTAAACGACAAGATTGAAAATGATAAGGATTGATGATAAATCGATCGCCAGATGACAAGATTAATAAGAGGACAACGATCGATGAAAAATCGATCGCAAGATTGACAGGAGGACAAAACCCTAATTAGGATCGACGATGTCCAAAATGATGACAAATGAGCACGCACATTGATGCGACGGGATAAGATTGACCAAAATCATGATTGAAGATTGTTGTCAACAAGACCAAATTTGAGAGCGAGACAATTGAAGAATGTAGAAGAATGACTCGATGCTTGCAAATGATAAAGACCAAGTGCGAAACATAGGAGAAATGTTAATGCGATGCAAAAACCTAAAATGAGGCAATGCGCAAATGTTAAAGTATGATTCTGCAAGCGTTGACCATTTTTAGGTGTCTACATTTTGCCCCTCTTTGAGACAATGCGATTTTAAGCATTGTTTCAAAGAACAATAATGAAAATGCCCCAGACAATGAAAATGACATATGCATGCCCCCTCGAGGAATTGGCCGGAAACATGCAGAAAAGAGGCCAATTGATTGATAAGAAATGATAGGATCGAATGGATTGACAATCGGATACCGGATGCATGAAGGGCAAGCAATTGAAGATGCAAAAGACCACGACCAACATAAGATGGAGAGGGTGCACGTCCGTCTATGCACTGACAAAGATCTATAAATGAGACCAAGAGAAGTGAAAATTGCTCATTTGCACTAGACCAAGAGGAGGATTTGTTGCTCTGAACAAGGACATTTGCAGATAGATGGAAAAAATTCCAATGGTGGATCACCTCGGGGAATGTGTACACACATATAGATGACTGGATGATGCAGGAGAAGTGGTATGGATCTCAAAAACCCATGTTTTCAATTTCATGAATTTTGATTGCTTGCGGGACATTGTGGGGCCCACAGGGGATGTCGAAAAGGACTCCTGCGCTTGTGTAGGGCGAATCCTGCGCTTGTGTAGGGTCTTCTGTGCTTGTGTAGGGAGACACAAGCGCAGGTTACCTGACAGGTGCAGGTTCCTTGACACAGGCGCAATTGTGCATTTGAAACTCAATTTTGGTCAAAATGACATGCAAATGATCCAGAAAAAAGGGATAAGGGTAAGATAGGTTAGATTAGATGAAAAACACTCTGATTTGGACATGAAAATGAGGAAATGCAACCCATAGGAGAAAACCCTAAAACTGACAAAATGTGCCCCAATTTGTGATGCAGAGCCGACAGTATCCGTTGATCACACGGGAGAACCGACCAGATTGCTTCATGCTACGACACAGACTCAGGAGCACAGAGAGAGATACCTTAGCAGGACTTGGGATATACTATATCACATTCATGCTTGAGATTAGGGCAAACACAGGACTGCTTACTGCATTGGCAGAGCGATGGCATTCAGAGACTTCCTCGTTCCATTTGGCGACTAGAGAGGCGACTGTGACTCTAGAGGATGTATGGCGTATCCCTCGCATTCCGATTCATGGTGAGATGATAGAGTATGACCCAGTGACAGGGAGAGACACACTGTGTAGATTGTTTGAGTGTGACGCAGATGATCTGGATATTGTCGAGAGAGAGATTGGCTGGGAGACTATGTCATCAGAGTATGATCGACGATATGTGGTGATAGCTGTGGTGATAGCATGTCTACTAGCAGGAGACAGATGAGGACATGGATTCCCTATTGGATGGGGAAGAGTGCTGGAGCGGATGGCGACAGAGGGGATGGTCTATGCATGGGGACCATGTGTACTGGCTATGCTATATTTTCAGCTGCATCAGATAGCATATCAGGGAGTTCAGACTTTGAGCTATGGAGTTACACTGCTACAGGTATGGGCATTGGAGCACATAGCCATACGTCGACCAATCATAGATAGACAGGTAGTACCACATCGACCATATGTGTACTGCTATGGTGGAGCACTGAGACAGGGTCCGTTTGGATACATACTATATTGGCGACCTGAGCTAGATCGACTGAGAGAGTTCATATGGAGGCCATATCGTGATTGTCTGGGATGGTTAGATGATAGTGAGGAGTTACCGTATTGTCGACAAGAGAGATACTTGATTGGGCAGCCAGTGAATCACCAAAGAGTGATTGAGTTGTACCTGCCAGAGAGGGTGAGACGACAGTTTGGAGAGAGGTAGGATGTACCTAGGAGGACTGCACACTTTGCCCAATCTCACAGAGAGATGAGTCAGTGGGGGAGTATGATTCAGCCACACATAGCATATGTAGACTTTTCATAGCTACATCAGAGACAGTGGGATTGGGGATCAAATGTGGCAGACGTCGGGATGACAGAGGAGTATGAGAGATGGTTTGCGCGATGGGGGCCATTGCCATTGACAGATCCGGATATTCCAGTACCGAGGCGACAGGAGGACTTCCCACTCATAGGAGAGGAGGAGGGAGATGATGAGGATGAGGAGGATGAGAGCAGAGATGAGGATGATGGAGATGATGAGGATGGAGATGAGGATGAGGGGGATGATGAGGATGGAGATGAGGATGAGGGGGATGATGAGGATGAGCCAGATTCAGGCGAGCATGATGCATTGCAGGACATACCCATAGTGAGTCAGCAGGATCACATTGTGACTTTAGAGAGACAGCAGGATCAGTTCATAGCAGAGATAGCTAGACTCACAGCAGCTCGAGATACAACAATTGCTCAGGCACAGCGAGAGGAACAGAGAGTCACTGAGTATATTGGGTCAATTTGGGATGCCAGTGCACGCGAGATGGTACAGATGCTGGTAGAGATTGGAGAGGAGATACACCATTGGAGGACACTATATGAGAGTGCAGTTCCACTAGAGCAAAGAGCACCTTCATATCGGGCACGATCGAGGATAGAGAGCAGGGCATGCTCTCGGAGGTCATTGAGCAGAATGGGGGTGAGTGGACCTATGAGACCACCATAGCCAAGACCAGGAGGGACATCATCCATGAGACATGGCAGGGATGAGGAGGACAGAGGGAGCATCCAGTGACAGAGGCACGTGCTCCTTATTACAGAGAGTAGACATTATGTAGGTTGACATTTTGTAGTCAGCCTGCGGGCCATACTTAGGATAGACAGTCCAATTTTGTACTCCGATATTATTTTGACATATGATATGAGATGCATCGATATGATGGGATGCAATATGTTATGACTTATGTTATTTTCCATGTATGTATGACTTATGCACTGTTTATGTACCATTGTGGAACATGTATGGATGTATTTTTTTTTTTTATGTGTTTTTGATGCAGTTATAATATGAAATGGATAAAATGCTTGATGTGATGTTTAATGTAATGCAAATGTACTAACGAATGAATGCAGGATGCAACATATGTTTGGAGATCGGAGTACTAGACTGAACTGACTATCCGAACGAATGGAAGAAATGTTAGTAAGAAGAAAATGAGACAGAGGACAATTAGAGATGAAGAAAAACTTGCTTTCAGTAATGCACTGTGTAGGTGAGAACCTTTATTTTTATGTAGCAAAATGGATGCGTAGCATCATGGCATTGAAGGCCAGAGTTGAAATGCAACCCTTTTTGCAAAAGACAAACACATCGCAGACAAACAACAATCACAACAAAAAAAGAAATGGACCATGAACCATCCCGGTCACTCTAAATCACTCAGTGACATCATCGAGCAACATAGGAACATGACCGAAGCCAAAGATAAATCAATAAAAAGATAAGATGCACAAATTTCAACAAATCAAACAAACATCTTGATCTTCATTGTCAAAAGTTGAAAGTGCTGCTAGGACGATCAAGCTATCTAGTGTCAGGACATGCAGTACCCCGTCTAAGACAGGACACAGTCTGGTTTCGAGTATACCACACCCTGTATAAGACCCATGATAGTGGAGACAAGGACAAATGATTGGCGGTTGATTGATATGACAATTCGGATCAGTTTGAATGTCTGGGTTGAGTGATAAAGTTCATCTGTTAATACGTGATTTGTAGTAAAATGCAATGTATGATTGCATGTCGTTGGAGGGATGCTCAGGGATCTGTCTATGCACAAAGGGATTATTGATTGCAAAATGCGTGTTTTTGGATTTTAATGTTTTGAAATTTTTTTCGTTCATTTTTTCAGGACTTTTTATGACTTTTTAGGATTATTTTAGGACGTTATTCAATTTTTAGGGATTATTTCAGGACATTTTTAAATTTTTATGATCTTTTTTCAGGACATTTTTCAATTTTTATGATCTTTTTTCAGGACATTTTTCAATTGTTCTGATCTTTTTTCAGGACATTTTTAAATGCAAAAGTTCCAGTGATTGATCATGACAAGGGAAACAAACCCAATGCGCATATGAAAGACATACATAGACTGGGACCAAAACATATGTACAAGAAACCGGGGTATGCAAGACAATGATGTTGACCAATAACAGGCTTGGAATAGAACATTGGGTCAAGACAAAGATAGACGTGAGAAATCGGCCGAGAAAAAGCATAACTTAGAGGTCATGATAGATGGCGGAGCAACGATCTCATTTTACACATGGCACCTGTTTGCCAGGTTTTCACCAAGGTACTTGCCCAAAGCGCCTGTTTGCCAGGTTTTCACTAGAGGGCGAATCATTTTTTTTCTTTTACTTTTTGCTCTTTTTCTTTTTCTCTTTTTTCACTTTTTTCACTTTTTCACTTTTTTTGTATTTTTTGTATTTTTGATTTTTTTTGCTTTTTTTCACTTTTTTCACTTTTTTTGTATTTTTTTAGGATCATATTTGAAGAAGTACTAATAAAAAATTATGTCCAGTATTTGCGAAGATGCATGCTTTTTATAGGATCGGACAGAGGTTCACCTTCTGGGGTAGCAAGCTGATATGCCCCCGAGCCATATGCTGCAGTTACTATGAAAGGACCAACCCAATTAGGTTCAAATTTACCTTTGATGATGTCAGTAGACTGTGCATTCTTAGGGTTTGCCTTTAAAACCAGGTCTCCCACTTCGAAGTGTCGCCCTTTGATCTTCTTATTATAAGAGTGATGGAGATGGTTTTGATATGCTTGCAAATGTGTCAGAGCTGTCTGACGTTTCTCATCTAACATCTCAAGCTAGTGCAACCGAGAGACTCTGTGTGTCTCATCATCAATCAGATGTTGCAAGGAAACTCGCAAGGAAGGAATCTCCACCTCCAAAGGTAAAATAGCTTCCGCACCATACACCAAGGAATAAGGTGTGCGGATAGAAGTGCGATAGGCCCATAGTGCTGGATTCAACTGTACATGCCAATCTCGACCAACATCATTGACAACCTTCTTTAGGATCTTGATAATGGTTTTATTGGATGCTTCGGCTTGACCATTCCCCTGTGGATAGTAGGGACTGGAGAAACGGTGTTGGATATGAAACTTTTCGTAGAGTTCTTTAACATCTTTATTCTTGAAAGGATGACCATTATCTGTGACTATGGCAAGGGGAACCCCATACCGACATATGATATAATTCAGCAAGAATTTTGAAATTTGGACACCCGTGATATAGGTCAGGGGGATAGCCTCGATCCATTTTGTAAAATACTCTGTGGCTGTAATGATGAACTCGTGTCCATTTGCAGATGTCGGGTGAATCTTGCCAATAAGATCCAATCCCCATTGAGAAAAGGGCCACGGAGATATGACCGAATGAAGCTCTTGGGCTGGTGCATGAATGTAGTTTCCATGAATCTGGCATTTGTAGCACTTCTTAACAAAATCATGAACATCTTTTTCCAGAGTGGGCCAATAATACCCAGCACGAATCAACTTTTTGGCTAAGCTTAGACCATTGAAATGGCCCCCACATATACCATCATGAACCTCGTGTAAAGCCATTTGTGCTTCGTCAGAATCCAAACACCTGAGGAGGGTATGGTCAAAGGAATGGCAGTAAAGGGTGTCGGTGATGATGACATATTTGGTTGTCTGTCGGATAAAGGCTCGGCGTTGGTTAGCGGAAAGGTTGGGTGGTAAGGTTTGGGATTTTAAATATTGATAGACATCATTGTACCATGGGGAGTTGGGACCAACAAGAACACACATCACATCCGCCGTCAGAATGTCAAAAGAAGGAACCAGCAATTGTTCGACTAAAAATTCACATTTGTCCATATTGTTTGGCATATTCAACATGGAAGCAATCGTAGCCATCGCATCTGCCGACTTGTTTTGCATTCTTGGAACTTGACTAAAATGGATAGCCGTGAATTTGGTCTTGAAGAAATCTACCATGTGCTTATAGGGAATAAGCTTTTCATCTTTTGTTTCGTAGTCATCATTCACTTGACGGATGAATAATTGAGAATCTCCATAGACTTGCAAATGCGTGATGTTCCAGTGGACTGCTACTCGGAGTCCTGTAACCAGTGCTTCATAGTCTACAATGTTATTGGTACAGTGGAAAGTTATTCTGTAGGACTTTGGAATAGCATCACCTTGAGGGGTGACAAACAAGATGCCTGCTCCAGACCCGAACCTGGTATGGGACCCATCAAAGTATAACTTCCATTCATTAGAGGATGTGAGAGCAAAGACTGATTCATTTGGAAAATCGGTCAACATGGGATGATCATCAGAAATAGGAGCCTCGACAAGTTGATCTGCTATGACTTGTCCTTTTATCACCTTTCGCTCCATATACTCAATGTCAAATTCACTGAGAATCATGACCCACTTTGCTAGGCGACCCGTCAAAGCTGCCCGGCTAAGCAAATATTTTAGGGGATCAATTTTTGCAACCAACAATGTTTGGTGGCTTAGCATATAATGTCGGAGTTTCTGCGTTGCAAATACCACTACTAAGCATGCCCTTTCAATAGTTGAATAATTTAGCTCATAGCCTACCAGTGTCCGACTGATATAGTAAATGGCTCGCTCTTTGCCATTCTCATCTTGTTGGGCCAAGAGAACTCCTAATGCCATTTCAGTTGCAGAAATATACAATAAAAATGGCTTTCCTTCTATTGGAGGCATTAGAATAGGTGGCGATAGCAAATATTCTTTGAGAGCTTGAAAGGCTAATTGACATTGCTCAGTCCACTTGAAAGAGACACCTTTATGCAATAGATGCTGGAATGGATGACATTTGTCGGCCAACTGAGCTATGAAGCGATGAATTGACTGGAGCTTTCCTTGCAGACTTCTTAATTGTCGGAGGTTTGAAGGTGGAGGCATATCCATTATTGCTTTGACTTTGGCAGGGTCGACCTCAATGCCTCGGTGAGAAACAATGTATCCTAGTAATTTACCAGCTGTGACACCAAAGACACACTTCTTTGGATTGAGCCTGAGTTTGTAGGTCTCCATTCGGTCAAAGATTGGGCCCAGGATGGCTAGATGACTATCTCTGGTGACAGATTTGCATAACAAGTCATCAACATAGTCCTCCATCAAAGTGTGCATGAAATCATGAAAAATTGTCGTCATTTCTCTTTGATATGTTGTGCTTGCATTTTTAAGACCAAAGGGCATCACATTCCAATAGTAGGTGCCCCAAGCACAGGTGAACGCTGTCTTATGTTGATCTTCAGGAGCAATGCGAATTTGGTTATAGCTGGAGAAACCATCCATTAATGAAAGCATCTCATATCCAGCAGTCATGTCAACTATGATATCAATATTTGGCAATGGAAAATCATCCTTAGGGCATGCTTTATTGAGATCCCTAAAATCTGTGCAGATTCTAATGCCCCTAGTTACTTTGCTAACTGGTAATAAATTTGAAATCCAGTCTGCATAATCAATGGGTTTGATGAAGCCCACATCTAGTAATATTTTTAGTTCCACTTTGACCAAAAGAGCCACCTGAGGATGCATCTTTCGAAGTTTCTGTTTGATAGGATTGGCATCAGCTTTTAGTGGCAAATGATGAAGAACCAATTCTGGATCGAGGCCAGGCATATCTGCATAGGACCATGCAAAGTTGATCTTCTTCTCAAGAAAGAAATTGACAAAATCTATTTTTTCCTGTTGTGATAGGGAAGCAGCAAAATGAATGACCTTAGGGTTGTCAGGTGTACCCAAATTGATTTCCTTGGTCATTTCCACTAGCAATGTTGATTTGTCCTGACTTGATAGGGGTATGTCCACTCTTCCACCTTTGGGCGCCTCAGAGAGGTTTTCACCCGCAAGTACGTCTTTTATTTTGACTTTTGTATGATTAGAGAGTGCCTTACAGTTTTCACTCAAAGATCTATTCTTTTGATTTTTTACTATTTCTTTTCTTTTTTCATTTTGATGACTGGAAGAGGGAGTTGACTCCCCAAAATATGCCGTGGAATCCAGGTCAATAGCAAATCCTGCCTTGTGATCACCTTGTGGTATGCCTTCCCGTAGTCCAAGGAATTCTGCAATTGCTTCGTCATTTTGAAAACAGTCCAATGTGAGCGGTTCTTGTTGGTCAAGTTGAATAAGCTGGGGGTAGATGAGGGGCATGTCATCATCAGTTGTAAGGAGAGAGAGGGTTGATATGGTAAAGATATGAACATCTATGGTGTCACTATCCGAACTGCTAGTATCGGATTCGGAGCTTGGATCCCAAAATGTCTCTATCCAAGCATGAGGACATGTTTTAGGAAGCAGAGTTATTTCGTGTTTGTCTTCCATAGGCAAATTATCAGGGTCAATGAAAATATTGTCGAGGGCATAGGAGCTAGAAGAAAAAGAACTCCACTCCCATTCATTGGAATCAGTTTCGGGCCAGGTATCCTCAGGTGTTATTTCATCATCAGAATCACGCCCTTTTCGACACATGGGCACTTTGGTAGATGTGGATCCAATTCACAATGGTACAAAACCTAACCCTAAAGTTGGAGGTCACCTCTTGGGTATGACAGGTTCTAGCCTTCCATTGTTGTTCAGGCCTAAGCCACTGCAACCATCATATCCTTTCTTTTGCAACATAGTAAATCCTTTGCCATATCGTTCCACTGGAAATTTGATAGGTGGGGTCTCAGTTGGATCTTTATAAAGCCAATCTATGACATCATCATCTACGGTTTCTTTGTCAAGTTCACCCCATCTTGTAAATGTAGTGGGAGGCTGATATTGAATAATGACCTTAGGTTCCTTTTACAATAAATGCGGTTTGCCATATGATTTTGGAGATATTGGCAAATTCCCAATGAGGAATGTCTGATCCATTGAATATTCTCCACATCCTTGGTCTTGTATCTTCAATTTTCCTTTGACAGCATCTAACAATTGATTAGGATCCACATAGCTATGTAATTTGGCCTCTCTATTGACTGGGACTTGCTGCTGAGGGGTATCCTTTAGAGTAGCACAAAATTGAAATGGATTAGGATCCCCTGGAATTGTTATCTCAGTTCCATTGTAAGGATATTTTAAACATTGATGATAGGTGGATGGAACTACTTTCATTACATGGATCCATGGATGGCCAAGGATCATATTATAAGGGAGATCAAGGTCGAGGACTTGCAGGAAAGTGTAATTATCCCTTTGATGGGCGCTCAACATCATCATATGCTTTGATTATTATTCTTTTAGAAGCATCAATGTCATTTTCTGTATATCCAAGGCCAATAACCACTCTCAAAGTACAAATATTAAGACCTGCTCCACCATCTATCAAGACTCGTCGGATTTTGTAGTTATGAACAAAGACTTCAAGGTGTAAAGGATCATTGTGAGGGAGCTTATCAGGTGAGATATCATTGTCAGAAAATGCGACATTTTGGGAAATAGCTAAATGTCCAATCCGGGCTTGAAACTGGTCAACATCAATATCTGTCGAGATAGTGGACTCAATTAAAGCTTTATCTAGGACTGCACAATGCATGGGAGACATTTTCAATAACTCAAGGATTGATATTTTTGCAGGTGTCTTTCCTAGATGATCCAAAAGATTATACTGACTTGCAGGAGTTGGCTTGGGAGGAGCTGCAGGAGCTCCTTTCAGGACTATTTTGGATCGATGAGTGGTGATTGCGCAAGAAGGATCTTGTCCCTTTATTCTCAAGGTAGAAACATACTCATTTGATGCACGAAAATAATTAATGACATTGTTATAACCAGTATTTGCATAATTGGCCATTTGGGCAGAGTTGGAAGAGGACGCTTTACCCTTGTCATGATCAAGCAAAGGAGTTTTGAAAATAGTATGATCAGTGTTAGAGGTCAGATGGGGTGGATCTACCTCAATTATTCCTTGCTCTAATAAATCTTGAATCATATGTTTCAATTGAAAACATGATGCAGTTTTATGTCCTTTGGACTGATGATACTCATAGTATGCATTATCATTCCACCAATGCGGTTTTACTGCTAGTTCTGCCTTGATTTCTGGTAGCTTAATAAATTTTGCTTGTATCAATTATCTCATTACTGATTCAATAGGCTCTCCTAATGGCGTAAATTGTCGAGGAGGCCCATCCCACGATCGGAAGGGTTTGCGTTGTTGGTTTTGCTGTTGGCCTTGTTGTTGGTTATATTGTTGAGTATGCTGTTGTTGAGCATGCTGTTGGTATTGCGGCTGTTGAGTAACATTACTCATTGGTGCTTGATTTTGTTCCATAGTTGACATATTAGGAACACTCAATTTCTTGATCATGAATGGGGGTTGATTTGCATTCACCGCTCTTGCATCAACAACTCCATCATTAGTGACATTCTTGTTCTTATACCAAAATTTGTTTCTATCCCCCGAATAATTGGTGTTGTCATTGTCTTTATTGAGCTTGATAATTCCTTTAGCTACAAGAGCTGTTTCAATGCTCATTCCTTTCTTAATGAGTTTCTCTATAGTACTGGGACTTTTCAATTTTAGCTCATACATCATTTCTGGGACCAAATTCTGGATAAACAGATTCAGTTGTTGTTCTTCGGGTATATCAAGAGAAGATCGACTATACAAGCTTCGCCATCATTGCAAGAAAGTCACTAATGATTCACCTTGCTTTTGCTTGGTGTTGCATAAATCTGACATGGTCACATCACTGTTGATGTTGAACGCAAAATGAGATTAAAATTTTTTGAGCCAATTCCGACCAAGTTTTTATATTTCCTGGCAGATGCGAATACCAATCCATGGCTTGTCCTGTGAGACTTCGTGCAAATAATCGCATTAAATATGTCTCCTCATAGCTTACTTCAGTACATGCCGTGAAAAATGCTCGAATGTGATCTTTTGGATTGCCATTCCCTTTATATTTCTCAAAATTAGGTGCCTCAAAATGCTTAGGGAATGGAGGCATGTATACACTCTTGTCAAAAGGATTAGGACATAAATCTTGATCTGTATACAACTTCTTTGTTCCTTTAGTTTCTAATGCATCAACTTTTCGTTGCAACTTCTCAAGTTGTTGCGCAATTGTATCAAATTTTAGAGGTCCATCATTAATCTGGGTTGGTATCCTTTGTCGATACATCGCATTTCCGATCGGTTGTTGATACTCTGAAATGGCCATTTTTGGTGTCTCCGGCATATAAAGTTCTTGGTACATCGCTTGTTGTTGCAGTTGTGCTATGCCTTGATATCGACCTTGTTGTTGTGCTTCTTGGAGTGTAGGTTGATATTGCAATTGAGTAGGTTGTTGATATTGCACAGGCGCCAATTGCGGTTGTGAAGTAGGATAGCTTGTTTGCCTTGGCACATATTGTGGCACATGTTGGTGTTGAGGTTGACGGATCGGAATTTGTTGACTTTGTGCCAATTGTTGTCATGGTGTATATCCCATCATTTGTAAAAAACTTTGTTTAGATGGTTTTCATTGCTTCTCCTTAGGATGGGGTATAGCACTTGCATTAACTTGCTGTGTTGTTTGTCCAATCCATTGTGATGGTTGCAAGTTTGCATTAACTTGTAATGGTGCTAAAGGCGTTGCAATTTGTTGCCGAATGCGAAATTGTTGTTGTTGCACATTACTTGTTTGCACATTCGATTGTACCTTTTGTATATTACTCAATTGTTGCAACAATTGTTGTTGGTGCAAACCACTATCTGTAGCTCTTTGTGTCACCATTATCGAAGGATTTGTCGCAATAGTGTTCAGCAAAGATATTGAACTTAACGGGACATAAGAACTTTGTTGCATCGTGGAATTATTTTGGACATTGGTGACATTAGGCATTCCAGTTGTGAAGCTTTCCTGCATCTTAGACTTTGATCCAACTTTATGCATGTAAGGAACCACTTCTTGTTGAGGGACAACGGTGAATACTTGTGTGTTCTTCATTTGATCTTGTGTTACAGGTGTTGCATTGAATAATGGATTATTTATTGTCTCAAATGGTGAATTTTGAGGAATAGTCATTGTCAATGCCTTTGAAGCACGTTTACTCATCAATGTAGGTTGAGTTGCTTGTTGTGCATTTTCTTCATTTGGATGCAGGGAAAAACTTAACAACTCACCACCTTGCTATTCTTGTACATTGATTTGGTCACTTGAAGATGTCACATTACTCATCATGTTAAGATACTTTTGTGGAAACATCTTAAAGACCTTGTTCAAGAACTTATCCATCTTTTTTGTTATCTTTGGATCTTGAAGGAACATGTCAACATCATCAGAAGTATCAGAATCAGATGAAGAATTTGGTTGGACATTTGGATTCGTTTCTTGTTGAATGCCTTGATCTGAACCAAATCCTTGTGAGAGGGTTTGTTCTTCATATAATGTTTGAGTTTGAATGTCATGTTGCAAGTGTGGTTGATTCAAATTGAAAGGTGCACTTCCTCTTGGAGTTGGTGGAACACTCCCATGTCCTGGTTTCATAGGTACAAACACTGGTTCATATAATGGAGGTGGTCCAAGTTGAACCGTTCCATATGGTGGTAGAGATGTGTTTGATGAACCTTCAATTTGTGCTTTTTGACTAGTTTGAAACTGCGAATTTGCTATGTTGTCCATGGGTTGATACGTTGGTTCGCCCATGTTTTTAGATTTTGATCTTGTCTCAACAGGCATGTCACTTGTGCAAATGCAATGTTTTTGGAATTTTCAAAGACAATGTATGATATGCAACTAAGTGTAAACTTAAATAGATGAAAATGCAATCTATGTTTTTGGTTGTTTTTGAAGATTTTGACAAACTTTTTGAATGTAAATCTAAGAGAGGGACCCTTAGGAAATTGGAATGATATCTAGACCTCAAAGGACAAAAGGACTTAAGTGACAAAAGGACAAAATGACAATGTCTCCCCTATATGCTTGGATACTAAGCTAGGTGTGACAAAATGACACGGATGACAAAAAGACAAAAGGTTTGATAAGGTCTAGATCTCCTAACAATGACTTAGGGTTGATCAAAGATTTGGATTACTCAAGTATGACAAAACCTAGTTTTGACACTATATGCAAAAGGGACAATTAATATGCAAGTGACCTTAATATGATATGGTAATGACCTAAGCTTAATGAAGAGACTTAGGGTATGCAATGTATGACAATGGTATGACTTTAGTGCAAGAGGACATATGCAAGTGGATGACTTTTATTGATATGCAAAGGAGTATGACCTAGGTGGAACCTAGCCTTGGTAGTTGACAATGAATCTTTGCAAAATGCAACCTAGGATGAACCTAAATGTAAGTGACATGCTTGTTGAGACAGGATTTTGAACAATGTTTGACAACCATGTTTGAAGATGAGTTTTGAATCTTGTTGAACTTTTGTTGGATGAATGTCTCTTGTGTTTAATCTTATGCTGGATCAATTTGTTTTGCTCTTGAAATGGGATACAATTCAACTTTTGACAAGCAAAGAATACAAGATATTGCAACTTAGACTCAAGACAATCATGCTCATTTCCACATTTCTTATGGTAGGCAAAGACATTAGGTACTTGAGAGGTAGACTCATTATGGGATTCAAGGAGAATACATAGATGCTTGACCCCATGGGCTCCCCTCCACAACACTCACTTCTCAGGGTAGCCAAGCATCAGTCCCCATGGAAATCTCCCCATGGCGAACTTAGTATCTCTTCCAAGTATCCGAATTTGTCCTTCTCAAGCAACTAGAAGGGTTTTTGGCCTCTAAAAACAAGGTGTGTAGTAAGGATTTCTGTTAAGCGTTACTCCTTGATGTCACGCAAGCGTGATTGAGACATTAATCCCATCAAGATACCAACAAATGTAGTCACGCAAACATGATTTAGACCAAGAGGCCCTACTTAGATGTTGATATGAGAAAGAGTTCAAGGGTCATCACTTCCCAAGTAACTACAATTCCCACGTAACACTTCCTTCAAAGCTTTCGCTCATCGGGTATTTTTTTATAGTGAGTTAGAATGCCAAGGTATTCTAGCCGTACTCACTTTGAGTCGTTCCCTTCTCATGATTATCACTTGCTTGCAAAAGCAAAGTGGTCGGGAAGGTAGGCCCTCTAAAGGAGACACACAATCAAAGACACGAGCATGGTATCGAAGATCTGGATTTCTGATCACCCTAAGAAGGATGAGAGCATACTCTCCTACTCCAATGTCACACTCAACAATCAAAGCAAAAACATGTTCATTCCAACCTATTTAAAAATCACTAGGTGCCTAAAACATTAATGACAAACACCAAGTTTAGTTGTTTCTCCAAGGCAACCTGCAAAACCCAAGTTAGAAGTTTGATTTGTTGTCTTTGAAAATCGATTCTGCATAAAGAATGTTAGTATTTTGATTTGTTGTCTTTTCCATGTGTATGCCAAGATTCTGCACAGATAATTAGTACCAAAAACTAAAACACAGAAAACAGAATGCAAAAACTAAACAAATTTCAAGTAAAATACTGCATTTTTACCTCTGTTTTGGACTTTACACAGGCGCAAAAGTCATGACACAGGCGCAGAAGTCATCACAGGCATAGAATGTCTTCAACACAGGCGCAGAATGCTCAACACAGGCGCAGGTTGTCTTACACAAGCACAAAAGTCTCCAGAAAGCCCTGCACGACCCTGTTTTTGGGTTTTTTGGCCTGCAAATCAACTCAAAAGCACTCAAAGACACAATAAAGGGATCAGAAGGTTGCGTGTTCGATTCACGTCGGGTTCACCAATTAATGTATGTTAGGAAATAGGAAATCATCACAAACAATAGAAACATACTAATCATTAGCTCAATCACAAGAACTCATTGCAATGATCTATCCTAAACAACACTCAATAGAGACATGAAATAAAAACATTCAAAACTAGAAATTAAGCAAACCAAAGGTATGATTTGAATGCTCCTTCATGCGGCTCCATTTTCCTTCTTTCTTCTCCAAATAGTTTTGTTGTGGATCTCACCTACTAGTGCATGATCATGATATGAAAGCAAGTAAATAAGATATTGCTCAAGAATACTCAAAGCGTGATTAACTAGAAATTCGATAATCTGATTAGAGGTCCAGAATCAAGGGATTTGATTGAAGAAATTCATCCAATTTATAGACAAATTGGAGAGATGGATCAAATTAGCATGAAAGAGATTCGAATGGAAATTCAAATCAAGAATAGAAAAATTATGACATGTGTATGACAAATTGCTATGCAAGGATTGATTGATTGTCAATTATGACAAATTATGACAAATTTCTATGTCATTTCCATGAATTTAGGAGAGAAATAGGAGGAAATTGAAATTAGGAATTAGAAAATTAAGAAATTAGAGAATTAAGAATTTAGGAATTAAGAAATTGATGGAAATTAGAAATTAGGTAAATTAATTAATAATTTGTCATTTATTAATTAATTCACAAAGAGGAATAATTAGCCAATTAAATGAACATTTAATTGTGACAAGAAGACTTAGGATAAATAAATAATTTATTAATCCTAGCGGAAGAAATGACAAACCAGGTTAAATGATAAAATCACGAAACCCTAGAAGATGAATTAGGTCTTGATGAAAGATAATTGACTCGATCATGATTTTAAATTGATAAATGACCAGTGTGATAAATGACTTGATTGAGAAAATGTGCCAATTGATGAGGAACAATGACAAATTGATCCAAATTGACATAATTGAGACAAACAACGATCGATGACAAATCGATCACAAAATGACAAGATCGAACAAGAGGACAAGAATTGATGACAAAATAGATTGCCAAACAACAATATTGAAAATGACCACGATCGATGACAAATCGATCACAAAATGACAAAATTGAACATGACAACGATCGATGACAAATCGATCGTTAAACGACAAGATTGAAAATGATAAGGATTGATGATAAATCGATCGCCAGATGACAAGATTAATAAGAGGAAAATGATCGATGACAAATCGATCGCAATATTGACAGGAGGACAAAACCCTAATTAGGATTGACGATGTCCAAAATGATGACAAATGAGCACACACATTGATGCGACGGGATAAGATTGACCAAAATCATGATTGAAGATTGTTGTCGACAAGACCAAATTCGAGAGTGAGATGATTGAAGAATGTAGAAGAATGACTCGATGCTCGCAAATGATAAAGACCAAGTGTGAAACATAGGAGAAATGTTAATGCGACGCAAAAACCTAAAATGAGGCAATGCGCAAATGTTAAAGTATGATTCTGCAAGTGTTGACCATTTTTAGGTGTCTACAGAATCATCATCAAGAAATTGTCATATTCATCATAAATTGCGTCTGTGTTAGCTGAAATTGCATCTTTGTGTAGAAACCATGCCTGTGTAGAACAGATTTGCATTTTTTATTTTTTAGGATAATATTGTCATTATCACCAAGAAATCATGTTTGTGATCACTATAACTATGTCTGTGAGTAGAAGATAGCTCTGGGTTTGTTAAAACTACATCTGTGTTCATAGTTGAAAGATTACAAGAAAAATCTTGAGAACAATAAGGACTTAAGTTTTTAGATCTAAAAAGCTTGTAAGGCTGCTTCCTATTGAGCTTCATTTTTTAGTCAACCTATCTTGGTCACACATACTCAATCATTTTCCTTCACTTGCATTGACCTCATACATATCTTCCAAATTTGAGTCAAAAGGTTACTTTGCTTGTCCTCATAAAAATTTGCAAACCTACTATAACACAACACTAGGTGAGTCTTGAATCAAGATCCATCATCTTAGGGTCTCATTTGGTCTTCTTGAGTGAAGGTCAACTTACCTCATCAAGAGATCCATCATCTCTTTGGAAGCCACACCTTACTCTCAAACATACATACCTGGAGTCAAGGTCAACTTACATCATCAAGAGATCCATCATCTTTTTGGAAGCCACGCCTTACTCTCAAACATACATACTTTGGTCTTACACTCTTGGACATTGCAAGTTTTCCCTAGATTCATCTACAATTCATACACATCTTGATCTTCCATAGTCTTTGCATTTTCATCCTACCCTTCATTTTTGGGTCAAGACTTTAGTCCATGGTTGAAACTTTTTCACAAAGGTCTAGAAGGGAAGTTGAAGAATCTTTAAGGTCTTTAAACATGAGTACCTATGAGTTTGATGGAGATGAATTCTACAATCCATTTAAAAACTGTAGTAATATACCAAACAATGACAATAACAATGGAATTGGTAATGACAATGCCAAAAATGACAATAACAATGGAATTGATAATGACAATGACAATGCATCCATGGATTCTGCAGAAGTTGAGGAAACTATCATGGATCCCCATTTTAATAGATTGGTTCAAGAAATCATGAAAAGGGATAAACAATATTTCCTACAAGTCATGGCACAAAGTGGGACAAGACTACCTCATGATTTTGATATGTCACAAATTTTGGAGGATGATACAAACCAAATAAATCAAGTTAATACAAGACAAAGGAGGCCCAATAGTGGTGGTAAGAAAGAGCGTCTCATGCTTGAGTCACCTCCATCCCTATTTCAAAAACCTGAGATTTCAAACACATACATTCATGCTCATGCTAGTTATGATAGAACCTCTCACGAACAAAACCACAATCATCCTTTCCCATGGAGAAGAACTACCACCATGCATTACCATGATGATACCTAAGATAATACCAATGCAAACAATTACATTCAATCGAACATTCAAAATCATGATGCGAGGAGACCTCGTGTCAGATTTGGGGGCAATATCCAAGATCATTCTTATGAAACTTCCTATCCCCATGGTCATGACATGTATCGACATAGACCTAGTGCTCCTTATTACTATACCGTACCAAGTGGTCCATATCCAAGCCATAACTCTGTCCCTCCTCCATATGAACACATGTATGATCAATATCATTCATATATGCATTATATCCATCCTCCTCCACCCAATGGCTTAGGCATGGGACTAGTTCAAAGAGAAAAAAACACCACCCAAGAATGAATTGCAACAACAGATCAAGGACTGGGTAAGTGCACCAAGATGGTGAACAAAAAGGGGGGTATAAGTGTCCACTGTTTTTAAAAAAATAGGTAAACCTAAACTTCAAAGAGATATTCGAAGGTCACACACTCAAAACTAGGAGTTGAGAAAAGAATAAGAATTGTAGTACTCTGAATCTAGTTTCTAATCTACTAAATTTTTTGAAAATTGGATAATATTAAGAGGTTCAAACCTCTCTCAAACAAAAAAATTGTTCTTGATTTTTTCAGAAAAACATAACATGGCTATTTCCGTGCGCTGCACAAAATATATAATTAGATTTAGTATTTTGCAAAACCATTTGGTAAGATGATAGGTAAGATTGAGATCTAGAAGTTGTGTATTTGTTTGTAATTTTTTGTTGAGCATTTTTTTTTATGATTTTTTGAGGTGACCGGATCCTAAAAAATTGGTACTTGTTCATGCGTTGGGCATAACTTACATCAAAATAATCGAAAATGAAAACTTTTAAAAAACAAATGTATAGAATCTAGTGTAGAATGATAATATGTAATTTATTTTGAATTTGGTCAAGTATATCAAAAGTTATTAAAAAAATGGTAGACATATGTCTGTGAGGACTGTCAAAGCACTGGTAAAGAAAATTAAAGTTTTCTATGCTAATGTTGTCTAAAAATAGAAAAAAATATATGGTCAAAGGATGAGAAGATGTGTGAGATTATGGTGGTAATTTTAGATATACCCACTTGATCATTTGTAAACCTGATGATGATGAAGTCGAGAAATCATGTTGGAAGATGAAAAAATGTGTAAAGGGACAAAAATGGAGGAAAAATGGGCTTGCAAGCCTTAGGGTCATTTTCCAACCCTATTACCAAGCAAAAAACCATATGGGTTCTGATGTGCAAGATAATCCGCTCAGGTTTTGAAAAATAAAAACTATCATTCATAGTTCTACATAACCCATACAAGTTATGTAGAACTAAAACCATCATTTTGAGTTTCACAAAGCCCGTACGGGTTATGAAAAACCATAATTTTGAGTTTCCCAAAACTAGTACGGGTTATTAAAAACATCATTTTAAGTTTCACAAAACCCATATGGGTTATGAAAAACCATTATTTTAATTTTCACAAAACCACTACAGGTTATGAAAAACATCATTTTGAGTTTCACAAAACCCGTACGGGTTATGAAGACATAAAAATATATGCTTTTAATATTAGCATATACTACACATATGTATAGACATACATATATAATATGTGTTTATGTATGTATATATTCATATCTATAGTTATATATACATATATTTATATAGATATATGTATATATGTTTGTATACATGCATGTGTCTCTTCTTTTCCTCTCTCTCATCTTCCTTCCCCCATCACCGTCTCTGTCTATTCCGAGCCCTAATTATCCTCCTTGAGTTCTATCTCATCTCTCTCCCCCTCATACTTCTCTCTGTCGAGTCTCTCACCCTCTTCTCCTTCTCTTTCTCTCTCTATGTCTCTCACCCTCTCTCTCTCTCTCACACACACACACACACTCATTATCCTATCCTATTATCACCCTCTCCCCCTTCTCTCTCTGTCTCTCCCCCCTCTCCCTCCCCCTCTCATTATCTTATCCTATTCTCTCTCCTCCTACCCCCCTCTCTCTCTCTCTCTCTCTCCCTCTCCCTCTCTTTATCTTATTCTCTCTCTCTCTCTCTCTCTTCCTCTCCCTCTCCCTCTCCCTCTCCCTCTCCCTCTCCCTCTCCCTCTCTACCTCTCTCCCAATCTCCTCTCTCTCTCACCCTCTCTCTGCCTCTCCTTGTCCTTATCATATTCTCTCCCTCTCTTCTTATCCACTACTCTCTATCTTACCCCCTCTCCCCCTACTCTCTCTCTAACTTCCTTTCTCACCCCCTCTCCTTATCCTATTCTCTCCCTCTCTTCCTATCTCATTCTCTCTCTCTCTCTCTCTCAATGTTATTCTCACCCTATCTCCCTTCTCTTTCTTTCCCTATCTCTCTCACTCTCGTCCTATCTCCTTATCTCTCTATCTCTAACACTCTCTCCCTCCCTCTCTCCTTATCCTATTCTATCCCTCTTCCTTCCTCCTACTCTCTCTCTCCCTAGTCTCTCTCTCTCTCTCTCTCTCTCTCACACACACACACACACACACACACACACACCCTCTCTCCCTTCTCTTTCTTTCCCTATCTATCTCCATCTCTTCCTATCCTCTTCTGTCTTTGTCTCTAACTCTCTCTCCCTCCCCCTCTTCTTATCCTATTATATCCATCTCTTCCTACCCCCTACTCTCTCTTCTCTCTCTAACTCTCTCCCCCTCCCCCTCTCCCTATCCTATTCTCTCTCTCTCTCTCTCTCTCTTAATCTTATTCTCACCCTCTCTCCCTTCTCTTTCTCTCCCTATCTCTCTCCCTCTCTTCCTATCTGCTTCTCTCTTTGCCTCTAACTCTCTCTCCCTCCCCCTCTCCTTATCCTATTTTATCCCTATCTTCCTACCCCCTACTCTCTCTCTCTCCCTCCCCCTCTCCCTATCCTATTCTATCCCCCCCCCCCCTCTCTCTCTCTCTTCCTATCCCCTTCTCTCTTTGTCTCTAACTCTCTCTCCCTACCCCTCTCCTTATACTATTCTATCCCTCTCTTCCTACCCCCTTCTCTCTCTCTCTCTACTTATTCTTTGGTTCCTAGTTCTACATAACCCATACGGGTTATGCAGAACTAAGGCCAAAACTTCTAGTTTTGCATACCCAGTACGGGTTATGAGAAATTTTTCCTCAAAAACCGTACAGGTTTTGAGGAACTTGTTTTTTAATTATTAAATATGTACGGGTTTTGAGGAACTTTTTTTTTTTTAAAATTTTTGGCTAGGCTTGGTGTTGCCAAGCCTAGCACATTTTTGAATTTCATAGAACACACACACGTTATGAGAAATTTCATTTTATTTTTGCATGTGGCCACTTTTCTATTCACCATCTTGGTGCACTTACCTGACTTACAAAAGCAAATGGATGACATAAGTACACCAAAGAAATAATACACAATAAGAGATATATGTCCTTACCCATTTGATAGAAGCATTCCAATGCCTCCATTTCCTCCATATTTTGTAACACCAAAGTTTGATAAATACAAAGGCAAAGTGGATCCTAAGGCACACATAAGACACTTTTTCACAACTTGCATTGAGGTAGCAGCAGAAGAAACATACTTGATGAGATTGTTCCCACAAAGCTTAGGTGAACAAGCAATGGAATGGTTCTCCCAACATCCACCTGGAATTAAGTCATGGGGTGATCTAGCAGAGACTTTTATACAACATTTCTCATACAACATTGAAATAGATGTGTCAATAGGCACCTTATGCAATACTAAGCAGAAACATGGGGAATCTTTTGCTTCATTTTTACAGTGATGGAGAGGTCTTGCTAATCGATGCTCTTGTGATATCTACAAAAACAAATGGTAGAAATGTTCACTCAAAATGTCAACAAGGATATTGGATATGAGCTAAGAAAAGATTGTTTGTCTACCTTCAAAGAGGTCATTGAGAAAGAAATGGCAACAAAGAAAGTCCTTATCAAACAAGGTATCATCAAGATATTCAAAGAGAACAAAGAGGAATCAAATGGGAAAGACAAATCCCATTTTTGGAACAAGAATAAGAACAAAGTCAATGACGGGGTAGTAGATGCAAATGTTGTGAAACCTAAGATAACTTTTCTCGGTGCAAGTTCTTCTAACTCAAACAATCAAGTGAACAATCAAAACCTTGAAGAAAATACACCCCGTTGGGAGAGCCAATTGAAACAACATTCAAGAAGTTAGTGGCAAACAAGCTCATAACACTATCAGATAATCCACCATAAGAGCCAAAAGTAAACCAAATTGGTGGCATTTAACTAGCAGTTGCCACAGATTGAAGAATATCATACAAGATCTCATTGACAGAGGTGACATTGAAGTGGATGGACATACCTCCAATAAAGAGCATGTGATGTTTAAGGAGCCATTTCCTAAACATGACAAGGGAAAATAAAAAACTATCGATAATTAAGATAATTATATTAAAACACCCTATGATTATGATTCCACTATTAATCACATTTCAATGGACAATCATGTTTCTACTATCATTATAAAGGACAAAACTCCTGAAGGTCCTACCCAAAGGAGTAAATTTGTTTTGAAAGGCATTGGACCACCTTCTTCATCCTCCAAAAATGAAACCTCCAAATGTAATGTCACAACCCATCGAGGTAAAGTCACCTTGCAAGGCGTTCCATCCAAGCCCATAGCCTCTTCATCCACAAAAGAATGAGTATGACCTTGTAGATTAGCTAGGGAAGACACCCACCCTCACTTCCATTCTTGAGCTTTTATGCATCTCTTAGTTTCAAGCCATGGTGGGATACCTTTCCATTCCACATACCCTCACATTTATAGAAGTCGATGATGCATCTATAACCCATCCTCATAATGCACCTCTACATATTAAAGCCTTTATCTATAAAAACCACATCAAATGAGTCTTGATAGATGGAGGAGCAGGTCTAAATATTTGTACATTGAACACTATTAAGCAATTGGGATATTCTGAAAAGGCTATGAATTCTACACATGCAATCACTATCAAGGCATATGATGATGAAGAGCGCTCATCCAAGGGCATAATCACCTTACCTCTGAGAATTCAGCCACTAATGATGGATGTGGTATGTCAAGTCCTTGATCTAGATCTCACATATAATATACTCTTGGGACGTCCATGGATTCAGGAAATGAGAGTTGTTCCTTTGACATATCATCAATGTGTCAAATTCCCACACAATGGAGTTGAAGTAACCATTAATGGTGATCAAAATCCATTCATATATTGCAATAACAATCCCAGTCAATCGAGAAGTTGTTCCATCTTTAGTGTATGTTGATCCAGAATCCTTAAAACCTTCTACATCAAAATAAGCAGAGCTAAAAGAAAAATTCAAGGTTAAAGAGCTGGGATGATATGGTGAATATATCTTTCATGTTAATAATCTCCCACTATCTCCTAAGGTATTCAATTGACAAGAACAATATATAAACAATTTGCAATATCAAGGAATTGGGTGTGAACCACCTAGTGTTGTGGCTACTAAGTTTGAATGCAAATCTCCTCTAGTGGTGCAAGAAACTCTTGATATCAATAGTCCTAAGAGTGGTTCCAACAAAGAATCTATTGAATATATCACCAACCCTCTTGAGAACTCCTACAGCCTTACCCTATCATCTAATCATTCCATTTTTACTCCTCTCCTAGACTTGGATCAACAAGAATAAAAAAATCCTTACTCATTAGAGATGAAAAATCAAGCTTTGAAAAGAAAAATATAAAAGTCAAAAATAAAGAAAAGGCCTTTAGTCTAGATAAAAATCAAAAGCTATTGGACTCTGAAAAATATCAAGGTCAAGGATATAAATCCTATGAAAGAAAAAGAGCAACAAATGGTCTCCCCTAATATCAAAATAACTGGAGGCAAAAGTTCTACAATTTTAAGTCAAAAAGAATATTTGTTGATCCTAAGTCTCCATTATGCCATCCTACTCTCACTTATTTTCACAATCATAAGTGTTCATCACTCATACTTGTTCCACACATCCATTCCCTTTTGGTGATAAATCAAATCAATGGACCTTTAATGAAACTTTGTTGAGGGACTTTGTTATCAAGGATGCCCAAAATTATTTAGGTGACACACATATGGACCTTCATAGTCCACACATTAGTAATTTTACCTTAGTTCCTTCATCTAGGAAGACAGTCAAGGGAGTGACACATCATTTAGTCAAGGAATGTCGAAGCTACAATCATAAGGTGAAGCCTTGCACATTTGAGGTAGATGACTTAGTACTCCGAGAGAATTCTAAGAATCAACAGGACCGAGAAAAGAAAGGAAAATTTGAGCCTAATTGGCTTGGTCCTTATGTCATCACAATAGTCTATGGATCAGGTGCATACCAACTTTCAACACCAGATGGAGAACCTTTAGAAGATCCTATCAACATCTTGCACCTTCCCAGGTTTTACACATAGCTCTTCAAAAAAAAAAAAAAAAAAATAAAAATAAAAAAAAATGAAAAAATAAAAAAAAATTAAAGAGAAATAAATTTGTCCAACGGTGAAAACCACTTCGGTGGCACCCTAGGCAAGTACCATGGTGAAAATCGGGTTACCGACGCTATGTGTAGAGACATTACTCCTCTCTCCTTCAAGATTCAATATCATCCCTTCACTTTGCACACTCACAACCTATCCATCCAGAATAAATTTACTAATTCCAATCATGGCTTGTTATTGATCTACTTAAGATTGGTTAGCCATTCATAATAATCTAGTGATGGAAGTGATACCTTGAGCATTGCATGTTTTGAGGAGCATCATATTTTCATTCCTCGTTTTCATGCACAGTCTGCAATAAGAAGTCATTTGCATTGCCAATCCAAAATAAAAGGTCATTTGCATCGTCAATTCACAATAAAGTATCAGTTTCATGGATTTAGTTAGTTTCAAATAAGACAATTAACGGTGGGCTTTCAACAAATCAAATCTTTCAACAGACTTTGGCAACAACATGGTTTTCAGCATGATCTATCCTTTATCAGGATGACAACATTGTGACCAAATCAAACATGTGGCAAGAAACATATTAACTTGAAGATTCCATTGTGTGTTGGTGTCAAGTCTTGGTTTTTTTTTTTTTTTATCTTTTGGTGACATATCTTTTAGCTTTTCCAGGATGTCTCTGACTCGAAAGACAAGGATGGGATATGTTCACTTATCGTTTTGCTATTCATGGATTGTTTCTTAGTAATGCTATGACTTGTCCAACGATATGAGGACACTATGACTCTAGTGTGAACTGGAGCATTCCTTGTTTGCAACTGTCTGATCTCCATGCAAACGGGTACAATGAATTTTTTGGTCGAACCTATACCTTGATTGTCATAAACTATTTGGCATAATAAAGCTCAATGATGATAAAGTACAAGAAGCTATTTCACCTCCATATCTTCTACCTTCCATCCCCCTTTCGTGATTGACCTCCATTGTCCTTCCTTGAGTTCGTGTAGCACACTATCACATGACTGAGTATAATGACACACCAAAAATATCTGAATTTCATGTCGATTTCATCCACATCATTACATGTTAGCACATAATACACATACATATAGATATCACAATTACATCACATCTTGCATATATTATTGGTTAGTATTTGCATTCTCATATACAACACAAAATGCCAAAATAATAACACATCATGCATCTCATCCTGCAATTGATCATATCATATCATTATCATACATCTATTTGCATTTAGTACATTCACATTTGCATCATGAAAAACTTAAAAGAAAAAAAACTTATTGCATTTCATCATGTACATATTTGCATCCATATCATAAGCATCATAAAATCATCATCAGTACATAGAATAAACACATGCATATAGTTGCCACAAGGATGGATCATCTCACATATATATATCAAAAAAATAATAAGTGTCATGATACAATGATTTCAAAATCTTATATGGCTACAAAATCACCCAAAGGTGTCTACATCATCATACAAAAACTAATACAAAATGGATCAAAGAGAGCTATGATGAAGACCCTCCCTCAGAGCCATCTAGCCTCAAAGGAATCTAAACTCCCAAAGGACCAGCCCCTAGATCATGTCGTCTGCCTCCTCCTACAAACCTTGTGAGACCATCTTTTCACCAAAGCAATGAAGTTTTGTTTTTGCCCAAATCTTAGACATATACATAATCTATCTCAATCCCATCACCTTGATCATGACATGGTCCTCAGTAGTCAAATCTGTTCATAACTGTTGTTTCATATGGAATCGCTCTCTAGACTCAATCTAGGGTAAGTACTCTTGCATCCAATCAAATTAATAGTGTCAATCCTAGTGGTACTCATGTTCATCACATAGTGTTGCTTATCTTATCCTATCTTGGCCTAGTGGTACCTATTATAGACACTTAAAAATAATTATTTTAATTATTGTTAATTCCTCACATAATTAATTAATTATGTTAATTTAAATTCTTCTCAATATTAATTAAATATAATTAATATTGTCACTATAGCATATGATTTATTTAATAAATCAATCCCTTTCTTTATTCTTCTAAAAAATCAAATCCTCACAAATCTTCCTCTTAGCTAATTAATTTCAATTAATTAGTTAACCTACATGATTCCTACAAATCATTTTCTGAATTCATCATTAACCTAATAAATTCTTCTAGAAACTCCCTAAACTCATTTAACATTATTCTTCTAATGTTTTATTCCCTCCACTCATTCTCTCTCCTAGTCAAATTCTCCTACAAATATAAATCCCACCTAACATTTCCTCTAATCCCCATCCTAATGAGTCGTTAATGGCTAATCATCATGATTAGCCACAAAGTCAACTCGTTGTCCTTTCATCCAGCCACTAGCTTTAAATGCTTTTTTTCTAGATGAATGTAAGATTTTTGAAATCTCACATTCCTCTAGACATTTCCTTCTCCCAAGGAATTTTTAATTCCTTTTTATTCTTCTAATCTCCATAATATCCGTTTTTGGAGAATTTTTAATTCCTCCAATGCATCTTGTAGAGTGTGGAAATATGAAATGCCTTTAGGGCATATTTCTTGGTCTCCACACCCTCTCTTGCAGCTTGTGTGATCTCACAAGTAAATCGTAGCCCTTCATCTTGAATTCATCCTAGCCATTCGTTTTCCTCTCCTCTTCCTATAAAATAGGGCTCCATCCCTTCATTCAGAACGTCTTGAAATCCAGTAAGCTTATGCTACCCTTTTGAGCCCAGGAAATCATCTTGGCAACTTGATCATCTCATCCTTATCATTCATCCTTATCATTTGTGCACAATATTGGAGAGCCATTCACATCCAACAATCAAAGGAGCACATCAAGTGGAGTATTATCAAGGGGCCCCTTCACTTCATCAAGCTCAATCCGAAGGAGAAGGTAAAATAGCAAGGTGAAATGGTCTTTTAATGATATTTTAGCATTCTGCATGTTTATTTTGTTATGTTTTGATCAGTTTACTTTCAAATCTATTTTCCCCTCTTCATTTTGGCACGCCTGGTGGGATTCACGTCCCTGAGAACTAATGTTTTTTTTTTTTTTAGGTTTTTGTGAGTTGTGAGACGTAGGTTCCAGAATAGTGCGACTGCAGAAAAAATATATATATATATATCTTTTTCGTAGGTTCCAGAATCATGGCTCTGCATTTCTGCGCAACAGCTCCTCCTTATTCTATTCTGTTTCTTTTTTTTTATGTTTCTGTTTCTGTTGCAACACGATAGCTCTGTTATCTAATTTGTTATTTGATTTGTTGTTTGTTCTGTTTTAGTATAATCTATGTGAAAGTAGGAGAGTATGCTCTTGTCTATATAGACAATAAAAAATCCAGACCTTTCACTTTTCTATTCTGTTTAGTATGACTGTATGCTTTGACCATAGGAAAGTGTGAAAATAAGAGAGTATGCTCTTGTCTATCTAGACAATCAAAAATCCAGACCTTTGACACTTTTCTATTTGTGTAGTGCTACTGTCTGCTCTGTTAATCTATCTGAAAATTTTAGGCGCTAACTGTAGTTTACATTTAATTTATTTATTTCCTGTTATCTACTCTGTTTAAATATAATCTATCCGCCCGCAGGAAAGTGTGAAAGTAGGAGAGTATGGTCTTGTCTATCTAGACAATCAGAAATCCAGACCTTTGACTTTTTTATTTTATTCTATTTAGTGCGACAATTTTCTCTGTTAAATCTAGGGTTTATGTCTGCTCTGTTAAATCTAGGGTTTCTGTTTTGTTAAATTTAGGGTTTCTATTATGTAAAATTTAGGGTTTCTGTTCTATTAAATTTAAGGTTTCTATTCTGTTAAATTTAGGGTTTCTGTTCCGTTAAATTTAGGGTTCAAAAAAAATAAAATAAAAAAAATTCTATTTTTTCGCCATATCTTCTTTATCTTGACTCCATTTCCCTTCAAACTTCACCAGATTCTCCACATTGCCATTTTCCACATTTTCTTCCTTGGAGGCCTTATCTCAAAAATCCACTTTTTGAAGCTTAAAATCCCATATTTCTCTATTTTTAGGGTTTGCTATAACTTCTTCCCTTTTCATCCAATCACCTCCAAATTTTTTCCATATTATCCATCTTAAACTTTTGCTTCTTTGTCCCTCTTGGACAAATTTTCCCATTCCTTCATCTCTCCTCCAAAATCCCCATTTTTCGCTTGCCTATCCCTTGGGAAGTGGTAAAAACCTAGTCAAACCCCATTTACCCATCAAAGCTTTCTTCAAATCCACATTTGTTATTAGTAAAAAAGTTTTTATTCATGTTTTTCTATTCATTCCCAAAAAATAAAAAAAATTAATATTTTTGTCATTTTGTTGATTTTTGCAGGACGCTTGTCGAAGACTATTTTTCCAAATTACTAATCAAGTTGTTTTGCAGGACGCTTTTTGAAGACTCCATTTCTCAAACTACTAATCAAGTGGTTTTGCAGGTTGCCTAGCTGATTCAACCAAATATTGTGCATTTATTTAAATTAGGCACTTAGATATTAATTAAAATGGAATGAACCATTGTCTCATGTGTCTTTAAGAAAAGCGTAAAGGTAGGAAAGTATGCTCTTGTCTTACTAGACGATTAGAAATCCAAACCCTCCAACCTTTTCTTGTTTGATTGTGTGTTTACCTCTAGCGGGCCTACCCTCCCAACTTTCTCTTTGAGAAGGTAAGAGGGGAACAACCCAAGTGAGTACACCCGGACCTGGGGTTCCCAACTCACTATAATGAATAGGCCATTGACTATGAAAGGGTTAATGGTTGGGGCTATATGAGAGTTCACTCTCTCATTGGGTGCTTAGTAGGATCCTAGAGATCTCAATCATGCTTGCATGACTACTAAGTTCTTGGTGCTTCGTTGGGCTATAGGCCTCAATTGTGCTTGCGCAACTTCGAAGGGTAGCTCCTAACGGGAAGACTTACTAAACACCTTGTTCATAGTGGCCAAAAACCCTCTAGTCATTGGTGTAGGAGGTCGGATCTTTGAAGCGGCCCATATTCTTATGACCCTTAGTAGAGACACAAAGTTTGCCATGAGGAGCTTTCATGGGAATTGATACTTGGCTGCCCCGAGAAGTGAGTGTCGTGGAGGGGAACCAGTGGGGTCAAGCATCTAAGTGTCCACTCTGGGTAAGCGTAGATGGGAAACCAATTGGGATTCAATGACTATTGTCCTTGCCAGCCTTAAGAATCTTGTATATGAGCATAAGTGTCTTTGAGATAATATGCATTTAATCATTGTGTTTTCTTTGTTTGATACATACTTGCCAAGAGTAGACTAAAAACACATCACTATCCCCAAACACTTTGCAAAAATATTTGTCAAGACACAAACAAATTGTCCTAGTCATTACCCACACCAAGTCCAAAATTGTGTCAAAACTTTGTCCGTCCCATTTTTCATAAGCCTAAGAGAGAAGCTAAGAGTTTATCCTCTACATCAACATTCAAGTTTGTCCTTTGAAACACCTACTATCGTCCAAATCAGGGTGGTCATATCCCTTCATACAACTTGCCATTTAAATAGATCCTTCATCTTCATGCCAAATACAACCTAGTTATCAAGTTTTCTTCTAAACCATCACTACCATACCTTCTTCATCAATCATCCTCAAATTTCTTAAGTCCTTTCATCCTAAAATTTCTTAAGTCCTTTCATCACAAATTTCTTAAGTCCTTTCATCCACAAATTTCTTAAGTCCTTTCATCCTCAAATTTCTTAAGTCCTTTCATCACAAATTTCTTAAGTCCTTTCATCCTCAATTTCTTAAGTCCTTTCATCCACAAATTTCTTAAGTCCTTTCATCCTCAAATTTCTTAAGTCCTTTCATCACAAATTTCTTAAGTCCTTTCATTCTCAAATTTCTTAAGTCCTTTCATCACAAGTTTCTAAAATCCTTCCATCACAAATTTTCTAAGTCATTTCATCACATTTTTCCTAAGTCTTTTCATCACAAATATCGTGTATGGTCGCAACTAGATCCCAAAAGAAAAAGATGGCTGATCAACAATATGGCATGCCAGACATTGGTGTCCTATATGAAGATCCCACACAAGATCATACACAAAGTGGGCAACCAAGTGATCAAGATCAAAGCCAAAATCTTGACATGGTTAACCAAGATGAACTTTGTCCGGAAGTGCAAACTTTCCTAGCGGATTCTTATAACCAAGAGATGATAGAAAAGTTTATTAAACACAATCCTACTGCACTTCTGAAAACTCTTCTTGAACATGGAGCTCAACTTCCACCTGAATTTAATAGATCCGCTCTCGTCCAACAACCACAAGGAGACCTCACTCCCACACAAAGTGTTGCACCTACTATTCAAACTCAATCAATTGCAACCCCATCAATCATCCAAGCCCAATCAATGCCACCCGCGACACCTCCCACCATGGTCTCCATCTCGCCTTCTTCCTCCTTACCATCCATATCACTATCAAATCCAATCTCATCCATTCTCCAACAAACTTCTATATCACCTCCTTCTATTCAACCACATATTTCTATTCCACAAACTTCCCTTTCTCCCAACAACGTCACAAATTTTATCTAGACCGCATTCAATCCTGTCACAACAGTTGGCAGACCACAACCAACTATCACATGAACCCTAGCGACATCGATCATCACATCCCACATTCCCACCTCCTCATCATATCAATATATTGGTGGTGGTGCACCTTCTTTAGTTCATCTAATTCTTGGGGCAAATACAATCCATCAATATCAAAGTACACAACAAGACCTCATCAAGGAAATTCAAGACATGAAGAATATCATCAAAAACATGAAAGAAAAGACTAATAAAAGGAAAGCTTACTCATTCAAAGAGTTTTTCCCTTGTCCTTACGACCCATCTATATCAGTTGCACCATATCCCCCGGGATTTGAGATCCCTAAATTCACCAAGTATGAAGGCAAAGGAGACCCCCGCGACCATGTCCGAGAATTCCACATCTTATGCCAAGAAGTCTCCTATAGTGACCTTTATCTTCGCAGACTCTTTCCCAAGAGTCTTATGGGAGACGCCTTGGCATGGTTCTCATCTTTACCACGAGGTTCTATTGTCTCTTTTCCAGACTTGGTAGAAAAATTTGTGGCCCACTATGCATACAACATGGGTAATGATGTTTCTATGATGGACCTATGTAATACAAAACAAAGGCCTAGAGAAACCTTCGCCAATTTCCTACAAAGATGGCGACATCTATCAAAAAATTCCAGTGGGACTTGCCAGACAACATCAAATTGAACCATTTCAAAAGAACTTGGTGCCTGAACTTTCAAGACCTTTAATATCTCAATGTATCAAATCCTTCCAAAGATTGACCAATAAGGGCCTCGCCCTCGAATGTGTCTTGTCAGAGGAAGGAACCTTGAAACATTACCAGAAGTCATCACAAAGTTCTTCCTCTTATCATAATGACAAGCCAAAATTCTGGGCTAAAAATAAAAATGTGGTCAATGATGGTGTAACTGATGCAAAGCGGGTCCAAACCGTGGCCATTCCCCCAAAATCCACCACCAATATTCATCAATTCAACAATAAAAACAATTCAAATCAATCTCAAAAACCTCACAACAATGTCTCAATCTAAGGACGACCACCCCGATCGAATAACAAGACTCCAAGAGATTTCACTCCTCTTGCTGAGCCTATCAAAGTGGTGTTTCAAAAACTTGTCCAAGCAGGTATAGTGGTTTTTCCAATCACTCGCTTGTTTGATCCCAATCAACCTAAACCAAGATGGTATAATGAAAATGAATATTGTGAATACCATCATATCAAGGGACATGATACATGAAAGTGTATGAAACTGAAGATCTACATACAAGATCTCATTGATAGAGGTGAGATTGAGGTAGCAAATACAAAACTTGGTAATAACAATGACAAACTCAAAATGTACCAAGAACCCTTCCCAAATAATGATAAAGGAAAAGGCTCATCATCTAACGCAATGGGTTATGACTACACTAATCATGTAACCGGTTTTGATTTTTTAGTAAGTCGCATTGAACCTGCAGACAATCATGTCAATGTCATAACCATCCAAGGAGTTAATCCTCCTTCTTCCCAAAGCAGACCAAATCCGGCTAGAATAGTCATTCAAGGTGCCACACCTTCCACCTCCCATTTCCAGAATGACTGCAATGCAACTACATGCTGAGGAAGAGTCACCATCCAAGGAGTTTCTCCCCCACCAAATCCCCCACCCATGTCTTCCACTCGCCGATATGACCTCCTTGATCAACTTGGGAAGACACCCGCACAGATCTCCATTTTGGAACTTCTCAAGACTTCTCCGGTCCATAAAGAAATTTTGGAACAAGCCCTTCTCCAATCACACGTTCCTGATAACATCAACGCCACCCAATTTCAAACCCTCATTGGAAACCTTGCTGTCCAGTAGCATATTGTATTTAACTCCCAAGATGCTCCCGCAGAGGAGGACCATAACAAACCTTTGCACATCGAAGCTCTCATCCACAATCATAAGGTCAAACATATCCTGATAGATGATGGATCTAGGCTTAATCTATGTACATACAAATTAATTAAATAATTGGGACTTTCTGAGGATCTGATAGACACATCAGGAAGGATCACAATAAAGGCATATGATGATGTGGAAAGAATTTCAAAGGGCGTGATCACCTTACCTCTTCAAGTGGGTCCCATTACAATTGAAACCCCTTGCCAAGTACTCGATCTTGATCTCCCCTACAAAATTCTCCTCAGGAGGCCATGGATTCATTCCTTGCAGGCCGTACCCTCCACCTATCACCAATGCATCAAATTCCCCTATAATGGAAAAGTGATCGCTGTCAAAGGTGATCCCCAACCTTTTCAATATTGCAAACTATTAGAGGGGAAGCATCCGTATCATTACCCACTAAATAGACCTTCGCCAACGCCTCCATCTGACACATCAAATGTTACCTCCACATCATCCCAATCAAATAATCAAATCAAGATCTTGGACAATGGCTGTAGAGAATACAAATTGGAGGACGTCTTATTAATAGGCAACCTCCCTCTCTCTCCTAAGTCATTTGGCAAACCAAAAGAGCTAAAAAAGGACCCGAAACCAGTCATGCAATGCCAAAACACCACCTTCCAGCAATGGGGCCCACTTGATAATGAGAACCTCGAAGCAGATATCTCTTCATGGCTGTACCGAGAAGAGGATGATGATCCAACAAGAATATCCAAAGAAATGTACTCAAAAGCATTTGCCATAGTTGAAAAAATGGTTTACAAAGGACACGGTCTGGGACTAGAGGAGAAAGGAAGAAAAGCACCCATAAATCCTATCTCCTATAGATACAACAGAGGCTTGGGGTACACCCCGGTGCCTAAGATTACTATCGCCGGTGCCCCTTCTAGTCCTTCTTCGGATATCGAAAGCGCTGACGAAGAGGAATTCCACGAAATGCCTTATGAATACGAGAAAGATACCTTCTTTGACGTTTACATCAATACCATTCCCCGTAACCCCTCCCACTTCACATGAGCTGCATCTTGTCCATCCTGAACTCATTGACTGGGGCCAATGAGACAAACCCACTTTAGATATCTATGCCGACGATAATGCTCTCATTGCTCTCCTAACAACACAAAATATGGAAGATTGTAATAGAATTGAGGGTATTCACCTACATGAAAAGGGATACTTTGGTAGTCAAGTCAATGCCCTTATCCACAAAAAAAGATAATAAAAGAAAAAGATATGATTTCCTAGGTGAAAACCTCCCTAAGGCGCCTTTGGATGAACAAGAAATAAAAACAAAGGGTGTATCTGAAAGTGAAAACTTGGAAAAGGCACTTGACGATGAGGGATTTGACCTCCCTACCATTGGTTACCTTCCATAGGACAAATCAAATTTGTTGATAGAATAAATAGACAGCATCAACATGGGCACCGAAGTCATTCCAAAAAATGTGCTCATTGCCAAATCCCTCACTGAAATCAAGAAACAAGACTTCATCAATTTCCTTACAGAGGCTAAAATCAATTTTGCATGGTCCTATTCTGATATGCTAGGGTTGGATCCTGCCTTGGGGTTCACAATCTCGCCGTCCGCCCGGATGCAAAACCTATAAAACAAAAACTCCGCAAAATGCACTTGCATATTGCTCTCTTGGTCAAGGCAGAACTTCAAAAGTTGTTAGACGTAGAATTTATCAAACCCATAGACTACACTGAATGGGTCTCCAACATTGTACCTGTCGGCAAACCTGCTGGGGGCATCTGCATTTGCATAGATTTTCGAGATCTAAATATAGCTTGTCCTAAAGATGATTTCCTGCTCCCAAACATAGATATGATTGTGGATCTTACAACAGGACATGAAATGCTATCGCTAATGGATGGGTTTTCTGGATACAACCAAATCAGGATAGCAGATGAGGATCAACATAAAACCGCATTCACAACACCATGGGGTACTTTCTATTACCGGGTCATGCCTTTTGGCCTTAAAAATGTTGGAGCTACATATCAACGGGCAATGACCACAATTTTTCATGACCTCTTGCACAAAATTATGGAGGACTACACGGATGATCTGCTAGGCAAATCCAAGACAAGACAAGAGCACATCCCTATTCTAAAATAGATCTTCGAAAGATTGGAAAAATACAAGCTGTGCCTAAATCCTAAAAAGTGTGTGTTTGGCATCACATCGGGAAAACTACTAGGATTCATTGTTTCCCATAGAGGCATCGAGGTTGATCCCGCAAAAGTAAAAGCTATTATGGAAATGCCTCCACCAAAAACTCTCAGACAACTACCCAGTCTCCAGGGAAAACTCCAGTCTGTCAGGAGTTTCATTTCACAGCTAGTTGACAAGTGCCATCCATTTGCACATTTGTTACGTAAAGACACAAAATTCAAATGGGATTGCCTCTGTCAAAAGGCCTTTGAAAAATTAAAAGAATATCTAGCATCACCTCCAGTCTTGATGCCACCTACCCCTGGAAAACCCCTCATTTTGTACATATGTGCTACTACAGTGGCATTGGGGGCATTACTGGCACAAACAGATGATCAAGGGAAGGAACACACCATTTACTACATCAGTCGGACGTTGGTAGGATATGAATTCAACTACACCCCCATTGAAAGAGCATGTTTGGCATTAGTATTTAGCACATAGAAACTACGACACTATATGCTAAACAACAAGACAAAATTAATTGCTAAAATTGATCCACTTAAATATCTCCTGTCAAAAGCTGCTCTCACTGGCAGAACGGCGAAATGGGTCATGCTTCTAAGTGAGTTTAACATCGAATATGTGGACAGAAAGGCAATCAAGGGACAAGTCATTGAAGATCAGTTGGCTGAAGCTCCACTTCCAAACGACCATCCTCTTCTCACAGAAATACCAGATGAGTTCATTATGATTGTTACCACATCCTCCACATGGAAATTGTATTTTGATGGCTCCTACACTCAAAATGGATCAGGGGCAGGAATATTATTGGTCACACCTCAAGGAGATGGCATCCCCAAAACATACAAGATAGCCTTTGCATGTAACAACAACATATCAGAATATGAGGCCCTCATCACAGGTTTACGCTTGGCTATCCACTGGAAAATAAAGGAATTACAAGTCTATGGTGATTCCCAGCTCATCATAAAACAAGTCAATGATGAATACCAGACAAAAGATGAAAAACTCCTTCCCTACCATACCATGGTTGAAGATCTTAAGCAACATTTCACGATAATCAAGTTTGATCAAATCCCACGAACAAACAACAGGGTTGTAGATGCAATGGCCACCATTGGCTCCCTCCTTCAAATGCTAGCAAACAGTCAGAAGTGCGAGTTCTTGGTTGAGCAATTGTTTATACCGGCATACGACCTACCAAAGTCTGAAATGGTGTGTGTTCTCGTTGGTCCCGAGTCCTCTTGGTACCAAGAAACCTTCACTTTCCTCAAAGACAACATCATTCCCCCACACCTCACCAAAACCCAATAGCAAACCTTCATCCACCAATGTGCCCATTACACCATCCTTGCAGACACCTTGTTCAGAAGGAATTTTGATGGTTCCCTCCTAAGGTGTTTAGATAAACAAGAAGCAGAATGGGCATTACGTGAAGTACACGAGGGTATCTGTGGGGCACACTCAAGTGGACTCACATTGGCTAAAAACCTTTTGAGAACGGGATACTATTGGCCTAAAATGGAAGAAGATGCATACAACTATGTGAAGAAATGCATCCCTTCCTAGCAGCATGGCGACAAGATTCATGCATCGTCATAAGAATTGCAGCCATTCATTACACCATGGCCCTTCTTGCAGTGGGGGCTCGATCTCATTGGGAAAATCTACCCTTCATCTTCCAACGGACATAAATTCATTATCACCACCACCGAATACTTCACCAAGTGGGTAGAGGCTATCCCACTTACTTTCACCACCGGCAAGCAAATATCCAAATTCATCTTGAACTACCTAATCTGTCAATATGGCATCCCAAAAGTTATCATCACAGATAATGGTAAACAATTTAAAAACCAGGATGTCAAAGAACTCTACCACAAATTCAACATCCAACACCGCTTCTCCACTCCATATTATCCCCAAGGCAATGGCCAAGCTGAGGCTTCTAATAAAACCCTAATAAAAATCCTCAAAAAGATAGTCAATGAAGTAGGCCGTGATTGGCACCTCCAAATCCATCTGCACCCCCATAGGTGCCACTCCTTATTCCCTAGTATTTGGCTCTGAAGCTATCCTTCCCCTTGAGATCGAGATCCCCTCTCTAAGGGTATCGCTGCAGAACATCCTACCAGAGGAAGAATACAGAATTGCTCGCTTACAAGAGCTATAATTGTTAGATGAAAGGCGCCTGAAGGCCTTGAATCATCTCCGGGTATATCAAAACCGTCTGCGCATGAGTTATCATAAAAATGTCAAAACCCGAGAATTCCAAGTTGGTGATCTTGTCCTCATGGAGAATCAGAAAAATCTACAAGAAAGAGAAAAGAAAGGCAAGTTCGAGCCTAATTGGCTTGGACCATATGTAATCACAATGAAATATGGATCAGGAGCTTATCAGTTGGCTACTCCTGAAGGCGATCCTTTGGATGATCCGATGAATATCATGCACCTCAAAAGGTTTTATGCTTAGTCCTCAGAATGTCTTAAATTGTCAAAAAAATAAAAAAAATGAAAAAAAAAAGATCCTGAAAAAATTATCACTTTGGTGCAAACCTAGCAAATAGGCACCTTATGATACAAAAAAATTAAGAAAAAAAGAAAAAATCAGAAAAAGAAAGAAAACAATTCGTGGTGCTATGGGCAAGTATCTTGGTGAAAACCTCTGTGTAGGCGCCAAGGTAAATAACTGGATCCATTGTCTATAATGTCGATACTACAAATCATCTGCCATCCAGCCCACCCATGCACAACATTCCTTCTTTCCGCCTCCCAATAAAACATGCGTATGATGATGAGTCTTCGCCTAAGTCATGAACAAGAAATGTCCCAGTGAAACTAAGTTTTTATGCCTCTGTATAAGCTTCAAGAAGTCTTGAGAAACAATCCCAAGTCCATCCTAGTTCTACTCTTGGCAAGAGGTATCATTTGGTCGCAAGGAAGAGACTTGTTAGATTTTGTTAGATCTTTTCATATAAGCTTGCATCTTTTGCCCTACAACTACCTGGGTTCTTCCATATCCAGGTATGTTATGATAGGTGCATACTGGGGCATATTTCATAGTATGGCATGTTTTGGATCCTTCTTGTATAAAGCGGTGACCTGGTACTAGTGTTTATCAACACTTACCTTCTCTTGTACAAGAGGTATCGGTGTGTTTGAGGGTTTCCTTGCATGAACCCACAACTTTGTATTAGTGTTTCTTAACACTTGCATTGTTGTGTGCAAGAAATTCCCATTTGTCTATAGAGTCAGTCCACGCCTTGGGTTTCTCATGGCATCCTGATTTCTATAAGCATTGGTGCAAGTCACTCAGGGCAACATCAAACTAGGTTGGCTCTCCACATTTGTTGTGCACAAAATCTCACCATCATTCCATCAAATCCTAAACTCAATAATCCCATGGAGTTCTCAATTTCCCCCATTTTCCTCCGCGGTCTCGCATCTCTTATTCTTCTTTCCAAATACCTCACGACTACTTCATATATCTTCCTCATTTATCCCTTCCACCCTAATTTTTCTTCCTCTATTTTTCTTTTTTTTTCCTCACATAGTCAATTCTGATTCTGATCATGTCTTATACAGGATGAATCCTTCCTGAAACCAGACGTTGTGATCTGATCATGTCTTCTACAGGATGAATCCTTCTCGAAACTAGACGTTGTGATCGATCATGTCTTATACAGGATGTATCCTTCCTGAAACCAGACGTTGTGATCTAATCATGTCTTATACAGGATGAATCCTTCCCGAAACTAGATGTTGTGATCTGATCATGTCTTATACAGGATGAATCCTTCCTAAAACCAAACGAGCTGATCATGTCTTATACAGGATGAATCCTTCCTGAAACCAAATGAGCTGATCATGTCTTATATAGGATGAATCCTTCCTAAAACCAGACGCTTTGATCATGTCTTATACAGGATGAATCCTTCCTGAAACCAAATGTTCGTTGTGATCGATCATGTCTTATACAGGATGAATCCTTCCTGAAACTAGACGTTGTGATCAATCATGTCTTATACAGGATGAATCCTTCCTAAAACCAGATGCTCTTATCATGTCTTATACAGGATGAATCCTTTCTAAAACCAGATGATGTGATCAATCATGTCTTATACAGGATAAATCCTTCCTAAAACCAGACACTTTGATCATCTTTGTCTTATACAGGATGAATTCTTCTTGAAACTAGACTGAATCTAGATCTTATCAATCGAATCAAATCAAATCTATCGGGATATCAATTTCGCAAAACTCCAAAGATCAAATACCTCAATTGATCTCCCGAGGGGGCATCACCATACTGTAATCTATAAATCAAGAGCCGGGGCATCCTATCAAACCAATATCAACATCAAAACAAGATTATTCTTTGAATCAATGCGTCATCACACCTCACTTCAAAGAGGGGCAAAATGTAGACACTTAAAAATAATTATTTTAATTATTTTTAAGTCCTCACATAATTAATTAATTAATTATGTTAATTAAAATTCTTCTCAATACTAATTAAATATAATTAATATTGTCACTATAGAATATGCTTTATTTAATAAATCAATCCCTTTCTTTATTCTTCTAAAAAATCAAATCCTCACAAATCTTCCTCTTAGATAATTAATTTCAATTAATTAGTTAACCTACATGATTCCTACAAATCATTTTCTTAATTTATCATTAACCTAATAAATTTTTCTAGAAACTCCCTAAACTCATTTAACATTATCCTTCTAATGTTTTGTTCCCTCCACTCATTCTCTCTCCTAGTCAAATTCTCCTACAAATATAAATCCCACCTAACATTTCCTCTAATCCCCATCCTAATGAGTCGTTAATGGCTAATCATCATGATTAGCCACAAAGTCAACTCGTTGTCCTTTCATCCAACCACTAGCTTTAAATGCTCTTTTTCTAGATGAATGTAAGATTTTTGAAATCTCACATTCCTCTAGACATTTCCTTCTCCCAAGGAATTTTTAATTCCTTTTTATTCTTCTAATCCCCATAATATCCATTTTTGGAGAATTTTTAATTCCTCCAATGCATCTTGTAGAGTGTGGAGATACGAAATGCCTTTAGGGCATATTTCTTGGTCTCCACACCCTCTCTTGGAGCTTGTGTGATCTCACAAGTAAATTGTAGCCCTTCATCTCGAATTCATCCTAGCCATTCATTTTCCTCTCCTCTTCCTATAAAATAGGGGTCCATCCCTTCATTCAGAACATCTTGAAATCCAGTAAGCTTATGTTTCCCTTTTGAGCCCAGGAAATCATCTTGGCAACTTGATCATCTCATCCTTATCATTCATCCTTATCATTTGTGCACAATATTGGATAGCCATCCACATCCAGCAATCAAAAGAGCACATCAAGTGGAGCATTATCAAGGGGCGTCTTCACTTCATCAAGCTCAATCCAAAGGAGAAGGTAAAATAGCAAGGTGAAATGGTCTTTTAATGATATTTTAGCATTCTGCATGTTTATTTCGTTATGTTTTGATCAGTTTACCTTTCAAATCTGTTTTCCCCTCTTCACCTATGTCCATCACATGGTGGTGCTCATCAGGCTCTATCTTAGTGCTTATGTCTATCACATGGCACTGCATCCTAGTGTATATGTTCATCACATTACACTTGATCCTATTTCAGGGCACATATTGAGTGAATCCTCTCAACAACTTATCTAATTGACAATGTATGTTTATCATAGAATTGTCAATTCTAGCCTTGTTTTCAGCTTGTCTTCCCCAGGGCACCTGTTTCAGTGAATCCTATTAGCACCTTATCCAATTGATAGCATATGTTCATCACATAAATATGAAATTTGACCCTTTAAGACATAGACATGATTTTTTTATTCCTATTGAGTTAGTCTTTTTCCTGCGTGACCTTGTCATCCTATTTGGTCGGTCTTTTTTAGCCTTTCTTTCTTATCGAGAGATTGTTTTGCAGCCCCTTTCAGTCTTTCCATCCAATCTCTCGATGGGGCATATCATTCCCATCATGGGGCAACTTTGTATTAGTTTATCTTATCTTCTTTGAGCCAATGTGACAAGCTGCATTGTCTCAAAGAGGGGCAAAATGTAGACACCTAAAATTGTCCTATCTAATTAAATAAATATTTTTATTTGTTTAATTATTTTATCCTAAGTCTTCTATTTAATCCTGAGTCTTTTATTTATTTAATTAATTTATCATCTTTTTCCTTCAATGACACATGTCACTCATCTCTTAATTCTTCTCTTACCTATCCCCTTTATCATTTAATTATTTCCTCTACGTACCTACCCTTTAATCCCAACCGACCATTTAAATTTACACCTCTTAATCTTATCCCTCCATTTCTTACAGTGTCTTCTATATAAGAGGATACTCTCCTTCATTATCAACACTAATGACACAATTGATCTTATGCAATCAAGTCTTCTATCAACCACATTTCCGTTCTTTATTGAGATCTTGTGCACATATAAAATCTGAGAGCAAGTATATCAAACAAGATCAATGGAGATTGAAACCCTACTAGACATGTGAATGGTAATATTGTTTTATTTTGTTGATTTGCATGGTCTTAGGTATCTCCATTGGTATTGGTGAATGTTCCATTGTAGGACCTAATTGTCTGTGGTTGAATATTTATGGTTTTACAATAGTTTATCATCACTTTTCACCATATACAACACACTCACACACACATATATGTATGTGCATACACACAATATATTGTCAACTTAAAGTAAAAGGTCTAAGAAATAATGGATATTATGTTTCCAAGTTTAAGCTAGAACTTCAAAATGATATCATTAACTCAAATGCAAGGAAGTCAAGACCTCGTTAAACCCTAAATCAACTCAGTCGTAAATAAAATTAATTATCTATTAAAGGGTTTAATATTATGTTAATAAAATTCGATGAAAAATTAAATTAGAATAATGAAAAATCATAGGATCTCAATTATACTATTTGATAACCTCCTATTTTCATGTTCATGCATCCATGCATCCATGAAAAATGTAAATGCATAGCTTTTCTTATTCTAAGAGCATAAATACATTGATGGTTAAATATCATAAAAGTATGGATTGATATAAGAAATATAAATATGTTTATGATTTTAAAGGATACTTAGTGGTTTTATACTTGTTATTATAATCTCTTTGCAATAATTATTTGTATTTATGCACAAAAATAACTAGGGAATAGCATAGACCATAATACCTTGTGAGAAAGAAGTCGGAATCTTATATTGTATACATAGAATTATTTTATTTATATAATATTTATATGCACATTGATAATGGTTGGATAGTGTATAGAATAATAACTTTAGTCAAACCATGTTTATATGCATATATGAAACTAGAAAAGTAAAGCGTGGTTTAATAAGGGCTTGGAATCTAATAGAGTGTCAGTAGATGAAACTGGTGCAACTTATGTCTAATAGGTTATCGAGAGTAGGTATGTTAAGGTTTTGACTTAAAAATCATGTGCAGAAATGTGAAGACTTTTTGAGTCTTATACTACACATATAGTAGGGAAAAGAGCAAGTTCAAACACATTATTGACACATAGAGTATGTAGCACATCTCCTTGTCAAGTTAAATGATTATGTAAGTAGTAATGTTTATACTAGGTTTAAAGAAACACTATGTTTTGCTCAAGAATAATTTTGGACATGACAATGTGTCTAGATGACAATGCATGTGCATCACTCATTTTATGTGTAGGCATCCCACCATGTTCATGCATAGAGTAATAAATTTGGTAGATTGTCTTCAAATAAATAAAAAAATATTGGTGAGTAAACTTTTTAGCATGATGACAACAAACATGAGTTCATTTTTCATATTCTTAATTTGTATGAAAAGAGACTTGAAATATTTTCATGGCCTTCAACTTGTCTATTATGTATAATATCTTCAATTAAAAAGATGAAATTTTCATAGTCTATAATATTAATATAGTAATCTTTGGGATTTTGACAATGTAATAATTTTTATATCTAACTTTGTGGAAGGGAATGTTGTATCTTAGTTTTATAGGGTGCCATTATGGTGGTCCTTGCCTTATTGGTCAAAAATCTTGTTGTAGGTTCATCTCAAATAGATTATGAGCTTTGGGATTTGTAGTTGTACAATTGAGTTGGTATCTCTTTATCTTCTTATTTGGATTCTAGGGTGTTTTTTATAGCCTTGCTAATCTCAATAAATCATATTTCTTTTATTTGTTTTTTGGAAATTCCTCAATGTAGTGTAAAATTGTAGTTTAATTTCAATTTTTCTACGTTGAAAAAATTCCTCTTCTAGATAGATGAATGAAGTAAAATTGTATTGCTTGTGTTCAAAACACAATTATTTAATTCACTTGAATAATTATATTTAATACTAATACTTTATGAAGCACATTTAAATTGTTTCATCTATTTTCTTGAAGCGACTATGAAAAATGATGATAATATTCTATTATGCAAGTTAAAGTTATTTTTGTTATTGTCTTGCAAGAGAAATGGTTAAACAAGTCTTAGACTACACTCATTCCTAAAGTTGCATTCTCTCACAATTAGCAGTGCATGCAACAATTTTTCCTATAAAAAAATAAGATGAAAAGGGAATGACTTGTTGTGAGAGAGTAGGGTATTTTTTACATTGAGATATGTCTAAGTCTTTATTTTCTAGCTATAGTTTTCCTTGATTACATGCCTAGAATCCCTCTAAATAACTAGTCACCTTTCGATTTTAATCATCACTCATTTTTTTCTGATGAAAAAAATATCCCATATGAAAATTTCAAAAGATTTGTTAATAAAAGCCAAAGAATTTAATTTGACATGCTTGTGAGTGTCAATGAAATTAAATTAAATAACTAAAATAAAATTAATTTAAGAAGCTTTAAATTTTTAAGAAACTTAAATATTACAATGAAAACATTTGAGAAAGAAAAACATGGATGATTTTAGGATGTAAAACAAAAATATTTCATTTTATCTTTTAAATCTGGCATGTTTCCTTATTGTGATTAGTCAAGATAAGGATAATTTTTTTAGTGTTTGGTGTGGCAAGTTTCCTTCTTTTGATTAGTCAAGATGAGGATAATTTTTTCAATTTTGGTGTCTTTATCCTCTACATCTTATCATTAAATACATTTCATTCAATGTCCTTAAACCTCATAATGAGGGTGCCATTATGATGGTTGTTGCCTTAATGGTCAAAAAGCTTGTCATAGGCTCATCTAAAGTATAGACACAAGCAACTTATGAGCTTCGGGATCTGTAATTGCATAGTTTTTTATTAAGATAAACATGTTTTGAGGGGACCAAAAACACCATACAATAGGTTTTGAAGAGACCGGAAACCCTCATATTTTACACGGATTTGGTACCAACAATGGGACGCTGCAAGCAAATATATCAAAGACACCTAGCGGCCAACACTAAATAGACACCAGCTAGATAGAACAAAATAAACCATGCTAGCAGAACCAATAGATCTAAAATGACTAGTAGATCTCGAAGTTAGAGAACAAGGTTATGACTAGCACCCTCAGTCAATAAACATGATTTTCCCATGCACCCTTAACCTGAAGCATAATACTCAGCAGATCACCAACAAAACTTGATCCTAACCAAAAACAAAGACTGGCTAGAGTGGGCCCTTGAAAACTGCCAGCATCTAGCCTAGCCCTAGAAAGAGAACAAGATTTTTCCAAGCTTCCACAACCTTAATAGTTGGTTTTATAGGGCTCCCACAACCAGATAAGGTTTTGAAGAGGCACCCAAAACCTTTAGCCCAAAAAGACTTGAAAATCCTCCAAGCATAACCAATAGCATCCACCTCTACATCAATAGGAGCTAGGTCACCTCCAACAACATCCATCTCCCCCTCCATATAAGACAGGCCCACCTCAATAGGAGATGCCAGAGAAACCCTAAGATGTACATTAAAGACCATGAAGCACCAAGCCTTGAAGCTACGAAAATGAAAGTCATTGAGACCCTCTAGAAAATAGGATCCAAGATAAGCATAATAAGCACCAAGAAGATCAGATATCGAACTCAGAGCCAAAAAGGGTTTTAAAAAGGCTCCCTTAACCTTGTTCTAGATCAAAGAGATAGGGGCTATAATGTAGCAATAAAACCCAATAAAATCCACCCCACAGTGATTTAATAGGCTCCCCAAACCTGGAGCACTGGGATCTAGCATGGCTCCCAGAACCACAACAACAACAAACCAAAGAGGTTGTCGAAAGGATACAACCATCCAAATTCTATCCCTGCAACTTCTCACAAGAAGAAAGACAAATCCCAACTCCACCTCAAAAGGAGAAAAGTTCACCTCAATAGACAACATAGCAGACTACCCATGAGAAAGACAATAGAGATAGAGACATGAAAAGGCCAACAACCCCAAAACAACCTCCAACAGGGCATAGATCTAGAGCCCCAAAAGACCTCTGAAAAACCACAACCCCAAGAAAAACCAAGGACCATACAGAGGGAAACAACATCCCCCCGAGTGAAACCCCCCCCAACCCAAAAAAAAAAAAAGGCCCCAGTAATCTACCCCATTCTGAAGGCAAGGGCAGGGAGCGGTTCTCACAAAATGAGCTAGGAAAAAGATAACAACGACCTGCAAGAACTATGAAAAAATAACCACCCATCAAAAGCAACACCCCCGTGACTCACTAAATTGCCAGATTTGACCAGAAGACCCCTTGTCTCCAATGCCAGAAACCTAACCAAACCACCATACAGGCTTTCAGCCAAACAGACCCCTCGCAACACAAATCGTGACCAGCCACAAGGGGGAACAAAGCCATGATGAGAAAGAAAGGAGGGGGGGAAAGGGTTGTTTTCTCCCTCACCGCCATCACCATCTTCAGCTTCACCTGACTCCCCTACAGAAACCCTAGCCACACCTCCGCTTTCATTTGTGCTCTCCATCTTGCTTCAATTAATAATTTTTGTAATTGTATAGTTGAGCTACTCTCTTTTTATCTTATTTGGATTCTAGGGTGTTAAAAAAAACCTTGCTAAAATAAATCATATTTGTTTTATTTGTTTTTTGGAAATCCCTCAATGTAGTGTAAAATTGTAGCTTCCTTTCAATTCTATTGTGTTAAAAAAATCCTCTTCTAGATAAATAAAGGAAGTAATTTTGCATTGTTGTGTGCAAAACATTATTTTTGAATTCATTTGAATAAATCTATTTAATACTAATACTTTATGAAGCACATTTAAATTGCTTCATCTATTTTATCAAAGAAACTATGGAAAAAAATGATAATATTCTATTATATGAGTTACCATTACTTTATGTTATTTGTTTTGCAAGAGAAACAATTAAACAAGTGTTAGATTGTACTTCTTCCTAGAGTTGCATTCTCTTACAATTGGTAGTGCATAGAACAACTTTTCCTATAAAAAAATAGGATGAAAAGGGAAGGACTTGTTGTGAGAGTAGGGTATTTTTTACATTGGGATATGCCTAAGTATTTATTTTATAGTAATAGTTTCCTTGAATAGATACCTAGTATCTCTCTAAATAAGAAGTCACCTTTCGATTTTAATTATCACTTATGTTTTTTTGATTGAAAAAAAATCACATATGGATGTCAAAATATTCGTTAATAAAAATTAAAAGCATTTAATTTGATGTGTTTGTGTGTGTCTATAAAATTAAATTAAATTATTAATTTTTTTTTTTTTAAGAAACTTAAATAGTAAAAAGAAAAGTATGGATCATTTTAAAATGTAAAACACAAATGTTTCATTTTATGTTGTAATGATGGCATGTTTCCTTCTTGTGATTATTCAAAATAAGGATAATTTTTTTAGTGTTTGTGTCTTTATTCTCTACATCTTGTTTTCAAATACATTTCTTTCAATGTGCCCTTTGGCCTTTTGCATTTAAATACATGACCTATAAGCTCTAGATTTTGAAGCTTCTTGACACACTTTTTTAATGTCTTCATTGATCAACTATAACATCATAGGCCTTTAAATTTTTTATTTGATTTTACTCTTCTATTTAATTATTATAAACTTCTAAAGATGTACATTTAAAAAAAAAAATTGTCATGCCCAACAATTTTTACACTAATAAAAATGCAACTAACAAATTATTTGTTATAACTACTATATAAATACACATATCACACTTAACTTGGTAAAAAAATACCACACATAAATTTATTGCATGTATAACATCATTATCGATCCTATCTTGAGAGTGGGGAAGAAGAAATAATTGGCCTATGCTTTAAAAATCAATTGTTATGCCGAAAACTTGTAGACATGAAAATCCAAACAATATTTTGAAATAAGAAAGCAAAACTAATGGAGACCTCATATAGAATATTTATAATCAAAGAGAATGCTAATATCACCATCTATCCTTGTAAGTTAATTAATTAATTAATTAAATTATTTTTATTGAGATAATAATTTATATATTCATTAATCAAATTCATTTTCTAATCTCTATGTACAACCTTCAAGCAATATTGGCTTCATTAATGAAAAGATAATAACTCAACCATAGATGCTAGGATTACCAATTGCCTAGGGTCCTTATATCTATAGATATATTACTACATTCAACATTAGGAGAACAAATAATTTTAGGTGTATAGTAACCATTAAAAATTTCCATTTGCATTCAATTAATCATTTTCATGTTTAACCTAAAATACACTAACATTTCATCTAATCCTAACTTCACCAATTATAAATTATAAGAGACAAGTAATAGAGAGAGAGAGAGGTATTGATAGAGGGGGGAGAGAGATGAAGTGGGAAAGATATAGATTCTATATGTTTAAAACATAACAAGTATTATTTAAATTATGTTTAAATATAAAATATATTAATATTTAACTACATATTCTATTCTACACTAAGTGTATATTTTATTTTAAATAAACTAACTAAAAAAGAATAAAAAACTAGACCAAAATATAATTTTTAATTAATGGAAAAACTTATGTAACATTATATATATCACAAAAGAATAGTGGAGAATAATCAAAATGTAAACTATACAAGACATATCTTAGAATTTATGGATATAATTATCATACAAAGTTTACATCAATGACGAGTATAAAATTTCAAATTTAATTCAGAGGTCACAATGGTGGAAATACAAAAATAATATGTGGCAACATCTGATTCTAACACTCTTAATTTAATATTTGATCAAAAGGAGGAAAGTGATTTGCATGGTGGTAGTTTGGTTCAAATTTTGGCAACCAAATAGGTCATTATTTCTAGCATGGTTAAAAATTATGAACTTTTCTATCTTATTCATAAATTTAAATTTACTGATTCTAGACCTCTTTTTTCTTTAAAACTATATTAAATATATGCAATACACTCAACTATTACAATAAATTATTTATATATTAAAATAAATAGAAATAAAAATATTAAAAAAATATTATATAATTTATTATTATTTATATTATACTCATTATATATTATAATAACTATTATTTTAATAAAATCTATAATTTAAGGATGCCTCCAACAATCAAAAGCCATTATTATTATAAACTAGCTTATATACATTTAATAATATATATAGAATAAGTTGAGAGATATCCTTCTCATTCTAGAATTGCACTTTAATGTGATTAATTGATTAAGAAATAAATAAGACATAGACACTTCGAGAAGGATATTTTTTTCTTATTCTATAAATATTATTACATATATATAAGATAATTAATCTATACCTATAACTCTATTTAACATCAACCATTATTTAGCCCTAACCCTTACTCTAATTTAATATTTTTCTTATAGCTCTTATTTTACCCTAACCCAAATTGAATCCTAGGCCTAATTGAACCCTAACCTTAGTTTTCTTATAAGTTTAATTTTACTTCAATCTTAATTGCATCCTAACTCTAATTCTATCTCTCATTCTAATTTTAACCTGAATTAAATTGTAACCATAATCTTATCTTTCTTTAATACCCAATCTAATGTTAACCCTAACCCTAATTAATTTATAATCCTAACATTATTGAAACCCTAACCATAATTTAACCCTAATCATATCTCTCATTCTAATTTTAACCTTGACCTTAATTCTCTCTTTAGTTAATTGGTGAATTGACATTATATAATTTATATTTTTTTAATTGCATTACTTTAATATGTTTTGAAAAGTACATAATATTCATCCAAATGATTCTTTTAAATTTTTAAAAATAAAACATATAATAATAAATCAAACCAAATAATTTTATGAATGTAACAAAACCCTAACCCTAATCTTAACTCAATTTATTTATAAACCCTATTATTAAATGTAACCCTAACACTAATTGTAACCTTTATTGATCTTTATTATTTTTTAATACATAAGAATATTTATAGAGAAAAAAATATTGCAAACATTTTTTATTTTGATAAAAGTGTTGTCTTTATTTTTTATTTATTATAAATTATAGCTAGAGATTAATTAGTTTATATATATTTAATGATATATAAATAAAAAAAAATATCCTTCTCAAAGTGTCTATCGAAGTGCAATTTTAATTAATAAATAATTTTGTGAATGTAACAAAAACCTAACCCTAATCTTAACTCAACTTATTTATAAACACTATTGTTGAAAGTAACCCTAACACTAATTGTAACCCTTATGGATCTTAATTATTTTGTAATACATAAGAATATTGATAGAGAGGAATTTATTTCAAACATTTTTTATTTTGATAAAAGTGTTCTCTTTATTTTTTATTTTTTATAGAATTATAGTTAGAGATTAATTAGTTTATATATATTTAATGATATATACATAGAATAAGCAAAAAATATTCTAAGTGTCTACTATTTAATCAGATTAAAGTGCAATTCTAAAATGAGAAGGATATCTCTCCTCTTATTCTATATATATTATCAAATTTATATAAGCTAGTTTATTTTCACTTAAAGATCTTTAAAATTATTAGTTTTTAATATAATATTTTTTTAAATGGTTTATATATATATATTAAAATTATATAAAAAAATAAAACACCTTCATATAATGGGGTAATATATATAGCTTAAAATTTAGTATATATATGTTAGTAGGTGCCCCAACATTGAAAAAATTAAATAAATCAATATCTAATTATATTAATATTAAATTTAATATAAACATATTAATTAGGGTATATTGTTATTATTATTATTATATTAATATTGTTAGGATTCTTATAAATGTTAAATTTTATCTATATAGATTGTCTTTTGGCAAAAACATAATTGTCACTTCAAATTTTCAACTATTTGTATGTACATCAAATTTATTCAAAAATTGAAATGTTAACCAATACTTTTGTTGATCCCTTCCTATAATAAAACAAGGGCTACAGGGATAGCTAAGTTCTTGCCAAAGAGTGAAAGTATAGTTTTGCCTTTGTCTAATTTGTTGAGAGAAATAAAATAATTTAATGTTAAAGATGATATATAGAATGGAACTAGGTATCCATATTAGCATAACAATATCAATGGAATCACAACACGAATTCAAAAGATGATATATACAAATCATATTTAAATGGAAAAGAAATATAATTCAAAATTATAAACCCTGAATTCACCATTACATGCTCATTGTAGGAAACAAAGTCCATCTTTTTATTTTCTGTTTAATTTTAAAAAGGTATTCTTAAAGAGGCATGTGAATCTAATGCCACGCCCCTTTCCAAATTTTAAGTTCACAATTTCATACGCTCTCCACGAAGAAGATGAGTTGAATTAAATTCTAATAAAAGCATATGACCTAAACAATTTAATTCCATTCTTTGAAGACATTTTTAATATCTGGTAAAAAATTATATTTAAAGTGGATATTATATGTATTAAAAATTAAGGTGTAGATGGTCTGAATTCCTTTTAACTTAGTTGTGATTTAGCTAAAATTTATGTTGATATTAAATTGGATATAGGGTATAACTGATGCACAGCACAAGGAATTATTTGCACTGATTTAGTTCTATCGAAAAGAGAGAATCCGACGGTTTATATTGTTTGAATAATACTTTCGCTTGATTAGAAACATTTATTAATATAAATCATTTATACAAAAGAAAGTAAAAACTTAGAAACATCAAATAAAGAAAATTATTATACAAAGAAAGTAGAAACTTAAGAGTTAAAACTGATAAATAAAAAATTTGGTCTCCTGCTACAATTTGGTAGCCAGTCCATGTAATGCATTTCAGTATCCAATGAATTCACAAGAGATTTTGAAGATCCTTAGCGATCATTTTAAATATATATTTCTTGATGTTATGAAATAGGGTTTGGACAGAGATATTCGAGGCAACATTAATAAATTTATTTCTTTCCTTTAATTTTGTTTGCTGCAGGAAATTAACGGTGAGGATAATAAATTAAATCTCCATTTCCATTTGTCTCTTCGCCAAAATTCGAAGTCAAATAGGTAAGTTTCTATTTCCCATATGTTAAAAAGGCTACATCATTTTACATTATTTAAGTATCAAACAGGATAATATTTTTCAGCATCATAAAGGTGGAGACGAGAAAAACCTCATAACAGGACTCCAGCAAACACAACTGAGAAAAGTGAGCCATTAGGCACTGGTTGATGGATCATCTGAAACTGGATAATATTTTTCAGCAACATAGAGATGGAGACGAGAAAAAAAGTCATGCAAACCCTAACGGTAACGGCACTCCAGCAAAGACAAGTGAAAAAAGTGGAGGCTAAAGTGAGCCATCATCTGCATTGCTTGTTGGTATTTGTGCATAACCATCATATGTTCTGCTATATTTCAAATATGATAAAATCTGGTACAGACCCACAATAAATCCTATCTAGAAATCTGGAGAGACAAAAATAGAAATTGTTAGAACACTTAAATCATATATATTTTTTTTCATTTTTTGTATTCAACATACATACCCCAACAAAATTGTCTGCATTAAAACCATAAATCATCCAAACTAGAGCATTCAAGACCCCTGCGACAGGCGCCCAAATTGGCATGGCCTCATTTGCTTCAATCTCTCGTATCTGAATCAAACACAAACATATTCAACAATTTGAAAGCATACAATTTGAAACCATGCACATATAAATAAAACTGAACAAGAAATATTCACAAAACATACCGTCTACAATGCATTCATTACGCAGCTCAATATTAGACCTAGAAATCCAATGGCTACCCATCTGCATTCAGAATTCAGGGCAAGCGTATATGCAGCCGCCAACACCAATACAGCGCTCCAAAACAGAAATTCAACATCTTACCCTGTTAAAGCAAAGGATACAAACATGAAACTTTATAAAACTCCCATGCTAAATCAATAAAAAATATACTCTTACCATTACATGTTGGGTACCATCGTATTTCCAAAGAAAAATCCTAAAGCCAAACAAAAATGATGGGTAAGTACAGAAAACTACACGGAAACAAAAAAACACAGAGTAAATCAAACACTCGCAAAAACTACTTACAATGGAAATGCAGTGACACACACGAACCCAAAAAGAAGAAAGATGGTAAAAATAACACTGGAGATGAAGTACATGACCACAATTTCTTACTCCTATGTCAGATTTACGAGGCTATTCTTTTTGCTAATTTCTTACATCTATGACAGTTTTATGGTTTTTTTTCCGAATCATTATCAATCTGTTATCATTACAGCAAGCGGTGACTGCCTATTGTAACAAGTAAATCGTTACAAGGGAAAATGCCTCCATGAGTAAAGATGAAAATAGACCAAACTACTCGTGCTTAAAACATTATTAAAACAAACAGAACAATCGTACTCTAGGGCCAAATGGCGATTTTTGCAAAGTTTGCCTCGGAATTAAAAATAACTCTATGTTTGAGAGGTTAGAAAGGTGAATGCAGGTTAAACATCACACACTTAAAAGCTGCTTTGATCGCTTGTGTGGCAGATGTGGACCCGTTTCTGTGGACAGCATTCGTTCCCGTTTCCGTTTTCATTCAAAAACTATGGTCTCTGTTAATTTCATTCCCGCCTGGTGAATGTATAAAAGGAGAAGACATTGGTTGCTGAAGCAAGTTAGACTACTCCCGCGCAGATGTGATCAGAACAGATGCGTAGATGAAGGTTGCAACTTTGATAGCTTCGAAACAGGTTATGGACATCCATCAAATCATAATGGAAAGTTGATTATTGCTAGATATTATAGTCGAAATGCTCTGCTAGTCATGTATGCAAAATGCGAAAGAATAGAACTCTTTGTTTCCACATCCTCTCAGTCTGGGCTCATTAATTTAATGGATCGATCTGCAATGATTTCCTTCACCTTTTCCCCGTCTTCTCATGCTTTGTGAGGTTCATGGCTCAACATTTTCTTCAACCAAAAAACACAAAGCAAGTCATTGAGGTTTCATTGAATGGTATCAGTGCAGGATATGTACAAATTGTGTTTGCTGAAAAGTATTTAGTAACTCTCAACCAAATGCACAGGTGTAAAGCCACACTCCGCAAACTTTGCCAGCCTCTCCCAGCCGCCGTTGAAACGAGATCTTTCGAAGGGGCTATGGGAATCCACCACAGGATAAACGATGGAGGAATTTTGTTGTACCTGCAACTGACCTGATAGACGTATATGATTTAGTGTTCATGACAAGTGAGAGGAAAATTGATTTAATTGTAAAACCCAGCGGAATTTGTAAGAGGTGAAAAGAATGGCTGATGTAATATTGATTTCACACAAAGAGAGTTTGTCTCTTAAGCATGTGATATTCTTCAAACTATCTATCTTTGTAAGGATCTTTTTAGTCAAAATTTTGAGTAAATCACTTTTACTTCAAGAAAACAATCTCATATGTTTATGTTTTTGTGTTTATGTTTTTGGATTTTGACCAACAAAATTGAATTTATGTAGACCTCATATAGAAGTTGATAATCAAAGATCTATAATCATTTCTACTTTGTAAAAATAACCAATGCATATTGGTAATTGAATGAGTTGTAGGGTACTCTAACATGTCTTCTAATCACATGACCAATGCTATCCCAAAGCATTTGAGAGCTCTAACATCTCAACAATTAGACATGTAATACAATATTCCAATACAATCATATACAAAAATATTCTATTATTTATAGATATTATTATTACACTATATATTCTCAAAATTACTATGGCACTCAACAAAAATAATAACTTATATTGGTCTGCCACTAATTCTAACAACCTTATAAGGAAGGGGCCTATCATAAGAAGTCACATGGCTATGAACTAGGTAATGGTCCATCTATAAGATCTTAGAAGCTTTGACAACACCTATAGATTACAAGAGGTTATATTATTCCTTTTCAATTTCAACATCTATTAGATATGCTAACTCAATAAGGCTTAGGATAGAGGACCCATTATAGCTAATATGTTATACTTTCAACCAATATAATAATATTATTTTTACATTAATTATGGAGCCTCATATGAAAGTATAGGATATGCTAGACATTCTAATTAAATTACTTCTATAAAAACTTATCTATTAAATTAACTAGACTCATTTTTAAATATAGAGAGAAATACCAAAACTTCAATACAAACAAGTATAAGTCAATATTTGAAACACCTAAACAAGAAAACATCACCTAGCCATAACTAGCATAACCATCATTCTACACTCATAGAATGACCATCATCGAACACCTTGAAATCTACTAGTTAGGATGGTCAAAATTCATTCCGAGTATGACCATGTATGTCTAGCATCCATTATTAGGTGGTTTTACAGCATAATGAGGCCTCATGATTATTTGTTTCTAATTTATTCTTTCTACCATGCAAGACCTATGGTACTAATCACAAATTTGTACTTTTTATTAGCTAATGTTCTTTAGAATAATGAAAAAGTACAAATACTCATGTTTTTATTATCTTTTTTGATCTTGATATTTTACTTGTGGAGTGGAATTCATTTATTCTTTTCAAATAATTTACTTTTTCTTTGCAACAGATTTGGAAGTAGTATCATCAAATAAGGTAGCATTTGTATTGTGTAAAGTTTCTTCCTTATTCTTCTTTGGAGCATAAAGATGGAATCTTTCATGTTCTCATTTATATGGAAGAATTAAAATATCTTTCTCTTACTTTATTGATAGTGAACATAAATTACACATTGGTTTTTGTGTTTGAGAGTCTTAAGAAGAAACAAAGAGCATTTTTTTTGTGCTCCTTATTTTACCTTTTTATTAACTTTTTATTGGTTCTTTATTGTATATTACTTTGGTTTGATTAATAGATTGTTTTCTTGAAGTAAAAATGATTTACTCAAAATTGTGACTAAAAGGATCTCCCACAAAGATACATATTTTGAGGAATATTGCATACGTAAGAGACAAAATCTCTTTGTGTCAAATCACCTCCCACAAATTCCTCTTGGTTTTACAATTAAATCAATTTCCCTCTCACTTGATCATGAACACTAAATCATATATGTCTATCAAGTCAGTTGTAGGTACAACATTTAATGGAATTCCTCCATTGTATAGGGAACGTGAATGAGAATAGACACTGTGCACATAAAAGGTCCACATCTACCACACAAGCAATCAAAGCAACTTACTGTGTGATGTTTAACATGCATTCACCTTTCTCACCTCTCAAACATGAGAGTTATTTTAATTCCCGAGGAAAACTTTGCAGAAAATCATCTACTACCATTTGGCCCTAGAGTACGATTGTTTCATTTTTATTCATAATGCTTTAAGCATGAGTAGGGTTGGTCTATTTTCATCTCTACTCATGGATGCATTTTCCCTTGTAAAAATTCACTTGTTACAATAAACCATCCAAGTTGTGATCCCTGTAGCTTCCTGTAATGATAACAAAATGATAATGATTAGAAAAAAAGAAAAACCCACAATGTAAGAAATTAGCAAAAAGAATAGCCTCATAAATCTGAGATAGGCTTGAGAAATTGTGCTCGCGGACTTAAGAAATAAGTAAATTCATGATCTTGCAAACACATTTAAATTTTTATTTTTTTAGTGAAGTAGTCAACTTCGCCTTTTTAATCACTAGTCATATTCTTATTTCAAACACATTTTGAATTACACATGATTTCTAAGTCACAATTAGATTTCATTTACTCAAAACACCATACTTGAGTTATTATTCATGTTCAACTATTAGATTGTAAACTGGTGTTCATCTTTTAAATTTTTGCAACAAGATTCACAACCTATTTGTTCTAATATGGTTTTCTATTGGCATGGTGCACTAATGTACCTAATGTTCACTTTATTGATAGTGAACATAAATTATACATTGGTTTTTGTGTTTGAGAGTCTTAAGAAGAAATGAAAAGCATTTTTTTGTGCTCCTTATTTTACCTTTTTATTAACTTTTTATTGGTTCTTTATTGTATATTCCTTTGGTTTGATTAATACATTGTTTTTTTCAAGTAAAAATGATTTACTCAAAATTGGGACTAAAAAGATCTCCTACAAGGATAGATATTTTGAGGAATATGACATACGTAAGAGACATACTCTCTTTGTGTCAAATCACCTCCCATAAATTTTGTTTGGTTTTACAATTAAATCAATTTTCCTCTCACTTGATCATGAACACTAAATAGTATATGTCTATCAGGTCAGTTGAAGGTACAACATTTAATGGAATTCCTCCATCGTATAAGAGAACGTGAACGGGAATGGATATTGTGCACAAAAATGGGTCCACATCTACCACATAAGTGGTCAAATCAACTTATTGTGTGATGTTTAACCTGCATTCACCTTTATAACCTCTCAAACATGAGAGTTATTTTAATTCCCGAGGTAAACTTTGCAGAAAATCGGCTACTGCCATTTGGCCCTAAAGCATGATTGTTTTGTTTTTATTCATAATGCTTTAAGTACAAGTAGCATTGATCTGTTTTCATCTCTACTGATGGATGCATTTTCGCTTGTAACAATTCACTTGTTACAATAGACCATCCAAGTCATGATCCTTCCAGCTTCCTGCAATGATAACAAAATGATAATGATTAGAAAAATGAAAAACCCACGATGTAAGAAATTAGAAAAAATAATAGCCTCATAAATTTGAGATAGGTGTGAGAAATTGTGGTTACAGACTTCAGAAATAAGTAAATTCATGATCTTGCAAACACATTTAAATTTTTATTTTTTTAATGAAGTAATCAACTTCACCTATTTAATCGCTAGTCATATTCTTATTTCAAACACATTTTTAATTACACATGATTCATAAGTCACAATTAGATTTCATTTACTCACAACACCATACTTGAGTTATTATTCATGTTCAACTATTAGATTGTAAACTAGTGTTCATCTTTTAAAATTTTGCAACAAGATTCACAACCTATTTGTTCTATTATGGTTTTCTATTGGCATGGTGCACTAATGTACCTAATGTTTACTTTATTGATAGTGAACATAAATTATATGTTGGTTTTTGTGTTTGAGAGTCTTAAGAAGAAATGAAGAGCATTTTTTTTGTGCTCCTTATTTTACCTTTTTATTAACTTTTTATTGGTTCTTTATTGTATATTCCTTTAGTTTGATTAATAGATTGTTTTTTTGAAGTAAAAATGATTTACTCAAAATTGTGACTAAAAAGATCTCCTACAAGGATAGATATTTTGAGGAATATGACATATGTAAGAGACATACTCTCTTTGTCTCAAATCACCTCCCATAAATTCCGCTTGGTTTTACAATTAAATAAATTTTCCTCTCACTTGATCATGAACACTAAATCCTATACATCTATCAGGTCAGTTGTAGGTACAACATTTAATAGAATTCCTCCATCTTATATGGGAACGTAAATGGGAACAGATGTTGTGCACAAAAACGGGTCCACAGTTGCCACACAAGTTGTCAAAGCAACTTATTGTGTGATGTTTAACCTTCATTCACCTTTCTAACCTCTCAAACACGAGAGTTATTTTAATTCCCGAGGGAAAGTTTTCACAAAGTCTTTTGGGTTTTCTAAAATTTACCTAACTTGTGTGCTTGCAGGAAGGGGTTATCATTTGAAACAACCCAAACTACTAACAATTTTGTTGCAGGGCCTTAGTTAGGGTTTTGTAATTTTGATTGTGTGCCTTGTTTTTCATAGCTTAGCAAACACTTCCATTGGTGCACTAAAATTGAATCATTGTCTTTTGTGTCTTGAGCAATAGGCTCTTTTTGTTTAATCTTTTAGAGGGCCTGTCTTCCCGTGTGGTCATTAGGACTACTAGTGAGAAGAGAACGACCCAAGTGGTAGCGAGGAAAACCCACCTCTTCCAAACCACTATAATCAAATGTATTCATGGTGAAAACTATGGATAACGTGTGTTGATTAGTTCATACCGACACTATGTCTCCCCATAAACCCGTTTGATCAAATTTATTTGATCATTTGTAGGGTGTAACCCCTACCGGCTGGGAGCCTTCTGTATTTACAGAGCTGAAAGTGCCGCATGTATGGCCACACGAGCGGATGCCCTTACTAGCACCTTTTTGTTTTAGAAGCCCAAATCCTTCTAGTTGTTGAGGCAGGAGGTCGGACCTCTGGTAGCGGCCCACACACATACGGTTCTTAGTAGAGATACAAAGTTCGCCATGGGGAATTTTCATGGGGACTGATGCTTGGCTGACCCGAGAAGTGAGTGCCAAGGGTGGAGCCAGTGAGGTCAAGCATCTCTGTATCCGCTCTGAATAGCGTAGCCTCGGGGGTAAAACCCTATGTGGGATCAACAACTATTGTCTTGGCCAGCCCTAAGATTTGTGCTTGTCTTATGCTAAACACTCAAACATTCAAGACAAAACAAAAAAACATTGTGTCTTTTGTGTCTTCAAGTGTATGCAAAAACTTTTTACATCAAACAACACACTTTTGGAGTCTAAACAGTTTGCAAACATTGAGTCATCAACATTGTGTCCTCTTGCCTGAAAAACAGTCAAAAAATCAGATTTGGTCACAACAAAACAACTTCACAGATAGGAAAAATTGCACTAAGGTTACAGAAACGCGTTTGTGTCTGTTCAAACCGCGTCTGAGTCGGATAAGCGTGTCTGTGAAGTACAGAATAGCGTCTGTGTTTTTATCAGCGTCTGTGTCAAACAGAGAGGCGTCTCTGTCTGGGAATCGCGTTTGTGAAGTATACAGAGGCGTCTGTTTCAGGATTTGAAAACTTTAACAGTCAAGCAAACAAAAAAAAATCAGTTTCAGCATACTTGAGCTTCTTAGGTTGTCTCTTCAGGTTTCATCTAGCATTCAGCCTGTTCTAAGGTTTCACACAGTCCATCATTGCTTCATACCTCATTTTACATTCATACTTGTCTAAACTTGAGTCAAAAGGTCACTTGCTTGTCCTCATCATACTTTGTCAACACACTACATACAACTACACTTTGCTAAGTGGTCCCTCATCAAGGTTTCTTACCTTTGGGTCTCATTTGGTCTTACTTAGAGTCAAGGTCAGCTTACCTCATCAAGAGAAACTATCCTCTCTTTGGAAGTCACACCTACTCTACTACTTACATACTTGGTCTTACACTTTGGACATTGCAAGTACACCTCAAGATTCACTTACACTCCATACAACTCTTGGTCTTCCGTACTCTTTTCATTTTTCATCTAGTCTCTCACATCTTGGTCAAACACCTAGTTCATGGTTGAAACCCGTCTTCAAAAATCTAGGAGAATAGCTAAAGAAGCTCAAGAATCTGTAAACATGAGTTCTTATGAGTATGACAATGATCTATTCTACAATCCTGAGCACACTACATTACCAGACATGAATGTTTATAGACACAATCCAAATGTGGAGAGCGCAAACACTATAAACAACAATGCTACACACAATGACACAGTGGACAACTCTTCAATATTATCAGTAGACATAGAAGAATCCATAATGAATCATCAATTCAATAGATTGGTTGAAGAGATAATGAGGAGAGATCGTCAATACTTTTTACACATGATGGCACAAAGTGGAGCTAAAATACCGCATGATTTTGACTTATCTCAACTTATGGAAAGTCGACCCTCACAACAAATTCAACCCAACATGGATCAAAGGAGACCAAATAGTGGAGGAAATAGAGGACCGAATAATATGATGCCTGAGTCACCATCAGTTTTGCTTCAAAACCCAGCAATCCCACATACACAAGCTCAAACATATGATACTTACACTCAAGGACCATCATGGAGGCCTTATGCTCAATCACATGCTCAAGGTATGAATCAATCAAAACAAGTGGATACTCAAGGACATCCTCAAAATTTTGACACAAGGAGACCTCATGTCAAAATTGGGGGCAACACAATGGAAAATGAAAGGCCTATTGAATATGGTTTATACACACAAAACAGATATGGAGTCCCTCAACATGAAGTTATGCCAAATGCTCCATACATGTCGCAACAATATAGACCTCCATATGGACATGTCTACGATCAGTATCATCCATACATGCAACAAGCTCCTCCTCAAATGGGTGTCTCAAACATGGGGTATGCTACAAGAAGTCGATCTCCACCTAAAAGTAATTTGGAACAACAAATTAGAGATCTACAAAAGAAGATGGAGGACATGAGTACATCAAAACCAACATACACTATGAGAGATATATGTCCTTATCCCTTTGATAAAAGCATCCCAATGCCCCCATTTCCTGCACACTTTGTGATGCCAAAATTTGACAAATATAGAGGGAGAGGAGACCCCAAGGCACACATAAGACAATTCTTCACAGCTTGCATTGAGGTAGCGGCAGAAGAAACATACTTAATGAGGTTGTTCCCACAGAGCTTAGGAGATCAAGCTATGGAATGGTTTTCTCAATTACCTCCTGGTATTAAGTCATGGGGCGACTTAGCGGAGGCATTCATTCAACATTTCTCTTACAACATTGAAACAGATGTCTCAGTTACTACCTTGTGCAATACTAAACAAAAGGAAGGAGAATCTTTCGCAACATTTTTACAGAGATGGAGAAACTTAGCTAGTAGATGCTCTTGTGAAATCCCGCAGAAACAAATGGTGGAGATGTTCACACAAAATGTTAATAAGGCTATTGGCTATGATCTCAAAAAAGCTTGTTTGTCTACATTCAAGGATGTTATTGAAAAGGGCCTAGCAATAGAAAAGGTCTTAATTGAACAAGGAGTTATCAAACTATTCAAAGAAAACAAAGAGGACTTTAAAGGAAAGGACAAACCAAAATTTTGGAACAAGAACAAGAACATAGTTAATGATGGTGTTGTCGATGCAAATACAGTGAGACCAAAGTTCATCTTTTCTGGATCAAGTTCTACCAACAATCAGGTGAACAACCAAACAACTTCAAAACCTCGAAGGAAGTACACTCCATTGGGGGAACCACTTGAATTAGTATTCAAAAAGCTTGTGGCAAACAAAGTGATCACAGTTCCAGATTTTCCTCCATATGAACCAAAGGTCAAACCAAATTGGTGGAATGATGATGAGTTTTGTGAGTTTCATAAGAGCAAGGGTCAAAAGACAGATAATTGCCATCGATTGAAAAACATTGTGCAAGATCTCATTGATAGAGGTGACATTGAGATTGAGGGACATTCATCTAATCAAGAGCATGAGATGTTTAAGGAACCATTCCCAAAACACGACAAAGGAAAAGGCAAAGTCACAGATGATCAAGCCAATTACACTAGAGCACCTTACAATTATGATTCTACTATCAATCACATCTCAATGGACAATCATATCTCTACCATTACTATCAAAAAAAAAAATCCTGAGAATCCTTCTCAGAGACCCAAAATTGTCCTAAAAGGTGTGGGATCTTCGTCCGAATCTACCTCTGAATGTCATGTTACAACCCGTCGAGGTAAGATTACATTGCCAGGTACCTCCACTAAGAATACCAATCCTTTATCAATTAAGCCTGAGTACGACCTTGTAGAACAATTAGGGAAAACACCCACGCTCATCTCTATTCTTGAGCTCTTACGTATATCTCCTGCACATAAAGCTATCCTTGATAAAATCTTGAGAGACACTGCCGTCCCTACTGATCTGAACGTGGACCAGTTTCAAGCCATGGTGGGATACCTATCCGTTCCACACTCCCTCACATTCACAGAAGCTGATGACGCCTCCATAAGTTAGCCACATAATGCACCTCTACACGTTGAAGCTTTCATACATAAACACCGAATAAAGCGAGTCCTGATAGATGGAGGAGCAGGTCTTAATATTTGTACATTAAGCACCATCAGACAATTGGGATATTTTGACAAGGCTGTGAATGCTACAAACCAAATCACCATTAAGGCTTATGATGATGAAGAGCGCTCGTCCAAGGGCATAGTCACCTTACCGCTAAGAATAGGGCCAGTCACAAAAGATGTGGTTTGTCAAGTCCTAGATCTAGATCTCACGTATAACATATTGCTAGGACGTCCGTGGATTCATGAAATGAGGGCAGTCCCATCAACATACCATCAATGCATAAAGTTCCCTCACAATGGAGTCGAGGTAACGGTCAATGGTGATCCAAATCCATTCATATATTGTAATAACTTGAGATCACATACTGAGACTATCATTCCCAGCAATCGGGAGGCTACTCCTTCGTCAGCATATATTGATCCTGAGTCATTAAAGCCCTCGACATCCAAACAAGGTGAACTTAGAGCCAAGTTTCAAGAAAAAGGCATGGGAGAATACACTCTGAATCAGACAATGTTTTTACGACAAGTCATGACCTCTCCCAAGGAATATGGGAGGCCACATCCTAACAAGCAAATCTCCATCATGATGCTCAAATGGGATCCTACCATCTTTCAAAAATGGGGTGAACTAGAAGAAGAAAATTTATATAAAATGCTCTATAAGGACGTTGAAGAGGACACACATGATCAGATTATTATACCCTGTGAGAACTATGGAAAAGGCTTCAAAATTTTGCAAAGATTCGGGTATGATGGAAAAAGCCCTCTCGGACTACGCAAAGAAGGTGTCATGGAGCCCTTACAACCTGAGCTAACTACAAGAAGGGAACGCTCCAAGGGGCTTGGTTTTCTGAATCCCAGACTACATAATAAAAGAACAAAAGAGGTATGGCGAATTAAAGTTGCCGAAGTTCAACAAGAGGATTACTATTCCACAGACTCCAATGAGTGGGAATGGGGTTCAGACAAATCCTCCAGTGACTATGAGCTCACTGAAACATTCAGAGAGCCAGATGAACCCACAGAGGAGGAGGAATTTTACAAAAAGTTCAGAGTTGGTCAAGAACCAACCCATAAGGATCCTGCACAAGCTTCGTTTCAAGGTCCTAGGTCAAAATCACATAGGATGAGGACACCTGTCCCAGAAGGCTCTACTAGTGATGACAATTTGGATTCGTTCATGATCGAAACTGGTGAGGAGAGTGCCATCGATGACCTCGACGATTACCTTGACATACCTGAATATAACCACATCTTCACTATTAGTCCTGCAAACCCTGAAAGCACTAAAGACCTTCCCCTTGTTCATCCCCAACTCATTGACTGGGATCATGAAGGACCAGTACAATTTGATACATTTCAAAATGACGAAGCTATTATCGACTACCTTGGCATTCGAGATGATCTTCCCCCTGGAGACCACAAAGCAGGATACGCCATAGAGCTCAACAACATAGCATACTTTGGTGAGGGTGTCGGGCCTTCTAGTCGCAAAAATGTGAAAATAAAAACAAAACAAGGGTCTTATGGCGAAAACCACACTGTGGCGCTATCTGACTCCAAAAAAATAAAAAGAAAGGACGTATCTGAGGGTGAAAACCTCTCTGAGGCGCCCGAAGATGGAAGGCTCGACATTCTCCCAGCATCATACAAGGAAAAATCATCTATGTTGGTAGAGGAGACTATAAAGACAAACATTGGTACAGCAGAGGTTCCACACAACATATTTTTGGCTCAATCATTGACAGAGGCCGAGAGGACAAAATTCATAAGCTTTTTCAAGGAACGACAAATCAACTTCGCATGGTCATACGCTGATATGCCTGGACTGAATCCGGATTTGGTTATGCATCATTTGACAGTCAAACCAGGGGCAAAACCAGTAAAGCAAAAATTAAGGAAAATGCATCCACAAGTGGCATTGCTAGTCAAGGTAGAGCTGGAGAAATTACTGGATGTCGGATTCATACACCCAATTGATTATCCTGAATGGATTTCCAATCTAGTACCCGTCAGTAAACCAGATCGCAGCATAAGGATATGTACAGACTTCAGAGATATCAATAAGGCTTGTCCAAAGGATGATTTCCCATTACCAAACATTGACTTGATCGTTGATCTCACAGCAGGTCATGAAATGTTATCCTTAATGGATGGATTTTCTGGATATAATCAAATCAGGATCGCACCTGAAGATCAACATAAAACATCATTCACTTGTCCATGGGGAACCTTCTGTTGGAATGTCATGCCTTTTGGGTTGAAAAATGTAGGCGCCACATATCAAAGAGCGATGACTACTATCTTTCATGATCTCATGCACATAACCGTGGAAGATTATGTTGACGATCTTTTGGGAAAGTCAATAGACAGAGATACACACTTGGACATACTTTCAGTTGTCTTTGATCGGCTAGAAAAATATAAGGTAAGACTAAATCCAAAGAAATGCGTCTTTGGAGTAACCTCCGGGAAGCTCCTAGGATTCATTATGTCTAAAAGAGGAATAGAAGCTGATCCAGCAAAATTCAAGGCTATCTTGGACATGCCGCCACCCAAGAATATCAGTCAACTTCGGTCTTTACAAGGGAGACTCCAATCCATACGAAGATTCATAGCACAACTTGCAGATAAGTGTAATCCTTTCCAGCACCTGCTACACAAAAACATCAAGTTCAAATGGGATGAGAACTGTCAACAGGCTTTTCAGGCGCTCAAAGACTATCTTTTGAACCCACCAGTTTTGATGCCACCAATTCCAGATCAACCGTTGCTACTTTACATATCAGCTACTCCAATGGCACTGGGGGCACTCCTAGCACAACAAATGCCTGACGGCAAGGAAAAGGCAGTCTATTATATCAATCGCACATTGGTGGGATATGAGCTAAACTACACACCAATCGAGCGTGCATGTCTCGCTGTGGTCTTTGCTTCACAAAAATTATGACATTATATGCTCACTCACAAGACTAAGTTGATTGCCAGAATTGATCCACTAAAATATCTTCTCAGCAAAGCTACACTTACTGGGTGGCTGGCCAAGTGGGTAATGATTTTGAGTGAATTCGACATTGAATACCTGGACAGAAAAGCTATAAAAGGACAAGCAATTGCAGATCAACTGGCAGATGCTCCCATGATAGATGATGCTCCTCTACAGTTAGAATTTCCAGATGAGTCCATTCTAACAATATCACCTGCAAAGCCATGGCAATTATATTTTGACGGCTCATATACATAGCACGGGGCAGGAGCAGGTATACTCTTTATAACTCCCCAAGGCGATTCTATACCAAAGTCATACTGCTTATCATTTCCGTGCACTAACAATATAGCAAAATACAAGGCATTAACAACTGGGTTAAGAATTGCAGTTCAATGGAAGATCCAAGAACTTCATGTTTTTGGGGATTCTCAATTGGTTATCCGTCAAGCAACTGATGATTATCAAACAAAAGATGAAAAGCTAATGCCTTACAAACAACTGGTAGATGATCTGAAACAACACTTCGCAAAGATAGAGTTTGAGCAGATACCAAGAGAACAGAATCGCGCTGCTGATGCCATGGCTACAATTGCTTCGCTCATTGATCTACCGCAAAATGAGACCTGCTATGAATTCCTGGTAGACAACCTGCTGATTCTGTCATATGAAATCACTCCTAAGGAAATGATATGTGTTGTTGGTCCTGAATCCCAGTTATATGGCCCCATATTCACATACCTTCGCGACAATATCTTACCTCCCGATCTATCGAACAATCAACACCGTACTTTCATTCGCCAATCCTCTCGATACGTCATTTTAGCAGATATCCTATACCGATGAGGTCTAGATGGCACCCTTCTTAGATGTTTAGAGAGTGATGAAGCTCAGATTGCATTACGAGAAGTGCATGAAGGGATATGTGGTCCGCATACTAGTGGTCCTACCTTGGCCAAGAAACTCATCAGGACTGGATACTACTGGCCTACTATGGAAAAAGATGCATATCGATTTGTCAAGAAGTGTAAGCAGTGTCAAATTCATGGAGACCTCATACATACACCAGCACAGGAACTACAACCACTTGCATCTCCTTGGCCCTTTTGTCAGTGGGGACTCGATCTCATAGGCAAGATTCACCCTCCTTCTTCCAATGGACATAAATTCATTATCACAGCCACAGAGTATTTTACAAAGTGGATTGAAGCCGTGCCTCTCATACAAGTTACTGGGAAACAAATCGCTACCTTCATCTTGAACTACATCATTTGCCGATACGGGATTCCTACTTCCATTATTATTGATAACGGGCGTCCCTTCAAAAATCAGGATGTTCGTGAACTCTATGAGCGCTTCCATATCTCCCATCGTTTCTCCACACCATATTACCCCCAAGGTAATGGCCAAGCTGAGGCATCTAATAAAACAATTCTCAAAATCCTTAAAAAGACAGTCGACGACGCTGGCCGTAACTGGCATATCCAACTCAATCCTGCACTCTGGGCCTATCGCACAAGTGTCCGCACACCTACAGGAGCTACACCCTACTCACTTGTCTACGGCTCTGAAGCCATCTTGCCTATTGAGGTCGAGTTACCTTCTCTACGGGTCTCCTTGAGAAACATAATCAACAATGAAGACTACAGGGTCTCTCGCTTGCAAGAACTAGAACTGCTGGAGGAATGAAGGCACACTGCTTTTAATCATCTCAAGGCTTACCAACAACGAATGAGTTGCAGTTACAATCACAAAGTTAAGCCTCGCACATTTGAGGTAGGTGACCTAGTCCTCAAAGAGAATCCCAAGAATCAGCAAGACAGAGATAAGAAGGGTAAGTTTGAACCAAACTGGCTTGGTCCTTACATCATTACAGCGGTATATGGATCTGGGGCATATCAGCTCTCAACTACAGAAGGTGAACCCTTAGAGGATCCTATCAATAGCATGCACCTTCACAGGTTCTACACATAAGCTCTTCGGAACATCCTAATTCAAAAATACAAAAAAAAGTAAAAAATTTCAAAAATACAAAAAAAAATAAAATAAAAATTAAAAAATCAAAAAAGTAAAGAGAAATAATTTCGTCCAACGGTGAAAACCACTTCGGTGGCGCCCTGGGCAAGTACCATGGTGAAAACTGGGTCACCAGCGCCATGCGTAGAGACTTTGCTCCTCTCTCCTTCAGGATTCTCTTTCATCTTTCACTTCGCACACACTCACAACCTATTCATCCATGATACAATTACCCAGTCCCATCATGGCTTGTTATTGATCTACCTAAGATTGGTTAGCCATTCATAATAAACCTCCCTTTTCACATCCCTTTCCATCCATAATAAATCCGATCCTATCTGTGGCTAAGGCAAAATCCTACGTCTAGTGATGGGTGTGGAACTGAGAACATCACATGTTTCAAGGAGTACAGTTTCTTCCAGCTTCCTTCAGTCTATCCGCGCACAATCCGCAATAAAGCAACATCTGCATCACAGATCTGCAATAAAGTATCAGTTTCATGGATTCAGTCAGTTTCAGATGAGACATAGCAGCAATAATGAGCTTCAACAAAATCAAATCTTTCAACAGACTCAGACAACATATGGTTCAGTGCTATCTATCCTTTTTGTGAAAGTGAACATTGTGACCACAATCAAATAAGACTTATACAAGTGACAAGAGACACTAAACTTGAGGACTACAGTGGGTGTTGGTGTCGAGTCTTGGTTTTCTTTTGATTTTATCTTTTGGTGACATGTCTTTTAGCTTTTCCAGGATGTCTTTGACTAGAAAGGCGAGGATGGGGTATCGTCACCTATTTGCATTTGCTGTCTGTCGATTGTCTTTTAGTAATGCTATGACTTGTCCAAGGATATGAGGACACTGTGAGTCTAGTGTGAACTAGGGCATTCCTTGTTTGTGACTGTCTTATCTCCATGCAAACAGGTACAATGACTTTCTGGGTCGAACAGATGCCTCGATTGTCATAACCTACTTGCCATAATAAAGCTCAATGATGATAATGCACAAGAAGCTCTTTCACTTTCATATCTTCTATCTTCCATCCCCCTTTCTTGATTGACTTCCATCGTCCTTCTCGAGTCCACGTAGCTCGCTATCACATGACTGAGTATAATGACACACCAAAAACATTTGCATTTCATGTAGTTGCACCTACATTACCACATATAAGAATTTCATACATACATATAGATATCACAACTGCATCACATCCTGCACACAACACCAGTTAGCACAATTTACATTTGCATTATCATATTCATCTGCATTACATACATTCACATTTGCATCATGCATCCCATATAAAACATAAAAGAACAAAAATATTGCATTACATCATATAAGCATCCATATCATAAAATATGCATCACATAAGAACATCTCATCACATAAGGTACACATGCATATAGCTGCTGCAAAAATGGATCATCTCTCATATATAATCAAAAGTGTCATGATACAATGATGTCAAAAGAATCATATGGCTACAAAATCACCCGCAGGTGTCTCCAATACAAAAATGGTACATATACTGATACAAAGGGGAGCCCTCTATGGCTATGATGAACTCCCTCCCTCAGAGCCGCCTGGCCTCGACGGAGTCTGAGCTCTAGATGGTCCCGCTCCAGGATCCCCCTACCTGTCTGGTGGTGGTGGAGGACCCATGACCCCACCGCTGGATGCCTGCCTCCTACGACTCCCTCCCGTAGCCGTCGCTGTGCGCGACGATCTATGGAAGCTCCTCGTCCGCTGATCCGCTGGCACGACGCCATAGTACAGATCCCTCCAGTAGGCGATCTCCTCTCTGACTCGCAGCACATATGCGTAGCCTGCCCCTGCATCCTCTGCTGCCTGCCTCCCTACCCTCAGAGCTGTCTCGGCCTCAGTATATCGCTAGATGGCCTGGTCTCTCTCCCGCTCTGTGTCCCTGAGCCTGATCCTGAGGCGATCCCTCTCCCGCTCCAAATCCACAATCTCGTCTGCCTGGCCCTGGCAGATCTCTCTCAGCCCTAGCAGCTCATCCTCCTCAGGATCACCACCCTTAGCCTCTGCCTGTGGCTCCTCCTCTGTAGGTGCCTGCACCTGTGCCTCCCCCTGTACCTGTCTAGGTGCCTGAATAGGTACCTATCTCTGCACCTGTCCCTGTCCCTGCACTTGTCCCGGTCCCTGTGCTCTAGGACCCTGTGCTGCTGGTACATGTAGGGGAAATCCACCTCGACCCCTCACCACCTGGGCTGCTCTCTCCTATCCTCCCTCTCTCCGAGGTGCTACTCGTCTCTCCCCCACCACTCCTCTCCGCCTCCATCGGTCCCTGCCTCCATCTCCTCCACCATCATCATCATCATCCCCTCCCACCTCTCCCTCCAGCAGCTCTCTCGGATCTGTCAACCTCGAAAATGGATGCTCTGCCCAATATGCAGAATACTCTGCGTCCATCCCTACATCCTCTACCTCCGGCCACATGTCCCATGGTAATGGCATCATCTCGGCCATCTATGTCACGGCCTGATCATATGATAGAAGTGGCCCGAACTGTACCTGATCTTTGACTGTACGGGCATACATGCCCGAGCCTCGCGGCATCCTCTGGATCCGACCGAACTGTCTGCATACCTTGTCAACAAGTTGCCTCTCCAGAATATAGGGCGTCTGCCCAATAAGATACCTGCTCTTGAATGCATAGGGTAGCTCCACTGCGTCGTCATCCCACTCCTCGCACCCCAAGTACGACCTCCAGATAACCATATCAATGTCATCTATGACGCATCTCCAGTGCTCCAATCGACCAATCCGAGGCTGTGATGTAATCATATCGTATAAATGAACAAAACTCCGTCCATGCCCTCTACCTCTGAAGTGGATAGGTCGTGTGATAGGAAGGTGCTCATATGCCCACACCTGTAGGAGAGTCACTCCGCAGCCCAAGCCCACTGATCCGTGGTAAACAAACTGATGCAGCTCATAGTATAAATGTGCCAGGACACATGGCCCCCATGCATATCTAGTGTGCTCTGTCATCAGTGTCTCCAATGCTCCTCCCCAGCCAACTGCCAATCCCCGTGTAGCCCTGTCTGGACATAAGAAACCACTGATGGCTCCTCCAATAACAGCCGACAACGCTAGCCCTATCACGGTCATGGTATCTCATGCCACGTGACCTTCTCTCATCTCCAACCCGGGATCCTGAAATACCTGTCTCAGTGCCTCTTTGTCTCTGTCTCGATCGTATGGAATCAACTCTCCATCGATCAGAATATGCAAAATCCTGTAGACATCCTCCAGCGTCACTGTCATCTCCCCCATAGGCAAATGGAACGTGCAAGTCTCGGAGTGCCATCTCTCCGCCAGTGCAGTTAGCAAACCCATGTTTGCCCGAAACTCAGGCACATATAGCACATGTGTGAGACCCATCTCCTCAATCGAAATCATGTCCTGAATCGACAACTCTGGTCACAACCTCTGAGTCAATGGGAATCTCTCCCGTGACTCCAACATAGGCAAATACTCCTGCAGTCAACCAATCAATCATGTCAGTTATAGTGGCATTCACTGTTTATCACAAAATGCTACTTGCTATCTAAATGCATATGGTTATCTACCCTAGTGACACTCACTGTTCATCACAAAGTGTTGCTATCTATCCTAGTAGTACTCCCTATTCATCACAAAGTACTACGTGTGTGACATTCCTTGTTCATCACAAAGTGTTACTCACATTCGCACTCCCTGTTCATCACAAAGTGCTACCTATCTTGGTGCTCCCTGTTCATCACAAAGTGCCTTGATCTATCCTAGTCATCTTAGAGGACCTGCTTGAGTGTATCCTCTCAGTAGCTTATCCAATCGACAGCGTATGTTCATCACAGAACTGTCGATTTGACCTCGAAGACCAAAACCATGCATTTTTGCAACACAAACGCGCTTTACACTCCTAAACGTGCTTATAGACTACACAAACGCGCTTCTGCAACACAGACGCGCTTTCTGAACACATACGTGCCTATACCATTCACAAACGCGGCCAGGGAACACAAATGTCCCTACATGACATAAACGCCTCTACAATTCTCAAACGCGTCCGCATTCAGCATAAACGCGGTCCCAGGCATAGACGCGCCTGGATCCGACACAGACGCGCCTGTTGGACACAGACGCGCCTGGCACTGACACAGACGCGGTTGCGCATTTTTGCATTTTTTTAACTATCCTATTCCTAGCGCATTTATTGCTACCTAGCATGCATTAATGACAAAACTTGAAATGCATGAAAGTACGAGGAGATTTTGCGGTACTTACCGGCTCTCCTGCCTCTGCTGGTCGCTGGAATCGGCAAACGCGGTCAAATCTATGAACCAAAGCCATCGCTGCTGACTACTGCTGCTCTTTTCTCGCTCTGCACTGTGATCTTGTAAGGGTGTGGATGACAATGAGGATGTCTTTTGCCCGTGGTCTATCTTATAGCCTACCCTAGCCCTCGCCCTCATTTCCCGAGTCAGTATTCTTCTTCCTGTGACTTTGTCACTTTATCCGGTCAGTCCATTCTAGCCTTTCTTTCTTATCAAGAGATTGTCTGCAATCTTTTCAGACATTTTCATCCAATCTCTCGAGGGGGCATATCATTCCCATTCTGGGGCAACTCTGTATCAGTTCATCTTATCTTCTTTGAAACAACGCAACAAGCCGCATTGTCTCAAAGAGGGGCAAAATGTAGACACCTAAAATTGTCCAGTCTAATTAAATAAATATTTTAATTATTTAATTATCTAAGCCTAATTCTTCTATTAATTAAATAAATTTTTATTTATTTAATTAATTCATTTATCCTCTTCTAGCCTTATTTCTCATTTAAATAAATACATTTATTTATTTAAATTATCCCTTTCCTAAATTAAATAAATATTTTATTTATTTAATTGTCCTATTTCTTCTATTAATTAAATAAATCTTTATTTATTTAATTAATTCATTAGCTTTTTCTACACATGACACATGTCATTCATCTCTTAATTCATACACTACCTACCTCTTTCATTATTTTGGTATTTCTTTTACCTACCCTCTAATCCTAGCTGACATCTCTTTTTACACCTCTCAATCTTAAACCTCCATTTCTTATTGTGTCTTCTATTTAAGGAGATGCCTTCTTCATTATCAAACCCTAATCACTCATGCTAATGACCTAACTACTTGATCAATTGGCTACACTACGATCCTACTTACAACCACATTCTGTTCTTTGTTGAGCTCTTGTGCACATAAAAATCTAAGAGCAAATATATCAAGCAAGATCAATGGAGATAGGAAGAATGGAGATCAAAACCCTATTGGACATGTGATGGTATAATCTTTGTGATTTTAAGTTATTTGCATTGTCTTAGGTAATCTTCATATGTTATGGTGGATCTTTGTTGATTGTTAGGCTAGGGTTTAGTGGTTGGATTCATTTTAGCCTTTCAATATTGTTGTTTATTGTTATCCATTTTCACCATAAACATCATCTACTGCCATTTGGCCCTAGAGTAAAGTTGTTCTATTTTTATTCATAATGCTTTAAGAACGAGTAGGGTTGGTTTGTTTTCATCTCTACTCATGGATGCATTTTCCCTCGTAACAATTCACTTGTCACAATAGACCGTCCAAGTCGTGATCCTTCTAGCTTTATGTAATGATAACAAAATGATAATGATTAGAAAAAAGAAAAACTCATGATGTAAGAAATTAGCAAAAAGAATAGCCTCATAAATTTGAGATAGGTGTGAGAAATTGTGGTTACAGACTTCAGAAATAAGTAAATTCATGATCTTGCAAACACATTTAAATTTTTATTTTTTTAATGAAGTAATCAACTTCACCTATTTAATCGCTAGTCATATTCTTATTTCAAACACATTTTTAATTACACATGATTCATAAGTCACAATTAGATTTCATTTACTCACAACACCATACTTGAGTTATTATTCATGTTCAACTATTAGATTGCAAACAGGTGTTCATCTTTTAAATTTTTGCCACAAGATTCACAACCTATTTGTTCTAATAAAGTTTTATATTGGCATGGTGCACTAATATACGTAATGTTCACTTTATTGATAGTGAACATAAATTATACGTTGGTTTTTGTGTTTGAGAGTATTAAGAAGAAATGAAGAGCATTTTTTTGTGTTCATTATTTTGCCTTTTTATTAACCTTTTATTGGATCTTTATTGTATATTCCTTTGGTTTGATTAATAGATTGTTTTCTTGAAGTAAAAATGATTTACTCAAAATTGTGACTAAAAAGATCTCCTACAAAGATAGATATTTTGAGAAATGTGACATACGTAAGAGACATACTCTCTTTTTATCAAATCACCTCCCACAAATTCCGCTTGGTTTTACAATTAAATCAATTTTCCTCTTGCTTGATCATGAACACTAAATCATATATGTCTATCAGCTCAATTGCAGGTACAACATTTAATGGAATTCCTCCATCATATATGGGAACGTGAACAGGAATGGATGCTGTGCACAGAAACGGCTCCACATTAGCCACAAAAGCAGTCAAAGTAGCTTATTGTGTGATGTTTAACCTTCATTCACCTTTCTAACCGCTCAAAAATGAGAGTTATTTTAATTCCCGAGGCAAAATTTGTAGAAAATTGTCTACTCCCATTTGGCCCTATAGTACGATTGTTTAGTTTTTATTCATAATGCTTTAAGCATGAGTAGCATTGGTATGTTTTCATCTCTACTCATGGATTCATTTTCCCTTATAAGAATTCACTTGTTACAATAGACCATCCAATTAGTGATCCTTCTAGCTTCCTGTAATGATAACAAAATGAAAATGATTAGAAAAAAGAAAAACCCTTGATGTAAGATATTAGCAAAAAGAATAGCCTCATAAATCTGACATAGGCATGAGAAATTATGGTCGCAGACTTAAGAAATAAGTAAATTCATGATCTTGCAAACACATTTAAATTTTTATTTTTTTTATGAAGTAATCAACTTCACCTATTTAATCACTAGTCATTTTCTTATTTCAAACACATTTTCAATTACACATGATTCATAAGTCAGAATTACATTTAATTTACTCACAACACCATACTCGAGTTATTATTCCTTTTCAACTATTAGATTGTAAATTGGTGTTCATCTTTTAAATTTTTGCCACAAGATTCACAACCTATTTGTTCTAATATGTTTTTTATGTTGGCATGGTGCACTAATGTACCTAATGTTCACTTTAATGATAGTGAACATAAATTATACATTGGTTGTTTTGTTTGAGAGTCTTAAGAAGAAATGAAGAGCATTTTTTTGTGCTCATTGTTTTACCTATTTATTAGCTTTTTATTGGTTCTTTATTGTATATTCCTTTAGTTTGATTAATAGATTGTTTTCTTGAAGTAAAAATGATTTACTCAAAATTGTGACTAAAAAGATATCCTACAAAGATAGATATTTTGAGGAATATGAAAAACATAAGAGACCTACTCTCTTTGTGTCAAATCATCTCCCACAAATTCTGCTTGGTTTTATAGTTAAATCAATTTTCCTCTCACTTGACTGTGAACACTAAATTAAATACGTCTATCAGGTAAGTCGAAGGTACAACATTTAATGAAATTCCTCCATCATATACGGGAACGTGAACAGGAATGGATGCTGTGCACAGAAATGGGTCCACATCTGCCACACAAGTGGTCAAAGGAGCTTATCATGTGATGTTTAAACTACATTCACCTTTCTAACCTCTCAAACATGAGAGTTATTTTAATTCCCAAGGCAAACTTTGTAGAAAATCATCTACTGCCATTTGGCCCTACAGTACGATTGTTTAGTTTTTATTCATAATGCTTTAAGCATGAATAGGGTTGGTTTGTTTTAATCTCTACTCATGGACGCATTTTCCCTTGTATTAATTCACTTGTTACAATAGACTGTCCAAGTCGTGATCCTTCCAGTTTCCTGTAATGATAACAGAATGATAATAATTATAAAAAAGAAAAACCAATGATGTAAGAAATTAGCAAAAAGAATAGCCTCATAAATCTGAGATAGGCATGAGAAACTGTGGTCAAGGACTTCAAAAATAAGTAAATTCATGATCTTGCAAACACATTTAAATTTTTATTTTTTTAATGAAGTAGTCAACTTCACCTATTTAATCGCTAGTCATGCTCTTATTTCAAACACATTTTGAATTACATATGATTCATAAGTCACAATTAAATTTCATTTACTCACAATGCCATACTTGAGTTATTATTCATGTTCAACTATTAGATTGCAAACTGGTGTTCATCTTTTAAACTTTTGCCAAAAGATTCACAACCTATTTGTTCTAATATGGTTTTATATTGCCATGGTGCACTAATGTACCTAGTGTTCACTTTATTGATAGTGAACATAAATTATACGTTGTTTTTTTTGTTTGAGAGTCTTAAGAAGAAATGAAGAGCATTTTTTTATGCTCCTTATTTTACCTTTTTATTAACTTTTTATTAACTTTTTATTGGTTCTTTCTTGTATATTCCTTTGGTTTGATTAATAGATTGTTTTTTTGAAGTAAAAGTGATTTACTCAAAATTGTGACTAAAAAAATATCCTTCAAAGATAAATATTTTGAGCAATATGACATACGTAAGAGACATACTCTCTTTGTGTCAAATCACTTCCCACAAATTCTGCTTGGTTTTACAATTAAATCAATTTTCCTCTCACTTGATCATGAACACTAAATCATATACATCTATTAGGTGATTCATAGGTACAACATTTAATGGAATTCCTCCATCGTATACAAGAACGTGAATGAGAACGGATGCTATGCACAGAAATGAGTCCACATCTGCCACACAAGCAGTCAAAGAAACTTACTATGTGATGTTTAGCCTGCATTCACCTTTCTAACCTCTCAAACATGAGAGTTATTTTAACTCCCGAGGCAAACTTTGCAGAAAACCATCTATTGCCATTTTGCCCTAGAGTACGGTTATTTTGTTTTTATTCATAATTCTTTAAGCAAGAGTAGGGTTGCTCTGTTTTCATCTCTACTCATGGACACATTTTCCCTTGTAACATTTAACTTGTTACAATAGACCTTCGAAGTTGTGATCCTTCCAGCTTCCTGTAATGATAGCTGAATGATAATGATTAGAAAAAAAAGTAAAACCCATGATGTAAGAAATTAGCAATAAGAATAGCCTCATAAATCTGAGATAGGCATGAGAAATTGTGGTCATGAACTTAAGAAATAAGTAAATTCATGATCTTACAAACACATTTAAATTTTTATTTTTCTAATGATTAATCAACTTTGCCTATTTAATCGCTAGTCGTATTCTTATTTCAAACACATTTTGAATTCTGAATGATTCATAAGTCACAATTAACTTTAATTTACTCACAACACCATACTTGAGTTATTATTCATGTTCAACTATTAGATTGTAAACTAGTGTTCATCTTTTAAATTTTTGCCACAAGATACACACCCTATTGGTTCTTGTAGACACCCAAAATTGTCCAGTCTAATTAAATAAATATTTTATTGATTTAATTATCTAAGCTTAATTCTTCTATTAATTAAATAAATCTTTATTTATTTAATTAATTCATTTATCCTCTTCTAGCCTTATTTCTCATTTGAATAAATACATTTATTTATTTAAATTATCCTTTTCTTAAATTAAATAAATATCTTATTTATTTAATTATCCCACTTCTTCTATTAATTAAATAAATCTTTATTTATTTAATTAATTCATTAACCTTTTCTACCCATGACACATGTCATTCATCTCTTAATTCATACACTACCTACCCCTTTCATTATTTTATTATTTTCTCTACCTACCCTCTAATCATAGCCGACCTCCTTTTACACCTCTCAATCTTATCCCTCCATTTCATATAGTGTCTTCTATATAAGGAGATCCTTCCTTCATTATAAAACTCTAATCAATTTATGCACTTGACTACACTACGCTTTTGAGCATATGCGATCCAACTTGCAACCACATTCCATTCTTTGTTGAGCTCTTGTGCACATAAAATCTGAGAGCAAATATATCAAGCAAGATCAATGGAGATAGGAAGAATGGAGATCCAAACCCTATTGGAAATGTGATGGTATAATCTTTGTGATTTCGTTTGACTTGCATTGTCTTAGGTAATCTTCATATGTTATGGTGGATCTTTGTTGTTGTTAGGCTAGGGTTTTGTGGTTGAATTTATTTAGCCTTTCAATATCGTTATTATTGTTATCTATTTTCACCATAAACATTTTGGCACACCTGGTGGGACATGGATTTTTGTTAGATCTGTGTTTTTTGCAGACTTTTCTAACCCTATATTATTGTTTTGTAAAACAATTTGGAGAATAACCTTGTGCAGCTAGGGTTTTGGACACAAAATCAAGATCTTGGAGAAATTTGATCATATCTCAGAAACAGATACGAAATTTTGCACCAAATGTTTTTTGCACGCTGAAAAAAGTATCAGGAGCTCTCAATACAAAATTCAGAATTTTTGGAGCACATTTTCATTTTCTATGAATTTTTTATGATTTTTCATAAAAAATTAATTTTGAAAGCAAATGATAGAATTTTTTGGATTTTCTTACATTTTTGGAAATCACTCAGAATTATACATAGGACCTATTCTTTGTGATTTTAATTTTGATTCAGAATATTTCCCTAAAAATTGGATCTTTAAAAATTAGGGTTTTTCATTAGTTTGATCAGATCTCACAAATGGATTTGAATTTTTGCATAAAACTTTTTGTACAAGTCAGGAAAAGTATCAAAAAAATTTAGTAAAAATTTTAGATTTTTTGGATCACTTTTTCAATTTATATGAATTTTTTATGATTTCTCATAAAAAATTAATTTTGAGAGAAAATTAGCGAATTTTTTAGATTTTCTTACATTTTTAGAGATATCTCAGAATTATACATAGGATCTATTCTTTGTGATTTTAAATTTGATGAAAAATCATTCCTCAAAAAATAGATCTTTGAAAATTAGGGTTTTGCATTATTTTACTCATATCTCACAAATTGCTTGGATTTGTTGTAGAATTTTTTTTATGTAGGTTTGGAAGACTATCAAAACTCTCCAGTAAACATTTCAGATTTTTCAGATCGATTTTGCATTTTATATGAATTTTTTATGATTTTTCATAAAAAATTAATTTTTGGAGCAAATTAGCAAATTTTTTGGATTTTCTTACATTTCTGGAAATCTCTTGAAATTTTACAGGTGATATTTTTTTATGATGAATCATATCTTTTAATTGGTCAACAAAACGCATTGTTAAAGGCCCCTATTTCACAAAGTCTTTTGGATCTAAAATTTACCTAGCTTGTGTGCTTGCAGGAAGGGGTGAGCATTTGAAACAATCCAAACTAATAATAAATCTTTGTTGCAGGTCCTTGGTAAGGGTTTTTGGATTTTTATTGTGTGCCTTGTTTTCATAGATTAGCAAACACTTCAATTGGTGCACTAAAATTGAATCATTGTCTTTTGTGTCTTGAGCAATAGGCTCTTTTTGTTTAATCTTTAGAGGGCCTGTCTTCCCCTGTGGTCATTAGGACTACTAGTGAGAAGAGAAAGACCCAAGTGGTAGAAAAAGAAAAGCCATCTTCTTCCAAACCACTATAAATAACTGTATTCATGGTGAAAACTATGGATAACATGTGCTGATTAGTTCATACCGACACTATGTCTCCCCATAAACCTGTGTGATCAAATTTATTTGATCAGTTGTAGGGCGTAACCCCTACTAGTTGGGAGCCTTCTGTATTTATAGAGCTAAAAGTGCCGCATCTATGGCCACACGAGCGGATGCCCTTACTAGCACCTTTTTTTTTTAGAATCCCAAATCCTTCTAGTTGTTGGGGCAGGAGGTCGGACCTCTGGTAGCGGCCCACACACATACGGTTCTTAGTAGAGATACAAAGTTCGCCATGGGGAGTTTTCATGGGGACTGATGCTTGGCTGACTCGAGAAGTGAGTGTCGAGGGTGGAGCCAGTGAGGTCAAACATCTAAGTATCCGCTCTGAATAGCGTAGCCTCGGGGGTAAAACCCCATGTGGGATCAACAACTATTGTCTTGGCCAGCCATAAGAATTATGCTTGACTTGTTTTAAACATTCAAACATTCAAGACCAAACAGCAAAACATTGTGTCTTTTGTGTCTTCAAGTGTATGCAAAACATTTTTACATCAAATAACACACTTTTCTTGGAGTCATTTTGAGTCTACATACTTGCACACATTGAGTCCTCATCAACATTGTGTCCTCTTGTCACGAAAAATAGTCAAACATTCAGATTTGGTCACAACAAACAACTTCACAAATTGGAAAAATTTTACAGTCCAGCAAACAAGAGCAATCAGTTTCGGAATTCTTGAGCTTCCTAGGTTGTTTCTCCAGGTTTTCATCTAGCATTCAACTTGTCTTTGGGTCTCACAAAGTCCATCATTGCTTTACATCTTGCATTAAATTTACATTTGTCTAAACTTGAGTCAAAAGGTCACTTGCTTGTCCTCATCATACTTTGTCAACACACTACATACAACAACATTTTGCTAAGTCATCCCTCACCAAGGTCTATCACCTTTGGGTCTCATTTGGTCTTACTTAGAGTCAAGGTCAACTTACCTCATTAAGAGAAACTATCCTCTCTTTGGAAGTCACACCTACTCTACTACATATATACTTGGTCTTACACTTTGGACATTGCAAGTACACCTTAGATTCATTTACATTCCATCCAACTCTTGGTCTTCCATACTTTTTCCATTTTCATCTAGTCTCACACTTCTTGGTCAATACCTAGTTCATGGTTGAAACCCGTCTTCAAAAATCTAGGAGATAAATTAAAGAGGCTCAAGAGTCTACAAACATGAGTTCTTATGAGTATGACAATGATATCTTTTTCAATTCTGATCATACTACATTACCTGACATGGATGCCTATAGAAACATTCCAAATGTTGAGAACATGGACACCACAAACAACAATGATACACACAATGATGATATGGACAACTTTTCAGTACATTCAGTAGATGTGGAAGAATCCATTATGGACCCCCGCTTCAATCGATTGATTGAGGAAATAATGAGGAGGGATAGACAATACTTCTTACAAATGATGGCACAAAGTGGAGCCAAGATACCTCATGATTTTGACATGTCTCAAATAATGGAAAATCAACCTTTGCAACAACCTCACTCCAAAATGGATCAAAGGAGACCCAATAGTGGAGGCAATAGAGGACCACATATGGTGCTTGAATCACCATCATCTTTGTTTCAAAAACCAGAGGTCCCACATACACATGGTCAAGCATATGATACTCACCTTCGCAGACCATTATGGAAGTCTTATGCAGAAAGATATGCTCAATCACATACCAATGCTAAGGATCAACCACCAAAGCACTTGGATATTCAAAGGCATGCTCAAAATTTGGACACAAGGAAACCTTGTGTCAAATTTGGGGGCAACACATTAGAACATGACATGCCTGTAGAGTATGGTATACATGGACAAAATAGATATTTCGTTCCTCAACATGAATCTATACCAAGTGGTCCATATATGTAGCATCACTATAGACCTCCTCCATATGAACATGTGTATGATCAATATCATCCATATATGCAACATGCTCCTCCTCCAATTGGTGCCTCAAGCATAGGGTATGGTCCAAGAAGTCGATCTCCACCTAAGAGAAATTTGGAGCAACAAATCAGGGACTTACAAAAGAAAATGGAGGACATAAATACACCGAAGCCAACATACACAATGAGAGACATATGTCCTTAACCATTTGACAAGAGAATTCCAATGCCTCCTTTTCCTACACACTTTGTGATGCCTAAATTTGATAAGTATAAAGGAAAAGGGGATCCTAAGGCACACATAAGACATTTTTTCACAGCTTGCATTGAGGTAGCAGCAGAAGAGACATATTTGATGAGATTATTCCCACAAAGCCTAGGTGATCAAGCTATGGAATGGTTCTCCCAACTCCCACCTGGTATTAAGTCATGGGGTGATCTAGCAGAGGCATTTATTCAACATTTCTCCTACAACATAGAGAAAGACACAGCAGTCACTACTTTGTGCAACACCAAGCAAAAAGAGGGAGAGTCTTTTGCATCATTTTTACAAAGATGGAGGAATCTAGCTAGCAGATGCTCTTGTGAAATTCCACAAAAACAAATGGTAGAGATGTTCACCCAGAATGTTAACAAAGATTTTGGTTATGATTTAAGAAAAGCTTGTTTGTCCACCTTTAAGGACATCATTGAAAAAGGCTTAGCGACAGAAAAGGTCCTAATTGAACAAGGAGTCATCAAGATATTCAAGGAAAACAAAGATGACTTTAAAGGAAAAAACAAGCCAAGATTTTGGAATAAAAACAAGAACACAGTCAATGATGGTGTTGTTGATGCCAATACAGTGCGACCCAAATTCATTTTTTCTGGATCAAATCAGGTGAATACTCAAACAACTTCCAGATCACGAAGGAAGTACACCCCATTGGGAGAACCACTTGAGTCAATTTTCAAAAAGCTAGTGGCAAACAAGGTAATCACTATTCCAGATTTTCCTCCATATGAACCAAAGGTTAAACCAAATTGGTGGAATGATGATGAATATTGTGAATTTTATAAGAGCAAGGGTCATAAGATAGGAAATTGCCATCGACTGAAGAACATCATACAAGATCTCATTGATAGGGGTGACATTGAGATTGAAGGGCACTCATCCAGTCAAGAACATGAGATGTTTAAGGAACCATTCCCAAAGCATGACAAGGGAAAAGCTAAAGCCACAGATGACCAAACCAACTATACTAGAGCAACCTATAACTACGATTCAACTATCAATCACATTTCAATGGACAATTACGTCTCTACCATTATCATCAAGGACAAAAACCCTGAGAATTCTACCCAGAGACCCAAGATTGTCCTAAAAGGTGTTGGATCTTCTTCTGAACCTACCTCTGAATGTCATGTTACAACCCGTAGAGGTAAAATCACTTTGCAAGGTGCTCCAGCCAAGAACACTACTTCTTCATCAACTAAGCCTGAGTACGACCTTGAAGAACAGTTAGGGAAGACACCCGTGCTCATCTCCATCCTTGAGCTCTTATGCATATCCCCCACACATAAAGCCATTCTTGACAAAATCTTGAGAGACACCGCCATTCCTACTAATCTGAACGTAGACCAGTTGCAAGCCATGGTGGGATACCTTTCCATTCCACACTCCCTTACATTCACAGAAGCTGATGATGCCTCCATAAGTCAGCCGCATAATGCACCTTTACACATTGAAGCCTTCATACACAAACATAGAATCAAACGAGTCCTGATAGATGGAGGAGCAAGTCTAAACATTTGTACATTGAGCACTATTAAACAATTGGGATATTCCGACAAAGCTATGAATTCTACAAACAAAATCACCATCAAAGCATATGATGATGAAGAGTGTTCATCCAAGGGTACAGTCATTTTACCTCTCAGAGTTGGGCTAGTTACAAAGGATGTGGTTTTTCAGGTCCTTGATCTAGATCTCACATACAACATACTTTTGGGACATCCTTGGATTCATGAAATGAGCGCAGTACCATCTACATATCATTGATGTATCAAGTTTCCACACAATGGAGTTGAAGTGACCGTCAAAGCTGACCCAAATCCATTCATATATTGCAACAATATGCGACCTAGATCAGAAATAACAATACCAGTCAATCAAGAGGCTATTCCATCTTCAGCATATGTGGATCCAGAATCCTTGAAAGCTTCTACATCAAAACAACAGAGCACAAAGAAAATTTCAAGTTTAAATACCTTGGATGTGGTCAGTATATCTTTCATGTTGATCAACTCCCACTATCTCCTAAGGTATTTAGTTGACAGGAACAATCTATAAACAATTTGCAAGGAATTGGGTATGAAGAACCTAGTGGTGTGGCTACTAAGTTCGAATGCAAATCTCCTCTAGTGGTGCAAGCAACTCTTGATATCAATAGTCCTAAGAGTGGTTCTAGAAAATAATCTATTAAGCGTATCGCCAGCCCTCTTGATAACTTACATAGCTTTACCATATCATCCACTCATTCCATTTCCACTCCACTTCTAGACTTGGATCAACAAGAATTCCAAAAGCCCTTACTCATTGGGGATCAAAAATCAAGATTTGAAAAGAAAAATCTAAAAGTGAAAAATAAAGAGAAGTCCTTTAGTCCAAATGAAAATCAAAAGCTATTGGACTCTGCAGAAATCAAAGTCAAGGATAAAAATCCTATGAAAGAAAAAGAACAAGAGATGATCTCCCCTAATACCAAAATAACTGGGGGCAAAATTTCTAAAATTTTAATTCAAAAAGCATACTTGTTGATCCTAAGTCTCCATCATACTATCCTACTTTCACTTCTTTTCACAATCATAAGCCTTCATCACTCATTCACTTGTTCCGCACATCCTTTCCCTTCTGGCGATACATCATGGACCTTTAATGGAGCTTCCTCAAGGGACTTTGTTATCAGGGATGCCCAAACTTCTTTAGGTGACACGCATATGGGCCTACGTAGTCTACACACTAGTAATTCTATGTCAGTTCCTTCATCAAGGAAGACAGTCGCTCGAGCTACATATCATTCAATCAAGGAACAATGCAATTACAATCACAAGGTAAAGCCTCACACATTTGAGGTAGATGATTTGGTTCTCAGAGAAAACCCCAAAAATCAGCAAGACAGAGAGAAGAAGGGCAAGTTCGAACCAAATTGGCTTGGTCCTTACATCATTACAGTAGCATATGGATCTGGGGCATATCAGCTCTCAACTATAGAAGGTGAACCTTTGGAGGATCCTATCAACAACATGCACCTTTGTAGGTTCTACACATAGCTCTTTGGAATATCCCAATTCAAAAATACAAAAAATAAAATAAAATTCAAAAATACAAAAAAAAAAATTATAAAACAAAAAAAATTGTTACTTGGTGAAAACCTGGCAAACAGGCGCCTTGTGACACAAAAACTATTGAAAAATTGAAAAAAGTAAAGAAAAACATTTCATCCAACGGTGAAAACCACTTTGGTGGCACCCTGGGCAAGTACCATGGTGAAAACTGGGTCACCAGCACCATGCGTAGAGACATTGCTCCTCCCTCCTTCAAGATTCACTTTCATCCTTTCACTTTGCACACACTCACAACCTATTTGTTCATAATAAACTTACCCATTCCCATCATGGCTTGTTATTGATCTACCCAAGATTGGTTAGCCATTCATAATAAATCTCCCTTTTCACCTCCCTTTCCATCCATAATAAATCAGCTCCTATCTGTGGCTAAGGCAAATCCTATGTCTAGTGATGGGTGTGGAACTGAGAGCATCACATGTTTTGAGGAGTACAGTTTCTTTCAGTTTTCTTCAGTCTATTCGCGCACAATCTGCAATAAAGCAACATTTACATCACAGATCTGCAATAAAGTTCTGTCTTCTTTGCAATAAAGTATCAGTTTCATGGATTCAATCAGTTTCAAATGAGACACAGCAGCAACAATGGGCTTCAACAAAATCAAATCTTTCAACAGACTCAGACAACATATGGTTCAATGCTATCTATCCTTTTTGTGAAAGTAAACATTGTGACCACAATCAAATAAGACTTATACAAGTGACAAGAGACACTAAACTTGGGGACTACAGTGGATGTTGGTGTCGAGTCTTGGTTTTCTTTTGATTTTTATCTTTTTGGTGACATGTCTTTTATCTTTTCTAGGATGATACAATGATGTCAAAATCATATGGCTACAATTACCCGCAGGTGTCTACATCATCATACAAAAAAATGTACAATATTGATACATAGGGAGCCCTCTACGGGTACGATGAACTCCCTCCCTCAGAGCCAGCTGGCCTCAATGGAGTCTGAGCCCTAGAAGGACCCGCCCCAAGATCATCTCTCCTAGCCCCTGTGTCATCTGCAGCCACCCCTCGTGTCGCCCTATCCGGATAGAGGATCCCACTGATAACTCTTGCCAACACTGTTGGTAGTGCTAATCCTATCCATGTCATGGTATCCCATGCCACGTGTCCCACCCTCATCTCCAGTCCTGTATCCTAGAACACTTGTCTAAGGGCATCCCAGTCTCCATCTCGATCATACGAAATCAGCTCCCCATCAATCGGTATCTGCATAATCCTGTATATATCCTCCAGGGTGACTGTCACCTCCTCCATCAGCAAATGAAAAGTACAAGTCTCAGAGTGCCACCTCTCTGCCAGTGCAATCAACAATCCCATGTTCGCCCGAAACTCAGGCACATATAGAATATGTCTCAATCCCATAGCCTCAATCGCAGCTCGATCCTTGGCTGTCAACTCAGGTCGCAACCTCTGAGTCGATGGAAATCTCTCCCGTGACTCCAGCATAGGTAAATACTCCTACAGTCACACAAATCAATCATCTCAGTCCTAGTGACACTCACTATTCATCACAAAGTGTTGCTTCTATCCTAATGGTACTCCCTGTTCATCACAAAGTGCTGCTCACATTTGCACTCACTATTCATCACAAAGTGCTACTCATATTTTAGTACTCCCTGTTCATCACAAAGTACTATATCTTGGTACTCACTATTCATCACAAAGTGCCTTGATCTATCCTATCCTAGGGCCTCTGCTTGAGTAGTTTCCTAATTGGCAACGTATGTTCTATCATAGAATTGTCAATCCTAGCCCTATTTGCACTCCTAGTTTTCCCTAGAGGACCTACTTGAGTGTATCCTCTCAGCAGCTTATCCAATCAACAACGTATGTTCATCACAGAACTGCCGATTTGACCTAGAAGACACAAATTCACATTTTTGGACACAAACGTGCTTTCATGACATAAACGCTCTTTTAGACCACATAAACGCACCTGGCACCAACGTAGATGCGCCTACACGTTTTTGAGATTTTTTGGACCGTATTCTACGCGCATTTATTACTCTACCTAGCATGCATTAATGACAACAATAAATGCATCAAAGTACAAGGAGGTTTTGTGGTACTTACTAGCTCTCCTGCATCTATTGGCCTCTGAAATCGGCAAACGCGCATCTATCTCGCTCTGCACTCTGATCTCTTGGATGTGTGGATGACAATGAGGATGTTTTCCCCTCATGGTCTATCTTATAGACTACGCTAGCCCTAGTCTCCTGTGTCTGTCATAACCCGACTTAGACCCTAGTTAGATTTACTTTACTATGCCAGATACTTATATTGTTGACATTTTATACACAATTATTTGATTAGCTTTTTCATGATGTTAGATGGTATTTTGTGGTTTAATGACATTAATGATGGTCAGTTATTTTATAATATCGTTATTTAATGATGATGAATTATTATTTTCAATTATGATCATTAATGATATTAATGCTTTAATTAGATTTTAAACCTGATAATATGAATAATGCATTTTATTATCGTGATTTGATGACCTTTTTTTGAGTTGGAGTAAGTTGCAGGTTAATCGTCGAAGGCAGACATATGACCGAGGAGGGGTTTTTCTAGCTCGCCAGTAGCAACCTAAGTATCGGAACCTTGTGTAAAGTACCCAATTAGATAAGCAATTAGTAAATTAAATTAGGGGGTTTAATATAAAATGATAAAATAAAAATAAAATAATAATAAGGATAAATTATTAAATATACAAGTATTTAATATTACAATCAAGCTAGAAATTAATTATAATATAATTATTTAAAAGTGAGTAATTAAAAAAATATAAGTTATTTGATAATTAAATTATAAAATAAATAAAAGCTATTTAAAGAGATAACATCTTGTAAATAATTAGAGGACTAATTTTAGAAAAGAAAGGGATTAATTCAAGGAATTTATTAAAATATTAATTAATAAAATAATTTAAATATATATATATATATATATATATATATAATCAAGATTATAAATTATATTTTCGACATGCAAGATACAATGCATGAGTAAATAGTAAGATACTAAATTTAGGGAAAATTATGTGCTAAAAATATAGACGACATGCAAGGCATGATGAAATCTAAATAATAAAATTAGTAGATTATTTTCTTTAAAACTAAATCTTTAAAATCATGCTAACAAATTTGTGATTTAATTTAAGAATTATTTTGTGAGTTCTAATCATACATTTTATAATTAAAAACTTGGTTTTATTTTTAGAACTTAATCATGCAATTAGTTAAATTTTATTTTTAGAGAATTTAATATTTATAAATATAGGGATAAATCTCTTATTTGACTCATTCCAATTCCTTTTGAGCTTCTTGATTCGTGTGATTGCTATGAAGTCGACAAGGTAGATTGAAGAGATTGTCTGAAATTTGGGAAACGCCTGGGATTCTTCTTTCTCACAACCAGGTTCATTTATTTTTCATATTTAATTTGAGTCTTAATTTGATCTTTTTCTTTAAAAATTGGATATTATGGATTTAATGCTTGTTTGTTTGATGTGCCAGTTGTGTTGTCAATGTCATCTTCTTGATGTATCTTAAAAAGTAGAAACTGGGTTTTAATGAAAGTTTTTGGGTTTTTGCACTTCAAATATTTCTAACTACTGTGAAAATTTCAAAGAAATTGAGATCTGGGTTTTTAATAAACAACTGAAACATTAGGACTGTATTTGGAAAGTCTTGATAATGGTAAATTCTAACTTCAAGATTGATTTAAGAATTTTTAAGAAAAGAATAAAAGCAATAAAATATTATATATATATATGTATATATATATATATATATATATATATATATATTAGGAATTGATTTTAAATATTATATTAACTTAAAATAGAGATTCTTAATTTAGAATTATTGAAAATATTAAAATTTAATTTTGATTTGAGCAAATTATATTATAAAGGGAAAATTTATAAAAATTTATAAAGAAAACATATAATAATATTATTCTGACATTAATCCGTGGAGGGTTAATTATTTTTCTGTCTATGAGGGATGATTATGGAACGAGAGTGCTTGTTTATGGGCTAACTAGGGAAGGGTGATTTTCTTCACCTCCCCAATAGGGTAATGATGGCCATCATATTTATTTATTTATTTTTCTCCCTGCCATAACACATGTAGTTAGTTCAACCAAGATGGGTTGTTAGTTCTACATGATTGCACTGGATTCCTTTACTACTAGTTGGTACCGACTTGCTAGGATACTCCGTCGTGAGGGATGGGAGCTTATCAAGAGCACCAGGAAGCTTATGCTTCATTTGGTTGGGCGGATAAAACGCCTAGGTCATATGTCTGTCATCCGGTTTGCGAGAGGAGGTTATCTAGGTCAAACGGAGGCGACACATCCAAAGATAGAGAAAGTCAGAGATTCTAGATAAAATTTTATGTAACAATTAAAGCTGTATATTTTATTTCATTGTAAAGACTAGAATGGTCGCATGTAGAAGTTATGAAAAAAGATCTATAAGGTAACCTGATGTAAAGCGACAGGAAGTCGCCATGCAATGTAACTAATAAAAGAAAAGAAGAAAAAAAAGGCTACTAACATACTAACCCACTAACATGCATGGTTTACTTTCTTTAGATTAGTTTACTTTACTTTTCTGTATGCATGCATGGTTATATTTAGTTAGTTGATTTAATTGTGAGTTTTTTTCATGTTAAATCAATTCGTAATAATTTCATGCACACGATTTACTTTTACGCATGTACGCACGTAACCCGACATCGTAACTAATTATGGATTTGCATGTCATTTAAATATCATGCGTACTTAACTTATGTTCTTTTTTTCGCATGCATATGTGGTTTTCACATATTAATCATGAGATGCATGGTTGTTTAGAGTACTTATCTATTATTTGCATTGCTTTTGCATGTGTAATAATGGTTAAATTAGTTCTAATTGTAATTGTGAGTTTAAGTATGGTTTAACTAGGGTTAGGACAAGCAGGTCCATTACAGTGTCAGTCTTCGTTATCCCGTGACTTTGTCACTCTATCCGGTCAGGCCATTCTAGCCTTTCTTTCTTATCGAGAGATTGTCTGTGGTCTTTTCACACATTTTCATCCAATCTCTCGAGGGGGCATATCATTCCCATCTTGGGGCAACTTTGTATCAGTTCATCTTATCTTCTTTGAAACAACGCGACAAGCCACATTGTCTCAAAGAGGGGCAAAATATAGACACCCAAAATTGTCTAGTCTAATTAAATAAATATTTTATTTATTTAATTATCTAAGCTTAATTCTTCTATTAATTAAATAAATCTTTATTTATTTAATTAATTCATTTATCCTCTTCTAGCCTTATTTCTCATTTGAATAAATACATTTATTTATTTAAATTATCCTTTTCTTAAATTAAATAAATATCTTATTTATTTAATTATCCCACTTCTTCTATTAATTAAATAAATCTTTATTTATTTAATTAATTCATTAACCTTTTCTACCCATGACACATGTCATTCATCTCTTAATTCATACACTACCTACCCCTTTCATTATTTTATTATTTTCTCTACCTACCCTCTAATCATAGCCGACCTCCTTTTACACCTCTCAATCTTATCCCTCCATTTCATATAGTGTCTTCTATATAAGGAGATCCTTCCTTCATTATAAAACTCTAATAAATTTATGCACTTGACTACACTACGCTTTCGAGCATATGCGATCCAACTTGCAACCACATTCCATTCTTTGTTGAGCTCTTGTGCACATAAAATCTGAGAGCAAATATATCAAGCAAGATCAATGGAGATAGGAAGAATGGGGATCCAAACCCTATTGGACATGTGATGGTATAATCTTTGTGATTTCGTTTGATTTGCATTGTCTTGGGTAATCTTCATATGTTATGGTGGATCTTTGTTGTTGTTAGGCTAGGGTTTTGTGGTTGAATTCATTTAGCCTTTCAATATCATTATTATTGTTATCCATTTTCACCATATACAGTTCTAATATGGTCTTATATTGGCATGGTGCACTAATGTACCTAATGTTCGCTTTATTGATAGTTAACATAAATTATACATTTGTTTTTGTGTTTGATAGTCTTAAGAAGAAATGAAGAGCATTTTTTTGTGCTCCTTATTTTACCTTTTTATTAACTTTTTATTGGTTCTTTATTGTATATTCCTTTGGTTTGATTAATAGATTGTTTTCTTTAAGTAAAAATGATTTGCTCAAAATTGTGACTAAAAAGATCTCCTACAAAGATAGATATTTTGAGAAATATGACATACGTAAGAGACATACTCTCTTTGTGTCAAATCACCTCCCACAAATTCTGCTTGGTTTTACAATTAAATCAATTTTTCTCTCACTTGATCATGAACACTAAATCATATACATCTATCAGGTGAGTCAGAGGTACAACATTTAATGGAATTCCTCCATCGTATATGGGAACGTGAACGGGAATGGATGCTGTGCACAGAAACGGGTCCACATCTGCCACACAAGTGGTCAAAGCAGCTTACTGTGTGATGTTTAACCTGCATTCACCTTTCTAACCTATCAAAAATGAGAGTTATTTTAATTCCCGAGGCAAAATTTGCAGAAAATTGTCTACTGCCATTTGGCCCTACAGTGCAGTTGTTCTGTTTTTATTCATAATTCTTTAAGCATGAGTAGGGTTGGTCAGTTTTCATCTCTACTCATGGACGCACTTTCCCTTGTAACAATTCACTTGTTACAATAGACCGTCCAAGTCGTGATCCTTCCACCTTCCTGTAATGATAGCAGAATGTTAATGATTAGAAAAAAGAAAAACCTATGATGTAAGAAATTTTCAAAAAGAATAGCCTCATAAATCTGAGATAGGCATGAGAAATTATGGTCACGGACTTCAGAAATAAGTAAATTAATGATCTTGCAAACACATTTAAATTTTATTTTTTTTATGATGTAGACAACTTCTCCTATTTAATCGCTAGTCATATTCTTATTTCAAACACATTTTGAATTACATATGATTCATACGTCACAATTAAATTTCATTTACTCACAACAACATACTTGAGTAATTATTCATGTTCAACTATTAGATTGTAAACTGGTGTTCATCTTTTAAATTTTTGCCACAAGATTCACAACCTATTTGTTCTAATATGGTTTTATATTGGCATGGTGCACTAATGTACCTAATGTTCACTTTATTGATAGTGAACATAAATTAAATGTTGGTTTTTGTGTTTGAGAGTCTTAAGAAGAAATGAGGAGCATTTTTTTGTGCTCCTTATTTTACCTATTTATTAACTTTTTATTGGTTCTTTATTGTATATTCCTTTGGTTTGATTAATAGATTGTTTTCCTAAAGTAAAAATGATTTACTCAAAATTGTGACTAAAAAGATCTCCTAAAAAGATAGATATTTTGAGGAAAATGACATATGTAACATACACACTCTCTTTGTATCAGATCACCTTCCACAAATTCCGCTTGGTTTTACAATTAAATCAATTTTCCTCTCACTTGATCATGAACACTAAATCATATACGTCTATCAAGTGAGTCATTGGTACAACATTTAATGGAATTCCTCCATCATATACGGTAACGTGAATGGGAGCAGATGTTGTACACAGAAACGGGTCCACATTTGCCACACAAGCAGTCAAAGCAGCTTACTGTGTGATGTTTAACCTGCATTCACCTTTCTAGCCTCTCAAACATGAGAGTTATTTTAATTACCGGGGCAAACTTTGCAAAAAATTGTCTACTACCATTTGGCCCTAGATTATAGTTTTTCTGTTTTTATTCATAATGCTTTAAGAATGAGTAGGGTTTCTCTATTTTCATCTCTACTCATGGACGCATTTTCCCTTGTAACAATTTACTTGTTACAATAGACCGTCCAAGACATGATCCTTTCAACTCCCTGTTATGATAGGATAATGATAATGAATAGAATAAAGAAAAACAAATCATGTAAGAAATCAACAAAATGAATAGCCTCATAAATCTGAGATATGCATGAGAAATTGTGCTTACAGACTTTAGAAATAAGTAAATTCAAGATCTTGCAAACACATTTGAACTTTTATTTTTTTAATGAAGTAATCAACTTTGCCTATTTAATCGCTAGTCCTATTCTTATCTCTAACACATTTTGAATTACACATGATTCATAAGTCACAATTAAATTTCATTTACTCACAACACCATACTTGAGTTATTATTCATGTTCAACTATTAGATTGTAAACTGGTGTTCATCTTTTAAATTTTTTCCACAAGCTTCACAACCTATTTGTTCTAATATGGTTTTATATTGCCATGGTGCACTAATGTACCTAATGTTCACTTTATTGATAGTGAACTTAAATTATACATTTGTTTTTGTGTTTGAGAGTCTTAAGAAGAAATGAAGTGCATTTTTTTCTGCTCCTTATTTTACCTTTTCATTAACTTTTTATTGGTTCTTTACTGTATATTCCTTTGGTTTGATTAATAGATTGTTTTCTTGAAGTAAAAATGATTTACTCAAAATTGTGACTAAAAAAATCTCCTACAAAGATAGATATTTTGAGGAATATGACATACGTAAGAGACATACTCTCTTTGTGTCAAATCACCTCCCAAAAATTTTGCTTGGTTTTACAATTAAATCAAATTTTCTCTCACTTGATCATGAACAATAAATCATATACGTCTATCAGGTCAGTTGCAGGTACAACATTTTATGGAATTCCTCCATCGTATACAGGAATGAGAACGGGAATAGATGTTGTGCATAGAAACGGGTCCACATCTGCCACACAAGAGATCAAAGCAACTTACTGTGTGATGTTTAACCTGCATTCACCTTTCTAACCTCTCAAACATTAGAGTTACTTTAATTCTCGAGGCAAACTTTGCAGAAAAATCGTTACTGCCATTTTGCCCTAGAGTACGATTGTTCTATTTTTATTCATAATGCTTTAAGCACGAGTAGGGTTGGTCTATTTTCATCTCTACTCATGTACGCATTTTCCATTGTAACAATTCACTTGTTACAATATACTGTCCATGTCGTGATCCTTCGAGCTTCTTGTAATGATAACAAAATGATAATGATTAGAAAAAAGAAAAACCCATGATGTAAGAAATTAGCAAAAAGAATAACCTCATAAATCTGAGATAGGCGTGAGAAATTGTGGTCACGGACTTCAAAAATAATTAAATTCATTATCTTGCAAACACATTTTAATTTTATTTTTTTAATGAAGTAATCAACTTCGCCTATTTAAACGCTAGTCATATTCTTATTTCAAACACATTTTGAATTACACATGATTCATAAGTCACAATTAAATTTTATTTACTCACAACACCATACTTGAGTTATTATTCATGTTCAACTATTAGATTGTAAACTGGTATTCATCTTTTAAATTTTTGACACAAGATTCACAACCTATTTTTATATAATATGGTTTTATATTGGCATGGTGCACTAATGTACCTATTTCACCTTTGCAACTATACATTGATTGATTATATACATATGTTGAAGGTGTAGATTATATTCTTGAATCTAGAACTTGAATCTCGAACTTGCATTTAAAAGTATGGACATCTCTTATGATCATCTATTTTTCACATCTCTTAGGGACATCACTTAGATGTTTCCCTCTTTTATAATTATGTTGTTTATTCACTTGTGGGCATATGATTTTTTTTATTTTTTATTTTTATTTTTATTTTATTTCTGATTATTATAACTTATCTTTTGTATTTCTTTGGGGAATGATCTAGATGTCCATCTCTTCTTCATTATGTTTCCTCCTCCCCTCTCAACAAAAATCTTTCAAATATTTCATCTTCTTCATTTAAATTTAACCCTTATCCTAAAATGATTTCCTCTTTTCAATTGACATCTCATTTTTCCAATTTCTTTAAAAGGCATTTATCATGTAGTGCTCACTCTTGCTCCAAATAGTTTTTATCCTTGACTCTTGATATTTAGCTTGAAGAAAGCTAAGCCTTACCATCACTCAATCTTGGCATAGCCTTGTATCTAATCAAGTGGTTACCTTATAACCAATGATGACATCAATAACATTTAACTTCTAGTTAGGGGGAAATTACCAAAAAAGTGAATGTGCTGGGTGGCAACTACCAAATAGACAACATGATAGGTATAAATCTCAAACCAAGTGTTTCTTATTTCTAATTAGTTTGCAACTATAATATAGCTAGTGTATTGTGTGGCATCCTCAAAACTATAATTTCATGTTAGTTTTTGTTTCCTTTGTCATCTTTTTCACTTCTTACATGGGTGGATTCCTTATAGACCTTGTATTTGTTATTCTATTTCTAATTTCTAGTTACCCACTACATTTAGCCAAGGATTTCCCCTTGTTTTCAACGGGGTTATTATCACACTTCATTTTTTCAATTTTTTTTTTATGTAGCAAATCTTCTTAGTTCTTTTCAGATAAAAAAAAGTTATTTTTTGTTGTTGCATTTTTCAATTATTCCACTAACATTTATACAATAATAGATATATTCTATATACTTTTCTTTGACATTTTATAATTGTAATTCATGTGTGTGTTTATGTGCTTATGTCTTTTCTTGTATCTCATGTTTCTATGTTATATACATTTATGTTTTTACAATTATTGACATACAAACTAATTACTTTTTCTATAATGCTTTTGTAGGGATAGATATGCATGCAAAAATAATGATCAAAACAAAGTTATATGGTAATTTATCATTTATATATTTCTTTATTTATTGCACTCTATTTTTAAAAAAAAATCCTTGATAAGTGATTACTACATTTGAATCAAAATATGAAATAAAAATTTCATTCTTTACAATTTCCTTTATGACATTAGTGTCAAAATTGTGCGAAATCTAGTTTGGTATCTCTTTAAGGCTCGCTAATTCAAAATTTAGGGATCTCTAGTCTATATTCTATGTATATAGTTTTTAATTCATGCTTAGAAATTTTAGCAATCTTACGACTTCAAGGACTACACCTCATAGACATTGCAATAAATATTTGAACTCCAAATTTATTGAAATTTTCTATGCATCCTCTATATAATGAATCCTTTTCTTTATAAGTAGATTTTCTCTTATGCCTTTTTCATTTTTTCTTCCTTACCATAACAAGTGTTTATGTGTTTTCAATTTGTAATTTATCCATTGTACTTGCTTTCATGGGATAACTCCACTGATTATTAATTAGTGCTAATAAAATTGTGGGTATTCTTAGGAAACACTAAATTACATCTTGTTTCACATACAATCATAACCCACAAAATTATAACTTTATAAAGGGGGCATCTTGAGGGTTTTTTTTGAACTAGCAACTTTGTGGAAAAGCAATATTAATTATGATTTAATATGCAAAGTGTATGAAAATTCATTCAAGACTATTTGAAAGTTATGCAATAAATTTATACTTGTGGATATAGTTGCCTAAGTCTATTTACTTTATTTAGCCTAAGAGCATATTAGAAGTATTTTAGAATAAGTTTGAATTGTCTTGACTATTTTTAATGTAAGGTACATGATGCAACTATTTTGTTTAAATGATAGGACCATCATTTTATCATTATGTGATTGAAAAATGGTCATATAATTATTAATTAAACTAAATTAATTGATGATTTATAAGATGGGCCATGATAGGGTATATGTATGAATCGAATGATACAAAAAGGGGATTCATAAGATGTAACTTTACTTTCTTTTTATTATAAAAATTAGTAATAAATTTTTTTTATTATAGTAAACTACATCATTAACAATATATTTCATTTATTGAATATTTATTTTAATGCTTGCCTTTAGTCTTCAATCCCTTAATAATATGACAATTAAAAGTGGTAAGAATAGAATGGTTACAATCCTATTAACCTTCCAATAACATTTTTCTAATGTTGCACTTAAGATTACACATAGCCTAACCTGAATTTATTCTTTTAAATATTATTCTTAAAATTGAAGTAAAAACAAAACCCGAATCTATTCTTTTTTCTATAACATGAGTTATCACAATTGCACTATACCACCCCTTAAAATAATTAATAATTTACATTTAATTACTTATAATGGAAAATGGATATTATTATTATTATTATTATTGCTACACTTGATTATATATATCTATATATATAATCTCTCTTAAAGGATTAGCATTTATATTAAGTTAGGGATGATTAACATTTTACTTACCTTGTCAACTTTATTAGCATTTTCATTTTGCCACCAAGGCACGAAGCCTTGCACTCAACAAGACTTGATCCCTTTACTTCACCAATAGACCAAGGGCCCATTGAGGCATTCTCATAATTTTATTAAGAATCTCCTATAAAGGACCCACTTTAATCATTTTATTTTATTATAAGAAGGGATCATACTTTTAAATTTCTTTTGATTGAATTAAAAGAAAAATAAAGATTACATTAAATAAAGTTAAAGGATTACATTAAATAAAGTTAAAGAATAAGCGTAGTCATTAAAATGAAATTTACCTTGTCCGTAGCACGCGGGTCATAGTTAATTGTATAACTATCCAATCGAATTGTTTTTTAGGCAGCCCAACATGACTTCCGCTTTGTTAAAATATTTGATTTGTATTTTTAAAAGTTAAATAATTTGTTTTAATATCTTATTTAAATTTATTTTTATATACTATATTTTTGTTGTTTTTTAAGTTATATTATTAAAATAATAAATATGATATATTAAAAGTTAATTATATATTCAAAGTTTTTAATAAGTATTATCTAATAGTAAGTTCTTAATAAGTAAAATTATTTTTGAATTTTGTATTTTATTTTTTTAATTGTAATATATGTAATATATTAATATTTAATTAGAATATTTTTACTATAATTAAAAATAATATTTTAATAATATTATTTTTTAGTTTTTTATATATATTTTAATATTAATAATATAATTATTAAAATTTGGGGATGATCCCACAATGTAGTGGTTAATTGCAAGTTTCTTACATGAGAGGTCTTATGTTCAAGTTTATTGAAAAAGCTAAATTAAGTTGAAACACTTTTAATTTTAAGATATAATTCCTTGATTCATAGCTATATTTTGTATAATGTTTCTGCTTAAATTTGTACCAGTTTTATATACTATCTTAATAGAAAAAAAGTTAGAAAATAATAATTATTATTTTAAATTTAAAATAATTATATAAAATAAATATTTTCATAAATTATATTATAATTATAATGTTAATTAATAATTATTTAAAATATTAAAATTAAATAATTATTAATCAAGATTAGAATTATACTTAGTAATTTTAAGGTTATAATTAACATAAATGATTATAAATTAATTTATAATTATTAATTATATTATAGCTCTAATCTTAATTCTTATTAATTATTTGAATAGTAAAACTAATATAATTATAATGAAGATTAAAATTAGACTCATAACAAGAGTTTGTGTGAGAATAAGGGTTAATATATTTTTTGTATTAAGCATCATATAATATCAATACACAATTCAAAAGTCTTGGCCGGAGAACACATAGCTAGCTAGCGTTTTAGATCACATAGTACAATAAAACCATGTCAAGAAGGACCGCGGGCCATATTATGAGGCCATATACAAAGGATGCGGCTAGAATACAAAATTACAGAGATGGATGTCCCATAACCAAAATATATAAAGGATTAACAACTAACTGAATAGGAAGGAGGAGTCAGGATCATTATTGTCCCCCATGGGGGGGTAGCCACTCAGTCCATCCTAGCTCCCCCTCACACCATACCAGCACATTTCCTTTGGTGAACTGGTCTCTGAAGGGGTGGGAAGGTAGACCTTTCATTTCCAGCTCGATAAAATCCTCTCTCTGTTGTCTTGCCTCCATATCTTGCATAAATCTCATTAGCGCTTGCTCAAAGTGTGTCTTTTTGCTTCCCATATGGTCTCAGGTAAAGCCATGGGACGGTTCTTGGATGAAGACAAGAATTTGTTCCATTCTTCAGCCATCTGTCAAACTTGTCCTCATCCAGTCGTAGAACCACACTGACCTACATAGCAACAAGGTATCAAATGAATCTCCTAAGAGACTCAGTGAGGTATCTACCACTTCCAATAAACACATCATCATTCCTAGATTTCCAAATGATCCAAAGAATTTCCAAAGAGAGATCAAACCAAAAAAGATTGGCACATTTCTTGCTACCTCTAACATAGCCAAGTACCACCTCTTTAATAGAAAGACATTTATTATTAACTAAGATGCCAAACAATTTCCATACCTCTTTGGCAAAATGACATTTAAAGAAAATATGAGGCACTGACTCAAGGAGATGATAAAGTTTACACAATAGGGGGTTGCCATTATTATCTTTAAGCGGAAGCTTGTGAAGCAAGAGTTTCCAGGCAAAAAAATTCTTTTTTGGTTCAGTCAGATTAGACCAAAATCTGAAGAGACTAGTGTGCCATTTTTTTGAATCCTATGTGAGGTTCCAGACATTGTTGAGATGGGAGAGAATATCTTCGGAGTCAGCAAGGGTAGAGTGGATCAATTTGGCCTTTATTAGAGGAAGGCAGGAGCCATCTTTCCAACAGAGGGAGGAGCTTGGGGAGAGCGAGGAAGAGGCAGGAGAGGAGAGGATGGGATTGAGTGCAGACTTGAGGACATTATAGGTTCTGGCTTGGGAGATGGGGAGGCTGAATTTGGAGCTTAGGGCTTCCCAAGGGATCAGGGTACCATGTTTCAGTATGTGTTAAATGATGACCAGTCCTAAGTTGTGCCACTTCAAGGCAGAACACCCTTGAAGACAGGCCAATTGCTTTCCATTATGAAGAATATTCCACCATATAGATCTGCCCAAGTTGAGAGATCCCTTATTATCAATAATGTTCCTATTGCTGATGAATTGTTTGACATGGGTCCAAGCCTTCCATATACACTTGAAGACTTTTGATCTCATACGGGAGATCTCAAAATTACCAACAATTAGGCCCCCATGGGTAAGTTCTTCTAATTTTTTGCCTTTTTTGGGGTGGAGCGTTGTATACTGTGTCTAATCAGAATTTTCCAAGGCTCATAGCCATCAAGGGCTTTACAAATCTATTTGGTAGCCAGGGCAATTCTCTAGGTTTTAAGGTCTTTGAGGCCCATTCCCCGCTGTAGCTTAGATCTAACATACCAATCCCATTTGACAACATGTTGTTTCTTGTTCCCCTTCCCATTAACCAAAGAAATTTCCTGAATTGTTTTTGAAGATAGTTGAACTGGTAATTACTGTATGGCAAGCTGAGGAGCAGTAGATGTTATATGATGACAAGATCTTTTGACAGACCTGGAAGCGACTTGCCAAGGAGAGGAAATTCTTGTTCCATTTGGTAATTTTTTATCCACCTTATTCTTGAACCACTCCCACATTTCTTTCATATTCGAGGAGACAAAGAAGGGAATACCTAGATATTTAGTGATAGTGTTCGATCCTCCCCATTTCAAGTCAAATTTAGACATCCAGTTGGGAGGGGAATCAGTCCATCCTAGTAGGGTAGATTTGTGGAGAGCAATTTTGTTGCCTGAGGCCTTACAAAAAAATTCAATATTATGAAGGAGAGATGATAAGTTTTCCTCATCCAGGGTGAATAGAATAGTTGTATCATCTGTGAACTGGACATTGATGATTTCTTCTTTATTAGGGAGAGAAATACCTTTGACCCTGGGGGTTATACTGAAGTCCTTAAGAACATAGTGCATAGCATCAGCAACAAGAACAAATAGGGATGGGGCAAGTGGGCATCCCTATTTTATTGACCTGGAAAGAACAATATTACCAGATCTGTTCCCATTGACCTCAACAACAACATTGGCATCATAGTAATGTTTGCACAACCTTACAAAATGTCTCCGGGAACCCCAGGATTACTAACATCTAAATTATGAGACTCCACTCTATTATATCATATGCCTTTTCAAAATCAATTAACAACATGGCCCCATTCTGTCATGAGACCTTAGCCCACTCAAGGGATTCCCAACAGGTCACCAATTTCTCTAAGATATATCTACCTTTAAGAAAACCTATTTGGGTGGGACTGATTATTTTTGGTAGAATTTTAATTAACCTATTAGCTACCACTTTGGCCAATATCTTATAGGATACATTTAGTAGCATGATAGGCCTCCAGTTCTTAAGTAATGTCTTGCCCCCCCTCCTTAGGGATGAGCTTGATGAGCCCTTGATTGATTTCTTTGCCCAAGGTTCCTTTGCTAATAGCTTCTAGATAAAGTTCATGGAGGTCACCTACAATCCACCTAATATTTTTCTTATAAAATTCCATTGGAAAGCTGTCCGGTCCAAGGAACCTATCATTGCCCATTGAAGAGATGGCCTTCACAATTTCCTCTCTTGAGATGGGTTTCCCTACAAGCTCATAATCCTCAACATTAAGCTTGGTTGGGGTCAAATCCTTAATGAGCTCCCTGGCAGCCATATAGTCATCATTTAACTCTTCTGTAGTGAATAGTTTTTGGTAGAAGTGGGCGAAGCACTTTAGGATCTCCTTTGAGCTTGTAATATGGGTATTGTTATCCCAGATAGCATTGATGTTCTCTTTTGCCTCTTTGACTTTAAGAAATTGGAAGAAGAATTTTGACCCCTTGTCTCTCGAGTCCAACCAGTTTAATTTGGTCTTGATTTTCACCCCTCTAATTTTCTCATTTTGTATCTTCCTAAGGTGGTCTTTGCTTGACACCAAAGTGTTACTAAGGTATTCATCATTAGGGGAGTTCTGAAGGTTCGTCTCCGCAATACAAAGGCCTTCCTGTAGTAGCCTTTCTACTCACCTGGCATCCTTGGCTTTCTTTTTCCCCACTGTTTGACAAAGGGTGGTCCAGCTTTTAATGTTCAGGTTCCATTTATCAATCTTAGAGAGTCAGTTCTGATATTTCATATTAAACAGTCTGATGAAGGCCAGGGCAGAACAAAGATCCTCATCCTCCAAGAGTCTGGTGTTTAAGGTGAAGGAAGGAGGTCTTGAAGAGGGGAGGTGGTCAGATGGAGAGAGGTCAATTCCCATTATTATGGGGTGGTGATCTGACAGTGTGTATGGGGAGACAAAGTAATGTTCTCCTTTAGTACCTTTGCCAATATCAAAGTGGCATTTATTGAAGTTAATTTTGTCCAGTCTACAATAGATCCTTTTATTCATCTGTTGGTAGTTGCACCAGGTGAACCATACAGTGTTCAATTGGTCTTTTCTTCCAACAATAGGATCAATAAGATGTAGTTTATTGATCATTCTATCCCATAGAAACCTTTCCATTCCCTTCCATTCAAATTTGTTGCCAGTTGTTTTGTCATTGGCTGATTCAATCATATTGAAATCCCCCACTATAATCCAATGGGTGTCCTCCAACCCTGTTAGTTAGTTCCACAAATCCCCCCACTCCCTATAGTCATTAGGGGCATATATAGAGCAAATTCCAAACTTTTGGTCTTCCAATTGAATAGAAACCTAAATAGCCATGGCATATGGGGATTGCCCCCAGTTGATCACTTTACTAGCCCATCTAGGACTAAGTAGTATGGTTGTGCCTCCTTTACCCTTGGCATGGTTAGTATGAAAGGAAGTAGCCTCCCTCTAGATACATTTAAGGCTGATTTGCAGGGTGAAGCCCACAACTTTTATCTCTTGTAGGAGGAGGCAATCCATGTCCTTATGTCCATTAAGGAATCTTTTGATGATATATTTCCGATCAGGGGCCTCAAGGCCCCTGATGTTCCAAGAGATTATTTTCAGCATGACTCACTTAGTTGGGTAGGGTCCGTTTGGGATTTGAATCCCTTAAAACATTTAGGTCATTCCTCTTTATTTGTGATATTACTAGCATCAAATGCAATAGAAGAGCAGGGTCTACCTCACTTCTTCCTTTCCCCAGATATTTGTTCAGGGCCAAGGGATTCCTTCCTGGAGGCACTATCTTTACTATTCTTGGGGGATCTCTTCCTTCTAGCTTTCCTATTTTTAACCATAGTAAATCCTTCCTTTGTATCTGTCGAGCCTTGTTAAAAGTTAGTGTTTCCAGGAGTGAAGGGGTCCATGTTGATCCCCAATTCTTGAGTGGTAGTTTTCTCTTCCTTTAGGGCAATAATAGGGGTGCTAGAAGTACAATAGGTATTACTAGCAGGGTCTCTCCTAGTGGCCTTTAGGTCAATGGATGCATCTAAAGGGACTACTAAGATCTCACCCATAGTAGGTCCACCAACTTCCCCTTCTAGGGTAGGAGTCTCATCAGTTTTGATTCCAGTAGGACCCTTACATGCAGACAATTCGGGGTTCTGGTCTGAGGCCCTGCTAATGGTATCTATTATAATTGGAGCACCCCTATCCATGTCGTCTAGGTCAGGTATCTACCATGGGGAGGCTTCAATTTCCAATTTCTTCTTAAGAAGGTCTTTCTCAAGAACTTTCCTAGCTTCAAGTGCTCTTCTCAATTTTTCCATCACTAGCTGTTGTGCATTTTGGGATCTCAGACCAGGTTGAAGTTAAAGGATAACAACAAATTCAAAGGGGTTAAAAGGTGGAGGATGGGCGACAGAGAGGGCTTCCTTAATAGCTTTGTTGTAGTTCAAGATGGAGTTAGACATCGAGGGGACTAAGGAGGATTGGGGGGGGGGGGAGTTGGGTGGTTGAGGGGTAGGTAGTGGCGTGGGAAAAAAAAGAGTGGGGGTGGGGGCAGAGGAAGGATCATGAGTAGGGACAGACAAAGGAGGTTTAGAGGGGATAGTTCGAGGCTCAGAGGGGTAAGGACCAGAAGGATGGGTCTTGACTCCATTGGTTTTTTAATTCAATAAAGGGCATTTGCTTCTAAAATGGTCACTTACCTTACAGTAATGACAGGAATCTATGCCACCCATGTATTCAATTGGACAACAAAAGGTTTTATTGTCCAGACATATAGAAATTTCAGTAGGGTAAACAATACTCGATTTGAGGTCTATAAGTAACCTAGCATCAAGATGAGGGAGATTGAGGGGGAGGAGTCAATTTTTACAATTTTCCCCAAGGGTTTTTCAATTCTATCTATACAAGACTAGAGAAATGGGGGGATATTTTTAATGGTTATCCATTTTGGACTAGACAGGGAGAGAATTTCATAATTACAAGCCTCAAGGTCCCAACGTACAGCCCCGAAGGATGAGTTCCCCACCGACCAGAACTATTTGTTTACAATCTTGCTTTGGCTTTTTTTATTATAAAAATAAAATAAAATAAAAACCCTTTTGGATCATTCTACAAAATGAAAAATGCAACCCTAGTTTATTGACCCACACATCTTGCAGCCATTTGTTCATGTATTGATGAGATGGTACATTATTTACATCAAAGGCAGAAAAAAGAATAGCTAAATCCCTGAGCCTCAAAATCTCAGAAGAAATGGCTGAAAGAATTGAACCATTAAGTTTAATGATGATGCGCTTGGAGGGGGAGACCTCACCTTGTTTTCTTGCGAGATGGGCTTCATATTCATGCTACTGCACAGTCTCAAACTTTGCATCTTCAGGGAATAGAAACCACTTTCCCTCCACCGCATGGCTAAAGGTTTTCTGACTCGCATGATCATTCTCGGAGGAAGGAATGATCGGTTTAACCTTGCTTTGGGCGTCTTTATTGGCTTCCATTAAAGGCAGTTGCACACAGTAAATGTTCGAGGGCTTCCCAGCGAAGCCAGGGAGCCCTCACACGCGATGGCGACCTGCAACCAGCAGCACCTTCGAGACTTGTGCCCTAGTTGCAGAGCACCCAAAACCTCCACTTATTCTTCACCCGTAAAAGAACCAGGGTTAATATATTTTTATAAATTATATTATAATTATAATGTTAATTAATAATTATTTTATATATTTAAATTAAACAATTTTTAATCAAGATTAGGATTATACCTAGCAATTTTAAGGTTACAAAATTAATTTATAATTATTAATTATATTATAGCTCTAATATTAATTCTTATTAGTTATTTGAATTGTAAAACCAATATAATTATAATGAAGATTACAATTCGATTCATAACAAGAGTTGTGTGAGAATAAGGGTTAATGCCAAGGTTAGAATTGAAGTTCAAACTATTTCTAAATCAAGGTTAGAGTTTTAGATTAATGAGTAGGGATAGAATTAAGGAAAAAAATAGGACTAGGGTTGAATTTAATGTTATAATTAGGTTAAGTATTAGAATTTTAAGAGATAATTGTATTCTATAATTATATAATGTTAGAGTTTGAACATATCAATTATTAATTTAAAAATTAGAATAATTATGCAATAACTATAAATGTATAACTCATTTATTGACTAAACAATTTTTTACTATTAGATAAAACCTATTAAAAACTTTGAATATATAATTAAACAAATTGACTTGTATCACTAAATATTTAATTATATATTCAAAGTTTTTCTTTTGGATGCATTTTGAATCACACTCTATTATTTTTAAAATTTTTTTTTGATGGGTGGAAAAGAAAAAATATGCACAACTAAGAAGCTTTCATAACTTCATGGACACTAAAAAAAGAATAAATTTAATTAATAAACTATTATTTATCTATGTATGTATTTAAAAAGTTTGAAATAAGTTTTACTTGATCGTGAGTTTTTAATAACTATAATTAATTTTGAAATAATGTTTTTAAATTTTTTGGATGATAGATTACATGTTTAATTTTTGAAAAAATATTCTTATTTTTTTTAATAATTATATTATTAATATTTAAATATATATTGAAAAATAAAAAGAAATATTATTAAAATATTATTTTTAATTATATTAAAAATGATATAATTATCTATTAATATATTATATTTATTATGATTAAAAATTTAATTATACAAATTTAAAAATAATTTTACTTATTAAAAACTTATTATTAGATAAAACTTATTAGAAACTTTGAATATATAATTAACTATTAATATATTGCTTAGCTATTTCAGAATTGATTGTGTAATTTTTTTTTTGCATAAACATTTAAGATCACACTCCATGATCCATCATTGTGATGAAACAATTTAGAGAGCATTAATTATTAATATATATTTATTATTCTAATAATATAACCTAAAAAACAAAGTGTTTTAACAAAGTGAAGTAGTTCTCATATCAACTTTCATGTGAGGAAGATGAAATAGTTAGTAGCTACCCAATAATCATCCATCTCTATCCAACTTTACATAGGGATTATCTAGAGGCATGACTTTTATTTTCAATTTGCACCTTGGCATAATGTCAGCGACATACTTGTCATCTTTTGGAATTCTCTTATTATTTTGCATTCGTTCATATTCTTGCCAAGTCCTATCCTTATGAGTGATCAACAAATAAAGTAGGGGAGAGGGGCCAGTAGTTGTACAAGGTACAACAATCATTTAAGCAATTGTGTCTATAATATCTAGCCTTGCCACACATTTATCTTATATATTGTAAATAAATAATCCACATGTAAATTAAAAAAGTACCAAATGTTGGTAAAATTGGAACAATACTTGAACACAAGAGAACCTATTGTATACGGTGAAAGTGGAAAGATAAACTATTATAAAAATGCAAAGATCCAACCACATAATACCCTAGTTCTACAACTAAGAATCCACCATACACCAATAAAGAACCTAAAACATGCATAACATCAACAAAATAGGAATATTATGTTGGCATATGCACACTCCAATGAGACATTGTATGTGATTGAAGGTTTTGTCATTGATGGCAACCTTACAATCCTATTACACTAGCAAGGCATTACACCGGCATCAGCAAAACACACTCTACACCGGCACTGAGAACACCAACACCGACACAGAGAAAGGAAGCACACTGGCATAGAGGCCAACATGATTTTTGATATATTACATTTTTGTTTATTATTGTAAAAACCTTGTAAGCCGACTTGGAAAATTGTAAAATGACTCTTATATATAAAAGAGATCATTGTAGACATTTTGTATGGAAGTGATGTAAGTGAAAAGTAAGGAGAAAAATATTAGGCAGACCTATTATGCGAAATATAGGTTAAGGGGTATATGTAAAGAATAGAGCAGCAATCGGTACTAATTCTGGCATTGAAGATGCTATTGTAAAGCAGTACAAGTTATTGGATTTGTATAATCCACATTGTAAGTTAGTGAGACTTCCCATTTGAGCAGTGAGCTCTAGGCACTTGGCCTTCCTGCATGTGCAGGCTCCTATTGTAAGTAATATTCTCTTATTGGCCAGTAAGTGAATATTGTGGGTCACAAATCCCACCGAGGTTTTTCCCACACCGGGTTTCCTCATTACATCATTGTGTTATGGTGTGATTCTCATGTGGTTTCTTTCATTTTTGTTTATTACATTATTTCTTGCATACCGGTACACTGTTACAATATGTTCTGCATGTTTTAAGTTGAGAAATTCTAATTACCAGTTAGATACTGATTCACCCCCCCTCTCAATATCTTTGAGTTTCCTAACAATTGGTATCAGAGCTTGGTCCTCTATTTTCAGAAGTCTAACAGCTTGAGGAAGATCTTGACATTGGTAAAGATGGAAAATCTGATGAAGCAACTTGAAGCAGCTCTCTCAGACTATGATGCAGAAAAATTGAAAAATATCAAACTAGAAGATGATCTAAAAGCAGCTCATTTAGGCACTTCAAGAGAATCTTACTATTGCAAGAAATAAGAGAAGAGAACTTTGTGAAAAGATGCAAAATGAGAATGATGAAAAGGAATCACTTAATGATATGTTAAGTAAGCTGAAACTGGAGAACATAACTACAAAGAATGAGATGCAGGATATGACTATGAGATTTTGTAAAGAGATTGAAGATAGGAAGAAAAATGAAGAATAATTGACCAGAAGACTAAGTGATGCAGCAAATGAGAACACAAGACTTAGCTATGAAAATGATCTATTAAAGATAGATCTGATGCACACTCAGAATGACTCCAATGAACTGATGAGACAAAAAGAAGTCTTAGAAAGAGAACTAGAAATTGCAAATCAACATAAAGAAAAATTCAAGAAAAGCTCAAAGGAACTTGGTAACTTGCTGAAGAATCAAAAACCTAAAGGTGACACTTCTGGAATTGGCTTTGAAGTTGGTGAAAGCTTTGGTACTGTAAACACACAGGATCACAACAAACTGGTAAGGTAACCTAATGCTTATAAATTCAATGGAAAATGATTTAACTGTAATAAGTATGGTCATAGAGAAAATGAATGTAGATCTAGAAATTATCAGAATATCAACACACCCACTGGTCAATGTTCTAAATGCAACAAAGTTGGTCACAATTCTGAGAATTGCATAATGAATGTGAGATGTTATGTTTGTGGAAGATTTGGACATTTATCTAATCAATGCAGAACACAAACCGACATAGGTTATGGGAAAGCTATTCAGAAGAATAATGTAACTTTTTATGCATGTAACAAGAATGGGCATATTGTAAAATTCTATAGAAGTAAATGATCACCGGCAAACAACAAAAGTTCTAGCTTGAAAGGTAAAGAAAAAGTTGAAGAGGTTAAGCAAGAATTCTCAAAACAATGGATTAGAAAAGCTGATCTAAATATTGGGAATACTCCTCCACCAGTAGAACTAGTCAATGCTTCACCGGTAGGACAAAGTGATGCTCCACCGACAGGAAGTTCTTCATCAAATTGAAGAAAGTTTCCTTGAGGTTTTGGCGATCTAATGATGCAAGCTCTATCATTCCCTCAGTTAGAGATGAGAAGTTGGAAATTACCTCATTACGGGCAGACATGTTAAGTTACTACTTAACCGACATGCATTTAATGTGGTAGATGGCAAATTAACACTATAAATTTGTGGTTTTGGCTCCATTTCATTTCACTGAGATTTCAAACCTACGAAGAGCACGAAGATTCCGAGCTAAGGCATTTCGAGCAAGAGGCAAGAACACTTCAAGAAATCATCCATCCTAAAGGCAGTAAAAGGTATTTTATCATGGCATCCACCTCTGCACTTGAATATATAGAAAACCCTACTGTTGTCAAAGTTGTAAAAAGACCTAGGCCCATATTTCAATTAGTTCGCAAGGTAGCAAAGAAAGATGATACTTTAGGTGCTTTTTCTCAAATTCCTAAGGGAGTTGTTTATGTTGAAGACCCCAGAATTTACATTCACTATAACATTAAGGAACTAGGAGATGAAGAGATTAAAACCATGTTTAAATCTGTCATATGTGATGAATCTGGTAATGTAAAAGGTGAACATAAGATCATTGAAACCCTAGGATTTACAAAGATCCTTAGCATTCCTGAATTCCCCAAGGATGTGATTAGGATAGTCTTAAGTAGGGTACATGGTGAATTTTTCTGGTTAGATGCAATTCACAAAATCACCAAGGAAGTTGTGAAAGTTGTCACAGGGTTACCAACCACTAGTAAAAGGCTAGACAAAACTAAGAAGGTCTCCAATGACCTATTTATGAACCTAACTGGTGCCACATCTGATAAGAGGTCCTAAAGAGTCAATGATGTAAAAGATACTAATGTAAGATTTATCAGCATGATTTTAGGATATAAGGCAACTCATGCAAACAGACTCAATTCAGTGTCAAGTCTGTGCATTAAGAGTGCTTATGACATGGTCACATATAATGCAAAGATTGATGTATGTGAGTGGTTGAAGGATGAATTAATTGACAACTTAGGCAAGATTAAGAAGGACAAGAAAGGAACTTTTAGGTTTGGAAATCTGCTAGTATGTCTGATGCTACATATAACCAAACAGGTTCCCGGTATAGGCTACAAAGAACTTGGATATGATATACCGGTAGGTAAATAGCTAACATAACTATTCAACAATATGGGAGAAGATAAGGAAAACAATATCCATGATTTCTTTCAAGAACTTAAGGCCAAAATGAAGAAAAGAATCAGATTATCACATAAGATTGTTGACAAATATAAGGATGAAATATGCTTTGTAATAAAGAAGGATGAGATATGGATGGAAGCAGTCATCCCAAGAACAATCTGGGTAATAGAAATTGGTTATGAAATAGATGACCTTATCATTGAAACATATGCTAAAGCACTTCTAGAAGCCCCTAAAGAACCTAAGGAAGAAGTATTTGGTAGTGCAGAATCTATTGAAAGCCAAATACAATCTAAGAAGAGAGTGAAAAAGGTCGAAGCAGTTGTGAGAAGAGGTTCTAGACAGGCAAAGGCCATTAAAGAAGATGTGCTAAAACAAATAGGTATTACCGAGGAAGAGTTAGAAACTTTACAACCTAAAACTCACCTATCACCAGTAGGCACTTCTTTAGAGAATGACATGCCTACAACTTTCAAGAGGGTTGTAAGGAAAAGAGATTCCTCACCGGCAACCACACCCTCTCCTAGGAGGACGAGACAAAAACAACAAGCAGTGAGATCTCCGGTAAGAAAGGCTACACCAAAGATGAAACTGACACCCAAGAAGAAGAGGACAAATAAAGACATGGCCCCTCTTGACATACTATTGAATGAAATTATAGAGGAAGGAAAACTAAAGAATATAGAAAAATTGTATAACACTCTGACAACAGATGAAAAAGAACAAGTAGAAAACAATGTTATTTTACACATGGACATGTATAAGAAATTTTTGATAGATTTAGCAGATGAAGTACCAAATGAATTATTTAAAAGATTGGAAGCAAGAAGACAAGTAGTAGTAGAACTTGACAAGAAAATAAAGATAGAAAAACTACTTGTTGTATACCCGATGAATTCACCCAAAGAAATTGATGACTTAATTGCTGAAGCCAACCAGTTAGTATTTTCTACTACACACCGACACATTTCTTTAATGGTTGGAAGAGTTAATGAGGTGACTGAGGAGACAGAAAATGCATGGGACATTTTCCTAGTGGAAAAAGAAAAACAAGAAGAATACATGAGCCACAAACCTATAAAGGTATATTAGAAAGAAAGAGACAAGGGTAAAGGTAAAGTTGGTGGACCACCTAGTATCAAGGTTAAAAACAACTTACCCCCACCTCCTTTGATTACTCCACCAGTAACAACAATAGCTACAAAAAAATCAATCGGAAGCTGAAAGTATGGATGTAGAGGATGTCAATCCTAATCCTAAAGTCTTATATACAGTGGATGTTGATACTCAAAAGATCAACATTGTGGTAGACAAAGATACAACTGATAAGACTGACATAGCTAGTGAGCCTCCGGTAGATGAGCAAACTGAAAACACACAAGAGAAACTGCCAGATGTCAAAGTGCAATAGGTAGAAACTCAGACTCAAACTGAGACAATGCAACAAACAAAGAAACAAATAGAGCAAAAGGCTTTGGAATAGGAACAACAATAGGTACAGGAACAAGTTCATGAGGAAATAGTGCAACCGGCAACTGGAGAAGTAGAAAAACCATTGCTTAAGGAAATGCAAACACAAACAAACCTACCAGAGGTCAATACAACCTTGGTTACTTCCACCAGTGGTACTCAAAATGTAGGTTCCTCATCATCAGGCTACAAATCAACTAATGCGACTGAAGTACTTTTAGATTCAATTAAAAGGATAATAGATTGCAGCTCACAAGCTTATAAGGCAATAGATGATACCATACCAATTTTGAAGGTAATTTCTCCTAACTGTAATATAGACAATAAAGATTCTTTAGGACAACTTGATAATTTGTGTAAATATATCACAGAGAACATTGAGAAAATAAAGGAAGAGGCATTGAAGGATAAATTGGAAATTGAAAAACAAAGATTCTTTGATGAGCAGATAAAGAAGTGTACAAGGGATTTTGACACACTTCTATCAGAACTGTGTAACTTATTGAAAGAGTACAAAACTTTGTACAATGACACTTGTAAGACAAACTTTTTGACTGTAGACATAGATAAGAAAATAAGCAAGGTACAGAATGAAATCAATAAACTTGTTGATAATTTTGTTAACTCATCTGATACATTATCAGTTTTTGAGTAGAAGTTAACAAATTTTGAGGAAGAATTACTTAAATTAAAAAGAGAAAAGGAGAGAATAGTGAATAAGCCAAAGCATCTGAGATTAAAACTAAGTCCAAGATTGGACTATCTAGCATCGTTGTGGAAGGAAATATCTGAGGCACTGATATAGGGACATAAAACACCGGCAGAGCATTTGCAGCATCTCACTAGTACAGCTAAAAGAATAGAGACAACAATAAGAGACAATAAAATGTTTATGGAGAGTATAAACTTGATTTTGGCGGATCTATTTCAAATTGTAACTACCCAGTTACAAGGTTGAAACCACAAACTCTACTGACATCTTGACAACCTTTGTCATTGATGCCAAAGGGGGATTAGTGGTATGAGAAAATTCAAATATCACAAGAACCATATGCTCAGGGGGAGCACACATTTTTGGCAACATTTTTGGACTTCACATTTTTGGATACACTTTTGAAATTTCTCATGAGTGTTGCCATCAATGCCAAAGGGGGAGATTGTTGGCATATGCACACTCCAATGAGACATTGTATGTGATTGAAGGTTTTGTCATTGATGGCAACCTTACAATCCTATGACACCGGCAAGGCATTACATTGACATCATCAAAACACACTCTACACCAGCACTCAGAACACCAGCACCGACATAGAGAAAGGAAGCACACTGGCACAAAGGTCGACGAGATTTTTGATATATTGCATTTTTGTTTATTATTGTAAAAACCTTGTAAGCCGACTTGGCAAATTGTAAAATGACTCTTATATATAAAAGAGATCATTGTAGACATTTTTTAAGGAAGTGATGTAAGCAAAAAGTAAGGAGAAAAAGATTAGGTAGACCTATTATGCGAAATATAGGTTAAGGGGTATATGTAAAGAACAAAGCAGAAACCGGTACTGAATCTAGAATTGAAGATGCTATTGTAAAGCAATACAAGTTATTGGATTTGTATAATCCATACTGTAAGTTAGTGAGACTTCCCATTTGAGCAGTGAGCTCTAGGCACTTGGCCTTCTTGCATGTGCAGCCCCTATTGTAAGTAATATTCTCTTATTGGCCAGTAAGTGAATATTGTGGGTCACAAATCTCACCGAAGTTTTTCCCACTTTGGGTTTCCTCGTTAAATCATTGTGTTATGGTGTGATTCTCATGTGGTTTCTTTCATTTCTGTTTATTGCATTATTTATTGCATACCAGTACACTGTTACAATATGTTCTGTATGTTTTAAGTTGAGAAATTCTAATTACTGGTTAGATATTGATTCACACCCTTCCCTCTCAGTATCTATGAGTTTCCTAACATATTATACCAGTCACATGCTTAGTAGGGTTTGATCTCCATTTTTTCCTATCTCCATTGATCTTGTTTGATATGGTTGCTCTCAAATTTTGTATTGTGCACAAGAGCTCAACAAAGAATAGATTGTGGTTGTGTAGATGCTTGATTGTTTGATAACTATGAAAGGTCACATGAAGATTAATTCTCTTTATAGGGTTGTCAAAGGATGAAGGAATCCCCTTATATAGAAGACACCTTAGAAAATGGAGGGATGGGATTAAGAGGTGAAAGGATAAATGGTTAGCTAGTATTCGAGGGTAGGTAGAGGAAATTATAAAATATGAAAGGGGCAGTTAAAGGAAAATTAAGAGATGAATGACAAGTGTCATGGAGAGAAAAAGATAATGAGTTAATTAAATAAATAAAGATTTATTTAATTCATAGAGGAAGTGGGACCAATTAAATAAATAAAATATTTATTTAATTTAAAAAAAGGATAATGTAAATAAATAAAAATATTTATTTAAATATGGAAATGCTAGAAGAGGATTAGTGAATTAATTAAATAAATAAAGATCTATTTAATTAATAGAAGGTTTAAGATAAAATAATAAAATAAATCAAATATTTATTTAATTAGGCTAGGACAATTTTAGGTGTCTACATTTTTCTCCTCTTTGAGACAATGCAACTTGTCACGTTGGATCAAAGAAGATAAGATCAACCGATACAAACTTTGCCCCAGGATGGGAGTGGTATGCCTCCTCAAGAGATTGGATGATGTTTTTTTGAAAAATCACAGACAATCTCTCAACAAACAAATAAAGGCTAAAATGGGATACAGATAGGATGAAAGAGTTACATAGGAAGTAAACTAGACTCAAAGGAGTTAGTGGGTAGGAAAAATAGTAGGCCAAGGGGGAAAACATCCTCATTTGCATCCACTACCTTTGAGAGATCATAGTACAGAGAACTCAAACATCTTAGGAGAACAACTAGTAGTTGGGAGATCATGGTAGTCAAAATGCATCAATTTGATCGGGTCCAACGGTTTGAGCGACCTGTAGACAAACATAGTAATCTCTTAATGATCTTAATTCTAAAATAATTCAATTTATTATTTAAATTATATTTTACCAGCAATGTAATCATTGCTCCTTGTTTGGTGCAAATGCTAATAGTAATTGTGGAGAAGTATATAGACTTTTAAATGTTTGGAGCTGGCGTGCACTATTCATTTGTCTAAAATTAAATTATAAATCAGCAAAAGTAGTTGTTTTATAAATATGTGAATATTTTAAACAGATTATTAATGACAGGAAAAAAAATAAAGAGATAAACCTACTTGTAGAAAATGACAGTTCTATGTGAGTAATAATTTTTAGAGGGGATGTAGCATTTAAATAAGATTTTGTGGTCTCTAAATTAATAAAACATATACTAGAAATCGCACCTTGGTGTGCAATGGGTACACCAAAGAGTTATATAAATTCAAGTAGGGAAAATATTGGTCTATTTTTTGTATACATTTGTGTTATACATGAGCTTTCTTGATAGACAAAGATAGAGAGATAGAGAGAGGGAGAGGGAGAGAAGACAATAAAGTGATAGGGTGATAAAGAAGGGGAGGTAGAGAGGAATGGATATAGAGGAAGAGGGAGAGGGAGAGATATAGATGATGAGATATGGTTATAAAAATATAGAGACATAAGGAGACAAAGAGGGAGAAGGAGAGGGAGAGGGAGAGGGAGAGGGAGAGAGAGATATATAGAGAAACGTGAAGTAGAGTTAAAGATATAGAGTAGAAGGTAGAGACCAGGAGAGATAGAGATACATGGGAAAAGAAAGGGAGAGAGTGGTAGAGATAGAAAGATGGTGAGTGATAGATTGAGATGGGAGAGGTTGTGTTTAATCTTCTAGTGCTAATAGAACAATTTTTTTATCAACAAACAATTGAGATTCAACACCTTTCCATTTTAAGTCAATAAGATTTTTTTTATCTTTTAAATTAAGAACCCTCATACCAATTGATCTTTACTCTTTCAATAGTTGTTTGACAAAAACAAATTGTAGACTTTAATTCAAGAAGGAGAAACCTATATGTTAGAAGAAGAAATGCCTGTCATAGGTTGTCTACTAATGGAAACATATTTAGGCTCCATTGAAGATTGAGATCAACTTGGATGTGCTACAAGAGTGAAAAAACAAGATCAATCACATACCAATACATCAATTGTGTATGAAAATTATAATAGTGCATTAAATATGGTCTTGTTGAACCCAAGTGAATATGGTATGTCGTATTACGTACCTATCAATGTGTGTGTTTGGAATATATGTCTAATAGAGTTTGTTACCAATTATATTTTTTTCTTTTATTTATATAGGATTTGATAATAGAAAGAGGGCCTAGTATGGAGGTAGGGGAGGCACCTTATATTTTTATATTTATTCTACCTAGAAGGAAGCTGATCCAAGTCCTATTAGTGGTAAAAAAACAACATCATGTGTAGATTCAAGTAAGTGCATAAATTGAGATGGCATGTTTTTTAGAGAGGCCTTCAGTGATGTGATTGCCAATATTTTTACACAAGGAGAATTCACAACCCCTCCTTTTAGTACATTTTTATCTAAAAAAAAATGTTAAGATCATGAGAGACACATTTGAGAATTAATAAATGAGTACACATGTAGTGATGAAGGATTGACATAAAAGAGAGATTTGTTTGTTCATAAAGTATTAGATATTTAAATTTTATTTTTTATTCAAGTTGAATAATATAATCATGGTCAACGTGTTAAAATCAAATAGGTTTTAACTTTTTAAGTAATTCTAAAGGGTTGATTTTTTCTATAATTAATCATTAAATTAAAAAGTGATTTCTACTTTTAAAATACTATACAATGTAATTTTAATAAAGTATTATTACATTGAGAGGTGTATTACACTCACATATGGGTGAAAAAACTTTTATAAGCAAAAAATATTCATATTAAATTTGATGGTTTTTGGAGAGTAAAATAGATAAAAAAATATGAAGGGTATTTATTTTTCTCTTTTAAAATTGATTTAAATCTTTGTGTTATAAATTTAATTGGATTGTAAAGGTTTTATTGATTTAAAGATTTTTTTCTTTTTCATCTATGGATATATATTTAAATCATATTTTCCTCCATAAATAAAAATTGCTCATATTAAATTTGGGGGATTTATGACACATTGACATATGGGTTTGTTTTTTCCCTTTAAAATTGACTTATTTTTTTTTATAAGTAATAGTATAGGAATTACAATTTCAAAATAGAGGAGAACAAAATATTAGTAGAAATCATCATCAACGAACATCTAAAGATCTCTCTCCTTTTGAAAGACAATAAAGATATCAACTTGACCTACAATCAAGAAGGAGGTACAATCAGCCATCTAACACAAATATCGAATTGATTCTTTAAACTAAAAATTTAACATCAATAGAACATGTACTAGATACATATTAGCATGCAAGTCCAATTGGGATGAATTTAGTTGTACAAAAAAATGTTGAAAATATACAAAACCCAAATGGAATGCTTCAAGCTAATTTCAAAAGATTCCAATTGTAATTTCGATGTCAATTAGATAGATTTATATTGTCATACATGTGGCATATTTATCAAGAATTTTCGTCAGGAATCAAAGTATCTTGCATTGTTGAAGTTCTTGTTTATAGATTTTCAACTTCAAATAATATGGATCCTAGGCCACAGCCAAAGGATCTTGCAAAATTGACTCAAGTAGAGGAAACATTTTTTGCATGTGTCAACACAATACTACAAGTTACACATGCAATAGGTGGTCAATATAGATACAAAGGACACACAATAAGTTTCCCACAAAATGTTGAACATGTTTCACAAATATTGCCACATATGATATATCATTTTCCAATCATTATTGTTAAAATAAGGGATTAGTGTGAAACCAATTATAACTTTATCATCAATAGAGATCATGTGTATAAAACACTTAAGTGCAAAGTAGAGGATGAAAAGTTTTACTTTGATTTTATAGCTGATGAAGATGCTCTCAACAATCTATCAAGAAATTATGATGAAAATATTTTCAACAAATTGAAGATAGTGCACATGGAATGTGATTCTAATACAAACGGAATTATATTTGTGGGTCTAGTGATGGAGATAGTTGAAGGTAATATAATTGAGCACACAACATCAATAGATTCAAAACCTCCTAATGGTCAAAGAGAGATGGAATTGATCCATGCATGGATTAATAACCATAATGGAAATCCAACAATATTGATTGATTGGCCAAGAATTAGTGCATCTGCTAACAATGAGTATGTCATAATATGATTACTTGATATGACATTCCCAACATTATTTCTAGATGGAAAATTTGACTTTTTAGAACCTCGAATGAGGCAGTGTATCTACATGAATTTGTAAAACATATATTGTGGTGCAAGAATCATCACTTTGGTAAGCACCCAAGATTCAAACATTTTTATGATGAATATGACAATGAAACACCATGCATAGAATTCATATATAGTATTTGTAAAATAAAGTTTTTGAGACATGTCACTCACCATTAAAGAGTTGTGTGAACATATGGAAAACATTCCTCACTCACATCTTGTTGATAGGTTGGTACAACGTGGAACCAAATTAAGAGGTACAAGGTCATATTAGGCTCAATGTCATGCAAAATTGATAGATATGCATCATCAAATCATCTCTCCTACAATATTCTTCACACTGTGTGTTGTAGATATGCATTGGCCTAATTTGGATGCATTAATGTTAATACACCTCCAAATACTCCACCAAAAGTTGGTGGAAACAAAATGTTTTAGACTATCCTCATATAGTTACATACTACATGCATTTAAGACATTAAATATTCAAAAAATAAATTTTAGAAAAAGGACTAGATGTAAAAGATTATTGTATGGATTTTGTCATCTTTTTGGCTTAATGCCTTCTTAAATCTAGACTACTCTGTTCTTTTTTGTTAAAAGGTTTTGGGTCCCTTCAAAACTTGTTTTTGCCTTAATTAAAAACAAAAGGGGTCAACACATGTGCACAAATTCATCTAGATGATTAGAGCACCGAATATGAACAACTTTGATTGGCCGAATGATGAGAAATGAGAAAACACAGAGATACATTTTGATTCTATTGTTCATACATGGAATCCTAGACAATATCCACATCAACAAAATACATAGGTATTCACATAAATATTTGAACATGCATATCTATTAAATCATGTAAACTACTTAACCTTCATGGTATGACGAAAGAATAAGGATCTGGTCAACTACTGAGAGGGAGGGGGTGAATCAGTAGATAGAAAACTGATACAAACTTTCACCAATCTCAGAATCAACCTCTCAAAGCAAACTCTAAACTGACAAGTTAAACCACTGAACTACAAATGCAATTTCACTGTCAAGATAAATCGGTTAACTATTATAACAAAATAACACTAAAACAACTTGAAACTCACAAACATTCAAATACTTTACTGACATAAGTAAAACCTCATTCTAGATTGGTGTCGATTAGCATAGCTTATCAAAGTGGATTAAGAAGTTAAGCAATTCAACCATAATAAACATAACAACAAAAAAATTCACCACTTGACACAATATATTTGACATGGAAACCCAAATGGGAAAATCCATGGCAGGGATGAATACCCACAAGTATTCTGAACTCTTTTGAAGTTCACCCTATTAGGAGCCAAGTCTGTTAAAGCTTTACAATAAGTTCTGTTAAGAACAGATCCTGTTAGGGACCACCCAGTTAAGGGATTGACGATAATGCCCTGTTAGAAGCAATACCCTATGAAAAGTAACCTTGGTAGAGCGGTAGAGGATTTGAAATCCAAGCTAATGGACCACTTGGTTAGAGGATTTGAATAATATTAAGCTTGTTAGAGGTTACCTAGTTAGGGGATTTTAACTGTTGTAATTGTTGGAAAACAACAGGGGTTTGTTGATCTATTTGAATAACACTACACTTGCTAGTTCAGATCCTTTTCATGCTCCTCTTTGCCTTGACACAAACTGTAGATACATCATCTGGTTTGGCAACCAAACTCAGTCTAAAACAAAACAACTCATCGACCTTATAAAAAAATCAATAGGTCGGTAACATAATAAATACCTAATTCTCTCATAGAGATTACAAACAAGTCGGTTCAAGTATGACCATTGGATTACATAAAAATCTCTGCACATCATTCAAGATAGCCTCGACTACTCCTTGATCACCGCTTCATCAAACTTTGTAACTCATCATGTAGTTTCCATTACATGAAATATACTTACTCATTCCCAAGATAAAAACCGTTATCTCAACGTGCCAAAAACACTTTGAAACTCTTCTCATACAACATGCATACATGTCATAATCATTATGGATCATCATCAGATCATAAACCAATACAACCAATTCACCAAACTTAATCGGTTAGGTTTTATCATATCAATAGGTAGGGTTTACCGGTTCACTCCAAAAACTCACCTATCGGTTATAGTTCCCTTCACTAGCTCTTCCTACCGGTTACAAAACAACATTATAACAACTTCATTACCAGTTACAATGGACATCAATGACAACATAACATTTCATTAATTCAATCTTCATGAAAATGCTAACAATCTCCCCCTTTCACATTGATGGCAAGACAAATATCAATACCATTGATTGCTATGATTGTGTATAGTAATCTTGGTTTACATTTTACCATGTACTCTCCTTGTCTTCAACTGGTAACTGGTTATAGACTTTCTTTCAGTCAATCATACAATTCTTCTCCCCATAATCACATAGTTCTTCTCCCCCTTTGACAAAAATGCCAAAGTGAAAGTAAAACATGCAATGTCAAACTTCACTATTCAGCATCAACAACTTGTAACTTTATGCTCTCCCTGTGGAATAACTCCACTCTACACTGATCCTGCTGTAAAATTCTACAAGTAGCTTTGGGACTGATGTACTCTTCCATCATTCTCAATTGACCTCATGGAGGGGTACAACCCCTAGCTGACTTCTAATATACTCAAAAGTAGTCTTAAGCAGAGGTTTAGTAAAGATATCTGCAAGCTGCTCCTTGGTAGAAACATGCTCCAATATCACATCTTTACTCTACACTTTTTTCCTCAAGAAATGATACTTCAATTCAATATGCTTGGTTTGTGCGTGCAAAATAGGGTTCTTGGAAATATGTATGGCACTGGTATTGATACATAATATCTTTACATGTTCTATAAACTTCATCTTGAAACCTTCCAAAATGTGTCTCATCCAGATAGTTTGGGTACAATTCATATAATCTGCAACATACTCAACTTCAGCAGTTGACTATGATATACAACTATTCTTCTTGCTACTCCATGAAAAAAGTCTTCCTCCAAGAAAGAATGCTCCACCGGTTGTGCTTTTCCTATCATCAACATTACCTTCCCAGTCTGCATCTGTATACACCTTCAAGTCAAAGTTACCTGTATATGGACACCATAATCCATAGTCAATAGTACCTTTCAAATATCTGAATATCCTCTTGGTTTCTATCAAATATGTTTCCTTTGGATTCTTTTGAAATCTAGCAACTAGACCAACTGCATGAGCTATATCCGGTCTCCTATGAACAAGATAATACAATTTTCCAATCATTGACCTGTACTCCTTTTCATCAACATATGTGGCTTCATCTTCCCTAGACAATTTACATCTTGTAACCATTGGTGTCCCAATTGGTTTATAGTCACTCATACCAAGTGTCTTTAATACATCTTTCACATACTTAACTGTATGATGAAAATACCACTCTTTATTTGCTGTTTTTGCAAGCCTATGAAATTTTTTTTCTCTCCCACTAGAGACATTTTAAACTCATTGTTCATTTCATTTGTAAAGTCATTTCTCATGTCATCATTACCTCCAAATATGATATCATCTACAAACACTTCACTAACCAGTATTTTATCTCCTTCAGATTTGAGATTTATGTTGTTGTCTTCACTGGTTCTCTGAAAACCTATCTTCATTAGGTGTGAATGAAGCCTTTCATACCATGCTCTTAGTGCTTGCTTTAACCCATATAATGCCTTCTAAAATTTTCATACCATATATTTTTCATCAATCAAAGCATAACCATCTGGTTGCTCAATGTATACTTCTTCTTCCAGCATTTCATTGAAAAATGCTGACTTCACATCCATCTGATATACTTTGAATCCCTTATGTGCTTAAAATGCAAGTAAAGTTCTGACACCTTCCAGTCTTGAAATTGGTACAAAAGTCTCACCATAATCTTCTCCTTCTTCCTATGCATAACCTTTGCAAACTAGTCTAGCTTTGTTTCGAACTACTACACCATCTTCATTCAACTTGTTCCTAAATACCCACTTAGTACCTATCACATTTTTATTCACCAGTCTGGGTACTAGGATCCATGTGTTATTCTTCTCAGTTTGATCAAGCTCCTCCTCCATAGATTTGATCCAATGATCATCTCCAAATGCTTCCTTAGCAGTTCTAGGCTCAATAGTGGAGATCATGCGAGAATTCTCTCTAATTGTTTTTCTAGTTAACACTCCAATATCCTTATCTCCAATAATCTGGTTAGGATTGTGATTGAGTCTCACATACTTTGGAATAACATGATCATAATCTTCAGGTTCTTCTTCTACATTATCATCATCTTGTTCTGAATCTACCTATTTCGGTTGAATTGGTACAACAATATTCTCTTTACCAGTTTCAAGTTTCACCGGTTCTGGTTCCAAAAATAAAACAGAAGGATTTTCATCCTTTTTCTCCACACCGGTTTCCCCTGAGACTTCAAGATACTCATCCACTCGAGCATTAACACTCTCAATGTTTTTTTGTGTCCGGTTGTTGTAACATTTGTAGGCCTTACTCTTGGTGGAGTAACCAAGAAATATACCTTCTTCACTTTTAGCCTCAAATTTACTAATATACTTACCTCTCTTAATAAAACATTTACTGCCAAATATCTTGAAATAACTAACATTAGGTTATCTACCATACCACTATTCATAAGGAGTCTTATCCTTACCTCTTTTTATCAAAATCCAGTTCATAGTGTAGACAGTTGTGTTGAGAGCTTCTCTCCAAAAAGTTTTTTCTACACCTCCTTGTATCAACATCATTCTAGAAACTTCAACAACTGGTCAATTTTTCCTCTCTACAATACCATTTTACCGTGGTGTCCTTAGTGCAGAAAGTTGTCATTTGATACCATTCTCTTTATAATATCTAGTGAATTCCTCAGAAGTAAATTCACCACCTTGATCAGTCCTTAGACACTTTATCTTCTTACTACTCTCCTTTTGAGCTAAGGCCCTGAATGCCTTGAACTTACTAAACACTTCTATTTTATCCTTCAAGAATGTGACCCACATTATTCTTGAGCAATCATTAGTGAAGATCATAAAATATATGTCACCTTGAATACTTTTAGTCCTTATTTGTCCATAGAGGTCTATATGAATCAAATCTAACAGATGTTCTGCTGAAAAAGATTTTCTCTTAAAAGTTGAGGATGTCATCTTTCCCAACTACCATTCCTTACATAGATCATTAACTGGTTTGTTCAACTGAGGCAAACCTCTCACCATCTTGGACTTACTTTAACAATGTTATTAAAATTTATATGACAAAATATCCTATGCCAAAGCCAACTATCATCTACTCTAGCAATTAAACAGTTGTTGACTTTAGGATTTAGGTGAAACAAGTTACCTTTAGTCTGCTTCCCAGTTGCAATCAGTTCACCTTTTCTCCCATAGATTTTTCACGTACCATTCTTAAAATCCAATGGATATCCTTTGTCATTGAGTTGAGAAAAACTCAAAAGATTGTGCTTTAATCCTTCAACCTAGTAGACATCATCTGCACTGCTCTTCCCATTAAGAGAAATAGTTCCCTTACCTTTTACCATGCAGGGTGAGTCATTACCAAATGTAACAACTCTGCCATCAAATTCCTTAAAATAAAGAAATTTTCTCCGGTCACTGGTCATGTGATGTGAACAACCACTATCAATGATCCAATCATCAGAATTATCCATGCGAGAAACTAAAGCCTTCTAATCAAATGTATCCTCTTTAATGGCTAAAAAAATAATGTCTTCATTAGAATCACCCTCAGATTCCTCATCAGTGATACCACCATCAAATGCAATAAGACAATCTCTTTTGCCTTTTCCCTTGTACTTCTTGAACTTCTCTCACTTGTGCTCATTATCACCATTAGGACAGTTAGCTGCAATGTGTCCAATCTTGTTGCATGTAAAACATTTCAAAGGTAATTTACCTCTGTACTTACCGGTACCTCTAGGAAACTGCTTGGCCAATAATGCTTCAAGCTCAACCAAACTTTCTTCATCATCAATTTCTCTGTTGGATCTAGATTCATAACTGTGACTGACATCTCTACTTTTCCTCATAGATGAGTTAGAAACTAAAGCTCTAAATGCAGAGTCAGGTTTATGAACACTACCATCATAACCATTTAATTCAAAAGAAGTAAGCTTACCAATGATGTAGTCAAGGGTTACCTTAGTTTTGTCAATTGATTTTAGCTTCTGAATGGCTGCAATACGGATAGTGTAGACTGGTAGAAGGGTTCTCAATACCTTGCTAACCACTATGGCATCTTCCACTTTACCACCAACACTCTTGATCTTACCAACTATCTCTTTTATCCTCTAACCATACTGTTGTATATTCTCACCTTCACCCATCCGCATGTCATCAAATTTTCCTCTTGGACTCTCTTCTTTGGAAATATTCACATGTTCATCACTGCTATACCTCATATGCAGTCTCTAGACCATGGACATCTACATATTCTACATTAGACAAAGAACTGATAATAGTCTCTAATGCTTGATTGTTTTCTTGTTGCCCTTTCTTCTCTTCATCAATCATAATCCCACTAGGTGCAACATATTGAGTACCAACATGTTCCCAATATTTATTTCCTAGACTCTTAATATAAATTTTCATTCTATCACTCCATATTTTGTAGTTTTCTCTATTAAACTTCGGACCTTCCTTCTTCATCATGTTCTACAAGATCTTTACCTCAAGCTATTAGGCTTAGACCTTAGAGAACCTAAGAAGCTCTGATACCAATTGATGGTATGGTGAAAGAATAAGGATCTGGTCAAATACTGAGAGGGGGGTTGAATCAGTAGATAGAAAACTGATATAAACTTTCACCAATCTCATAATCAACCTCTCAAAGAAAACTCTAAACTGACAAGTTAAACCACTGAACTACAAATGCAATATCACTGTCAAGATAAACCGGTTAACTGTTATAATAGACTAACAGTAAAATAACTTGAAAATCACAAACATTCAAATACTTTACTAACATAAGTAAAACCTCATTTCAGATTGTTGTTGGTTAACATAACTTATCAAAGTGGATTAAGCAGTTAAGCAATTCAACCGTAATAAATATAACCACAAAAACATTCACCACTTGACACAATATATTTGACGTGGAAACGGTTAAGGGATTGACTATAATGACCTATTAGAAGCAATAGTCTGTGAAGAGTAACCTTGGTAAAGGATTTGAAATCCAAGCTAATGGAACACCTGGTTAGAGGATTTGAATAATACTAAATTTGTTAGAGCTTACTCAGTTAGGGGATTTTAACTGCTATAATTGTTAGAAAACAATAGGGGTTTGCTAATTTGTTTGAATAGCACTACACTTGCTTATTCAGATCCTTTTCATGCTCCTATTTGCCTTTACACAAACTTTAGATACATCATCCGGTTTAGCAACCACAGTCAACTACAACTTTTCCAACTCTGAAACAAAATAACTCATCAACCTTATAAACAAATCAATAGGTCGCTAACACAACAGAAACTTAATTCTCTCATAGACATTACAAACAAGTCGATTCAAGTATGACCTTTGGATTACATAACAATCTCTGCACATCATTCAAGATAGCCTCAACCTCTCCTTGATCACCGCTTCATCAAACTCTATAACTCATCACGCATTTTGCATTACATGCAATATACTTGCTCATTCCCAAGATGAAAACCGTTATCTCAACACACCAAAAATACTTTGAAACTATTCTCATACAACATGCATACGTGTCATAATCATTACTTCTCATCATCAAATCATAAACCAATACAACCAATTCACCAAACTTAATTGGTTAGGGTTTATCATATCAACAGGTGGGGTTTACTAGTTCAACTCTCCAATACTTAGCAATATCGGTTCACTCCACAAACTCACCTACCGGTTACAGTTCCCTTCACTAGCTCATCCTACTGGTTACAAAACAACATTATAACAACATCATTACCAATTACAATTGACATCAATGACAACATAAGGTTTCATTGATGCAATCTTTATGCAAATGCCAACAATACTTGTTGATATAACTAATGCATTTGTTTGTATTTCCAATTGTAGGCATTCCAAAAATATCTTCAATATCCATATCTAAAAAATACAGTACAACTTATAGAGATAAATATTGAGCATGACGATGAAGAGATACTAAACTATATAGAATGGCACACGGTGTCTAGGGAGGGTACATGCCTAAGGAAAAGAGAAGGGAGGAAGGTTTGCAAATAACTATTTCATTACTAAAAATATTTATACCATGTTTAAATATATAAAAAATATCCCCATTAATAAAAATACAATTCCATATTCATTATAGGTATAATTCTCCTTGGCCATTATATCTGGGGGCATCCAAATTATATAAAGACATAGAAACAAGAGAAAAAAAGTTTGAACCAACAAGAAATGATGAAAAAATGAATTCACATAATTGCCACATACTACAATTGTTGAGAGAAAATATTGATTGGCAACCCATTCTTTCCAACAATGTTGTAATCCAATATATTGTAAAGTATGTAGAAAAAGAAAAAGAAATCTCAAAAACATAAACCTAGATGTTGATGCACCTTTTAAACATGGAAAACCTTGATGATTTAGCTACATAGTTATATAAAAGACTTCTACCTGATACATTTATATAAAATGAGATTGGAACTCAAGAGACATGTCACATGTTATTAGAAATTTCATTAGTAGAGAGCAATAAAATATTTGTTAATCTAAATATTTTATGAGAGGTGTTCAAACTTGTTGCTAAATATAGTCAAGAGAACACTAAAGATAATACAAAATTTATCATTGATGCATATAAAACAAGGCCTTCTTCTATGGAATGTGACTCATTAATTCATGTAGCTAGATCATGGAAATATAATCTTAAATGAAGAAGGGACAACAAATGGGAGCCAAGGAAAACTGCATCTATTGTCAGAGTTATTCCTAGGTTTGTATCCATTCCTCCACATAAGTTAGATAAATGGATTGACTTTTGTTTATAAAAGTTATTATTGTACAAGCCATTCCATGACATAAAAAGAGATATTTATCATAGTAATGACTCCGTAATAGAAAAGTGAGAGTCATTCAAATATAATCCTTGGCATGTGGAATGAACAAAAACTGTAGAAATATTGCAAATACCATTGGTTATGAAATTGAAGATAATGAACTTGTTCAAAGAAATACCATAGAGCTTGAATGGGAAATTATATCTAGACTAGATTATGGTCAAACTATACAAGTTTCTAAAATATATATGTTTGGCAGAAGAGACATTCATAGACATACAGATTGGTCTCTTGAATATCAAGGTGAAGAGTACACAGTTGGAGAAATCAATTTCATAAGAAACATGAGAGATCCTGGATATCTCATACATGATGGTATATCAGAAAATGCATCAAATACACAACCTTCAATAGAAAACAAAGAAAGGAAATTGACATAATTATGTTACACCACCATATGAATAAAAATGGAGAGCCATTATTCATGATAATCTAGAAGGAACAACAGGAACACAAATGTCATATCTCATTCATTTTATTAGTCAAGCTCTTGAAAATGCAGCAATTCCATGTCAATCTCCTCTTCTATTACTTGTATCGATAGGAGTTGTAGAATTCAATATAAGAGCCTCTACAATTCATTCGAAATTGAGAATCCCAATATGATATTTTGCCAGCTAGAGGGAACAAGAATAACAAGTTTTCAAGAAAAGATAGCATATAGAAAATACATTTTGATTGATGAAATGATCTTCATTGTTAAAAAAATGCTAGAAAATATAGATTCTTGACTGCAATAGGCATTCTCACAAAATGCACACAACAACTTTGTAGGTACACTATCATTATGAATAATAAAGAAAACTATTATTTGATATATTCATATATATATAATTTCTACATTATTACCATTAAAAAGTTCAAAATCATTTCTCTTCATTACCTTTTAGGTATATTTATGATTTTGGTTGGAGATTTGGGCTAGTTGTCTCCAAATAATGATAGACCAACATATTGTGAGAGAAATGGTGAAAAACTTAATTGATATTATTGAATGTAGGCGGGTGTGTACATATATATGGAGATATATTGTTGGTATAAATGTATAATATCTAGAACTCTCATAACCACTAACAAACTAAGTGGTAAAAAATGTAATATTGAACATTTATGCTAACAGTCCCGCTTATTACATTGATCCCAAAAATACATGTTCATCTTTCCCTAGAGACCCCCCTTTAAGGCTTACACAACAAAAAAATGTTGATTACATAACATGAATAGATATTTTTGGAATATTTTCTCTTGAAGAAGAAAATCTTGAACCAAGTGGGGCTCCATCAAGTTGTCTCTTGACCCTCCAAAAGGTGTAGCTTCGAGTTGTGTTCTTAAGCTCTCAATCTCAAACTCTCAAATTATAGACTCCTGAATTATTTAACAATGATCCCTAAGAGATAAAAAAAATATCTATCATTTTCTAATGACTATGAAAGGTATAATTCCAAAATATAATCTTCACAACACATGTATTCTTCAAATTTGTCAACATCAACAAAGAAAGAAAAAAAGAAAGCATAAACCAAAAATTCCAAAATTACTTCTCATGTAGAACACCATCTCAAAGAGAGACACTAACTCGAGATGATGAAAATTCCCCCATTCTCTAATGCTTCCAACCTCTAAAATTTGGAAATTTTATAGTACACCATTGACACTAGCTAATGCATAGTTGAAACCAAGAGAAGAGTCATTAATAATGAATGCATCATCTATGAAATCTTCATCTTCAATGCAAGCAACATTTCCCTCATCAAATTGTTCATTTACTTTTCCCTTAAGCAAATAACTAGCCCGAGTTCTACAATTCCAAGCTATGTGACACATTTTCTTACAATAAAAACACTTGATTGTCTTTGATCTTCTATAATGACTTCTTGAATAAAGTTCTTTTTCTGAGAATCTAATCCTTTGTAGTTGCTTCTTGAATATAGTTCTTTCTCTTGAGGATAATCTCTCAATTATTCTTTTATTCTCTTAGCTTTTGCTAGAAGATGACTAAGCGTGACAACAACATTGTTGTACTTTGAAGGCAAGTTGTTTAATAATATGATCTTAGTATCATCATCATCTACATGAACCTTAACCTCTACAAGATGTCTAATGAGAGATCTCAAATTACTTATATGGTTTGACATTGTGATCCCATCTTCCATATTGAACCTAAACAACTAAAGTTTTAGAGAGAGTTTTGCATTGACTACTTTGGCTCCAAATAATTTATTCAAATTATACTAGGTTTCATTTGATGATTTATCTAAATCTATGTGATGCAATTTAGTGTCCCAAAGAGAAAGATCAATAATAGCCTTTGCTTTATCATCTCTATTATTTTAGTCTAATAGCTTGGTTGTATCTATAGGTGGTTTCTCCTTTCCACTTACTATACCCCATAAATTCTTATTCATCAATCGTATTTGAATTTTCATTCTCCAAGTGTGAAAATTAAATCCAAAATACTTGTCTAATGAAATTTCCATTTTAACAAATTAATATCAACTTTTTCGTTTTACATTAATATTTTTCCAAATGACTTCATAAATACCAAAATAAAACTGCTCTATATTCTAAGATGGTACCGGAATTACATATTTCTTGAATCTTGTAAGAGTCAAATACATGAATCTTCTAATGTGGTGATTGGCTAGTTGAATGATTACTGGATATTTCTTTATCACTTCAACTTGATGAATGCTAGATTACTTATCATTGATGAAGGAACAAGATTGCGAGAATCTATTTTAGTGCTTGGACTTGAATTATTTATTTGTTTTTCTCTTCCACCTTCCTTATGTTGCAGCATAAAGAACTTGGTGGATCAAACTGCCTATATTTCTTTATTTCATAAAAAAATTCCCCATTTCTTTAGAAAATGGGATAAAAAGCACACAACTATTTGCCTCTTTAAAACATATGAGAAAACAAATTACATATAAGGGAGTGGCAGATGACACCTATTTATCATAAATTGTGTCTCCTTGATGTGATACACAAGCACCAATTAAGGCATGCAAATACCCATAGCGATAGGCATCAAGGGCATCTAGACCTCATGATAATCCAAAAAGCCACTCACAAACTTGTGCAAACATAAAAATTTAAAGGTGCAAGAATGTTTATTATATCTTTTATCTATTAATTAAAAATAGAAGCCCTATAATGTGTTTTATAGAATTACAATAACAAGAAGTATGTTCTATTGCTATGACTACTTGAATCGACATCTAGAGGAACAGATGTGAAAAGCTAAAAGATGGAATCAACTTCTTCAAACAAGTATGACAAGGAGGGGGTGAGAATAAGAAGTAGAGAGATTACTAGGTCAGTGACACACTTGCATTAGATCTACCCCATTGCGAATAAAATAAAGAAAATGACTAAGAATTACAATGTACAAAGATCGATTTCATGTTGCTCTGATAACATATGTGAGAGAAATGGTGAAAAAATTAATTGATATTATTGAATCTAGGAGGGAATGTAAACATAAATAGAGATATACAGTTGGTATACTTATATAATATCCAAAACTGTCATCGTTAGACCTAAAAATGCCATTGTTGTCATTGACGTCAAACCAATTATTTGGTTCGGTCTAGATGATATATGCAATTTTGGTAGTGTTGTGATATGATGCAGTAAGGTGTAGATGATCTATTGGAGTCACTTCCGGAAGATCCTCATCTCCAGAATCTTGAGTTATGCTTATTTTGGTCCCAATATCAGTTGTGTATTCTAGTATACACTACTTTAGTTATGCTAATTGTATCTTTCATGTCTCATGGTTTGGTATCTGTGGTATGCATGGTATTTGTATTTTGGAGTTTAGAGTTGCTATGCTTGGAGTTTTGTGTTTACATGGTTAAGCATCTATGGGTCTAGTTGACCCCTGTTCTATTTTAGTAATTAAGGTATGTGCATCGTTGAATGAATTCTATAAAGGAAGCATGTAGTGATCTGGCAAAGGCTGACTTTGCCATCATTATTTTGATTAAGGCTTTATTGGTCAACGTGTTGATCTGAGTAATGTATTACTTGAGCTTGGCCGACATATTATCCCAGTGTGTAAGATTTTCAATATATATGTGCACATGTGTGGATATGTAAGAAGACATAGGAGTGAGAAGTAATAAATAAAGGTGTAGTGTATTTATATGTGGATGCGTTTATGGTAAGGAAAAGTGAGAAGTAGTGTGGGAAGTGTGAGTTGTGGACAAAAAAGAAGTTGGAGAAGAGTTAGAGTGCAGTACATGCTTCAGTAATCCTTCATCAGATTTGATGCAAACAATTGGTAGAGCAGTGTAGTAATCCTTTACCAGATCTTCTCCAGGTGTTTAGTGACACATAGACCCTTTACTGGATTTTATCTAAGAATTGTATATTGAGATCTGAGCTTAACTTGGAATTTCTATTAAAGAACTGATACAAAATATTGAAGAGAAGATTTTGCGAGCATGTTCTGGAGAGTAAAGGAAATTTTTGAGCAAAATTGAAGCACAATTTAGCATTACTTAATAGTGCAGTTGAATATGAGCAAAATCCACCTACTTTGGATATCGTCTCCCATGCTATTGATTTATTGGTAGAGTGCGGGAGTCTATTGTATAGCATTAAATTGGCTATGAATTCTTGGGAGGTTCTTCTTCTATAACTGAAAGAGAAATACAAGCTAATCTTTTCAAAGAAGAGAATTTGAAAATTACATGAGTTGGTATGCAATTTTTGACATTTCTTTTGCAATTGAAAGTGTTCTCTTTGTTTGTTTGTTTGTTTGTTTTATTCCCTTTTTCATCAAAGGCATCATTTTCCCTTGATATCAAAGGGGGAGAAAGGTATATGGAAAGGTACATGGCCATTAGATAAAGGTCTTGAAGTAAGGAGATATATGAGTTAAAGGGAGTTGTAAGAAAATATGTTTCTTTTTTAGATGCCTTGCCATCAATGACAAAGTGAGAGACTGTTAGAGCTATGTGAATATTGTCATTCATGTCAAACTAGTTATCTGGTTTGGTTCAAATGATATACGTGGATGATATATATATATATATATATATATATATATATATATATATATATATATATATATATATATATATATATATATATATATATATATATATATATATATATATATATATATATATATATATATATATATATATATATATATATATATATATATATATATATATATATATATATATGCAGATGGTATGTGTAGATGGTATATGTAGTTTTGGTAGTGTTGGGATATGATGTAGTAAGGTGTAGAAGATTTATTGGAGTCACTTCCAGGAGTTCCTCATCTCCAAAATGTTGAGTTATTCTTATTTTGGTCCCAGTATCAATTGTGTATTCTGGTATCAACTATTTCAGTTGTGCTAGTTGTATCTTTCATGTCTCCTAGTTCAATATCTATGATATGCATGGTATTTGTATTTGGAGTTTGGAGTTGTGCTTGGAGTTTTGTGTTTATGGGTCATCATCTATGGTTTTGGTTGACCCTTGTTCTATTCTAGTAATTAAGGTATGTGCATCAGTGAATGAATTGTGTAAAGGAAGCGTGTAGAGATATTGCAAGGTCAACTTGGTCATCATGTTTTTTATTAAGGATTTATTGGATAACATGTCAATCCAAGTAGCGTATTACTTGATCTTGGCTAACATATTATCTCAATGTGTAAGCTTTCCAGTGTGTGTGTGTGTGGACATGTAAGAAGACATAGGAGTGAGAAGTAACAAATAAAGGTGCAGTGTATGTATGGTAATGATAAGTGAGAGGTAGTGTGTGAAGTGTGAGTTGTGGATAGCAAAGTAGTTGGAGTAGAGTTAGAGTGCAATAATTGTTGCAGTAATCCTTCACCGAATTTGCTGCAAGCAATAGGCAGAGAAGTGCAGTAATCCTTTACCAGATCTACTACAAGTGTTTAGTGACATAGAGATCCTTTATCAGATCTGATGTAAGTTTTGTATATTGAGATCTGAGCTTAAGCTAGAATTGACTTTATACATTTGGAGATGCAACTTTTCTCAGTTCATTTTATCTATTGTAGTGAGTCGCTTTTGAAATTTGGTAGTGAGCCATCTAATAGTAAGCCACCTAGTTTGCATACACCATATAACTAGTTATATTATCTTGAGAGTTAACACTTTCTATGGTTTTTCCCATTTGGGGTTTTTATGTATAAAATCTAGTGTTCTATTTGTGGTTGTGTTTTCATGTTTATTTTTCATTTTCTATTTCATGATTGATGTGCTTAATTGATATATCAGTAAAAGATTCAAAGTTTGTGGGAAATTTTTTAGCTTCTGAGGGAATACTAATTCACCCCCCCCCCCTCTTAGTATTTTGGTCCCTTAAACAAATCCAATAGTCATAACCACTAACAAACTAAGTGGTAAACAATGTAATATTGAGTATTTACGCTAACACATATGACATTGATAGATAGACAAAGTTACTATGAGAGGAATTCAAAACTGTGGTTACATTAGATAAAACATTCAGACAAGATGGACAAAAGATCCAATAACAAATATTTTATCAAATTTTAACAAATCTAAGAGATGCAAATTATCCAAAAGTTAATCATTAGAGTTTGCTTATTACAAGAACCTCCATTAGCACAAATGTTGCAACTAATATAGAGTTGGAAAATACTGTCCATTTGTTCTCCATAAATGATTATGTTAATAATCATAACAAATAAATGTTATACTCATTAAAGCATCCTATTGCACACAGTGTAAAAAAGTAGGACTTCCTACATACAACAAAAGATTGTTAAAATCATGAAATTCATATATAGAGTTACTAATAAAAAAAAAATTCAAAGGTTGTGTTGAATTCAAATCCTTTTATACATGTGAGACTTGTAAATGGAGTTTTGAGATATGTTTGAAAGATTGTTTACAAACCCAAAAGTGCTCCACCTAAACCACCAACTTATGTGATGGTTGAGTTTGACAAGTATTCAGGAATACCATTTGAAGATCATCATCCAAATACAATTACAATAACAACAATACAAAGGGGAAGAACACTTCAACTACCATTAAGATTGGCATGGGCATTAGCAATACATAAATCTCAAGGATTGACTCTTTCAAAATCAACAATTGATATAGGACCAACAAAAAGAATGGGATTGACATTTGTGGTAGTATCTCATGTAAATTCTCTAGAAGGTCTCAAAATAATTCCACCATTCACATAGGATCATTATAAAAAAATGAAAAATGGTAGACATCTTTCCAAGTGGAAAGCAGAGGAAAAAAATAAAATTATTAGAAACAATAATTATAATATCCTTTCTTTCAAATTTTCTTCTACAACTTTTAAGTATTTTAGTATAAAAACTTATGACTAATACCTTCTTAAAATATTTAACATAAAAAAATTCATTTGTTGCATTATATATAAATAAAATGAAAAAAAATGAGAAAAAATGAAACATAGTGTAGCATCCTGTAAATCTTAAAGAAAAAATAGTAAAACAATAATAAAAAAAGATGAAAAGAAAATGTTGGGCATTACATAGCAATTTTTTTCTATTTGAGAAGGCAATACCACCAATTTAATGTATTTTGAGTTACTTTGATAACATTCATTCCCTCAGTGCTGCTAAAAAAGAAGGTTTCTTGATAAAGTTGGATTTGGCGAAGGCTTATGATAGAGTGGAGTGAGATGTTCTCTTCAAAATCATGGGGGCTTTTGGTTTTGATGAAAAGGTAACCAAAATAATCAGAGATTTAATCACCACTCCTATGCTCTCTATTCTGATTAATGGATCTCTTATGAATTTTTTTAAAACTTCAAGAGGGCTCAGATAAGGAGATCCCATATCTCCTATCCTTTTTACCATATTGGCTAAAAGTATGAGCAGATTGATTCACAATTTGAAACAAAGCAAAACTATCAAAGGTCTTCAACCTTCCTCCGCCAATGTTTTTTGCACTCATCAACAGTTTGTTGATGACACTATCCTCATGGGATATTCTTCTGTCAAGGAGGCTGATGCCTTCAAAACTGCTCTTAACTCCTATGCTTTGGCTACTAGTCAACAAGTCAATTGGGACAAATTGGCTACATACTTCCTGAATACTCCGGTCATAAGACAACAAAAAATTGCTAGAATTATTGGGTGCAAAGTGGAAATGCTCCCCTCCACCTATATGGGTCTTCCCTTGGGGTTAGCTCCCCCAAATTCCTTCTGGAACATGCTTATTGATTAAATTAATAAAAGACTTGCTGGATGGAAAGGCTCAATGTTATCTTAGGCTGGGAAACTGCAGCTCCTTCAAGCTACTCTTCAAAATCTCCCTGTTTATGCCCTCAGCCTGTTTGGTATCCTGACTAAATTTGTTGAAGCAATGGAAAGAATCCAGAAGAGATTTTTATGGTTAGGAGTGGAAGAAAAAAAGAGAACACCCTTGGTTGCTTGGGACAAAGTGTGTAGACCAAAGAACAAAGGGGGGTTGGGGATTAAAGCTCTAAAAACCTTTAACAAAGCTCTTCTTGCTAAACAATTATGGAGAGCCTATGATACTAAGAAATATTGGAATCAAATTTGGTTTGACAAATACATTCAGAATCAGACTATCCAAGGGGTCCTTAACTCTGAAGATATCCCTGTTGGATCCTTCATGTGGAATAGCATTACCAAATCCATAAAAGTGGCAAAAGCTGGGGCTGGATGGTTCTTTGGAAAAGGTGACAGAATAAGGTTTTGGGAAGACCCCTGGATGAAGAATGAAGCTCTTTATAATCAAAACAACAGTCAAATTATTGAGGAGTGTAAAAGGAGGTTTGCACTTATGGTGTGTGACTACTGGAAGGAGGACAAGTGGGTTAGGCTTGATGACATTCATTCTGGATTTTCCTCCCTCCAGAAGCATTTGATGTCCTTTTCCCCTAACAAAGGATATGATGATGTATTCCTCTGGAAAAGTGATCCTAAAGGTGAATTTACGGCTGCCTCAGCCTATAAAAACACCTTTTCTCAAACCAACAATCCCATTTGGAGTAAAGTTTGGAACAACATTTTGATCCCTAAAGTCAACATTTTCTTTTGGCTTGCTTCTCATAATAGTACCCTTACTCTTTACAATTTAATCCGAAGAGGTTTCAAATTCCCTAATAGATGTGAGCTATGCCAGAAGGAGGGGGAATCAGTTGATCATCTCTTTTTTCACTGCTCCTTTACCTGGGTTATTTGGTGCAAAATGTGGGAAAAATGGAAAGTTAATTGGGTTATGAACAAGAGCATCAAGGATACTATCTGGCAATGGAATTTTCCAACCAAATGCCAAATCAACAAGAACCTTTGGTCTTTGACCCTCCCCATGATTTGTTGGGGCATTTGGAAAGAAAGAAATAATAGGATATTTAGGGAAGCTAAGTGTAACACTCAGGTGGTCTTTGAAAAAATCTGCAGGGCTATAAAGGAGAACATCAACATTCCTCACAAGAATAATCAGCAATGGTCTATTACTGATATGAATGATATGGAAAGAGACATCCTCACTGAATGGAACCTAATGCATAAGGTCTATAGATCGGAAAATAAGAATAGGAGAGATAACATTGTTTGGTGTTTTCTTGAATATGATTGGATAAAGGTTAATTTTGATGGGGCTGCTAAAAGGAACCCTGGAAAGGCTGGTGGAGGAGGAGTTATTATAAATGCTCAAGGAATTTGCATTGCTACTTTAGCTTCTCACTTTGGGGTCCAAAATAACCATGTGGTTGAAGCTCTAACAATGCTAAAGAGCCTCCAGCTAGCTCAGGAATTCAAATTAAAAAAAAATTGGCTCAAAGGGGACTCTTCAAACATCATACAAGCTCTCAAAGGTACAAGTTTTGTTTCCTGGAATATTACCAATTTAATTAAAAATGCTAAATATCTTCTAAATAACTATGTTAGCATTAGTATAACTCATACCTTTAGAGAGGGCAATAAGGTTACGGATATCCTAGCCAATGAAGGAGTCAATTTGGAGAAGGATGTCAAATACATTGGAGAAACTCACATCAAAAGGGAGGTTAAAGAGCAATTATACTTTGATCGCATCAATGGGTCAAGTTAATCTCATGGTTAATTTCTGGGGAATTATTTCCAAAGATAGATTTTGGGGGCGGATTAACTGTCAGATTATGAGTGTTTTTTGGCATCATTTCCAAGATCATATGTGTGCGAAAGATTATAGTAATAATAGCTAGGTTTGTACAGCCATAAGCAACAATTTCAAAACTATGAAAGAGTCATTACACGAGAATTCCAAAAATAACAAGTTTTCAGAGTTTTATTTGTGGATTGTGAACTGCAGTAGTGGGTATCTTTACTTGGAGCTCAGAATGGGTGGTAACCTAAACAGGAATGAGCCTCCAGGATGTGAAAATTGGAAGAGTGAACAAAAGGTCTGGAGAAGGCTCCACAGACACGACTTCACTGAGTATATGGAAAAGCTTCACGGAAGTAGAAATTTTGTGTCTTATGGTTTTGCTAAAAGTTGGAGTAGCAACAGAGTCACCCTATTTGGGGAGATTTGGCAAATCGATGAAAACAGCAGAGGTCATGGGTCTCCAGACGAAGGGGACTAAATTCTACAGGGATCAAAAGTATGTAGTTGAAGCTTTCAAAAACTTCCCAAAGTCAGAGGATGAGAAGGGAAAGCTTGTGAAGAAGGAAAACATCTCCTACTACACTCCCCAGTAGGTAAAGCCTTTTTGGAAAAAATTTCTTAGGGCTTTAATGGAGTATTTGATTGTGGATGGTAGATTTACAAAAATTTATAACTATCATTTCGCTATTCTAAACCATTTTCATCATGGGGCTAAAATATCTCTGCCCTTCTATTTAGCGTCCTCTCTAAACAAGAGCCTTGTAGAACTATGCTAAAAAGCCTAACTCTTACCCTTTAGCCCACTAGGGGCTCATTCTGCTAATATATGAACATCTTAAGGGTAAGGCTAGGGCAACCAAGGATGATCCTTTGATCATTAACACTCATATATCTAGGAGTTGCAAAGACTCTGACTCGAATGGGGATCAGCCCAACACCCCTACCCACGAAAAAAGGAAAGTTGAAACAGAGCATGAGGAAAAGGAGGTGCATTGTGATGAAGAAGAGGAAAATGATAAGGACACTGATACTGAAATGGAGCAAAATAAGGATGAGAACTATGGTGAAGGGGAGGAAGGGGGTAATTCTGAAAACCCTCACTCTAACCCTAAAGGTTTGAAAAGCGAGAATGCTACTCTGAATCCTAAGGAGTATGACAACCCTAACTCTGAGCAGACTGAACAGGGCAAGGGCTCTGTGAACAACATCTTGGACACTGCCCATAACTACACTCTGGAATTCTTCAATTTTCAAAAATGGGTTGTCGAAAACATCATAGTATGCAGGGTAAGCAAAGGGAGCTAAAAGATAAGATTAATAAGTTGATTAAGATATCTGACTCTGGGAAACAGAATGAGGATACGAAAAACAGTGAAGCTAAGGAGGAAATGGAGATGGAGGACAGGTTGGAGAAAGATCTGATCAAAGGGGACTTGAAACATTTGGAGGATGTTATTAGAACTCTAAAAGAGAAGGTGGAGGAGGACAAATATAACATTAACACCCAGATCACCCGTAATGAGAAGGCTTTGAAAAGCCTTATGAACCACAACCTCTAGGTCCTTAAAGTTTCTTCCCATAATATGAATGCGTTGGTGGATCATTTGGAAAGGAAAAATCAGGATAAGAACCTGGTAGTTATAGAAGGTGCTCCAACTTCCAGCCCCACCCACCAGAACCCTAGGTGCAAAACTAGGCAGACCACTATTGAGAAGGACACCAAAATGAAAGAGAGTCAGCTTGGACAGGAAAACAACGACCTGAGGGAAGCGGCCATGGCGATGATGCTCTTGGTATAGAATGTTGAGGAAACTATGAAGAGTTTTGAATTAACTTGTAATGCTGGGCTTGGGGCCAATTTCTTGCTGGCCTCTTGCTGTCCCTTTCTCTGCTACTGGTTTTTTTGCTAGTCTTTTGCAGCTGTCTTGTTTTGTTTCCTTCTTGAATATCTTTCGAATGTAATCGGGTTTTGGGTCCCTTAAAACCTATTTTTACTTAATCAAAAACATATATTTCCTTAAATTTTGAAATCATATATACAACTTTCTAATAAGTTTGGAAAATTTATATCTTTACCTATTTAATATTAATGTCAAAAATAAAAATGATTTTTATCCAAGTGAGCAAAATGTCACTTAATGCACAAAAATGTATATGCATTTTCTTCTCAAAGTATTATTGTTATTTTTCAAAAGTTGATTCAAACTTATTACCAATGAATAAATTGTGAATTAACACAAATTAATCTGGAAATATTATTTGACATTTGATCAAGTACAAATCTAATTTCAATAAAACTTGAATCTAAACAATTTTACTTTGTTAGTGGTTCACGAATGTGGTATTAGCCTTACAACAATCCTTTTTTATATATAAAATAAATATAAATATATTAAATGTTAAATTAATGATCTTTTTTTAATATAAAATAAATATATTAAATGTTAAATTAATGTGTGTGTGTGTGTGTGTGTGTGTGTGTGTGAGAGAGAGAGAGAGAGAGAGAGAGAGAGAGAGAGAGAGAGAGAGAGAGAGAGAGAGAGAGAGAGAGAGAGAGAGAGATAATTTTGATGCAAGTGAGCAAGATGTCACATAATACACAATAATGGTTGTACACTTAGAACTATTGCTATTTTATAAATGATGGTTCAAACTTATCACCAATACATAAATGGTTAACTAACACAAATTATTTTGGAAATATTCCAATTTCAATAAAATTTGAATTCACACAATTTTACTTTGTTAGTGATTCACAATTGTGGTATTGACTTTACAACAATCTATTGTTTTAAAGAAAATAAATATATTAAATGCTAAATATTTATATTTTTAATTCAATTTAATTACAAATGTTTTCAACCTTGATATCTCTAGTGTATTTTACTCAATTTTTTAAAATTTGGGTATTATAGTAATAAAATATTCATATTGGTGAAATAATATTTGTGGTCTAAAAATATATTATTTAAGTGGATTAGTGGAAACAATTTCATATAAGTCTTGATAATGATCTCTCTCCTAATGATTTATGCATATTTATAAAAGATATGGATGCTAGTTAATATCTAACAATTAAACATTAAATAAAAGATAAACTCATTATCACTACTAATAGATAAAATGCAAACACATTAAAACATAACATTGTTTATAAAATATAAATTTAATAATATATTATATTTTTAAAACATATTTAATAACTTATATTATGTTAAATTAAATATGATATAATATATTTAATTTAAATAAAAATTTTAAGATTAGTTGATAAGGAGTAAACAAGGTAATGATGAATCATAAAATTTGATCTATATTATTATTTAAAAAATATAAAATATTTTTCATTCATTAATAAACTAATTTATATCTTTAATAGATTTACTATTAATATAGTTATTCTTAGATTAGAAAATGAATATTAATATAAATAAAATATAATATACTTTAACATGATACTTTTATTATAGTATAAACATATTAAAAAGTTATATATAAATAAAATTAAAGTAAATTAAAAATTAAAAATTTTATTATAGTGTGAAAGTGCATTTAAAACCAAAAAAAAATTCTTTGCATTTATGTGTAAAAGAAAAATAAATCTAAAAAAATGTAAAACAAATAAAAAAATAATAAACATGAATTTTTCACCCCTCTAAAAGGATACGAAAATATTAAATTAGTAAATGGAGGATAAGAATTATCAAAATGAAAAGTAGACCCATTGGAATCTGGGTAACACAATAGTAAGTATATCCGATTTCTCAAAAGTAAATACATTGGTTGTAGGTAATCTAACGCAAATTCTAGAACCTCGCAGATTCATTCAGTTTTATTTTTAATGTCATTTTTTTTCTCTGTGACAATTTACTTGAAAGGCAAATTCATTAATTCGCCCACATGAAAAGCACTAAAATCAAATAGAAAGAACAAAAAAAAGACAGACGACCAAAATAGAAAAAGCTATCAACGAACAAGATATGCTCTATTGTCTTGCACACTTCCATTGAATTTTAGACCGTCGGATGTTCAATTGAAGGTTTTTTAATTTTCTTGTCATATGGAACAATTTCAATGTAATAAAACTAGCAATTGCATCTTGGTGTGCAATGGGTACATCGGAGAGGTGCGAAAGGTCGATTGGGAAAAAAAATGGTTTGTTAGTTGCATACATTTGAATATTACATGAATTGAATTGATATGCCATTTAGCAAATGATATTGTTTGTGCAACAAAGGTCTTGATGGAGAAGTTATAGCTTCAAATCAATTAAGCATCTACTTACAAGGATCCAAAGACAATAGAAACAAAACTCTTGAACCAAATATATAGCGAAGCTCCATTACCAATAGGTTAAAGAGCGAGAGATAGAAAATACATATATAGAGAGAGAGGTGGGGGGGCGGAGAGTGAGATGTTGTATTTAATGGTAGAAGTTGCAAGAGAGCCTAGACTCGAACAAATTAATGAATATGAATGTGTTGATCAAAAGTTAGAATATATTGCTCTATGGTACAATTAGACAAGAAAAATCCATATTTTATGCCTATGATGGGATTTATGTTTGATTTTCCATCAAGACTCATGGACTATAGAGGTGGAACCATCAATGTCCATGTGTTTTTATAATTTTACTATTTCGCCTCTTGTGTCCATGACTATTTTTGTTTTGAAAGGAATTTGATAATGGTAAAAGTTTTGAAACCTCTTTTAAAAATAAATTCACCTCCATGTAAGATGGATAAATGGTAATTTAGAAAAGAACAATTTTAATCTAACATATTTGTTCCACGAGGGGTATAATATTTATTTAATAAGAGATAACATATTTGTTATCTCATGGTATGTAATAGTTGTAGGATATGCACCGTTTTCAATAAAATAGAAAAAAATAAAATTCTAGAGAGAATGAAGAGGAAGGTATGCACCAAGGAACCAACCAAGGAACCAACCAAAATCTTTGTATAATCTATAGAGAATGATAAATCCGAAACTATCGATGCCAATCTTGACACTACAAAAGAGGGAGGGGCAAAAGGGTTAGCCACTAACCAGTCTTCACCTAATATCATTCACATTACCCACTCAACATTTGCACAGGGGATTGAAAAAGCTTCATTTAGGTTGAGAGGATTGATGTTCCCCTATGGCCAAATCACATGCATGCTACCTTGTAATAGAATTCTCGAAGCCATTATTACCAATTTCATCCCTGTACTCCCCAAACCAAGTGTCCATTCTTTGTACAACCCACAAGTCGTCCCTCTACAAATTATTTAAACCAATCTATAGTAATTCATGCAAGAATCTATCATCCAGAGATGAGAGAGGAAATCTGTACACAATATTTTTGCAAGTAGGGAGAAAATTAAAGGAAGATAAGCCATGTGTTTTGACACAAACTCCCCAATTCTGTTGAGGACACTCCATCAAGTTTTGGGCATGAACTCACTGGATTCATACGAGAAAGATGAACTATGAAAATCTGTTCTAGTGAAGTGAGATCATTTGAATGATTGCCTTACGGAGGTATCATAGATGATGTGGGTAAAGTTTCCTTAATAGGCAGGTAGACAATATTACTCTCGGCTCAAATTTTCCCATGTGATATATAATGATTCCATTTCATATGCACGGAAAATAGCAGGAACTTAGCCCAAACTCCAGATAAAAACAAATCCTACAAAATCAAAATAATGATATTAGAAAAAAAACATTATATTTGGATTATGGCCCCACATCAACTGTCAATTGCATTCTGGGCTCCATGTTATCTTGCATGTCCCTGGAAGATAAAATTTTATCTTCCACATCTCAGTCACACCCCTTATTAGCCAGTAGGTCTGCTAGTTGATTTGCTTCCTTATAGCAATGTGCAATGTTATAAGAATCTAAAAGTACTATTGCCTGTCTGACTTCTTGAATATATTCCAATTAGGGGTTTGAAATTTTTTTTAGCGCTGAAATAATATTCATGGAATCCCCTTCAATCTTTAAATTTTAAACCTTCTCTGAGATGGCTAAATTTATACCATACAACAGAGCTCTTGCGTCCTCCACATTATTTTCACCATTTGGAATTCTTGCATACCCCACTTTCAAGACCTGCCCTTCATGATTTCTAAGCACATAACCAACTCTAGAAGTGCCTGGATTCAGCTTATTAAATTTCTTTCGAGAAGGCCTCCATCTAATTTCTTTCTTGTTGACTCTTTTATTTGCATTTACCATCAAGCTTCCCAAAAATGGGAGTTTCAAATCATTCCACGCATTCATCCCAAGAGGTATAAGGAGAATCTAATTTTTTGTACCTAGCTGTATATGCATTAACTAATTCTGAAATTGCCACTTCTTTCTTGTTAACCACCTTCTGCACATTGTTAAATTCATTTCTAAAAGTGCGCTGATTCCTTTCCCACCAGAGATTCCAGATGAGGATAGTAGGAGTCACTTCCCAAATAACTGCAAAAAAGGAATCTTTAAACAACTTTGGTCATGAATCAAAAACCTCAGACAATGATGATTGTAGAGGAGAGTTCCACCCTAGCTTGTTATGTAGCCAAATCCAACATTCTTGAGCCATCTGACACCCTAGGAGTAAATGATTAGCTGTTTCAAATGCTTTCTTGTAAAGAACACATTCAAATGGTTAAGTAATCCTCAATAAAGACAATCTGTTAATCATCAATATCCTTTCTTTTAAAGCTAACCATGCAAATGATCCTGCTTTTGCAAACCACAACCCTTCCAGCAAAAAGAATATTTCTTGGAAGGAAGGGAAATGCAATGCGAAGACAACTTTTTAAATACTTCCTTAACTAAATAAGATCCTATTTTGGAGGGATATCATAGAAGCTTGTCCCTTGTCCCTTTATAACAAATCAATCTTGACTTTAGTTCATAAATTAGATATTTAAATTTTTCCAATTCACCTTCCAAAGACCATTTACAATTGAGAGGTGGAAATAATTACATACTGAGTAAGCCCATATAGACTATAAAATTGTCTTGATGTCATGCAATCCCAAAACACTATCCAATGGAGGGTAGCTATTCCAAGCTTCATCCCAAAATCTTATTGACATGTCATCATTAACCTGCTAGCATATTGGCATAACTGATGGAGATGATGATGTACCGGTAAAGGATACTGTTAGTGATGATATTGATGGACTATTAGTGATGATATATTGATGGACTATTGGTGATAATATAATTGTGATATGATGCTCTATGATCATTTATTTGTGTTGTCATTGATGGCAACCATTTTTGTTTATGTTTGGTATATTATCTAAGTTATCTAAGTTTAGCCTAACCAGTAATGAATTGAGTTGGACAGCAAAACTGCTAAGTAGCAATCAACCGGTAAGCAGGAACAGTTAACGAGATGGTTGCAGTAGAGTTCCATATTGAGTTAAGTGTTGCAGTTTGGAATGTATGCTTATGACATTGTAATGAGTCTATGACGGGCACCACATCATGTTTGGAGAACCGGAAGTCATGTTTATAATTGACCGTCGTATATCTAGTACAAGGTTTGAGAACCAGTACCAAGATCTTTAACCGGTGATGATTTATGGTTTGGTGGTGAATCTTATCATGTTCATTACTTAGTGGTGACGTGTTAGAAACTATGTGTGATGATAAGATTGCATTTAAGTGCATACAAGGATCAAATTTCTTGGAAAACAATGAAGTGCTTAGCATAATGTGTTTAAGGGTTTGATAGCGTATCAGATCGATGTGTGGTGATATGTTATGATCATTCAATGGCTGTAATTGTCTTGAAATTTGTTGTAAATGATTTGTATGATGATTTGTAATGATCTGATATGATCTAAGATGTAAATTTAATGTATTTTGAATTTGGTTAGGGTTATGTAACCGACCTAATTGTAAAGTGTATTTAGGTTGAGTTTGAGAAGGTTTAGTGTGTCGATGACTAGAGAAGGAGAGTGTGCCGAACCAGATTAAGATGTCTACATGTGTGAAGCAGATTGGAGCTAAAATAGATTTGTATTAGCAAGAAGAGAGTGCATTGTTTAGATCATTTATCTGTTGTTTCCTAACAATTGTAGTAGTATTAAAATCCCTTAATCGAGTAGGTCCTAATAGGCCTGATCTTGTAAATCCCTTAACCGGGTGGCTTATTAATTTGGGTTTAAATCCTTTTGCAAGGTTACTCCTAACAAGGTAGAGCTCCTAACAGAGATGAGGTTAAAATCCCTTCTCCAGGCGACTGCTAACAGGGTCTGCTCTTAACCAGGCTAGGCCTTTAACAGGGCGCATTCCGAAAGAGTGCAAATTTTGTGGGTACCAATTACCACTGTGGTTTTTCCCATTTGGGTTTCCACATGAAAAATTGATGTCTTCATGTTGTGGATAGATTGTTGAGTTATGCATTTTATGTCTTTACTATATTTTCTTAATGATGAACATTTAAGTAGCTACCGGAAATGTTTTGGTAAATCTGATTTAAGTGACCGTTTGATCAGTTACTGATACTGGTTATGAATTGTTTTTGGTTAAGTGTTTTTCATATTTGTGTAAGATTGCTATTTATTGTTATTACTGGTTCAACCCCCCCTCTCAGTAACAACTGGATCCTCACATTAACATAACCAACCAAGATAAATTTTGAAGTAAAGTTTCCTTGCACTTTAAAAGGAAGTTCCACATCTTTGAGGCTTTTGAGGGATCTAGAACTATAAAAATTCTTTCAGCATCTTCCGAGTCAAGATATTTGCCTCTTACTATGGAAGACCAAACTGAGGACATATCCGAATACAACTTCCATACAAGTTTAACTCCTAGTGCAATATTTCTAACTTGAAAATATGGAATACCCACACCCTCATAGAATTTAGGAAAACATACTTTGCCCCAAGCTAATAGATGAATTTTATTTTTTGGTTCTCTATTTCCCTTCCTAATGTAGGAGCATCCACGGCTATAGCAATCTTGCATCAACCAAAAACATTTTCCTTTCTGTTTGTTTTTTGTGTGTCTCGGTTTTGGCTCACTAGATCCTATGGAGTTGGACTCTACTTGAAGACTTGATCATCTTTCTTATTTGCAGACCGCATCGCATTTGGATCATTTTCTGGCAAGATATCGCTATCTATTTATTTGATAGTTTCCTATTACCAGTTGACAGTTCTTATTACTGGTTGCCTGGACCTATTTTGGTGATCTACCGAAACCCCTTCCAAAGTTTGTGGAGCCTTGGGTGTTGATTATGATGTTCCTTGGCACGTGGCCGACCTTTTCCCACGATCTACACTTCATCATTTGGATTTTGTGGAGAAATCTCTTGGTGGAGACCGACCTTATTAATTTTACATGTCAAGTCTTGTTCTTCAAGTTTTGATCCCTTTTTGGGTCGACCAGAGAATGGAATGAATCCGAGAATCAAGCAGTGAGATTGTGCATAAAAGATAGATCTTAAGATTCAAGGTCCCAGTTGTGACCTATTCCGTATGTTCTACCAGGCCTATGAACCGGTTATGCTGTAACTCGGTTGTTACCATTTGGTTGTAATCAATTTTCATGAAATAAAACAATCTATTCTGCATTGCCTCCATCATATATTTGTGTTCCCTTTGTGTTTATTCTTGCTGACTGGTCTGCATTGATCTCTTTGAGGTCCCTTCTCACTGGTGACTACTTCAATTGGTATTAGAGTGAAGTTTCATTCTGGAGGTTGCGTGTCCTGAAATTTTTGTTGTACAGTGATAGATTGTGAATCTGACCTGCAGCTGTAGAGGACCGACATGAAGGATGGCACAGAGAGGAAATAGGAATGGTGGAGCGCATGGGAATGCAGACCCTATTGTGATGGAAATTTTGCAAGGTATAGCAACCCAGTTGGAAGCCATGGAGATAGCCCAGAGAAGAGGCCAACATATCGAAGATGTAAGTGAAGATGAAGGAGAAGAAGCCCTGATAGAACAAGTAAACCCACCAACGACTGATCGAGATGAGCAAAGGTTTTTGAGGGTTTTGAGTAGGGCGAATACTAAACCTCATTTTACCCCACCGAGATATGATGGGAAGTTGGATTCAGATGAATTAATAGATTGGATCTTAGAGATGGAGAAATATTTTGATTTTGAAAACACGGCAGAAGAGAGGAAGGTAAAATAAGCCTATACCAGGTTGGTAGGTCATGTATCTCTTTGGTGGGAGCATTTGAAAGTTGATAGACATAGAAGAGGTAAAGAGAAGATTAATACATGGGATCGAATGATTGCTAAGTTGAAGTCAAAGTTTGTGCCAACTGATTATCAAGTGAATTTGTTCTGGAAGTTGTAGAATTTGAGACAGAAGGAATATAATGTGAAGGAGTACACCGAAGCATTTTATAAGTTGAATATTAGATCCGAAAATTTTGATGATGAAGTTGAACAAGTAGTAAGATATTTGAATGGATTGTGGATGTCTATACAAGATGACTCAGTTTGATCAAATTGGAGAGTGTTTAAGAGGCTTACCAGTATGCCCTAAAGGCACAAGAGAAGCTAAATAAAAGATATGAGCAGATGCAAAGAGGTAGAGGTGGAAGGTTTACCAAAGGAAGATTTCAAGGAGGAAGAGGATATACCGAAGGTAGAGGAACCATTACAAATCAGAACAAGGACAAGGAAGTGAACAAAGAAGGTAATTCATACTAGAAAGATGATAGAAATTTCTACCGGAGGAGAGAACTAGATGGCTACCAGAATGAGAATTTTGGAAGACAAGACGAGAACATTTAGATGAACCTACTATAAGTGTGGAAGAGAAGGGCATCGTGCTTTCAAGTGTGAGAAGACAAAGAATACTAGAAGAGTAGAAGTGGTGGAAGAAAATCCCACCAGATCAGACAATAAACTGGAAGATGGAGAATTGTTGATGATGAGGAGAGATTTGTGTCATACCGGAGGAGATGAAGAGCCTTTTCAGAGGAAGAATTTGTTCAAGACCAGATGTAAGGTATCTGGTAAGTGTTGTAAAATTGTTATTGATAGTGGTAGTTTAGATAATCTTGTTTCAAAAGAGATGGTGAATAAGTTGAATTTGGAGAGATTGAAACACCCTATAAGCCTTATCAGATAGCATGGATTCAGGACGAACATAATTTGTTAGTAAGTGAGCAATGTTTGGTGAAGTTGAAAATTGGGAATTATCATAATGAAGTCTTGTGTGATATTATGTCTATGGATATTTGTCATCTTTTGTTGGGTAGACCTTGGAAGTTTGATATCCAAGCAACACATGATGGGAGGAATAATACTTACACTATTGTAGCCAATGGGATGAAGTAAACCTTGTTGCCTTTGGAGGAACCTTTGAAGAATTAAGTCTATACAAATGCTAGAATCTATTTGGTAGATGGAAGGAAATTCATAGATGGATTGAGACATGAGAATATGTGTTTTTCCTTAATTCCTAAGAAGACTAAGAAACCAGAACCAGAAGAGATAACATATTTGCTAATAGAATATGAAGACATCATTTCAGATAATGTACCTGATGGATTGCCACCTATGAGAAGTGTCAATCATTGCATGGACTTGGTTCCTGGAGCTAGTTTTCCTAACAAAGCTGCACACTGGATGACACCAACAGAGAATGAAGAAATGAATAGACAAGTGCAAGAGTTGTTGAAGAAAGCTTTGATCAGGGAAAGTTTAAGCCCTTGTGTAGTACTAGCAGTATTAGCACCTAAGAAGGATGGAGAGTGGAGAATGTGTAGTGATTCTAGGGAGATAAACAAGATCACAGTGAAATACCAGTTTCCTTTTCCTAGGATGGATGACATAATGGACTGTTTGAGTGGAGAAAAATACTTTACAAAGATAGATTTGAAGAGTGGATATCATCAGATTAGGATCAGAGAAGGAGATGAGTGAAAGACAACATTTAAGACAAATGAAGGATTGTATGAATGGTTGGTGATGCCTTTTGGGTTAACTAATGCACCAAGTACTTTCATGAGGTTGATGAATGAGGTATTGAAGAAATTATTGGTTAAGTTTGTTATTGTATATTTGGATGACATTTTGATTTTCAATAAGATAAAAGAGAAGCATTTGCTGCAATTGAGACAAGTTTTGCAGAGATTCAAAGAAGAAAAGTTGATAAACATTAAGAAGTGTACTTTCATGAAGGATGAGCTAGTCTATTTGAGATTTGTGATATCTCAGGATGGTTTGAAGATGGATCCTGAGAAAGTGAAAGCAATTGTTGAGTGGCCTACACCTGAAAGCATTGAAGAGGTAAGATAATTTCATGGATTGTCTAGTTTTTACCAGAAGTTTATCAGAAATTGCAGTTCAGTTTGTAACCCTATTACTGAGACCATGAGAGGAGATCAGAAGGAATTCAAGTGGACCACCGAAGCAAACAAAAGTTTTGAACTGTTGAAGCATAAAGTGACTGAGTAGCTTGTGTTAGCTTTACCGAATTTCAAAAAAGTATTTCAAGTGGATTGTGATGCAAGTGGAACAACAATAGGAGTAGTCTTGAGTCAGGGAGGGAGAGAAGTAGCTTATTTCAGTGAGAAATTGAATGATGCCCAAAGGAGATATTTAGTGTATGATCAGGAGTTTTATGCCATAGTCCAAGCCTTGAAGAAGTGGAGACATTACCTATTGCCTAAGGAGTTTGTGTTGTATATAGATCATCAAGCTTTGTAGCATTTGGAACAATCAAAGTAAGTTGAATCAGAGACATATGAGATGGGGTAGAATTCTTGTAGAGTTACACCTTTGTGTTGAAGCATAGAAGTGGGAAATCTAACAAAGTTGTTGATGCATTGAGTAAGAGAAAGAATTTTATGACATAGATGAGAGTGACAATATTAGGATTTGAGGAATTGAAGACCTTGTATGATTATGACCCGTATTTTGCATAACCTTGGAGAGCATGTAGAGAACTAGTTACGGTAGATAGAAGCAAGTGGTTGGATTATTTCATTTAGGATGGGATGTTATTCAGAGGAATACAGTTGTGCATACCTAAGAGTTCTATGAGGGAGAATTTGATAAAGGAGAAACATAGTGGAGGTTTAGCTGGACATTTTGGCATTGACAAAACAGTAGCCTTTGATTCATAAGTATGTTAAGAGATATGTGCAAAGTTATAGAGTTTGTCAAGTTGCAAAGGGTAGTAGTCAGAATGTAGGATTGTATAAACCTTTGATAGTACCGGTAAGACCTTGGGAGGATATAAGTATGGATTTTGTACTTAGATTCCCTAAAACATCGAGAGAGAATGATTCTATTTTTATGGTAGTGGATAGATTCTCAAATATGGCTCATTTCATACCTTGTAAGAAGACATCAGATGCATTACATGTAGCAAACCTATTTTTCAAGGAAGTGGTGAGATTGCATGGATTACCTAAGAGCATAGTTTTAGACAGAGACACATTTGTTGGCTAGTTTTGGAGAACACTTTGGAAGAAGATGAAGACAAATTTGAAGTTCACTTCTACTTTTCATCCACAAACTGATCAACAGACATAAGTAGTTAACCAAAGTTTGGGAAATTTGTTGAGATGTTTAGTGGGAGATAAAACTGAAAGTTGGGATTTGATCCTTGCACAAGAAGAGTTTTCCTACAACAATTTAGTAAATAGGAGTACTAGAAGATCACCTTTTGAGATTGTTACCAGAGTGCATCCTAGAGGTATCAGTAGTGAAGACTGGAGAAGTTCAGAAGCATAAGACTTTGCAGATCACATGACAACCTTGCATATTCAGGTTAAACAACATTTGGATGACATGAACAAAAAATATAAGGAGAAGGTAGATGAGAAGAGGAGACATAAGGAATTTGAAGTTGGAAATGAAGTGATGGTATATCTGAGAAATGAGAGATTCCCGGTTGGAACTTATAACAAATTGTAGATGAAAAAGTTTAGACCTTGCAAGATTTTGAGGAAGTTCAGTTCTGGAAATGCATATGAAGTAGAATTACTGAATAGTCTAAGTATTTCACCTGTGTTTAATATTGCAAATCTTTATGAGTATCATGAGCCAGAGTTCAGTGAGGATAATATTGTAGACTTGGAGAAACAATTGCCCCAGAAGGAACTAGATTAGATTGAAATTATTTTGGATAGTAGGATTGGGCAAAGTATCCAGAGCAGTCAGTATAAGGAGTATCTTTTGAAGTGGAAGGCCAGACCAGTTGAAGATTCATCTTGGATTTCTTAGGCAAAGGTAGACTGCCTTGATTTTCCTTTGACCCCAGCAAATTGAGAGGCTCAATTTTTCAATAACCCTGGATGTCTGATGCAAGAGCATCCGTGGTTCATAGCAATCTTGCATCAACCAAAAACATTTTCCTTTCTATTTGTTTTCTGTTTGTAGTTTGAACTTTTCTTTCTGTGTGTCCCGGTTTTGGCTCACTGAATCCTGTAGAGTTGGATTCTACTTGAAGACTTGATCATCTTTCTTATTTGTAGGCTGCATCACATTTGGATCATTTTTTGGCAAGATATCACTATCAATTTCCTTGGCAGTTTCCCGTTACCGATTGACATTTCTTGTTACCAGTTGCCTGGACCTATTTTGGTGATCTACCAGAACCCCTTCCAAAGCTTGTGGAGCCTTGGGCATTGATTTTGATGTTCCTTGGCATGTGGCCGACCTTTTCTCATGATCTATACTTCATCCTTTGGATTTTATGGAGGAATCTCTTTGTGGAGGTCGACCTTGTTAATTTTACATGTTAGGTCTTGTTCTTCGGGTTTTGATCCCTTTCTAGGCCGATCAGATCCTTTGGATTGTATATATAATTTTAATTGCGCATTAGAATGGAATGAATAGAAGAATCAAGTATCAAGATTGTGCATAGAAGATAGATATTAAGATTCAAGGTCTCGGTTGTGACTTATTCTGTATGCTCTACTAGGCCTATGAGCAGGTTATGCTATAACTTGGTTGTTACCAGTTGGTTGTAATCAATTTTCATGAAATAAACCAATCTGTTTTGCATTGCCTCCATCATATCTTTGTGTTTTCATTGTGTTTACTCTTGCTAACTAGTCCAGATTGATCTCTTTGAGGTCCCTCCTCACCAGTGACTACTTCACTTCCATAGAAAATTCTTTAGAAGATATTTTAGCTCCTCTCTAATCTTGGTGGGAATTGGAAGTACCGGTCCATCATATAGTTAGGAATGGAAGCCAAAATAGATTTAATCAACAAGATTCACCCAACTAGCGAGAGCCAATTTTTCTTCCACAAGCCTATCATATTCTTAATCAAAGCGACTATGGATCCCAATAGAAGCCTCTATTAACACTTGAGAACAAAGGAATTCCTAGATACTTACTGTCATGCCCACTTTTTACCCAAGTGGACATAACACAACACTAACAATTTTTTTTCCGACTTTTAACACTTTTAATAAAATATTTTAATGAAATTGCATTGGCTATAATGTACACACTTAAGAGATACAATAAAACATAAATAACCTACACCAAACTTATCTAAATTGCTATATATATATATATATATATATATATATATTTAAATCATAACATAATGCATTTGTAAATCTACAAGCAATAGTAAAATATAACAGGTAACCATTCCAACCAAGATTAAATTTTATACAATAACATAAAGGTTCTTCTTATTACACTTAAATGTACCTTTATTGTAATCAAGTTACTCTTGTAATTCCCCATTATGTATTTTCCTTTCTTTCCATACTTGTAGTTTGCAAGCTATCTACTTGTCTAGAAATTCAACACAAGGTCCACAGATTATTAGATACATGATCAACATGAAAAATCATATCATTACTTCAATAGGATCAAACATACAGTAGTCAACTAATAAATTTGCAAGGATAAATGAGGAATGCATAAGATTGGGAAGGAGAGGTAAGAACAATAAAACATAGAAGGACAAGACCTTGTTGACATTTTTTATGTTTATGTTGTGATTGTCATTGATGGACACACACTTGTATTGAGATCCCCTTTATATGTATGAGCTAGAGCTCAACCGGTATTTGTTCCAACCGGTATGTTGTATTCTAGTCTTTAGACTATTGGTGATTTTGCAGAATGTGCTTCTAGGTCTGAAATGACATGTAGACCCCAAGCGGTTCGTAGATCTCAAGCAGTACAAGGGAGCAAAGCGGCATAACACATTCTTACCAGTCTTCATTTTTGTCAAACCAGCAACCGATATTTTGTATGAATAGGTAATACTCTGTGATGAGTTACCAACCAGCATTTTGTAATGAGTTACCAATCCACCGATTGTTTGACGGTGCTGACACACTGACAGTGCTTTTTGTGTCATGTTACTGAGTATGTCTAGATTCATTGAACTTAGGAAATTGTAATGTAATCCTATTGGACCGACATGAAATTAGATTACTTTAAAAGGACATCATGTCTAGGGTTTCAGGCTATTGCTAAAAGGGTTCATGTTATGCTAGGGTTTAAGGTGGTTGTTGAGTTGTTGTAAAAGCGATCTTATTTGAGAAGATCAAGTTGTAACTAAGAGAGAGATAGAGAAGACTGAAGTAATGCTGGAAAGCATTAGTAGTGAGCTATACTAGATCTAACCAAGCAGTTTGTGCTATTAGATAGATCAAACACTTGTTGATTACTCACATCTTTGACAAGTCTGTAGCCCTTAACCGAGTAGGCCCAAAAGCCTTTTGTAAAATCCTCTAACAAGGTGGTTCACTTCTGTGAATCTAAAATCCTCTAGCAAGGTAGTCTTTAATTGGACTTATCTCCTAACAAAGATTGAGATTCCTAATAGGATCTGTTCTGGTAGAGAACACTGTAAGACCTTAACTGGTCTGACATTAACCGGTCTAGTTTCTATTCTGCAGATAGTGACTTGTGAGTTCCATCTCACTATGGTTTTTCCCAGTTGGGTTTCCACATCAAATATCTTATGTTATGGTTGTATTGCTTTTGTGGGTGAATGCTTTATTTGTATTTTGGTTGGCATGTGTGATAATCGGTCTATTTGTTAAACTATTTTACCGGTCTATCTTCAGACTATTTAAGGGTTTAAAGACAAAGATTTTTGGCATACTAATTCACCCCCCCCTCTTAGTATTCATCAATTGGTATCAGAGCCAACCTTTCTATAAGTTTAACCACTTGGAAAGAGATATGGGGGAATACACCTTGAGGGAACTTACTCAATGGCTCACTCAGTCTGAGCAAGCCTATGATGATCTTATGGTCAAATACAAGGCATCTCAAGCAAAAAGGAGAGAACATGTAGAGAAGCTGATGCAGCTATCTAAAAATAGTTCTGAAGATGAAGCAAATATGGAAGCCATGATTGCAGAAGTAAATAAGCTAAATGATTCAAACTCCAATCTGAGAAAGGAGTTGGAAGGACTGACTATCCGATTTAGTCAAGAGCTTGAGAACCGAAGGAAAGTTGAAGATCTGGTAAAGGACAGAGATCATGAGATCTCCAAGTTGAAGCAAGAGATTAGTGCCCTAAATGCTCAACTCCATGCAAGAAGGATGAAAAAGGAAGACATGCAAGGAGAACTGAACATAGCCATCTCTAAAAATGCAAGCCTAATGGAGACAAATACTGCGATTTCCAAAGAACTCTCTGAGTCAAAGGAAATACTTACTAAGTTTAGCAAAAGTACTGTTCAGCTAGAGAAAAAGTTTGTTTCATCTAGACCGGTAAAGAATACCAATGGACTTGGTTTCTCTAGACATGAGGAAGGAGAATCCTCAAGAACAAATGCTGAAGCATCAAAGAAGCAGCCGGCATTAAAAGGATTAGGTAAGCAAAAATTCAAACCTGTTTGCTTTAACTGTCTTAAAGAAGGACACACTGCAAATGTATGTAGGAGAAAAACATACAATAATTTTCCTTACTTTATTAACAATGTACCTAGATCCAATAAGTTTAATGGTCATTGTTATGCATGCAACAAGTTTGGGCATAGAGCATCTGAATGTAGGTCTAACATGAACAATACCAGAAGATATCCTCAGAGGGACCAAGGAGCCGGTCCAGAATCCTTTGTGAACTAGAACCCTAACCGGTTTAGTGCTTACAATTATCAGTCAGGTAACAATGGTTATCAACCGGCAATAGGATGGAGAGAAAACTATTGGATTTGTCATGGTCATGATCACACTGCTGCTACATGCAGAAGGAAGAATGGAAACATGAACAATGGACCTTGGAGAGCACTTGGATTGGTTTGCTATCACTGCAACAAACTGGGTCACATTGCAAGATTCTGCAGAAGCAGAAAGAGTATATCTGATGATATACTGATCACTCAGAAAGGAGAAATTGATGTTGAAATAGTTTAAGCAGACATGAACAAAACCTGGAGGAAGAAACCAACAAAGTTGGAAGAGGAACCGGTTTCTGCACCTAGTGTGGAAATATCAGAACCGGCAAACTAAGCTCCAAAAAGGCTTAGGGGGAGAAAACGGCAAAATGTTTTCAATCCCCGAATTTACACTGGTAAAGGACCTTAACCGGTGTATGATACCTGTCGCTTGGCAGAAGACCAGAAACTGTAAAAAGGCAAATTAGGGTTTACGCCCTAATAGAGGAGCATTAATGGCGATAGGTGAGAGACATGTATAAAAGCATATTTCAAATCTATCTATTTTCAAGCGAAGTAAAGTTTTTCAAAGTGCAAAGCAAAGAAAAGGTGATTTGAGCTAAGATTTCAAGAAATTGACAAGTCTTGAAGGAGATTCAAATTCAGTTTGCAAAAGATTGTGGAGAACACAAAGCAGCGATTTGGCAACTGACGAAGAGTGGAGTGAAGCAGAATCAGGAAGCCCTAAATTTGTGTTTTAAAGGTATTTTTTGTGTTCTTGAAATACTTTACAATGGATTCCGCATCTCATACCAATTCTAGCACATCCATTGAGTCAGAAAGTTTCATTTAAAGGAAGTCCAAATATAATGCCTTATCACAAGTTCTGACTAGAGTCATAGTAGAAGAGGGAATTTCAGACTATATTGATTGCAAAATAGAAGACCTAGGGTCTTTAGCTATTCACACCCAGTTAGGTTTATTTTGTGGCAAGGACAAGAAAATCAAACTGGAATTTAGTATCTTAGAGAAGAAGAAACTCCATAATGCAGTATACTTTCTAGAAAACTTTACAGAGGATCATATTAGGATCATCTTGAGCAGAGTCCATGGTGACAAGATGTACCTGGAGAGGACACATGATATCTTGCCACAGGAAATTCATGTAGTCACCAGATTTTGCAACACAGGGGAAGTGCCAGCCCTTAGAATGGTAAGCAAAATGGAAATGGCCAGGCTCACCTGTTCAACAAGCAACTCACGAGGTATGACAGTTAATTCTATCAAGGATGATCTAGTGAAGTATGCCTTGTTGGAATTATGTAAACCGGCATGAAGACATAATGATATTATATGTTGTCATTAATGTCAATATGTGACATCATGTGAACCGACACATGTGATAAGTTAGAAGAGAGAACCAACATATGTATGAACTAGTATATATGCCAAAGTGAAGTGGCATATTTGTTCAAGATGAACTGGCATGTAGTTATGGGAACCAGCACATGGAAGCATTGTGTGACTACTGGTTGGTAGGTAGTTTCCACTTCAAGATTTCTGGTTGGAGTACCTCAAGCCTATGTGACTCAATCTATGATCTTTGTGTGATGAGTTAGCAGTATAATGGAGAATGAATCATGTTGCCACGTAATCCCTATGCACATGAAGGATCTTGCATGAAGAAGACTATTCCTATCTACCTCAGGAATGTGAAAAGTTTGTCAAACGGTGATAACATGTGATGGGTTATCAGCCACCATGAAATCAGTAGATAATGGATGATGGAGAATGTCTTGACATCGATTCAAGATTGTTGCATTTAATGTAGCATGATTCAGTGGTCAGGATTGAACCGCCTGAATTGCTTAACCTAACAGGTTTAAGGTTTTTGCTACTGACCTGTCTGTTTCCTATAAGGTCGATGTTGTGTTTCTTTCTAAGGTTGTTGGCAAAAGTTGTGAGTGTGTATCAAGGGAAGTGATACGTGATTCTTTCCAGACCAAAGGAGAGAAGAGATACCTGCGAAGTGAATGTGTAGAAGGTGAAAAGGAGCCAAAATGGATTTGCATTAGCATTTGAGTGTTGTTACCATATCGTTGTAATTCCTGTTGATCTTTAACCACTTCAACAGTTGTGAAATCCCTTAACAGGGTAGCCTTAACAAGGCTTGATACAAATCTCTTAACAGGGTAGCTTTAACCAGCTTGATTCAAATCCCTTAATAGGGTAACTCGAAGTTAATGAGTTCTGGGAAGCTATAGAGCTCTGGAGATCCTTTAGCTATTGATTTCTTGAAATCCTCTAACAAGGTAACCCTAATCAGGTTTAACCCTTAACTGGGTATTATAGCCATCCCTTAACCGGGTGATCCCTAATAGGATCGGTTCCTAGCATAACCTATTGTAATGTCTTTAACTGGACAAGGCTCCTAACAGAGCAGACTCCTAAAGAGTTCAAAAGCAATTTGTGGGTATTTATCCCCACCATGGTTTTTCCCAGTTGGGTTTCCACGTGAAAAATGTGTGTGTCATGTGTAATGCTTTTATCTTGTGATGCTTTGTTATTACATGTTAAGCATATGATGGTTCTGTGTTTTATGCCTGTCTATAAAACATATTGAACTAACTGTTATGAAGATCTGATGTTAGTTTACCTGTTCATGCATGAGAGTGTAATGGTACTATAGTATTGAGCTAAGAGGAAAGCTTAGTGAGTGACCGGTTTATGATTGTTTCAGTTGTTTTGGGTGTTACCGGTTGCACTCTGTTTCATCTAGTATACCTGTTTGCCAGTCACTTGGAGTATTTGCTGTCAAACCAGTTTTGGACTGTATTTGTGTTTGTATTGATTCACTCCCCCCTCTCAATACCGATTTGGTACTATTGGTTCATCATTGAGTTATCAATTGGTATCAGAGCACTCTAGGTCCTCTGTGTTGTAAGCTTAATCTCTTGAGGTAAAGATCCCAGTCAAATGATGAAGAGGGAAGGTCCAAAGTTTAACAGGGAAAATTTTGATGTATGGAAAGATAGGATGAAGATATTCATCAGAAGCATGGGTGTTCAACACTAGAGTTATGTTGAGAATGTATATGTTTTCCCTACCGGTACTCTCATCGATGACCAAAAGTGAGAGATACAAGAAAATGGGCAGGTCATGGAAGCCCTCATTAGTAGTCTATCTAACATTGAGTTTATTGATGTTCAGGATAAGGCAAATCCCAAAGAGGTATGGGATGCTCTTGAAAATATCTATGGTGGTGATGAACATGTAAAATAGGCTAAGGAAGAAAGCCTGAGAGAGAAGTTTGAAGATATGCGGATGGTTGAAGGTGAGACCATTCAACAGTGTGGAATAAGAATCAAAATGGTTGTTGGAGAAATCAAGAGTGTAGGTGGTAAAATGGAAGATTCCACTATGGTAAGAAAAGTCCTGAGATCCCTGTTGCCGGTCTATACAATAAGGGTTGCTACTATTCAGGAGCTGAGATCAATAGACAAGTCTAAAGTATCCTTGGACTCCATCATAGCCAAGTTAACAACCTATGAGCTAAATAGTTTTGATGGCAGTGTTCAAAAGACTGAATCAACATTTAAAGCCTCTGCTATACCATCCAGAAAAGGAAAAGAGGCTAGCACTAGTGGGGAACCTATTTAGAGCAAAGAAATGAATGATGAGGAGATTCTGATGGCATTTGAAGCTCTCCTTGCCAGGAAGCTTCCTAAAGGAACCGGTAAATACAAAGGTAAGCTACCTTTGAAATGCTTTTCTTGTAACTGAATAGGACATATTGCTATAAACTGTCCTAGTGGCGATAACAAGGACAAACCAGAAAGGTTCAGGAAATTCAAAGGAGGAAACTGGAGAAACTATTTTGTGGCAATTGATGAAGGTGTCACAGATGAGGAATCAAAAGATGAAGAGAATGAAGACATTGTGTTTGTTGCTGTAAAGGAAGATGTGGCAGACAAGAAGGCTCTTGTCTCTCGGTTTGATAATTCCAATGAGTGGATCATTGACAGTGGCTGTTCTCACCATATGAAAGGTGACCGGAGAAAGTTTCTATCCTTGGAGGAGTATGATGGTGGTGTGGTTCACTTTGACAATTATGCACCATGCATGGTCAAAGGCAGAGGGTCCATCTCTTTGAATGGAAAGAGTAGTGCTAACAATGTGTACTGGGTTGATGGTCTCAGACACAACCTTCTAAGTGTTGCCTAGTTGAATGGTAGTGGCCTCACTTTGGAATTCAAGAATGGAGTTTGCAGAATCAAAGGAAAAGAGGGTGAATTGGTGGCCACCAGCATGCAGACCAAAGGTAACCTATTTCATTTGAATGCAAATATAAGTACATGTCTTATGGCTAAGATTGATGATAGCTAGATATGGCATAGGAGACTCTGCAATGTAAACTTTGATAACATTGTGAAGGCTAGTAAGATCAAGGCAGTTAGAGGGTTGCTAGTGCTAAGAAAACTAGATAATACCTTGTGTAGAGAGTGTCAATTGGGGAAAATGTCTTCCTCAACCTTTAAAGGTAAATCTTTCACTGCTGACAACTTGCTTGATCTTGTGCATACTGATTTGTGTGGTGCTATGAAAACTAGAAGTGTGCAGGGTGATAGGTACTTCATGATTCTCACTGATGACTGCTCAAGAATGATGTGGGTCACATTCTTGAAAGACAAGTCTGAAGCTTTTGTGAAATTCAAAGCTTTCAGAGCATTAGTGGAGAAGGAAAGCAGTAAAAGGATCAAGTGTCTCATAACTGTTTAAGGAGGGGAATTCACTTCTAGTGAATTCAACAAGTATTGTGAATAATTTGGCATAAAGAGACAGCTATCTACCCCCTAGAATCCATAGCAGAATGGCCTAGTAGAGAGGAATAACTGGACTATGGTTGAAGCAACTAGAACCATGTTGATTCAAGGAAAGGTAGCTCACACCTTTTGGAGAGAAGAGGTGAGCATTGTAGTCTACACTATGAACCGGGTACTCATCAAGAAAGGTAAGGACAAAACTCATTATGAGTATTGGACCGGTAAGACACTTGTGGTCAACTACTTTAGGGTATTTGGTAGCAAATGTTACATCAAGAGGAGTGAACATTAGGGCAAATTTGAAGCTAAATGTGATGAGGGAATATTCCTAGGATATTCCACCAAGAGTAAAGCTTTCAAGTGTTACAACAATAGGACTCAAAGAATTATGGAAAGTATCAATGTAAGAATTGATGAATCCTCTGAGAAAACTGAGGAAACCGGTAGTGAGTAAGCTATAAATGAACTAGTTGCAACCTTCTGGGAACCAGTAATAGTGTTCCTGAACTGGTGAATGCTTATACTGATGAAGATGAGGATGAAGAGGAAAAGAAAGAAGAACCAGTCAAGACCATTCCTTGGTATGTCAAGCTGAATCATGATCCTAAGTAGATCATAGGAGATATGGATGCAGGAATCCTTACAAGAAGAAAGATTAGAGAGAACTCATGTATGATCTTTGAATTTGAGCCTAAATCATTCAAAGAGGCTCATAAAGATGAAGACTGGATTAAGGCAATGGAAGAGGAACTTGATTAGATAGAGAAAAATGGTACATGGTCCTTGGTACCCAGACCGGAGCATAAAAATGTCATTGGCACCAAATGGGTGTTCAAAAACAAGCTGAATGAGGATGGCACAGTGATTAGGAATAAAGCCAGATTGGTGTGCAAAGGATATGCTCAAGAAGAAGGAGAAGACTATGGAGAAACCTTTGCTCCTGTAGCTAGATTGGAAGGAGTTCGTATGCTTCTTGCATATACAAATTTTAAAAGGTTCAAAGTATATCAAATGGATGTAAAATCTGCATTCCTAAATGGTGTACTTGAAAAGGAGGTATATATAGAGCAACCAGATGGGTTTTCCCTATCTGAATACAATGATATGGTGTGTAGGCTACATAAAGCCTTATATGGTCTAAAGAAGGCACCTAGGGCATGGTATGAGCACCTACATTCCCATCTTGTGAAGATTGGATTTGAGAGAACAAGTGAAGATAGAAATATCTACTTGAAGTCTGAAGGAGATCAGATCCTAATCTGTGAGGTTTTTGTTGATGACATTATCTTTGGTGGAGATGATAAGATGAGTCATGAGTTTGCTGATGAGATGAAGAAAGAGTTTGAGATGTCACTCATAGGGGAGATTAAGTTCTTCATTGGACTGCAGATCCAATAGATGAAAGATGGAATCTTTATCACTCAGTCCAAATATGTCAAAGAGGTGTTGAAGACCTTTGGCATGGAAGATAGCAAACTGGTTGCTAAACTGATGGTGATTAGTTGCAAATTGACAAAAGAGGATAATTTCGCACTGGTTGATGAGAAGGAATATCGATCAATGATTGGTAAGTTGCATTATGTAGTGCATAGCAGACCAGATATTACACATGCAGTTGGCATTACTGCAAGGTTCCAGAAAAGTCCAAGAGAATCCCACTTGATTGCAGTCAAGCAGATTCTTAGGTATCTGAAGGGAACAGTTGACTATGGATTGTGGTACCCATACAACAATGATTTCAAAATGAAAGTGTTCACAGATGCTGATTGGGCAAGTAATGTGGATGATCGAAAAAGCACAACCGGTGGTGCATTCTTTCTCGGTAGTAGACTGGTCTCATGGATGAGTAAAAAGCAAAGTTGTATCTCTTAGTCTACAGTGGAAGTGGAGTATGTTGTATCTTTCATGAACTACACTTAGACAATCTGGATGAAGCATGGGCATGTGCACAAAGATGGTGGTCAGAAAAGTGGACACCACCCAAAAAAAACTTGGAAAAATAGGTAGTGCGTACGCAGTTTTAAAATTTAAAATTCCCGCGTACGCACTTAGGTTTGTTCTTCCCGAGCCTAGAAAAGGTAGTGCGTACATGCTAAGCTTAGGAAACTGAGCACGTACGAGCTACGCCTAGGAAAATTAGCGCATATGCGCTGCTTATAGGAAAATGAGCACGTACGCGCTAATAATCCTAGTAAAACCACGTACACGGTGCCTGATGAAAAAAGTTTTTAAAAAAAACTGGGTCCTCATTTACTCAAAAAGTGCATTTTTCACTTTCTTTTTTTCCCATTTTTTAAGCTAAACCACAAACGGGGTGCGAAATTTGTCCTCAGGCTATGGATCAAGGTTAGTTCTTTTTTTTTTGTCTTTCTTTTTGGTTTATGCAATTTGTTTTACATTTTGAATTTAATTTCATTAATTTTGATTAGGTTTTTTCATTTTTGTTTCAAAAACTAGATTCTTCTAATCTAGAACAAGAACAACCAAATGCACCTCCTGAAAACCCATAAGAACAACCAAATGCACCTCTTGAAAACACATAAGAACAACCCCCAATTCCTCCTTTTGATCGCACAGCTGAAACATAGGAAGAATTAATTAATCAGTTAGGGCAAAATACATCCAAAATCAATAGACTAATTATAAAATTGAAAACTTCTAAACTTGACCATTATCAATCCCTCGCCACTAGCCTATAAACATTATCTAGTGGTGTCATAGCTATTTCCACTGAAATTACTAGATGGGGAAGCTTTAGGGATAGGTGTCGTCAATTCTATGCCAATGGGATATCATACGATGGAGTTAAAAACAAAAATATTTCTAAACAACAAATATGTGCCCTTTTTGTTGACCCCAAAACTGGTCAGTCATTACCTCCTAATGCAAAGAGGTTTCCCATACATTGGTGTACCAATGTGCAGATGAAGAATCTTTTTTGGCAAAGGTGGTCGATGGTCTTTGATGATCCACCTTGTAATAATTATGAGGTGCCATTATATGTTTTGAGAAAAATATATTGTGAGTTTGTGCTCAATGTGCGCCCAAATTATTTTGACATGAGAGAGTTTCATGGTAGAGGTGGTGGCTCTACCCAAGATAGACCTGGAGCCCATAGGCGATTAGCCGCGAAGAGTCGCCACCCCCTAGCACCCAAACCCAAGGTGCATCAGGCTATCCCATTAGAGCTAAAAGAGTCGATGGAGCTACAGACTCTTCAAGCAGCCATAACATTGACTGGTGCCATCATCCAGCATGGGACATCATTAGCACACCCTATTGTATTGGATGATGAGCCGTTAGAGGGTGACAGAGAGCCCATCGAGCATATGTGTGTCATTTGCTCGAGGATATGCTCGGGGATAGATGATGCAGCCGATGCAGATGGATACTCATATCATCTATGCACTATTTGCGGTTGTAGATGTCAGGCTCACACGGTTGAGGATGTTGCATTGACAGATGAGTTGATGGACATGGTGTTTCCCCATGAGCCACAGACACAGGTGTGTTGATTTGAATTCATAACATTTTATTTATCAGTCACTTTAATTTTGTAATTACATAAATGAATTTTTATTTATACATCGATTTAAATTGAGACAAATAATATGCATTTCAGGATGCAGCATCAGTATCCCATACACCTTCCCCAGTTACCACAGCTGCAACTTCGACGCTTGAGGTATAAATTTTGTAACATGTTAAAATAGAATAGTACACTTTGAATTCAAAAAAATACAAGATATACTAACTATCTTTAATGCTTGGTCCAATTTCTGGTTTGTAGGTGTTGATAGAGGATGAAATGCTCCAGATTGATGACATCACGCTATTGGTGATCGATTTTGGCCTACAAGGCTATATGGTATCATATTTTGTACAACTCTTTTTATGTATTATTTTGGTGGAATATGCAAGTCATTTCATTTTATATTTTTAAAATTATGTTTAATTTATTATCTATACTAATATCTCATGTTAATTTTCTATTTTTAGGGCACCCCCTCCGCGTCTAGGGCTCGTCTGAAGAAAAAGAATATCTCAAAGATGCCAAAATGTGTGAAGAAGGTAATTGAACACATTTTTAGTTGTACAATTGTTTGAAAATGTTGAAATAAAGTATTAGTTGGGGTTTGTAGATTGATTAGTGTTTTTTGTCTATTTTACATGTACAACGACCATTGAGCTTTGTGGATATGTTGAATGCACTTGATTCACCCATGAATCAAGAGAGGGCGGAGGTATGTATCTCTACTTTATTTTCTTGATTTCATGATTATATGCACGCGTACATGTGAACTTTTGATATATTATAATCTTTTTTTTTTTCATACAGCAAATATCCATACCTATTTCATCAATGGAGAACCCTCCTCCTTGTACTGGAGAAGCATATCAGGATCCAGTACACTTTTGTTTGATATGTAAAATTAATTGTTTTCAACCGTCAATACTTATCATTATATTAATTGTATTTAATCTTTGTACATTTTTTGTATAGGTAATAGCGACCATTTCTACATCGATGGTGAGCCATCCTCAGTCCATTAGAGAAGCATCTAAGGCACAGGTATGTCATTGTTCTCTATATTATAGCTTTTAAGTTTTTTTGATATATTTATGTTAGTACATTGTATTAATTGTACATTTAATCTACAATAGACTCCTTCAGGGTACAACCATAACGTGGATCCATTTAAGTATGTCTTCAAGAAAACTCCTAAGAGTGACAAGGAGAGGAGAGTGAAGACATTAGCTCTTGGATCAGCCGATGAGGTAATCTACATTTCAATTGCAAATGAATTAAAGTTAAATGCATAGTTATGATGTCAATTGTGAACTATTTTCTACAAAAAAATTCTAACTTGGCTTTTGAATTGTGGTTTTGCAGCCATCTATAGAGTCGCATACTACACTGAAGAGGCTTGATTTTGATGATCCACCAGAAGTTTAGGATCATATAGTGTTAGTTTTGGTCATATAATGACCAATACATGTAGATATATTCTACATTTTTATTGTATATCGATTTGGACATGGCATATGCCACATTTTTGTAATACTTGTATTGACTTGGCAGACATGCCTTTTTTTATATATATAAATATCGATATTTGATCCAATAAATGTGTAATGAGTTCATTATTTTGTATTTGTTGTATTTTGTGGTTGTCCTTTTATAAATTTAAATGAATATTTGTATATGTAATCAACAATATGAATATAAACAACAAAAATATATGATATAAAGCATTGCAATCGTGGAATATGATTTGATAAAATTTCTAAAATGTTGAATTAACCGTACAAAACTCCTTGTATTCAGTTAATTATTGTGTATTCATTGTATTTGGTGGCTGCCCTTTTGTAAATTTAAATGAATATTTGCATATGTAATTAACAATATGAATATAAACAACAAAAATCAAAAATATGAATTTAAACAACAATGTGTTTGGTGCGAGAGCACCCTCACGCTCGCAATGGTCAAATTTTAATCCTCATGTGCACAAACCAACATCGGGAACGCATCTGGGTGGGCATGTTTATGCTACGCATGCCCCTGTCATGCATCCCAAAGCACCAGAACGTCGAGAGTCATACCCTACCGGTGAGATCTCTCAAGTGCCCTGAGTCCAAAAAAATGTCAAAATTTGACGGACTATTTCTTCCAATCCACGACACATACGGTTGATTTGTTTGATCTTGTGAGGTTGCGTGAGGCTCATCTATAATGGCCTATCTCTATTTTCGATGAATCGAAGCCATTTTCAATTAGTAGCATTTTTTCGCTTGCTCAAAAAACTGTCAATTGCTTGCAAGGAAAAGTTGCAAGATTGGCTAGAATTGATTCTATTCCTCGTGTGCACAAATCTACATTGCGAGCGTGTCCAGGTGGGCATGTTTACACTAAGCATGCCCCTATCATGCATCCCAAAGCACCGTAATGTTGAGAGTCATACCCTACCGGTGAGATCTCTCAAGTGCCCTGAGTCCAAAAAATTGTCAAAATTTGACGGACTGTTTTTTCCAATCCATGACATATACGGTCAATCTGTTTAATCTCATGAGGTCATGTGAGGCTCATCTACAATGGCCTATCTCAATTTTTTATAAATCGAAGCCATTTTCAATTAGTAGCATTTTTTTGCCTGCTCAAAAAACCGTCAGTTGCTTGCAAGGAAAAGTTGCAAGATTGGCTAGAATTGATTCTATTCCTCGTGTGCACAAACCGACATCGTGAGCATGTCTGAGTGGGAATGTTTATGCTAGGCATGCCCCTGTCATGCATCCAATGATGTACCTAGATTACCTGGACCCATCGTAGACTTAGACCATCGCACAATTGTTTCTGCATCTACCAACTCAGCACCACCTTCGTACTTCAATTCTTCCCTAGCTAGGGCTCTTTTCACACATGCTCCTACACCATCGTGCTCTCCCTTACCATGTCCAGCCTCAGTGAAATTCCAAAAATGTTGTACACCACTTGTCACATGCATCCTTGTCAACCAATAAAACATCCTTGCATTCTTGAATTGTGCGGTGCAATTATCTAACCATATTAAGTGTCGGTTGTATCGTATGTTCCTTTCCTTTAAACTATCATAGAAAAATTTAAAGCATCCTTGTACAAACTCTGATGAATGAGTACGATCATCACTTATGTAGAAGTGATACTCTCTTACAACCTTTCTATCCTCCTCTGTGCTATCATCTACATGCATGAATGCTATGTGTACAAAAATAGAAACTTGTGTAGAGTGATAATACATGGATTGCACTTCATTTTGAGGTTGTAGAGTATAATTTTCAGCGAAATCAACGATAGAGACAATGGTGCCAAGAGGAAATGTGTCCTTACACAACTTGAATTGCTCATCTAACCATCAAGCTCTATGTGTATGCATTATGTACTCATAAACTAGTTTCTCTTGAAACATTTTCATAAATTGAGCTACACATATATCATTTTTTACTAGCTCATATCTCTTCAAATCTTTTCCATCTTTAACTCCATATGTGACTGTCTTGTATTTTCCAAAAGAAACTAGTTTCATACTAATTTCATGTGTGCTCTCCAAATGTATGCATCTTGGTAAACGTTGCAAACCACCACATATAGCACAAGAACCTTCCAAAAAAGGCATCTTATAATAGATGCCACCATCATGTCTATTACATAACACACTTTAAATAAATTCCCTTGCCGACTTAGGAGGTGCTTGTATATTACATTCCTGCAAAACATTGTTAGTGTGCAAAGTAGAACAAATATGACAAAAAATATTATAATGCATGGAAAATTCAATATGCATCCTACAACAACACGTGGTGTGTACATGATTAATCTTAATATAAAAAGGTTTTTCCATTTCAAAAAATCTTGGAGAAATTTTTATTTGAGGAAACTTTTGAAGGAATCTTTCATAAAATTTAGTTTGAGTCATATCCAAATAGTGTTTCGCATGTGGCTCATGAATTTTAGACCCAATTCACCTTCTAACAACATCTCTTTGGTTGGGTGATACTCTTGTGTTGTCATGCCAAAAATTTTCAATTAATGTTTTTAGTGCATCTACAACAACCTTGTCTTTGAGTGGTAGTCTACCCAAGAATGCCCAAAGAGAATTATTATTAGGTTCCTCTATTTGTTCTCGCCTCTTTAATGCTTTACTTAATGTTGTTCTACTAATGTTATATTATGTGAACCGACATGAAGACATAATGATATTGTATGTTGTCATTGATGTCAATATGTGACATGATGTGAACCGACACATGTGATAGGTGAGAAGAGAGAACTGGCATATGTATGAACCGGTATATATGCCAAAGTGAAGTGGCATATTTATTCAAGATGAACCGGCATGTAGTTATGGGAACTGGCACATGGAAGCATTGTGTGACTACTGGTTGGTAGGTAGTTTCCACTTCAAGATTTCTAGTTGGAGTACCTCAAGCCTGTGTGACTCAATCTGTGATCTTTGTGTGATGTGTTAGCAGTATAATGGATAACAGATCATATTGCCATGTAAGCCCTGTGCGCATGAAGGATCTTGCATGAAGAAGACTATTCCTATCTACTTCGAGAATGTACGAAGTTTGTCAAACGGTGATAACGCATGATGCGTTATCAGCCGCCATGAAATCGGTGGATAATGGATGATGGAGAATGTCTTGAGATTGATTCAAGATTGTTGCATTTAATGCAGTATGATTCAATGGTCAGGATTGAACCGCTTGAATTGCTTAACCTAACAGGTTTAGGGTTTTTGCTACCGACCTATCTGTTTCCTATAAGGTCGATGTTGTGTTTCTTTATAAGGTTGTTGGCAAAAGTTGTGAGTGTGTATCCAAGGGAAGTGATATGTGATTCTTGTCAGACCAAAGGAGAGAAGAGATACTTGCAAAGTGAATGTGCAGAAGGTGAAAAGGAGCCAAAATGGATCTGCATTAGCATTTGAGTGTTGTTACCAGATCATTGTAATTCCTATTGATCTTTAACCACTTCAACAATTGTGAAATCCCTTAATATTGTAGCCTTAACTGGGCTTGATACAAATCCCTTAACAGGGTAGCTTTAACTGGCTTGACTCAAATCCCTTAATAGGGTAACTCGAAGTTAATGAGTTCTGGGAAGCTATAGAGCTCTGGAGATCCTTTAGCTATTGAGTTCTTGAAATCCTCTAACAAGGTAACCCTAACTGGGTTTAACCCTTAACCGGGTATTATAGCCATCCCTTAACCGGGTGATCCCTAATAGGATCGGTTCCTAGCAGAACCTATTGTAATGTCTTTAACTAGACAAGGCTCCTAACAGAGCAGACTTCTAAAGAGTTCAAAAGCAACTTGTGGGTATTCATACCCACCATGGTTTTTCCCAGTTGGGTTTCCACATGAAAAATATGTGTGTCATGTGTAATACTTTTATCTTGTGATGCTTTATTATTACCTATTGAGCATATGATGGTGTAGCGTCGTAAAATTGTGACACTTGCAATTTCGACTACATTTGGGTCTTCATGATGGCGATGCAACATTGAACCTGAATGGAGACCCCGAAACCTGTTTACGACATCAAAAACTGCATCTTTCTGTACCTTGGCCTGATCCTCCTTGCACCGTACTATCTCGGGAGGTGGGACCATGGCGCCCAGCGCCCTGGTCCCTCAGGACCATGGCGCCCAGCGCCCTGGTCCCTCAGGACCATGGTGCCCAGTGCCCTGGTCCCTAGCCCTATTTTGGGCCCAGTCTCTTGTTGGGCATCGAGTCTTCAAGTTTGCAATTTGGAAAATAATGCTCCTAGGTTGGCCTAAGGTTGAAAAAATCAGTCTCCTAACCCTAATTGACAATTATATAAACTACACTTCCTCTCCCATTTGAGGGAGGAGGAAAAGGAGAAAAACATATGTGTGCAAGAGGTGGAAGCGATAGGCAAACATTCAAACATTCAAGCATTCAAGCATTCCTTCAAGCAATTGAGCATTCTAGGTCTCCATTCAAGGCTAGGTGTTGTATTCAAGACAAGGATTCAACCATTGAAGAGGAGATCACTTACAACATACAACATACAACATCATTATACCTTCGCATGCAAGAATACAAACATTCTTACAAGAAGGTATCAGTACTTGATTACATTACAAACATTTACATTTACAACATTCTCATTTCTTGGTTAATTCCAAAACTGGGGTTTGACCTGAAGGCAAACCCCTAATCCCTAACCCCCCCAATCGTCCTCTCTTTTCTGTGTGTAGGTTGTAGGTACGCGGTTGTAATTGAAGATCTGGAATCCTTGTGTAGAGACGAACAAATCCCCCTTCGTTTCGCGGATTTTTCGGAGGACCGTGTGCACTCTGGGCGCCATCGTCCCATCAAATTTCACTCAAACTTGCAAGACAGCATCATCTCGACATTTTACTACTAATTTCAGGTCCGTAGCTTCATCCCGTGTCCCTATCTCTGTCTACAAGTGAATCTTTCTTACTTTACATACACCTAATTCAATCCTTCTATCTACATTCTTTACAAAAGAGGGTATCCTTGCTGTCTCAACCCTTGAAACTCATTTAGAATTCAGTCTGGCATTGTGTGGGATTGGATCTTGTGAGTTTCAACCCCTCTTTTGAATGTAAAGTCTCTCCTAAGTGAAAACCGTCAATCCTAGTGACCTCCTTTCTCTCTCCTTGGAGTGGGGGAACACCTAGGGTTCGATTTTCCGCTTTACATTTTGGTGAACCCGATGTGAAACATCCTAATTTTGATTTTTCATGGTTAGATCTAAAAATTTTGCTTCCTTAATTACATTTCCATGTTTGATCTTTTGCAAATTTTAGAGGTTAATTGCATAAAAACCCTAAATTTTCTTTTTAGTAATTGAGCTTGTGAAATGTTTAATTGTTAATGCTTGTTTCAGATCTACCCTTCTATTGCAAATTGTCAATTCATATTTGTGTTTTAATTCTAAAAATTAAGTGGTTAAGTGTCAAAACCCTAATTTTTAAAACCCTCTTGATTCAACATTTGATCGACGAGTTCACTGATCAAAACGCCTCCAAATCAGCGATAACTTTGGATTCCACAACAAAATCATAATATCTCTCATCCCTGAAAATTTTGAAAAAAGTTGCGAGGACCGTGTGCACTCCAAGCGCCATCGTCCCCAACATTTTTTCTGAAATTTTGGGAGCTAGATCTTATTGTATTTTTCTGCTAGAATCCTAAATCTTGGCTGATTTCATCAATTTTAACACTTTCAAAATTAAAGTCAAAATTGGTCTAGTGGTTGCTTGGATTAAGGCTTCTAATCATTCAAAAATTGTTGAAATTGAAATTTTGTGTCAAAATTGTGTTTCTTACTGTCCTAAATCTGAAAAGGGTGTTGGCATTCATTCAAAGTTTCAGTGCTTTATTCAGATTTTTGCAATTTGTGACTTTTGAAATTAAGTGTTTAATTGCAACAACTTTGATTTCTGCTTTCAAAATTGAATTTTGCATGAAATTGAGTCAACTTTTAAATTTCAAAGCTTGCATTGCTTTTGGTATTCCCTCTAAAATCATAAAACTCAAAATTTCAGTTTCCCTCTCTTTTTCAAAATTCAAATTTTGCATTTTTCAACAATCTTGGTATGGTTCAATTTTGAGATTGCAACTTTAATTTGGCCTATCTACAGATCGTAAAATCACTCAATTTTTTCAGATTAGCTTTAAAATCATCATAACTTTCATCCCTAAAAATTTCAAAAAAAGTTACGAGGACCGTGTGCACTCCATTTGCCATGGTCCCTGACATTTTTTCTAAAATTTTGAGAGATTGTCGTGATTGCATTTAACAACTTAATTCTAGGAGATTGGCTGATTTTATTGAAATTTTCTACCTCTAAATTCGAAAATAAATTCAAAATTCAAAATCTTCTCTCTCTCTAGTGCATGAGTTTTACAACAATAAGCCCTACTTACACTATTCCTATTAGACGAAGCCTTAGAATTAAGTCTTTCCAATGTTTAATTACTGAGGAGATGGAACCTAATTTGAATGACCTTTTTAACGAGGACATAGGTAATTCCTCTAATCCTCTTAATGATGAAGAAGCTCTCCATGAGGTTTCTGTAGAACAACTTTTGAAATTGGATAACCAATTTGATAATTTTCAGAAATGGATGTCTCAAGAATACCCCGATAGTCAAGCTCTTTCATTAATTAAGGGTCTAAAACGTATGGTTCAAAGTGATAAGAATGGAATTGATATTTTGCATAGTATTGCACACATCATGGATTCGAATGTGATGCCTATGAAGAGTTGTGCCAAAACTTTAGGTTATACACAACCTCCTACTCAAGTCAATCATTCTATTCCTTTGACAACTTCTATTGCTAGTATACCTACTTTTACATCAAACATAATGACTACTTCAATACAAAACATTCCACCTATGATCACTAGTCATGGGGGCAATCCTTCCTCTTCAATCAACCCTCTTCCTTTATTCAATCCGACTTCTTCATTCATTCCTTCAATGAGTGTCCCTATTACATCTCCACAAATGAACATGACACAAGGGGGCAATTCATTCAACCATTCCATTCCTCCTTGTAGTGTTCCTTCTTTCCAATCATCTCCTATGACTAATTATCATAGTGTCCCACCACCTTACTCTCAATCAATACCTTCTTTCAATAACATAATACCTCCATCACAATCTAACATGTCTAATATGAACTCTTCGACTGAAGCGACCATTAACAATCTTGCACAAACTGTCTCTTCTTTACAACAACAAATTGCCTCTATGAATCAATCTAAGTTTAGTGTGCCCACATTTGATGTTGTGAGCCCACTTTCTCTTGACATTGTTCGAGCTATCCCCCCTAAGCATGTTGAAGTCCCACAATTGGAGCTTTATAATGGTAAAGGTGATCCTCTAACACATGTTAAGACCTTTCAAACAATATGTACCGATTTTGCTCATGACCAAAGGTTGCTTGCAAAACTGTTTACTAGAACATTAAGAGATAAGGCTCTACAATGGTATTGCTCGTTGCCTTCCTATTCTATTACTTCTTTCCAACAACTTGCAAATGCTTTTATTCAACAATTTCAAAACAATATAAGTCCTAAAGTTACTTTGATTGATTTAATGCATTGTAAACAAGGTGTTAAAGAAAAAGTGTCTGACTTCATTGGTAGATATAAGCATTTGTGTGCTCAAATTTCTTTTCTAGTACCTGACAATGATATTCAAAGAATCTTTATTTCTAATTTACAAAAAGATATTAGAGAAAAACTTCTGATTTCTGAGTTTACTTCTTTCCAACAGTTGTGCACAACTCTTCACAATTATCAACTGACTATGAGTCAAATGGAACAAGAAAATCCTATGGCTCTGAGTGATAAGGGTGATAGTAGTCAACAACCATTTGGGAAGTTTAAACCAAACAGAGAGTTCATTAAGTTCAATGAAAACATCATCAACAACAATGTGAATGCAGCATCAGGTGTGCCTCCTATTTCTAAGTTTTTCAAGAAAGAGAGGAAGTTTACTCCTTTGAATGAATCATTGCATAGTATTATGAATAAGTTATTGGAACAAAATGTGCTTACTCTCCCTCCTATAAAGCAAATAGATCCTGCAAAGATTAATTCACCCTATTTTGATAACAAATCTTTTTGTCAATTTCATCGTCAACCTGGGCATGATATTGAAAAATGTTTTGCTTTAAAGGGTAAAATTCAAGATTTGATTGATAATAATACTATCTCTGTTTTAGGTGTGAATGATAAAGGCAACACATCTGTAGCTCTTCCTAACCAAAATCTTAAGATTTTTACTGATCCATTACCTTCTCATACCTCTAATGTGATTGAGACTAATGATTCCTCTTTATCACGCAATGGTCTTGTGTCTATGACTCCGAATGTGATTAACTTTGTAGAGTAGCAGAAAATCCCTAAAGAACCTTCCATCACATTTGATTCCAGTGAAACTATTAGGGCACCTGATGGTCCTTTATATATAGTTACAAAAGTCAAGAATACACCTTGCCATGGAGTTCTTATTGATCCTTCTTGCATGGTTAATGTCATTACTGAAGAATTTCTTTTTACTTTGCAATTGAATCAAGTGATCTATGACAAAACAAATGTGGTTGTGAAATTATTTGATGCATTTTCTTCTCCTGCAATTGGTTATATTACATTACCTATTGAGGTCCATAACAAATCCCTTGATGTGAGCTTTGCTATTATTCCATCATCTGAACAATTTCATGTGAAGCTAGGCTATCCTTGGCTATCTTCCATGAAAGCTATTGCTTCTCCTATTCACAAGTGTTTGAAATTTCCCTATAATGGTGAAGTTGTTACTGTCAATCATAGTCTCTTTAAACTTGCTGAAAGAACTTCTAGCATTCCTATTGATTATTTTTGGCCTAAACAATTTCAATCTCTTCCACCGTGAAGTGATTATCTTTTCAAATCTTATCAAAAGTGGAAAAAAGATATGATCCTATCTCTAAGTGAACCTCAAACACCCAAACTTGATATTCCTATCATTCTTGAGAAGGAAGTTCTTCCTTTGAAAGATAAAACTAATGTCTTTCCTCAAGAAGATTCCCAACCCATTCCTATGGATGTGACTATGTCTATGTCTAATAAACTTTCTAAAAGTAGACCTATACCTCCTCATCATGATGGACTTGGTCTCCTTCCTAAACCAAATATTCCTCCTTTATATGGAGTAGTTCCTCCTCCCTCTTATAGAGAAGAGACCTTCTTCTTCTCCTATTATCCAACCTAAGAGACCACAACCTAAACACCCAAGTGATAAGGATGAGAACATTCCTCTTCCTCAATCTTCTCCACTTCCTACTAAGACTAGACAAAATCATTCTGCACGTGAATGCCAATGAAAGCGTCATCTTAGAGCTCATGCAACTGCTTCTCAAACTTTGCAATCCCCCAAAACACCTTCAACTAGTATTATTCCATTTTCTCCTCAGCCGAAAATTGAGCCAAAATCTCCTAAGCATAAGATGCATGATGATTTTGATCCTGTGCGAGTTAAAGATCCTATTTTTATAAATCTTGATGATGATATAGATGAAAATGTTATTCATGATGAAAATGTTATTCCTCTTGCTTCTGATAGTGAATATGAATATGTTGATATTGATAACCATTTATCTAACGAATTTTCTAAAGCACTTATCCTAGCTCCTAGACAAGAACAACGTGGCTTGGAACATGAACATAGCCATTGTTTGGATCTTGTGATAGCTCCATCTGCTGTGTTGGATGTTCCTCCTCTAGCATGTTTCCTACCTTCCCGAAATATTGATCAGCAAGATCGGGGGGTGGATGATGTCCTAGACTAGTTCATTAGCATAGCAGACTCTCTCCTCCTCTCTTGATCTCTTTTGTTACTTCTTCTATGTGTTATTCTCATTCTTCTATTCGTTGTCCTTAGTGTTGTCTACTTGAGGATGATGCAAAGTATTGAGATCTCTTTTGGTCTCTCTCATGTTGACTCAAAAGACACATGTGTTCCCTTCTTCTAGGTGACCTTCCTTGATTGGGGAATGAAGAACAATTATGCATACATTCATATGATATACATGAATTATCATACAACATACTGACCCCAAGGAAAGTGAAGTCACCTCATGATTTGTGTTTTGTGTCTATTATCCTTGGGTTTATCTCACACCTGGGGGCTAAATCTTTGTGATAACATTCTCCTTTCCCTTCTCATTTCTTATGTGTATCACTACCTTAAAGCAATCACCCCCGATGAGGCATGTGCGATCGCTTTAACATAGGGGGCATACACTCCGTCCATATCTCTTCAAGATTCTTAAAAAATTTCTTGGCGAACTTAGCTTTGCCTTGAAAATTTTTGGTATTTTTCTTGCATGACTCATAGTGAGGGAACCTTACTACTATCAATCATGGTTCTCCCTCATGATTTTCCCTTTTACTTTGTCAATCGAAGTCGTAAGATCCTTAGTCCACTAGGGGCTTGGTGTATCTTGCCTCCTTGACATGGTGAAATTCTTTCAATGTTGTTTCCTTGTACTTTACAGGAAGTATGGGCATAAGCTTATACTCCCGCTAAAGTGGGGGCTCAATGTAGTGTCATAAAATTGTGACACTTGCAATTTCGATTGCATTTGGGTCTTCACAATGACGGTGCAACATTGAACTTGAATGGAGACCCCGAAACCTATTTACGACATCAAAAACTGCATCTTTCTGCACCTTGGCCTGATCCTCCTTGCACCCTACTATCCCGGGAGGTGGGACCATGGTGCCCAGTGCCCTGGTCCTTCAGGACCATGGCGCCTAGCGCCCTGATTGCTTAGGACCATGGTGCCCAGGGCCCTGGTCCCTAGCTCTATTTTGGGCCCGGTCTCTTGTTGGGCATCGGGTCTTCGAGTTTGCAATTTGGAAAATAATGCTCCTAGGTTGGCCTAAGGTCGGAAAAATCAGTCTCCTAACCCTAATTGACAAGTATATAAACTACACTTCCTCTCCCATTTGAGGGAGGAAGAAAAGGAGAAAAACATATGTGTGCAAGAGGCGGAAGCGATAGGCAAACATTCAAACATTCAAGCATTCAAGCATTCCTTCAAGCAATTGAGCATTCTAGGTCTCCATTCAAGGCTAGGTGTTGCATTCAAGACAAGGATTCAACCATTGAAGAGGAGATCACTTACAACATACAACATGCAACATCATTACACCTTTGCATGTAAGAATACAAACATTCTTACAAGAAGGTATCAGTACTTGATTACATTACAAACATTTACATTTACAGCATTCTCATTTCTTGGTTAATTCCAAAATCGGGGTTTGACCTGAAGGCAAACCCCTAATCCCTAACCCCCCCAACCGTCCTCTCTTTTCTGTGTGTAGGTTTTAGGTACATGGCTGTAATTGAAGATCTGGAATCCTTGTGCAGAGACGAACAGATCCCCCTTCGTTTCGCGGATTTTTTGGAGGACCGTGTGCACTCCAGGTGCCATCGTCCCATCAACTTTCGCTCAAACTTGCAGGACAGCATCGTCTTGACATTTTACTGCTAATTTTAGGTCCGTAGCTTCATCCCGTGTCCCTATCTCCATCTACAAGCGAATCTTTCTTACTTTACATACACTCCTAATTCAATCCTTCTATGTACATTCTTTACAAAAGAGGGTATCCTTGTTGTCTCAACCCTTGAAACTCATTTAGAATTCAGTCTTGCATTGTGTGGGATTGGAACTTGTGAGTTTCAACCCCTCTTTTGAATGTAAAGTCTCTCCTAAGTGAAAATCGTCAATCCTAGTGACCTCCTTTCTCTCTCCTTGGAGTGGGGGAACACCTAGGGTTCGATTTTCCGCTTTACAGATGGTTCTGTGTTTTATGCCTGTCTATAAAATATATTGAACTAACTATTATGAAGATCTGATGTTAGTTTACCTGTTCATGCATTAGAGTTTAATGGTACTATAGTATTGAGCTAAGAGGAAAGCTTAGTGAGTGACCGGTTTATGATTGTTTCAGTTGTTCTGGGTTTTGCCAGTTGCATTCTGTTTCAACCAGTATCCTTGTTTGCTAGTCACTTGAAGTATTTGTTGTCAAATTGGTTTTGGACTGTATTTGTGTTTGTATTGATTCACCTCCCCCCTCTCAGTACCAGTTTGGTAGTATTGGTTCATCATTGAGTTATCACACCTACATGGTGATAGGCTACAGAACATTCTCAGCCAGCAAGATTAATTCTGTATCTGCTGTAGCGGTAAATGCCGCTTACTGGATGATTAAAGAGGATGCATCATTTGACTTATGCACCGGTATGCAGAGGAAACTCCTGTCTAACCTGAAGTCGATTAAACAGGATAATGCATTGAGATTCAAATTTGGACAACTATTGGTTGGGTTGTTCTTCTATTTCCAAGGCTTCTTTCCTAGAGTAGGAGATGTCCAGTGGTCCCCTGACCAACCGGTAACCAAACAAATCAAGGAAAGCATTCAAGCTATCGGAACCAGTTACCCTGATGTATTGAACAAATATTTTGATGAGTTCAGGAGGAAGATGAGTCAAAGGGTGAGGATCTCAGGTGATATTGTTAAGAAATATGAAGATGACATCTGTTTCACCATCCAGGTGGACAAATGCTTAATGGAGGCTGTTGAGCCTAGAATGGAAGAAGTGGAGCCAATGGGCTATGAGGTGACGTATGATATGCTGGAAGGGTATACCTCAACAATTATTGCCTCGCCTCTTGAACCTAAGGTGAAGAGGACTGGAACCTATCTGGAGAGGATTGCACTGGTAGAGGAACCCTCTCTTAAGAAAAGAAAAGAACTGGCAGTAAAGAAAGCAAAGGCAGTGCCTGCAGCATTGGCACCGGCTACTACTGCAACTCCAAGAGTGACCAAGTGGTCACCTGCAAAGAAGAAACCGGAAGTGACACCGACAAAAGTCTTTGAAAGAAAAAGGAAGACTAAGTCAAATGAACCGGACTCTAAAGAGACTGAGTCTGATGAAAAGCCAAAGAAGGCTAGACAGACAAAGAAGATGAAGAAGAATTAACCAGCAACATCCACATTGGTAAATATTGATATCTCCTCATACAAACCTTTGACACATTTTCAAAGGAAAATTAAGAACATTAGGAGAAAATTACTGCATGATTTAGTAGATTATTATGATGATTTTAATAGTGAGGAGAAAGATGAAGTACTACAAGAAATTATTCTTTATTTGTGTAAAAATGACCGGTCACCATCAGAGATTAAATCTCAGACATCGGATTCATTATATAAGGCATTAGATAATAAATGGCGCATTGCCATAGAAAAAGAACAGGAGATTAGGGAGAAAGTCTTTGCACAATACTTTCCCAACCTCTCAAACTCAGAATTATTTGATGTTTTGGACCAAAATAAAGGACTCTTCTTCACAAGGAGAAGAAGACTCTAGTTGTTGTTGGGAAGAGTTGATGATGTTGAAAAAGACACTCATCAACATATGAATCATGATATTCAAGCTCACAAAGCACAAATGGTCAACCTACAAGCAGAAAAAGAACTGGTCATATCCAAACCAGATGAAGTTTTTGATGAAGAAGGAAACCCAATTGAAGAACCAATTGACACTATTGATGTTGATGCTCTAGATGTAGAAGATGTCACTCAAGACATAACTTCTGAGGGAACAAAATAGAGGCAACAAGCCGAACAAGGCAGTGAGCAAGCCAAGGACACACAGGAAGTGGCTGAGGAATAGGCAAAGAAGAAGAAGAGGGATGAAGATGAGAAAAAGAAGAAAGAGGAAGAGAAGAGAAAAGAGGAAGAAGAGAAAAGAAAAGATGAAGATGAGAAAAAAGCAGAAAGAGGAAGATAAGAGGAAAAAGAAAGAAGAAGAGGATAAGGAAGAAAAGAAGAAGAAGGAAGAGGAAGAAAATAAGAAGAAGGAAGAGGAAGAAAAGAAGAAGAGGAGAAGAGGAAGGAAGCATAGAGGAAAAAGAAGGAAGAGGAAGACAAGGAACAAGAATAGAAGAAAGAAGTAGAGAAAAGGAAGAAGGAAGAAGCAGACAAGGAAGCGGAAGCGATGAAGAGCACACAGAGGGAGACTCTGAAGGCAATTGGGAGTCAAGCCAAACCGGTTGATATCTCCAGTCCTATCGATCTCCAATCTGCAAGTGAGTCAGAGCTTATGCAAAGCATCAAGGTTGCTCAAGAGTGCCTTGAAATCATTTGTAGGAAAAAGGAGCAAGACATAATTCAAGCGGCCGTAGACACCCTTACCGGTTTGATCCCCGGTACCAATCTTCCTAACACTGAATCATCACTAGCACAACTCAAACTACTATGTACTATAGTGGATGATCAGGTGTAGAGCTTGGAAGAAGTAGCTGAGGCAAATGTCCAGAAAGAGCGTCAAAAGGCTCTTAACATTGCTCTAGTGAAAAAGTTGAATGAGCTTCAGTCTAAACTTCTGAAAGACCAAAAGGATATAAGGGACGCTTTGGATGAGGGAAACTTGCTACTAAGAAAAATCTGTCAACCCCATCTATTCTGTGATGATATGCTAGCTCAGAAGCAAAAGCTTCAAATGGACTTATAGTCTTACTTGAGCACATTTAAGCCACCTTATGATTCCTTTGCAACTTATGGGCAAACCGTTCACTGGTTCCAGATCCAGTCAGCCAAAATGGAGCAAGAGATCAGTACATAGTCTAGAGATTTGTAGGAGCTACAAGTGGTTTTACTTCCACATCTGCAAATTCTTCAGAAGTGTTATTTGAACCTGGATGCCTTGACAGCTACGTAGGAGATGAGCACAGTTGATGCCATGGAGGAACAGGTATCCCAGATGCAAACAAAGAAAGAAGTGGCCACCTCCCTACTTGAGTCCTGGTCTCTATCCATGAAACAATTTTTGCAAGACTATAAATTGGTTTTTGACAAATATTATTACTTGTTGTCATAAACTTTTATTATTTTAATATCAAATGGAAACAGGGTTGTTCAGCGGTACTTTGTCATTGTTGGCAAAGGGGGAGAAGTACTCTATCTATTTTGGAGAAGAATAGGGAGAAGTATCTGGCTCTAAAATTTTGATATATGTTTTGATATATGCTTTATGCTCTGATATCTCAATGTTTATGATCTGTATGCAAAATTTCTATACATTGTGTTGATTAAGGGATAGTGTATATGCTTAGTGTGAGCAATTTTGTTAATGGCATGTTTTTGTTGTAAAACACTTAGATGTCAAAATTTTATTTTCCTAAGTGTTGCCATCAATGCCAAAGGGGGAGATTGTTGGCATTTTTGATGTTTATGTTGTGATTTTCATTGATGGACACACACTTGTATTGAGATCCGCTTTATATGTAAGAGCTAGAGCTCAACTGGTATTTGTTCCAACCGGTATGTTGTATTCTAGTCTTTAGACTATTGGTGATTTTGCATAATGTGTTTCCCGGTCTGAAATGACATGTCGACCCCAAGCGGTTCATAGATCTCAAGTGGTACAAGGGAGAAAAGCAGCATAACACATTCTTACCAGTCTTCATTTTTGTCAAACTAGCAACCGGTATTTTGTATGAACCGGTAATACACTGTGATGAGTTACCAACTGGCATTTTGTGATGAGTTACCAATCCACCGATTGTTTGACGGTGTCGACACACTGATGGTGCTTTTTGTGTCATGTTACTGAGTATGCCTAGATTCATTGAACCTAGGAAATTGTAATGTAATCCTATTGGACCGACATGAAATTAGATTCCTTTAAAAGGACATCATGTCTAGGGTTTCAGGTTGTTGCTGAAAGGGTTCATATTGTGCTAGGGTTTAAGGTGGTTGTTGAGTTGTTGTAAGAGCGATCTTATTTGAGAAGATCAAGTTGTAACTGAGAGAGATAGAGAAGATCGAAGCAATGCTGGAACGCATTAGCAGTGAGCTATACTGGTTCTAACCAAGCAGTTTGTGCTATTAGATAGATCAAACACTTGTTGATTACTCACATCTTTGACAAGTCTGTAGCCCTTAATCGGGTAGGCCCAAAAGCCTTTTGTAAAATCCTCTAACAAGGTGGTTCACTTCTGTGAATCTAAAATCCTCTACCAAGGTAGTCTTTAATCGGACTTATCTCCTAATAGAGATTGAGATTCCTAACAGGATCTGTTCTGGTGAAGAACATTGTAAGACCTTAACCGGTCTGGTTTCTATTCTGCAGATAGTGACTTGTGAGTTCTATCTCACCGTGGTTTTTCCCAATTGGGTTTCCATGTCAAATATCTTGTGTTATGGTTGTATTGCTTTTGTGGGTGAATGCTTTATTTGTTTTAGACCTAAGAGCCAGACCTAGTGTCTCGGGGGCTTATCACAGATGGCCTTGCCTATGTAAAAGATCAGAGACTTCGTAGTTCCTAAACAATTTGAAACTCATCTACTATAAAATTATGAGAGTGGGGATGCAACCCTTTCTAGGGTCCAACTCCCCAGATAGTTTCCTCGTCGGCTGCCACCCACTGAAGTGAAATAGAGATGAAACTCAAAAAGTTTGTTACATGGATGTCACACAAAGAACTCCTCACAAGATTCTCCAAGGAAATACTCAGAGGTTCATAATGATATCAAACCATAATACTAATATAAACAAAATACTTCTCTCGAGCTTGTCTAGTATCTAAAGTTCCAATTTCATAAATTATACCTTAAGCAAATCCCTATTGGATAATTTTATAAGCATTTCCAACCCAAGGAATAAGTAGTCTTAAGGAGCGTTGTTCCAACCTCGACATAACACTGAACACATAAGTAGGACAGAAACCCTTCCCTGACCAATACACATAACATTATTTACACTATACATCATATTAATCTATTCTTATACTACCATTTAATAAAAGGTAGTCAACTACCTTAATTAATACATAGTTATCTCTTGGTCAAGCCTTTTATATTCTTATTTGTTCCACCTGACAATAACTCATCATAAGTCTATCATATCTTTGTTGTCACTATTTTCAACCATACAAGGGTTATATTGTATTTCAAGGTTGTTAGTTAACGTAAGACACATATCTAAGACCTCTAGGGAAATATTTTCTTATGCTTCCATTCAAGGATAACAATGTCCTACCTTAACAACATTTTCTCATAATCAATTTGGTAAGCAATATTCTTGAAAGTAGGAGTGGCACCCAGGTTAGTTGATCATGATACTAATAAGTGTGTTGTTTGACATAGTAAAGATTAGTACTTGGAATTCGCCATAATAATAACATAATGGTAATGATCTAATACATACATCTCTCAGTATACCTACTCAACAACTACTTGATGAATAGAGAGTCTATAATATGTTGTAATTTGTGTTAATCTGATATCTATTTAATTACATAAATAAATACCAAATAATTTTAAAAAATGCTACATCCAACTTATAAGCAAATCTATCTATCTTTCCTTCTATTTATGAATTAAATGAATTATGAAAATATCATACCTCCACTATTTCATTTTAACCATGTCTTTTATATACTTGAATTATGGTCAGAAGAATAATGTCGGTGGGATGACATTGACTTCAAAACCCAAATGCTTACGCTGGCTCCAATGCAAGCTTATTGTGTTATGCTATTCGCTTCCATTCTCCTATTTCCCATTATCATTTCACCTAGGGAAATACACATGTTTAAACAACCTATACCACTATAGAGGACATGAGCCATTCCTGGACAGTAAACAAAGAGGTCCTAGAATTGATGGAGATCGCGGATTGCAGAGAATAATGCTTCCAAAGATAGAGACCAAGGAAAACAAAATAAATATGATAATAAGAGAAAATGGTAAATCCATGAAGAGAACCGATGATATTAATTTCAAAAGGAGGGTGCAAATCTGACGGATTAAGAGGTGAAATAGGTGTGACAACAAACCAAAAGGGAAAGGATTGATTCCCAGAGTACGTTGCTAAGACTAAATGTGCTGAAAATGCCCATGCTAAATAAGCCTAGCACAGGTTATCTAGACTTTTATCTGTATAGATTTTGACGTAAAATGATGGGTTCTAAATAAAGAATAGTTCGACGTCACTAAAAGGATTTAATGAAACAGATCTTCTATTATTATTATTATTTTGGTTTCACAAATCTCCTTAAACCTTCAACGCTTAGAGTAATTTATGCTGTTTTTGCAGGATTGTTTCTGCAACCTTAGAGACAAGTCACTATAATTAGTAGAATATAGTAAACATAGTCAAAGAAACATAACCACATCCATGTTCAACATATCATAAAATAATTAGATCATCTCTCCCATAATTTCATAGAGGAAATAGTTTTCACATCATAAATTTATTTAACTCCTATTCAAGATTTACTTTTCACATATATATTTTGATTTCTCTATGCAAGTTTTTCTCCGATTATAGTTATCCTATATAATTAACACTTGATCCTTACTCTTAACCTTTATTTAAAATAACAAAACTAGGCAAGGTAACAAAAGTAGTTACCTTAACGTCACGAGCTTTCTTCCCCTCAACTTGCTTCTTTTAAGTCTAAGGTCAAATCACCCTTAGTCACAATTGCCAATACAAAATAGTGTCATAAGAAAAGTAGCATGAACTTATAATCATCATATATTATCTTTTTAAACATTTGCCCATTCTACATTAATACAATTTATCAACGGGGTCTTTTTTGCATTTCCACCTTTATCTCGAAGTATAAAAGATTCTATGAGTATAATCAAACCATTTTACTCATGTAACATAATCATAATGAAGGTCTTATCACAAAACAACCATCTCAATCATTTGAATAAACTAACCCAACTCAAAGTAGCATCAAAACATAAATAATTAATTTGCATCTAAAAGTGGGGCCTCACACTTACAAGGTAAACTCATTTGCTTAAAGCCCAAAGAGGATAGCAACTTATTTTCAAGCAGTGGTGAGCAATGAAATAGAAATACTTTTGACTTAGTCTCACTCACTCTTTGGCCTAAGACTGTATACAGTGAAAATGGATAGTGAAAACAACAATATTGAAAGACTAACAAGGATCCAACCACAAAACCCTAGCCTAACAATGAAAGAAATCCACCATACACAAATGAAGATACCTAAGACTGTGCAAATAAACAAAATAAACAAAGTATACCATTAACATGTCAAGTAGGGTTTCAATCTCCATTTCTTCCTATCTCCATTGATCTTGTTTGATATATTTGCTCTCAGATTTTATGTGTTCACAAGAGCTCAACAAAGAACAAAAATGTGGTTGATAGCTTGATCGCAAGAAGACTTGATTGCATAAGATTGACTAGGTAATTAGATGATTAGGGTTGATAAGGAAGAGGGCATCCTCTTATATAGAGAACGTTGTAGGAAATGGAGGGATAAGATTAGGAGGTGTAAAGATAAATGGTTGGCTAGGATTAAAGGATAGGTAGAAGAAATAATTAAATGATAAATGGGGTAGGTAAGATAATGATTAATAGATGAGTGACATATGTCATGGGTAGAAAAGGATAACGAATTAATTAAATAAATAAAGATATATTTAATTAATAGAGGAAGTGGGATCAAATAAATAAATAAAATATTTATTTAATTTAGGAAAAAGACAATTTAAATAAATAAAAGTATTTACTTAAATGAGGAAAGACTTAGAAGAGGATTAATGAATTAATTAAATAAATAAGAATTTATTTAATTAATAGAAGACTTAGGATAAAATAATTAAATAAATAAAAAATATTTATTTAATTAGAGAAAACAATTTTAGGTGTCTACAGACACATCACTATATAGTTGAAGAGATCTTTTGATTACATTTTCTTTTCTAACAGAAGCCTCCCCAAATAAGACTGTATCATCTATAAATAAACAATGTGTGACCACTACTTGAGTTTGTGAAATATGGATACCCTTCCAGGTGGAGGAGTCATGAAGAGCTGATATCATTCTGCTTAGAGCCTCCACCATAATGATGAACAAGGATGGGGATAAGAGATCACTTTGTCTCACTCCATGAGAGGAAGAAAACAAACCCATTGGTCTACCATTTTCCATAACTAATAACTTGGCCCCTTATAAACAGGATAAAATCCATTTACACCATAACTTTGAAAAACCAAACCTAAGAAGAACTTGGTGCAAAAACTTCCAATTAACCCTATTGTATGCCTTCAACATATCAAGTTTAATCATCAATTCTTCTTCCTTCCAAGACATGATTGAATAGATTATTTTGTGAATAACTAGTGCCCCTTGAGCAGTTTCCCTACTTGGTACAAATCCTCCTTGTTGTTTGGATATGATCTTTGGAATAAAATTAGCTAGTCTAATAGAAATGGTCTTGGTGATAATCTTATAGATTGTGTTACATAATGAGATTGGTCTAAAATCCGCAAAGGATAATGGGTTAGACATCTTGGGGATTAATGCAATGAGAGTAGTATTGAATTGCTTTAACATATTACCATGCTTTTTAGATTCCTCAAGCATAGACATCTGTACCTAAGAAATCCCAACATCTGGTCTTGGAGCTTTATCAGGGTGAATAGAGAATACTACATTCATAACTTCCTCCAGAGAAAAAGGTTTCAATAAAAACAAATTATCCTGATTTAAAATTAGGCATGGGATATGTTGAAGTATGTCTGGGTCTTTCTAATTAGATCATCATCGTCAACCACTAAACTTTAGAAAAGAGAGGAGAAAAATGCTACGAGTTCATGTTGAATTTTATTAGGGTCCATAATAGTCTCCCCCACACCATTTATAATTTGAGATATTAGACTATTTTCTCTCTTCATTTTGACAGGTGCATGAAGAAACTTAGTGTTCCTATCACCCTCTTGGAGCCATACCTCCCTAGACTTTTATTTCCAAAATAGTTCTTCCCTTGCAAGCACTTCTTGCAGTTGTGTATTTAGTTGATTTTTCTTCTTATAAGACTCCTCATTAATGCTATTTTTTATAATGTCCTCATTCAATAGTTTTATACTTTCCTCAAGATGATCCTTTAACTAAAAATATTCTTAAAAATTGAGGCATTCCATTCTTTAATCCTTGATTGTATCCATTGAAGTTTTTTACAAAATTGAAACACCTCAAAACCCTGAAAAAAGGGAGCAGTTAGCCACCAGTCTTGTAACTTGGATAAAAATGTCACATCCCTAAACCACATTTGTTAAAACTTAAATGATGTAGCACCCTTCCTCAGGATAGGTTTCCAAGGGATATCCACCTGGAGAGAAAAGTGATCAGATCCTAATAATGGTAAGATCCTGGAGATAGGGACTCCAAATAAAGAGGTCCATAAAGGATTCACAAGAAACCTATCTAACCGCTCTGTAATATGCAAGAAACCCTACCTTCTATTGGACCAGGTAAAGGACCCATTTAATGGAACATAGTCTTTTAAAGCATTAGTACTAACAAAATCATTAAAGTCTTGGATTGCTTTAGGGACAAGATGATCCCTTGTTTCTTATCCCTTGGAGAAATAACAACACTAAAGTCTCCTCTTAAGATAAAAGGTTCCTCTATAAAGTTCAATAATGTGACAACAATACCATCCCAAATTGCCTTCTTACCAACTATTGAAGTTGGACCATAGACTAAGATCAAGTAAAAATAAGCATAAATAGCTTCTAGGTTGACATGAAATTTTTTTTCTTTAACAACAACAAAGTCCATTTTCTCTACATTTGGTTTCCAAATAATGGCTAAACCTATGGATGCACCAATGCACTAAGATGCTATATATTTCCAGTTTTTCCATCCTTTAAAAGGTTGCACCTCAGTCTCTTCTAAAAACTTATTTTCTTGAATTAGAAAAATATCACCCCCACAATTCTCAATTTTATATTTGATAAGGTGCCTTTTGTTAGGGTCATTAATATCCCTAACATTCCAAGTCACGATTCTCATTGTTGTCTGAGAGAGTTCTCCACTCTCCAAGGGTATAGTTTGTTATCTAAGGTAGTTTGAATCCTTGCTTTAACCTCATCCTTGGTCTTCTTTGTTGCTCTCTTCTTCTTTGGTGGCCTACCCACTTCCCTTTTAAGTTTGCAAACAATAACTGCCTTTTTTGACCTTGTTTGGTAAATGAAAGCCACAATTGTAGGGCAATCCTGAAAGTTATCCTTTTGTTGACCATTAAAAGAAACCATCCTATGCTTTGGCTCTCCTAAGTCATCCTGAGGAAGATTTTTAGTCTCCTGGTCCACTGACAAAGCTAAATGTGGAGGAGTATCACTTTTATGTTATGAGATGTGATCACACAATCCAATCAAGTCTGATAGTTCTAAAATATTTCCCTTTTTCCCTCTTTGCTAATCTCTTCTTCTTTGGTAGGCTTCCCGCTTTCTCTTTAGGTTTTCTAAAAATAACTACCTTTTTAACCTTGTTTGGTAAATGGAAGCCACAATTGTAGGGTGATCCTAAAAGTTATCCTCTTGCTGACCATTAAAACAAAACATCCTGTGCTCTGGCTCTCCCTCATCCTGAGGAAGACCTTTAGTCTCTTGGTCCATTGACAGAGATAAATGTGGAGGAGTATCACTTTTTTTTTTCTAATATGTGATCATACAATCCAATCAAGTCTAATAGTTCTAAATGAGATATCGCCTTTAATTTTAGTTAGTAATTAAATTTGTAAATAATTTCTAGATAGTTGAATAATTTAGATTAAATTAAACTTAATATGATTTTTGGATAGAAATTCAAATTTAATGTTAATTCTTTTTAGAATGTGATTATCAACACACAAAAGTCACTAAAATGATGTGAGGATGTATGGGCCTTATGAAAATTTCATCTCATAATGGCATCAAGAACATATAATCAAAATAGTATCTTCACATCCATAAGGTGTATGCGAAATTACAACAAAGCAAGTTTGGGTAGAATAAAAATAATTCAATAAAGTAATTTAGGACTCCCAAAGGTGAGAAATATGTACAAATAAGAGAAGTGAGAAAGAAGATACAATAGACCGATTGCAACAAAGTCATTTAAATATATATTTTATAACCCTATACATATTTAATGAAAAATGACACGTCCTATGCAATTTCAGAGCTTGGTAGTCTATCCTCTACAAACTTCAACTTACCATTTAGTACAATTTTGAATGACATGTCAAATATTGTAGTTATAAATATTTTATGTCTTGATCCCTCAAATGTCTATTATTTTGCATTACATTTATCTTACCTGATAAAATTATATTAATTCTCAATTATAGTAATTCTGTAATTATATTTAATTTGTCTAAAAAATATAATTATATATATAATTTAATTTAAATATTATATATTATTAATCTATTTTATTATAGTACAACCTAAGTTGGCCCAATGGTGGAGAACTTGTTCTCTTGAAAGAGGTCACAAGTTCAAATCTCACAAGGAAAAAAAAATCTATTATATTATATTTATTTTAACAATATACCTCATATTGAAAGAATAAATGTAGGCACTAAAGTAGGTACATTGAGAGAGACAAAAGCTATCTTAATAATTAAATATTACTCATCTTTTTAATCGTCTATTAAAATTTTATGTTTTGTTGCATAAATTAAGACTATCTTTCTATTGGATGAAGAAACATAGGTAAGACTTATGGACTTACTATCAATAATTTTGCATTTACTACATGCCCATTTTATCCTTCATACTGTAGGGGTGGTATTGAAATTTACATGAAATGACAACTCTTAAGAAGAAGAAAATTTGTCTTTAATGTGACCTTTTCAAGAGTCTTTTGTTCCTGAGAAATAAAATAGAGTTTGGTATTATTAACAAGGAAAGAAATTTTTTTGTTCTCTGGAATCATAAGTCAGACATATAGAAACCTCTTGTGTGTGAGGACATAACAAAGATTAGAGAAAGAACAAAGAAGTGAACTGAAATCAACAGAACAATGATACCCAAAAACATTCAAGAATGATGAACAAACAAAATGTATTATATCATCTTGCATGTCTAAAAGATATTTTTAATTGTTGATTAGAAAAAATAGATAGCTCATCTCATATAGGGAACACTACACTACCAGTTAGTGTCACTGTCATTTAAACTAGCAATTGCACCTTAGTGTGCAAAGGTTGTGCCACAGAGATGTTGAAGGTCAATTGTTGGTGTAGACACCTAAAATTGTCCAGTCTAATTAAATAAATATCTTTATTTATTTAATTACTTTAGCCTAATTCTTCTATTAATTAAATAAATCCTTATTTATTTAATTAATTCATTTATCCTCTTCTAGCCTTATTTCTCATTTAAATAAATACATTTATTTATTTAAATTATCCTTTTCCTAAATTAAATAAATATCTTATTTATTTAATTATCCCACTTCCTCTATTAATTAAATGAATCTTTATTTATTTAATTAATTCATTAGCCTTTTCTACTTATGACACATGTCATTCATCTCTTAATTCATACACTACCTACCCTCTCATTATTTTCTTATTTCTTTTACCTACCCTCTAATCATAGCCGACCTCTTTTACACCTCTCAATCTTATCCCTCCATTTCTTATGGTGTCTTCTATATAAGGAGATGCTTCCTTCATTATCACGGACTGACACATTTGACTAGACTACGCCTTTGCACTTGCATATGCGATCCTATTTGCAACCACATTTCCATTCTTTGTTGAGCTCTTGTGCACATAAAATCTGAGAGCAAATATATTAAGCAAGAACAATGGAGATAGGAAGAATGGAGATCCAAACCCTATTGGACATGTGATGGTATAATCTTTGTGATTTCATTTGATTTGCATTGTCTTAGGTAATCTTCATATGTTAAGGTGGATCTTTGTTGTTGTTAGGCTAGGGTTTTGTGGTTGAATTCATTTAGTCTTTCAATATTATTGTTTCCATTTCCACCGTATACATTTTGGCACGCCCGGTGGGACTCTTGTCCCTTTTGCATTTAACATCTTTTGTTGCAGATTTTGTGTTGTGATGTTGTAGATCTGACATTTTTTATTTTCTGTTGTGTTCGCGACATCTGGAATTGCTTTTGCATCCTCGATAGTTTTATTTTTTTTTGCAGATTTCGTAAATCGCATCTGTGTTCCCTAGTCGCGTCTGTGGGTTTTTTAGGGGCGTCTGCATCCAGAAGCCACGTCTATGTTTTGGAATTGTGTTTGTGTCGACTCTAAGTGCATCTACAAAACTGTATAGCATTTGTGTTTCTGATAGTCATGTCTGTGTGTAGTTGTTTCATTTTTTGGTTTCTTTGATTTGGTTTTTGCTCATTTATGTTTTAGATCTGGTTTATTTTGAGCTTATATCTTCAGATCTAGCTAACAAAATTGGTGCATCTTGTCTTGAAAGCAAAATCGTTTTGTCGAAGGCCCCTATTTTCACAAAGTCTTTTTGGGTTTAAAATTTACCTAACTTGTGTGCTTGTAGGAAGGGGTGATCATTTGAAACAATCCAAACTACTAATAGATCTTTGTTGCAGGACCTTGGTAAGGGTTTTTGATCTTTATTGTGTGCCTTGTTTTCATAGATTAGCAAACATTTCAATTGGTGCACTAAAATTGAATCATTGTCTTTTGTGTCTTGAGCAATAGGCTCTTTTTGTTTAAATCTTTAGAGGGCCTGTCTCCCCGTGTGGTCATTAGGACTACTAGTGAGGAGAGAACGACCCAAGTGGTAGCAAAAGAAAAGCCATCTTCTTCCAAACCACTATGAATAACTGTATTCATGGTGAAAACTATGAATAACGTGTGCTGATTAGTTCATACCGACACTATGTCTCCCCATAAATACATTTGATCAAATTTATTTGATCATTTGTAGGGCATATCACCTACCGGCTGGGAGCCTTCTATATTTATAGAGCTGAAAGTGCCGCATGTATGGCCACATGAGTGGATGCCCTTACTAGCACCTTTTTGTTTTAGAAGCCAAAATCCTTCTAGTTGTTAGGGCAGGAGGTCTGACCTCTGGTAGCAACCCACACACATACGGTTCTTAGTAGAGATACAAAGTTCGCCACAAGGAGTTTTCATGGGCATTGATGCTTGGCTGCCCCAAGAAGTGAGTGTCGAGGGTGGAGCCAATGGGGTCAAGCATCTAAGTATCCGCTCTAAATAGCGTAGCCTCAGGGGAAACTCCATGTGGGATCAACAACTATTGTCTTGGCCAGCCATAAGAATTGTGCTTGACTTATTTTAAGCATTCAAACATTCAGGACCAAACATCAAAACATTGTGTCTTTTGTGTCTCCAAGTGTATGCAGAACAAATTTACATCAAACAACACACTTTTCTTTGGAGTCATTTTGAGTCTTAAACACTTGCAAACATTGAGTCTTCATCAACATTGTGTCCTCTTGTCATGAAAAATAGTCAAACATTCAGATTTGGTCACAACAAGCAAACTTTACAGATTGAAAAAAAAATTGCACTCAGTTTGCAGAAATGTGTCTGTGTCTGGCAGAATAGCATTTGTGTTGTCTAAATGCATCTGTGAAGGGTAGAAACGTGTCTGTGTCTTTTGAGCAACTTTGCATTTACAATATCTCAAAATCGGGTCTGTGTCTGACAGAATATCATCTATGTCAATTAAGTGTGTATGTGAAGTATGCAGGCACGTCTGTGTTCAGGATTAAAAAATTTCATAATTCAACAAACAAGAACAATCAGTTCCCGACTTATTGAGCTTCCTAGGTTATCTCTTTGGGTTTTCATCTAGCATTCAACCTGTCTTTGGGTCTCATAAAGTCCATCATTGCTTTACACCTTACATTACATTCATATTTGTCTAAACTTGAGTCAAAAGGTCACTTGCTTGTCCTCATCATACTTTGTCAACACACTACATACAACAACATTTTGCTAAGTGGTCCCTCATCAAGGTCTATTACCTTTGGGTCTCATTTGGTCTTACTTAGAGTCAAGGTCAACTTACCTCATCAAGAGAAACTATCATCTCTTTGGAAGCCACACCTACTCTACTACATACATACTTGGTCTTACACTTTGGACATTGCAAGTACACTTCAGATTCATTTACATTCCATCCAACTCTTGGTCTTCCATACTCTTTCCATTTTCATCTAGTCTCACACATCTTGGTCAATACCTAGTTCATGGTTGAAACCTGTTCCCAAAAATCTAGGAGAGAAACTAAAGAGGCTCAAGAGTCCGCAAACATGAGTGCCTATGAGTATGACAATGATATCTTTTTCAATTTTGATCATACTACATTACCTGACATGGATGCTTATAGAAACATTCCAAATGTTGAGAAGATGGATAACACAAACAACAATGACACACACAATGACAATATGGACAACTTTTCCGTACATTCAGCAGAAGTGGAAGACTCCATTATGGATCCCCGTTTCAATCGATTGGTTGAGGAAATAATGAGGAGAGATAGACAATACTTCTTACAAGTGATGGCACAAAGTGGAGCCAAGATCCCTCATGATTTTGAAATGTCTCAAATAATGGAACATAGACCTTTGCAACAACCTCACCTCAACATGGATCAAAGGAGGCCTAATAGTGGAGGTAATAGAGGACCACATATGGTGCCTGAATCACCATCATCTTTGTTTCAAAAACTAGAGGTCCCACATACACATGGTCAAGCATATGATACTCACCTTTGCAGACCATTATGGAAGTCTTATGTAGAAAAGTATACTCAATCACATACCAATGCTAAGGATCAACCACCAAAGCAATTGGATATCTGAAGGCATGATCAAAATTTGGACAGAAGGAAACCTCGCGCCAAATTTGGGGGCAACACACTAGAACAAATTCATGAAATGCCTATAGAGTATGGTATACATGGACAAAATAGATATTCTATTCCTCATCATGACTCTATACCAAGTGGTCCTTATACACAACATCATTATAGACCTCCTCCATATGAACATGTGTATGATCAATATCATCCATATATGCAGTATGCTCCTCCTCCACCTGCTAGTTTAGGCATGGGATATGGTCCAAGAAGTCGATCTCCACCTAAGAATAGTTTGGAACAACAAATTAAGGATTTACAAAAGAAAATGGAGGACATAAATACACAGAATCCAACTTACACAATGAGAGACATATGTCCCTATCCATTTGACAAGAGCATTCCAATGCCTCCTTTTCCTACACATTTCATGAGACCTAAGTTTGATAAGTACAGAGGCAAAGGAGATCCTAAGGCACATATAAGATAGTTTTTCACAACTTGCTTTGAAGTGGTATCAGAAGAGACATATTTGATGAGATTATTCCCACAAAGCTTAGGTGATCAAGCTATGGAATGGTTCTCCCAACTTCCACCTGGAATTAAGTCATGGGGTGACTTAGCAGAGGCATTTATCCAACATTTCTCATACAACATAGAGACAGACATATCAGTCACTACTTTGTGCAACACCAAGAAAAGGGATGGAGAGTCTTTTTCATCATTTTTATAAAGATGGAGGAATCTAGCCAGCAGATGCTCTTGTGAAATTCCACAAAAACAAATGGTAGAGATGTTCACCCAGAATGTCAACAAAGACATTGGTTATGACCTAAGAAAAGCTTGTTTGTCCACCTTCAAGGATGTCATTGAAAAAGTCTCAGCGATAGAAAAGGTCCTAATTGAACAAGGAGTCATTAAGATATTCAAGGAAAACAAAGATGACTTTAAAGGAAAAGAAAAGCCAAGGTTTTGGAATAAAAACAAGAACACACTCAATGATGGTGTTCTTGATGCCAATACAGTAAGACCCAAAATCATTTTTTCTAGATGAAGCTCTATAAACAATCAGGTGAATACTCAAACAACTTCCAAATCACAAAGGAAGTACACTCCATTGGGAGAACCACTAGAGACAGTTTTCAAAAACCTAGTGGCAAACATGGTAATAAAAATTCCATATTTTCCTCTATATGAGCCGAAGGTGAAACCAAATTGATGGAATGATGATGAGTATTGTGAATTTCATAAGAGCAAGGGTCATAAAACAGGAAACTGTCATCGACTGAAGAACATCATACAAGATCTCATTGATAGAGGTGACATTGAGATTAAGGGACACTCATCTAATCAAGAACATGAGATGTTTAAGGAACCATTCCCAAAACATGACAAAGGAAAAGCTAAAGCCACAGATGACCAAACCAACTATACCAGAGCATCTTATAACTATGATTCAACTATCAATCACATCTCGATGGACAATTATCTCTCTACCATTATCATCAAGGACAAAACGCCTGAGAACTCTACCCAGAGACCCAAGATTGTCCTAAAAGGCATTGGATCTTCTTCTGAACCTACCTCTGAATGTAATGTCACAACTCGTCGAGGTAAATTCACTTTGCAAGGTGCTCCAGCTAAAAACATAGCTTCCACACCAACCAAGCCTGAGTATGATCTTGTAGAACAGTTAGGGAAGACACCCACGCTTATCTCAATCCTCGATCTCTTACGCATATCCCTCACACATAAAGCTATTCTTGACAAAATCTTGAGAGACACTGTTGTTCCTACTGATCTGAACATAGACCAATTTCAAGCCATGGTGGGATACCTTTCCATTCCACACTCCCTTACATTTACAGAAGCCGATGACGCCTCCGTAAGTCAGCTACATAATGCACCACTACACATTGAAGCCTTCATACACAAACATCGAATAAAACAAGTCTTGATAGATGGAGAAGCAGGTCTAAACATTTGTACATTGAGCACTATTAAACAATTGGGATATTCAGACAAAGCTATGAATTCTACAAACAAAACTACCATCAAAGCATATGATGACGAAGAGCGTTCATCCAAAGGCACAGTCACCTTGCCTCTTAGAGTTGGGCCAGTTACAAAGGATGTGGTTTTTCAAGTCCTAGACCTGGATCTCACATACAATATCTTACTAGGATGTCCTTGGATTCATGAAATGAGGGAAGTCCCATCTACATATCACCAATGCATCAATTTTCCTCACAACGGAGTTGAAATAACAGTTAATGGTGATCCTAATCCATTCATATACTGAAATAACTTGAGACCAAAAACTGAGATGATCATTCCAAGCAATCGAGAAGCTATTCCTTCTTCTGCATACATTGATCCTGAATCATTAAAATGTTCGACATCAAAACAAGGTGAGCTTAGAGGCAAATTCCAGGACAAGGTCATGGGTGAATACACTTTGAATTAGACCATGTACTTACAACAAGTTGTTGGTGTAAATAAATATTCATTTTGGATATTATTACACTTTACTTAAGTTAACTTAGGATAATGCATCTCTTCGTAGTTTGGATTTGAGACACTTAGGGAAATGTGCACATAGGGATAGTGCTTGTAGGAGAAATTCCACCTTTTGTGGTCTTATTTTGCTGTTACACTCCACATTCGGTGGGTCATCTACCTCTTGTGGAATATTATATTATTTCTCCTACCTACCCCTAGTATTTCTTACCTACCCTTGTTTCTCATTGAGCCACATGTCATATTTGTGTGCTCATACATCCATATGGCCTTGCCTATATAAGCAGGCCTATATTCATTGTATTGGTGAATCCAGTTGATCATTTTGCATATTGATGAGAATACAGTTCTATTCTTGTCATTATATTGTCTCTCTTATTTGTGCTTTCCATTGCCTCTTGATCTTGGCAAAATCCTACATGGTATCAGAGCCATTAGAGTGCCATTGGTTTGCCAATTGAGAGAATTTTGGGGTTTGCATTTTGGAGTTTTCTATTGCAGGTTATTATTGGAGCTTGTTGGGTCAGATCTGAGGTCACCATTAGATTGAGGAGGTTCGAGAAAGTAAGAATCACCTTTTATTTCGTCCAAATCCGACATCCGAGGCCAAATCTAGAGCCGTTTGAAGGTGGAGGGTGGTGACTTGTCTTGATAGCGATATGCAATTTTGGAGCATTTTTGGTCAAACCCGTCATCGCCATTACGCTCAGAAGGCCCAAAAACCCCAAGATCGACTATCAATTCATTGAAATCGGCCTCCATTACCCCGAGTTGAAAAATTCTCTCCTCCCAGCCCCCCGTACGGACCTGCAGGTATAGGTTTGAAAATATTTTTTTAATTTTTCCATTTTTTTAAAATTATTTTCAGAAATTTGAATAATAAAAAATAAAAATTAAATATTGGGGGGGCGTTTTTTTTGTTTTTTCATTTTTTGAAGACATCGAAAAAAAAATTTAAAAAAGCGGGGGGGGGGGGGGGGGGGTCTTTATTGGCTCGCAGGTGTACCTACAGGTATCGCAGGCAACTTGCAGCCTGCAGGTGTACCTGCGGTGATTGCAGGCCACCTGCGGCCCACAGGTAGTCCCTGCATGTACCGCAAGCTACTTGTGGGTAGGTTTTTTTTTTTTCATTTTTTTAATAAATTTTTTTAATTTTTTAAAAAATTGTTTTTTTAATAATTAAAAAAAAACAAACTTTTTTTTCTTATTTATTTTAAATAAGTTTTTTTAATAATTAAAAAAAAAACTTTTTTATAAATGTTTTTTTTCTTTAATAAATTTTTATTAAAGTTTTTTTGATTTCATTTGACTATCGTCTTTTTTGTTTTTTCTTTATTTTTTAATAAAGTTTTTTTTGCATGGCATAATAATTGTTTTTATTTAGATTTTTAAAATCTTTTAAAAACACAAACATCATTTAATAAGTCAAATTGGGAACACTTTTTTTCTTGTCACTTCACACCTGTCTTGCAGTGCTTCCAACCGACAGTCAAGGGGGGGGGTTGATTTGCTCCTTTATATCTCTTGGCCACATCCCAATCGGAGGCTTCTTTTTTGCAGTATTCTACAGGGCTTCTTGGTGGCATCATCTTCATGTTTCCAGATTTGCACTATCATGTTGTATGCTCTTGCATGAGCAATGTTGTACTCGCACTATCATAAAGTGCCACACCTCTTTGTATCTTGTCATTGTTGACATATTTCATGTAATCCTCTTGTATACATACATTAGGAATATCTTGTGAGACTTGGTGCATGGCTCTAGTTGAGACTTAGATTGTACACATTTGTGCATGGCTCCTGTGAGACTTGGATTGTACCACTATTTCTACTATTTTTGAGTATCCAGATGATGCTCACAATAGGTTGTCTCCATGCCTGATCTTCATTTTGTTGCAGCGAGTGATTCATCGTCATCGACTTGGTACTTGGTTTTGTCACACTTTGACATTATTGGTGTAGCATTGGCTCTCTTTCTTCCTTATGGGGAGGTATTTTGGTCATCATCATTGGACCATCTTTGCAAGAGATTTGACATTGACGGGGGGCTTCATGGTCTCTTCTTCTCTCTTATGGGGGGGACATAGTTTGTTCTTCTCATTCATCATTGACAACATTGTGTGCTTTCATCATCTCTCTTTTGGGGGAGGGTTTTTTCCCATTGGGTTTTTCTCTCTTTCCCCGCTTTATGGGAGATTGCATTTGCATTTGTACATGGGTACCTAACATGGCCTCATAGCTGGGACCCATCTTGCATTGCTTAGTTGCATTGTTGACTTGAGTCTTCATTCCCCTAAGTTTCACTTAAGGGGGGGTGTTGGTGTAAATAAATATTCATTTTGGATATTATTACATTTTACTTAAGTTAACTTAGGATAATGCATCTCTTCGTAGTTTGGATTTGAGACACTTAGGGAAATGTGCACATAGGGATAGTGCTTGTAGGAGAAATTCCACCTTTTGTGGTCTTATTTTGCTGTTACACTCCACATTCGGTGGGTCATCCACCTCTTGTGGAATATTATATTATTTCTCCTACCTACCCCTAGTATTTCTTACCTACCCTTGTTTCTCATTGAGCCACATGTCATATTTGTGTGCTCATACATCCATATGGCCTTGCCTATATAAGCAGGCCTATATTCATTGTATTGGTGAATCCAGTTGATCATTTTGCCTCTTGATCTTGGCAAAATCCTACACAAGTCATGAATTCACCAAAAGAATATGGATGACCACATCCTACTAAGCGAGTATCTATCATTACACTTAAATGGGATCCTACAATCTTCCAAAAATAGGGTGAAGTGGAAAAAGAGGACTTATACAAAATGCTTTACAAAGACCTTGAAAATGGTACACAAGATCACATTAGCATACCATGTGAGAAATATGGCAAAGGGTTCAAGATCCTACAAAAATTTGGGTATGATGACAAAAGCCCTCTTGGCTTAAGAAAGGAAGGCATCATTGAACCTTTACAACCTGAATTGACATTCAAAAAGGAGCGCTCGAAAGGACTTGGTTTTATGACTTCCAAGGTCAACACTCAAAAGAGAGAAGAAGCATTACAAATCAAAGCTGCCAAAATTCAACAAGAGAATCGCTATTCCACAGACTCCAATGAGTGGGAATGGGATTCAAACAAATCTTCCAGTAACTATGAGCTTGCTGAGACATTTAGAGAACCAGGTGAACCCACAGAAGAAGAGGAATTTCATAGAAAATTCAAAGTTGGTCAAGAAACAACTCCGAATGATCCCATACAGTCCTTGCCTCTAAGTTTTAGGTCGAAATCACATAGAATGAGAACACCTATCCTAGAATGTGCTACTAGTAATGACAATTTGGATTCGTTCATGATCGAGACTGATGAGGAGAGTGCTAATGATGACCTCGATGATTACCTTGACATACCTGAATATAACTACATCTTCACTCTTAACCCCGCTAACTTCAAAGACATCAAAGCCCTTCCCCTTGTTCACCACCAACTTATCAACTGGGACCATGAAGGACATGCACAGTTTGACACATTCCAAAATGATGAAGCTTTTATTGACTATCTTGGCATATGAGATGATCTTCCCCCTAGGGACCATAAAGTGGGATACACTATAGAACTCAACAGCGTGGCATATTTTGGTGAGGGTGTCGGGCCTTCCAGTGCAAAAATATAAAAAACAAAAAAAAATCAAGAGTCTTATGGTGAAAACCACATTGTGGCGCTGTTTGACCCCAAAAAAGTAAAAAGAAAGGACGTATCTGAGGGCAAAAACCTCTCTATGGCACCCGAAGATGGAAGGCTCGACATTCTCCCAGCATCATATGAGGAAAAGTCATCCATGTTGGTAGAGGAGACTATCAAAACAAACATTGTTATAGAAGAAGTTCCACACAACATATTCCTGGCTCAATCTTTGATAGAGGCAAAAAAGTCAAAGTTCATAAGTTTCTTCATAGAATGACAAATCAATTTTGCATGGTCATATGCTGATATGCCTGGATTGGATCTGGATTTAGTAATGCATCTTTTGATAGTTAAACTGGGGGCAAAACCAGTGAAATAGAAATTAAGAAAGATGCATCCACAAGTGGCATTATTAGTCAAAGAAAAGCTAGAGAAATTATTGGATGTCGGATTCATACGCCCAATTGATTATCCTGAATGGATCTTCAACTTAGTGCCTGTCAATAAACTAGATCGTAGCATCAGAATATGTACAGATTTCAAAGACATCAATAAATCTTGTCCTAAGGATGACTTTCCATTACCAAATATTGACTTGATTGTCAATCTCACAGTAGGTCATGCGATGTTATCTTTGATGGATGGATTCTCTGGTTATAATCAAATAAAAATCATATCCGAGGATCAGCACAAAACAACATTTACTTGTCCTTGGGGAACCTTCTGCTGGAATGTCATGCCCTTCGGGCTAAAAATGTAGGTGCTACATATCAAAGAGCCATGACTACTATCTTTCATGATCTCATGCACGTGACTGTGGAAGATTTTGTTGACGACCTCTTGGGAAAATTAATAGACAGAAATACACATTTGGACATACTTTCAGTCGTCTTTGATTGGTTGGAAAAGTATAAAGTAAGATTAAACCCTAAGAAATGTGTCTTTGGAGTAACCTCTAGGAAGCTCCTGGGATTCACTGTCTCAAAAGGAGGAATTGAAGCCGATCCAACAAAATTCAAGGACATCTTAGAGATGAAACCCCCAAGAAATATCAATCAACTTCGATCTTTGCAAGGGAGACTTCAGTCCATATGAAGATTCATAGCACAACTTGCAGATAAATGTAATCCTTTTCAACACTTGCTACATAAAAACATCAAATTCAAATGGGATGATAATTGTCAACAAGCTTTCTAAGCACTCAAAGATTATCTTTTGAATGTGCCATTATTGATGCCACTAGTTCCAGATCAACCTTTATTACTATACATATTAGCTACTTCAACAGCATTGGGGGCACTCTTAGCACAACAGGTTGTTGAGGGCAAAGAAAAGGCAGTATACTATATTAGTCGTACATTGGTGGGATATGAGCTAAATTACACACCAATTGAGCATGCATGTCTCACAGTGGTCTTTGCTTCACACAAATTATGACATTACATGCTAACTCATAAAACTAAGTTGGTTGCAAGGATCGATCCATTGGCATATCTTCTCAATAAAGAATGCTTACTGGGTGACTCACCAAATGGGTGATGCTCCTAAGTGAATTCGACATTGAGTATGTGGACAGAAATGGAATAAAAGGACAAGCTATCACAGATCAATTAGCAGATGCTCCCATGATAGATGATGTCCCTCTAACTTTGGAATTTCCAAATGAATCCATTTTAACAATGTCACATGCAAAGCCTTGGCAACTATACTTTGACGGTTCATACACACAGCATGGGGCAAGAGCTGACATTCTCTTCATAACTCCTCAGGGGGATTCTATACCAAAATCTTATAGATTATCATTTCCCTGCACTAATAATATAACAGAATATGAGGCATTAACAACTGGATTATGGATTGCAGTTCAGTGGAAGATCCAGGAACTTCAGGTTTTTGGGGACTCACAACTTGTAATCCATCAAACAACTGATGACTACCAAACAAAGGATGAGAAATTAATGCCTTACAAAAGAATGGTGGATGACCTGAAACAACATTTTATGAAGTTAGACTTTGAGCAGATACCAAGAGAGCAGAATCGAGCCATGGATGCCATGGCTACAATTGCTTCACTAATCGATCTACCACCAAATGAGACCCGCTATGAGTTCTTGGTGGATAACCTTTTGGTTCCCTCATATGAGATCATTCCTACTGAGATGATATGTGTCGTCAGTCTTGACTCCTAGTTATATGGTTCCATTTTTACATACCTTCACGACAATACCCTTCCTCCTGACCTATTCAATAATCAACGTCGCACTTTCATTTGTCAATCTTCCCGATATGTCATTTTAGCTAATATCCTATACCATCAAGGTCTAGATGGCACTCTTCTTAGATGTTTAGAAAGAGACGAAGCTCAGATTGCACTACGTGAAGTACATGAAGGGATATGTGGTCCACATTCTAGTGGTCCTACCTTAGCCAAGAAACTCATTAGGACTGGATATTATTGGCCCAATATGGAAAAAGACTCATATTAGTTTGTCAAGAAATGTAAGTAGTGTCAACTTCATGGAGACCTAATTCATGTGCCAGCACAAGAACTTCAACCAATTGTGACTCCTTGGCCCTTTTGTTAGTGGGGACTCAATCTCATAGGCAAGATTCACCCTCCTTCTTCCAACGGTCATGAATTCATTACCACTGCCACAAAGTATTTCACAAAATGGATCGAAGCCATGCCTCTCATGTAAGTCACTGGAAAACAAATTTCTACATTCATTCTCAGCCATATCATCTGTCGATACGGTATTCCTGTTTCCATCATCACCGATAACGGGCATCCCTTCAAAAATTAGGATGTTCGTGAACTCTATGACCACTTCCATATTACTCATCATTTCTCCACACCTTATTACCCCCAAGGTAACTGTCAAGTCGAGGCATCTAATAAAACAATCCTTAAAATCTTAATAAAGATAGTTGACGATGCTGGCCATAATTGGCATATCCAACTTAATCCCGCCTTTTGGGCCTACCGCACAAGTGTTTGTACACGTACAGGAGCTACACCCTATTCACTTGTTTACGGCATTGAAGCTATCTTGCCTATTGAGGTCAAGTTACCCTCCTTACGAGTCTCTTTGCAAAACATTATCAGTGATGAAGACTACAGGGTCTCTTGCTTACAAGAACTTGAACTATTGGATGAACGAAGACAAACTTCTTTTAATCATCTCAAGGCTTATCAACAACGAATGAGTCGTAGCTACAATCATAAAGTCAAGCCTCACACATTTGAGGTAGGTGATTTGGTTCTCAGAGAAAACCCTAAAAATCAGCAAGACAGAGAGAAGAAGGGTAAGTTCGAACCAAACTAGCTTGGTCCTTACATCATCACAGCAACATATGGATCTGGTGCATATCAGCTCTCAACCATAGAGGGTGAACCTTTGGAGGATCCTATCAACAACATGCACCTTCACAAGTTTTACACATAGCTCTTCATAGTATCCTGATTCAAAAATACAAAAAAAAAAAAAAAAAAAAAAATACAAAAAAATCATAAAACATAAAAAAATCGTTACTTGGTGAAAGCCTGGCAAATAGGTGCCTTGCGACACAAAAAAAAATAAAAATTGAAAAACAAAAAAACATTTCATCCAACAATGAAAACCACTTCGGTGGCACCCTGGGCAAGTACCATGGTGAAAAATGGGTCACCGGTGCCATGCGTAGAGACATTGCTCCTCCCTCCTTCAGGATTCACTTTCATCTTTTCACTTTGCACATACTCACAACCTCTTCATTCATAATAAATTTTACCCATTCCCATCATGGCTTGTTATTGATCTACCTAAGATTGGTTAGCCATTCATAATAACCCCCTCTTTTCACCGCTTTCCATCAATAATAAATCAGCTCCTATCTGTGGCTAAGGCAAATCTTACGTCTAGTAATGGGTGTGGAACTGAGAGCATCACATGTTCTGAGGAGTACTGTTTCTTCCAATCTTCTTTAGTCTATCCATGCAAAATCCACAATAAAGCAACATTTGCATCGCCAATCCGCAATAAAGTTCCATCTTCTCCATAATGGATTCAGTCAGTTTAAGATGAGACACAGCAACTACAATGGGCTTCAACAAATCAAATCTTTCAACAGACTTAGACAACATTATGGTTTAGTGCTATCTATCCTTTTGTGAAAGTAAACATTGTGACCACAATCAAATAAGACTTATACAAGTGACAAGAGACACTAAACTTGAGGACTACAGTGGATGTTGGTGTCAAGTCTTGGTTTTCTTTTGATTTTATCTTTTGGTGACATGTCTTTTAGCTTTTCCGAGATGTCTCTGACTAGAAATTCTATCTCCAGGATGTCTTTGACTAGAAAGGCGAGGATGGGGTATCGTCACCTATTTTTCTTTTGTTGTCTATAGATTGTCTCTTAGTAATGCTATGACTTGTCCAAGGATATGAGGACATTGTGAGTCTAGTGTGAACTGGGGCATTCCTTGTTTGTGATTGTCTTATCTCCATGCAAATTGGTACAATGATTTTCTGGGTCAAACATATGCCTAGATTGTCATAACCTACTTGCCATAATAAAGCTCAATAATGATATCGCACAAGAAGCTCTTTCACTTTCATATCTTCTACCTTCCATCCCCCTTTCTTGATTGACCTCCATCGTCCTTCTTGAGTCTGTGTATCCTACTATCACATGACTGAGTAAATGACAAACCAAAAACATTTGCATCTCATGTAGTTTGCACCTGCATTACCACATATTAGCATTTCATACATACATATAGATATCACAATTGCATCACATCTTGCACACAACACATGTTAGCACATTTTACATTCTCATAATTTGCATTATCATATTCATCTGCATTGCATACATTCACATTTGCATTTGCATAACATATTAAAAATATAAAAGAACAAAAATATTTCATTACATCATGTACATATTTGTATCTACAACATAAGCATCACATAGAAACATACAACATAAGCATCACATAGAAGCATATATCATAAGCATCACATAGGTACACATGCATATAGTTGCCGCAAAGATGAATCATCTCATATATATAATCATAAGTGTCATAATACAATTATGTCAAAATCATATGGCTACAATCACCCGAAGGTGTCTACATCATCATACAAATGGTACAAAAGTGATACATAGGGAGCCCTCTAAGGCTATGATGAACTCCCTCCCTCGAAGACGCCTGGCCTCGATGAAGTCTGAGCCCTAGAAGGACCTGCCTTAGGATCATCTCTCCTGTCCCCTCTATTTGGTGGTGGTGGAGGACCCATGACCCCATCGCTAGATGCCTGTCTCCTCTGACTCCCTACAGTGGTCATCGTTGTCCGCGATGGTCTGCAGAAGCTCCCAGCCCTCTGATCTGGTGGCACTGCCTTATAGTATAGGTCTCGCCAGTAACCTATCTCCTCCCCTACCCGTAGAACATAGGTGTATCCAGCCTTTGTGTCCTCTACCACCTGCCTCCAAACCCTCAGTGTTGTCTCAGCCTCAGTATACCGCTGAATAGCCTGATCTCGCTCCCGCTTAGTGTCCCTGAGCTGTCTCTTGAGTTGATCCCTCTCCCTCTCCAAATCTTGGATCTCATCTGCCTATCCCTAGCAGATCTCCCTTAGCTCTAATAGCTCATCCTCCTCCTCTGTGGCCCCTTGGACCAGTGGCTCTACTTGTGGCTGCCCCTGTACTAGTGCCTGTGCCTATGCCTATGCCTATACCTATCCCTGTCCCTACACCTATCTAGGACCCTGTGCTACTGGCATCTGTAATCACAACCCACCATGACCCCTCACTACCCGAGCTTGTCTCTCCTCTCCCCCCTCTCTCCATGGAGCCACTCTCCTCTCTCCAACTGCACCCCGCCTCCTCCGTTGGCCTCTACCCCCACCATCTCCATCATCATTCTCATCCCCTCCTTCATCCTCATCTATCAGCTCTCCTAGATCTATCAGGTGTGGAACTGGATGCTCTGCCCAATATGTAGTGTACTCTGCATCCATCCCTGCATCCTCAATCTCAGGCCACATATCCCATGGTAAGGGAATCATCTCCACCAGCTACATCACGACCTGATCATATGATAACAATGGCCCAAAGTGTGCCTAGTCTTGCACTATCTGCACATACATATTGGAACCTTGGGGCATCTGCTGGATCCTGCCAAACTACCTGCCTAGCGTATCTACCAACTCCCTCTCTAGTACATAGGGCTTTCGCCCAATCAGATATCTGCTCCTGAAGGTATAGGGTAGCTCGACTGCATCATCCTCCCACTACTCACACTCTTGGTATGGCCTCCATATCACAATGTCAATCTCATCAAGAACTTGATGCCAGTACTCCAACCTATCAATCCGTGGCTGTGATGTAATCATATCATATAAATGAACAAAGCTGCATCCATGACCCCGGCCTTTGAAATGTATTGGTCATGTCACTAGCAGATGCTCATATGCCCACAACTATAGAAATGTAAATCCACAGCCCAATCCTACGGATCCATGGTAAACGAACTGATGAAGCTCATAGTGTAAGTATGCTAGCATGCACGGTCCCCAGGCATATCTGGTATGCTGTGTCACTAGTATCTCCAAGGTGCTCCCCCAGCCCACAACCAACCCTCGTGTCGCCCTATCAGGACACAAGAACTCACTGATCACTCCTCCTAGCACTACTGATAGTGCCAATCCTGTCGCTGTCATTGTGTCCCATGCGACATGTCCTACCCTCATCTCCAGTCCTAGGTCCTCGAACACTCATCTCAGGGCCTCCCTATCTCCATCTCGATCATAGGGTATCAACTCCCCATCGATCGGTATCCATAATATCCTATACACATCCTCTAAGGTGACTGTCATCTCACCCACCGGCAAATGAAATGTACAAGTCTATGAGTGCCATCTCTCAGCAAGCGTAGTCAGCAACCCCATGTTCACTTGAAACTCAAGCACATACAAAATATGTCGCAAACCCATAACCTCAATGGCAGCTCTATCCTCGAATGTCAGCTCTAGTTGTAACCTCTGAGTCGATGGGAATCTCTCCTATGACTCGAACATAGGCAAGTACTCCTGCAATAAAGAAAATCAATCATGTCAGTTATAGTGACACTCACTGTTCATCACAAAGTGTTGCTTCTATCCTAGTGGTACTCCCTGTTCATCACAAAGTACTACGTGTAGTGACACTCACTATTCATCACAAAGTGTTGCTTCTATTCTAGTGACACTCACTATTCATCACAAAGTGTTGCTATTTATCCTAGTGGTACTCCCTATTCATCATAAAGTACTATGTGTTTTCGTACTCACTGTTCATCACAAAGTGTTGCTCATATTTGCACTCATTGTTCATCACAAAGTGCTGCTCATATTCACACTCACTATTCATCACAAAGTGCTGCTCATATTAGTACTCACTGTTCATCACAAAGTACTCTATCTTGGTACTCACTATTCATCACAAAGTGCCTTGACCTATCCTAAGTCTTTCCTAGAGGACCTGCTTGAGTGTATCCTCTCAGTAGCTTATCCAATCGACAGTGTATGTTCATCACAGAACTACCGATTTGGCCTAGAAGACACAAACGCACTTTCATTACACAAACGCACTTACATATTGCACAAACACGTCTACTCTGCATAGATGCACCTGAAAGACAGAGACGTGTCTATGCTCTGCATAGATGCGTCCACATAGCACAGACGTTCCCACATAGCACAAACGTGCCTGCACAACGTAGACCCACTCGCATTTGACACATACATCTTTTTCAGCATAGATGCGCCTGGCACAAACACAGACGCGCCTAGCCTACCCAGATGCGCCTAGCACCAGCACAAATGCGCCTCGACATTTTTTGCACATTGCTTGACATACCTAATGCACATTTATTTCCCTACTTGACATGCATTAATGACAATATTTATTACTACAAAGTACAAGGAGGTTTTGTGGTACTCACCGACTCTCCTGCATCTGCTGGCCTCTGAAATTGGCGAACGTGGTCGAATCTATGCACCATTGCCATCGCTGCTTACTACTGCTACTCTATTCTCTCTCTGCACTCAAATCTCTTAGATGTTTTGATGACAATGAGAATGTATTCCCCTCGTGGTCTATCTTATAGACTGCTCTAGCCCTACCCTAGCCCTTGGGTCTCCCATGTCAGCCTTCTTTATCTCATGACTTTGTCACTCTATCCTATTCGGTCAGTCCATTCTATCCCATCATTCTTATCGAGAGATTGTCTGTGATCTTTCCAAACACTTTCATCCAATCTCTTGAGGGGGCATATCATCCCCATCTTGGGGCAACATTGTATCAGTTCATATTATCTTCTTTGAAACAACGTGACAAGCTACATTGTCTCAAAGAGGGTCAAAATGTAGACACCTAAAATTGTCCAGCCTAATTAAATAAATATCTTTATTTATTTAATTACTTTAGCCTAATTCTTCTATTAATTAAATAAATCCTTATTTATTTAATTAATTCATTTATCCTCTTCTAGCCTTATTTCTCATTTGAATAAATACATTTATTTATTTAAATCATCCTTTTCCTAAATTAAATAAATATCTTATTTATTTAATTATCCCACTTCCTCTATTAATTGAATGAATCTTTATTTATTTAATTAATTCATTAGCCTTTTCTACTTATGACACATGTCATTCATCTCTTAATTCATACACTACCTACCCTCTCATTATTTTCTTATTTCTTTTACCTACCCTCTAATCATAGCCGACCTCTTTTACACCTCTCAATCTTATCCCTCCATTTCTTATGGTGTCTTCTATATAAGGAGATGCTTCCTTCATTATCACGGACTGAAGCATTCAACTAGACTATGCCTTTGCACTTGCATATGCGATCCTACTTGTAACCACATTTCCGTTCTTTGTTGAGCTCTTGTGCACATAAAATCTGAGAGAAAATATATTAAGCAAGATCAATGGAGATAGGAAGAATGGAGATCCAAACCCTCCTGGACATGTGATGGTATAATCTTTATGATTTCATTTGATTTGCATTGTCTTAGGTAATCTTCATATGTTATGATGGATCTTTGTTGTTGTTAGGCTAGGGTTTTGTGGTTGAATTCATTTAGTCTTTCAATATTATTGTTTCCATTTCCACCATATACAGTTGGAACACAATGAAACACTGAGAGTGGGTGAATCAGTGGTGAACAATAAAAAAAAATTCCTTCTAAAATATCTAAGCCTTAATAGAAATAATTATAAAATAATGAGCAAAGGTATCAAACACATGATCATGCACACTAGAGGCAACCCATAACACAAGTATATATGAGGAGAACCCACAATGGGGAAAAACCTCGGTGAAAAATGTTGTTGGAGTCTATAGCTCCAATCTAGCCTCACAGGGAAAACCTGTTAAAACATTTAGGGCGCCGACCCAAGGAGCACCAACCCCTAGCTTTAGGGCACCAACCCAAGTAGCACCAGCCCCTACAGATTTATGGGCTACAACCCAAAGGAGCACCAACCCCTAACTCTGAGCACCCACTCAGAGAATACAATAAAGATATATTGAATATAGTTTAAACACCTTGTTGCAAATGAGGATTTGCAACACCTAGCTAATTTGCTTCTGAGATTTATTGACTCTCTTTTTCCCTCCATTCTTTATGCTTCAATCTTAGTTCTCAGCCTTCTATCTATTTCTGATCTTATTCTCTGCTCTTTTCTCTCTTTTTTCTCTACCCAGCCTTTATGTGTTTTCACACTGCAATCACAATGGTTCCACGCTCTACTCTCACATGCTACTACTCTCTCTATCTCTATATTCTCTATTTTTGTAGAGCTCTTATTTTTTACCCCTTTAGCAACACTCACCTTACTCAATGTACTTCCTTATTTTTATCAACATCAACTTACTTCCATCAGCCAACTTAGCTACTACATCTCCAACTGCCATGCCTCATAACCTGTACACTGTTCTCGGTCATCTTTGTACCTATAGGATTTCGCTCCAAAAATAGATTCAAAATCTAATCTCCTCAACCTCTAAGAGATCATGTCTGCATACCAATCTAATTGACGCTACCCGCAATAAATGTATTCTCCTGAAAAATAACTGTATTCAAATCATTCTTAAGATTGCTATACTTAGCAATCTTCAACCTGGCAGATAACCTCGAGCCTCAACAAGCTCAACAACTCCTTCTACAACATGATTACATTAAATGTTGCTTTGTTCTTCTCAGTCGACTTTGTACCTTTATTACTTACTTTAGTAATCTTCATCTGCCTAGTGAGATTTGATTTCCTACATGTCAATCATCTCAAGCTGTGCACTTATCTGCTATAGATCCTCCATTAATGAATTCACTGACTACTTTAACTATTTGATTAAATCAACAGCTTCATTAGATGGTCAACACCTTGTTCAACAACCGTGCATTTCTATTTGACCACGTAGAGCACACATGTCATCACATTCAATGTCCATGTCGCTCTGTCAATCCTAGTTGGCATCCTTGAGGACCTTTGAGTCTATCAAATCACAAACATGGCTGCAAAGTCAGTTAAAATATTCAACTCTATCGGCAAAATAGTCAATCATCTTTTTGACAGGTATTCTCTGATTCACTCCGTACATGCCACATCGTCAGGGGAGACTTGGTCAAGGCTTATGTGGATCATCGGGTTGCATGGTGGTAGGCTTTGCAAATGCATCTAATTGACTATAAACACCTACAATGATCTACTATGTTTCCATGTTACTCGTATCGGGTTGACTCATTCCGATACATCTCCTTGAAGCTCTATCGGAATAGCTTTAATTGTCGGGTTAACAACTAGCCTCTATTCCTCCTTCAAACCTTATCCCGATGACCACTTGATGCCTTTGGATTCTTCTGTCAGTATGAGTTATTTTGATAAGAAAAACTCACCATTGATTTCTTCTATCACCATAGGCTATTCTTAAGTCGATTTCTCAAAGCTTCATAGGTATGTCTTTAACTATCGGGTTGACTTCTTGCACTTAGTCTAGCTTTATAACCTATTCTGATGACCTTGTGATGTCTTTTGTTTCTTCCATTGGCATTGGTTACTCTGATGAAATTCTCACCTTTCATTTCCCTTGTCGCCATAGGCTATCCCAAACAAAAACCTCTAGATTAGATGACCTCATATCAGAATAACCCTTAACTATTAGCATAGGAAGAACTTGTAATCGATATTATAAGTCATTTCGATGACATACTATTAGCCTCCCTTCATCAGGATAACTATCCTAAAAGCACAACTCCATGGTGACAGGGTACATCGACATAGGTAGTTCGAACTCACAAATCCACAATGACAAACCTCATTGGTATCACTATTCCAAAATCACAACTCCATTATGGAAAACCCCATTGGCATAGATTATACTGAAGCGCATACCCATTAGAATAGTTAAAACTGTTGGATTGTCTTTTAGATGTTATACCATCTATACAAACTTGTTTTGATGACTCCACTTGAACTTGCATTAGCATAGCTATTCTGAGAATGCATCTCCACAGACCTACAACATATCATCATATGTTGTTCCAATGATCTAACCAAGGGGTATTCTCTACATTCTTCCTCTATCGGAATAGTCATCCCAATCTTATATGTGATCCGATGGTGTCTGCATTAGCATAGACTATCTTGAACTGCATATATGTAGTCCTTCAATATATCGCCATATGTTATTCTGACCGACTCACCACATGCTCTTTTCAACATTTTCTTCTATCAGAATAGCTTACTTCGATGAGAACCTCCATCAAAATAGTTTACACTATCGGCATAGTGGTAGGTTGTTACTTTTCCTTTAAAATCTACTTTGATAGGTAATCTTGGTCACCTGGTCGGCATAGCTATTCTGATACAGTGATTTTTGGAGTAGTTTACTCTATCGGTATAACATAAAATTGCTGATCTTCCTTTGTCTGCTATTTCGATGTGTAACTCTTCCCTAGTTTTTGGTATTTCTATCCTGATCTATCACAACACCAAAGAGACTCCTCACATCCTGACATTGGCATGACTTATACCGATAGAAAATTCCTCCATGCGACTCGGTGTCGGTGAAGCTATTCTGATATGATCACTTCACCTGCACAACACTTGCTCGATATAGCTATCTGTAAATTTCTTGCGATGTTTATTTGATCATAATGTGATTGGTATAACATAGTGGAGTTTTGCCGATATACAAGATTTGTTGTTTTCACAACTCTAGCACCAGAATATCCAATAGGAACTTCATAAACACATCATATGGCATTATGGGAGTCTACAACAATTCATGAACCTGATCTCTATGATCTTTGTCTTCAACAATCTGATCCATCAACTCTTCTACTTAACTTGTAGCCTGCAAGTTGACATTCCTTTGAAATCTTATCATCCTGCATCATCTCTCCCAACCTCATCATCCTGCATCATCTCTCCCAACGTGAACTACTCTTCTCTTCATCAACATCTTAGCAACATCACTTTTGTCAAACTGAAACAACATCATCTCATTCATTCTAATCTTTATTTATGGCACACATCATTTGTTGCAACTTCTTAGCCCTGCACACACACAGGCTTCCATCAGTGACAAGCTGGATGCCAACAATCTCCCCCTTTGGCATTGATGTCAACACCAATATTTAATCTCCCCCTTTGACAATAATGGCAAAGGGGCCTTGACATCCAATAGAATTTCATCTGATATCAACATGACTTCTTTGTGTAGCACTTCTCATCAAACTCTCCCTTTGAATCATTTGATTGTTTGCACCAAATCTATCTATCACTCTTCCCCTTTTTGACACATGAGAGTAATCCTTGTTGTAGCTAGATGAACCATTATTACAATATAAAATAAGTCTCAATATTGCTTATAAAAATCACTCATCTCCCCTTGAGAACTAAAATCATATACTTCATTTGCTCATCTATCTTCCATATGTCTTCACACTGACCTCTCCTTTGAACTACACATTGCATACCTAGTATGCATGCACTCTCAATGTTACTTCTTTGTCCTACATACAAACCTCTTGTAGTCACTATCCTGGCATTGTCAGCTACACCATTATGATCAAACATCTGATTAGGTCTCTTTTACTCCCCTTGAGAACCAAGACATATATACTATAACTGCTTTGTTCTCAACCATCTATCTTCCTACCATCTACAACCACTACCTTGAACCAGTCAGTACAGTTATTGGCCTGAGACAAATAACATCTATGATTCATCTCCCTTGGAACACACACACGTGTTCAAGGATGAGCAAGGCTGTAATTACTAAGCTCCCCCTGAACCATATACTTCTATGTTCATATCCACTTTCATGATTTATCATACTTAACCTTTCATCGATTCACTCAAGAATATCCTTTCCTGCTAAAGCAAGATAGTTTTTTACAAGAATTTATGTGGCTGATCTACAATCATCAATGGACAACTTTATGCACCATGGACTATCAACCGATTCCCTTTTTTTTTGGTTCAACATACTGTAGTAGTGTACATCCTTTCATATGAAAGTGTGCAGTTACAACAAGGTGAATTTTCACATAAATCTTCATGCCAACTACAAGCAACTATCCTTCCACAGAGATCAATATGCCAATAATGTTGAATCTTGATATATTGTCAAGCCATTAACTATAAAACCTGCCATTTCATCTTCTTCCTTCATGTCTTATTCTTGGAGCTGATTTTCCTCATATTTGCAGTAGTCTATCCTTAAACATATCCTTCTTAATAACTTGGGGGAAAATGATATGATCAATATGGAACTCCCCCTAAGATCTTGCATCCCCTTAAGCTTTAGGATATATCACCTGTGCATTAAGAAGGATGACTTATAACTTACAATTTTTTTTTGCCAAACATGTGGAGATCTAGCAGGTTTATTTGTTCCACTTCTTCTCCTATCTCGGTGGTTAATCCTGGACTATTCATTTGCTATAGTCATTCCTCCTAATCCTTTTTGTCTCCAAATTTATTTATCCTTGTGAGCATCAACATTTCTTGGTATTCTATGCCTCCTTTTTGTGTCCTCATTTCTAATGAGACCATTCTCATTCATCTTACCTTTTCCTTTTGGATCTGCATGATTATTCCTTGTAGCAGCAACAGTATTATATTATTTCTTTGGGACAATGACTGTGAAGGTTTGTTTATTACCATTATTGCCTGAGGAAACAAAATGAATGTCTTTGTTGAAGGTATCCTTGCTTGTGGAGCATTGACCAGCTTTATATCCAACACCATGAGTATCCTTGGAGTGCTTTTGTTTCCTCAACATCTTATCCAAGGCCTCAGTGCTGCCCTCATACTTGATTCTCACTTTGAGCTCTTCTTGGCACTTGTTAAGTTCTTTTCTGAGACACACAATTTCTTCCTCCATCTTTTGATATTCTCTCTCCTTGGCCTCCAAATTTGACTTTGTTGCTTCATACATTCTTCTAACTTTTTCCACCTATGTTTCCATCACACTAATATTCTTATTAGACTATTCAAGACATGTATTTAATCTGCCTTGCTCATCAGCTGCAACATTCTTACTCTTTTTGTATTCTTTACTCACCTTACTGATTTCATCAAGTGCACAAATAAGTTCACCTTCAAGATCTACCCCAGCTTCAACTTCTTCATCTTCTTCTTCATCATCACTCCTGAATACATCTTGCTTTCTATATTGATCTCTGCTAGCATTTCTTGATGTATGCTCCTCACCTTGGACCTCTTGTGCCATGAAAGTCGGTGTTTTCTTTTCATCTTCACTGTAGCTACTATATAGTCTTCTTTTATTATCTATATATATCTGTCTATTCCATTATTCTTCTTTCTTTCACAATCTGATCCAGCTATGGTAGGCTCTTCACCATGAAGTTTCTTCAGTTTGTCCCATATACTCTTTGCAGATTTGCATCTATCAACCTATTAAGATACATTATTAGATAACCCACTGAGAATAGCCTTCATGGCTTCAACATTGTAGTCATATCTTCTTTTAGCTTTAGGATCGATAGGAGGACTATTAGAAGTCTAGAGTAACTAGTTGCTACAAATATACAGAAATCACAACTTAAGGAGGACACATATACTTCCATTCTAGAAGACCAAATATAATATTTTGAGCCATCAAACATAGAAACAGGGATTGACTCAAACTTGACCATTATGCTCATACACCAAAATCTACCCAAACTAGAGGAATATTTTTTAATCGGGAACCTAGGGCTCTAATACTGATTGTTGGAACACAATGAATCACCGAGAGGGGTGTGAATCAATGGTGAATAATAAAAAAAATTTCCTACTAAAAGATCTAAGACTTAATAGCAATAATCATAAACCAGTAAGAAAATGTATCAAACACATGATCACACACACAAGAGGCAACCCATAACACAAGTGTATACGAGGAAAACCCATAGTGGGGAAAACAATTGGTGAGAAATGTTGCTGGAGTCTACTGCTCCAATCCAACCTCACAGGTAAAACTTGTTACAACATTTAGGGAACCAACCCAAGGAGCACCAACCCCTACAGATTTATGGGCTACAACCCAAAGGAGTACCAACCACTAACTCTAAGCACCCACTCAGAGAATAAAATAATGATATACTGAATATAGTTTAAACACCTTGTTGCAAATAAGGTTTTGCAACACCTAGCTAATCTGCTTCTGAGATTTATTGACTCTCTTATGCCCTCAGGTCTTTATGCTTCAATCTCAACTCTCAACCTTCTATCTATCTCAACTATTGTTCGCTTCTCTCTAATCTGTGTTTTCTTTACCCATCCTCTATGTGTTTTAACCCTACAACCACAATGGTTCTACACTCTACTCTCACATTCTAGTACTCTCTATCTCTATATTCTCTTTTTTTGCAGAGCTTTTATTTTTCACCCCTTCAACAATACTCACCTTAGTCAATGTACTTCCTTATTTTTATCAACATCCACCTACCTGCATCTTCCAACTCAGCTACTAAATCTCTAGCTGTCATGCCTCGTAACCTATATATTGTTCTCGGTCATCTTTGTACCTACAGAATTTACCTCCAAAAATAGATTCAAAATCTAATCTCCTTGACCTCTAAGAGGTCATGTCTGCATACCAATCTGAGTCTCGCTACATGCAATAAATGTATTCTCTCAAAAAACAATTGTATTAAAATCATTCTTCAGATTATAGGATTTCTATACTTAGGAATCTTCATCCACGCAGATATCCACGAGCCTCAAAACGCTCAACAACTCCTTTTGCAACATGATTACATTAAATGTTGCTTTGTTCTTCTCAGTTGACTATGTACCTTGATTACTAACTTTAGTAATCTTCATTTGCTTGGTGAGATCTGATTTTTTGCATGTCGATCATCTTGAGCCATGCACCTAACTGCTACAGATCCTGCATTAATGAATTCACCGACTACTTTCCTTGTATGAATAAATCAACAGCTTCATTATTCGATCAATGCCTTGTTAGGAAACCCTGCATTTCTATTTGACCACCTCGAGGACACATGTCATCACATTTAATGTCCAGGTTGCTCTGTCAATCCTATTTGGCATCCTTGAGGACCTCTGAGTCTATCAACTCACAAACATGGCTTCAAAGTTGGTTACAATCTTCAACTCTGTTGACAAAATAGTCATTCATCTTTTTGACGGGTGTCCTCTGATTTGCTCTGTACATGCGACGTCATCAGGTCAAACTTGGTCAAGATTTATGTGGACCATCAGGCTGCATGGTGGTAGGCTCTGTAAATGCATCAGGTTGACTATAAACACCTATCGTGATTAATTTTGTTTTCATGTTACCTGTATTGGGTTGACTCATTCTAATACATCTCTTTGAAGCTCTATCGGAATAGATTTAACTATCGGGTTAACAAATAACCTCTATTCTGCCTTCAAACCTTATCTCGATGACCACTTGATGCCTTTGGTTTCTTCTATCGACATGAGTTATTTTGATATGAAAAAGTCACCTTTGATTTCTAGTATCTGCACAGGCTATTCTAAAGTCACTTTCTCAAAGCTTCATTAGTATAGATTTAACTATCAGGTTTACTTCTTTCACTTACTCTGCCTTTATAATCTATTTTGATGACCTTGTGATGCCTTTTATTTCTTCAATCAGCATTGGTTGCTCTGATGAAATTCTCACCTCTGATTTCACTTGTCTCTATAGGCTATCTCGAACAAAAACCTCTAGATCAGATGACCTAATATCGAAACAACCCTTAACTATAGACATAGGAAAAAATTGTTAAATCGATATTATAAGTCATTCAAATGACATACTGTCAGCCTCCCTTCATCGCTATAACTATCCCAAAAGCACAACTCCGTGGTGAGAGGGTACATGGGCATAGGTATTCCGAACTCACAACTCCACAATAACAAACCCCATCAACATCACTATTCTGAAATCATAACTCCATTATGACAAACCCCATTGGAATAGATTATACCGAAGCACATATGCATCAGAATAGTTAACACTGTCAGATTAGCTTTTAGATTTTATACTGTTTGTATAAAAAATTTCTAATGACTCCACTTGAACCTGCATCAGCATAGTTATTCTGAGAACACACCTCCATAGACTTACATCATATCAGCATATGTTATTCTGATGATATAACCAAGGGATCTTCTCTACATTCCTCATCTATCAGAATAGCCATCCTAATCTCATATGTGATCCGATGGTGTCCGCATTGGCATAGAGTATCCCAAACTACATATCTACAGTCCTTCAACACATTACCATATGTTATTGCGACGGACTCACCATGGGCTCTTCTCAACATTTTTGTTTGTTGGAATAGCTTACTCCAATGAGAACCTCCATCAGAATAGTTTACACTATTGACATAGTGGTAGGTTGTTATTCCACCTTCAAAAGCTACTCCGATAGGTAATCTTGGTCACCTGGTTGGCATAGTTATTCCAACATAGTGATTGTTGGAGTAGTTTACTCTATTGCTATAACACAAAATCGCTACTCCTCCTTTGTCTACTATTCCAATGTGTAACTCTACCCTAGTTTTCGGCATTGCTATCTTAATCCGTCATAATACCAGAGAGACTCCACATGTCCTGGCATCGACATGACTTATGCCGATAGAAAATTCCTCTATGTGACTCGATGTCTACCAAGCTACTCTAATATAATCACTTCATCTGCACAACACTTGATCAGTATAGCTATCCCAAAATTACTTGCAATTCTTATTTGTCAAATCATAATGTTATTGGTATAACATAGTGGAGATTTGCCGATATACAAGATTTGTTGTTTTCACAACTCTATCACTACGACATCTGACATGAACTTCATAAATACATCATATAGCATTATGGGAGTTTACAATAATTCATCAACCTGATCTCTGTGATCTATGTCTTCAATATTCTGATCCGTCAACTCTTCTGGTTAACCTGTAGCCTGCAAGTTGACATTCCTTTGAAACCTCATCATCCTGCATCATCTCTGCCAACATGAAGTACTCTGCTCTTCATCAACATCTTAGCAACATGATTTTAGTCAAATTGAAACAACATCATCTCATTCATTCTGATCTTCATTTGGGGCACACATCATATTCTGCAACTTCTCAATCCTGCACACTTACATGTTGACATCAATGACAACTTCATTGCCAACATCAATTAGGAAAAAAATTAGTCTATTTTTTCATATATTTTTTAATGACAAAAATTTAATTGGTAGAGAGATATATAGGGATAGAGAGAGGGAGATGTATAAGGTTAGAGATATACTAATAGATAATTGTTTAGAGATAGAGAGATATGGAAGAAGAAATAATGAGATATATAGATAAAGAGATATATATATATATATATAGAGAGAGAGGTTTAAGAATAGGAGGGAGAGAGAGAGAGATAGGTGGATAGAGAGAAGGAGAAACATATAAAGATGGAGGAGGAGAGAGGAAGATAGTGGTAGAGATTAAGATAGAGTAAGGGGAAGAGGGAGAGACATAGATAGAGATATAGAAAGGTAGAGGGAGAGATAAACCTAGAGAGAGGTGGGGGATAAAGAGGGAGAGGTACAAAGGAAGAGATAGAGAGATATGGAGGGAGAGGGAGAGGGGGAAATATAGATGTTGAGATAGAGTGATAGAAAGATAGAAATTTAAGGAGATATAGTGAGAGAGGAAGAGGGAGAGAGACAAAGAAACAAACAAATAGAGAAGTAGAGATAGAGATATAGAGGCGGAGATATAGAGGGAGAAGGAGAAAGAGGGTGAGATAGAGATACACAAAAAAATTAAGTGAGAGATAGTTGAGCTAGAGAGGTAAATAGGTGATGGGGAGGGATTGTGTGTGTGTGTGTGAGAGAGAGAGAGAGAAAGAGAGAGAGAGAGAGAGAGAGAGAGAGAGAGAGAGAGAGAGAGAGAGAGAGAGAGAGAGAGAGAGAGAGAGAGAGAGAGAGAGAGAGAATTTTTTTTCAAATTAATAATTCAATAATTATATCTTCTTGATATTTTATCCAAAACGAACCAAGGAGTTTGAGATGGTTTTCAAAGTATTCTAAGTCATCATTGTCATGTATTTAGAAAATTGTAATTTGTGACCTTGTCTTGGTCAAAGGTTTAGGTTAATTGTGGGCTAAATTAGATGTGATGATACAAACCTATTTTGATCATACAATAAGTTTAGTGAGCTTATTTATGAGAAGTCAATTATATTATGGTACAATAAAAGATACATTCTCAATGACTTATTCTCTATCGTACATTGTTATAAAAAAAATGTGAAAAATATAATTAGTTGCATATGGTAGAAAGATATCCAGATAGACAATCAATTTCATATGGTAGAAATCACAAAATCCATGTTTGTTGAGATATAAATCACCACTCACCTTCCTTGTAATGTGTTGCCTCTCGAGGTGAATATTTTATTTGTATGTTATTTTTGTGGTTGCATATAAATTAATGTTCATGTTTTTTTAACTATTTATCAATCATACAAGAGTATAATAATTTTGTTTTATTAGTATTGTGCTGAAAAAATAAATGTGGTAAAAAATTATATATATTGAGCAAGGGTTCTAAAAAATAAAGTAATCTCAATGTTCTAGGTCTCACATGTAAGATCAATTTAAACATGTAAATGAATATGACTTAATTGTTGTTAGAATATTTAATCTTTACTTGGCTTAGGTTTATTTGTATTTAGTTTATGATATTCCTTTGGAATTCCTACATGTAATTTGTCCTCTAGTACATGTGTGAGGACAAGTCATTTCTTTTATTTTCCTTTATTAAGGAATATTAGATTTCCTCCATAAGAGGATGTGGACACATGGCACCCACATTTTATGAATGGTGGCATTCATAGATTTGGGAGTTACTTTGTAACTCCTCTCCTCATCTCTATTTAAGAGATGTCTCCTCTCTCATTTCTTTTTAATGATGTTATTGTAAAAGAGCTTCTCTCTCTCTCTCTCTCTCTCTCTCTCTCTCTCTCTCTCTCTCTCTCACACACACACACACACACACACATTTTACGAATTGCCTCATTCATAATATCACAAGGGGTTTTTCTTTTCTTTTCCCCTTTCAAAAGTTCTTGTGCCTCCTTCACATTTGGGTGATTGCTCCAAGGTTTTTGCATTTCTCTTGGTAACATTTACTTCATCAATAAACATACTTGGATTTTGTTTTTCTTTCCTTGCTCTTGTATTTCCTTTCATGGTATCAGAGCGGGTTTCTAATCCTTGTTTCAAGTTGAGATTGATGAAGGTTACCATTTTGTGGAGTTCACCTTCTTGGAGGCATTCTTGAGAGGAGAAGAAGTTCTTTCTCTATTTTTTTCTAATGTCTAGGGTTTTTTTTTCAGATTTTAAATTTTTTTTCAAACTTGTTAACAAGTTTGCCTGCAGGTTTAAGTTTCTTAGATTCTAGTCTTTGGAAGGCTTGCCACCAAATTTTTTTCCTTTTGGTTTAAAGTTGTGGCTTTGGAAGGCTTGCCACCAAAGGTTCTTCTTTCTGGTTTTTTTATTGTCTAGTTTGGAAGGTTTACCGCCAAACTCAGCCTCCTTAATTTGTTTGGTCAGCTTGCCACTAAACCCATATTATCTATCTTGTTTTGGAAGGCTTGCCACCAAAACTAGTTTATCATTGAGTTGCATCTGTGATTTTCTTGCAAGTTTCAACATTTTTCATTTTGCAGTTTTTTTTCCAGAAGTTTAATTTTTATATTATATTATTTATTAAATCTTTTCATAGTAACATATTATATTCTTTTACCTCTTCCTATACTCAATTCAAACAAATCTTTTCATCATATTCTGTTTGTTGTGTATTCAATATATCACATTTTGTATTCTATCATTTTTTGTGTTACGGATATTTTAACGTCTCTGCATTTTTCCTTGTAGATTCTCTGTGGATATCTCTATTTTTGCTTTTCATCTTTTGCATTTCTGTGTGCTTTGCGCATTCTGCATTTCTTAACATAAAAAAACGTATTCTTAGTAACGGTTTTCTTCAGTTTTTAATCATTTCTTATGCCCTGCATTTCTTACATTTTTTTTAATAAGCTTCATTTTTGTGTTCCTTACAAAAATCTTTGTCCTTGTCACGTATAAAACAACTTCTTTTTCAAAATTAAAGTTGTTTCAAAAAGTTTACTTCATTTGATAAAAAATCTTAGTTTGTTTTAAATAAGTAAAAGTAAAAGTTTAGTTTACTTTATTTCAAATTAAAGTTTAGTTTGGTTGAATATTTAAATAAAATAATAAAGTTTATAAAATTCTTTAATAAATTTTTTAAAAATATAGAAAGTCTTGTTAATATAAATTATTAATAAAGATTTAAAGTTTTTTTAAAATACAAAGTTTGTTTTAAAAAATTAAATTTGCTATTTAAGATTTGAATATAATATTTTTTTTTATATAAATTTTGTTATAGTTATTATTTAAATTTGGTTTATTTTTAAATCAAGGAGGTTAAATTTTTTTTGGTTTTTTAATCAAAGGGGTAATTTTTATTTTTATTTTATTTTTTACTAACCATTATTTTGCTATCATGTTTACATTGATTCCTGAAATTAAATTAAATAGCACTAATTATCATTCATGGAAAACACATATTTCCTTTTTTTTTCATTTCAAGCACCTTTTGGATGTTGCTACTGATAAAACGTTTGAGTCCGCTTAAACTGCTCCTCAAGCCGACCAAGATAGATGGAAGGCTTAAAATGAGGAAGAACTTGGTTTAATTGGTATTTCAATGGTTCCTGATTTGTATGTTCTAATTGGAAATTGTACAAAAGTGTATGAAGCTTGGGAAATTTTAAAAACCACTTATGATAGTTCAAATGAATCTCAAAAAATTCAGCTTCAAGATCAACTTGAACATCTCAGGTATATAGATTTTAAAACCATGGATGGATTCTTATTAAAGTTTGATTCTATTAATAGTGAATTAACTGGTTTAGGAGTTACTCCAGCTGATTTATGTTTAATTCATCTTATTCTTAAAAAATGTCTTGCTCGTCAATTTCAGCAATTTATTACGAATATTCATGATCAACTTGCTATTCCTAGCTTAGCTACTCGATTAACTTATGATATTTTTCATAATTTATTACATCAAGAGGAAGCTAAATTAATTCAATTTGGTACTCTTAAAAGTAGTGAACATACTTTTATGTCTAAAAACCAAAATCATAATAATAATTTTAGATCCAATAATAATAATAATCATAATCATAATAATAATCACAAAACTTATAATTATCAATCTCATTCTAAATCCTATCATAACAATTCTTATAATAATAATCATAATAATACATACAATAATCAAAGGAATAATTCTCAAACAAGACCCCATTGCACATATTGTGGGAAAGATGGACATATTACTAATAATTGTTTTAAGAAGCAAAATGGTAAAAATCCCATGAACCAAAATAATCAAAATAATCAACAACATAAACCTCATTATAAGAAAGGTAATAATAATGGTAATTCATCTCGTCATGCATTTACATGTACTTATAATGTTTCTCAACCACTTGAGTGGATTATTGATTCTGGTGCACCTCAACATGTTACTTCTCATAAAGAATATTTTGAATCTTTGCATCCTCATACTTCCGATATTCCTGTTCAATTAGCCAATAGTCATAGTTGCAAAGTTGAAGTTATCGGTGATGTGAATGTTCCTAATGGGAAATTACATGATGTTCTTTATGTTCCTAAATTAAAATCAAATTTGATTTCAGTTCCTAAACTTTGTCAAGATTATAAAATCAACTTTTATAGGGGCATGTGTTCTATCATTGATCCAAAAACTAATCATGTTATTTCTACTACTAAAATAGTGATAACTTATTCAAGTTCTATGAATTTGCTCCTACAAAGTATTCCTTGCTTACTACTGTTGATTTTACTATATGGCATGAAAGACTTGGCCATCTCAATTGTGATTATATTTCATTGATGCAAAAGGAAAATATGGTTGATGGATTGCCTAGTATTGTTCCTTCTCAAATTGTTTGCAATGGTTGCATGCGTGGTAAAATGCATAGGGAACTCTTTCCTCATGGTCAATCTTGGAGGGCATATACTAAATTGCATCTAGTTCATAGTGATCTCTTGGGTCCCATGGAGAATCACTCCATCCAAGGTTCAAGGTATGCTCTTACCTTTGTTGATGATTTTTCAAGGAGAATATGGATATATTTCCTTCATAGTAAGGATCAAGTGCTTGATGTGTTTACTGAATTTCATATGTTTGTAGAAAGGCAATCTGGTTCTAAAATTAAGATTCTTCATACTGACAATGGAAGAGAATATGTCAATAACGCATTTATTACTTATTTGAAATCTTTTGGAATTAAACATGAGCTTACCATTGCTTATACACCACAACAAAATGGTGTGGCAGAACGGAAGCATAGGACCATTGTTGAAATGGCTAGATGTTTATTGCATGCAAAAAATATGGATTACAAGTTTTGGGCTGAAGCTATGGCTTGTGCAACTTATTTAATTAATAAAACACCTACCAAAGCCTTAAAGGATAAAACTCCTCAAGAAGCTTGGTCTGGTAGAAAGCCCAATTTGGAAAATTTAAGAAGTTTTGGTTCCATAGCTTATGTTCACAAACCTAAGGAGAAAATTAAAAAATTAGATGCTAAATCTTCTCCTTTTATTTTTGTTGGTTATGATGAAAATACTAAAGGTTATAAAGTTTACAATCCTATTACTAACAAGATAAAAGTTGCAAGAGATGTTTGTATTGCAGAAAGAGGCATTCATGATTGTTCTAAAGTAGAGGATGATGAACTTTCTCAAAGAAAGGTTGTGCTTGTGGAGGACCAACCTCCTTCTCTTAACCCTACTCCTAATGCATCTCTTTCTATTCTTTCTAGTGATAGTGATGATGATAATAATAATAACTCTACTCCTCATGACTCTTCTTCTAGCGATGAATCCATTATTTCTAAAAGAAGACCTAAATGGTTTAAATCTTTAACTCAAGATAGTGATGAATACTTAGCTAGAATGGATAGACTTCAAGCTAGAAGAGTTGATTATTGTAATTATGCTTTAATGACTACTATTATGAATTCTAAGGATCCTAAAACATTTGATCAAGCTAAAAATCAACCACATTGGCAAAAAGCAATGAAGGAAGAATATGATACTTTAATTTCTAACCAAACTTGGGATTTAGTTCCCTTGCCTCATGGTAAAAATCTTGTTTCTTGCAAGTGCCTTTATAAAACTAAATTGAATGCTAATAATCAGGTTAGTAAATTTAAAGCTAGATTAGTTGCTAGAGGTTTTTCTCAAATTGAAGGCTTAGATTATACTAAAACTTTTGCTCCTATTGCTAAAATGCCTACAATTAAAGATGTGCTTGCTTTAGCTTCTAGAATTAATTGGCCTATTCACCAAATGGATGTGAAAAGTGTTTTTCTTAATGGTGATTTACATGAGGAAATTTATATGTCTCAACCTCTTGGTTTTATTAAATAAGGTAATGCACACTTAGTTTGTAAATTAAAGAAATCAATTTATGGATTAAAGCAATCTCCTAGGGAGTTGTATTCAAAGATTAATGCATTCTTTCTTTCTCAAGGCTTTTTTAGAAGTAAAAATGATCCTAACTTGTATATTAAACATAGTGAAGATGATATTATCATTATTATCTTGTATGTAGATGATTTGATTCTTACTTCAAGTTCCAATACTTTTGTTTCTGATATTAAGTTTCAACTTAATCAAAAATTTTAAATGATTGATTTAGGTCTTTTACATTATTTCTTAGGAATGCAAATTTGGCAAACCTCTAAAGGAATTTTCTTATCTCAAAGTAAATATGCTCAATATCTCATATATAGGTTTAACATGAATGATGCTCACCATGTTTCAATTCCTATTGAATTAGGCACTAAGTTAATGCTTGATATGCAAACTCCTCTTGTTGATCCTACTTTGTATAGACAATTAGTTGGAAGTTTCAATTATTTAACTCTTAATAGGCCGGATATTGCTTATAGTGTTGGTTTGGTTTCAATATTCATGTCTAAACCTCAACAAACACACTTTAAAGTTGCTAAAAGAATTTTAAGATATATTAAAGGAACTATTAATGGAGGTTTGTTTTCTGATGCAAATTCTGATTTTACTTTAAATGGTTTTACTAATTCCGATCTAGGTGGAGATCCCAATGATGGGAAATCTACTTGTGGTTATTATTTTTTTGTTGGTTTAGAAGCAATTTCTTGGAATAGTAAAAACAACAATCTACCTCTCTTGGATCCACTGAAGCTGAGTACAAAGGATGCACTAATGCTTCCAAAGAAGCCTTGTGGCTTAGAAGACTACTTGAAGATTTGGGTCTACCTCAACACGAACCAACTCCATTGTATTGTGACAACCAAAGTGCCATTGCACTAGCTAAGAATCTAGTTTTCCATGCAAGGACAAAGCACATTGCTCTCCAAGACCACTTTATTAGAGAACAAATTGAAGACAAGCAAGTTTCACTCCTTTATTGCAAGGGGGAAGACCAAGTTGCAGATATTTTGACCAAGCCTCTTTGTCAAGAAAAGTTCCAATTTCATTGTAAAAATATTGGATTGCAACCCATTCAAGGGTTTGATGTAAACTCCCCAATTAAAGCTTAATGGGGGGTGTTAGAATATTTAATCTTTACTTGGCTTAGGTTTATTTGTATTTAGTTTAAGATATTCCTTTGGAATTCCTACATGTAATTTGTCCTCTAGTACATGTGTGAGGACAAGTCATTTCTTTTATTTCCTTATTAAGGAATATTAGATTTCCTCCATAAGAGGATGTGGACACATGGCACACACATTTTATGAATGGTGGAATTCATAGATTTGGGAGTTACTTTGTAACTCCTCTCCTCATCTCTATTTAAGAGATGTCTCCTCTCTCATTTCTTTTTAATGTTGTTATTGTAAAAGAGCCTCTCTCTCTCTCTCTCTCTCTCGGCATTGCCTCATTCATAATATCACAAGGGGTTTTTCTTTTATTTTCCCCTTTCAAAAGTTCTTGTGCCTCCTTCTTCACATTTGGGTGATTGGTCCAAGGGTTTTGCATTTCTCTTGGTAACATTTACTTCATCAATAAACTTACTTGGATTTTGTTTTTCTTTCCTTGCTCTTGTATTTCCTTTCAATTTTGAAATACAATTAATGATGTATTTATGCGTGTACTTATTTCATGATCTGAAAAAGTGGTTTCAAGAAAAAGAAGAGTAATCATTCCAAATAATAACAATTAGGGAAACTTTTAGTGTATTTTTTTGCATACATTTGTGTAGTAGATGGGATGAATCAGTAGGAAACAAAGGAAATGATGTTATTTTTGCAAATAAGGTCTCAATAGACAATTGATAGCCTCAATTCAACTATACATACACTTACAAGTATTCAAGCATTTAACTAAATAAAACTTTGAATAAAGAAGATAGATGTGGGGGATAGGGAGGGAGTGAGGTAGGGAAAGATGGGGAGATAGAGTGAGTTTGGAGAGAGAGAGAGAGAGAGAGAGAGAGAGAGAGTTTTGGCATTGAGTTATGTTGCATTGTACATTTTAACTTGATATTTATATAATTTTATGCTGGTAGAAATGGGCCTTTATTTTGTAATGCGATAACATGTTAATGGTTTTAGTGTAATAAATATTAGTTCAGTAGTGTCTGAATACATATGTATTAGAAGAATTATTGTCTATCATGATTGTAAATCACTTATATCAAAGAAAGTCTTAGAAAAATAGTGGTCATGAAAGTAGATCCAACTTGTTCTTTTGAAGAGAATGCAACATAGAGAGGGGAATAGAGGAGGAGACATAAACCATGTGAAAGAGAGAGAAAAGATATAGAGGGAAAGAGAGAAAAAAATAGGAGAGAAGGGGTGAGAGAGAAAGAGAAAAAGAGTGATAGAAGAGAGAATGAGATATATAAATAAAGCAAACAGAAGGATAAAAAGAGAGATAGAAAGGGAGATAAAGAGATATATATTGGTAATTTGGAATTTCTATAGGAGAGAGGGCGAGGGGAGGAAGCCATTTGGAAAGTGCATAGGACAACTCATTTTTTATTGAATATGTACTAAGCTATAATTTTTTTGTTGATTTGACTCCCTTGCAATTTACCCACTATATTTTATTTCTCACTTCTCTACACTTTTGCCTCACTTTTAGTAGTCTTAAATTACATTATTTTATTATTTTCCCTATACCCATAGATTCAATTATATGCTCTTGAATGTTGATACATTTTGAGTCTAAGGCATATTAAGGCTTGTGGAACCTCACACCCTTCTGATGAACTTTGTTTGTTGATAATCAATTTCCAAAATGAATTAGAATTATATTAATTTATCCAACAAATATATTTAATTTAATTTAATAAGATTTTTTATATTATATATATATATATATACATTAATTACAAATTCAACTATTAACTAATATAAATTTATTTCTATAAATTATTATGTAATATTTAATAAAATTTAACTAATGTATTATTAATTAATAATTTAAATGTATTATAATTATGAAACAATTAATATGTGTTTAATGTATAAACTATTGTATAATGTTTAATCAAATTTAAATAATATTTATTATCGAATAGTAATTTAAATATAATATAATTATACAATAAATATGATATTTATACTTATAATAAATATCTGAGTTGGGATTAATAAATGGTTAGGGTTTAAAAAGGGTTAAGATTAGAGATTAATTATGGTTAGGGTTAATGTTAGATTAGGGTTTAAATAGGTTTAACATTAGGGATCAATGAGGGTTAGATTTAATGTTAGATTAGATTTATGGTTAGGTTTAGAATTGAAATTAAAGATAGGATTAGGGTCAGAGATGAATTAGCATTAGGATCAATGTTACATTAGGGTTTAAATAGGGCTAGTGTCTAGATTCAATTGGGTTTAGATTTAATAGTAGATAAGGGTTAAGGTTAAGATTAGACTTAGAATTAGATATATGATTAGGGTTAGGTTTCAATAAATATTGTATATATTAAACCTAATATTTATTTATAAGTAGATCATTGTAAATCAAATGTTAAATATTTATATTTTGAATTTTCCTTAAGTAGCCTAAGTGATTTATTAAACAATTTCACTTCAATTTTATTACAATCAACTCTTTATTATTATTTATGAATGCTAAATATTTTTCAATTTGATATCTTTCCATGCACTTTACTTAGATTTCTTAAAATATAGGTATGCTAGTTATATCATTATTAAGTTGATTTTGTTTAATGTATAAACTATTGTATAATGTCCAAGGGGTTGAGCTTAATTGGTTAAAGCATTGAGTTCTCAATGTGGAGACCCAAATTCAACTCCCATGAGAGACACCATTGTGTAGAATTCTAAGCTGTGTCTCTTGGTGTTTGAAAAGAGAGCAAAAATGAACTTTGTGACATGACAAATTTAAAACTTAAACAAAATAAATTATAATATTTATGTAAAAAGAAATATTTATTTTCCTCTTTTAACTTTTTAAAATCATATTTACTATGCTAAATTTCACTTAAGAACAATACTCTGTATTCTAGCTAACATAATTAGCATGTTTATTTACGTTTTGCTTTTTAAAATGTCTTTCTTTCTTCCTCCGTTTTCCATCACCATATCAGTCCATCATAAATCCCTAAAGCCTATAAAATTAGGAAATCAAAATATAAGTTGACTGATGACATGATTGGAACGCTAAGCATAAATAAGAGAAAGCATTGAGAATTTTTTAGATTTAAAACTGAGTTATGAGATTGGGACAGCTTGATTTTTTAAGCTTTAAAGCTTAATTTTTGGATTAGCAAGGCTCTTAGTTTACGAATTCTTGTACCTTATAAATGAAGATACGTCTGTACATAAATTCAAAACAATTAGAAAGAGGCAGGCTCCATTTGAGCACCACGATTTGATAAGGTAATAGGGTTGAGTGTAGGAGCAAAAAATCTGCGTCAGGATTTCTTTGTTTGGCTATTTAGATTGATGACAAACATTACATATGATTTTCCTTATAAAAAGACTAACGTAATACATTGAAACTCTTTAGCTTTTCATCTGCAAACTTATCAAGTATTTCCAGTTTACTTGGGCATAGTTGAGGTATGTCTATGTTCCATGACTGTATCATTTTGTTTGAATTAAACAGTGCAAATAATAATGCTCAATGATTTTATAATAAATATTGTACAGATGCATAATTTGTTAGGAGCAGTAAAATTTGCATTGTTATATTTGATTTGTGCCAAATTCATAGAATCAATCATTTGGTTGGTGTGAGAATAACTGGATACAATCAATTGGCATTAAATCAGACAATGAATTTCCTTATTAGATTACAGTGTATCTGAATATTCTCAAACGATCTTTAACGATAGAAATTTCCCTCTGAAAGTAAAATATTTCATTTGCGGAAAAATATACTGCAATCCCTATGTCAAACTACTATTCACAATGCAAATTGATAAAAGCAATGCATAAATGAACAGTATATTACATATTTGAAACTAGCATTGTGGCCAAGTATTGTGCTCTCCAAGGTGTGTGTCTTCATCCAAACAGTGATGTCCGTGTTGAATTTCATCGTAGCAGCTGATTTGATGATGCCTCCCTCCGATAAAAAATGTGTTGCAATGATAGGGGCTCTGGAGATATGGTTTCGTGTTCTTGATTATATCGTTGCACTGGTTTAACTGAGTTTGTTTTTTATTATATTCCTTGTAACATGACTTCTCCACGCATTCTAATGGATTAAGTCATATTTTTTTTCTTAGATCCAGCAGTTAACCTTATGTTCTGCCATTGTTAGCATGATTGGGCAACCTTGATTAAAAACTTTGTTCTTTATATGTACACACTTTTTAGAATAATATAGTAGAGAAAATACAGTCTTGTTTTTTACTCATTCGACTTTTGGAAATTCATTTTTCAGTTCTCTGAACTTATTAATTAATTTTTAATTCTTTTTAGAAACGTATTTCTACTGACATGTATGAGAAAATTGTTATCACATGTCTATGAATTAACTAGGAGATTCTAAGGCTTCTTTTCTCTTGATTGTATAAATGTATAAAAACCCTAAAATGTATTATGACAGGGTAGGGAATTTGACTACAAAAATTCAATTGTCTAATTGTGATGTTTATGGAGAAGTAGGACAATTTGGCTTTAGTTAATGATATAATAGATTAATTAATAAATATGATAAATATTGTAGAACTAGAAATTGTACTTTGGTGTGCGATGGGTATGCCAAAGAAGTGTGGAAGGTCAATTAGGGAAAATTAGTAAGTCAACTAATAGAAAAGAGAATTGAAGGCCTTGTAACATTAGTTGTAGAGGATTAGGGAATCGCATAATATGTCTTTTGACTTTTGGACTTGTGGAAAGTTTATAGCTTTGTTGTAAATGGTAAATATTTTTGTGTGTGTTTAACGACTAAAAGTTGGCCACTTAAGACTCCTTTTTGGTCCTTCATTTCTATGCATATACCCTTCATACCGCCCACCTCTCTCTCTCCCTCTCTCTCCCTTTTTTGATACTTCCCTCACCCCCTAATTACCCCCATCTCTCTCACTCCCTATGTTTCCCTCCCTCCTTCCCCTCTACTCTTTTTCCTGCCTCTCTCTCTTTGCCTCTACCTTTCTCCCTCTAACCCACCCTCTCTCTCTGCTCTTACCCACACCCTCTCTTCCTACCTCCCCCTCCCTCTCTAACTCTCTCTACCTCTCTATCTCTCTTAATATATTTCTCTATACCTCAAATGCTCTTCGACCTGAATTGTACGAGAAACTAAGGAAGCGGTCCCATGTAGTGTTGGCTTTAGTATTAAGAATTATGAGGCATTGGGTTTTATAGTGCATATTTCTATTTTTGGAAAATAGGAATATTAATTTTTAAATAATTTGATTTCCAATAGTGGTTTTTGGAGTGAGGTGGGTTCAGAACTTTTTCCAACAATTGTTTTTGAAGTGTGTTAGGAAATTTTGTTATATCAACAACCCTTTTTAAGGTGGGTTCAGAACTTTTGTCATAAAGATTATTTAAAGAGAGTTATTGATAATTGTTTAAAAAATTATTTATGATGTTAGAATGTAATATTGTAGTTTTAAAATAATTTATGGAGTTTTTAATTTTTTTGTATTAAAAATTGAGAGACCAAAATATGGAGAGTTTATACAAAAAAGAGCATGGGTGGCAGAGCCTCAACAATCAAGCAGTAAAGTCAGAGAGACTACCCGACTGAACATATACAGTTGTCCACCTACCAAAAACAGTCATGAAGGAAATTATATACAGTCATCCATAAACATCTACTAAACATCTATTGTAGAATCTCATCTTGATTTTCCAACCACGTGGTCCAACCTTGTGGGCCTTCCATCCACACCACCTTCTTCCAATCCAGGATCTGGGTAAACATCTCTAGCTTGTCAAAGTAGGGACCTTTGTTATCCCTGAGTTCCTTGATCAGCTTCTTTAGTGCATCATCGAAGGCAGTTTGATTTTCTGCAATTCTAGCCCATTCAAAACCATCCTTCATCTCATAGATGAACATGGTTGCATGACCATCCCTGAGGAAATGCAAGAACTTCTCCCTCTCGACATTCATCAAAAAACATATCTACACAACAATTTTATAACGTGTGAGTTTTTTTAAAAACCCAGTAAGAGACCTATCAGTACCTTGGAGCTTTTCCTCATTTCAAAATTTCCAAATAAACCAAAGTATGAAAGAAGAGAGAATTTGCTAGAATAGGTTAGCATCCTTCTTAAGGCCATGAATGAAACCAGTAATAATATCAAGAGTACATACATGTTTAGTAATGGAGATTCCAAACATCAACCAGACCTCTCTAGAAACAATGCAGTCGAAGAAAATGTGTCGTGCAGTTTCAAGCTTCATACAGACAGAGCATAGGTCGAAAGCAGCAGAGTTATTCCTAATAGGCAGTCTATCCAACATTAGTTGCCACCTGAAGCATTTGATCTTAGGGGGGATGGGAGACTTCCATAGTTTCTCAAACATTTTCTGCCAGGCAGAGGTATTAAGGTCAACATACCAAAGGGAATTAACATGGTCGACCACCGAGGTGTCATAATTGAGCAATTTGTAAATAGACTTAGCTTTGATCTTGGAGAGGAGGGAGCCATCCTTCCATAGGAACGAGAGGTATCTATGAGTGTCTACATCAGTGTTCCTAGGAAGATTTAGACAAGCACAAGCATTTTTAATCATATTATAGGTTCTTTTATGCGAGACAGGGAGGTCATACTCATTGCTAAGATCCTCCCAGTTGATGAGATTATCATGTTCCAAGATGTCTATAATATACTTAATGCCCTTATTATACCATCACCTAGCAGAACATCCTTGGGTTAAGTCAAGGGGTTTAGAGTTATGGTAGAGATTCCACCATATTGAGCTCTCCTTATGCAAAGTGTTATTACAATCAATATTAGAGTTGACAATAAGTTTATGCACATGGTCCCAGGCTTTTCAGATGGACTTAAACACCCAAGTGCCTTGGACAGACACAGAGAAACCACCTGCTACCAGATCACTAAAGGGGGGGCTTTCCAAGATTTGGCAAACTTGGGGACACCATTTTGTATGTTATTTCTAACAAGAATCTTCCAGGGTTATTGTCCTTCCAAAGCATGAAATATCCATTTGGCAGCAAGGGAAATTCCTTGCATTCTGAGATCCTTAAGACCTAGCCCACCACATTTCTTATCTATGTGGCACCAGATCCATTTGACCACATGGGCCTTTCTTTTACCCTTTCCATCAGACCAAGGAAGTGTCTAATAGATTTTTGGATTTCAAAGATTTGGTAGTTACTAAACATCCAGACAGAGTAGTATATACTATAGGAAGAAAGGATTTTCTAGCAAACTTGGATCCTACCAGCCAGGGAGAGAACCCTATTGTTCCATTTGTTAAGCTTTTTATCAATCTTTTCGTTGACCCAAATCCACGTGTCTTTGAGAGAGGGAGAGATAGACAAAGGGATACCAAGGTATCTGACTATTTTATTGGGCCCTCCCCATGAGTATCCAAACTACTAAAGCTAGTCTGGGGGTTCCTCTTTCCACCCAAGCAGAATATATTTCGAGTTGGAGATACGAGCACCAGAGGCTCTACCAAAGGTTGCAAGTTTTTGATTGAGGGAGTCAATGTTATGCCTAGAGAGCTCCACGAAGAGCGAGGTATTATCAGCAAATTGAATGTTGAGCAATTCAGAGTCATCTTGCATCTTAATGCCATGAACTCTAGGAGATAGGGTGTCATCTCTTACGTGGTAGAATAGGGCATCTAAGGCAATAACAAATAGAGCAAGGGAAAGAGGGCAGGCCTGCCTAATGGATCTAGAAAGAGGAAAAAGCTGAGAGAGAGTCCAATTAATTTCAATCAGGGAAAACGCATCTTTGAGGAGGATTTGAACATATTTACAGAACTCGCAAGGGAAGCCAAAGGCTTTGAACATCATGAGGATGAAGTCCCATTCCACCCTATCATAGGCTTTCTCAAAGTCCACAAGGAACATGGTAGTATCTTGATTAGAGGTCTTGGCCCATTCCATAGATTCCCAGCTAGTGACAAGGTTCTCCATGATATACCTACCTTTAATGAATCATGTTTGGGTAGAGTAGATGAACTTGGGAAGAATTTTCTCAAGGCAAGAAGCTAGGCCTTTGGCTAGGATTTTATAGGAGACGTTAAGGAGGGTAATTGGCCTCCAGTTTTTTATGAGGGCTTTGTCCCCATCTTTTGGGATAATTTTAACAATGCCCCTATTGATGGACTCCACAAGGATACCATTATCAAGTGCTTCAGTGTATATGTCATAGAGGTCTTTGGTGACCCATTTAATATTGGTTTTGTAGAACTCAATAGGGAGTCCATCAGGACCTGGGGCCTTATTATCCTTGAGAGCCTTAATGGCATCAACAATTTCTTTCATAGAAATTTTGGTCTTGAGAAGGAGAGCTTCATTCTCAAAGATCCTTTTTGGGATAATGTTACTACATCTATTTCTAGAATTTTTTGAAGCTTCATTATCCTCCGAGGTAAAGAGAGTCTTATAAAACATTTCAAAAGCATCTTTGATATCATTGATATTCAAGAGTTCATTGTCCTCTACTATGATTCTGTCAATTTTTTCTTTGTTTTATTTTTCCTTAAGAAGATTGAAGACCAAATTTGAGCCAGTGATTATGGGCTCTGATGAAGGCACCCCTGATTTTGATCTGTTGATGTTTCCTACGAATGTCTCTATCCTGAGAGACCCATTCCGCCAAGGTGGAGGAGGAAGGTTGTAATTGTATTTCATGTTCCAAATAGTGGAGTTGATTAGTGAGAGTTTTTTCTAGGGATCAGTAATCCTTAGCTTTCTTCTAGCCAATAGTTTGGAATATTTTCTGCCAAGAGGAGATGTTCCTATTCCATCTGAGTGTGTGGGATTCAAGATGTTGAGTCTGCATGTTAAAGAGTCTAACCATTTTAATGGAAATTAGGGAATCCTTGTCATTCAGCAGGGAGGTGTTGAGGATAAACTTCTTATTGCAGGGATTATTATTGGAGATGGAGTTCCTAGTATTGATGATAGCTATGATAGGAAAATGGTCGGATAAGGTCACTTGCAAAATAGCTACCGAGTTCCCCACGTGGTTTGGGGAAAAGGATATCTAATCTTTATTAACATAGAACCTATCTAATCTCGAGTAGATTCAGCTAGGGGCTTGCTGAAAGTTGCACCAAGTGTACCATAAGGCAGAGATTTCAGACTTGCTGCCGTCAAGGGGGTCAAATAGCTACATGTGTTGCTTAAACCTATCCCAATGAGGTTTCTCTTGGCATTTCCATTCAAAAGGGATACCCCCGACCTTATCATCTTGGTTTTCAATCATGCTAAAGTCTCTAGCCATGACCCAGGGGATACTTGAGAGGGATGCTAGCCAATTCCAGAGGGACACTCTTTCCCTGTAATCATTAGGTGCATATATAGAACATACACCAAAACAAGAGCCTCTAATATCTAGGGTAGTCCAGGCCACTCTGTTACATGGGGGGACACCCCTATCCCTAATGTAATTTGCCCACTTAGAGTTAATGAGAAGACCAAGTCCACCCTTTCCCTTAGGATGATTGGTGCATATTTTGATTGCATCTCTCCAAATAAAATCAAGCACAGTGTCAAGAGAGAACTCGACAACTTTAAGTTCTTGAAGCATAAAAAATTCTATATTTTTATGACAATTCAAAAACCTTTTAATAACAAACTTCCTATCAAGCGACTCCAAGCCTCTAATATTCCATGAGATGTATTTCATGAGAGAAGGGGATTAAGAGGGGCTGTTGGGGAAACCATTTTGATCTCCAGACTTTTTCTTATTCTTGGAACCAAAAGGTCTACCTTTCCTTTTAGCCATGGAGGATCCTTTCGTGAGGTCATCATCATCCTCACTAAGTTTAATTAGCGCATTCTTATCATCTACATTTTCTTCAATGTTCGACCCAGACACTTGGGAGCCTAGAAAGCCAAGGAGAATTGAGCTAGACTTAATGTCTTCTAGACCCTTATTAGCATAGATAACTTCAATAACATGGTTGTCCTCTATCTCATTGAGCATAGATGATGTCGCGGGGTTGGTGGTGTTAACATTAGGGGTAACCCCTGCAGATAATGTGAATTCAGATCATTTGGGAGTCCCAGACCTGAGCATCATTTTCATAGGATTATCACTCATGCTAGCATCATCAGCACCACGATCAAATTTTTCCAAAATTTTAACCATATTTATAACCAAGGAATTGGTCGGATTTTGAGAAGCAGTTGGTATGTCATAATTCATAGGGATGGGTTACATGCTAGTAGTCATCAATTGATTGGCATTTTAATCACCAACACGGATTTGATTCAAGGTGAGTTGTTGGGCATTTTTCCATCTTCACTTTCTTGATGTGACTGTTTGAAAAAAGTTAGAAGGCAAACCCTCTGGAATTTTGGTGGGAATGGAAACAGGGTTGTGGGGTTTGGATATGAAGGTGGTGGTGTCAACATTCATTGGATTTAATTCACTAGGGTTGAGGCCAGGAGATGAGTTTAAGGTCGGATGATCTTTAGGGTTAGCATCTTCACCAATAGAATGAAGGTTACTTGGGTGTGGGATGGACTCCTTAATGTTGTTCTTTTGCTTCCTGTGGTTAATAATTGGGCAATTCTTTCAAAGATGCCCTTCTTTTTTACAAAGAAAATAGGTGTTTAATCCTCCAAGTATTTCAATAGGGAAAACAAAAGTATCCTCACTGATGTTAAGGTTTAGAAATGAAGGGATGTCGATCCTAGGTTTAATAGAGATAAGTATTCTTGCATCAAGGTTGGGCACCAAGCGCGTTGTTTCATCAACCCAGATTATTTTCCCAAATGGCTCCAATACCTGGGGAAGAAAACACCAGAGGAAGGGAGGGACATCCTTAAGAATGACCCATCTAGGGCATGATAGCGCAAGAACTTCCTCATTAACCACCTCTGGAGACCAAGCTAGGGCACAAAAAGAGGTGTTCCCAACCATCCAATACTGTCATTTGAGGATTTCAATCTGAGATTCATAATTGTTAAAAAAGATAATATAAAGACCTTTCTAAACTTGCCTACAGAATGAAATCCTAAGCCCTAACTTCAAATTCCAGATATTATGAAACCAATCATCTAGGAATTTTCTAGGTGGGCATCTCTCAACATCAACACAAGCAAAGAAAATGGCACTGTCACTTAACCTAGATTTTTCCAAAGCAATTTCTTTCAGCATTTCATCGTTTGGCGAAATGCAGAAGGAGTTCGAGGGTACAGTAGGGAGAAAATTCTTTGGGGGCTTGGGAGAAAATTCGCTTGCCACAAGTTTCAGGGGGTACTGGGGTTCATAATTTGGAGAACCAAAATTTAGCCTTAGGGGCCAAATTGGTTTGGAGATTGTATGAGAGGCCTACCTCTTTTTGGGCTCAGATTATGTTTGCCAAATACCTAAATAATGGTCCCAAAGAGAGTATTTTCAAATTCTCTAATTTACCTTCTAGTTCAGTCATTTGGAATTTCTTATGCAAATGTAGATTAGTTATTATCCCCCGCCTCTCATGGGTTGTTCATAATGGAAGGAAAGCTAGATTCTGGGATGAATCATGGAACAAACATTGTTCTTTGATTAGTATTAGGGATTGGTCTCCCTTGATTGGTCCCCTCACCTCTCTTTGGGGTGTGTTTGTGGCAGACTATTTTGATATTGTTCAAGATGGCCCTTTGAAGTTAGTCAAATGGAAGTCGATAGACTTCCTTGATGTGGATTTGCATTTGAAAGAAGTGTTTGTTAAGATTTTGAGTGAAATATTTATTACTTTCTCAAACTCTAAAGATGAAATTATTTGGACAGGGAATGCTTTTGCTAAATATTCTGTTAAGGGAGGATATATTTCCCTTTTATCTACAACTTTTGGCTCTTGTTGGCCCTATAAGTTGTTCTGGCATTCAGCTTGTTTATCCAAGGCTGGTTTTTTTGCTTGGTTTGCTGTCTAGGATAGAGTTCTTACAGGCATGTGGTTGGATAGATTAGGCATTACTATGGCTTGTCCTTGTGTTCTTTGTAATAAGAACCTTGAGTCTTCCTCACATTTGTTTCTCCATTGTGATTTTGCTTATGATTGTTGGAATTGGCTGCTTCGTAAATTGGGCTGATCTTATGTTATAGGCAAGGACCTTGCCTCCCATTTTCATTCCTTGCCTTTCATGTTTGCTTCTTCTTTTTATGCATGTCTTTGGGTTATCTCTCCATCTATTGTCATCTGGAATATTTGGCTAGAACGGAATAAGAAGATTTTTAAGAAAGTTACTTCCTCGGTATCAGAGGTCCTGCATAAAATAGAAGCCTCGATTTTGGAGGTTGCTTTGTCTTATATCTATAAGAACTTGGGAAGTCAATCTTCTTTCTCACATTGGGATAATAGGATCACTAGGGTTTGGGGAGCCCTCTCGACTTTACCCTCTCATGGCTCAATCTCTAAGAGTTATAATTCTCTTGTGAAGCGGGCACTAGCTAAATGGAAACCTCCGCCTTGGGGTCACTTTAAACTTAATTTTGATGGTGCCTCTTGGGGAAACTCTGGGAAGGCAAGGGTGGGGATGGCTATCTTTGATCATAATGCACATCTCATTCTTGCTAAATGCCATGATCTTGGATATAACACTAAAAATTTTCAAGCTTTGTCTTTAGGGTTGGATATGGCAATTTCTCTAAAGATCAAGAACATAGTAATTGAAGGTGATTCAATGGTTATTATTCAGAGTGTTATTAAGAAGAAATCTAATTGTTGGAAGTTGCAGTATTTGCTAGATCAAATTTTATAAAAATTAGATGCTTTTGATTCTTTCCTAATATGTCATTGCTATAGGGAAATTAGAAGAGTGGTTGATTTCCTGGCAAATCTTGCCATTGAAAGTAAAGCTCATTTCTAGTTGGTTGATTCATCTGAAATTCCTTCGATAGTTTGGGAAGGTGTTCAAAGTTCTTTTCTTTTTGGCAGATTGGTTGCCCGCCCTCCTTGATTGGTTAGGTTCATCTTCTTTTTCACTTTATGGATGCTTGTATGTGCCTTATATCTGTAGAAACCATACTTCTATTTTAAGTATTTGTCATATATAATGCCATTTATAGGGTGAGGACATGGTTGATCATGATATATTCAAGGGTGGTGGCTTGTGCATTTGAATGTCTTTTGTTTTTGGTCCTTCATAGGTTTGTGGCATGTGTGTAACTTTTTAATGTGCGGTACAACTTTGGGTTATTATTATTTGTTGAGGATTGGTACTACATCGATGTTCGCCTTGTGTGAGTTTTCGGCCATGGTAGATTTGGTATTATGCAATGATCATTTCTTTGGTGGTGGTGTCCTCTCCTTGATTTTCATTTATGTTTGTCAGTGTACAGGGTTGTTAACCCATGTGAAATGTTCAAATCATGGAATTTTTCAATGGATATTTTTCATATCTATTCTCGTCATTATGGTAAGTTGATGGCAGTTTTTTCATTAATACTTTCATGTGTTATCTTGTTTCATTATGAGAAAAATAGCATTTTGTGTTTTACGGGTTCTATGGTTTTTTCTGGAGTTTCTTCTTTCTGCAAATGTCATCTTTCTTGGCCTCTGGTATATACAAAGTGGTGCTAGAAGCTTAGGTATCGGAGGATGAGAATATGGATAATTGTGACAGGCTTAGTAAGGTCTTTAATTTATTTTCTCCTATGGTGGCTTTGAATTCTGCAAACCTCTAGGGTGTCGTTGGCTGGAAATTTACCATCATATTTATTATGCTGAGCTTTTGTCTCATTTTGTTACAATCTCTTATGATGTTTTACTTGATGATGATTTGGTCTACCTCTTGGTTTCCACGTTCATTTTTCTGACAGTATATAATTGGGATATGGTTTCTTCTACATTGGTTGATTATTGTTTTGATGTGGGGTCTTTTTATTATGGTGGGTTTCTTCCTCACCATGAGCTCATGGTTAATGGTTGGTTTGGTCAATTATTGTATGAATTAAGAATGGGGTTGATATGTGACACCATGGAAGATACACGGGCTTCTATGGATTTTATACTGTATCTAGTTCTTGATCAATATGTGGATAAAGCTTGGGTTGTTTTTTAGGCCTTGCACTCATTACTTACTTTGGGATTTTTGTTCACTACTCCTGCTCACTTGGCACTTCCATTGAGGGTTATTCCTCCTCCAGATTCAACCCATGATCCTCCAGAGGAGAGCTCTAGTTCTTGGTTTTTGCATATCTAACTATTTTTTTCTTGGAGGTGGTGGAATGGTTTTTGGATGCAGATTCAGAGGTTTTTTTGGCTGCTGTTATGCTAGAGTTTTCTAGTAGTATCATATCTTTCAAGGAGGCTCTCTTTAGTTTTAATATGGATTTGTCAGAAGTTCCTACATTACTATTGATCTTGTCTCCTTGGTGGTCCTTCACGATATCTTGATGGAATTTTGTTATTCAACCCTTTATTTGGCAGCAAACTGGTTTTTTTGTAAAGTCCTATTGGACCTTTGTATAGCTTCAGATGTAGGGGTTTGGTTGATCATACTAGATATGTAACAAATGATGTAAGGGTAGTGTTTAGTTTTTTATTTTTAAGGCTACAACTGGACGTTTTCTTGCAGGTTCTTTCCCGCCGATATGCCTTTTTTGAACCAAATGTAAACATATTTATGATTAATAAATAAGTTTAGTGGCTTGCCCACTTTTATCAAAAAACAAATAAAATAAGATACAAAATTGGAAATCAACACATAAGCTTAGATTTGGAAATGAGATATAGAGATGAACCTTTAGCTGCAATATGGAGTAGAATATACGAGACTAGGGAGAAGAGAACCTCATTTTGAGTGTATCTTTGTTCATAGAACATTCCATATTCTAAATGAGAAGACTTTACAAATCTATTTCTCTGAACATGAGTTGCAAAGTGTCTAACATTGGAGTTAGGCAATTTAGTCCACGGTTTTCTACTTGTTTGAAGTCTGGGATTGTCTATCATTATTTTGCTTGGCAATCCTATAACCCATTCTATTATTAGATATGTACTTACACACATGAAAACAGAAAAAAAATGTTGTGTTGTATAGGGGTTTTCCTAAGTAAAATGATATGTTGTTATTCCCACCTCCACTACACCAATGATTGATGAAAACAAACTTTGTCCTCAGAGAGGAGAGGTCAAATTATAATTAAATTATTGAATTGACAAGATTATACCTTAGGAATGATAATGGTGATGATGCAATGTTGTTTAGACAATTCCTCCAAGTGTTGATGTCATAGCATGATAAAACATAACATAATCCATCATGAAATCATAGTTGAAGATAAGTTGCTATAACTTGTTACTCATTGTACTCAGATGTGCTCTTGAATGAACTTAATTGGTGTTCTTGAATTGTAATAATAGATTCTTAGAATGAATTTGACTTTGTGAATGATAAAATATTTTTTTATATAGGGTTCTCAATGTATTTTCAAATTTAGGCTGACAAAAAACGATGATATAAAAATACCAAGATCATATCACAATAAAGGCTAACACTCTAGATTTAGGTACTTGTGCTTAAAAATTATTCCCCATAAATCTTGATTTTCCACACATAATCTCCATTATAATCTAGAAACAAGAGCTATAAGTTAAGAAAAATATCTCAAACCTAATCTACCTCTCTCATTGGGTTAAATATTATTATCCCAATTGACCAAATTCTATTTATTTTTCTTTAATTTTCCTTTAAAATCTTTCTCATCTTATACTACAAATCATGAAGGATGGATTTTTGAGAGGCAACAACAATAAATCTATAAACTAAGAGAGATTATGAGGGAAAAATATAAAAGAATAAGAATGGATATTGATGTATGATAGTGTTAAGAGACACCAAATAAATAATACAATAAAAAATGAAATTAAACCTATAATGAAAAGTGATAGGAAGGGGAGTGGATTTGTCTTTTCTAATACATATCTTTCAAAAAGTTACATGCACATAAAAAAAACCCACTAAGGTTCTACCACTTAGATACATTTAATCGAAGGTGCACATTCACATTTTCAAGTTACACAACCAAATGGTGTATTGGTAACTCAAAAGGGAGTAATACCATGGAGTTCACATTATAATAGAACTAATGATGTCTCAAGTTTTTCATAAAAAAATAGAATTTGGATTCATTTAAGAAGTTGAAAAGGTGCATATATTGAATTCAATGACCTTCATGTTGGATGCCACAAAAATTCCAAACATATGAACTTTTATTAGTTTCTTTAAATGAAATTTAGTGCAACTCCTATATATATTATCAAACCTACATAGAAGGTGCCAACAAAGATAGTTTGACATTGTATGAGAATAATTCCTTGCATGACACTTGTGTGCATAAAATATACATGTCACACATTCCTCAAGTTCATACAATGGATGATTCATATTCAATAGGTTAGTATATAGAAGTATCATTCTAAACATGTATACATAATCATTGTATCTGTTAAATACCCTTACAAAATTGAATTTCCTAATATAGAAAGTTAGGAATTTTATTATCTTTAATTAGAGGGGTGTGTGCACCAAGATGGTGTGCAAAAAAGTGGAAACACCCCAAAAACAACTTAAAAAAACAACAAACATCTATAGGGTATTTCAAATTAAAAAAATCCCGTATGCATTTAGGCTCATTTTACCAAGCCTAAATGAAGCTAAACCACCTATGGGGTTTATAATATACTAACTGCATACACGGTTTAGTTTTTAAAACACCGTATGTAGTTTTAGTTTCTAAACCGTGTATGCGCTTCTTTGTCAATAATTTTTTTTTCACTGCGGTTGACTAGGTCATTTTAACCTATAGCTGCAAGAGTGAAGTAGGGATTGTAATATGCAAAAGCATGCACAAGCTCAATAAATTCACACAAAAATTCCATGGAAAGAGGTAATTAATGTATTTTATTTGTTTATTTTACACATTTGATGAATTTTATTTGCAATTTGAATTTAAATTCATTGGTTTTGCTTAGTTTTTCTTATTTTTTGTTATGAATATTAGATTCTATAAATCTTTCCCCCTAGTAAGACACACTTGAAAACTTAGGGCAAAACCCATGGAAGAACCCACAACCAAACCCTCGGGATACACCTCCAACTCCTCCTGTAGACTGTTCACAAGCTACACAAGAGGATTTGATAAACCAGTTAGCCCGAAATACTACCAAAATAACTAGACTGGTGAATAGACTGAAAACATTCGAGCATGAGCATCATGCATCCCTTCCCACTACCCTATAAATATTGGCTAGTAGTGCCAATGCAGTTTCCAGTCAAATTACAAAATGGGGAAGCTATAGGGATAGATGTTGTGCTTTTTATGCTGATGGGTTGTCATATAATGATGTGAAAAAAAAAAAAAAGTAAAGGAAAAATATGTTCTCTTTTTGTTGATCCTAAAATGGGTGAGACCTTACCTCTTAATAGAAAGAGGTTTCCTATATACTAGTGTAGACATTTGTCATTGAAAACTTCTTTTTGGGATAGGTGGTGGATGGTCTTTGACCAACCACCTTGTAATAATCATGAGGTTCCATTATATTTTTTGAGGAAACTATATTGTGATTTTATCCTCAATGAGTGGCTGAACTATTTTGATATAAGAGAGTTCCATGGTAGAGGTGGCGGCTATGCCCAAGATAGACCTAGAGCCCAGAGGGTACTAGGCCCACAAAGTCACTTCCCCCTAGCACCCAAACCCGTGGTGCATGTGATGATCCTAGTAGCCTTGAAAACTTCGATGGAGCTACAGACTCTTCAAGCACCCACAACATTGACTGATGTCATCATTCAGCATGGGACATAGTTATCACACCCTCTTGGCCCGGATGATGATCCATTAGTTGAGCCACCTGGCCTTGGTCAGCCCATTCAGCATGTGTGTCCCAGTTGTTCAGGTATATGCTCTGGGATGGATTTTGCATATGGTTCGATGTCCCATCTGTGTACTTTATAGGAGTATATGTCACACTAGCACTACAGAGGATGTGGTGTTGACTGATGATTTGATGGATATCGTGTTTAGTGGTCAGATGCAGACGTAGGTGTGTTGACTTGAATTGACAACATTTTATTTATCAATCACTTAAATTTTGTAATTGTAAATGAGTTTTTATTTATAGATTGATTTAAATTGATACAAACAATATGCATTTCAGAATCCAGTAGCGAGTGTTAATACACCATCTGATATTCCTCCTGTAGTTTTTGCAGCTGCAGCTTTGACGCTTGAGATATAAATTTTGTAACATGTTAAAATAGAATAGTACTTTGAAGTCAATTATTTTATAAGATATACTAACTCCCTTTAATGCATATTTATTTTGTTTTTTGTAGGCATTGTCAAGGGACCAAATGTCCTAGATTGATAATGTCATGCTCTCGGCAAACGATTTTGGCCTAGAAAGCTATGTGGTATCATATTTTGCACACCTTATTTTATGTATTCTTTTGATTGAATATGCAATTCATTTAATTTTTCAATTTATTAAATTATATTTAATATTATCTACTAATATCTCTTGTGTTAATTTTGTGTGTTTTAGGGTACCCCACATGTGTCTAGGACTCCTCCTGGGCAAAAGAAACCCTCGAGGATGCCTAAACGTCAAAAGGTAATTGAGCATATTTTTAATTGACACAATTGTTTGTAAAGGTTGAAATTGTCTTAATTGGAACTTGTAGATTGATTAGTGTTTTTTATTTGTTTTATATACAACAACAATTGGGATTTGTAGAATTGTTGAATGCACCCGATACACCAGAGGAACGAGAGAGGGGAGAGGTATGTATCTCTACTTTATTTTCTTGATTTGATGATTATATGCACGTGTACAGATGAACTTTAGATAATTACAATCTTATCCATTTTCATACAGGAAATACCCATAGCTGCTTCATCAATGGCGAGCCCTCCTAAGTCTACTAGAGAAGCATCTCAGGCTCCAATACACTTTCATTTTATATATTGTAGATTTTTAGTGTTTTTTATCTATATATATTATTACCTTATATTAATTATTTTTAACCTACAATATTTATCATTATATTAATTGTAATTAATCTTAATCATTTTTCATACAGGAAATAGCCACATCTACTCCATCAATTTTGAGCCCTCCTAAGTCTACTGGAGAAGCATCTCAAGCTCCGGTACACTTTTGTCCTATATATTATAGATTTTTAGTGTTTTTTATCTATATATGTTACTACCTTGTATTAATTATATTTAATCTACAATAGGCCTCTTCGCGGTTTGGCTATAACTTGGATCCTTTGAAGCTCCATTTTAAGAAAACTCCTAAGTCTAATAAGGAAAAGAGAAATAAGACAGTAGATCCCAGAACAAAAAATGAGGTAATCTACAATTCAATTGCAAAGAAATTATAGTTAAATGCATAGTTATGTTGATAATTGTGAACTATTTCCTACAAAAGGATTCTAACTTGGCTTTTGAATTGTGGTTGTGAAGCCATTTACAGAGCCACGTACTACATCAAAGAAGCTTGGTTTTGATGATCCACCACAAATATAGGATCATATAGTGTTAGTTGTGGTCATTTAATGACCAATACATCTAGATATATTCTACATTTTTATTGTATATCAATTTGGACATGGCATATTACACATTTTTGTAAAACTTGTATTGACTTGGCATATATGCCTTTTTTGTATACATACACAATCATTGTGCATTTTGATATATATAAATGTTGATATTTGATCCAATAAATGTGTATTGTGTTAATTATTGTGCATTTTGTTGATATTGATAGGCATATCCGATACATACACAATTTCTTCATTGTGTTCATTATTTTGCATTTTGATATATTTAAATGTTCATTTATAATTGATATGGTTAATTTTTTCTCAAATTATTTAGTGTATTTGGTGGATGCACTTTTATAAAGTTAAATGAATATTTGCCTATGTAATCAACAATATGAATATAAACGACAAAATATATGATATAAAGCATTGCAATTGTGGAATATGATTTGATAAGATTTCTAAAATATTGAATTAACCCTACAAAACTCCTTTTCTCAATAAAAATGAAATTAAATGGTAATGGTCATATTTGATCCATGGTAATGATCACTGGATGCTTTTGATTTTGTATGCGGGAAAAGCGGTGCAATGAAATGAAGATTACAAAATTCAATGACTTTCCCACACACCAATGGGACTCTTGGTGCAAGTTATGGAGCTATATGGAATATCTCAACTTCCCAAGGGATGTTCCATTGTTCTCTATCTCACAAGACCCCTCAAGCCAATGCCTTTTCTCTCAGATCACTGAGCAAAGTGACTTAGGGGTGACAATCATGAGAATGAGGGATGCTTTTGATCAATCTTAGTATGAATGCAATCCTATCTATGCATTATTTTAACCAATATGATCTAAACTAGTCACGATAAGATGAAAAGGATTAGTAAAAGACTATCCTAACATGATATACTAGTTTATATGATTAACTATGATGATGGAAATGCTTCTAAATGTTTATTTAGACTATTTCTATTTCAAATAGAGATTAAATGATTTGCTAAAAATAAGTATAAGTGTGATGCTAAAGACTTGGATCCTGAGAATGAGGGATGAGGTCTCTATTTATAGGAAAAATGGGGCAATGGATGGTCAAGATTGGATGATCTTATCAAGGGTCAGGATTGAAAGTTATCAATCCATGTTTACAATTCTCACCAATGAAATGGTGACAATTGTCAACAAGAGACATCTTGAGAGGAGATGTAAGAAGCATTAAATGCTTGAGAAGACATGAAGGTTACCTTAGGAGGTAAGTGTTAGGGTTTCAAGTAGATCCGAAGCAAATATGAACTAACAATTATATGCAGATTTAAATACAAAAGATAAAGAAATAAAATAGGACACAGGTAACATAGAGATTTAACGTGGTTCACCTAGAATGGGTTACGTCCACCATACACAGTCATCCAATCTATCTTATTATCTAGAAAAATAGTACATCAACCTTGCAATGCCTTAAGCATCCCAGCCGCTTATAACATGTGTTTCAGGGCAACAAACAAAGTCAACATTTTTAGGGTTTTATTACAATGTCAGTTTTCATCAACAAAAAAACTAATCAGGCGCCACATATCAACAATCTCCCACTTGGAGACTGATCAGGCTCAACACCAAACAATCTCCCACTTGGAGATTGATCAGGCTCCACACCAAACAATCTCCCACTTGGAGACTAGTACTAGATGACACCACTGTACTTGCACAATCCACTGGATAAAATACTAGGACTCGACTGGTATAAATTCCACAATTATCAATCAAGAAGACCAATAGAAACTGATGAAGAAATCAGCTTCTCCTATGGAACTTCCTTCATGAACATATCAACAGGATTCTCACTTCTGTGAATCTTCTCAAGCCGTAACTAACCCTCCTCCAAAACAATCTGGATGAAGTGGTACTTGAGCTGAATGTTCTTTGTCCTTGAATCAAAAGTAGAGTTCTTTGTAAGATGAATGGCACTCTGGCTATCGGTATACAATGGGCGATCCTCCTGTGTCTGACCCAATTCCTCCAGAAAATATTGTAACCAAATCATCTCCTTGTTGGCTTCTATAGCAACAACATACTCAGCTTAAGTGGTTGAAAGTGCAACAACCTTTTGCAGCCTAGAAATCTAACTGACTGCAGTTCCCCCTATAGTAAAAACATACCTTGTAGTACTCCTCCATGAATCAATATCACCTGCCAGATCTGAGTCAACAAATCCACTCAGAGAAGCATTAGATCCTTTGAAACATAATGCCTTTGTAGTAGTTCCTTTTAGATACTTAAGAATCCATTTCACAGCATTCCAATGTTCCATACCCGGATTACTCATAAACCTGCTCACAACTACCACTCCATGTGCAATATCTGGCCTTGTGCAAACCATTGCATACATCAGACTACCAATAGCTGATGAATATGAGATGTTAGACATTTTATTTACCTCTTCCTATGCCTTTGGACACATCTCCTTAGTCAATTTGAAATGACTAGCCAAAGGTGTACTAACTGCTTTTGCATCCTGCATGTTAAATCTTTTCAACACCTTCTTTATATACTCACTTTGGGACAAATTCAAGGTTCTATTTTTCTTGTCCCGTGTAATCCTCATATCAAGAATTTTCTTAGTTGCACCTAAATCCTTCATAGCAAATGACCTAGCTAATTTCTGTTTAAGATCATTTATGTGTTGCATGTTAGACCCAGCAACAAGCATGTCATCAACATAAAGCAACAGGATAATATAACTGCCATTATCCAATCTCTTAAAATATACATAATGATCAAAATGGCATCTATGATAACCGTGTTCAGCCATGAAACTATCAAATTTTAAATACCATTGTCGGGGTGCTTTCTTTAGGCCATACAAACTTTTCTTCAACCTACACACCAAGTTCTCCTTACCTTTGACCTCATATCCTTATGGTTACAACATGTAAATTTCCTCCTCCAGATCTCCATGGAGAAAAGCTGTTTTGACATCTAATTGTTCAAGATGTAAATCATCTGCAGCCACAAGACTAAGTACAGTTCTAATTGAAGTCATTTTTACAACTGGAGAAAATATTTCATCATAATCTATACCCTTTTTCTATGCAAAACCTTTTACCACAAGTCTGGCCTTATATCTTTTCTGACCTCCTTCCTCCTCCTTCAGCCGATAAACCCATTTGTTAGGCAAGGCTCTTTTTTTTGCAGGTAAAGGGACTAAGTCCCAAGTCTTATTTTTCATCAAGGAGTCCATCTCCTCTTTCATGCCTAGCTCCCACTGTTGTTTGGCATCCACCTGCATTGCTTCTTCATATTCTTCTAGTTCACCAGAATCAGTTAATAATATAGAATACAAAGAAGGAGAAAATCTTTCAAGGGGTCTACTTGACCTCGTAGAACATCTAACACTTGCAGGAGTTTGTGGGACATTTTGTTGTTGCTGAGCATCAGGTACTTGTGGCATTTCATTTTCAGGAATCTCATCCAACACCACATATTCTTGCTTGTCATGTTCATGCTTCTTTTCCTACATCTGTTCTTTATACATAACCTTCTCATTGAATATAACATCTCTACTTCTAATTATTTTCTTATTTTCAAAATCCCATAACCGATAGCCATATTCATCTATCCCATATCCAATGAAGGTACATTTCTGAGATTTAGCATCAAGCTTGGTTCTGTTTTCTTTATCAACATGGACAAAAGCTTCACAACCAAAAGTTTTCAGAAAAGAATAATTTACCTTTTTACTAGTCCATGCCTCCTCTAGAATACCACCATCCAAAGGGGTTGAAGGTCCTCTATTTATCATATAGATAGTAGTATGTACAACATCTACCCAAAAATGTAAGGGCAATCTAGCATGCAATCTCATGCTCCTCGCGCATTCCATGATAGTCTTATTCATTCTCTCTGACACACCATTTTCTTGTGGAGTTCGTGGAACTGTCTTCTACTTTCAAATCCCATTTAAGGAGTAGTAATCTTCAAATTCTTTTCTGCAATACTCACCTCCATTATCCGATCTGAGACACTTCAACTTTTTTTCTGTCTCATTCTCAACCAAAGCTTTCCATTTCTTAAAAGTTTCAAAAACATCTGATTTTTGTTTTATGAAATATACCCATGTTTTTATGGTTGATTCATCAATAAAAATAACATAATAACAAGAGCCACCAAGAGATGATACCTGAGCTGGTCCCCATACATCTAAATGTACAAGCTCTAACTTCTCACTCTTCTTTTCTTTCCCAACCTTAAGAAATCTAACTCTTTTATGTTTACCATAAACACAGTTTTCACAGAACTCTAAATCAATCTTCTTTAGTCCTAGCAATAGATTCTTGGAGTGAAGGGTTTTCATCCTTTTCTCACCCATGTGCCCAAGCCTATGGTGCCACATTATCGAATCTGTTCTTGCAACATCTATTGTTGTTGTCCATGTAGTAACTTTATCTATAGCAGCTAGGGTAGAGTAAGTGTTACCAGTACATAGATATAATGTGCCTACCTTCGCACCTTTAGCTACTACTAATGATCCTTTAGTGACCTTCCACAAACTATCTGAGAAGGTAACTATGCAACCTTCACTACCTAGTTGCCCTATAGAAATTAAATTTCTTCTTAAATTAGGAACATGTCTTACCTCCTATAGAAACTAGTCATTTCCATTCTGCAACTTGATCTTTATCTTTCCTTTTCCAACAATTTGACAAGGCTCATCATCACCCAAATATACCTGCCCAAAATCACCTTGAACATAATCTAGAAAATATTTTCTATGGGGTGTAGCATGAAATGAAGCCCCAGAATCTATTACCTAGGAATCATTAACATTATCCAAACATAAGATTAAAGCATCTTGTAAAGTATTACTTGCAATATTAGCTTCCTTACTGTCATTTTCATTTTTGTATCCTTCTTTGTTTTTCTGAGACCAATAGTCTTTCTTTAGGTGACCAAGCTTTCCGTAGTACCAGCAATCTTTCTTTCCTCTAGATTGAGAGTGTCCTTTCTTTGACTTCCCTCGTGACTTCTCATTCCCAGGGCCTTTTCCTCTTTCCTTTGATCTTCCTTTGTTCTACACATTCAAAACACTATCCGATGATGTTGGAGTCTCACCTGTGCTTTTCCTTTGAATTTCCTCACTTAGGATAACACCAACAATATCATCAAATATCAAAGTATTTTTACCAAAGATAGAGTTACTTACATCCATAACCAAGCTATTCCAGCTTTCTGGCAAAGAACATAAAATCAAGAGAGCCCTAACCTCTTCTGCAAAAGTAATTTTTACTGAAGACAATTGTCTGGTAATTGTATTAAATTCATTTAAGCGCTCCGCTACAGATACTCCCTCTTAAACAAACGCTTCATAAGAAATACCTTATTCGAAGCTGAGGGTTTCTCATACAACTTAGCCAATGTCACCATCAAATCTACAGTCGTCTTTTCTCTTGTTATATTGAAAGCTACAGATAGTGCAAGGCACAATTGAATGGATCCTAGTGCCTTTCTATCTAAAATGTCCCACTCTTCATTTGACATTGTGGTCGCTTTCTTTTCCTTTCCTTCCAATGGCTGCCACAAATCCTTTTGATACAGTTAATCCTCCATCTGCATTTTCCATAACTAATAATTCTGGCCGTTAAACTTTTCAACCTTGAATTTGGAATCCTCCATTGCTCCCACTCAAATATGAAAGTCCTGCCAATTTACAGAAAACCTTGCTCTGATACCAATTGTTAGGGTTTCAAGCATATCTGAAGCAAATATGAACTAATAATTATATGCAAATTTAAATACAAAAGATAAAGAAAAAAATAGGACACAGGTAACATAGAGATTTAATGTGGTTCACCTAGAATGGGTTACATCCACCATACACAGTTGTCCAATCTTTCTTATTATCCAACAAAAACAGTACATCAACCTTGTAATGCCTTAAGCATCCCAGCCGCTTATAACATGCGCTTTTAGGGCAACAAACAAAGTTGGCCTTTTTGGGGTTTTATTACAATGTCAGTTTTCATCAACAAAAAAATGGCAAAAAAAAATTTCTCGGGGGCTACCACCCCCAAACCCCCACAGAGGGCTTTTCCCGCTTTCCTGGGGCCCGACCCGACCCTAGACCCTAGTAAGGATACGTGCTGAGTGTACAGTACTTTTCTTATCAATCGCCACATATCAACAATAAGGGTTAATTTTAGGTTAAGATTACCCATTGGATAAAGCTTTTACCGAAAGGATAAACTCTTGTGCAAGGGTTAAAGGGATAACCATGGTCAAAGCAATGAATGCTTGATGAGACCCTATGGTTAGATGAGGGTTGAGTTAGGAAAAAAGTCTCTAACCATGCCACAAAGGGTTAGTTAACCATTAATGGTTTGGAAGACTTTGGGGACAAATTTGTAAGAGTCCTTCCAAATTTGGGGGTATTCAACAAGTTAGCTTGTTGAAGGCATAAAGGCTTTAATGCCTTTGGAAGACTTTACTCCAAATTTGAGAAGTGACATCCTCAAATTTAGGGAAAGGGGATAATTGAAAGGTTTTAGGTTAATTGATTAGGATTAGATGGGTTCTAGAAGAATTTAGGAAGGGGATTTAGGAGGCAAGTGGGAGATGTAGGATTTTGCAAGTGGGTGGAGAATAATAGAATTTAATTAAAATAAATTGCTTTATTTCAATTTTGGCTGCAAGTGGGGGATTTAGATAAATAAATTAGATTTATTTATTTGGAGTGAACAATTTAATTAAATGTAAATTTAATTAAAAGTAGAGAGAAGGGATTTAATTAAATAAAATGATTTATTCAATTAAATGATGTGAAAGGCTAAAGTGAATTTAAATAAATAAATTGAATAATTTATTTAATCAAATAGAGGAATGTGGATGATTTAATTAAATTAGATTTAACTAAATAGAGGAATGAGAATAAAATGAACATTAAATATTCATTTAGGAATGTGGTCATTTTTATAGTCTACATTTCGCCCCTCTTTGAATTGACATGTGTGCACATGTTAATTCAAAGAAAATTGATGTGTCGTCAAAATTTGATCAGTGTCGAAATGTCGATGTCGTGCCCCAGACTTTGATAAATGATGTTAATAATGCCCCCTCGAGAGATGAATCAAAAAAATTAAAAATTTGGTTGATTTGATAATTGTTGTAGATTTGATCGCATTTTAAAATTTTGTCTATGTTGAATGCGCGCCCATTGATTCATCTCCCAATAATGATGTTTGCTAGGGTTAGAAGCGAGACCACAAGCAAAATACATGTCCCACTGCCTAACCCTAAGTTTTTTTACCCTATAAAAAGGTGAAAAGTGGTTTTATTTGTATCATTTGTGCTTGTTGACCTTGGAGAAAGTGAGATTTGGAGAGAGACAAAATGTCGGTTCCCTATGCTTCTCATCGATTCGAGCCCATTCGTCAGTACCGGAGGGCCACCACGTATGGTCCACCTATAAGTCATCTAATTTTGCCCCTTTTTGCTTTTTGTTTTGTCAATTTTTAGCACATTTTTCATTTTTAATGTCATGTTTTTATAGGTTAGCACGTAGGGTACGCATCATAGCGCATATGATAAAAACCGTAGCATGTAGAGTTTTGGAATTAGGGTAGTATCGGGGTTAGGTTTTGTAGCGCATAGATAGTGTAGGCTAGCGCATTAGGTAGAAATAGCACATAGGGCTAACAAGATAGCACATAGTAGGGAAAGGGTAGCGTGTAGGTGAAACCTAGCGCATAGGATTAGCAGGGTGGCATAGTGGGATTAAAGGGTAGCACATAGGAAAAGTTAGGACATAGGGTAAAGTCTGTAGTGCATAGAGGTGTTTGGCTAGCACATAGGTGGTAGCATAGCGCATAGGGAAAATGCCTTAGCGCGTAGGCAGAAAATGTAGTGTTTGTAGGAGGAAAGTATAATGTTGTGAGGTAATTTGAGAGGAATGAAGATTGTTTGGGGTAAGTAAGTGTTTGCCAATTTTTCCTGGATGGGTGTGATAGCCAATCTGCGTTCTTGTTGTGATGATGTTTGAGTCTTGATAGATTGTGAAATTGCTTTTGCTGTTGAAGTACCAAGTTGAGTGATTGAATGATGATCCTTGTTTTCTTTTTGATTTGGATCTTTGATTTTTGCCTTGTCATTTAAATGTGATGTCCGATATGAGTTCCAATTCTTGATTTCCGATATGGTTCTTGCGATATGGATTTTTAAGTTGCTTGCATTATGGGTTTTTGATGTGATTTTTGGATGTGGGGTTTTTTGAGTTTTGATATGGATCTTTTGATATGAGTGCTCGATATGGTGCTTTCATTATGGGTCTTGATGTTTGATATGAAACTTAATTTGATATTTCATTGTTTCAAGTTGATTGTGTTCTGATATTGATACGGGATTTGATGTTCGATATGAAATTTGATTTGAATTTCATTGTTTCAAGTTGATATGAATTTTGATGTTTATATGGTTTGATTGCTGATATGAAACTTGATTTGATTTTCATTGTTTCAAGTTGATATGGATTTTGATGTTTGATATGGGTTTGATTGCTGATATGAAACTTGATTTGATTTTCATTGTTTCAAGTTGATATGATTTTTGATATGAGTTATATTTTTTATATGAAACTTGATTTGATTTTTGTTGTTTCAAGTTGATATGATTTTTGATATGAGTTGGATTTTTGATATGAAACTTGATTTGATTTTCATTATTTCAAGTTGATATGGATTTTCATGTTGATATGGTTTTGATTTGATGTGGGAACTAATATTGGACATGCTTTGTTTGTGATAGGAGCGGCTTGGGGTTCTTCAGTCACAAGAGCGATTTTTGAGGCTATGGTCTCTAATTCCACGATTGACATAGGTGGATAGAGATATCATTGAGAGATGTGGATTGTCCTCTTTGTTGGACATGCCTTGGTATATCATTAACTGGGGTTTATTGACAACATTGGCAGAGAGGTGGCATAGTGACACCAACACCTTTCACTTGGCGACAAGTGAGATTACAGTCACACCAGAGGATTTCTATCAGATTTTGTGGATCCTTGTGGTAGGTGCACTATTTCCTTATGAGCAGACTGAGGAGGGTGGGACCGAGGCACTTTGCCGGATTTTGCATGATGATATAATTTGTGGGTATGAGATCCCTTGGCAGGATTTTATTGATTTTGACTATTGCCCACTACCATCAGTACTGGCAGGTGTCATAGGTGGCTTCTTGTGTCCTGACCGTAGGTCAAAGGGACTAGCAGTGGGATGGGGGTTGGTTCTGGAGGATATGGTGACACAGGGTCACTGATTTGCATGGGGGTTCTCCATGTTGGCCCATTTATACAGAGATTTGCATCAGGTGGTATACTTAGGCTATAGCAGTTTATCAGTGGGGGTTACATTGCTACAGGTATGGGTGTGGGAGAATATTCCTACAGTGAGGCCACTTTCAGACAAAGATAGGCCAGTTGGGTGCGCCTATCATATGGATACATAGGGATAGTTATCCAGCATAAGCTGGGAAAACTAGAGCATTGGAGGAGGGTCTTAGATGATATCGATATGGTTGTTTGGAGACTACATATGGAGTGTGAGGTGTGGGAGGAGTATGGGCTAGAGATGCCCTTTGTGTACATGTCACGATTCTTGGTAGGACGGATGCCATTTGTGAATGAGAGATTCCTACATAGACAAGTTCAGCGGTAGTATGGTCAACAATAGGGTATACCATAGGGAGCATGTTTATATGCTCGTTGGAGGCAGGATGTGCATGCATCTAGCCGGACAGATATGGGACTATGCCTACGGGGTCCTAGATGCAAGGATGACAAAGGAGCTTTTAGTGCTGTTTGTGGCTCATGTTGTAGCGTAGATATCGGATCCAATGGAGATGATTCCCTCTTTTGATGATGATGAGGATGAGCAACCCAAGAGGCTAGGGAGACAAAGAGAGGAAGGAGTGGAGCTCAAGGAGGGAGGTGGGGATGATGGAGGTGATGATGGTGGAGTTGGTGGAGGAGGTGGCCGAGGTCGGCATGGAGATAGAGCATGGAGAGGAGATAGAGGGAGGAGAGGAGACAAAGGATGAGATGGTGGACATAAATGGATGTAGGGAGAGAGGGGAGGAGATGGTGGGGATAGACAGATGTAGGGAGAAATAGTAGTGCGATGAGCAATGGATGAGATAGGGAGAGGAGGTTTGGCAATTGGAGTTGGTGGTGGTGGGTAAGTAGGGGAGGTTATAGCAGTTGTAGGTGGGACAGATGAGTTTAGATGGACCACCTAGAGGAGGAGATCAAATGTGCTACCCCCACCAGTGTCGAGGATAGGGAGAGGGATAGGGGGTACCACAACACAGGTAACCCTCCAAATTCGGATTCCCACTCATAGAGAGGATGCTTAGATTAGATCCTTATAGTTGTCAGTGTAGCATCTATAGACACAGTTATTGGCAGAACAGCATCAGATTACACAGATTACCACAAAGCATGATACAATGTTGGAGCGCTTAGGTCGAGTAGAGGCTCGAGCAGATAGTCTGGAGAGAGCAGCGGCTGGTGGCTCGATGAGAGACATATTGAGAGAGATGCAGTATATAGCCAAGGAGGCTGAGTACTACCAGCGTCTATATGAGGAGGTCATTCCTAAGGATCACAGAGCTCCTAGTTTTACTGCAATGAGATCCAGTTGATCCAAGAAGACTACATCGAGGACAGAGAGCAGAGGTGTGACTGGGCTGACTCATCATGATCCACCTAGAGATCCAGGTGTTGGGACATCTGCCTCGATACCTTCACCCTCAGGAGATAGTCATACCTGAGAGACCTTGTCTCTATTGTATTCTGATCATTGTGTTGTATTTGGGACAAACATGACATCCTATGTATATTTGATCATTTTTTAGATATATATATATATATGTGTATGACACTGATTTATTTGATCCATATGTGATGTGTTTTATGGATGATGCTTTATATATGAATTTGATGATTCTATAATGATGATGCAATTCTTAGATAAATGCATATGATTTGATATTTGATGGATATGACTAGATAATGCATGATGTATGATATGTGAGATGTATGATAATGAAAATGCTATGTTGTGAGATGTATCTTGAAAATGAGATGTATGATAATGATATGTTGTGACATGTATCTTGAAAATGAGATGTATGATAATGATATGTTGTGACATGTATCTTGAAAATGAGATGTATGATAATGATATACTTGTGAGATGTGTCTTGAAAATGAGATGTATGATAATGATATGCAACTATTTGTAAAATGATATGCAACTAATTGTAAAATGATATGCAACTATTTGATCATACTCATTCTTCCATTTGTCATTCCTGTATAGTCACATGTTGTTGCTTTCTTTGTGTTTATCATCATTGAACTATTTGGATATGTTGAAAATTTATACAAGCATAATGTTATAATTGAACCATAATGACCTGAGAAAAATTTACATGATTTTTGATTTTGCAAGATGGCAGAAGCATCGAGGTATAATTGAACCAAGATGACCTGAGTGTGGCTTACGTATAAAGAGAAAAGATTAAACCATTTGTATGCACAAAGTGGAACCATGTCTTCAGTGATATGCTTTCAATCACGTCTCAAGACAAGTATTTGCACCCTACAAGTGATCGCCTCACAGATAGAAAACTAAAAAAAATATTGGAGTCCCAATTACTTTCTCTAGTTTGATGTATTTTTGAGAAAACTTAGGGGATCGAGTAGTTCAAAAAGAGTTCAAGTGCAAAAATAGTCTAAACTTCATGCAAAATGTAAACATTTTATACTTCAGAAAATCATCCATCATGTGTTGTGAATTTGTTAAATGGGTCAATGTTTTATTCTCTTGATTGCTGAATTTTTGTTTCGATATGATTCTCTTGGTCTATTATAAGTTTTGATTTATTGATATGATGGAATGTAGATCAATGTTTCCCCTAGCTAAATTTACCGCCTGATGTGGATAGGTAGAGTGGTTACCAAGCCATGGTGGGATATGATGAAATGATATTTGGATAAGCAAGGACAATGACTACGTTAAGTATGTCCTGGATAATGCTATTTTGATAAAGTGTTGGGCAATGGCCGGTGGTGTGTGATTGTGGATATAAAAGTTTTAAGAGTAAAGATAGATAGAGGAGTTTTTCTCTCACAAGTAGTTCATGTTGCCAGGTTTTCACCGGTTGTTTTTATTGCATCTTTTTGTTTGTTTTTGTATTTTTCTGATTTTTTTATTTTTTTTGTATTTTTAACCTTTTCTATGCATTAGACTGCTTAAGTATAGTATTTGTTTAGATGGATGTTGTTTGTTGGTTCGTCGAGCACATGTCCTTCTGAAGTTGTTAGCTGGTAGGTGCCTGATCCATAGGCTGAAATGATGAGATAGGGACCCAACCAGTTAGGTTCAAACTTCCCTTTCTTTTCTTGATCCTATTGATTTTTGGGATTTTCTTTGAGTACGAGATCACCGAATTTAAAAATCCTAGGGATGACCTTGTGGTTGTAGCTTTGGCACATGTGTTGCTAGTATGCTTTAAGGTGAGCATAGGCATGTTGTCGCTTTTCATCTAGAAGTTCTAGCTCTTGCAGTCTGTTTACATGATACTCTTCATTTGGAATGAGGTCGTTTAAAGATACTCTAAGTGATCGTATTTCTACCTCAAGGGTTAAAATTGCTTCTGATCCATACACTAATGAATATGGCGTAGCTCCCGTAGGTGTATGGAGGCTAGTTCTATATGCCCAAAGTGTTGGATTGAGTTGCACGTGCCAATCGTTTCCTGCATCATTTGTTGTTTTCTTGAGGATTTTCAATATTGTTTTATTGGATGCCTCTACTTGACCATTCCCCTATGGCTAGTAAGGTGTAGAGAAATGATGTTGGCTTTTGAATCATTCACATAGTTCTCATACATCTTGGTTTTTGAAAGGTCATCAATTATCTATGATGATGGAACTTGGAATTTCGTATCTGGAGATCAGATAATTCAAAATAAAAGAGGCAATTTGTTTTCCAGTTACTATGGTCATGGGGACCGCTTCAATCCATTTGGTAAAATATTATGTTGTAGTGATAATGAACTTGTGTCCATTTGAAGATGAAGGGTGTATTTTACCTACTAAGTCCAGTCCCCATTGACAAAAGGGCCAGGAAGTTGTAAATGGCTGCAATTCCTATGTTGGTGCATGTATAAGATTGCCATGGATTTGGCATTTAGGACATTTCTTTGCAAAATGATAAGAATCCTTTTCCATTGTTGGCCACTAATATCCCATTCTTAGAAGTTTATTAGCAAGAGTACAACCACTTGAATGTGTTCCACAGATACCTTCATGAAGCTCTTGTAAAGAAGAGTTAGATTCATTATGATCAAGGCAACAGACAAGAGTACCATCTAGACCTCGACAGTAAAGAGTATCAGCCGTTAGAGTATAACGGGTGGCTTGCTGGATAAAGTTATGTTTTTTATTTTGAGATAGGTCAATGGGTAGGGTATTGGTTTTGAGATAGTCATATATTTTTTCATATAACAGAGAGTCTGAACTAGTTAAGGTATAGATAACACAAGATGTGGAATTGTCATAGGCTGGGGAAAATAGTTGCTCTACCAGAAACTCATAATGATTTTGTTGTTTTATAATTTGTAGTAGTGAAGAGATAGTAGCCATTTCATCGGCTACTCTGTTGTCTAGCCTAGGTATTTGTTTGAAGGTGATGTGTATAAAATACTATTTGAAATCATCCACCATTTGTTTGTATGGTAGGAACTTGTCATCTTTTGTCTGATAGTCATTGTTGATCCGATTTACAACTAGTTCTGAATCTCTATAGACTTTCAATTTTGTGATTCTCCATTCCATGACCATTTTGATTCCTATAACCAGTGCCTCATACTCAGCAATGTTATTTGTGCATGGAAACATGAGCCTATATGATCTTGGTATGGTGTGTCTTTCAGGAGTGAGGAACAAGATGCCTCCACCTAAGCCATGCTGAGTGTAGGAACCATCAAAGTATAGGGTCCATTGCTAGGTGGTAATAGTAAGAACATCCCTATCTGGAAATTTGATCTCCATTGGTTGTTTATCGGGTAGTGGTGCATCAGCTAATTGATCTGCAATTACCTATCCTTTGATAGCTTGACGCTCTATGTAGTGGATATCAAATTCGCTGAGAATCATTACCCATTTAGCCAATCTGCCTATGAGAGCTGCTTTGCCGAGTAAGTACTTTAGAGGGTCAATTTTTTCTACTAGCTTGATTGTGTGAGATAGCATGTAGTGTCAGAACTTTTGAGAAGTGAAGACCGCTGTCAAACAATCTTTCTCAATGAATGTATAATTGAGCTCATATCCATTCAAATTTCTACTGATGTAATAGATATCTCGTTCCTTGCCTTCTTGATTTTCTTGTGCTAATAGTGCCCCCAATGATATGTTTGTTGTTGATATGTAGAGAATAAGTGGCTTCCCTGCTATTAGAGGTACCAGAACTGGTGGGTTCATTAAATATTGCTTGATTTGATAGAATGATTTTGCACATTTGTCTTCCCATCTAAATGGTACATTCTTGTGTAGCAAATGATTGAATGGTAGACTTTTATCTACTAGTTGGGGGATGAATCACCTGATTGACTAGAGTTGTCCTTGCAAGGATCTGAGTTGGCTAATGTTTTTAGGTGGTGGCATCTCCATGATGGCTTGTACCTTTTCTGGATCTACTTCAATGCCTTTTTCTGACATGATGTAGCCTAATAACTTGCTTGATGTTACCCCAAAGACATACTTCTTAGGGTTGAGCCTGACTTGAAATTTCTCCAACCTTTCAAAAATTTTCTCTAATATGCCTAGATGTTCTGCTTGGGTAAATGACTTAGCTAGTAAATCATCCACATAGTCCTCCATGAAGGTATGCATCATGGCATGAAAGATTGTTGTCATTGCTCATTGATAAGTTGCCCCAGCATTCTTTAAGCCAAAAGGCATGACATTCCAACAATACGTACCCCAAGGATAGGTAAACATTGTTTTATCTTGATCCTATGGAGCTACTTTGATTTGATTATAGCCAAAAAAACCATCCATTAATGATAGCATTGCATGTCCTACCGTGAGGTCTACAATTATGTTGATACTGGGCAAAGGAAAGTCATCCTTTGGATAGGCTTTGTTGACATCCCTAAAATCGGTGCATATCCTGATGCTGCCATCTGGTTTTGAGACTGGTACAATGTTGTAAATTCATTTAGCATAGTCTATAGGTTGAATAAATCCGACCTCTAATAGTTTCTTTATCTCAGCTTTGACCATGAGTACTACATGTGGATTCATCTTTCTCAATGTTTTCTTAACTAGCTTAGCTCCTGGAGAAATAGATAAGTGATGCATGATTAAATGTGGATCAATCTCGGGCATATCTGCATATGACCAAGCAAAATTGATTTGCTTTTATTTGAAAAATTTGATAAACTCTTGTTTTTCTGCCTCTGTCAGAGATTCTGCTAGGTGTATGTTTTTGGTTGCTTTCGTTGTACCAATGTTGATTGATTGAGTGGGCTCAATCAATATGGGTGATCGCTCTTGATATTTTTCAGGAAGAGTGTCAAGTCTCTCATCTTTAGATGCCTTAAAAAGGTTTTCACCCGTAGATGTGTCCTTAATTTTTACTTTTTTGTGATCTAGTGCTGCCATTGACTAGTTTTCAGTAGTAGATCCTTTATTTATTTCATTTTTGCGACTGAGAGACTTGGCACTCCCCTGATTGTAGACGTCATTACTTTTTTTGTTGGTAGAGTTTGTTTCCAAGTTGACGGTACATAAGTAATGGATAATGGAATCATCATTGGGGAAAATTGGTATGTCATGATTTTTCAGGTTCATCCCAATCTATAAGATTAGGAAAGACGAGTGGTAAAGAGTCATTGGGTGGGTCAAGTTTAGCTACTGTAAGTGTTAGGATGGAGGTATCATCAAGGTTGGCTAGGATATTAAATAAGTTAATGATTTTGTCAAGGTCTTGGATGGTATTATCTTCCGTGTAGACTTGCTCGTAATGTCATTGCTCATTTTCCTTGGCATCATAGGTATTTTGTGGACCAAATTCAAGTAGCCTAGGCTCTATGCCTTGTCCTTCTTGAGAAAGGGGTGTATGACTAGCATTTTTAGCAATATCTTCAGTAATATTTGAACAACTTCCCCATTCATAATCATTTGAATCAGTCTTAGAAGTATTATCTCTGATTCTTTCAGTGCTATGGATAGGTATGTTGTAGGGTGAAAATAGGTTTTTGATTATTGATACTAGTCTGACAGTTTTCTCTGATTGCGTATCAGATCCTACTTCTACTCTTTGCATCTTCTTGTATATTGTCTCTCCTTAGGGAGTAATGATATTGTCAGGAGGTGATTCTTCTTTGTTTGAAACAGGTTCCTGAACATGATGTACTTCCGCACAAGGTGCTTCTTCTTTTTGAATGGTTGACTCCTCGTGTTGTTTCTCTTTTTCTTGGTATTCACGTTCCTTTCGTATTGTTTCAACTAATTCAAATAGTGCCTCCTACCATGAGTCCTCCTTGTATTTCTTCTTTGCCTTCCACTGAGGTTTTTGATATTTATTTGGTTTCTAATTTGGAGGTAGAGTGTGTTCATAGCCCAATCCTATTTTGTCTTTAGCAAACTGTGAAGGAGGATCTAATGGTTCTGTGACACCTTCCTGATGCTTGCCGATGGGTCCTTTTCCATTGTATCCCATTTGTTGCATGATTAGATAGCCTTTTCCATACAGCTGTGTTGGTATAGCTACTTCCATAGTAGCTGATCTAACTTCTTCTTCATCCTTGTATAGCCAACTAAGGATGTCCTTCTCTTCTGATTCATGAGCTAGTGTGCCTAGTTGAATAAATTTGCCATCAAACTTGGTGATGGGTTGTGTTGCTTGATGTGTTGATGCTGAAGGTAGCCCATGAGATTTAGGCGATGTGAGTAAGTTGATTAGATACAAGGGTTCCAAAGAGTACTCTCCCATGCCTTGTTCCTTGATTTTCATCTTTTGTTTGAAATCCATGGATAAAGATTTAAGCTTTTCTTGCTGGAGATCTGGTGCTAAGGAAGTTTGTTTTTCTCTGTTATGTGGAAACAAACTATCTTGGGCTGCCCCCATAGCATTACAATGTTGAAAAGGGTTATGATCTGCTGATATAGAAAACTCTTGTCCATTGTATGGGAACTTAACACACTGGTAGTAAGTGGAGGGTACGTCTTACATTTCATGTATCCAGGGTCAACCTAATAAGATATTATATGTGAGGTCTATGTCTAAGACTTGGCACATAGTTTCCCTTTGTATTGGTCCTACTTGAATTGGCAATACCACTGTTCCCTTGGATGATCTTTCTTCATCATCATATGCTTTGATAGTGATCTTTTTGTGTGGATCAATAGACTACTTAGAGAAGCCTAATGCATCGATAAATTTTAAGATACAGATATTGAGTCCAGCTCCTCCATCCATTAATACTCTTTTAACTTGATGTTTGTAGACCAAGACTTCAATGTGAAGTGGAGTATTGTGTGGATGGCTCAATGAAATATTATCATGCTAAAAAAAGGTGAGATTGTGAGGCCTTGTCATGTGAGCTACCATGGCTTGGAATTTGTCAATATCTATATCTTGAGGTACATTTTTTTCCAATAGTGCCTATTCCATGATGTCCTTGTGTTTTGGTGAAAGTTTCAGCAACTCAAGTATAGATATTTGAGTAGGAGTTTTGCACAGTTGACTGACTAGATCATATTGAATTTTGGGTATGGTGTTTATTATTGATGTATGCCCCTTCAAGACATAACTTTGATCTCTGGTGGTTACATTGATTGATTCATGTTCGCGTTTGTCCTTGATTGTAATGACACTTACTTGATTGTCATCTGTTGATATATGATTGATGGTGTTATTATATATGTGATTGATACGAGCTTCGCGTGTATCATTTGATGTTGAAGCTCCATCCTTGTAGTTTGGAAGAGGATTTTTAAAGGCCCTATGGTCAACATTTGTCTTGAGAACGTCAACCATTAAATCACCTCTATCAATCATGTCTTGAACAATGTTTTTCAGCCTCATGCAATCATTTGTTTGATGTCCTTTGTTTCGATGAAAATCACAAAAGTCTGAGTCATTCTACCAAGGTGGTTTGACTTGTGGTTCAAAGTTGTTGATTTCTGGTAAGGAGATAATTTTGTTTGCCAGGAGCTCTCTGAATGCATACTCTAATGATTGCCCTAATGGGGTGTAAATGCGTTTAGGAAAGTTGTTGGTGTTACCCCGTGAATTTGTATTAGGTCCTCAATTTGTGTTATTGTTTTGAGTATTGTTGGTGTTGTTTGTGTTGGGATATTATGGATTGGTATTTGGTGCATAAGTGTTAGTGCCTTGGTTAGCACCTTTTTGATTCTTGGTAGCTTGAGGATTGCCTGATAAGGCCAATACTAGTTGTTTGGACTTTACGTCATTAGCCTCGTTTCCTCCTTCATTTCTAGTATTTTTGTTTCTCATCCAGAACCTCGATTTGTCTAAATTTTTGTTGTTGTTCTGGTTATTGTAATGAGAGTTGGGTGAATTTGTTCCTTATTTGAAGAATTTCAATGTTCCTTTCTTAACACATGCCTCCTCTACTTGGATGCCATTTTCAATCAATTTGGCAAAAGATGGTATACATTGGAGCTTGAGTATGTAACTCATCTCGCTATTCAAATTGTCGATGAAAATTTCCATCTTTTCCTTTTCGGGCACATCCCGAGGGTATCTTGAAACCATCCGTCGCCAACATTGAAGAAACACCATGAATGTTTCATTGTTTTTCTATTTGGTATTGCAGACATCTAACATGGTGATTGCATTTTGAATATTGTAAGAGTATTGAGTGATAAACTTGTTGACTTACTCATTAAAGGATCTAACAGGAGGTGTGATTTTAGATAACCATTCCATTGTTTGTCCTCCCAAGCTACTCAGGAATAGCCTCATCAAATAGGTATCATCACGGGCAAATTCAAGGCTCATGGTACAAAATTCCCTAAAATGATCATGAGGATCACTTTTTCCATCATATTTGTCAAATTTTGGAATGTCTGAATTTGGGGGAAAAGGTACCATGTTTAACCTTCTTTCAAAAGGGTAAGGACAAATTTCATTTAATGAATACTATATTGTTGATCCTTGTTGCATGTCCTACATTTGATTTTGTAGCATTTGCATTTGTTGTGTGAGACCAACCAAGGGTACATTTGTTTGCCGAGGGAAGAGTTCTTCCTTCTCATTGTTTCTAGTTTGGGTAGGCATGTGTTGTGGTATGTGTGACTCAGGTATGTTTTGCTCAGGGTCACATGTGTCTTCTTCTCTTTGTTGTTCCTGATAAGTATAGTGTCGAGACCTTGTTCTAAAAGTGTTAGTATCAAAGTCTTCAGGAATCCTAACTCCTTTGCTTGTGAGAATGAGTAGATAATTTTCTTTGTCAGCCTCTATGAGTCTTTCAATAAGTCTTTGAAATGAGGCACTTTCTTGACATTCTTGGAGGAGCTCTTCAGTGATCTCCGTGTCTTCTAGATTTGGATATTCAAAGGGATTTGATAGTCTTCGCCCCATACTAGACTTTGGTTGTGGTTTGTTTTGTTTGTTTCATTGAGAGCGAGTGACAATGGGCATCTAGTAGAAACTTTCTGTGATAAAGGGAATGAATTCCTCTTCTATGTTTTTTCTGGGCGTTGGTGGCTCTATTCGAGGTATGTTGTAAGTAATGCAAACTTCTGGGAAGAAATCTAGATTGATCTTTCCTCCACAATTTAAGCATTGGCTGAATGCCACTTTTTGGTAGAATGCTCTACTCCTCAATGGTTCCTTGTCAAATTCATTTGATTTTTTTTTAAGATACAAGCGCATATGATGGAAGAATGTGTGATGGGATTTGAAGAGTTGGCAATTGATGTATAGAAATCTATTCCTTTTAACAAGTTTCTAGGAACTAGGTTGTTGTTTCCTTAACTTAGTGTTATGATGAATACTTTTTCTTCTCAGAATATGAGGATTAGTTATACACATATGATCAATGGTTTCCTTTGATTTGTTTTGTATTAAGATATCTTGTTTGGAAACTTAAGTCTACTTTTATCAAATGAAGGTTTAGATGCCCTCTCACGACAAAGTGCGTCAAATGTTATGGAATAAGAGCTTTCCTGATATGGAAACTCGATTTGACAACTTTAGTTTCAAACAAGTATGTTTTGAGGATAAAATTCATTTGATTGGAGGACCTTTTGATGTATGTGATAATGTTACCTAATTCTGATAGGAAAATGTGTTAATCCTTAGCTAGTTTTGGACTTGACAACTTTGTTCTAAGAATATCTTGTTTTTTTTGTTTTGGAATAGTTCTGACACTCTGATTTGAATTTCTGCTTGATGGAGTTGATTGAGGATTGAAATGGATTCCCAAACTATTTTAAAAAAATTTTGAAAAATTTTATGTTTGTTCTTTGTTTTCTCAGTTTTGACTATGCGCTAAGCCAGAGACCTAATGCACTAACAAATGCTATTAATGTGCTAGAGAATAATCTCAATGCACTATGCTGCCTTTTCTACACACTAAACTAGATTGTTTGGTTTTGACTTGGTCTGAATAGGCGATGTGCTAATATGTCCTTCCTATGTGCTAACTTTTGAACTTAAAGTGCTAATGTTTGCTTCCAAAGCACTAAGTTGTTGCTTCAAAGTGTTGAGTTGTTCTTAAGAAGTGCTAAGTTTTATCTACCAAATGTTTAAGTTGTTTATGCACTATCTTTCAAAATGGTTGCACTATATTGAAGCTTAGATGCACTAAAAGATGCTTTCAAAGCACTAAGTTTTTCTCTAGATGCACTAAAATGTTGCTTTTACACGCTAAACTACCCTATTTGTTTTGACTTGTTGGTTTTTCTTTGATTTTTAACATTTTCTCAACTTTGATGGATGATTTTTTGAATTATGAAATGCAAACACTAATAAATACTAAGAGGGGGAGGTGAATTAGTATGCCAAAAATCTCTATACTTAAGCACTTAAACAGTCTAAAGATAAACTAGTAAAATAGTTTAACAGACAGACCGGTTATCACACATGCAAACCAAAATGCAAATAAAGCATTCACCCACAAAAGCAATACAACCATAACACAAGATATTTGACGTGGAAACCCAAATGGGAAAAACCATGGTGAGATGGAACTCACAAGTCACTATCTATAGAATAGAAACTAGATCGGTTAAGGTCAGATCGGTTAAGGTCTTACAATGTTCTTCACCAGAATAGATCTTATTAGGAATCTCAATCTCTGTTAGGAGATAAGTCCGATTAAAGACTACCTTGCTAGAGTATTTTAGATTCACAGAGGTGAACCACCTAGTTAGAGGATTTTACAAAAGGCTTTTTGGCCTACCCGGTTAAGGGCTACAGACTTGTCAAAGATGTGAGTAATCAACAAGTGTTTGATCTATCTAATAGCACAAACTACTTGGTTAGATCTAGTATCACTCACTGCTAATGCATTCCAGCATTACTTCAGTCTTCTCTATCTCTCACTCAGTTACAACTTGATCTTCTCAGATAAGATCGCTCTTACAATAGCTCATCAACCACCTTAAACCCTAGTACAACATAAACCCTTTCAGCAACAACATAAAACCCTAGACATGATGTCCTTTTAAAGGAATCTGATTTCATGTCAGTCCAATAGGATTACATTACAATTTCCTAGGTTCAATGAATCTAGTCATACTCAGTAACACGACACAAGAAGCATCGTCAGTGTGTCGGCACCGTCAAACAATCGGTGGATTGGTAATTCATCACAGAGTATTACCGGTTCATACAAAATACCAGTTGTCGGTTTGAGAAATGAAGATTGGTAAGAATGTGTTATGCCGCTTTGCTTCCTTGTACCTCTTGACATCTACAAACTGCTTGGGGTCGACATGCCGCTTCAGACTAGGAAACATATTCTACAAAAATCACCAATAGTCTAAAGACTAGAATACAACATACCGGTTGAGCTCTAGCTCATACATATAAAGTGGATCTCAATGCAAGTGTGTGTCCATCAATGACAATCACAACATAAACATCAAAAATGCCAACAATCTCCCCCTTTGGCATTGATGGCAACACTTAGGAAAATAAAATTTTGACATCTAAGTGTTTTACAACAAAAAACATGCCATTAAAAAAATTGCTCCCCCTAAGCATATACACTATCCCTTAATCAATACAATGTATAGCAATTTTACATACAGAGCATAAAGCATATATCAAAACATATATCAAAATTTTAAAGCCAGATACTTCTCCCTATTCTTCTCCAAAATAGATAGAGTACTTCTCCCCCTTTGCCAACAATGACAAAGTACCGCTAAACAACCCTGTTTCCATTTGATATTAAAATAATAAGAGTTTATGACAACAAGGAATAATACTTGTCAAAAATTGATTTATATTCTTGCAAAAAATGTTTCATGGATAGAGACCAGGACTCAAGTAGGGAGGTGACCACTTCTTTCTCTGTTTGCATCTGGGATACCTGTTCTTCCATGGCATCAACTGTGCTCATCTCCTGCGTAACTATCAAGGCATCTAGGTTCAGATAACACATCTGAAGAATTTGTAGACATGGAAGTAAAACCAGTTGTAGCTCCTGCAAATCACTAGATCGTGTACTGATCTCTTGTTCCATTTTGGCTGACTGGATCTAAAACTGGTGAACTGTTTGCCCATAAGTTGCAAATGAATCATAAGGTGGCTTAAATGTGCTTAAGTAAGACTGTAAGTCCATTTGAATCTTTTGCTTCTGGGCTAGCACATCATCGTAGAATAGATGGGGTTGACAGATTTTCTTAGTAGCAGGTTTTCCTCATCCAAAGTGTCCCTTATATCCTTTTGGTCTTTCAGAAGTTCAGACCGGAGTTCATTCAACTTTTTCACCAGAGCAATATTAAGAGCCTTTTGATTCTCTTTCTTGACATTTGCCTCAGCTGCTTCTTCTAGACTCTGCACCTGATCATCCACTACAGTACATAGTAGCTTAAGTTGTGCTAGTGATGGTTCAGTGTTGGGAAGATTGGTATTGGGGATCAAACCGGTAAGGGTGTCTATAGCCGCTTGAATTATATCTTCCTCCTATTTCCTTCAAATGATTTCAATGCGCTCTTGAGCAACCTTGATGCTCTACATTACCTCCGATTTACTTGTAGACTAGAGATCGATAGGACTAGAGATATCAGTCGGTTTGGCTTGACTCTCGGTTGCCTTTAGAGTCTCCATCTGTGTGCTCTTCACTGCTTTTTCTGCCTTGTCTGCTTCTTCCTTCTTCTTTTCTTGTTCCTTGTCTTCCTCTTCCTTCTTTTTCCTTTCTGCTTCCTTCCTCTTCTCCTCTTCTTTCTCTTCCTCTTCCTTCTTCTTCTTTTCTTCTTCCTTCTACTTTTCTTTTTCTTTGTCCTCCTCTTCCTTCTTCTTCTTTTCCTCTTCCTTCTTCTTCTTTTCTTCTTCCTTCTACTTTTCCTTTTCTTTATCCTCTTCTTCTTTCTTTTTCTCTTCACCTTTTCTTTTCTCCTCTTCCTCTTTTCTCTTCTCTTCCTCTTCATCCCTCTTCTTCTTCTCTTCTTGTTCCTTAGCCGCTTCCTATCTATCCTCGGTTTGCTCACTACCCTATTCTACTTGTTGCCCATGTTCTATTCCCTTAGACGGTATGTCCTGAGTGACATCTTCTATGTCCAGGGCATCGATATCAATAGTGTCGATTGGTTCTTCAACCAGGTTTCCTTCATCAAAAACTTCATCCGGTTTGGATATGACCAGTTCTTTTTCCGCTTGTAGGTTGACCATTCGTGCTTTGTGAGCTTGAATAGCATGATTCATATGCTGATGAGTGTCTTTTTCAACATCATCAATTCTTCCCTCTAATAGCTAGAGTCTTCTTCTCCTTGTGAAGAAGAGTCCTTTATTTTGGTCCAAAACATCAAATAATTCTGAGTTTGAGAGGTCGGGAAAGTACTGTGCAAAGACTTTCTCCCTAATCTCCTATTCTTTTTCTATGGCAATGCACCATTTATTATCTAATGCCTTATATAATGAATCCGGTGTCTAAGATTTAATCTCTGATGGCAACCGATCATTCTTACACAAATAAATAATAATTTCCTGTAGTACTTCTTCTTTCTCCTCATCACTAAAATCATCATAGTAATCTACTAAATCATGAAGTAATTTTCTCCTAATATTCTTTACTGTTCTTTGACAATGTGTCAAAGGTTCATATGAGGAGATATCGATATTTACTGGTGCAGATGTAGTCGGTTCATTCTTCTTCATCTTCTTTGTCTATCTGGCCTTCTTTGGCATTTTATCAGACTCAGAGAGTTCTTTGGAAATAGTAGTGTCTCCATTAGACTTGCATTTTCAGAGATGGCTATGTTCAGTTCATCTTGTACTCCTTTTTCCATTCTGCTCTCGTGAAGGCAAGCAGTCAATGGACTAATCTCTTTTTTCAACTTGGAGATCTCATGATCTCTATCCTTTACCAGATCTTTAGCTTTCCTCCGGTTCTCAAGCTCTTGACTAAACGGGATAGTCAGTCCTTCCAACTCCTTTCTCAGATTTGAGTTTGAATCATTTAGCTTATTTACTTCTACAATCATGGCTTCCATATTTGCTTTATCTTCAGAACTACTTTCAGATAGCTCCATCAGCTTCTTTGCATTTTCTCTCCTTTTTGCTTGTGATGCCTTGTATTTGACCATAAGATCATCATAGGCTTGCTCAAACTAAGTGAGCCATTGAGTAAGTTCCCTCAAGGTGTATTCCCCCATATCTCTTTCCAAGTGGTTAAACTTATAGAAAGGTAGGCTCTGATACCAATTGATAAATACTAAGAGGGGGGGTGAATTAGTATGCCAAAAATCTTTGTACTTAAACACTTAAACAGTCTAAAGATAAACCGGCAAAATAGTTTAACAGACAGACCGGTTATCACACATGCAAACCAAAATGCAAATAAAGCATTCACCCACAAAAGCAATACAACCATAACACAAGATATTTTATGTGGAAACCCAAATGGGAAAAACCACGGTGAGATGGAACTCACAAGTCACTATCTACAGAATAGAAACCAGACCGATTAAGGTCTTACAATGTTCTTCACTAGAACAGATCCTGTTAGGAATCTCAATTCTGTTAGGAGATAAGTCCGATTAAAGACTACCTTGCTAGAGGATTTTAGATTCACAAAGGTGAACCACTTGGTTAGAGGATTTTACAAAAGGCTTTTGGGCCTACCCGATTAAGGGCTATAGACTTGTCAAAGATGTGAGTAATCAACAAGTGTTTGATCTATCTAATAGCACAAACTACTTGGTTAGATCTAGTGTCGCTCACTGCTAATGCATTCCAGCATTACTTCAGTCTTCTCTATCTCTCACTTAGTTACAACTTGATCTTCTCAGATAAGATTGCTCTTACAATAACTCATCAACCACCTTAAACCCTAGCACAACATAAACCCTTTCAGCAACAACATAAAACCCTAGACATGATGTCCTTTTAAAGGAATCTGATTTCATGTTGGTCCAATAGGATTACATTACAATTTCCTAGGTTCAATGAATCTAGCCATACTCGGTAACACGACATAAGAAGCACCGTCAGTGTGTCGACACCATCAAACAATTGGTGGATTGGTAACTCATCACAAAATGTCGGTTGGTAATTCATCACAGAGTATTACCGGTTCATACAAAATATCGGTTGCCAGTTTGACAAATGAAGACTGGTAAGAATGTGTTATGCCACTTTGCTTCCTCGTACCGCTTGAGATCTACAAACTGCTTGGGGTTGGCATGCCGCTTTAGACCGGGAAACATATTCTACAAAAATCACCAATAGTCTAAAGACTAGAATACAACATACCGATTGGAACAGATACCGGTTGAGCTCTAGCTCATACATATAAAGTGGATCTCAATGCAAGTGTGTGTCCATCAATGACAATCACAAAATAAACATCAAAAATTCCAACAAACACAGCATGAAAAAGATCACCATTTTGCCTATTCTAAGCAAAAAGTGTATATTCTGCAAGAATGTGTTCAAATCCCCAATGTTTTAATAGGTTTAGATATAGATAATGCAATTCAATCAGACTCTTTATTCAAGGTTCATCAACAATATCATATCCCACTAGTCTTGATACTCCATCAGCTCAAACAGCCTTGTCACCCCCTCGGGGGCACCCGTTTTTTTGCCTTTTGCCAGAAATTAACCCAAAGTGAATTTCTTCACAATTGAGTAGTTATCTTGGGAGATATATGGTGAGTAATCTTGGGGGTGGATCCTTCCCCACCCTTGCACTATGATATTGCCAATGTCTGGATACTGACTCGACTCAAAGTTTCTAATGCTAAGGTTCGTAATTAGGCTCTTGTTCGGATGTTAGTGATAAACCCCTTCAGGAGGCTTCCCAACCTTTAGAACAAAGGCTTTACATATCTTAAAGATACTAGGGGAAGGCTAATCATTGTGCGCAACCGTTGAAAGGGACATTCATCACCCTCCACTTTTGATTATAGTGGGTTGGAACACTTGGCGTCAAAGTCATTCCCCACTTAGGTTGTTCCCCTCACACCGGCCAAAGAATGGCTTTAAGTGTTGTTAGCTCCTCGGGAGGGTAGGCCTTCTAAAGGATTTATTGCTTGAAATACTTAAAGTGTAAGAGTGGTTTGGCTTTTTTATCACCTAATTAAGGGGAGAGCATATACCTTCCACTTTCAAGACAAGACAAACAAGGTTCTTTTTATCCTTTTATTGCAGTGATTTGCTAAAGTCTATTTGGAGATGTTGCTCCAAAAAAATATGATGTTTATTTTAGTTCCCAAATTAATGATTTTCTAATCTAGTATAAAAATCCTGGTCAACAAAGCAAAGAGTTCGATTTGGTCAACAAAAGGAAATAGATAAAGGGGAAGAACTTCCATCTTTTGGTTTGCTTTGAAAACTTTTGACAAATGAGGTTCTTTATCTTGCAAAAATAAAGTGAATCCTTTTAGACACCAAATGATGGTGAGGTTCTTTTTCTTTTAAAAATGTTTGCAAAAGTAAAGTTTGCTTGTTCTTTTTAAAGCTTCCAAACTGAAGTATTTTTCTCCTAAGAAAGCAAGAAATGGTTTAGTTGTTGTTCTTTTTAGGTACCCAAAGTGAAATGTGAGTTCAATTTTATCTATAAGAAAATGAAGAAAATTTTAACTCAACCAACTTAACAAAGTTAGCAAAACTAAATTACTTCAATCCTAACTTTGGTAAAACAAACTCTCCACCTTGCAAATAAATCGTTAGTCACCTGCAGTAAACCAGTTAGCAAAATATTTTGTTTTGTGGACTTCTACAAGTCTATTTTAAGCTTCTGTTACAATTTATTTTCTGCCTGTATCTGTGATGCGCTACAGAATGAACTTGATGCACTACAAAAAGGCACCGATGCACTACCAAAAAGATTTTACACGCTAAATTGTTGTCTGGATGCACTAGACTATTTAATTAAGACACTGAAACCTACAGGAAATAGGAAAATGGTTATGCGCTAAAGTTAGGTTTTGATGCGCTAAGAGGTGGTTTCAATGCGCTAAACAATTAGTCAGATGCACTGAAGTATCGACCAGATGTGCTAGATCATGCTCACTATGCACCGATTCTAGTTTCCCATGTACCTACAGAGTTAGTCCTACACAAAAAATGATTTGATAAATGGGGTCATGCCCCACGGTGGGTGCCAAAAATGTATGCGAGAAAAGTGGTGCAATGAAATGAAAATTACAAAATTCAATGACTTGCCCACACACCAATGGGACTCTTGGTGCAAGTTATGGAGCTATATGGAATAGCTCAACTTCCCAAGGGGTGTTCCATTGTTCTTTATCTCACAAGAGCCCTCAAGACAATGCCTTTGCTCTCAGATCACTGAGCAAAGTGACTTAGGGATGACAATCATGAGAATGAGGGATGCTTTTGATCAATGTTAGTATGAAAGCAATCCTCTCTATGCATAATTTTAACCAATATGATCTAAACTAGTGATGATAAGATGAAAATGATTAGTAAAAGACTATCCTAACATGATATACTAGTTTATATGATTAACTATGATGATTGAAATGCCTCTAAATGTTTATTTAGACTATTTCTATTTCAAAGAGACATTAAATGCTTCGCTAAAAATGAGTATAAGTGTGATGCTAAAGACTTGGATCCTAAGAATGAGGAATGAGGGCTTTATTTATAGGAAAAATAGGGCAATGGATGGTCCATATTGGATGATCTTATCAAGGGTCAAGATTGAAAGTTATCAATCAATGTTTACAATTCTCACCAATGAAATGGTGACAATTGTCAACAAGAGATAGCTTGAGAGGAGATGTAAGAAGCATTAAATGCTTAAGAAGACATGAAAGTTACCTTAGGAGGCAAGGGTTAAGGTTAGGTTAAGATTACCCACTAGATAAAGCTTTTCCCAAAAGGATAAACTCTTGTGCAAGGGTTAAAGGGATAACCATGGTCAAAGCAATGAATGCTTGATGAGACCCTATGGTTAGATGAGGGTTGAGTTAGGCAAAAAGTCTCTAACCATGCCACAAAGGGTTAGTTAACCATTAATGGTTTGGAAGGCTTTGGGGACAAATTTGTAAGAGTCCTTCCAAATTTGGGGGTATTCAACAAGTTAGCATGTTGAAGGCATAAAGGCTTTAATGCCTTTGGAAGACTTTTCTCCAAATTTGAGAAGTGACATCCTCAAATTTAGGGAAAGGGGACAATTGAAAGGTTTTAGGTTAATTGATTAGGATTAGATGGGTTCTAGAAGAATTTAGGAAGGCGATTTAGGAGGCAAGTGGGAGATGTAGGATTTTGCAAGTGGGTGGGGAATAATAGAATTTAATTAAAATAAATTGCTTTATTTCAATTTTGGTTGCAAGTGGGGGATTTAGATAAATAAATTAGATTTATTTATTTGGAGTGAATAATTTAATTAAATGTAAATTTAATTAATATTAGAGAGAAGGTATTTAATTAGATAAAATCATTTATTCAATTAAATATTTTGAAAGGCTAAAGTGAATAATTAAATTGAAAGGCTAAAGTGAAAGGCTAAAGTAAATTTAAATAAATAAATTGAATAATTTATTTAATCAAATAGAGGAATGTGGATGATTTAATTAAATAGAGGAATGAGAATAAAATGAACATTAAATATTCATTTAGGAATGTGGTCATTTTTATACATCTACAGATTCATTTCCTTTACATTTGTCAATTTGAGTGGTGCAAGAGCACCCTCATGCTCGCAATAGTCAAATTTGGTTTTTTTTCTTGTTTTCCATTATTTCATCTAAATAAGGTGATTTGGGACTATTAATGATCATTCGGAGTCATTTGTGAAAGTTTGGGGTCATTTGGATAAAAGATGTAAAAGTTGCTTAGTTGTTGTCAAAGTTGTCAAAGTTGTCAAAGTTGCAAGATAGGCTAGATATGATTTCATTTGTTGTGGGAACAAACTAGCATCATGAGAAAATCTCGGTGGGAAGGTTTACACTAGGTATGCTCCTATTTTTCCTCCCAACAAGTTGGAACTTTGAAAGCCATACCCTACCAACGAGATCTCTCAAGTGCCCTGAGTCCAAAAAATTGTCAAACTTTGATGGACTATTTCTCACAATCTAGGACTATTTTTCACAATATAGGATGCATATGATTTATATTGTTAAACCTATAGGGTCATGTGAGGCTCATCTACAATGACCTTTCTTGGTTTTTGATGACTCAGAGCCATTTTCAAATGGTAGCATTTTTTCACTTGGTGCAAAAACCGTTAGTTGCATGCAATGCAAAGTTGCACGATAGGGTAGATTTGATTTTTTTCATCATGGGAAAAAACCAGCATCATGAGTGTGTCCGAGTGGGAAGTTTTACATTAGGAATTCTCTTATTGTGCCTCCCAATGAGCCGGAACATTGAGAGAAATATCCTATCGACACAATCTCTCAAGTGCCCCGAGTCTAAAAAAATATTAAACTTTGACAAACTGTCACTCATAATCCAGTATGCATATGATTTATCTATTTGAACCTATAGGGTCATGTGAGGCTTGTCTACAATGACCTATCTCATTTTTTGATGACTCGGAGCCATTTTAAAATGGTAGCATTTTTTCACTTGGTGCAAAAATTGTTAGTTGCATGCAATGCAAAGTTGCACAACAGGCTAGATTTGATTTCGTTCATCGTGGGCATAAACCATCATTATAAGCAAATCTGGATGGGAAGTTTTTTTCTAGGCATGCTCCTATTGTGCCTCCCAATGAGTCAGAACGTCGAAATCCATACCCTACCGACGCGATCTCTCAAGTGCACCGAGTCCAAAAAATTGTCAAACTTTGATAGACTATTTCTCGCAATCCAAGATGCATATGATTGATCTATTTGGACCTATAGGGTCACATGAGGCTTGTCTACAATGACCAATCTTGGTTTTTGATGAATCCAAGCCATTTTCAAATGGTAGCATTTTTTCACTTGGTGCAAAAATTGTCAATTACATGCAATGCAAAGTTGCACGATAGACTAGATTTGATTTTGTTCGTCGTGGGGACAAGATAGCATCACAAGGGTGTCTGGGTGGGCAGGCTTACTCTAGGCATGCTCCTATTGTGCCTCCCAACAAGCCAAAATGTCGAGAGGCATACCCTACCGGTGTGATCTCTCAAGTGCCCTGAATCCAAAAAATGTCAAACTTTGACGGACTGTTTCTCACAATTCAGGATGCATATGACTGTTTTTTTGAACCTTAGGGTCATGTGAGGCTCATCTACAATGAACTATCTCAAATTTTAGCAAGTTAGAGCCATTTTCAAATGGTAGTATTTTTTTACTCGGTGTAAAAACTCTCAATTGCACAATAGGCTAGAATTGATTTCATTCGTCATGGGCACAAACTAGCACCATGAGCATGTTTGGGTGGGCATTTTTACACTAGGAATGCTCCTGTTGTGCCTCCCAACAAACCAGAATGTCAAGAGCCATACCCTACTAGTGCGATCTCTCAAGTGCTCTGAGTCCAAAAAATTGTCAAACTTTGATAGGCTATTTCTCCCAATCCAGGATGTATATTGTTATTTGTTTGAGCCTATAGGGTCACTGGAGGCTCTTCTAAAATGACCTATCTTGGTTTTTATGATTCAGAGCCATTTTCAAATGGTAGTGTTTTTTCACTTGGTGCAAAAACCGTTAGTTGCATGCAATGCAAAGTTGCACGATAGGCTAGATATGATTTCATTCATCATGGGCACAAACCTGTTGGTATTATGGATGACTTTGTCATGTGTTGCATTGGTTTTGTCATTGATGTCAACACTTATCTTTCTAGAGGTCTACATTGTTGATTTGGCATGATAGTTATATTATTTTATTGTTGAACCGCCACATTGTGGTCCTGGCATGGTCAATGGCTTATGCATAGTCACTGGTATATGCTTCATTGAAAGGATATATGGTTCACTGATAGCTCAGGAAGTTGATGATGACTTGTTATCATCTGGAGATTAGTTGGTTATGTCAAATAAATGGATTGGATAATTGGATTTGGTGTTTTTCTTATTGGTCTAATCGAGTTCACATATTTGCCTTTACCAACAGATAAGTCTAGGTTATGGACCAGTACAAGATATCATGTTCCAGATCAGCACAAAACATTTTGGAAATGGTATATTGATTGAATATTTTGTAAATGTATTGAGCTGACATATTGTATCACATCAAGACTTATTTTGTAGTTGATTTAAATGTAATATCTTTAGTGAGTCGAACTTATGATTGAGGTCTTAGGTTTTGTATAAATAGTTGTAAGATCTTATTGAAGATCGGATATTATGAGTGTGTGTGAATATTGAAGATCATTGAAGAGCAAAAATAAGTAGATCCTTGTGCGAATCATGCAGATATTATTTGAAGGTTGAAGGAAAGGTTATGAAGGTGTTTGTCACTCATGGTTAGACCTTTAACCAGTACTGAATCCAACATTGTAGATGCTACATTGAAGCAATATAATTTTATTGGATTTAACCATCCAATTGTAGTCAGTGTGATTCCTATTTTGTGATTGAGTAGTGAGCTCTAGGTGGTCGGACTTTTTGCATGTGCAGACCCCATTATTGTATTCACTTACTAGCTGTAGTAGTATCATCTGATTTGGGTAAGGTTTCCCACTGCGGTTTTTCCCCTTATAGGGTTTCCACTTCAAAATCTTTTTGTCATGTGTTGTAGATGTTGTTTCTATTTCTGTTTCATGCATTGAGTTATACCTATACTGCTATAATTGTTAATCTATTTTATTGGCACTAAGTTTTAAGTTGGATTAAGTTGTTTTGGGTTGTAATTTATTGACAACTGATTCACCCCCCCTCTTAGTTGTCCTTCCCAGTTCCTAAAAATTGGTATCAAAGCCTATTCCTCTTTTTGCCAAAGCCTAACAGCTTAAGGAGATTCTATGACACCAAATATTTTCAGGAAGGACAGTCCTAAACTTGATGGAACTAACTATGGTATATGGAAGATCAGAATGGAAACACATTTGAACTACATTGGAAGAGATATATGGGATGTTACAAAGAATGGCTATGTTGGTCCTACTCAGAATCACCCTCATCCACCGACATTGGCTAAAGACTTGGAGAATGATTGCAAAGCAAGAGAAGCACTTCTGAGCAAATTATCAGATCAACAAATCATGGGATTATCAGACTAATCTACTACAAAAACTATTTGGGATAAACTGGAAACATTGAATGAAGGAGATACCACTATCAAGATTGCAAAATTGGAATGTTACCGGGTCAAGTATGAAAATTTAAAAATGGAAGAAGATGAAAGAATTTTTTCATTAATGGATTCAATAGTTAATGAAATTGTTTTAGGAATACAATGTTGTGGAGGATCCTTAAGTGAAGATGAATTTGTTTCTAAAGTTTTAAGAGCTTTGCCACCAGCTTACAAAATGAAAGTGACTGCTATTAATGAGTTGAGAACAATGCCTAATACATCAGTTTCTAGAGATACTTTGGTTGGAAAACTTTCTTCTTTTGAGCTTGAAGAGTTTGGTCCTATTGCTACAGTAAAAAATGATATAGCTTTCAAAGCATCATCATCAGTATCATCATCATCATCTAAGAAATCTAATTGGAAAGCACTTTATGCAAAATAACTTGAAGATATGATGATAGAAAATGAAGAACTTGAATCACTATTTGCAAGGAAGATGCCTAAAGGTCAAGAAGGAAGTAAGTATGAAGGTAAAGCACCTTTCAATTGTTCTATTTGCAATAAAGTTGGTCATATGGCTTCTAGGTGTCCTAATAGACATGCATGACTAAGAGAGGAAGCAAAAAGAACATATTAACATAACCCTAAATATTAGAGATACATATTTAAGAAAAACAAAGATAAGTAATGTTACTATGTAGATGAAGGTGTTACAAATGATTCAAATGAAGATCCAACATATAGTGGATGGGCATTTGTTGCATTAAAAGAAGATCAACCGGCACCTATTGGCAAACCACTAGAGCAGGCATTAGTAGCAAAAATTGAAGAAAATGAGGAATGGATCATTGATAGTGGATGCTCACAACATATGACTTGTGATAAAAGCAAATTCTTATCATTACAAGAAATTCATGGAGGTCTAGTAATATTTGGAGATGACCAAGCTTGTTTAATCAAAGGAAGAGGCACTATATCTTTGGATGGTAAGCACAATACTAACAATGTTTATTATGTAGAAGGTTTAAAGCATAATCTTTTGAGCGTTGGTTAGTTAGTGGAAAAGGGATTTCAATTACAATTCAAGAATGAAAAATGCAAAATCATGAACAAAACTGGGTTGGAAATTGCAACTGGTAATCAGACTAAAGGTAATATCTTTCATTTGAATACCAATGATAAGACCTATTTGATTGCTCACATTGATGAAAGTTGGTTATGGCATAAAAGACTCTATCATGTGAATTTTGATTGCATTGTAAAGATCAGTTCAACTAAGGTAGTAAGGGATTTACTTAAGATTGTGAAATCTAATAATCTAGTATGTAAAGAATGTCAAATGGGAAAGCAAGTTAGAACAACATTTAAGAGCATTTCTGAGAAATCCAATAATATTCTTGATTTAATTCATACTAATTTATGTGGTCCAGCAAGGACAATAAGTCTTCAGGGTGATAGATACTTTATACTAATAATTGATGATTATTCTAGAATGTGTTGGTTTACTTTTCTCAAGGAGAAATCTGAAGCTTTTGGAAGATTCAAGATATATAAGGCAATGGTAGAGAATGAAACCATCAAGAAAATCAAATGTTTGAGATTTGATCAAGGAGGAGAATTTACATCTAGGGAATTCAATTCATTCTATAAGGAGAATAGAATCAAAAGACAACTATCAGCACCCAAGACACCCCAGCAGAATGGAGTTGTGGAAAGGAAGAATATAACTACACTAGATGCAGGAAGAACCATGATGATGAAAGAAAATATACATCATGTGTACTAGAGAGAAGCAATGAATACAATGGTTTATACTTTCAACATAATTCATATCAAAGGTTAAACTGATAAGACCCCTTATGAACTATGGTTTGGTCATACTCCTACTCTTAAATACTTCAGAATATTTGGAAGCAAATGCTATTGTAGTCACATAAATCTCTCCATTTTAATTAAATGAATATTTTCTATTTATTTGATTAATAAACCCACTAGCCATCAGTTAATTAAATTAATATTTAATTAATTCATCTTCAAACATTCTCTTATTAATTAAATAAATTATTCAATTTATTTTAATTAATTCATTAAACCAAATTCAAAATCAATTAAATGAATTAAACCTATTTATTTAATTTAATCCCCTTTCCTCTTTTAAATAAATAATTAAAACATTTATTTAAATCATTAAATCCCCCCCAACTTGCATTCTCCTAAAAATGCAAGTTGCACCTATTTGTTGAAATAAATGAATTTTATTTTAATAAAAATCCTATTTTCCCTCACCCACCAAAACCACTTGCAAACCTAAATCCCCTTCTAGACTCTTCTAAACCCTTCCTAATTAGCCTAATCCATCCCCTAAATATTGTCACATTCCTAAGCAACTTGGAGTCACTTCTCAAAGCCCTCAAAGTCTTTGAAAAGCATTTAATGCTTTATGTGTTCAACAATCTAACCTCTAAAGTCTTCCAAACCACTAATGGCTCTTACATGACCATTAATGGCTCTTACATAACCATTTATGGTTAAATCCACTTGCACCCATGGTTAGGGAATTTGACCTCTAACTCAACCCTCATGTAACCCATGTGTCTCCTCAAGAATTTATTGCTTTGACCATGGTTATCCTCACTAACTCTTGCACAAGAGTTTATCCATTGGATAAAAACATTATTCCTTGAATAATGAATTTATTCACTCAACTCAACATTAACCCTACCTCCCAAGTTAACCCTCAGGTCATGTCAAGCATTTAATACTTCTTCCCTCTCCTCTCAACCCATCTCATGTTGACACTTGTCATCCTGGGATTGGGTTGAAAGCTCTCACATGGATCTTAAACCATTCAATCCTAACCCTTGTTGAGATTACTCAATTTCAACCATCCATTGCTCCATTTTACCTATAAATAGAGCTCATTGCTTCATAATCTAGATCCTGAAAACTTGTATGCATTTAACTTATAGCATATTTAAGAGAGAGAATTTTAGCATAATCAATCATATATTGTCATTTTGGACTAAAATAAATTTTAGTTCATTACATAGCATCTCATGTCTAGTTTGTTTTACAATTGCATAGCATAGTTTAGAGCATTTCAATCTTAAATCTCCATAAGACATCCATAGTGCAAAAAGCTGCTGAGAGCTACACTCATTTGGAAACTTGGAGAGGAGAGGAATAGGGGAGGAGGAGCTACAAGCATGGTGGAAAGCATTTGGAGATGCCTTGTTGCATTTGCTTTTATTGTTAAATGCTCTATTTTGCTTATAGTGTCTCTCTCGATATGCCTGTTTAGAATAATCTTTGGTTGTTAACATTGACTCTTAACTCTTGTGTTTCTTGTGTGTGTGTTGCCTTACCACAGGTTTTTCTAACATTCTTCTTTTGCAAATCATCATTTGGTGAACCCAACGTGAATCGAACACGCAACATTCTGATCCTGATTACTCAATCTCAACCATCCATTGCTCCATTTTACCTATAAATAGAGCTCATTTCTTCATAATCGAGATCCTTGTTGGGTGAATATTTTGTCACCAGCGTACCAATGACAAAATATATATTTCACACAATGCTATGCTGAGAAATTAATCTCTCCTCTCATAAAGGGGAGGTTCCCTATGAAATTTCTCCTCTAATTAAAAAGAAATTAAATTTGTGGGTTGGTGTTGGGCATATAACTCTCTTTTTTCAGAGTTTACGTACTCTCCCTTCACCTAGTTATAGTTTCTCTACCTCTTCAGATATTTAAAGAAAAGAACTATTAATCTAAGAAACTACACCAAGAGTTACTATTAAGCAGCACAAAGTCTCCTTTAAAGTAACACTAATTCAAACTAATCATTACAAATTAAACAATTAGAAACTCAACATAAAGCACAAAGTCTTCAAGTATAGATTTCTAATCCATTAAACTACTAATAACCACAGCAATACAAAGCTTACTACAAGTTACTTCCTTTATCAACAGATTTCTCAAGTATGCTAAGAGCACAAAGTTTATTGGCAAGATTTGAGAGCTCTTTAACCATATAGAAATATCTTAAAGATCAAATAAGTAAAGATAATATGTATTCAATGGACATAGGAACATTAAATAATATAAACAAATTTATTGATACAACACAAAGTTTGCATTCAACAAAACTATTTTCTTTATTTGTTTGATTGAATTCTCACCACAAAAGCCCAAAGTCTTAATTGGGATAAAAATCCAACAAAGTTTTGCTTAGCATGAAAAAAGATAAAATATTTACAAAAAGGTCCTCCTTATATAGGAAAAGAAGTTGAGAAAAAGGTGGGCACGGTTGACTTATTCAACCGCATAGTCCCATTTTGCTACAACTACTACATAAAGAAAACATGCAGCTGCATGAAAATTGACAACATATATTAGTGCAGCTGCATGAAGATAGAGTGCCAAAAGGAGAACTTCATTATTGATTCTCTTCTTCATTGGATTTCTGAAAGCCTTCAAATTTAGCAAGAATGGCTTTAACCTCTACTTCATTTGGCATCAAGGTGGAAATTTTGATGATTTGAACATGAGACATGGAATCTTGAATCTTCACCTATTTCTTTTTAATATCATTCAGCATGGATGCAAGGACTTCAAAGCCAACCTAAATTTCTAACAATTTGTCAAATGTATCAAGCGAGAAGTCTTGTCCCGTGCATTGGTCCATCAAGGAAAGAAATTCCTGTGTGATGACTTCAGCAGTGACGAGATTTTGATTGCCATCATACAAATAATAAGGGAGATCACCAACCTTAGCAAAAATAAGGTCAACTTCATCATCACCTTCTTTCTTTTCACAATCCAGCTCTACAATCATTAATTTCATTATCTCTTGTTTATGAGACAATAATGACAAGATCTGAATATACTTCTCCCTTGTGGGAATTACATTTGTTCTCAACCAGGACATCTATCCTGAAATCCTCCATTTTGCTCCAAAGGGTAGTGCTTTTCACAACTTCCTCAATTTCTTGAGATAAAGAGGTTTTGAGTCTTTGCATCCGACTCTGGATCACTTCATAATCAGACAATAGTTCCACCATTGAACTCAAAAGATGAGAGCTTTCTGACCTTAGCCACAAGATCCATTCGTCCATCACTCGACCTTTAGCTCCTACCTGTTCAATCCTCTTGAGAGTTTCAATATCTATTGATGATCATATAGGTTTAACCTCTTGTGAAGATTGTGTTACCTTCAAAAGGACGTTGGTCAGCTGCTCACATTTTTGATTCAGGATATTTTTCTCATCCCTCTCCTGATCCAGTCTTCTCAACAAAGAATTAAGGGTTATCTGAGAATCTAATTTCACACTTTCATGTGTCTCCACTCTGAGCTCCACAACTTGCATGGTATAATCTTTTGATCGTATGTTGCCTTTGTCCTTGTCTGATGATGGCACCATAACTTCAGCGTATTTTCTTTTGGAAGATGGGTCTACTACCACCTGAGATACTATCTTTGGCTTCTTCATTCCTTTAGGCTTTGGAGGAACCAAAAGTTCAAAGTCAAATTAATCAGGAGATATTACCTATTTTTTCCTCTTAGGGGCCACTACTTCCATCCAAGGGGGTAGTTCTCGATTAGATGATGGAGTAGTAGCTCCTTGCTGACTTGGGGTCGAAGATTCTAGAGTAGGTTGACTAGAACTTGGAGCAGTTGTGAGTATAACTGATGGTGCTGACATTGAAGCATCTAGTGGAACATTTATTGCTGCTACCTCTTCAATTACAGGTGGGAGAGTTGAGGGTGCCGTGAGTGTAACTTCAACACTTACCAATGAAGGGATTGTTGTGACGGTGGTAGTAATGGCAGGTTAATCTATTGAAACCTGTTCTGCAAGTGCATCTTGCAAGGTTTCATTAAAATCCATCATGGTAGACTCAAAATTAGATGAAGGGATATCATCTAAAGTAGAGAAGTTTGTTATTGTAAAAAATTGACTAGCGGTCTCTGATTGCGGCATGCCCATACTTAGATCTCCATCTTCATGAACATCTTCATCCTCTTGATCAGAGTTAGAGTGAGAATCAATAGAGTGAACGACTACTTGTGAGATAACCAGGGCATCAACTTCAGCTGGGCATGATACTTCTTCTGCCTGTACTTCCTCTTGTTGAGGAATTTCACCTTCTTTGACCTCTTTTCCCTTTCCAGCTTCACTAGCAGGTTGTTGTTCTGACTCTTTCGTCACTACTTCCTGTGATGCGGATGATGATTCGCCCTGCTTTGACCCTTTAACTATAAATTTGATTTTGTGTCCTTTACCCTTTGATTGTATTGTAGGAGCCGAGGATAGTGCATGTGAGTCTTCCTTACTCTTGGTTCTTATTTCAGCTATTACTATCTTGCCCAATGGACCATCACTGTTGTCATCATCTCCTGAACTAGTGGGAAGTTGTTTCATCCTGAGATTCTTCTTTAGCAACCAAGCATTGGTGTTTGCTAAGATAGGAGAGATCCTTTATGTAATAGATTTTCTTTCCTTCTTTGACCATTACACAGGTGGAAGTGGGGAGTCAGCAATCTTTTTCTCATAATAAACAAGGTCTACTATGTCATCTATGTCCTCCATAGTCATTGGGATCTTAGCTAGATCCAGATTTTCAATTTGTTCTAGAGTAAGGCAGCTGAAATCCATCCTTCTTATATCTTCCTCATTCTGACAATCCGCCCAAACATCCTCAAACCTATAAACATGAGTGTAAGTTCTTTTGAGCTTGCTCTTTATACCCCGAAAATCAAAATCGATTCGAGCCTTGAATATTCTCATGGTGTTCCATTGCATTTCCTCCTCCATATTTTTGGCTTTGGGATTGGTTAGCACAGAATACCTGCCAATTGACTCTAGAAATTTTAGCCCAGTCTTATGTGCTTGTGATTGTTTCTCATGCACACTAATTAGTTGTCTGCACAACTCCATGAGGATGATTTTATTTGAAGGAAACCTTGGAAGGATGAAGGGCTCACCTGAGAAACATCCAATTCGGATATAGGTGAATGTGGGAAATTGTAGAAATACACACCCAAAATGAGACACCTTGTTGTAAGCGGACTCTGATATTCTCCTCTTCTTCAGGCCTTTATCAGAAATGCACTTCCATACAACAAAGAAGGCATCATTATAATGATTACCTTGATTTTTGATAGTTAGGTGATCATAGTACTCCCAAACGAGCACCACTCTTCTATCACCCTTAGTAGACAAACCTAGATATTGCCTCATCGAAGCAGCCGCATAAACCAGGTATGAGGCCATATAAAACATTAGGGTTACCTTGACCTCTTTCAATTGGGCACAAAGCGCATCACTGATCTGTTCTCCCCAATCAATTCTTGCAGCTCCCTTTTTTATTATATTCATGTAGTAAATCATCCAGCTTTGGAAATAATGAGTCTTTTAATCCTCTTACTCTGGACAACATAGTAACCATGTCATTATATTCTTCATTAAAATCACTTCTATGGAAGGATTTGGGCCAGTGTGAGGTGAGGGAAGTTCTTGCAGCATAGAGATAAATAGTATTGATCACCTTTTTGCATTTATCCTCATATTTCTCATAGTACTCTTGAGCACTCTCTTGAGAAATATCAGCTACTTCTTTAGCTAATGAGCCTTTGAAGACACTATTGAAGAATAAACTGTCTAAGGTCATGATGACATTCTAATCATCATCTTTTACTTGTCTTGTGCTTGGATCAAAGTGATCAGCTACTGCCAGTACAAATTCAAGATCGTGAGCTACAACTAGGAAAGATGCATACTTATGCAGCTCAGATTTGATTATACTAGTTAGACGTCTCGGAGCCTTCTGAACCCGGTCGACAAATTATTGCATGTCAACATGCCCAATTTCGGTGTCCCTGATCTCCTTAATATTAGAGTCCACTGAACTCTCTGGGTACATATTCAAGTACCTGTCGTACTTGTATTTCATCTTTTTTGATGATGCTTTACTCGGAGAAGGCTATCCTGAGGAAGACTCAGGCTTGTTGTGTCAGAGCCTTGACATTCGTGCACAATGACTACATTCAACACTGATGATTAGCCATTCATCATTATCAAAAATCAATTTTTTCTCAAACAGATCGAAAAACGAGACTCAAAATAGGCCAAGGAGTAAAAACTACCAAAACAGCAAGTCGGAGAAAAAAGTTTGATCTACTTCTTTTAAAAACAAAAAGTTTGCACATCAAGGTTTAAAGTCCGATGAGCAATTCTAGGGAATATTAGCAGCACATCGGAGTTTAAACTCCGATGTGCAAACTTGGAAAAAGAACATGCACATCAAACTTTAAAGTCTAATGTGAAGGCTCGAGAAAACATCAGCACATCGGACTTTAAAGTCCGATGTGCAGGACAAAGTTCAAAACAAGCACATCAGACTTTAAAGTCTGATGTACACTCTAGAAAAGATCAAAGGCACATCATACTTTAAAGTCTGATGTTCTTTGAAGAGGGAAGGACAACTGGGTGACATGTCGGGTTTTAAAACTCGACATGTCACCCTATACCCCTCCGCATATTGGATTTTAAAGTCTAATATGCGAAGGTTAATAGGCCACATATCAGACTTTAAAATCCGATATTCAAAGAAACAAATATTCAGCTAGACACCAGACTTTAAAGTCCGGTATGTAGCTTAAGATAAGGGGCTTTAGAGGACAATTGGGTTTTGAAGTCCGATTGTTCTTCAGAACAAAGGAGGCAATCAGACTTCAAAATCCGATTGTCCTTCGGAGAGAGATCCGAAAACAACAAATAAAAACAAAATGAAAAGGAAAAATGAAAACATGTAAACAATAAAAACCCGAAAACAAAAACCCTACCTCTTCTACTATGATGATTGAAAAATCCAAATATGGAGCAATTCAATCAAGCCACGAAGTTGCGAAGGGAGAAAATGGAGGAGGGGGCATGCGAAGGGGAAAACAAATCACAATGAAAAATAAAACACAAAAAATTAACCTATAAAGCGTTTTAACTAACCCTAAAAATCAATTAATGCGCCATTAATTACAACCCGCAGTTGCATGTCGAGTTTTAAAGTCTGACATGCAAGCCAGGGACATTTGCATGTTGGACTTTAAAGTCCAACATGCAACTGATGAAGCAAATCACCTGCAATGTGGACTTTAAAGTCCAAACTACAGACAAAGACAACCTGCAATTTGGACTTTAAAGTCCGCACTGCAGGCTGAGGCAAATTGCAGTTCGGACTTTAAAGTCCACATTGCAGGTTAAAACCTCATGCAGTTCAAACTTTAAAGTCCGAACTGCATGAAAAACTACAAAGCTAGGAAACAAGAAAAACAAGAAAAATGAAAGACAAGAATGAAATGAACTAACTGACTGAGTCGATTAAGCTCTCTCGGAGACCATAAGGTATGAAACGGACCAGTTTCATAGGGTTGCCTCACGATTTTGGCCATGCTGAAATCGAGGACAACAATCCTGAAAACTTGTATGCATTTAACTTATAGCCAAGTTTAGAGAGATTATTTTAGCATAATCAATCATATATTATCATTTTGGACTAAAATAAATCTTAGTTCATTTCATAACATCTCATGTTTAGTTTGTTTTACACTTGCATAGCATAGTTTAAAGCATTTCAATCTTAAATCTCCATAAGACATTCATAGTGCAAAAAGTTACCGAGAGCTACACTCATTTGGAAACTTGGAGAGGAGAGGAACAAGGGAGGAGATGCTACAAGCATGGTGGAAGGCATTTGGAGATTCCTTGTTGCATTTTCTTTTATTGTTAAATGCTCTATTTTGCTTATAGTGTCTCTCTCGATATGCCTGTTTAGAATAATCTTTAGTTGTTAACATTGATCTTAACTCTTGTGTTTTTTGTGTGTGTGTTGCCTTACCACATGTTTTTCTAACATCCTTCTTTTGTAGAGCATCATTTGGTGAACCCGACATGAATCCAACACAAGCTTTCTACACAAAACTACTAACTTTTTCTTGTTTAAATTGCCACACAGGTTGCGCTTTAGCACCTGTGAAAGTCCTTGATTTAGTGTTTTTGTTCACCAGAATAGCGCTATTATCTGGGAAATAGTGCTATTGTCCATCATTTAGCACTTTTCCATTTACAGTAGGGCTCTTGTTATTAGTTTAGCACATTCGTACGCTCTGTTTGATAGAATTTTATTCTATCTGATAGAGTATTGTAGTGCTTTTTCTCCCAGTATAGTGCATTTGTCACTGTTTTAGTGCAACTATCAATTAAGTAGCACTTTCATGTTAAATAGTGCTTCTGTGTTTACACAAAGTGGCGCTATTGTAACAAAAAGTTGTAATTTTTTTTATTGCAACCGAAAATCAAAACTTAGGCTTCTAGAAGCCCACCCATACCTCATTTTATTTTTATTTTTGACTAATTGTTTGATTGTTTATGCAGGATTGGAGGAATTAGATTAGAAAGCATTGAATTATTTCTTTCACTTTATTTTTCAAAGTTGGATTAAAACAAATTCATTGTTTCTTTTGGCTAAAAAATTGAACCTCACATCTTTAATTTTGGGTTTGTAAAAAGAATCCCACTTGCAAGTTAAAAAGAACCACAAAATTCACATCAAAAGTTTCTTTGCAAGTTAGGAACAATCTTTATTTTGGTTCTTAAAATCAAACAACACAACTTTCCTTTTTTGCATCAACTTAAGGAAATTCACAATCAACATTTCATTTTGGGCAATATAAAAAGAACAAGCCACTTTTCCTTCAAGCTCATAAACGATTTTTACTTCAAGCAAAATGTGTTTTAAATTCAGTTGATCGGGATTTCAAATTCCTAGTTTACCAAACATTTTGCCTTTGAAGTTAAAAAGAAAACCATTATTGTTGGAGCAACATCTCCAAATAGTTAGATCACATTGCAATGAAAAATGGTTAAAAAGAACAAGTGCTTTTTGTGATTGGCACACTTGTGCAAAGTGTGTTGAGTGGTCCTACTTCTAACACACACTATCCTCTCCCTTGGCTTTCGTGCTCCTAGGTGCAAGAGAAAAGTGTTAGTAACACTCAAAGTTTATATTTTTAAGAGAGGCCTACCAAGAGACACATCACTCTTGGGAATGACCTCACGTGGTAAATCCTTCGAGCCACTATAGAAATCAAGTGTGAGCGAAAGTTGTAGCCTTGGGTATAGATGTTCCTATAGTGTAACTTGCCGAAAGGAAAAATGGGCCCCACCACAAGTTACAAGGCTCTTAAGTGAGTCACTACAGAATGAACTTATGTCCAAAAACATCAAAAATTACTAAACACCTTTTTATGTAGAAGCCCACCTGTTCTATTTATTGAGGATATTTGTGAGAAGTTCAGTGCAAGAGCATAGATGGTTTTGCTCCCAAGATACTCACCATACATACTTCCTTGAGTAGAAACATATCTTTTTGAAAGGCTACTTGTAGCTTGATAAAAGTGGTGACTCCCCGATCATAGGGATCATCTATTTTTTATGCTCGTGCAAGACTTAATATATCACATCCTTACTTGCCACGACAGGATTCATAAGGTATGTAGTACCAAAGTTGAAGAAATATCAAGATGTCGGCTGAAATTATCGTAACTGGCCATTTGACCTTAGGGATAAAGTGTGTTTGAAGTGTCTTTGTTTTGTGTCAAGACCAGTGATAAACTGAGCGGACTTTAGGATTTTTGGAAAAACATACTCAAAAACATTTGGAAAAGGGGTCATAAAGTCCAAAGGTTGGGTTGACTTAGACCCACACTTATTTGTGCCTTTTGAGGCAACATTCTTGTGTTTGTGTGCTTTCTTTGTTTTCTTGTCAAAGAAAATCAAAACCAATTAATAAACAATTAGTCATCCAACACAAATTTTCAATACCAACATTTGTCAAAAACTCAAAAACAAAGTCCAAAAATAAAGTATCAATCTATATGACCATCCTTCACATTTTGAGAAAGAAGAATCTTCATCAACATATCAATTTGAAGAAAATACCATTGAACTCAAAGGCTTTCATCAAAAGAAGGAAATTATTCTATCTCAATAGACAAATCTTTCTCTCACATAGAACCCTCTTACGTCACATGCATCCATATCTTCAAGGAAAATCCAACGAGTTTGATAAAGAGTCTTTAAACCACAGAGCTTTTACTCAATATAGAGCTTTGAGTTATCATAAAAATAAGGGAGGCAAAATCAATCTTGCCTTCTTTCCAGACATTTGCATCACATATTACTTAGCTCGGGAAGAACCACCAACCCCGAAAGAGAAGAGGAAGAATTTGTCCCATTTATAACATAGTTTTTATTGAAGTTAACATATCATCCATTCTCACATTCACGCATCATCAATCCAATCCAACTCTCGAAACATAAAGAGGTCTTCTCCTAAGTTCTTTTTTAATATTGCTTGAATCCAATACAACACATCACTTTTTTAGAGTGTCTCTACATATAGGATAAACTCATCCTACGAAGCATTTCTACGTAGGTTAAAACTAGTCTATGAGTACATCCTCTCATTATTAGGTAGTTGGGTCTATAACACATCTCATGCCTCTCTAAACCCTATCATATCAAACATTGTCAACCAGACACAACAAGCAATTCACAGAAGGACTTTGGTAACATCTACCTTTAGTGTTAGAGATCCATATGCAAAACACTTCACCAAACATTTATCTCTCATTTCATGACCAACTCATAATAATTTTCACCAAACTTCAACAACAACTTGTAAACAAAATGGCTCAAACTAGATCAAGGTCTAGACAACTAGAGATCAAGGAGGAAGAGGAGGAAAATCTCAATGAATTCCAAGAAGCCCTTGGAGGAAACACAAATGATGAAAATCCAGGTACTCCTACTCCTGCAGTAATAGAAAGGGCACAACACAACCCTCTCTTCAATTGACGTTTTGACAAAATCCTTAGGAACAACGCTAATGCTCACTTTTTAAGACTTGCCCAAGAGAAAGCCAAACTACCCTCTGATTTTGATACTGCACAACTAAGGCAAGCATCAAAACACCAAAGTCATAATGAGGATAGATGAGGTCAAGATCACATCAAATACAACCTTCATCAAGGAAATCCCCCCACCTCCTCCTCCTCCAAATGACATTGACATGTTGAGGTAACAAGTCGAGAATCTAGCCCAACAACTCCATAGTGGTGTGAAAACTACCCAATTTTCACTTAATGATATTTGTCCCTATCCCTTTGATAGGAATCTACATATGCCACCTTTTCCACGAGGGTTTGAAACACCTAAGTTCAAAAAATATTGGGGAAAAGGAGACCCTCGAGATCATGTTAGAGAATTTCATTCAGCTTGCCTCAAAGTGGCATATGAAGACACATACCTAATGCAACTCTTTCCTCAAAGTTTGGGAGGGACAATCACATCATGGTTTTCCTGACTAGCATACAACATTAGGACATTCGAAGAAATGGTCCAGAAATTCATTGCACATTATTCACATAACATTGAACGTGATGTCACCATGGCAGATCTGTGTAATACCAAGCAAAAACCAAGGGAGCTATTTTTAGCTTTCCTACAATGATGGCGACAAATTTCTTGCAGATGTTCTCTTCAATTACTTGAACGAGAACTAGTGGAAATATTTATTTCCAACTTGAATGAAGAAATGGAATTCCATCTAGACATGAAAGGCACAGAGTCCTTTAATGACATGATCACCCAAGGTTTAAAATGCGAACGGGCCCTCATTAAAAAGGGGCTTATCAAGATATACAATGAACCAAAATAATGCCATCGCCCATGTTTCAACAGTGATAAACCTGACTTCTGGAATAGAAACAAAAAGATCGTCAATGACGGGGTTGTAGATGCAAGGACTATCAAAAGTGCACAACCTATGGTCCGATTTCCGGGGCAAAACCCCCCTCCTAAGAATAACATGATTGCTCCCCCAAATCAAGGATGCAATGTACCACAAGAGGAACCGAGACAACACTAGCAAAATTATAAACCAAAATGTACATACACTTCCTTAGGGGAACCTATTGAAATAGTGTTATGTCAGTTGGTTTCTTCAAATCTAATGACCTTACCAAAGACATCTAATAATGAACCTCAGGTCAAACCTTCATGGTGGAGGGATGATGAACATTGTGAATTCCATCAAGGGAAAGGGCATAAAACAAGTAATTGTCATAGATTGAAAGAGATTGTTTAGGATCTTATTGACCGAGGAGAGATTAAAATTGAAGGACACGACCCAAAAACCACAAATAATGATCATCTTATGTTTAAGAATCCACTTCCATCACAAGATCAAAGGGGTCCTTCCACTTCAGAGCGAAACACGGATACAACCGATTATACGCGAGCCACCTATAATTACACTGTGAATCACCTATATGATGCCAATTAACAAATTGAAACTATTACCATCAAAGATCCAAGCTCTACCTGTAATGTTGTTACACGTCGCGGAAAGATCACCATTAAAGTAGCTCCATAAGGCACAACTTCCATCCCAAAGTAGTATAACCTTGTGGAATAGTTAGATAAGACACCCACACTTATATCCATCTTAGAACTTTTGCGCCTATCCCCATCTCATAAAACAATCCTGGATCAAGCTCTCTAAGAGGTGTCAGTCCCTGCCAATTTAAATAAAGATCAATTTCAAGCTATGGTTGGTAGTTTGCGGTCATCACCATGTCTCACTTTCTCTGAAAGTGATAATACATCCTTCCAGCAACCTCATAACGCCTCACTCCATATTGAAGTATTTATCAACCAACACAGAATCAAGTGAGTCTTGATTGATAATGGAGCAGGCCTAAATATATGTACATTACAGTTAGTCACAGCATTGGGATATGTAGTTGAATCAGTGGATCCCCACAAAAAGATAACCATAGAGCCTATGATGATGCTGAGCGTTCATCCAAAGGAGTAGTTGTGTTACCAATCCAAGTGGGCCCAATGGTGAAGCACATCATATGTCAAGTTCTGGACCTTCCTCTTCCATATAATTTGTTGTTAGAAAGACCTTGGATATATGCCATGCAAGCCATTCCATCCACCTACCACCAGTGTATCAAGTTTCCTCATAATGGTGTAGAAATTACAATCCTAGGCAATGCAAATCCATTTGCATATTGTAACAATATCAAGAATCAACCAGAGATTATCGTTCCCAACAATAGAGAAGCTATCTCATCCACATCATATGTTAGTCCAGCCTCACTTTCCAGTTCAAACACCACTATACCCAAGCAAGAGAAGCTAAAAATGAAAATGGCAGAGGAAGGTCCTGGGGAGTACAGTCTCAGCTAGCTCTTTTGTGTTGGGCAACTACCCACTTCTCCTAGAACTCATGGTAAACCTCAACGGTTACTTCAAGCACCACTAGTCAAGCCAACATGTACTTTGATGCCTTTTATCCTTGGAAAGAGTCGAGAAGAAGAGACCAGAGATGAGGACTTAGCAAAATGGATCTATAAAGATCCTATCACCACGGACATCCCACAAGCTAAGCTTCCCATAGACCAATATGGAAAAGGCCTTCTCATCATGCAAAGAGTGGGCTATGATGGTCAAATTTCTTTGGGACCTTGCAAGCAAGGACAACATGAGCCGCTGCAGCCGAAATTAAAGCCTAAAGATAACACTGGATTAGGCTTTCAAAAGGAGATTCTTCCTAAGCTTAGATTCAAAGGGAAACCCAACAAACCTCTATATTAGCCTAATACTCTAAAGAGGCCACCTTTGATTATATCAACAACACCAAGCACCATACCAACTACCCCACTGAGGCTAAAAATCCCAGCAATATCATCCACAATGCCAATCATCCCACCAATCAACAACAACCACATTAGCAGTAGCAACTGCATCAATCGCACCATTAGCAATATCAGCACCCCCAATAGCATCGACAACATTGATAATTCCATCAAAAGTAGTAGATTCAACAATGTTGATACTCCCAGTATCAGATTCACTAATCCCAATAATCCTTCCTATAGCACCAACCATTCCATCTCCCAAGGTACATCAACCGATCATACCTATGGTATTTAACTCAAAGGATATCCTGGTATGGTATAGTAATCAGATACTGGAAAGCGACTCAGAGACCAACTCACATGAGTGGGAATTTGATTTAGTAAATCACAATACTTTAGATGAGGAAGACGCGTCACCACCTTCACCTCACAAAGAAATCCCTATTTATGGAGAAGCACAGATTAAAACCTCTTGGGTTCCTGAACTGGAAACACCTTCCATAGACCCTACGTCACATCCTATGACCGATTCTAATAGGGAGAGTACCATCAATGACCTTCACCACAACGTCTGAACCCTCACTGACACATCTTATGAACTTAACCCGATCGATGAGGTAATGCCCATTATCCATCCTGAACTCATCGAATGGAACCAATCTAATCCTCCATGCCTTGACCACTTCCAAAATGATGAGACGATCATTGAATTTTTTGAACTATGGGATAACATACCAAGAGGGGATCACAAAGCTCAATTCACCATTGAACTTAATAGTGCAACATACTTTGGGGCAGATGCCAAACCTTTCAGCTGCAAAAATATAACAATAAAACATGGATCTTCCAGTGAAAACCACAATGTGGCACTATTTGATCCCAAAAAAGTAAAAAAAAAGAGTGTATCCAATGGTGAAAACCTCTCTGAGGCGCCTACAGATGAAAATTTTGGCATTCTCCCCTCTAGTGCAAATCAGGGACAGTCAACAATCCTTATTGAAGAAACAAAAGAATTCAACGTGGGGACTCTCGAGGCTCCTCACCACATACATTTGGCATCTCTTTTAACTCTAGAAGAACAACCTAAGTTTGTAGAATTTTTCCAGAAGCGTCAGATCAACTTTGCATGGTCATATACAGACATGCCTGGTCTTGATCCCGATTTAGTCATGCATCACCTCACCATAGCAGAAGGAGCTAAACCAATCAAGTGGAAGCTTCACAAGATGCACCCCCAGATTGCGGTACTAATCAAAGCAGAACTTAAGAAACTCCTGGATGTTGGTTTTATTAGACCAATTGATTATGCAGATTGGATCTCCAACATTGTAACTATCGGCAAACCAAATGGGGGCATTTGTATCTATACTAATTTCAGAGATCTAAATAAGGCATGTCCTAAAGATGACTTCCCCCTACCAAACATTGACATAATTGTGGACCTAACAGTAGGACATGCCATGCTTTCTCTCATGGATGGTTTTTCAGGGTACAACTAGATAAAGATCGCACCAGAGGATCAACATAAGATGACCTTCACATGTCCGTGGGGAACATACTGTTGGAATGTAATGCCTTTCGGTCTAAAGAATGCAAGGGCAACTTATCAAAGAGCAATGACCACCATCTTTCATGATATGATGCATACCATAATGGAAGATTATATTGATGACTTACTGGCAAGATCATTAACAAGAGAAGGCCATCTGCAGATATTAGAGCAAATCTTTGATAGACTGGAACAATATCATGTTCGACTCAACCCAAAGAAATGTGTGTTTGGAGTAACCTCAGGGAAGCTGCTAGGATACATTGTCTCAAGCAAAGGCATTGAGGTCGATCCTGGAAAGGTCAAAGCAATCATGGACATGCCACCTCCAAATAACATTAGTTAGCTAAGGACATTACAAGGGCGGCTACAATCCATCTGAAGATTCATTGCACAACTAGTAGATAAGTGCCACCCCTTTACACACCTATTACACAAAAACATTCATTTTCAATGGGATGCTAGATGTCAGCAAGCATTCCAAATGCTTAAATACTATCTCATGAATACACCATTGTTCCCCCCGGATTTGAGCAAACCTCTATTACTCTATATTTCAGCAACAAATATAGCATTGGGAGTGCTACTAGCTCAACACAATGTAGAAGGGAAAGAATGTGTTGTTTACTACATCTCTCACACACTGGTCAGCTATGAACTCAATTACCCACCTATTGAGCGAGCTTACCTAGCAGTAATCTTGGCAACCACTAAACTGAGGCACTATCTATTAACACATAAAGTACAACTCATTGCAAAGATCGATCCACTAAAGTATTTGCTCAACAAAGTAGCATTGACTGGCCGCTTGGCCAAATGGGTGATGATTCTAAGTGAATTTGACATTGAGTATGTGGATCATAAGACTATCAAAGGCCAAGTTATTGCAGATCAGTTGGTCAATGCACCCCTCATAGGCGATCATCCTCTTATTTCCAATTTTCCAGATGAAGTGATATTCATGATCACAGGATTACAACCATGGAAATTATACTTTGATGGTTCCTACCCTAGGCATGGCTTGGGGGTAGGCATTATGTTTATCACACCTCAAGGTGATATCATCCTAAAGTCTTACAGGATAACATTTCTATGTACAAATAATATAGCTAAATATGAGGCCTTGATCATAGGACTCAGACTAGCCATACAATGGAAACTGAAAGAGCTAGAGATATATGGTGACTCCCAGCTAGTCATCTGACAAGTAACCAATGAATATCAAATGAAGGATGACAAACTCACGCCGTACAAGAAAATAGTGGACAGTTTAAAAGCATCATTTACTACTATCACCTTTGAGCAGATACCTAGAGATTAGAATCGAGCTGCTGACGTTATGGCTACCATTGCATCTCTCCTAGATCTTCCATAGAATTCAACATGCTACGAGTTCTTGGTAGAACAAATTTGGATTCCCACTTATGATACCCCCAAATCCGAGATGATATATCACCTTATCGGTTCTGAATCCCTATGGTATGGTGATTTCTACACCTATCTCCATGATCACACACTTCCTCCTAACCAATCGAATAACCAACATAAAACTTTCATTCCCCAAACCACTCAATATACCATCATTATTGAAACCCTATATTGACACAGTCTTGATGGTACTCTCCTTTGATGTCTAGAATAGGATGAGATAACAAAGGCCTTGGCAGAGGTACATGAAGGAATTTGTGGGACTCATGCCAGCGGTCCTTCCTTAGAAATGAAGATCATGTGCGTTGGATACTATTGGTCGTCCATGGAAAAAGACTCCTACTATTTTGTCAAAAAATACAAGAAATGCCATGTTCATGGAGACCTAATAGATGAACCAGCATAGGAATTGCAACCAATCACAACACCATGGCTCTTTTGTCAATGGGGACTTGACCTTGTGGGAAAAATCCACCCATCTTCATCCAATGGTCATAAGTTCATCATTACTGCTACTGAATACTTCACAAAGTGGATCGAAGTCTAGGTCACTGGCAAGCAGATCACCTCATTCATCCTTAATTACATCATCTGTCGATATGGTGTACCCATGTCCATCATCACAAATAATGGACTCTCATTCAAGAATCGGGACGTCCGTGAGCTCTATGAGAAATTTCACATCCAACACCACTTTTTCACTCCCTATTACCCACAAGGAAATGGTCAGGCTGAAGCATCGAATAAGAACATATTGAGAATCCTCAAGAAGATAGTCAATGATGTCGGTTGTGATTGGCACGTTCAATTAAATCCAGCCCTATGGGCACATCGAACTAGAATTCAAACCCCTACAGGTACAGCTCCCTATTTAGTAGTCTATGGCGCATAAGCTATCTTACCAATTGAGGTCGAGATACCATCTCTACAGGTTTTCTTGCATAATCTGATAGATGATGAAGCATACCAAGTATCACGTCTTCAAGACTTGGAACTACTTGATGAGAAACGACAAGCTGCATACAATCACCTTAAAGCCTATCAGCAACACATAAGCAGAAGCTATAATCATCGAGTTTGACCTCGTACATTTGAGGTAGGTGATCTCGTTATTCAAGAGAATCCTTGTAACCAACCAAACAAAGAACATCAGGGAAAGTTTGAATCAAACTGGCTGGGTCCATATGTTATCATTGTTGTATTTAGGTCCGGGGCATATCAGTTGGCTACTTCAAAAGGAGAACCACTAGCAAATCCAATCAACAGCATGCACCTAAAACAATTTCATACATAAGCTGTATAGAGCATCAGGCTCCCATACATATAAGAAAAAACACTAAAAACATTCAGATAAATGTCCTAAAGAAAATACCAAAAAAAATTAAAATAGTAAAGAAAAATCATGCATCCAAATGGTGAACAATGACTCCGGTGGCACCTTGGGTAAGTTAGATGGTGAAAACCTGGCAAACAAGTGCCACTCATAAAGGCTATGGCTCCATTGTCTTTTAGACTTGTTGCAATCACATCCATTATATCCATTACATCCATCCATCCATCATTCAATTCATGGCTTGTTATTGATCTGCAATCAAGGATAGTACTTCATGCGTCTTGCATCCCGCTTTTTCATAGTCATGTCTAAACTGGGGGTGATGCCCTTAACCTATTTTATGGAATTGGATTCTGCATTACTTGTGATTCATTGGGTTCTTCATTCAAAACTATCTTGCAAAAACTCCAAAAAAATTCGAAAAACTGTCTCATAAATACCCAAAGCATTCAAAGATACTCACAAAATCCCAAAAACATCATAAAACATCAAAAATCAATAAAAAACATGGCAATGCCTTGAATATATGCATCCAACCAGATACCAAACAAACATTTTGAAATACTCAAACAATGACCACTTATCACATCGACCAAACAATCAAACATCGACACGCCAACTGTCTTAACAAGGATAAATCTTTCCTCACCAAAACAAAGACATGATAACATTTTCTTTGACAAGAAATTTTTGTTTAAGCTATCAAATACTTAGGCAATGTGTCAGTTATTTATTCATTTATATCAGGTTCCTATGCTACTCTAGGATATCCACAAGAGATTAGAGTGGTCGTGATGGTTCTTAAGTATCGTTTGTTTGTTTATCTTTTGCAAATTATTCCAATAAAGTTCTGGGGCATGTACTAATGGTGTCTGCATGGGAAGTTCACCCATCCATTTGATCATTCATTATTCATATTTATGGTTTTGTATGCAAGTGTGAACAAGTTTAAATATGAGAAGTTATTTGAAAAACGAATTGGTCATGGATACAATCACGATAGAGTTCTCTGATACATCATCAGTGCATCATGCAAAGTCTAACCAACCTTGCATTCATCTATCATGAACACATCATCATTTCATTACCTTTAGTTACATTTAAATAAACCTAGTTCATTATCATGTACTTGCATATAGGTTTTATTAAATTCATTTTTAGATCTTCATTTAAATGCATTTAAAATCATTTAGTTGCATTTACATGCATCTAGTTCATTATCATATACTTGCATTAGCCTCCTTACATCATTTCATCATTGCCAAATCAAGAAATTTATATTCATTTGTATGAAAATTATCATCATTATATTTACTACCATTATTATCCATTATTGTACATTCATTTAGTCATCTAGGTACAATTAGATGTCTTGTTAAACTCATCATTCACCATCATTTAATCTTGTTTACCATACATTTGTTTAGATTTCTTTAGTTGCACACATTTATTTATCTATTCATTAGTTAAGTGCATTCATCTATCCATCTAGTATATTCTTATACTCATTCATTTCATCTTACAATGATTTCATTTAGGATTCATTAAAATGCATTCATTATCCTTTTAATTGCATTAAGGTGTAGTTGTTCATTACCCCTTCGTTGCATTATCATCACATTATCATTTCACTTAGTCATATTTTTAGTCATTTGGAATCAGAACATAAACATTTGTCTCGACATTTGTTTATACATTTTACACATGCAATCATTTAGAAATCATCACATAAACATTTGTACTTTACATTTGTTTATCCATATTGCATTCATTTAAACCATCACTATACACATTTTACACAAACCATTCGATTCATTGGATTTCATCATAATCAAACACAACTATATATCATCATTTCATCAACATAAAACACAAGTACTATCTATATTATTGTTAGTATCATTTCATTATGCATACATCATCATCATGACATAACATACATAAAGCATTACACCAATGCATCATGCATATATAAACCTCCATCCACATGTTAGTATCACATTCATAAAACAGGCATATAGACATCATACAAATCAATATAAAATAGGCATATAGGAATAATCTCATAAACACATACATATAGCAAGTACAAGTATCCATCTAAACTACATCATCGATCGTCATCCTGCATAAATCCATCCATATCGTCAACATACATATCATCACAAAAAATGGGATCTCCTCATATATCACATCATATCTCATCTCACAAAAACATACATGTATCAAAGTACAATGATGTCAAAAATATCGGCTACTAAGAGCCATCCAAGTCATAGTCCAAAAATGACAATATAATAAAATACATACAACTCTCTCAAATGCCACTCTGGCCAGATGCTGCACCACCTGCACCACCTTCACCACCTTCTCCCCCACTACCTCCTACACTACCTCACCATGGAGGACCCATCACACCACCACTACTCTGCATCCTCTGAGACCGCTCTGATCTCTCTCGACGCATCTGTGAATAGCTTACTGCCCGCCAACTAGATGGCACCACCTGCTCATATAGATCCCGCCAATAGTCAACCTTTCCACTTGCCCTCTGTAACTCCCTCACCAATGAATCAGTCAATGACCCAAGTACCTGTACTCCCTCCAAGGCCCAAAATATCTCCTATAGCTGGATCACCCTATCAACTGCCTGATCTCTCTCCTAGAGCACTACAGTCAACTCTAACCCCCGTGCAAATAGCTATCATCTCTACCTACAACCTCTGCCTCCATATCCTCTAGCCAACTCTACCAAAATAATATCATTTGATCTCAAAGATCTCCTCCTCCCATCCCTATTGGATCCTCTCCACCACTCGTAGCTCCCTCTCCTCCTCCAGTGGCTCCCTCTCCCATATCCATAGGTGCCTCTCCCTCCCCCATATCCCTACCACCTAATCTAACTCCTCTCTGGATCAAAAGTCCCTGTGACAGTCGCAATGGTTGCCTGCCTCTCCCTCTTCACTATAACCATCCACCTCCACCACTACAACCTCCAAATCCACCACCCCCTCCTTCTCCACCACCCCCACCTCCTCCTCCTCCACCTCCTTGTCCTCCATCACCTGCTCCTCCATCCCCTCCTCCTCCATCCCCTCCTCCTTGTCCCCTACTCCAAATCCTCGACCCCCTCTCCTCCTCCGTCTCTATCTCCTATCCTCCTCAAAGGCTGGAATTGACTTTGTCAAATCTGATATGCATGGAATAGGATGTGTAGTAATGTATTGTGTGTACTCATCTGTCACCCCTACATCTACAATCCCCAACTTCATCTGCCATGGTCTCGCCTGTAAAGTCTGAAACTCTGCTAAAGCCTGATCATATGGTAATATTGGCCCCCACTGGAACCTCTCTCGTACCACCCATGCATACTCTCCTGACCCACTCGGCAATCCCTGCCTCCGTCCAAACTGTCTCAGCACTCTGCTAGGTACCTATCTCTCCACATTGTAGATTTTCCTACCAATCAACTACTGTGTCATAAATACATAAGGCAAGGCCTCTGAATCATTATCCCAGGGATCACACTCAATATAGGGCCTCCAGATCACTACATCCAAATCATCTAATGCCCGTCGCCACCACTCTAACTTCCCTAGGTGGGGCTGACTTATCATACCTCCATACATATACACATAGGGCTGATCCACGACCCTAAATCTCAAACTCATGGGTTGGGTTACAGGTAGGTTCTCCCATGCCCAGATATGTAGTAGAGTGATCCCCACTCCCAGCGAGCTCATCTCTCAATACACCACCTCATGCAACTCCCGATATAGGTGTGACAGAACGCACAGTCCCCATGAAAAGTGGGTCCCCTCAATCATCATTGGCTCTATAACCTGGCCCCAACCCACGACTAGTCCATGAGATCGTCGATCCAGGCATAGTAGGTCCCCAACAATACCTGATAATACAACTGGCAGTGGCTCATATAAAGTAGCTATCTCTTCCCATGCTATTGAGCCATCATGAATAAACACATCCTCATCAAAAATCTGCTGCACCATTGCTGTCCCCCAAGCTCAGTCATATGTAACAAGCTCCACTAAGATAGGGATATGTACGATCCGCCACACATCCTCTAGTGTCACAATCATCTCCCCCATAGCTAGGTGAAATGTACAAGTCTCACTATGCCACCGCTCTGCCAATGCTATCATCAAACCGCAATTCGTCTGATTCACGGGCATATACATCATATCATATAGGCTTGTCGCTGCAACACAATCAATCTCGGCCTCTATTAGTTAATCTCTCAACTGTTGTGTGGCTAGATGCCTCTCCCACATCTGTAAGACGGGAAGATCCTCCTACACACACACATCAACCATCATCATCAATTGTTTTGTTTCAAACTTTCTCAAGTTTAAACCTAGACTATCAACAGATACTTTGATCAAGTATCTTCGGGTCTCAACAAGTAAGCAATCATGGCACACCTAGACTACAACAGGCATTTATCCTAATGACCTAAGTCTCAACAGGGCTGCTATGGTTCAAAACAACTAACCTCTCCATCCATCCATCATTGGCATCAAGAGAATTTTTTTCTAAACACTAGGGCATCTATTTTTCAGACAATAATGCTACTATGCTAACAATCGCTCTACTCTGCTGACAATCGCACTACAACAACTACACACTAGCACTATAACAACTATGCAATAGCACCATTTCAAAGCACTAGCGCTACAAGGAGTACTCAAAAGTGCTAAAACTACATTAGCACTAAAACAATAACTCAACTGTGCTACAACTTACAACAATGCTAAAACCACTATGTGATAGTGCTATAGCGGCACAATAGTGCTAGTTTAATTGACAACAGCGCCAAAACACAGTTTTAGCACTATTGTCCTAACTCAAATTGGAGACTTCAAAAAAGACATCAAAAATGCATGAAAAACAAAATTTCAAATTTACATACCACTGGTCCGTAGTCATCTGGCCTCTGGAATTAACGAACCCACTCTAGCCAATGATCTGCTATCGGTACCAGCATCCTAACTATTGCTTGCTCTTTCGAAGAAGCCACTATCAGAGCTCTGAATCACAGTGGAGATAAATGCAAATGACCTTGTTTTTACCCCTTCACCCCCATATATACCCTTCGCCCTAAACCTAATTTTACCCCACTGACCATCATGGTCCCTGTGAACTTCCCGCTCCTCCCATTTCTCTGTTTTATCTCCGAGTTCTTCTATTTCTTCACCGGTATTGTTAAATTCTTCTCTTCTACCTCCCTTCCAATTTGCGTTCTTTTTCGAGAGATCGCCCGATTTTTAAAATTTTTTGGCCCATCTCTCGAGGGGGCATACCACCCATTAAATTAATATTTTTGGGGCATATTTCTTCACACCTATTTTTATTTCTTTGAAACGATGTGATAAACTGCACCATCTCAAAGAGGGGCAAATGTAGTCACATAAATCTGTCAATTTTAATTAAATAAATATTTGCTATTTATTTGATTAATAAACACACTAGCCATCAGTTAATTAAATTAACATTTAATTAATTCATCTTCAAACATTCTCCTATTAATTAAATAAATTATTTAATTTATTTTAATTAATTCATTAAACTAAATTCACAATCAATTAAATGAATAAAACCTATTTATTTTATTTAATCCCCTTTCCTCTTTTAAATAAATAATTAAAACATTTTTTAAATCATTAAATCCCCCCCCCATTTGCATTCTCCTAAAAATGCAAGTTGCACCTATTTGTTGAAATAAATGAATTTTATTTTAATAAAAATCCTATTTTCCCTCACCCACCAAACCCACTTGCAAACCTAAATCCCCTTCTAGACTCTTCTAACCCCTTCCTAATTAGCCTAATCCATCCCCTAAATATTATCACATTCCTAAACAACTTGGAGTCACTTCTCAAAGCCCTCAAGTCTTTGAAAAGCATTTAATGCTTTATGTGTTCAACAATCTAACCTCTAAAGTCTTCCAAACCAATAATGGCTCTTACATGACCATTAATGGCTCTTACATAACCATTTATGGTTAAATCCACTTGCACCCATGGTTAGGGACTTTGACCTCTAACTCAACCCTCATGTAACCCATGTGTCTCCTCAAGCATTTATTGCTTTGACCATGGTTATCCTCACTAACTCTTGCACAAGAGTTTATCCATTGGATAAAAACATTATTCCTTGAATAATGAATTTATTCATTCAACACAACATTAACCCTACCTCCCAAGTTAACCCTCAGGTCATGTCAAGCATTTAATGCTTCTTCCCTCTCCTCTCAACCCATCTCATGTTGACACTTGTCATCCTGGGATTGGGTTGAAAGCTCTCACATGGATCTTAAACCATTCAATCCTTACCCTTGTTGAGATTACTCAATCTCAACCATCCATTGCTCCATTTTACCTATAAATAGAGCTCATTTCTTCATAATCCAGATCCTGAAAACTTGTATGTATTTAACTTATAGCCAATTTTAGAGAGAGCATTTTAGCATAATCAATCATATATTGTCATTTTGGACTAAAATAAATCTTAGTTCATTACATAGCATCTCATGTCTAGTTTGTTTTACACTTGCATATCATAGTTTAAAGCATTTCAATCTTAAATCTCCATAAGATATCCATAGTGCAAAAAGCTGCTGAAAGCTACACTCATTTGGAAACTTGGAGAGGAGAGGAATAAGGAAGGAGGAGCTACAAGCATGGTGGAAAGCATTTGGAGATAACCTGTTGCATTTGCTTTTATTGTTAAATGCTCTATTTTTCTTATAGTGTCTCTCTTGATATGCTTGTTTAGAATAATCTTTGGTTGTTAACATTGACTCTTAACTCTTGTGTTTCTTGTGTGTGTGTTTCCTTACCACATGTTTTTCTCACATCCTTCTTTTGCAGAGCATGAGCTATATTAGGATAGATGAGGCTATTGGAAAAATTGATCCTAAAAGTGATGAAGGAATATTTCATGGTTTTCAACTAGAAGCAAGGCATATAGATGTGTTAGATCCCTATATTTTTGCTCATTCCTAAAGCCTCATAATCAGCTAAAAATCAATTATTGTTAATGTTTTAATGCTAAATTTTTTATGGCGAAACTCCATGTCGGCTGAGAGATTTTAATTGTTTTATTTTTGGGTTACCCATATACCCAGACAATTAAATGTTAATGTTTATGTGTCCCATGCAAAAATGATTTTTGGGTTATGCTCTACTCAACTTATTTATTATACAGTTAAAATTTCACAAGAAATAGAGTCCTCGGTAAAAAGTTATGCAGGTTTTCTATGGCAGACCAAAAGAACAATTATCATTGAACTTGAACCTTGAACCTTTTCAAAAAGTTCAAAGTTCGGGGTCAAGTTAAAAGTTTGGGTTCAAGTTCAAAGTTTGAATTCAACTGGAGCGGGCTTTGTAATTTTTGGTCATTGAATTTGAACTTTGAACCTTTTTTTGGTTCAAGGTTCAAGGTTCAAAGGTTCAACACGCAACCAAAATGGAAAGGCGAAGCAATCAATGAAGCATATGTGTGCAGTTTGTGTTTTTGAACCTTCTAACTGAACCTCGCAGGTTTAAGGTTCAAGGTTCAAGCTCTACAAGTTCAAAGTTCAAGGTTCGATTTCAAAAGTTCATATTCAAATTTAGAGATTCATCAGATGCAGGTTCAAAGTTTGTGAGTTCAAAAATTCAAAAAGTTCAAAAATCCAATAACATTGACATGTATATTGTTTATAGTTTTTCAATGCAGCCAGTAACCATGAATTTTCTGAGATAGAAAAATCAGTCTCAGTGCAAGGGGCATAACTATCAATTGAACCATTGGATGACACTAAACTTTTAATATGTTTTAGAAAACCTAGTTTTTTGGATCCTCATTGGAGAGATCGGAAACATATTATCACGTACAAAAGTTATTAATCTCTGAGTGAGGGTCTATAAAAATTTTGAGATAAAAGATTTGAAGATTTTAAAAAAAAGGTTATCAAGAAGAGGATAAAAGATAAAAGAAAAGATTAATTAATAATCTTTTCAAGAATCAGTTATTGATAACTGAAAGTCTCTTTAAAAAAAAAGAGAGACTATATATATGGGGGAAAAAGAAAAGAAAGGGGTTGAAAAAACTATGATTTTTTGAGCAGCAAACAAAATTTGTTTTCTGTGAATTTCTTTAAACAGGAATGACTAGTTTATCAATGAAATGCTATGGTGTGTAGTCTTTGAATCTATGCATTTGAAGATTGGCAATCTTTCTTGAGAAAGCAGTTAATGTGCATGATATTATTTTATGATCAGTTATTTCTATGTTTTTATGAATTCATGGTTACCATTAATTGTTAGCAGATTCGTTGTGGATTGAGTTGTGCTGATCCACCTTGTCTTGTGAGACATGAGAGAATATTGATTAGACATCAATACCATTGTGCATTTTTTATGCTCTGAATTTATAAAGTGAACATGTGTGTGAATCAGAGTCTGTGAGCTCTTATTTAATCTTCTGAATATTTTCTTTGTTTTAGTTTGAAGACATTCTTTTGTGTTGATGGATGAATGCTAAAACCTTTCCACGCTTTCTGGAAAAAAGTGTCAATATTTCATTTGTGTATTAAATTCATTGCAAATCATATGGGGAGTTGCCCTCTAATGTAGAGGATGGATTTTAATTAATTCATCCAACTATTGGTAATTTGTTTCCTTTCAAAATCGGGCTTACAGGAGTTACATCTCTATTCAGAGAGAATAAATAAATTTCTTGAAAGGGACAAATCTGTTTACCAACAAGATGTTATAATAAAAGATTGAAGAAAATCATTGAGAGTACTAATGTGAAGATAGATGAACATTTCAGAGGAGAATCAAGATCTATAGAACCGACAGTAGAAATGATTATAAAAGAAATGACATGGATTGCACCAGTATAGAATGAAGAACTAGTCACACCAACATCATCTGAAAACTCAATTGTGATTGAAGAACAACAACATGTGAATGTAAATTAGAATAAACCTAGGTATGTAAGATTGAATCATTCAGAAAATTAGATAATTGGAAATAAAAATCAAGATGTTATGACAAGAGGAAGATTGACAAATGAAGAGTTATGTTTAATTTCTCAAGTTGAACCAACATCAATTATTGAAGCATGTCAAGATAAACATTGGATAAAAGAAATAGAAGAAGAATTAGAACAAATTGAAAAGAATAATACTTGGACATTAGTTCCCCGACATAAAGACAAAAATGTAATTGGAACTAAATGGGTATTTAGAAATAAACTTAATGAGGATGGTGAAGTAATCAAAAACAAAGCAAGATTAGTTTGTAAAGGTTATTCATAGAAATAAGGAATTGATTATAATGAAACCTTTGCATCGGTAGCCAGAATTGAAGCAGTTAGACTATTTCTTGCATTTGGAGCTCAGAAGAACTATAAAGTTTATTAGATGGATGTAAAATGTGCATTTTTTAATGGAGATCTTTGAAGAGGAAGTTTACATTGAACAACCTGATGGATTTTCATTAACAAATATTAAGGATATGGTTTGTAGGTTAAGGAAAGCTTTATATGGATTGAAGCAAGCTCCTAGAGGTTGGTATGCTAAACTGGATAAATATCGTTTAAAGCTTGGATACACAAAAGGTAATGCTGACAGCAATTTGTATTACAAAATCACCAATAATGACATTTTGGATATTGAAGTATTTGTGGATGATATCATTTTTGGAGGTGAAGAAGAGTTATGTAAAGACTTTGCTAACAAGATGCAGGAAGAATTTGAAATGTCTATGATTGGCGAGATAAAAAAATTTCTAGGTTTGCAGATTTCTCAAACAGATAAAAGTATATTCATATGTCAAACAAAATACTTGAAGGAACTTTTGAAGAAATTTGGTATCGAAAACTCCAAACTGGTAAGCACTCTTATGACTACAACAAATAAATTGACATTAAAGGATGATTCAGCTCCTATAAATCCAATAGGGTACAAATTTATGATTGGAGGATTGTTGTATTTGACGCAAACCATACCTGATATAATGAATGCAGTATGTATTGTATCTAGATTTCAAATCAATCTTAAAGAAAATCATGGAAGTGTAGTAAAAAGGATTTTTTGATACGTACAAGGCACAACAAATTTTGGTTTAAGGTATCCTAAGGATGACAATTTTGAGTTATGTGCATATACAGATGCTAATTAGGCAAGAGATGTAGATGAAAGAAAGAGTACCATTGGTGGTGCATTCTTTCTTGGCAAAAGATTAATTTCATGGATCGGCAAGAAGCAGACTTGTACATCATTATCTACAATAGAAACAAAATATGTTGCAGCAACAACTCATTGCACTTAGGTATTATGGATCAAGAAAATGTTGAAGGATATCAAGGTAAAATGCAAAGAACCGATAACTATTCATTGTGATAATTCAGTAGCAATTGATATATCAAAGAATCTGGTATTTCACTCTAAAACAAAGCATGTTTCTATTAAGTACAATTTTCTGGAAGAGAATGTTGAAGCAAATGAAGTAAGATTAGTTTATGTGCATACTATAGAGCAAATTGCAGATATTTTTACAAAGTCTTTGCCTAAGGAAATATTTGAATATCTTAGAGAGAAACTTGGGGTAATTTCCCCACCGACAGAGACTTGAATGATAAATATTGGCATCAAACTGGCAAGGACTAACAGAAAAAAATAAATCCGGCTTTGATGAAGGAGAGCTACTTCTCAGGGGGAATAGTTAGTTGTATATTATGTTATGTTTTAATTCTTAACTGCTTTGGCATTTGATGTCAAATGGGGAGAGATATCTATGGAAAAACATTGTATTTGGGGAGAGATGTATGTTTTGGTTGTATTGTTTCTGTTTTTGGTACAAAACTTTGTATTGATCTATTTTGGGAGATTGTTGGCTTTTCACAATCTCTTTTTGGCACTTAGATGTTTTTCCCATCTAGTGTTGCCATCAATGCCAAAGGAGGAGATTGTTGGTATTATGGATGACTTCATCATGTGTTGCATTGTTTTTATCATTGATGTCAAAACTTATCTTTCTGGAGGTCTACATTGTTGATTTGGCACTATAGTTATATTGGTTTATTGTTGAACCAGAACATTGTGGTCTCGGCATGGTTATTGGCTTATGCACAGTCACCGATATATGCTTCACCAACATGATATTTGGTTCATCAACAACTCAGGAAGTTGATGATGACTTGTTATCATCTAGAGATCATTTGGTTATGTCAAAGACATGGATTGGATGTTTGAATTTGGTGCTTTTCTTATTGGTCTAATCGAGTTCACATATCTGCCTTTACCAGCAGATAAGTCTAGGTTATGGACCGGTACAAGATATCATGTTCTAGATCAACACGACATGTTTTGGAAATGGTTTATTGGTTGAATATTATGTAAATGTATTGAGATGACATATTGTATCACATCAAGACTTATTTTGTAATTGATTTAAATGTAATATCTTTAGTGAGTTGACCTTGTGATTGAGGTCTTAGGTTTTGTATAAATAATTGTAAGATCTTATTGAAGATCAGATATTATGAGTGTGTGTGAATATTGAAGATCATTGAAGAGTGAAAATAAGCAGATCCTTGCACGAATCACATAGATATTATCTAAAGGTTGAAGGAAAGGTTATGAAGGTGTTTGGCACCCATGGTCAAAGCTTAAACCGATACTAAATCCAGCATTGCATATGCTACATTGAAGCAGTACATTGTTATTGGATTTAACCATCCAATTGTAGTAAGTGTGACTCTTATTTTATGATTGAGCAGTGAGCTCTAGGTGGTTGGCCTTTCTGCATGTGCAAACCCCATTATTGTATTCACTTACTATCTGTAGTAGTATCATCTGATTATGGGTAAGGTTTCCCACCATGGTTTTTCCCCTTATAGGGTTTCCATGTCAAAACATATGTCATGTGTTGTGGATGTTGTTTCTCTTTCTATTTCATGCATTAAGTTATACTGATACTGCTATAAGTGTTAATCTATTTTACTGGCATTAAGTTTGTTTTACCAGCACTAAGTTTTAAGTTGGATTAAGTTGTTTTGGGTTGTAATTTATTGACAACTGATTCACCCCCCCTCTCAGTTGTCCTTCCCAGTTCCTAACAAAACCAACATCATGAGCATGTCTAGGTGGGCATGTTTATGGTAGGAATGCTCCCGTTGTGCCTCCAAACAAGTCAGAATGTCAAGAGCCATCCCCTATCGATGCAATCTCTCAAGTGCCCTAAGTCCAAAAAATTGTCAAACATTGACTAACTATTTCTCCCAATCCAGGAAACATATTGATGTAGCCATAACCAATGAATCCTCAAAAGAGAACTAGTTGGCTTATGCAACAAGTGTAACACAATGAAAGAAACAATAAAACATAGAAATAGTATTAAAAAAATCATATTATTGTCTTAGAACCTCTAGCAACCAACTGGTTATCATCATACGGTCATCATAGAACATCCGGTAGCCAACCAGTTACATGCAGACCACAAGGCAGATATAATCCATCCAGAACTCTCAGTCAACCGGATCTCTAATCACAAATCTAAATCCTTACTCTGATCTCTACTTCCTCTGCTACAAATGATTACATAATATCCTATATATACCCTTCGGAACATATCTGGTTGGCCAGAAAAGATTACATTTATCAATGCAGCAAAAATGAAACTAGGTTGGCCCTAAGAATGAAAGAAATTCCTCCAGAAAATAACAACCAAGAAGTGTGGATCAACAGGAAGGTCAATCACACGCCAAGATAATATCCAACAAGACCCTAAATAGATCCACACGCCAAGAAACCACTCTGAAAATGAAGGAAAACCAATCGGTAAGCTCAAGAACTATCTTGAAACCCAAAAATAGTCAAACCGGGAGCGATAATTAGCCATAAAAGAATCCAAATGGACTGAAAATCTAGAATTAATTACATGAACCAGCTTGGAAACTGAAAATAGGATCTACAATGAAAAGAAAGCAACTACCGGCACCCAGTGGTAGGAACACAAAAAACTGCACACTGAACTGAACAAAAACTAAACAAAAAGGAAAAAATTTTGGTTGATGCAAGATTGCTCATAGACTGGGGATGCTTGTGCATCACACACCTCAGGTAGAAAGAGATGTTCCATGGGAGGCAACTCATGAGCATCAAAAAGGATTCAGGATAAAGACTCCATGCTCATTTTTTATCCAAACATCTTCCTTATCTACAAACCTCTTCTTTAACTCCTCTGGGACCTCAACTAGATTCTCTAACTTCGGACTCTATTTATTTCTCTTTATTTGCTCTAGATCTGCACTTTGTCTCTGCTTACTACTATCTTTCTTCCGCAACTCTGATTTGTTTTTGCCACAAGACTTCATTCGATGTGTCACCATAAGCTTTGTGTCATCTGATTATATCAATCTATCAGGCTTATCTATCAGATCCTTCTGCAAACTCATGCCACCTTTCTGTATAACCTCTGCAACTGGTTTCTCATGACTACCACTTCTCTCAAGACTCGTGTTCTTCACCTCCTTCTCTTTCTCCTTCAAAGAAGTTAATGTGAACTTCTACCCATCCTTCTCAATAGTGATTAGATTTCTTCTATAGTCATAAATAGCTCCTCTATCAAATTGCCAAGGTCTTTCCAAAAAGATATGACAAGCACTCATAGATACAACATTACACAAGACCTCATCCCTAAAGGCCCAATATTAAAACTCACCAAACACTTCTCCTTTACTTCTAACTTTTGATCATCTTGTAACTAACTTACCTTGTAAGGACAAGGATGCTCAAGCCTTCTCAACCCAAGATTCACTACCATCTCCTCAGATACCAAATTACCAATACTCCCACTATGCACAATAACCTTGCAATACTTACCACTTGATTTGCATACAGTCCAAAAAAGACTCTTTCTCTAAGTAGGTTTGGTATCTTCACTGCTATGCTCCATAATGACTCTTCTGAATATAAGGGATTCTCCTTGCTCTGGTGCACAGACAGTTTCAGTATCTTCACCTTCTGATTCCTCATTTACCACACTTCTTGCCATTCACTGCTTACACTCATAAAATCTATTTTTGGTTTCTCCACACTTGAAACATTTGCTGGGAAATTCTCTACTAGCACTGCCACTGCCTTTTCTCTGTGTTTTTTGTTCCAGTTCTTTACTCAACTTATATTTTGATTCCTCTTCAACATTTTTCTTCTTTGTACTCATCTGCCCCTTGAATCTCTCCTTCCCTCTAGGGTTATTTGACTATCTTCTTTTTACCTTCTCCTCAGCCTTCAAAGCATATTGGTAAGCTTCTTCAATTGTGGAAATCCTCAACATACTCATCTCATCTTTAATGTTAAATGCAAGTCCATTTATGTACCTCACCACCTTTTCTCTATCCATCTCTCTATGTCCAGATCTAAGCATCACCTTGTAGAATTCCTCAGTATACTCTTCACAGTCATGTTTCTCTATTTTAGGTTCTACAACTTCTTGAACAATTCCAACTCATAGTCTCTCAGTATGAACTTGGCCTTCAATCTTGCAACCATCTATCTCCACCAGATGATCTTCATTTCACCATTCTCTACTCTGTCTCTTTGCAATTCTTTCCACCACAAGGCAGCATGCCCTTTCAACTTAGTCTGTGCCTACGGGACTCTCTGTGGGTCCTTGACATCCTCAAACTCAAAGTAATCCTCCAACTCTCCAATCCAATCAATTAGATCCTTTGGGTTCAGCATTCCAAAAAAGTTTGAAACTTCCACTTTATGAACTTTACTCGCTTGTGCTGCTGCTCTTAGAAATATTTCCTCTCTTCCATCTTTCGGCCCTTCAGCCTCTTCCACCTCAAGCTCTTCACCAGCTTCTTCATACTCATCCTAAGATTCTGGATTCCTCCACAAACCAGCCAATGTGTTCTGAATTTCATTCCTCATCTCATTCTTGAAATCCTCCATCATTTTCTCTACCCTCCAGGGGTTCATCCTTCTAGGTGACATCTTCTCCTTCACTCCGGTAAACTGCCTCAACTCGGCAATCTGACTACCGACTTCAATTGGCTCTCACTCAACGATCTATTGAACACACACACAACCTACCTCCAATCGGCGATCTATCCACCCAAAGGAATGCCTCAAGGTTTGCAAACAACTCTTCCACCAACTGGCTCATAACCAGCTCTGATACCAATTGATGAAGCCATAATCAGTAAGCCCTCAAAAGAGAACTAATCGACTTATGTAGCAAGAGTAACACAATGAAAGAAACAATAAAACATAGAAATATTACATAAAAAGTTCATATTATTGTCTTAGAACCTTTGGAAACCAACTGGTTATCATCCTACGGTCATCATAGAGCATCCGGTAGTCAACTAATTACATCCAGACTACAAGCCAGATATAATCCATCTGGAACTCTCAGAGTCAACCGGATCGCTAATCATGAATCTAAATCCTTATTTTGATCTCTACTTCCTCTACTACAAATGATTACATAATTTGCTATATATACCCTTAAGAATGTATCTGAGTTGGCCACAAAAGATTACATTTACCAATGCAGGAAAAATGAAACCAGGTCGGCCCTAAGAATGAAAGAAATTCCTCTGAAAAATAACAACCAAGAAGTGCAGATCCACATGCCAATAAATTGCTCTAGAAATGAAGGAAAAGTAATCGGTAAGCTCAACAACTGTCCCAAAACCCAGAAACAATCAAACCAGGAGTGATAACTAGCCGAAAAAGAATCCAAATGGATTGAAAATATGGAATTAAGCACATGAACCAGCCTGGAAACCAAAAATAGGATCTGCAATGAAAAGGAAGCAACTACCAGCACCTACCAGTAGGAACACAGAAAACTGTACACTGAACTGAATAAGAACTAAACTGAAAGGAAATATTTTTGGTTTCAGATGCAAGATTGCTCATAGACTGAGGATTCTCCTACATCACATATAATTTATCTATTTGAACCTATAGGGTTACGTGAGGCGCATCTACAATGACCTATCTCAAGTTGTGACGACTCGAAGCCATTTTCATATGGTAATGTTTTTTCACTTGGTGCAAAAACCGTGAGGTGCATGCAATGCAAAGTTGCATGATAATATAGATTTTATTTCATTCATTGTGGGCACAATCCAACATCACGAGTGCATCAGGGTGGGTATTTTTATGCTAGGAATGCTCCTTTTGTGCCTCCCAATGAGCCGAAACGTCGAGAGCCATACTCTACCGACATGATCTCTCAAGTGCCCTAAGTCCAAAAAAATGTCAAACTTTGACAGACTATTTCTCGCAATCCAGGATGCATATGATTGATTTGTTTGAACCTATAGGGTCACGTGAGGCTCGTCTACATTGACCTATCTTGGTTTTTGACAACTCGCAGCCATTATCAAATGGTAGTGTTTTTTCACTTGGTGCAAAAATTGTCAGTTGCATGCAATGCAAAGTTGCACGATAGGCTAGATTTGATTTCATTTGTTGCGGGCACAAACTAGCATCACAAGCGCATCTAGGTGGGGAATTTTATGGTAGGAATGCTCCTGTTGTGCCTCCCAATGAGCCACAATGTCAAGAGCCATACCCTACTAGTGCTATCTCTCAAGTGCCTTGAGTCCAAAAAATAATTAAACTTTGACAGACTGTTTCTCGTAATCCAAGATGCATATGATTGATTTGTTTGAATCTATAGGGTCACGTGAGTCTCTTCTACAATGACCTATCTCTATTTTTCATGACTCAGAGCCATTTTCAAATCGTAGCGTTTTCTTCACTTGGTGCAAAAACCGTCAGTTGCATGCAATGCAAAATTGCACGATAGGATAGATTTGATTCCATTCATGGTAGGCACAAACCAGCATCAGGAGCACATCTGGGTGAGCAATTCTACACTAGGCATTCTCTTATTGTGCCTTCCAATGAGCTAGAACATCGAGAGCCATACCCTATCAGTGCAATCCAAATGTTACACTTAATAAAATGATCATAATTTACAAAGTACAACATGAAAATGCACAAGAATGGATTCATTGGAAAGAAAATTCATTATACTATCATTCCAAAACCTTTTCTAACCTCCTATATTCAATAATTTGCCTCTAAATATGGACAAATCAACTCTTGGTTATTTAAATATACAAATATTTGTTTTACAGATCAGCTCATGGGGTTTTATACAAAATTTAGCATTTAAATATATACAAAGTTTGGCATTTAAATATGTGCGAATAATCTCATCACCATTTAAATATACAAAATTTGGCATCTAGATATGTACAAATAAGCTCATGGCCATTTAAATATACAAAATTTTGCCTCTAAATATGTACAAATCATCTCAAGGGCATTTATATATACAAAAAATGAATATAGAACAATTCATCAATGATATATACAAAATTCTCAAAATCATTCTATCCTGAACTGTAGAATCAATCAAGTGAGCCTTCTAGATCGGCTCTAACCCGTATTGTGTATGTTGTGCTTGTAAAGTGTGATACATGTAGCTACAACACAAAACACTCAATAGATCATTACAAGTATGGTTAGCAAATTTAAAACAAAGAAAGATTAAACCATGGCAAAGCGATCTATCACCTCCTCCGAGATGCAAGTGTGGATTTGCTCTCAGATCTGGATAAGAAAATTTCAGTGACCTGACTACAACTAGATGGAGGATTTGAAATGATAATGATGCAATTAAGCTAGAAAAGAGAATGATTAAGCTACATGATTCAACAATTATGCTAGAGAAATGATCAAATTAAGCTAGATCTAAGATGCAATTGCCTATAATAACAATGCTCAAATGATATGCTAAGAGATATTATGCCTATAGTAACAATGCCTAAAATGCAAATGAGATGGGATGATTATTGCTCCAAAATGGGGTCTATTTATAGGATTTCCAAGGATAGGGGTGAGGTGGCAAGAATCAATGGTCAAGATTGAGTCTGAAGATATCAATGGTGAAATTGGAGGAGGTTGGAAGAGAGGTTGGAGGAAATGGGACATTTGTCATCTCTATGGTGACAAGTGTCAAGAGGCTTCCAAGAGAGGGTACATGTGGCCCAAAAATGCCATGTGTCTCAAGGGAAGAGTATCCACACCATAGGAGGTTAGGATAAGGAGGTTAGGATGTGCAAGCTAAGATAGATTTAATTAAACCCAGGGTTAGATGGAATGGGATAGGTTTAGAAGTGGTTAGGTTAGGTGGTTAGAAGTTAGGAGGCATGTGTGTAATTTGAATTTAGAAATTCAAATAATAGGAAAAGACTAATTAATTCTCAACAACTCATAAATTGATTTGTTTTAATTAATTAGGAGATTAGAAGAAATGAATTTGATGGGGAAGAATTAATTAATCAAAGAGGACTATTGAAATGAACCTATTAAATAAATCCTTAGATTTATTAATAAGTAGATGAAAGGGGGGAATTTAATCAAATTGCTAATGAATTCAATTAAATTGGGGAGGAGGATTAATTAAATAATTGCTTATTCAATTAATTATCTTCAGACCATTTTTAGGTGTATACATTTTGCCCCTCTTTGAAGCGAGGTGTGATGACATGTTGATTCAAAGAATAATCTCATTTTGATGATGATATTGGTTTGATAGGATGCCCCAGCTCTTGATTGCTAAATTGTGATATGATGATGCCCCCTCAGGAGATCAATTGAGATAATTGACCTTTGCAGATTTTTGGATCTTTGCGAAATTGATTTCCTGATAGATTATTAGATGAATCCTACAACCGTGGTTGATGAAAGTGTGAGTTCTACAATCATGGTGATGTGGTTCTTGATTATTGATAAATCTTGGTTGGTTAGATTGATAAGATCGAGTTTCAGTCTGGTTTCAGCAATGACACCTCCTGTATAAGACAAAGATGATCAAAGCGTCTGGTTTCAGGAATGATATATCCTATATAAGACATGGATCAGAACATCTGGTTTCAAGAAAGATACATCCTGTATAAGACATGATAGAATCGATTAAATTTGATTGATTGATTGAATTGATAAGGTTGATTAGATAAAGAACTGATAGGTTGTTGATATAAAGTTGCAGGAAGATTTAGATATGCTGATGTTTGTTCTATTGAGAGGGTAGCATAAGATTTTTGTTGGGTTGACAATATCTGGAGAGATATGAGTCATCAGTCTAATTGCATATACACTTGTGATGATACCTTGATGATTCGTGCGATAGATTTAGCCTTGGATAAAATGAGCATGCGGGATCCCATGCAAAAATGAAATGCAAGCTAATACAAATGAAAATGCAAAGCTACGATCAGACCAGTCACTGGATTATTGTGTTTTGTCATCATTGACCTTTTTAAAATGTGCGAAGTGAGTGCAAACATCAATGATATATCTAAACCATGATGACCTGAGAATTTCTTTCTTGGATTTTGATATGGCAAGTTAGCACAAACATCGAGGTATAATTGAACCAAGATGACCTGAGTGTTGCTTGCGTAAAATAGGCAGTATTAATCATTTCAATATGCAAATTAGAAATGTCTTCAATGATACTCTGATGATCATGTCCCAAGACAAATTTGCACATATTAATGATTAATTTATAGACAATAGACAAGAAAAATATCATGTTCCTTCCTTGTTCCTCTAGTCAAAGACATCCTGGAGTCACTCAGAAATCATAATAGCAAAAATCAAGATAGAAAAGTTGAACAATCATGTTAAAATCATTACCCAAAAGATATTATCCATTGAAAAGTGTGTGATATGCTTAGATTGATGTGTGATAGCTTGATGGTTGATAATTTGATCTCATGTTCAATGTTGGATGTGTTGGAGTTTTCACTTGATAAGAGTTGTCTAATTGTTGTTCTACCTATTTGATTAAGCTCAAAATGATCAAAAGTTTGCCCCCAACTAGGTGTAGGATTTTGCCCCGAGCCTAGAAACAAATTCAGTATGATATACCCAATGATCCAAACCATGGCAAGAAGCCACCCAGGATGCCTATGTATGTACAAAGGCTTTATGATGGATATGAACAATGCTAAAGGAAAATGAATGAATGCAAGCGGAAGGATGCACGAACTAATAGATGGAAGAGCTAGCGGAAATATAGCACCTGTTTTCCAAGTTTTCACCATCTGCTTTTATTGCACTTTTTCTCATATTTGATTTTTTTTTGTTTGGATTTTCTGCTTTTTCACTGTTTTTTAATTTTTTTGTTTTTTCACTGTTTTTGATTTTTTCTTCTTTTTCACCATTTTTGGAATTTTTCTTTCTTTTCACTGTTTTTGATTTTTTTTCTTTTTCACTGTTTTTGATTTTTTTTGTTTTTTCAAACATAAAACTTCTTCAGATGCATGCTATTGATGGGTTCCTCAAGCTGATCTCCATCCTGTGTTGATAGTTGATATGCTCCTGATCCAAATACTGTTGTGCCCACAAATGGACCTAACCAATTTGGTTCAAACTTTCCTTTCTTTTCTCAATCTGCCTGGTTGCATGGATTTTCCTTTAGTACTAGTTCTCCAACTTGAAAGACTTATGGTTTGACCCCATGATTATAACTCTGACACATTCTTTGTTGATATACCTTCAAATGATCAAAGGCATTTTGTCTTTGTTCATGGATTAATTCTAACTCTTGTAATCTAGATACTCATTGTTCTTCACTTGGGATGAGACCATTTAATGATACTTGTAGAGAAGGTATCTCTACTTTTATTGGCAGTATTTCTTCTGATCCATAAACAAGAGAGAAAGGTGTGGCACCTATTGGTGTGCAGATACTAGTATGGTAGGCCCATAGAGCAGGGTTTAATTGAATATGCCAATCTTTGTCAGCATCATTCACTACCTTTTTGAGGATTTTCAGAATAGTTTTGTTTGATGCTTCTGCTTGCCCATTTCCTTGTGGATAGTAGGGTGTGGATAATTTGCACTGGATCTTGAATTTCTCACATAGCTCTTGTACATCATGATTCTTGAACGGTCATCCATTATTAGTGATAATGGTCATTAGTATTCCATAGCGATAGATGATGTAGTTTAAGATAAATGCAACAATTTGTTTTCCTGTGATGTTTGTGGGAGGTATTGCCTCAATCCATTTTGTGAAATATTTTGTAGCTACAAGGATGAATTTGTGACCATTAGATGAAGAAGGATTTATCTTTCCTACTAGATCAAGACCCCATTGACAGAAAGGCCAAGATGCTACTAAAGCATGAAGTTCTTGTGCTGGTGCATGAATCAAATTCCCATGGATCGGACATTGTTTGCATGTTCTAGCTATCTAAAAAGAATCTTGTTCCATAATCGACCAATAATAACCCAAGCGTATGAGTTTTTTCGAAAGGGTAAGACCACTTGAATGAGTGCCACAAATGTCATTATGGACTTCATGTAAGGCCTTCTCATATTCTTCTTATTCGAGACATCTTAAAAGAGTATCGTCTAGACCGCGTTTAAATAGGGTATCTGCGACAAGAGTAAAATGGGAGGATTGGCGAATAAAGTTTCTCTTTTGGTTCTTTGATAAGCCAGGAGGTAAGGTGTTATCTTTCAGGTATGTGTAATTTTGGCCATAGTGGGAGGAACAATGCCCAACAAGGTGACATATATTTTGGGAATCAGGACAATTATGAGCAGGGTAAAACAACTCTTCCTCCAGAAATTCATAACTCTGTTGATTTTCTTCTGTCTAAAGCAGAGAAACAAGTGTAGCCATGGCATCTGCTGCTTTGTTGTCATTTCTTGGAATCCGTTGTAAAGTTATTTCTACAAAGTATTTCTTAATATCATCAAGCATCTTTTTATAAGGCATTAGCTTTTCATATTTTGTTTGGTAATCATCGTTGATTTGATTAATGATGAGCTGAGAGTCTCCAAAGACTTGAAGTTGTGTAATGTTCCATTCTATAGCCATTTTGATACCTATAACCAAAGCTTCATATTCTGTTGTATTGTTGGTGCATGGAAAGCTTAATTTGTATGCTTTTGGAATTGTATAACCTTGTGGTGTGATGAATAGAATACCTGTTCCTGATCCATGTTGTGTTTCATTATTGATGCTTGCTCTTGGATTGATATTTGAGTGATCTGTTGTAAGATATGGATCAAACCCTGGAATGTCTTTATATGACTAGGTAAAATTGATTTGCCATCTTTTAAAGGATTTCAAATATTTTTGCCTTTCTAGTTCTGATAGAGAAATTGTTGGATGTAGACCAGTTGCGCCAATGATAATTGCCTCTACTAGTTCTATTAGGATGGATAAGTTCTCTTGATAGAATTTAGGTAAGGTGTCAAATCTCCCATCCCTCGATGCCTCGAGGAGGTTTTCACCATTAGATGCATCCTTTATTTTTACTTTTTCCCAGTCTAATGTTGCCAATAAATGGTTTTCAGCATTATACCTGATATTGTTTTCTTGATTTTCACTTTTGCGACTAGGAGATTTAACACCCACTTGACTTGAAGATACGTTAGCAGAATCCCTGGTGAAAGTTATTGTGGGTTTGATTTCATAAAGATATAAGGATATGGCATGGTCATTCGGAAAGGTATCAATGGTAGTATGTCCTTCATTTTCCCAGTCCATAGGTTCAGGAGGGATTAAGGGTAGGGGATCCTCGGGTTGAATTATTTCAAAGATATTAGGGGTCATGATAAAGATTTCAGAGCTTTCAAGATGCATTTCAATGTCTAGAATGATACTCTTATTAGAATGACCTCGTGCAAGTAGCTCCTGATCATCCTCAATTAAGTCCAAGTCAGTCGAATGTGATTCTTATTCAAGCAAGATAGTTCCTAACGTTTGTCCTGCATACGCATGAACTACATCAACACCTACATCTGATTCATCCCTTTCAATTTCAAGTTGCTCTTGTTTGTTTTCATATGATAGCAAATATTCTCCATTCCCTCGATCTCTTAGCTGCATTTGTTTTTCCATGTTTGATAGAATTGATGCAAATGATTGTTTTTTGGATTGTGTGCTTGAAGATGCTGCCTCTCTGTTATGTGGAACAATGACTTCTTGAGCTAGTTTTAGATTATTACGACACTACAAGGGATTTGAATCTGCTGAGATCATGATTTCCTACCCATTGTAGGGAAACTTTGGGCACTGATGACATGTTAATGGAACAACTTGTATGTTATGTATCCAGGGTCTTCCCAAGAGTATGTTGTATGATAAGTCCAAGTCTAGAACTTGGCATGCTGTGTCTTTCTGCAAAGGTCTCACTTTGACGGGTAATATCACAATTCCTTTAGAGGAACGCTCTTCTTCATCATATGCTTTAATTTTTATCTTTTTGGGGGGATCAACTGCATCTTCTGAATAACCTAGAGCACATACAAGACTCAAAGAACAAATGTTTAAGCTAGCTCCTCCATATATCAAGACACGTTTAACGAGCATTCTATGAATGAGGACTTCAATTTGCATGGAAGCATTATGGGGATGTTGCAAGGAATCAATGCTTGGATATGAAGGAGATGAGTTTTGAATAATATCTTCTGAAATAGGTTTGATGGTCATCATGAATATTCCCTGGGGAACTTCATCTTTGGATGTATTCTTTGGTGATGCTGCTATGGAAGGTTCTTGCAAGTTTTGAAGAGGTGTAGGAATAGATGCCTTTGTAGAATCAATTTTTTTACAGGGGAATGAGCCATTGCTAGACATAGGTGCACGAATTTGATCTTTCTTAGCCAAATCGTTTAAGGATCTCTTTAAGAGTTGCATAAAAGAGCCACTTTTCTTTGGAGATGTGTTTGAATCCTTATAAGATTTTGACATAGTTGGATTTTGATTTTGGATTTGTTTGATTTCTCGGATATGTTGTCTTGTTACTTGTATTTTTCTTTGGTATGTCATGTTGATATGATTTTCAACTATTTCAAATGTTTCTGTTTTTGTTTTAGGAGTTTGATTGTCTAAAAGTTGTTTTGATAAGTGATCAACTGTCAATGTAAATGTGATAAAGTGATAAGACATGAAAAGATGATTCAAGTGTTTAAAAGTTCGCAAGTTTTTCGATCTTTGGTTTTGGAGTGCAATGATGATGATTTGATAAAAGTCAAGTCCAATAGGAACGATATATCCTATGATGTGGGACAAGATTATTCAGACCACATGTTTCAGTTTCGTGATAGAGGATGATAGATCCTGATGAGAAACTATGTTTGAGTTATCAGTTTATCAAAGAGGGTGATAATGCACTTTGAGATGTTTAGATCTTGAACTTGTTGAATGCGAGTACTTGAAAATATTGAGGTGTTTTTCTTCTTGAGTTTGATTTTGATAGATGATAGCTTGACCAAGCTAACCAAGGAGACAATCCAAGCACAGAGCGACAGAGAATAGGTGTTTATGATCACTACAAATTAACCAAGCAAAAATGATAGACCTAAAAAATGCATGCAAGAAGACAACTCTGGACCAACAAATACAAAAATTCATACGATAGTTTATGCAACCTCAGACGATAATACATATAAGCCCATACAACAAATCAGAAATGTTATATGACAAAGCATAGGCTCCTACAACAATTTCCCCTAAGCCAAATGACAAACAAAAGGTATCGTATGACAAAACTTAACAAGCCATACGACAAAAGATTTTATGCTAATAGGGTAATACGACAATTTTCCCGGCTCATACGACAAACTATATTCATCACATGACAGAGAACTGAATAGGGAAAAATATGTTTGTTTGGCCAAATTTTGATCAATGAAGTCTGATGTTTGGCTTATGTTTTCCAGTCTTAAATGTCTGATTTTCTGATTTAGGGACGAATACATAGAAAACACGCGATATGTTAAGTGGCCTCAAGCATGCTAAACCCTAAAGAAGTTGGCTGAGAGAGAAAACCTTTGCTTGCAAACTTAGGTACACATCCAATAGCTAATTAGAATATGGTCGCTGAGTCTCACGCAATGGATTCTCAATGCCGTATTATCCAAGTCCAAATGCTAATGGGGGCATGATATGGCAAGTTTCTTGGGAGAGTTACTATCTCTCTTGCACAAAGATTATCACCCTTTCAAAGGTGAATCGGGTAGCTTAGATAATTTAACCGAAACTAGTAAGGGATCTGTTCGTCACCTCGGGGTATAAACTCAATTAAGAGGTCTCCCAACCTTGAAAACCAAGGTTTGCTATACTAGAAGGTATAGAGGAGAGCTATTCCCGAGCACTACTGTTGACTTGATTTTCATCAAATCATATTTATTTTATAGTGGGTTGGATTACTTGGTGTTAGTCGTTCCCACTTAGGTCATTCCCCTCTCACCGACCTTAATGGCTAAGAGTTATTAGCTCTTTAGGAGGGTAGGTCTGCTAAAGAAATTCATTAATGAAAGAAAAGGATGAGTCTAGCTTTCTGATCACCTAAGAAAGGTGAGAGCATACTCGCTTATCATCAAAAACACATAAAACATGATTGTCCATTTCCATTAGCAAAGACAAGTGTTCCTAGAAAGATTTAAGAAAATACACAAAGTTTTGTTGAATTCTTATAGGCAACCTGCAAAATAGACGCATTAGTAGTCATGATGTGATTTTATGCAATGATCCTTTGACAAGCATAATCTTCGATAATCGTCCTCCAAAAACCAGTTAGGCTGCTGAAAAACTCACAAATAGATCAGGGTTAGCATTAGTAATAATCGAATCAAAGCATAAAACCCTGAAAATGCAGTCTATTTTAAAAACATAGAAGCAGAGTGTTGTACGACATGATTTACCAGCTCGTACGATAATATTTCTGAGCTCGTGTGAGAGATAAATGAGCTCATACAAGAGAGAAATGAGCTCATACGAGTAAGAAATGATTTTCATCCCAGCTCACAAAGGAGTTTGTACGAGCCTGTAAAGGAGCTCGTACAAGATTCTAAATCAGACCCGAGCAGACATGAATGTTAATGAAGCTTAAGAGGCCGAAAATCATAATTCCGGCCCCACAGTGGGTGCCAAAATGTCATGCCTGTGAAGTGTGATACCTACAGCTGCAACACAAAATACTCAATAGATCATTACAAGCATGGCTAGCAAATTTAAAACAAAGAAAGATTAAACCATGGCAAAGCAATCTATCACCTCCTAAGAGATGCGAGTGTGGATTTTCTCCCAGATCTGGATAAGAAAATTCCAGTGACTTGACTACACCTAGATGGAGGATTTGAAATGATAATGATGTAATTAAGCTAGAAAAGAGAATGATTAAGCTACATGATTCAACAATTATGCTAGAAAAATTATCAAATTAAGCTAGATCTAAGATGCAATTGCCTATAATAACAATCCTCAAATGATATGCTAAGAGATATTATGTCTATAGTAACAATTCCTAAAATGCAAATGAGATGGGATGATTATTGCTCCAAAATGGGGTCTATTTATAGGATTTCCAAGGCCAGGGGTGAGGTGGCAAGAATCAATGGTCAAGATTGAGTCTAAAGATATCAATGGTGAAATCGGAGGAGGTTGGAAAAGAGGTTGGAGGAAAGGGGACATTTGTCATCTCTATGGAGAAAAGTGTCAAGAGGCTTCCAAGAGAGGGGACATGTGGCCCAAAAATGTCATGTGTCTCAAGGGGAGAGTATCCACACCATAGGAGTTTAGGATAAGGAGGTTAGGATGTGCAAGCTAAGATAAGTTTAATTAAACCTAGGGTTAAATGGAATGGGATAGGTTTAGAAGTGGTTAGGTTAGGTGGTTAGAAGTTAGGAGGCATGTGGGTAATTTGAATTTAGAAATTCAAATAATAGGAAAAGACTAATTAATTCTCAACAACTCATAAATTGATTTGTTTTAATTAATTAGGAGATTAGAAGAAATGAATTTGATGGGGAAGAATTAATTAATCAAAGAGGACTATTGAAATGAACCTATTAAATAAATCCTTAGATTTATTAATAAGTAGATAAAAGGGGGGAATTTAATCAAATTGCTAATGAATTCAATTAAATTGGGGAAGAGGATTAATTAAATAATGGCTTATTCAATTAATTATCTTCAAACCATTTTTAGGTGTATATAGTGTCAAGTATTGCCTCGTGGTCAAATTCACAAACTTTCCATAAATTCTTGTTATGAGGTCTACCACAATACTTAATCAATTGAATATTTGTTGCAACAACAAAGTTGGATAAATGAAGAGTATGTTTGTGTGTTTCAAATTCCTCGAACAACCAAACATCAAAATTCTTGATAGGGCATCTCCTAAGCCATGTGCCTGTCACGACAACAGACCCTACTGGGTACTCAATACCTCTCCATCAATGATTGTGGTTGTCAATTTTCTCTTAGGCTAAATACAATGACACAAAAAGTAATTTGTTCCTTCTTCATTGTCCTCTTTTGCAAAAAATGCGTACACATGACCTGCATTTTATAGAATTATAATTAATATCAAAAATAATGTTTGATGTAACAAATGAGCCAAAAAAAAAATTTGTAATAAAATTAACCAAAAAAATCACCTGGTTCCACTAGGTCGGATACATGGTTGAAATCAAGTGAGGCTTCCATCTGGTTCAATTGCACAGTGCTTTGGGAATTTGATAGGTATCAATGGGAACTAATGGTCTACAAGACCATTTGTCAACCCACTCTTGTGATTCACATTCTTCCCACAAAAATTACATACATGAAGAGCAAAAACATATAATCTGTCTAGTATAAATTACTAGTGAGCTTGCATTTGAACTTCTAAATAAGTGCAGGTCACTCGATCTTGCAACTGTACAATAATCTTGATAGTTTTCAATGTTAGATTCAATGATCAACCAAAAATATCTATGAACTGTTGACGTACCTACATTACCTGGTCCCATTGTAGAGTTACACCATCGCACAATTGTTGTTGCATCTGTCAACTCAGCACCACCTTCATACTTCAATTCTTCTCTAGATAGGGCTCTTTTTATGCATGCTCCTGCACCATCGTTCTCTCCCTTTCCATGTCCACCCTCAGTCAAATTCCAAAAATGTTGTACACAGCTTGTCACATGCATCCTTGTAAACCAATAGAACATACTTGCATTCTTCAATTGTGAGGTGCAATTATCTGACCATATTATGTGTTGGTTGTATCATATGTTCCTTTCCCTTGAATTATCATAGAAAACTTTAAAGCATCCTTGCACAAACTCTGATGAATATGTATGATCTTTACTTATGTAGAAGTGATACTCTCTTACAACCTTTCTATCCTCCTTTGTGCTATCATCTGCATATATGAATGTTATGTGTACAAAAATAGAAACTTGTATAGAATGATAATGCATATATTTCACTTCATTTTGAGGTTGCAGTGTATAATTTTCAGCAAAATCAATGGTAGAGACAATGATACCAAGAGGAAATGTGTCCTTACATAACTTGAACTTTTCATCTAACTATCGAGCTCTATGTGTATGCATTATGTACTCATAAACTATTTTCTCTTGAAATGTTCTCATAAATTTAACTACACATATATCGTTTTTCACTAACTCACACCTCTTCAGTTCTTTTCCATCTTTAACCTCATATGTCATTGTCTTGTACTTTCCAAAAGAGAGTAGTTTCTTACCAATTTCATGTGTGCTATCCAAATGTAGGCATCTTGGAAAATGTTGCAAACCACCACATGTAGCACAAGAACCTTTCAGACACATCATCTTATAATAAATGCAACCATCATCTTATAATAAATGCAACCATCATCTTTTTTACATAGAACACTTGAAATAAATTCTCTTGGTGACTTAGGAGGTGCTTGTATATTGCATTCTTGTAAAACATTGTTAGTGTGCAAAGTACAACATATATGATGATAAATATCATAGGTCAGAGAAAATTCACTATGCATCCCACAACAACACATGGTGCTTGCATGATTAATCTTAACAAAAAAGGGTTTTTCCATTTTAAAAAATCTTAGACTAATTCTTATTTGAGGAAACGTTTGAAGAAATCTTTCATAATTTTTTTTTGAGTCATATCCAAATAGTGTTTGGCATGTGGCTCACGATTTCTAGATCCAATTTGTCTTCTAACAACATCTCTTTGGTTAGGCGAAACCCTTGTGTTGTCATGCCAAAACTTTTCAATTAATGTTCTTAGTGCATCAACAACAACCTTGTCTTTGCATGGTAGTCTACCCAAGAACTCCCAAAGAGAATTATTGTTAGGATCCTCTATTTTCTCCCGCCTCTCTAATGCTTTATGTAATGTTGTTCTACTTATGTTTAATGACTTGTTTTTCTTATCAAACAATCTTTTTTTATTTTCTTGCTCATTATGGTTGATGTAATAACACATCTAGGTACGTTATTTTGAACCAATATCTTGATATGCATCAAATAGATTTCTCACAATAGTTCTTTCACTATTACTTTCAAATGATCTTAGGCCTGTAATTTTCATTGTCTCTCTAAAATTCAAATTTTTAATCTTTTCAACAATTAATTGGCATCTTGCAGTTTGATTTAAGTTTTCAAAGTAGTTTTGCCATATTCTTTTAGCCATTCTTCTACAAGTTCATTCATTTATTTTATCAAGCATTGGCTTCAAAATATTTTCATCGATGTCAATTACATACTTTGGTTTCCTACGAATGATTCTAGGATGTGTTAACATTGGTGCATTGCGTGCATTGGGTACATTCATCCCATCAAATAGAGTTGGTATATGTTCATCATTTAATTGATTATTCATTGTGGTCTCTTCTTCAAATGCATTAGGTTCATTCAATAAATAAAATGTTATTGGTGCACCTTCACCGTTTGTTTGATTATTGATTGTGATTTCTTCTTCAATCGCATTAGGTTCATTTGATACATCGAATTGAGATGTTGTGGATGATGTACCTTTTTATCCCATTGCTATTAGGTCACTTAATTTCTTCATACATTGTCTTTGTCTTTCCTTTTCAGCCTCTCGTTGTTCCGTCATTCCTCGCTTGTTCTTTCCCATCGTTAATAATGATTGTCCTAAATAGAATCATATTGCATATATATGTAAAGAAAAAATTAAATAATCAAATAACCATAAAATTGAGTATTATCATTATTTTTAAAAATCAAAACTATTAAAAAATCACAATAACATTGACCAAACTAATTAGAACAACAATTCAATCATTTTAAATCATACAAAACAAAAATTTCACTTACTTCCACAAATAAAACTGTCACAAAATTGCAGTATTAGTTGCAGTGGGACCTTCAACAACTTCAAAAACTCCTTTTGAGGTCATTGAAGCCATTGGGAAACTAAGAGTATGTCCAGAAAGGCGTACAAATTATGTTTAGTTAACCCGTACGTGCTATTAGTCCATAAAAATTCCCAGCAGCCCAACATTCATATTTCACATACCCCATACGCGCTTTTATCTATCAAAACCCCGTACATAGTCTAATTTTAAACCCCATACACATTACTTATAGTAAAGAAAAGGTGAAGGAAAAGGGGGGAGAGAGAGAGAGAGGCAAAGGGAAATAGAGTTGCAGAGGTAGGGAGGGAGAGAGAGAGAGAGAGAGAGAGAGTTGGGGAGGTAGGGAGGGAGAAAGAGCGAGAGAGAGAGAGGGAGAGGGAGAGGGAGAGCGAGGGAGACAAAGAGAGAGAGAGAGAGAGAGAGAGAGAGAGAGAGAGAGAGAGAGAGAGAGAGAGAGAGAGAGAGAGAGAGAGAGAGAGAGAGAGAGAGAGAGAGGGATGGGGTATGGAGGAAGAGAGAGAGGTGGAGCTTGTTGATTTCTTATTTTTGTAAGCAGTATTTGTTCTGCTTTTTATATTGTAATAATGGTTATGTTGGGTCATAAGCAATATTGAGATGGGGTCATATTCTCATAAAGGGTCATGTGGTGTGCTAAGGGGTCACATGATGTCATTGGGTGTTATGTTGGGTCCTAAGGGAGATAGAGAGAGAGAGAGAGGGGGGGGGGAGGGAGAGAGAAAGAGTAGGGAGGGAGAGAAGAAGAGAGAGAGAGAGAGATGGGGTATGGAGAAAGAGAGAGAGGGGGAACATACTGATTTGTTATTTTTGTAAGCAGTATTGGTACTGCTTTTTATATTGTAATAATGGTTCATCTTGCCATCTTATAACACCATATGACCCCTTAGAAAATCATATGCTCCTAAAGGGTCATGTGGTGTGCTAAGGGATCACATGATGTCATTAGGTGTTATGTGGGATCCTAAGGGAGAGAGAGAGCGGGAGAGAGAGAGGATGGGAAAGTAAGAGAGATAGAGGGGGGAGGGAGAGAAGAAGAGAGAGAGGGATGGGGTATGGAGGAAGAGAGAGAGAGGGAGCATGTTGGTTTGTTATTTTTGTCATATCGTCCTACTTGGAGTTGTATGGTGTGTTAAGGGGTCATATGCATTCATTAGGGGTCATGTGGGGTCTTAAGGGGTCGTATATCATAATAATGGTTCACATTTCCTCCTTAGAACACCATAATACCTCTTAGGACACCATATGACTCCTTAGGACACCATACGCTTCCTTAGGACATTGTATGGTCCTAAGGGGTCATGCGGTGTGCTAAGGAGTTTTATGGTGTCGTTAGGGGTCATGTGGGGTCCTAGTGGTGCCACACATGTATTAAAACACCATGTAATTCATTTGCACACCATATGACCCCCTAGGATATCATATGTTCCTAAAGGGTCATGTGGTGTGCTAAGGGGTCACATCATGTCATTTGGTATTATGTGGGGTCCTAAGGGAGAGAGAGAGGGGGGGGGGAGAGAGATAGAGAGAGGATGGGAAAGGAAGGGAGATAGAGGGGGGGGGGGGAGAGAGAAAGAGTGGGGAGGGAGAGAAGAAGAGAGAGAGGGGGATGGGGTATGGAGGAAGGGAGAGAGGGGGAGCATGTTGGTTTGTTATTTTTGTAAGTAGTATTGGTACTACTTTTTTATATTATAATAATGGTTCATATTGCCACCTTAGGACAACGTATGACCCCTTAAGACACCATACAACCCCTTAGGATATCATATGGTCCTACTTGGAGTTGTATGGTGTGCTAAGGGGTCATATGGTGTAGTTAGGGGTCATGTGGGGTCCTAAGGGGTCATGTGGGGTCCTAAGGGGTAGTATATCGTAATAATGGTTCACATTGCCCCCTTAGAACACCATATGACCTCTTAGGAAACCATATGACTCCTTAGGACACCATACAATGCCTTAGGATATTGTATGGCCCTAAGGGGTCATGTAGTGTGCAAAGGGGTCTTATGGTGTTGTTAGGGGTCATGTGGGGTCCTAGTGGTGCACACATGTATTACAACTCCATATGACCCATTAGGACACTATATGACCCCTTAGGACATCATATGCTCCTAAAGGGTCATGTGGTGTGTCAAGGGGGCCACATGATGTCATTAGGTGTTATGTGAGGTCCTAAGGGAGAGAGAGAGAGAGAGAGAGAGAGAGAGAGAGAGAGAGAGAGAGAGAGAGAGAGAGAGAGAGAGAGAGAGAGAGAGAGAGAGAGAGAATGGGGAGGGAGGGAAAGAGAGAGATGGTGAGAGGGAGGGAGAGGGAGAGGATGGGGAAGGGAGGGAGGTAGAATGGGGAGAGAGAGAGAGAGAGAGAGAGAGAGAGAGAGAGAGAGAGAGAGATGGGGGAAGAAGAAGAGATGTCACATGACGCTGTTAGGTGTCACATGGGGTCCTAATTGAGCCACGCATGTGTTACAACACTATTTGACACCTTAGGATATCATACATGGTCCTAAGAGGTCATATGACATCATTAGGGGCCATGTGGGGTCCTAATAGGGCCACACGTGTGTTAGAACATCATATGACCCCTTAGGACATCATATGGTCTTAAGGGTCATATGTGTGCTAAGGGACCTTACATGATGTCATTAGGTGTTATGTGGGGTCCAAAGAGAGAGAGAGGGTAGGAATACAATGTAATAAGATATCAAAAGACAATATATATGCATATATTTTATATACATATATGTATACATTTGTGCATACATATATTATATACATATGCATACATATTGTATATATACACATATACATATACATATATGTATGAATACACAAACACATTTTAAACATATATATGTATTTTTTGTGTTAGGTTGTCTTTATGTGGACATAACCCATATGGGGTTTGTCTTCTTGAAACCCCATATGCAGTTTTTTTATTAAAATCTCGGGTGCACTTTAGTTTATTTAGGCTTGTGAATAGGCTTGGATGACAAAGCTGTAGGTTGAAAGTTTGATTTCCCTCAATTTCCCTCTTTTTTGACGTGTTCAGTTTTATCAACTTGGTTTCTCGACTTTTTCATCATTAGGTTTACACTTCATCAATTGGGTATTTATAAAATTGCCACAATATTTTCACCCATTTTCTAAGTTTTCTAACCATATAATTTTTTAAAATTTGAACAACAATAACATATATTATTCTTGAATTTCTTTTACCAGTGTCTCTATAGTTCTCAGAGACATATGTGTACCATTTTTTTAATAACTTTTGATCAACTTATCCAAATTTTTAAAAATTATATATTATTGTATTGCACTTGATTATTTACAATTTAAAAAAAAAATTGCATTTTCGATTGTTTTGGTGCAAGTTATGCTTCGCGCACAAACATGTACTTGATTTTTAGGATGTGCTCGATTCAAAAAATTATTAAAAAAAAATACTCAACAAAAAATTACAAAAAAATACACAACTTCTAGTGCTCAATCTTAACTATCTTTCTACTAAAAGATTTGTCAAAATACTAAATCTAACTATGACTTTTTTGATGCGCACATCAGACACTATGTTATGTTTTTCAGAAAAAAATCAGGATCTATTTTTCGTGCACGAAGGATTTGACCCACTTAATCTTATCCAATTTTGAAAAAAATTAGTAGTTTGGAAACTAGATTCAAAGTACTACAATCTTTGATCTTTGACTATCTTCATATATTGAGTAGATGACTCTCAACTTTCTCCTCCAAGATCAGGTTTACTTGATTTCAGAAAAAAAAAAGTGTCCACTTATACCCCCCTTTTTGCATACCATCTTGGTGCACTTACCCAGAGTTCGCACATATATTTGAAATTTTAAAAGATATTTTAATTTAATTTGAATGTATAAAAAATACTTCATTAAATAAATAAATGTCATGATAATGCATAGAAAACATTGTCTATAATCACAATTGAATGTCATGCCATGATTGCAATTAGCAAGAGGTACCAATAAACATACAATTCCAATTTCCTAATTTAAATTACATTAAATCATGTATGTTTGTGCAAAAAGAAGTCAACACTCAAAGAAAATCAAATACAAAATAAACAATATAGCTCTATAATGAAAGGTGTACTATCATATAAACAAAATATATACTTGGTAATGTATACACAAAAATGATTATATATCATTGCCAAATATCTTAACTATTAACATGTAGCAGTGTAATGTAGTCTTAAGTAACAATAATAATTTAATAAAATCTAATTTTAGGACATAATAATGGAACTCGTGTTCTTATATAAAATAATACATTAATATAATATATGCAAACTATGTGCATATACAAGTATAGTTATTCACTTGTAGTTAGACTTTGAAGTTTGATTGGCAATTCCATTACAGGAATTGGCAAAGGGTCACATGTTATTTTTTCATCTGGAATCATCAGTGACCAATTATATTTTGATATTAAATGGTATAAAAAAATTATCGATTCCATCTTTGCAAAATCATATCCTGGACAAACACAAGGTCCTGCTCCAAAAGATATAAAATTGTAGGGTGAAAGTTGGCTCTCAAAATGTGAAGGATCAAACTTGTCTGCATCTTTAAAAACTTCCTCACTCCTATGTGTAGGACTAGTCACCCAATATAACTGTAAAATAAATATAAAGTATAAGTCAAATTCAAGTACCCTTTATAATATAACATTCTTTTCAATTCAACATATAAATTGAGAATACCATACCTGCCAACCTTTGGGGATTGTAAACCCTTCATATTCTAAATCTTTAATTGTTGTTCTAAATCCTCCAAATACAGGAGGTGTCAAACGCAATGTTTCTTGTGCTACCTTCCATGAATACTTCATTTTTTGAATGTCTTCCCAACAAAGAGGTTCATTAGGTTGTTTTCCTTGTAGAATCTCCTTGTGCTCTATCACATATAAAAATATATTAGATCAAATAACCTTTGAATTATATAAACACCATTCGTTATATTTGGACAATTCCTCTAATTGCTTATAAAAGTTAATTTCTCATTATTGATTTAGTGTAATTGCGATCTTATTAATTATTCAAGAAATATATGATATACTATGAATAGGTGTCATTCAATGGTTTGAATGATAATAGAAGAATTACTTAGAGGTTTCCACAAGTACCCAAATAGATAGATATTGATGTTATATGAAAACTTCAAATTTTATTTTTTTTGAAAAAAATCAATCGTTTGCTTATGTTTGGATAAAGTTGGACAAACAATTATTTTAAAACGATTATTTAGTATTTAAATAAAATGCACAAGTTTAATTTTATTTCATTGATTTATGATGGTTTTACATTCTAGTTTACTATAAATATTTATTTAATTGTGTTTAATATAATAAAATGTACATTCGAAGGAAAATATTCTACTACTTCATTTAAGTTATATTAATCTTTGTTTTCAATATTTTATTAGGAGGGTATTTAATATTTTTTTAATATAATTAGGTGAATACAAGATTATGATGGACCAAAAAACAATTAATTTTATATGAAAAATGAATGGTTTATTTATATTATATGAAAAATATATAAAATAATGTTTTAGGATGCTGAATGTAGTTTATTAACTATTATTTCTTTTTGAATTTTTTAAAATTTAATTTAAGAAAATAGATATTTCAATGAGGTGCCATTTAATTTTTTTTTAAATAAGTACAAATAAAAATATAATTTTTTGGATATAAATAGAGGACACGTGAGTGGATGTGATATATTCTATAATTTTTTTATTATAGTATTTTAAAAAATTGTTATGATTTTTTTTATGATGTATATATTATTTTTATTTTGATCAAGGTAACTTGATAAACAAAATTCAATTTCTTAATGTGTAGCTAATAAATCCTATAGTGTGGCACATTTTCAAATTAAAAAAAAAAGTAAATGGTTTGAAAGTTGTGGATATTTTCATATGTATGTACATGTACATACATATATACATATGTGTGTGTATGTGTGTGTGTGTATATATATATATATATATATATATATATATGTATATGTGTATGTATATGTATACATATACATGCATATACATATATGTGTGTATAATTCATACATAGTGCATGTCAAAATATAACAATAATTATTAAATTTTTTAATCTTAGGAGCTTTTTGGATATGACATTCTTACAACTCATTATTTTCATGGAAAGATAGGTGTGGGGTCCTCAAATGTAATTGTAATGGGGTGAGGCATTTGAAAACAACAAAGATATGTTTTGAGAAAATAGATATCTATTTTAAAAAATAATATCTATTTATTTTCCATGAAATTCAAAGCAACTTTTAGGGAAAGTTTTGAAAAATAAAAAAAATAGATATCTATTTTCAAAATTAATTTTATTTTCATCCATTTTTTGAAAAATAATATTTATTTCTTTCTAGCTTACCAAGGCAAAAATAAAAGTCTAAAAGGAGTTTCACAATTTTTTTTAACATTTTCACATGTTTCCCCCCTCTATTACCATTATTTGGCTAATCAACATCTTACACTAAGTTGTTTTTCATAATCTTAATATGCAAATTTTATTAAATTTAATTGTTTTGCATTAATAATTCATTTTTTTAATAAATATTTTAATTTCTAGCTATAAATTTTGGACTAACATTGATTTTAAAAGGTAGATGCTCCAATGGAAACCACATTTAATTATTAGCCACATTTATTTGTAAAAAAATAAATTAAGATATGTTTTATTGTAAAGTTTATATTGTGAGATAATTTTAAGAGTAAAATGGAAATCATGTTTGTTTTTAGATCTAATTACACATAATTCTTAATGATTTTTTAGTCATTACACTAACAACAAATTTAATGAGTTGTAGATACTTTAAGCATTTGTTTTGTTAGATTTGATCTTTATAGGTTCAATAATTTAAGATGATCTCAAGTAGTAAGTAGACTAATGATGACCTCAATGAGTTGGAGCATACTAGTACATCTATAATTATTTGTTAGTACAAGGAGAGTAGTAAATATATTTTCAACAATGTGAGGTTTTCACTCTTTATCTTCTATTTGCAAGATTAAAGGTTTTGGAGCATGTAATATCTTGTAAGCCACTTATATAATTATAGATTTTATAATACAACCTTTGTTGAAGGAGAAATGCATTGGATTAGAAGTGTAGGGGAGGAAGTTGATGCATCAGGAAAATTTTTATAGCTGCAAATAATTGGAGAGAGTAGGAAGTAGAGAAAGGTTTGGGGTAAAAGTATGGGCAATGTAGGAAGAACCTTCCCTAGCATAAGTTTGGGTTAGACTAGAGAACGTGATAAGGAAGAGTGAAGAATTGGAAAACGATGCAAAATAGGAAAAGGAAAGTATGGAGCCCTAAAAATCAATCATTGGCCACATGTGCAAATAAAATTCCTTTACACTCTAAACCTATAGCTTAGTGTATTTCTTTTTTTATTGAAAATAATGATCTAAAGAATAAGATATCAAGCTTAAAATCAATAGCCTTTTTCATTAAATGGGTGAGGGACTGACTCTCTATGTTGGTTGTTTATGAAATATAACTATATTAGGCAATTTGAACCAAATTTACCAAATTAAAGTTTTTGTGAAGTCCAAGATACAATATTTGCATGATAAATAATAGGGGACAAATTTTCTTTGAAATCCTTTCCTAGGGGTTTTTAATGATTAAATGCTCAAACTCAAAGAAAAAAGAAAAAAGAAATATTGAAGGGAGGGTCATATTTAATGGATGGATTCATTTTCTATGTGAAGGATTAGGAACCAAATTTCAATGAAAACTGAAGCACGAGCTAAGTGAAGCCCTAATGTGGATAATATTGTCTAGCTTGCTAATAAGGTATTGGGTTTTGAAAAACCTAGCAAAGATAGCCAACAAAATTGAAACCTTTGTGATGGTAGATGTTAAGATCAAAGAGGGTGATTTTGGGATCTATGCTTAGATATGTGTGATGGTTAACCTAAATTCTCCATTGATGGAGGAAATTGAAATCATGATTGAATCAAGCATTTGTAGATAATAAGTGGAAATAGATGTACCTTTGTTAAGATGTAAATAATGTCTATCGCGAGGGATTTTATTAGAGGAATGTCTATCAAGAAAAAATTTTAGCTCAAAGAATATGGTAGATAAAGAAGCAAGGGATAAGGATCACATATTGTTGAAGAAGTAAAAAAAAATTATGAATAAAGGGATGGATGGTTTTAAGAATGCCCCAAAGACCCCAATAGAAAATAAGAAGGTTATGTAAGGATACTATATAGAATAAGAGAAGGAGAAATGAATAAGAAATGATCATTGTTCACCAACAACTTCTAAAAGCCCACCAAGAATCTTACTCCTAGATGATTATGCAACATTTATTTATTTCAAAGGCTCTTGAACTCTTTGGGATAGAGCCAAACAATGAAAATTTGTCCTTATAGATGAGAAATAAGATGATGACAAACCAGTAGAGGATAAATTAGGCCTTGATCATGAAGGAGATGAGTTAGATAATATGGAAGAAAGAAGTTCCAATATGAGTCAATTTTGAAAAAAGTGAAGGTTGGGAATAAATGTTTGAGGGGACGAAAAAGAAATGAAGAAAAGCTAGAGATTGTAGGCAAAGCTAAAGAAAAAATAAAGATGAGACCTAAGGAGGGACCTCTTGAGGAATAATGAATATCCTATAGGATAGCTATGGGTCTTGATCTAGATAAACTACTTCAAATCCTGACTGCTTCACCTGGAGGATATGGGACTGGGTATGTGTCTCGATCTCTACTATGATCATCCATAACTGGATCATAATCAACAGGATGAAACGTATCTACTTATGATGATGCGTCTGCCCTAGATTAGAATGTTAGAGATATGAATGCCTTTGATAAAAGGGGTATGTGCAAGCACCAAATAAATTTGAGCAAACTAGATATAGTTATAATTTCAAAAATAAAAATGTATTGTTGTAAATTATATCTCTTTATAATTCACACTTTGTTTAGGCCCCTAATTTAGTGTACTTTCTACTAGATCATTTTGAGTCTATTTGGGCACTATCTATCTTATAATTTAATTGTTAAAATCACAAGTCAATTATCGACATATTCTAATTTCAAGACTAGGTCCTATGCATTGAATCCCGACACATTGTCATCCCTTTTTTTAGTGGGCTAGGACACCTACTATCCTAGTCCCTTTAAAAGAGATGAAAATTCAAACATTTGTGAGTATCGACCTCCTTCATTCATGATCTAGTCTCAATATTTTCATTTGATCATTGGTTGTTAGCCTATATTTGAAAATACCTTGTGAATCATATATAAAGTACAACTTTTATCATTCATAAGTTACAATCTAATGAGCATTTATTAAGCAAGCACTTCATATCTGAGCATTCAATATATTGAGTAGCAGGCTATAACATTCAACATTCGAGTATGATTTCATGTTTGTGATTTATGTTTATCACGTTATTGCATTAACACTTGCAGGAGTTGTCTAAAGAACATTTACATTACCACGTTTATGTGAAACTTCGTGAGAGGGTTTCATACCTAAGGTATAATCATTTCATTTCAATGATTTCAATCTCATTTAGCTTATGTCCTTCGACAAAAGCACATTCTTACAGTAATGATACCATTTTGTCATAATGATATCATCCCGACATTCTTACAATAATGATTCATGTGTGCAATCTAGCCTTTAGAATGGATGTGTATTTGATGAGGGTTAGAAACTGCAAGTTATTATGATTTTGTATGCCCATGGTATATGAAATGGGAGGTGTTCCAAAGGAAAAAATAAATAAACTTATTTCCATTTCCATGGTGCTAAGGCTATTCTTATATGCAAAGAACCGCTAGGATAGCTTTCAATGGGGCTATATCGAAGTTGAGGCGAGAGAACATTTTCAAGACTAACTCCTTGATGGTTTTGGAAGCGATTAAGATGGTGTTAGTGAAAGCTTCAATAAAGGATAAAAATGGCTTAAAGCCAATTATGAGGTGGCCTCTTAGTTTGTGGTTGTCATGCTTGATCATGGGGAAGCTAAAGATTGTGAAGAAGGTGGCCAAGATCCTCATTAAACCCAAATGGCATGTGGGTCTGAAATAAGTTCTATAGTGCATTGTGGTGGGGCCAGGTTTTCAAAGTAGTCAAGGGGTTTTTCCGATTATGTACCCTAGCTGTAATGGACCTTGGGTGTCATTTTTGATTGAATTCGTGGGGAAAATATAGTTGAGTAACATCACCATGCTCATTGGGAGTTGGAATTTCTCAAATCCATTATTGGGGTTTCCAAAGTGAATATTGTCAACTAGTCCTTTGCCATTGATCTAAGCTCAGAGACTCACTAGGAGGAGGATGTCAAAGTATTCATGTGTTTAGAGTAAGAGTTATTAGATACATCTATGTTATATTAGGTTTATATTAAATATGGAAGGTTGTAAACAAACTTATAATAGTCAAGATGAATGTATAATTGTTCTAGCCCTCTACACGAGCAACCATTTTTCTATCTATTTTCAAAATCTTTTTAAGTGGTCCAGCGCCCTTAATCTTACCTATAGATAAAAAATAAAAATATTTATAGTATAAGACTAATATACAACTACTCGTATATTTATTTAATCTAAGTAAAACAATTAGTAAACATTTCTATTTATAAATATTTTTTTCAAAGCATTTGTTAGCAAGAATAGAAATAATGGACACATTCACCACTTTGTGGTTTTCACTCTCTAGTTTCTATTTTCATGACTAAATTTTTTGAAACATGTAAATACTTTGTAAATGACTTTATACTCATTCAATCAAAGAGAAAGTCAGTGATTAAATTTTTATAAAACCCAGTTTAATTTCCAATATAGAAAAATATAAAACATGAAGACAAGTGAATCAATCAAACAAATTAAAAAAATTTAAACAATCAATACATTATAGTCAATAATTGACATGAAAACAAGTAAATAAATCAAACAAATTTAAAAAAGCATAAACAACCAATACATTATAATCAACTAATTATTTGAAATTAGATTTTTCATATAAACAAAAAAAAAAGTTTTGACTCCTAAAAATCAACCACATCAATCATTCAATAATTCAATATATTATTGAAAGCTAAGTAAACCACATACCTTTAAGAATTCTTTGGTGGACATGGGGGTTGAGTGCCAAAGTTCTCACTAGATGTGTTAAAAGGATAGCTGTGGTATCATGCCCAGCAATCATAAGCACAATCATGTTATCAATGATCTCCTCCTCAGTCAAGGTTTTGCCATTCTCATCTCGCATAGTCAGCAGCCACGTCATCAAATCCTGGCGAGGCGATGCGCCACGTTGGGCCACATCCCTTCTCTTTTCTTCCAGCAAGGACTTCAACGTGGCACAAATATTAGCCCGCGCCTTTAAGCACGTGCGAAAGCTCGTCCCGGGCACATCAATGGGCAGAGCCCAAAGTCCCTTTACAGCTTTTGCAAATTCCTGGCCCAGAATCTCCGTCTCTTGACGGTCCGTCAAACCGAAGAGCAAATCAGCGGCCACTTGGAAAGTGAGACTCTTCATCAACGGCCACACATTGACGCTCTCTTTTCCTTCCCAGCACTCTGCAAAATGCCGTCTAATGACAGAATCCATTTTCGCAGCGAATTTTTGGAGGGCCTCGGGCTTAAGGAAGGACATAATGGCGGATCTGATACGCTTGTGCTCTTCCACCGGGAGTTCCAGTAAACTGGTGCGACCGAAGATCTTTGTGACCGACCGAGTCGAGTGCTTTGTGAATATGTTGCTGTAGTCGTTCATGAAAAGGAAGCGGTTTCCGGCTTGGCCGGTGAGGACGACTGTAGGGCACCCCATTAAAGATGTTTTGAACACAGGGCCGTATTTTTTAACCTTTTTCTCTATCCATTCTTTACCTTTGTTTGCCTTGCGAGCTTTCAGGTATCCAATCGTTTCACCGATGACAGGAAACCCTAATTTTCCAGGGGGAACATTTTTTCCTTTTCGGGGGTTCACTGATCTGGCTATGATGAGCAGGGAGGAAAGTATGATGAGAAACAGAGTGGAATACAGGAGCTCAGGGGTTAACAGAGCCATGATATCCTCCATGATATCCGCCATGATAATAAGCTTAAGAATGTAAGAAATTATAAAACTACTATCAATTTGCTTGTAATTGTAAATCTAAGGGTTTGTAAACGTAAAAATGTAAGGGAGTATAAATACCAGTGCCCTGAAAAAGGTGTCGATTTTCTTGTAATTGTAATTATGCCCTGAAACAACTAACCTCATTGTGATTACCGCAAGAGAATAGATTTTCTCGTAATCGTCATTACGCCCTGAAACAATTAACCTCATTGTGATTATCGTGAGAAAAAGATCGGACAGGGCCGGCACATTGCAATGTTCGCCGACATGACGTGCCAGCTCTGATTGGGTTTTGATGTTTGCCGATTGCATTGTGACGATCGTGAGAGACAAATTTCAGATTTTTTTAACCAAATATGCGCCGAGAGACCCTCGCAGAAGAGGACGTGAGTGACAGACAAAATTTTAACTCATTATTTGATTCTATCGATGTCCATTTTGGGGATTTCATTCTCTGGTGTTCTGTAATCTAGTCGAGGAAAAATGGTTGTTTGTTTATGCGTCTCTTTCTTTTTTTAATCTTTTAAAACAAAAATTAATATTGTAAAAAAATTATTAATTTTTTAAATAAAATATTTCAAATCATACTCGATATATATAATTTCAAATTTCAAATTTGTAGACATTTACAATGACATCTTTTGGAATTAGTCAATTATTTTTTCTATAATTGTTTGAATATAACCTTAATTATTCAATTGGTTATATTATTTTCATTCTCTTTTTAATCAAATTATTAGAGTAGGCATCTATAATTGATGCCTTGTGATTAGATGCCTATTTCTTAAATAATTGATTGAATATGAACCTAATTATTCAATTAATTATCTAGATTTTATCCCTTTATTAATTAAACAATTAGAGTAGACATCGACAATTGACGTTTTGTTTTGAGCTATCATTTCTTCTATAATTGATTGAATATAACCCAAATTATTGAATCAATAAAACCATTATGCATCACTATTCTCTTGTACATATTTATAGCCTAAACCATTTAATTAGTTCTCTCCTATGGTCCACCTTAGGTAAAAAAATTTAATTATTTATTTACCTAAGTCTACACCCTCACCTCAAAAATTAAATAAATATTGTATTTATTAATTATTTATTCTTTGTTGTTTTGTAATCTTGTCCAGACAAAATGGTTGTTTGTTTAAACGTCTTTCCTTTTTTAACCTTTTAAAACAAAAAATAATATTGTAAAAAATTTATTAAATTATTAAATCAAATATTTCAAATCATAACTAGATACATATAATGTACATTTCCAATGACATCTTGGCATTAGTCAATTATTTATTCTATAATTGTTTGAATATGACCTTAGTTATGCAATTGATTATATAATTTGTATTCTTTATTAATCAAATAATTAAAGTAGGCATCTATAATTGATGTCTTGTGATTAGATGACTATTTCTTCTATAACTGATTGAATATGACCCTAATATTTAATTAATTATGTAAATTTTATCTTTTTATTAATTAAACAATTAGACCAGACATTGATAATTGGCGTCTTGTTTTTAGCTGACTATTTCTTCTATAACTGATTGAATATAACCCAAATTATTCAATCAATAAAACCATTATGCATCACTATTCACCTACACATATTTATAGCCTAAACCATTTAATTAGTTCCCTCCTATAGTCCACCTTAGGTAACGAGATTTAATTATTTATTTACCTAAGTCTGCATCCTCACCTCAAAAATTAGATAAATATTTTATTTATTAATTATTTAGTTTCTACATTTTTCATTAAGTGGGTCAAAATCTATTAACACCTTAATCCACCACTTGAACAACCAAATCTCTTCAAATCTTCCACATTGTCCAAGTTGTACAAAGGCATGGGCCTTATACATATGACATGGCATTGCTACCATGTCACATGGGTTAAAGGACTTGCCCATCCATCAACAATACTCAAAAGTACCTCTTTCATCTTGTCCATCTAATCTTCCCAAGGAGAATCTCCATCCTTGATTTTCTCCTCAATCCCTCTCCCTCCATTTCCTCCACCAAATGATGGCATTTCCCCCCCTCTCATTCTCTCATGGTTATTATGAGTCATTAATCTCAGTTTTTCATCTCATTCATCCATCAGCCTCTCTAAAAATCTATAATTTGGAGACCACATGGTGCATGGCACCTAGCACTCCAAAAATGAAATCTTTGTTTTCTTTTAAGTTTATGTGTTAATTTGTGATGTAATAATAGAACAACCATTGAGGACTCAGTAGAGCCATGGTTGAGTTGTCCAAATTTTGGTTTGAGTCAATTGTGCTCAGGATGCTGTTAGCCTGAGAAGTGAGATGCTTAGGTAGTTCATAGGCAAAATACTCCATATGAATGTATTCATGTATTAGGAGTCAATTGAGTTGTGTTTAGGTCTTCTAGGGTGTTTGAGGACCTTCAAGAGTCTTAGGATGCAATAGAATGCAAAATTGCATCCTAGAGCAAAAAGTTGTCAAAAGTTGTTGAGCAACATTTTGCAATATCTTGCAAAAGGTGCATTTTTGGTTATAGGCATTAGGAAGTTGGTGGAACCAACTGAAACAAGTGGATATAAGCCAAATTTCACTTCATTGTATGAGTTGGAGGATTGGAAATGCAAGAGTAAGTTTTTGGTTTGTGAAGCAACCTTGTTTCCAACAGTTGTTGACAGTTTTGTCTTGTTTTCCTTGTTTGTATGGTCTAGTACAGACTAGATGGTGTAAAATCATTGCCATATTTGAAGGTTCATTGTATTTTCTTTCATTAAGGTTGATTTGTAGGTTTGATTGTTGCAGGTTGTAAAGATTTCTTCCATTCTTTACAACTAGGAGCGAAACCCTCGCAAGTAGGGTTTAAGAGCAAGAAATGGCTTTAACCTAGGCATTCTTTAATGACACCTATTGAAAAACCTAAGACTTCTAGGTTAGGGTCTGTACATAGCTTAGGAATAGGGTGTGTGGTGTTTCAGGTCTAGGAGGAGGAGAAGCAATGAAGCCCTAGGCTAACCGTTGGGAGTAGGTGAGTTAGGACAATAAGAAAAGTGTGATTTGTGAGCACATGAAGATTAGTGCAGGTCCAAGTGGCATATGAATGAAAATCCCTCTGAGTTCCCTTGAAGGATCCCAAATTTTTTTGAGTGGGAGATTTTACTGGTGAATATTTTTAGACCCATCTTGCCAAGTCACCAGCTAGGCCTAAAACCCTTCAAAATAGTGCAGCATTGGAAACCCCACTTATATAAATAACCTAGATGCACTTTTCCAGTATTGTCTGTAACTTCCAAAAGGGTACTCAAATCCATGATTTATTTCTAGGCTTGTTTGGGGTTTTTACAAATTAAACCCCTAAAACTGCCTAGGGAGGGCTAATGCAATTAGGCCTATTTAGGTGCTGGTAGATACCTAGAAGAGTTAGTTAGCAAAGGTGATGGATTTGGTGAACCTTAATCCTCAAAACACATTGAAGATACCTTGTCGATTCATTAGGAAACCATAGGAAGTGTTTGTGTGTTAAGATCCTTGCAGGAGTGGTTGGAGCCTAGGAGAGGACTGTGTGAGTAACTGAGGTGGCAACCTCAAGTGGTGGAGTTGATTGTCCAGAAACCATTGGCTATATCTAGGAGGAAAGTCAAGAAGGTTTAGACCTTGGAGGTTTCATTATCATAACACCTCCCAAGTGCCATAGGAAGGACTTGAGTAGTTGTAGGGTTGAGTAGGACAAGTCACTCAAGAAGGCGTATCAAACAAGGCTCCAAGACTCTCTGCATCAGAATGGTATCAAAGCCATTCTTTGAAATATTTGGTGTATGTCAAATTGTGAAGAATCAGAAGCAAGTTCAATGCCTCCAAAGGCAATGACTCTAGAAGCCATCCAGTAGATGGTGGCAGAGATGATAGAAGGATTGGAGGATGCAGAAGGAAGTAGAGGAACTAGAGAGGTAAAGAAGGAGAAGGGGAAGGTTAAGATAGAATGGGGTGATGAGACTAATGAAGAAGTGGAAGATGGAGAGGAACCAACAACAGTAGCTATGCCTCAAGACCAAAAGTTATTCCTAGATGTAGTCAAATCCATTTCTAAAGACAACTTGGATGGATTATCCACATATGGAGAAAACCTCAATGGAGAAGAGTTGCTAGATTGGGTAGAAGCTCTCAATAATCACTTTGATTACAAAGAGGTAGCAGAAGAGAAATGAGTAAATGTGGCCAAATCAAGAATGAGAGGATCAACATTGGTTTGGTGGAATATGATGCAAGAAGAAAGGATACAAGAAGGAAAAAAGAAGATAACTTCATGGGAGTGTATGAAGATCAAACGTATGGCACAATTCCTTCCAGGAGATTATGAAGTTCAAATTCATAAGAGATTGCAAAATCTGAAACAAAGGGAGTTAGATGTCAATGCATACACTGAAGAGTTCCATAAACTCACTTTGAGGGCTAGGAAGCATGAGAATGATAAGTTGGCCAGGTACCTGAATGGCCTTAGACAAAATATACAAGATGAGATAGGTATCCTCACACCAGACACTATCCATAAGTATTTTCAGTTGGCCCTAAGGGCATAATAGAAGATCAAAAGGAGGAGTGAATAAAATTAGAAACATAGGGTAGGTAAGAATTTTAGAAGTAGAGGAAACTTTGGTAGAGGGAAGCAATCACCAAGAAGTGAAGAGCAACAAGGCTAAGAAGGCAGTGGAGACTCTCCGAGAGGAGAATTTAGAAGATCCTATAGAGGAAGGAGCAATTTTAGGGGCAGGTTTGGAAACTCAAGAAGAGGAAATACAGTCTTCACCGGTAGGTGTTATCATTATAATCAAGTTGGGCATACCATGAGTAAGTGCCCGGGGAAAGCCTCAAGCTCCACAAGCTCATACATGAGGGAAAGAATAACTCAATTATTGCAAGAGGAGGACACTCAGAGTGTAACTTCTTCAATCAGCAAGGCAGGGCTAGTGACAGATGGAGAAAACTTGATGATGAGGAGAACAATGCTCAAGATACCCCAAGCTCAAGAGCCACCACAAAGGAAAAGCTTGTTTAGGACCACTTGTAGGTCACATGGGAAGATTTTCAAAGTGATTGTAGATTTAGGTTCCACTGAGAATATTGTCTCATTTAAAATGGTGGACAAACTCAAACTGAAAAGATTGCCTCAACTCACTCCCTACAAGGTATCATGGCTCAATCAAGGTCAACATGTATTGGTTGATGAACAAGCATGGGTGGATTTTGAAATTGGTGAGTACAAGGACAAATTATTAGGTGACATATTGCCTATGGATGCTTGTCATTTGCTGTTGGGTTGTCCATGGAAATATGATGTGAGAGATACTCATGATGGGGAGAAGAACAACTATCTTATCACCAAGAATGGGAAGATGTATCTAATGGATCCACTACCTGAACCAAAGGAGGAAAATAAAATAGGCTCACGTGTGATGCTGATGAGAGGAGAAGAGTTTCTCAAAGTGTTGAAACAAGAAGGACATCAAGGCCACGCTATACTGTTGAAACCTAGAGAAGAAGCTAAGGCAGATCCAACGAGTGAAGTGCTTCAAGAGGTGCAAGGTCTACTAAAAAAATATGAAAAAGTGATAGGGGGTGACATACTTGATTCTTTGCCTCCAATGAGAGATGTAAATCATCAAATAGACTTAATACCAGGGGCCAATCTGCCAAACAAAGTTGCTTACAAAATGACACCTAGTCAAAATGAGGAGATCACCAAACAAGTGCAAGAACTCTTAGACAAAGGGTTTATCAAGAAGGGTTTGATTCCATGTGCTATTCCTACTATGTTGGTGCCTAAAAAGAGAGGCAAATGGAGAATGTGCATGGACTCTAGAGAAATCAACAAGATTTCTATAAGGTAGCGATTTCCAATGCCAAGGATTGAAGACCTATTAGACAATCTAGGAGGTGCAAGATACTTCAGAAAGGTGGACTTAATGTCTGGTTACCATCATATTAGAATCAGACCTGGAGATGAATGGAAGATAGCCTTTATAACCAATGTAGGCCTATATGAGTGGTTGGTGATGCCATTTGGCCTCACCAATGCACCTAGTACCTTCCAAAGGCTCATGAATGAAGTCTTAGTTGAGTTTATTGGTAGATTTGTAATTGTATATCTTGATGACATTTTGATCTACATCAGGTTTAGGGAGGACCACCTCAAGCATTTGGACATGGTTTTGAAGAATTTGAAGGAGGCTCAACTCAAGATTAACCTTGAAAAATGTGAGTTTTTGAAAACAAAGCTTGTATACCTTGGTTTTGTTATTTCTCATGGATGTTAAAAATAGATCCAAGTAAGGTAGAAGCGATACTTAATTGGCCTATCCCTAGGTGCATAAGTGAAGTTAGAAGCTTTCATGGAATGACATCTTTTTATAGGAAATTTGTGAGAAACTTTAGCCATGTTTGTGCTCCTATTCTCAATACTATTAAAGGAGGGATTAAATGTCACTTTAAGTGGACAAAGGAAGCCAATAAGGGGTTTGAAATGTTGAAAACCAAGATAGCAGAGTTGCCAACCCTTAGATTCCCTGATTTCAATCAGTTGTTTATAGTAGAATGTGGTGCAAGCCAAAGGGCAATAGGGGCAATTTTAAGCCAAGAGGGACATTCTATATCTTTCTTCTAAGAAAATTTAAATGAAGCTAAGAAAAGGTACTCCACATATGACTTGGAGTTGTATGCAATGGTTCAAGCATTGAAAAAATAGCGTCACTACCTGCTGCCCAAAGAATTTGTAGTCTTCACTAACAACCATGCCCTTAGTTTTCTTAATGGGCAAGAAAAGTTGAACCAAAGGCACCTAAAGTGGGTTGAGTACCTACAATCTTATACATTCACTATCAAACACAAGAAAGGGAAAACCAACAAAGTTGTTGATGCACTAAATAGGAGAATCGTGACCATGCAGGAGATTCAATTGCAAAGTGTTTGTTTGATTGAGTTAAAAGACCTCTACAAGGATGATAAGGATTTTGTAGAGATATATAATGTTTGTACTGATTTTTGTAACACCTCACATGTCTCTTATTCAAAATACATGATACAAGAGGGTTTTTTGTTCAAAGGTCATCTTCTTTGTATACCTCAATATTATATGAGGCAAAATATTATTCAAGAGAAGCATCAAGGAGGTCTAGGAGGTCATTTTGGCATTGATAAGACTTTGGAGCAGGTTGGTAGGTTTTATTATTGGCCCAAGTTGCAGTCAGAAGTGAGAAGGTTTGTAGATAAATTTACCATCTGCCAAAGAGAAAAAGGAACCTCAATTAATGCAGGTCTATATCAACCCTTGGTCATGCCTCAGAGGCCTTGGGAATGTTTGAGCATGGATTTTGTGTTAGGCTTTCCTAGGACACCAAGAGGTTTTGATAGTATGTATCTGGTGGTAGATAGGTTCAAAAAAATGACACATTTCATACCTTGCAAGAGTACCAATGATGCCACCTATATTTCAGGCCTCTTCTTCAAGGAGATAGTCAAAATTCATGGTCTTTCAATCAATATTGTTAGTGATAGAGATGTGAAGTTTTTGAGCCACTTTTGGAGGACACTTTGGAGGAAGTTGGGTACCAAGTTATCTTTCTCATTTGCCTATCATCCTCAATCAGATGGTCAAATAGAGGTAGTCAACCGGTATTGGGTAACTTTCTAAGATGTCTTACCAAACGACATGGGCAGAATTCGGATCTAGTACTTGGACAGGCAAAATATGCATATAATGACTCAGTGAACCATAGCACAGGTAAAAGTCCTTTTGAGATAGTGTATGGATTCCATCTTAGGGGCATATTAGAGCTCAAAGGTCTCAGTTCAATGGTAACCAAGAGTGCACAAGGGGAGAACTTTGCAGAAGGTATTAAAGAGGTGCATGATAAGGTAAGGTAGTCGTTACAACAAAAATCTGAGATGTATAAAGTTCAAGTTTATAAAAAAAGGAGGAAGGTACACTTTCAAGTAGGAGACTTAGTGCTGGAATAACTTAGGAAGGAGAGGCTTCCAAAAGGGCAGCCTATGAAGCTCATGATGAAGAAAATTGAACCTCTCAAGGTGGTGCACAAGTATGGGCAGAATGCCTATGAGATTGAACTTCCTCCTACCTTGGGGATATATCCTATTTTTAATGTATGTGATCTCTATCCATATAAGGGAGACACACCAACAAATCAGATAGACATGCCATCACCAGTTCATGAAGATTAGGTAAAGGATTTGCCACCTAGTCAACCAATTGAGTTAGAGAGTATCTTGGACACCAAGATAGTAAAAAAGACAAGGAAAGGAGTCTACATGCACTATCTTGTCAAGTGGAAAGGGTTACCTGATTCAGATGCCATGTGGATGTCAAAGATAGATATACTTCAGCATGGAATGGAGATTTCAGACCTTATAACTCAAGGGACTTGAGTTCTTTGACCCAGGGGAGTATGGTGCAGGGCACCTAGCACTCCAAAAATGAAATCTTTGTTTTGTTTTAAGTTTGTGTGTTAATTTGTGATGTAATAATGGACCAACCATTGAGGACTCAGTAGAGCCATGGTTGAGTTGTCTAAATTTTGGTTTGAGTCAATTGTGCTCAAGATGTTGTTAGCTTGAGAAGTGAGATGCTTAGGTAGTTCACAGGCAAAATACTCCAGATGAATGTATTCATGTATTAGGAGTCAATTGATTTATGTTTAGGTCTTATAGGATGTTTGAGGACCTTCAAGAGTCTTATAATGCAATAGAATTCAAAATTGCATCCTGGAGCAAAAAGTTGTCAAAAGTGGCTGAGCAACATTTTGCAATTTCTTGCAAAAGTTGCATTTTTGGTTATAGGTGCTAGGAAGTTGGTTAAACCCATTGAAACAAGTGGATATAAGAAAAATTTAAATTTATTTTATGGGTTGGAGGATTGGAAATGCAAGAGAAATTTTTTGGTTTGTGAAGCAACCTTGTTTCCACCTATTGTTGACAATTTTTGTCTTGTTTTCCTTCTTTGTACAGTCCAGTACGGACTAGATGGTGTAGAATCATTGCCATATTTGAAGTTTCATTTTATTTTCTTTCATTAAGGTTGATTTTTAGGTTTGATTGCTTAAGGTTGTAGAGATTTCTTCCATTCTTTGCAACTAGGAGCAAAACCCTTGCAAGTAGGGTTTAAGAGCAATAAATGGCTCTAACCTAGGCATTCTTGGATGGCACTTGTTGAAATAATTAAGAATGCTAGGTTAGGGTCTATAAATAGCTTAGGAATAGGGTGTGTGGTGTTGCAAGTCCAGAGGGAGGAGAAACAATGAAGCCCTAGTCTCACCGCAGGGAGTAGGTGAGTTAGGACAACAAGAAAAGTGTGATTTGTGAGCACATGGAGATTAGTGTAGGTCCAAGTGGCACATGAATAGAAATCCCTTTGAGTTTACTTCAAGGATCCCAAATTTTTTGGAGTAGGATATTTTAATAGTGAAGAGTTTTGGACCCATCTTGCCAAGTCACCAGCTAGGCCTAAAACCCTTCAAAATAGTGCAGCATTGGAAACCCCACTTGTACGGATAACCTAGATGCAATTTTCTAGTATTGTCTGTAAATTCAAAAAGGGTACTCAAATCCATGTTTTATTTGTAGTATTGTTTGGGATTTTTGTAAATAAAACCCTTAAAACCACCTAGGGAGGGCTAATGCAATTAGGCCTATTTAGGTGCCGGTAGAGACCTAGAAGGGTTAGGAAGCCAAGGAGATGGATTTGGTGAACGTTAATCCTAAAAAAACATTGAAGATGCCTTGTAGATGCATTGAGAAACCATAGGAAGTGTTTGTGTGTTAAGATCCTTGCAGGAGTGGTTGGAGCCCAGGAGAGGAGTGTGTGAATAACTAAGGTGGCAACCTCAAGTGGTGGAGTTGATTGTACAGAAACCATTGGCTATACTTAGGAGGAAAGTCAAGAAGGTTCAAACCTTGGAAGTATCATTATCATAACCCCTACCAAGTGCCATAGGAAGGACTTGAGTAGTTGTAGGGTTGAGTAGGACAAGTCACTCAAGGAGGTGTATCAAACAAGGCTCCAAGACTCTCTGCATCACCACACCTAGAGATTTTTAAGACTCCATCAAATGTAATTTTATGTTGTAGGAAAGAGAACTCATAGCCAACTATCCATGAGAAAAATCACCATATTATGGTGCAACAAGGGTTGGGTTTGTTAAGGAATTTTCTTATTTTTGTTAATATTTTATCAACTCTTATGCTTAATTTGAGTGTTGAATTTATTTGGGGTAAAATAGGTTAATATCATTTTATCTTTTTCTCACATATTCAAATTTTCATGTACACATTTATTGCACGACAAGTGAGACACCCATGTCTGATTCACTAACCTCTTGTTGTAAGTTTTAGTTTTTTTTCCTTTATAGTTACAATTTGATGATTGCATCTTGTATTTTGGCATGTGGCACCTCTCATGGTGGTTCCATCTTGGGACATTTTTAATATATTTAATCAAATGTTTCCTTCTTATTTAACTTTTAAGTTTTTGATAGGGGAGCATTTTATACAAAATGTTATGTCTAATCTCACTCATATCCTCTAATTACATACATTCTAATACCTTTGTTTGTAAGTTTATCATTTGTAACATTTATTTTTGTTTTATTGTATGGATCTACAAGACAGTGTATGCACTCCATAAATTGGCATATCTCTTTTATACTTTAAAAACTAGATTTTTTGTATATTTTAAATATATTTCTCATTTTTATCAAAAAATAGTTTTATAGGGGGATATGATACCAAATTCATCATTCACAACCAAAAAATTAGTCAAAAATAAAAATTTGACTAATTACAATCAATTTTGTGTAGGATTTACATTTCGATGAATCCGTTCACAAATCGACTTATCCATAAATTATTTTGATAATTCTTATCATTGGCTATAACTTTTTGTATTTTTCATATTTCAACATGTCCATCTAGCTTTAACCCTTAGTGTTTTTTACTTTAGTGGTTCCATGATTCAATGTGTTGACAACTAACAATGTTAGCATGGTTCATCTCTTACTTCTAATTATTTTTATTGAGAATTTTAGTATCTAACCCCTTATTTGTGTATCTTGCAATCACTTATCAAAAAAAGAACTACTAACACTCATGTTTGTAGAAATTGGTTATTGAAGACCTACTTAAACACATGCTTTCTCCTCACACCCTCAACTTATCTTGGAGATCAAAAGATTAAGTTGGTCTCTAATCTTTTCTATCATTTTATCATATTGACTTTAGTTGTGTATGGTCTCCCCTTTCCCTTAATGTGATTTTGGATGATTACTTGAAATTGAATCATCTTTCTAGGGAGATTTCCTAGGGATTTGATCACCCTATGGGATTACCCCAAATCCAACATTCCAATAGAGTATAAAAAGTGAGTGGTGAATTAAAGACACACCTTTTGGAAGTATAGCCCCTAAGAAAATCTTACCTTGAGGAAGTGATAGTGAAGAATGGATTACCCTCTCCTCATAATTAGTTGGAATATATTCCTTTCATTTATAGAATTGGGCCCCTCATATCCTTGAGATATATCAAGGATAATAGTAAAATCATTGTGCAATCATAGAGAAGACCTTTCATTTGCCCTCTTGTTGGTGCATCAAATAATATGTAGGAAGTTAATCACCATGCACCTTCAAATGTTGACATAAAAATAACCTTGGATGTACCTTTGTCCATCCTTGGTAAGGGATCCTATGCAATGTGGTACTCCCCATCTATTTTTCACTTGATAGATGGTATTATATTATGAGCCTATAAGAGGTGTCAATCACACTTGACTAATGATAGGTTGGTGTACTTGATGCAACAATCCTTTTTATCTAAAATTCTTAAAAATCTAAACCATTTACATGTTGATTGAATGTGATTATTTTTAAATATTGTTGATTTTAAGCTTCCCAATCCACCTTATCCTAATACTATTTAATCCATAACATTAATTATCCATCACACACACCTAAAAAGATCTTAATCCCCTTCTAATATTTTCAATCAAACTCCTGATCTAATCTACATCTTCCATTCCTAATCAAATCTATCATTTAAGTCTTCTTCTAATTCAATCCCACTTAATATAAACCAAATCAATTCTCTTCTCTCTAATCATTATAAAAAAAATCTCTTCAACCTTCATCATAATTGTCCTATTGTCTGATCTACAGAGTTGATAATCTCCTTACCCAGATTATTGTGGCAACGTTTATCATCCAGAATTTACCATTAACTGTGTTTAATAATTAATTGAAAAAAAAAATGTTATATTTTAATTTTTAATTATTTAAAAAACACGAACAAATAATAAATCTGGATGCTACATAGACAATGACGATTAGGCTCAAATCTGGATAGATGTCTGGTCTGGTCTGGGTTGCCATATTATTGTTTCTTACATTGTCGGCCAGATCTGGCGCCAAAATTGCATTGGTGCTGTCATATTGAATGATTGATTTTGCACTAGCTATTCGCATATGCATTTTTTTGTCAACCTGTGGCTGGTTGAAGGAGCAGTTCTCAGGCCGCAACATATGGGCTTCTTGATCATTGACAGCGACGTGGTGGATCCGCAAATGTTTTTCAGATCTGGATCTTTTTTGATTTGGGCACGATCCATTAGTGATCGAAGATTTTTTACTGCACTGGATGGTTAATTTTAGCAGAGGACCATTTGAAGGCTGGTCTAAGATTCTTTTCAGATCGCGTGATCCTTTGTATCAGTGGATAGTAGACATTAAGTTTTCATAATTCATGATATAATAATAATCAGTTATTTTCTGATTAAATTGTGTGTCTGAATTTTTGTATCAATATTTCAGATCATATTCTATAATTGAATCAAAAAACATGATTAAAAATGATGCAAAAATTCTCACAATCTATCCCAAAACAGCTAATTATTAGCTCAAATAAAATTTAACGAACCAAATTCTACGGTTATTGCACATTCTAATTGATGATCGTGTCTTTTTATTGACCTGTGCGTGGGTTTCTGTTCGCGTGGAGGAATTTACATTTGACAAGCATAGTCCTTTGCATCCGTATTGCTAATCGAGGCGACTACGTTTATTTCTGCAGATGCTCCTTTTGGCACGGAAGAATGGAAATCATATTTTCACCGAGAGCTCTTGTCCTTGATCACACAGGCTTCGCTGGCATTGACAAATCGACCTCCTTGTATTGCTGAATCTACCCATTCCTAAACGCGGGACGGCAGTTTACTATTTGAATGGTTAGATCAGATTTCAGAGTGACCGGTTCTGTCTGTTTGTGATCTGATTTATGAAAACCAGATTACAATACCTGGTGTGATACCTGCGGTATTGTAGAATTCAACACAAAAATTGACAACAAGAAGATTGCAAACCAAAAACTGTCTCCATTCTATTCAAAATTGGAGTTTATACAAGTCGAATGTATCCCAAGGGTCACACAAATCCCTTGGAATTGAAATGAAGAGTCACCATAATGTTTATTACAATTAAACTACTAAAACTATCAAAATTATCAAAAAAACTAAATATAAAATTTTAGTCCACTTTGAGAAGGCACAACTTTCTCATCCTAGCTCCGAATTACAAACCGTTTGATGCGTTGGAAAGGTATTCAAGTAATCTAGAACCAAATTTCGGAAACATCACAACATTTGTCCAAAAATGCACCGAAGACCCTCAAAATTGCAATTTACTAAAACATAGAAAATTTTGAAAATTAGATTTCAATATTTTCCCAATTTAATCCTGATCAGTTTGATCAGGCGATATTGTTTGAAGGCCTGATTTGTGCGAGGGTGAAATCTTATAGAGGAGTCTGCATTATTGATTGTTGGCGGTGGTTTGAATTTTGTTTTTCTTTTTACTGGTTCGTTTCATTGCTAAATCCGGCTTTTGTATATTGTTTTGTATATTGGTTTGGATCAGGTTTCATTTGGGAATGAGTTAAATCACAAGCATTAATTTTATATTTTTAGGTTTAAAAGTGTTAAACATTTAGAATTGACTGACATTTTCTAAGCTTAATATGTTGCTTAAGGTGTACCTTAAGGTTTGCGGTCACACTAAGAATACACTTTTAGACTTAAAAATGTTAAACACTCAACATTCTCTAGACTTTATATGTGTGTGGGGTTTAAGACTTACCCTCTATTTGCAACCTCTTTATAGATCTGCATACTCTTAAGAAAGCCCTCACGTGGCACCCACATATTTTCTTCTTTTTTCTTAAAAAAAAACTTTTTCTAAAAGATGTTTTTTAGCAAAAAAGATATTTTTTTGCAGAATGAAAGTTTTTGAAAAATAAAAAGTTTTTTATTAGCACAAGGAATATGCTGAAAATCGGAGAGTATACAACAGAGAATATTTTCTATTAATACAATGCCGATGTCAAAATATTGAAAGGTATTTTCAACACCTTCTCCATTTGCATTTTCAATCTGTTAGGCGATTTTCAAATGGCAATATCTTGGACTCAAGACCTCCTTTTTCAATGCAATTTTTTTTTATTTAGGGTAGAATTTCGTTCTATTTCTAGTGATAAAGATGGTTTTACATTTCGATGCATATATTTTTCAGAAATTACAAATTCTCACCACTGTAGTTGAGTAATTCTCATTTTTGCAACTTCAGATTTTTTGTTTGGGCTCATAAAGACTCCTTTTCAGGTATCATTTTTTTTGAAGTGCATGATTTGTTGTCTACTTCAATATTATGCTATCATTTTGTAGTGATAGTAGAATTTGTACTTTCAGTATATTATCATTTTTGGGCCATTTTGGCATATGTAATACTTAGATCTCAGTTAGCTCTTTTGCACTAGCTTTTTGAGTCTGATATACCTATTTTGAAGTCGTAAACATTAAAATCAGAAGCCCACTTTTACCTTGTTTGCAAGTGGTCCATTGTACACACGCTAAGTATAAAGTGTCAAATCATCATTATTGGGGGAAAGGGAGGGAGAGGGGGATGGGGGGGTGAGGTTCTTTGATTGAGCGAATTTGGGGGGATGTCTTATGTGATTTTTCCCCTCTTTATCTTGTGCTATTTAATTTTGTTGCTATGGGTTCTCCTAAATTTCCAATTTTAACTTCACATAACTATGCTTCTTGGAAATTGATGTATGAAGTAAATTAATGGACAAAGGATTAACTCACTATATTGATGAAACTATTACAACACCAAATAATTCTCACGCTAATCCTAATGCTCACATGGAATGACTCACTAAAAATATTATGGCTCTTGGAACTTTGAGGAAGTATGTATCAAAGGATCTCATCTTTCACATTAAGAATTGTACAACAATTAAAGATGCATGCGATATCTTAGGTAAATTGTATGGCCAAATTGAAGAGATTAGGAGCTATCATCTTGATAATGATCTCACTTTGTTGGATCCCAAGAATTTTGGTACAATCCAAGACTATGTCACTAAGGCTAATGAGCTAAGAGCATAGCTTAAGGATTGTGGCTTTGACAAGAGGGATGCACAATTGGTCTACAATTTGTTGGGAAAGCTTCCATTAGAATATGAAACTTTTGTTTCTAGCTTCCAAACCCATCACTTAACAGTGGGTAGTTCTTTCACTATGCCCTCATTTGATGCATTTAGAGAAATGTTGATGTTAGAGTAGTCAAAGTTGATGAATATGGAGATTCTCAAGTCTTCAAACTCCAAGGATTTGGGGAATCAAGAGAAAGGTTCCAAGAAGAAGTAGAAGCATTTTACACCAAAGCTATAACAAGATAGAGCACAATCATCCTCTCCATAACATGGTGATTTTACATCCTCACCCAAGGGGAAATCATATAAGGAGAATATATTTTGTGCATATTGCATGAAGTCAGGACATGATGAACACCATTGTTACAAGAAGGATATTGATGAATTGAAACATATTCTTGAGAAGAATAAAATCAAAATGCCTTCTAGAACCTACTTCAAATTCTTCTTCCAAAGAAGAATAATTTGATAAAGGAAAGGATCACACTTTTGGGACAAGTAAAGGACAAGTTCTTTGTGCTACTACAAGTCATGATTCAGGGAGATGACTTCTTGATTCAGGAGCTTCTCATCATATGAAATATTCACAATCGATGTTCTCTTCATTTGAACCTTGCAACATGCCATCGATTTTGATGGCCAATCATACATATATGAATGGGATTGGGAAAGAATCTATTGCCCCTGGGGATAACTCCTTCAATGATGTGTTGTGTGTACCTCATTTGATAAAAAAATCTTCTTTTCATCTAACAAATTGCTCATCGGGCAACAAGGAAGACTATGTAGTTCACACCTGATTCAATTATCAGTAGGGACTTCGATAATAGAGATATCATTGTAACTGGGGTGGTGGATCATGCATCTTAGTTGTACTCTTTTTTAGATTTTGGTCCTATTGATGAGGTTGATTCTTCACACGATGATCACACTTATTGTCTTGATCCGAATATCAGGGAGAAAATTGGTTACTTGAACTTGGGTATTCTCACATGTGACCCTATTTTTGAGACTTGCATTTCATCTCCTCATATTGATATCACACTTAAAGTTGCACGTGATGATGCAGATGTTGCTACACTTTGGGCTTCTTGTGATTCAATAAAGTAGGATATACCTTGTCTTCTAGATTTATTTCCTTGGGATGACTACTGGACATACATTGTAGTTTTGTTTGTGGAGTCCCATATTATAGATTTGGGAGACATCATTGATGATATTCATCTTCTCTTTGATGGAGATGATCCTTCTTTAGTTGTTGTGAGGGAAAATTTTGTCCCTCTTGTTCATTATCTACATAATCATTATTTCAAGGTTGACATGATTGTGGATACTTATCTACAACAATTGGAGGGAGTCTCTTTATCCTTTTCTGCACTATGGACTAGTACACCTGATTTGGAGGGGACAACTTTTAGCATTGAAATGGGGACACTTGAGCAATTTTTAGAGATTTCATACATCTTGATTTTTATTCCTACATCTTCCTTTATGATTGGGGAGACTTCATGGATACACCTTTGGTTTTGTTTCTTCTTAAGGGGAGGAATTTTGTTCGACGACCATGGAGAAAATTCTTCATTTAGTTTCAAGCTTCTACCATTGGTGAAAATTGTATATTGAGGGGGGGCTACTTGGTCTCTCTTCTTTGCTCTTATGGGGGTGACTTTTTCGTCACATAGGTTGTTTTCCTTATTCTTTGAGAGTTATTTTGTATTTTCATCTCTCTTTTGTGGGGGAGTTTTTTCCCATTTGATTTTCTCCATTTCTCCATTTGTGAGAGACTGCATTGCTTTGCATGCAATTGCATTTGTAAATTGGTATCTAACATGGCCTAGTAGCCAAGAACCATCTCACATTGTTAGCTTGAGTCTATAGTGTCCTATGTTGCACTTAAGGGGGTGTTGGTGTAAATTATGTCTCATAATTATACTTAATATAAGTTGACGTATGGTAATGCATTTCATAACTTACTTTGGATATGAGACACTCAAGGAAGTGTGCACATAGGTAAATTACTTGTAAGAGAAATTTCACCTTTTGTGGTCTTATCTTGTTGTTACATTCCACCTTCAGTGGGTGATCCACCTCTTGTGGAATATTTTATTATTTCTCCTACCTACCCTCACCCACCCTTGTTTCATATTGAGCCACATTTCATGATTGTGTGCTCACATATCCATATGGCCTTTCCTTTATAAGATGACTCGTCTTCATTGTATTGATTCATCCAGCTAATCCAGTTGATGGTATTTTGCATATTTATTAGAATATAATTTACTATTATCAATAGTTTGACTCTCTAGTTGTGTTATTCATTGAGCTCTTGATCTTGGTTGTTTTTCACAAATTATTACAATAATACTTGGTCATCTTCATCACTTTAATCATCTTTTTCTGTGATCTATTATTTTTCCGCCATCATATTGTAAAGCGAAAAATCGAACCCTAGGTGTTCCCCCACTCCAAGGAGAGAGAAAGGAGGTCACTAGGATTGACGGTTTTCACTTAGGAGACACTTCACATTCAAAAGAGGGGTTGAAAATCACAAGATCCAATCCCACACAATGCAAGATTGAATTCTAAATGAGTTTCAAGGGTTGAGACAGCAAGGATACCCTCTTTTGTAAAGAATGTAGATAGAAGGATTGAACTAGGAGTTTATGTAAAAGTAGGAAAGATTCGCTTGTAGATGGAGATAGAGACACGGGATGAAGCTACGGTCCTAAAATTAGTAGTAAAATATCGAGACGATGCTGTCCTGCAAGTTTGAGAAAAAGTTGATGGGACGATGGCGCCCGGAGTGCACACGGTCCTCCAAAAAATCTGCGAAACGAAGGGGGATATGTTCATCTCTGCACAAGGATTCCAGATCTTCAATTATAGCTGTGTACCTGCAACCTATACATAGAAAAGAGAGGACGATTGGGGGGTTAGGGATTAGGGGTTTGCCTTCAGGTCAAACCCCAGTTTTGGAATTAACCAAGAAATGAGAATGCTATAAATTTAAATGTTTGTAATGTAATCAAGTACTAATACCTTGTTGTAAGAATGTTTATATTCTTACATGCGAAGGTGTAATGATGTTGTATGTTGTATGTTGTGTGTTGTAGGTGATCTCCTCTTCAATGGTTGAATCCTTGTCTTGAATGCAACACCTAGCCTTGAATGGAGACCTAGAATGCTCAATTGCTTGAGGGAATGCTTGAATGTTTGAATATTTGAATGTTTTAATGTTTGCCTATCACTTCTGCCTCTTGCACACATATGTTTTTCCTCCTCTTTTCTAGGAGGGGAAATGTAGTTTATATACTTGTCAATTAGGGTTAGGAGACTGATTTTTTCGAGCTTAGGCCGACCTAGGAGCATTATTTTCCAAATTGCAAACTTGAAGACCCGATACCCAACAAGAGATCGGGCCCAAAATAGGGCCAGGGACCAGGGCACTAGGCACCATGGTCCTGAGGGACTAGGGTGCTAGGTGCCATGGTCCTGAAGGACCAAGGTGCTGGGCGCCATGGTCCCACCTCCTGGGACAGCAGGGTGCAAGGAGGATCAGGCCAAGGTGCAGAAAGATGTAGTTTTTGATGTCATAAACAGGTTTCGGGGTCTCCATTCAGGTTCAATGTTGTGCCGCCATTGTGAAGACCCAAATGCAGTCGAAATTGCAAGTGTCACAATTTTACGATGCCACATTTAGCCCCCACTTTAGCGGGAGTATAAGCGTACGCCCATACTTCCGATAAAGTAAAAGGAAACAACATTGAAAGACTTTCACCACGTCAAGGAGGCAAGATACACCAAGCCCCCAGTGGACTAAGGATCTTACGACTTCGATTGACAAAGTAAAAGGGAAGATCACGAGGGAGAACCATGACTAACAGTAGTAAGGTTCCCTCACTGTGAGTCATGCAAGAATAATACCAAAAATATTCAAGGCAAAGCTAAGTTCGCCAAGAAATTTTTAAGAATCTTGAAGAGATATGGACAGAGTATATGCCCCCTATGTTAAAGCAATCGCACATGCCTCATCGGGGGTGATTGCTTTAAGGTAGTGATACACATCAGAAATGAGAAGGGAAAGGAGCATGTTATCACAAAGATTTAGCCCCCAAGTGTGAGATAAACCCAAGGATAATAGACACAAAACACAAATCACGAGGTGACTTCTCTTTCCTTGGGGTCAGTATGTTGTATGATAATTCATGTATATTATATGTATGTATGCATAATTGTTCTTCATTCCCCAATCAAGGAAGGTCACCTAGAAGAAGGGAACACATGTGTCTTTTGAGTCAACATGAGAGAGACCAAAAGAGATCTCAATGCTTTGCATCGTCCTCAAGTAGACAACACTAAGGACAACAAATAGAAGAATGAGAATAACACATAGAAGAAGTAACAAAAGATATCAAGAGAGGAGGAGAGAGTCTGCTGTGCTAATGAACTAGTCTAGCACGTCATCCACCCCCTGATCTTGCTGGCCAATATTTCAGAAAGGCAGGAAACACGCTAGAGGAGGAACATCCAACACAGCATATGGAGCTATCGCAAGATCCAAACAAGGGCTATGTTCATGTTCCAAGCCACGTTGTTCTTGTCTAGGAGCTAAGATAAGTGCTTTAGAAAATTCGTTAGATAAATGGTTATCAATATCAACATATTCATATTCACTATCAGAAGCAAGAGAAGTAACATTTTCATCATGAATAACATTTTCATCTATATCATCATCAAGATTTATAAAAATAGGATCTTTAACTCGCACAGGATGAAAACCATCATGCATCTTATGCTTAGGAGATTTTGGCTCAATTTTCGGCTGAGGAGAAAATGGAATAATACTAGCTGAAGGTGTTTTTGGGGATTGCAAAGTTTGAGAAGCAGCTGCATGAGCTCTAAGATGACGCTTTTGTCGGCGTTCACGCGCAGAACGATTTCGTCTAGTCTTAGTAGGAAGTTGAGAAGATTGAGGAGGAGGAATGTTCTCATCCTTATCACTTGGGTGTTTAGGTTGTGGTCTCTTAGGTTGGATAATAGGAGAAGAGGAAGGTCTCTTCTCTTTATTAGAGGAAGGAGGAGGAACTACTCCATATAAAGGAGGAATATTTGGTTTAGGAAGGAGACCAAGTCCATCATGACGAGGAGGTATAGGTCTACTTTTAGAAAGTTTATTAGACATAAACATAGTCACATCGATAGGAATGGGTTGGGAATCTTCTTGAGGAGAGACATTAATTTTATCTTTCAAAGGAAGAACTTCCTTCTCAAGAACGATAGGAATATCAAGTTTGGGTGTTCGAGGTTCACTTAGAGATAGGATCATATCTTTTTTCCACTTTTGATAAGATTCGGAAAGATGATCACTTCGCGGTGGAAGAGATTGGAATTGTTTAGGCCAAAAATAATCAATAGGAACACTAGAAGTTCTTTCAGCTGGTTTAAAGAGACTATGATTGACAGTAACAACTTCACCATTATGGGGAAATTTCAAACCATTGTGAATAGGAGAAGCAATAGCTTTCATGGAAGATAGCCAAGGATAGCCTAGCTTCACACGAAATTGTTCGGATGATGGAATAATAGCAAAGCTCACATCAAGGGATTTGTTATGGACCTCAATAGGCAATGTAATAGAACCAATTGCAGGAGAAGAAAATGCATCAAATAATTTCACAACCACACTTGTTTTGTCATAGATCACTTGATTCAATTGCAAAGTAAAAAGAAATTCTTCAGTAATAAAATTAACCATGCAAGAAGGATCAATAAGCACTCCACGGCAAGGTGTATTCTTGACTTTTGTAACTATATATAAAGGACCGTCAGGTGCCTTGATAGTTTCACTGGAATCAAATGTGATGGAAGGTTCTTTAGGGATTTTCTGCTGCTCTACAAAGTTAATCACATTCAGAGTCATAGACACAAGACGATTAGGTGAGAAAGAGGAACCATTAGTCTCAATCACATTAGAGGTATGAGAAGGTAATGGATCAGTAAAAATCTTAAGATTTTGGTTAGGAAGAGCTACAGATTTGTTGCCTTTATCATTCACACCTGAAACAGAGATAGTATTATTATCAATCAAATCTTGAATTTTACCCTTTAAAGCAAAACATTTTTCAGTATCATGCCCAAGTTGACGATGAAATTGACAAAAAGATTTGTTATCAAAATAGGGTGAATTAATCTTTGCAGGATCTATTTTCTTTATAGGAGGGAGAGTAAGCACATTTTGTTCCAATAACTTATTCATAATACTATGCAATGATTCATTCAAAGGAGTAAACTCTCTTTCTTTCTTGAAAAACTTAGAAATAGGAGGCACACCTGATGTTGCATTCACATTGTTGTTGGTGATGTTTTCATTGAACTTAACAAACCCTCTATTCGGTTTAAACTTCCCAAATGGTTGTTGACTACTATCACCCTTATCACTTAGAGCCATAGGATTTGCTTGTTCCATTTGACTCACAGTTAGTTGATAATTGTGAAGAGTTGCACATAACTGTTGGAAAGAAGTAAACTCAGAAAACATAAGTTTTTCTCTAATAGCTTTTTGTAAATTAGAAATAAAGATTCTTTGAATATCATTGTCAGGTACTGGAAAAGAAATTTGAGCACACAAATGCTTATATCTACCAATGAAATCAGTCACTTTTTCTTTAACACCTTGTTTACAATGCATTAAATCAATCAAAGTAACTTTAGGACTTATATTGTTTTGAAATTGTTGAATAAAAGCATTTGCAAGTTGTTGGAAAGAAGTAATAGAATAGGAAGGCAACGAGCAATACCATTGTAGAGCCTTATCTCTTAATGTTCTAGTAAACAGTTTTGCAAGCAACCTTTGGTCATGAGCAAAATCGGTACATATTGTTTGAAAGGTCTTAACATGTGTTAGAGGATCACCTTTACCATTATAAAGCTCCAACTACGGGATTTCAACATGCTTAGGGGGGATAGCTCAAACAATGTCAAGAGAAAGTGGGCTCGCAACATCAAATGTGGGCACACTAAATTTAGATTGATTCATAGAGGCAATTTGTTGCTGTAAAGGAGAGACAGTTTGCGCAAGATTGTTAATGGTCACTTCAGTCGAAGAGTTCATATTCGACATGTTAGATTGTGATGGAGGTATTATGTTATTGAAAGAAGGTATTGATTGAGAGTAAGGTGGTGGGACACTATGATAGTTAGTCATAGGAGATGATTGGAAAGAAGGAACACTACAAGGAGGAATGGAATGGTTGAATGAATTGCCCCCTTGCGTCATGTTCATTTGTGGAGATGTAATAGGGACACTCATTGAAGGAATGAATGAAGAAGTCGGATTGAATGAAGTAAGAGGGTTGATTGAAGGGGAAGGATTGCCCCCATGACTGGTGATCATAGGTGGAATGTTTTGTATTGAAGTAGTCATTATGTTTGATGTAAAAGTAGGTATACTAGCAATAGAAGTTGTCAAAGGAATAGAATGATTGACTTGAGTAGGAGGTTGTGTATAACCTAAAGTTTCGGAACAACTCTTCATAGGCATCACATTCGAATCCACAATGTGTGCAATACTACGCAAAATATCAATTCCATTTTTATCACTTTGAACCATACGTTTTAGACCCTCAATTAATGAAAGGGCTTGACTATCAGGGTATTCTTGAGACATCCATTGCTAAAAATCATCAAATTGGTTATCCAATTTCGAAAGTTGTTCTACAAAAACCTCATGGAGATCTTCTTCATCATTAAGAGGATTAGAGGAATTACCCATGTCCTCATTAAAAAGGCCATTCAAATTAGATTCCATCTCCTCGGTAATTAAACCTTGGAAAGACTTAATTCTAAGGCTTCGTCTAACGGGAATAGTGTAAGTAGGGCTTATTGTTGTAAAACTCATGCACTAGAGAGAGAGAGAAGATTTTGAATTTTGAAAATAAAGTTGGCAAAATTGAACAATGAGATAATGATTATCCAATTTGAACTTTGTGAAAGAAGAGGGAAATACAACTTCCAAGAAAGGTAGGCACAATTAAAAAATTAGGGCCATGGGGGGTAGCTCTTAATTGTAATTGTTATCTTGAAAATTGAAATCTTGAATTTTGAATTTATTTTCGAATTTAGAGGTAGCAAATTTCAATAAAATCAGCCAATCTTCTAGATTTAAGCTGTTAAATGCAATCATGACAATTTCCCGAAATTTCAAAAAAAATGTCGGGGACCGCGGTGAACGGAGTGCACACGGTCCTTGCAACATTTTTCGAAATTTTTAGAGATGAAGGTTATGATGATTTTAAAGCTAATCTAAAAAAATTGAGTGATTTTACGATCTATAGATAAGCCAAATTAAAGTTATAATCTCAAAATTGAACCCTACCAAGATTGTTGAAAAATGGAAAATTTGAATTTTGAAAAAGAGAGGGAAACTGAAATTTTGAATTTTATGATTTTAGAGGGAATACTAAAAGCAATGCAAGCTTTGCAATTTAAAAGTTGACTCAATTTCATGCAAAATTCAATTTTGAAAGCGGAAATCAAAGTTGTTGCAATTAAACACTTAATTTCAAAAGTCACAAATTGCAAAAATTTGAATAAAGCACTGAAACTTTGAATGAATGCCAGCACACTTTTCAGATTTAGGACAGTAAGAAACACAATTTTGACATAAAATTTCAATCTGAACAATTTTTGAATGATTAGAATCCTTAAACGAAGCAATCACTAGACCAACTTTGACTTTAATTTTGAAAGTGTTAGAATTGATGAAATCAGCCAAGATTCTGGATTCTAGCAGAAAAATACAGTAAGATCTAGCTCTCGAAATTTTGGAAAAAATGTCAGGAACAATGGCGCTTGGGGTGCACACGGTCCTCACAACTTTTTTCAAAATTTTCAGGGATGAAAGATATTATGATTTTGTTGCAGAATCCAAAGTTATAGCCGATTTGGATGTGTTTTGATCAATGAAATCATCAGTCAAAGGTTGAATCAAGAGGGTTAAAAATTAGGGTTTTGACACTTAACCACTTAATTTTCAGAATTAAGGCACAAATATGAATTGATAATTTGCAATAGAAGGGTAGATCTAAAACAAGCATTAACAATTAGACATTTCACAAGCTCAATTACTAAAAAGAAAATTTAGGGTTTTTATGCAATTAACCTCTAATATTTGCAAAAGATCAAACATGGAAATGTAATTAAGGAAGAAATTTTTTTTAGATCTAACCATGAATAATCAGAATTAGGATGTTCACGTCGGGTTCACCAAAATGTAAAGCAGAAAATCAAACCCTAGGTGTTCCCCCACTCCAAGGAGAGAGAAAGGAGGTCACTAGGATTGACGGTTTTCACTTAGGAGAGACTTCACATTCAAAAGAGGGGTTGAAACTCACAAGATCCAATCCCACACAATGTAAGATTGAATTCTAAATGAGTTTCAAGGGTTGAGACAGCAAGGATACCCTCTTTTGTAAAGAATGTAGATAGAAGGATTGAACTAGGAGTGTATGTAAAAGTAGGAAAGATTTGCTTGTAGACAGAGATAGAGACACGGGATGAAGCTACGGACCTGAAATTAGCAGTAAAATGTCAAGACGATACTGTCCTGCAAGTTTGAGTGAAAGTTGACAGGACGATGGTGCTCGAAGTGCACACGGTCCTCCGAAAAATCCGCGAAACGAAGGGGGATCTGTTCGTCTCTGCACAAGGATTCCAGATCTTCAATTACAGCCGCGTACCTGCAACCTACACATATAAAAGAGAGGACGATTGGGGGGTTAGGGATTAGGGGTTTGCCTTCAGGTCAAACCCCAATTTTGGAATTAACCAATAAATGAGAATGCTATTGTAAAGCGGAAAATCGTGATCGAACCATAGTTGTTCTCCCCTCCCCAACTCCAAGGAGAAAGGAGGTCACTAGGATTGACGGTTTTCACTTAGGGGAGACTTTACATTCAAAAGAGGGGTTGAAACCCACAAGATCCAATCCCACACAATGCAAGATTGGATTTTAAATGAGTTTCAAGGGTTAAGACAGCAAGGCTACCCTCTTTTGTAAAGAATGTAGATAGAAGGATTGAGCTAGGAATGCATGTAAAGTGAGAAAGATTTGCTTATAAACAGAGATAGGAATATAGGATGAAGCTGCGGACTTGGAATTAGTAGTAAAATGTTGAGACGACGCTATCCTGCAAATTTGAGCGAAATTTGACGGGACGATGGTGCCCGAAGTGCACACGGTCCTCCGAAAAATCCGCGAAACGAAGGGGGATCTGTTCGTCTCTGCACAAGGATTCCAGATCTTCAATTATAGATGCGTACCTGTAAAGCGGAAAATCGCAATCGAACCCTAGTTGCTCTCCCCTCTTCCAACTCCGAGGAGAGAGAAGGGAGGTTCGCTAGGGTTGATGGTTTTCACTTAGGGGAGAGACTTTACATTCAAAAGAGGGGTTGAAACTCACAAGATCCAATCCCACACAATGCAAGATTGGATGCTAAATGAGTTTCAAGGGTTAAGAAAGCAAGGCTACCCTCTTTTGTAAAGAATGTTGATAGAGGAATTAAGCTAGGAATGCATAGAAAGTGACAAAGATTTGCTTATAAACTGAGTTCGGGATATAGGATGAAGCTGCGGACCTGGAATTAGCAGTAAAATGTCGATATGGTGCTGTCCTGCAAATTTGAGCAAAAGTTGTCAGGACGATGGCGCCCGGCGCCACGGTCCTCCGAAAAATCCGTGAAACGAAGGGGGATCTGTTCGTCTCTGCATAAGGATTCCAGATCTTCAATTTCAGCCGCGTACCTGCAACCTACACACAGAAAAGCAAAGATGATTAGGGGGTTAGGGATTAGGGGTTTGCCTTTAGGTCAAACCCCGGTTTTGGAATTAACCAAGAAATGAGCAAGTGCTGTAAATGTAAATGTATGTAATGTAAAACAAGTACTAATACCTTGTTGTAAGGATGTTTGTATCCTTATGTGCGAAGGTATAGATGTTGTTGTTTGTTGTATTGTTGTATGTTGTAGTAGTAATATGTGATCTCCTCTTCAATGGTTGAATCCTTGTCTTGAATGCAACACTTAGCCTTGAATGGAGACTTAGAAGGAATGCTTGAATGCTTGAATGCTTGAATGCTTGAATCTTGAATCTTGAATCTTGCTTTCGCCTTTTTTCCATCTACTTTCCATCCATCCAAATGAGAGAGGAAAATGTAGTTTATATAGTTGTCAATTAGGGCTAATAGACTGATTTTCCCGACCTTAGGCCGACCAGGAAACAATAATTTCCAATTTGCAAACATAAAGACCCGAAGTCCAAAAGAGACCGGGCCCAAAATAGGACCCAGCGACCAGGGCGCTGGGCGCCATGGTCCTGGGGGACTAGGGCGCTGGGCGCCCTGGTCCTGAAGGACCAGGGCACTGGGCGCTCTGGTCCCACCTCCCGGGACAGCAGGGTGCAAAGGAGGTTCAGGCCAGGGTGCAAGAAAATGCAGTTTTTAGTGTCATAATCAGGTTTCGGGGTCTCCATTCAGGTTGCGTGTTGCGTCGCCATCATGAAGACTGAAATGCAGTCGAAATTGCAAGTGTCACAATTTTAGGACGCTACATTTAGCCCCCACTTTAGCGGGAGTATGTATGCTCATACTTCCGGTAAAGTATAAGGAAACAACATTGAAAGACTTTCACCACGTCAAGGAGGCAAGACACAGCAAGCCCCCAGTGGACTAAGGATCTTACGACTTCGATTGACAAAGTAAAAGGGAAGATCACGAGGGAGAACCATGACTGTCAGTAGTAAGGTTCCCTCACTATGAGTCATGCAAGAGAAATACCGAAAATTTTCAAGGCAAAGCTAAGTTCACAAAGAAATTTTCAAGTATCATGAAAGGATAGACAGGGTGTATACCCCCCTACGTTAAAGCGATCGCACACGCCTCAACGGGGGTGATTGTTTTAACGTAGTGATACACATAAGAAATGAGAAAGGAAAGGAGCATGTTATCACAAAGATTTAGCCCCCAAATGTGAGATAAACCCAAGGATAATAGACACAAAACACAAAGCACAAGGTGACTTCGCTTTCCTCGGGGTCAGTATGCTGTATGATAAGTCATGTATATATATCATATGTATGTATGCATAATTGTTCTTCATTCCCCAATCAAGGAAGGTCACCTAGAAGAAGGGAACACATGTGTCTTTTGAGTCAACATGAGAGAGACCAAAAGAGATCTCAATGCTTTGCATCATCCTCAAGTAGACAACACTAAGGACAACAAATAGAAGAATGAGAATAACATATAGAAGAAGTAAGAAAAGAGAGGGGGAGAGAATCTGCTATGCTAATGTAACTAGTCTAGCACGTCATCTACCCCCCGATCTTGCTGATCAATGTTTCGGGAAGGCAGGGAACACGCTAGAGGAGGAACATCCAACACAGCAGATGGAGCTATCACAAGATCCAAACAAGGGCTATGTTCATGTTCCAAGCCACATTGTTCTTGTCTAAGAGCTAGGATAAGTGCTTTAGAAAATTCATTAGATAAATGGTTATCAACATCAACAAGTTCATATTCACTATCAGAAGCAAGAGGAGTAACATTTTCATCTATATCATCATCAAGATTTATAAAAATAGGATCTTTAACTCGCACAGGATCAAGACCATCATGCATCTTATGTTTAGGAGATTTAGGCTCAATTTCCGGCTGAAGAGAAAATGGAATAATGCTTGTTGAAGGTGTCTTTGGAGATTGTAAAGTTTGAGAAGCAGCTGCTTGAGCCCTAAGACGACGCTTTCGTCGACGTTCACGTGCAGAACGATTTCGTCTAGTCTTAGTAGGAAGTGGAGAAGATTGAGGAGGAGGAATGTTCTCATCCTTATCACTTGGGTGTTTGGGTTGTGGTCTCTTAGGCTGGATAATAGGAGAAGAAGAAGGTCTCTTCTCTCTATAGAAGGAAGGAGGAGGAACTGCTCCATATAAAGGAGTAATTTTTGGTTTAGGAAGGAGACCAAGTCCATCATGACGAGGAGGTATAGGTCTACTTTTAGAAGGTTTATTAGGCATAGACATAGTCACATCCATAGGGATGGGTTGAGAATCTTCTTGAGGAAAGATATTAGTTTTATCTTTCAAAGGAAGAACTTCCTTCTCAAGAACGATAGGAATGTCAAGTTTAGGTGTTCTAGGTTCACTTAGAGATAGGATCATATCTGTTTTCCACTTTTGATAAGATTTGAAAACATGATCACTTTGCGGAGGAAGAGATTGGAATTGTTTAGGCCAAAAATAATCAATAGGAACACTAGAAGTTCTTTCAGCTGGTTTAAAGAGACTATGATTGACAGTAACAACTTCACCATTATGGGGAAATTTCAAACACTTATGAATAGGAGAAGCAATAGCTTTCATGGAAGATAGCCAAGGATAGCCAAGCTTCACACGAAATTGTTCGGATGAAGGAATAATAGAAAAGTTCACATCAAGAGATTTGTTATGGACCTCAATAGGCAATGTAATAGAACCAATTGCAGGAGAAGAAAATGCATCAAATAATTTCACAATCACATCTGTTTTGTCATAGATCACTTGATTCAATTGCAAAGTAAAAAGAAATTCTTTAGTAATAACATTAACCATGCACGAAGGATCAATAAGTACTCCACGGCAAGGTGTATTCTTGACTTTTGCAACTATGTATAAAGGACCATTAGGTGCCCTAATGGTTTCACTAGAATCAAATGTGATGGAAGGTTCTTTAGGATTTTCTTGCTGCTCTACAAAGTTAATCACATTCGGAGTCATAGACACAAGACCAGCAGATGAGAGAGAGGAATCATTAGCCTCAATCGCATTAGAGGTATGAGAAGGTAATGGATCAGTAAAAATCTGAAGATTTTGGTTAGGAGGAGCTACAGATGTGTTGCCTTTATCATTCACTCCGGAAACAGAGATAGTATTATTATCAATCAAATCTTGAATTTTACCCTTTAAAGAAAAACATTTTTCAGTATCATGCCTAGGCTAACGATGAAATTGACAAAAAGCTTTGTTATCAAAATAAGGTGAAGTAATATTTGCAGGGTCAATTTGTCGTACAGGAGGAAGAGTAAGCACATTTTGTTCCAATAACTTATTCATAATACTATGCAATGATTCATTCAAAGGAGTATACTTTCTTTCTTTCTTGAAAAACTTAGAAATAGAAGGCACACCTGATGCTGCATTCACATTGTTGTTGATGATGTTTTCATTGAATTTGATGGAATCTCTGTTCGGTTTAAACTTCCCAAATGGTTGTTGACTGCTATCACCCTTATCACTCGGAGCCATAGGATGTGATTGTTCCATTTGACTCACAGTTAGTTGATAATTGTGAAGAGTGGCACACAACTGTTGGAAAGAAGTAAACTCAGAAAATAGAAGTTTCTCTCAAATATCTTTTTGTAAATTAGAAATAAAGATTCTTTGAATATCATTGTCAGGCACTGGAAAAGAAATTTGAGCATACAAATGCTTATATCTACCAATGAAATCAGTCACTTTTTCTTTAACACCTTTTTTACAATGCATTAAATCAATCAAAGTAATTTTAGGACTTATATTGTTTTGAAATTGTTGAATGAAAGCATTTGCAAGTTGTTGGAAAGAAGTAATAGAATAGGAAGGCAACGAGCAATACCATTGTAGGGCTTTATCTCTTAATGTCCTAGTAAACAGTTTTGCAAGCAACCTTTGGTCATAAGCAAAATCGGTACATATTGTTTGAAAGGTCTTAACATGTGTTAGAGGATCACCTTTACCATTATAAAGCTCCAAATGCGGGATTTCAACATGTTTAGGGGGGATAGCTTGAAAAATGTCAAGAGAAAGTGGGCTCGCAACATCAAATGTGAGCACACTAAACTTAGATTGATTCATAGAGGCATTTTGTTTCTGTAAAGAAGAGACAGTTTGTGCAAGATTGTTAATGGTCGCTTCAGTCGAGGAGTTCATATTAGACGTGTTAGATTGTGATGGAGGTATTATGTTATTGAAAGAAGGTATTGATTGAGAGTAAGGTGGTGGGACACTATGATAGTTAGTCATAGGAGATGATTGGAAAAGAGGAGCACTACAAGGAGGAATGGAATGGTTAAATGAATTGCCCCCTTGCGTCACATTCATTTGTGGAGATATAATAGGAACACTTATTGAAGGAATGAATGAAGAAGTTGGATTGAATGAAGGAAGAGGGTTAATTGAAGAGGAAGGATTGCCCCCATGACTGGTGATCATAGGCAGAATGTCTTATATAGAAGTAGTCATTATGTTTGATGTAAAGGTAGGTATGCTAGCAATAGAAGTTGTTAACGGAATAGAATGATTGACTTGAGTGGGAGGTTGTGTATAACCTAAAGTTTCGGCACAACCCTTCATAGGCATCACATTTGAATCCACAATGTGTGCAATACCACGCAAAATATCAATTCCAATCTTATCACTTTGAACCATACGTTTTAGACCCTCAATTAATGAAAGAGCTTGACTATCGGGATACTCTTGAGACATCCATTGCTGAAAATCACCAAATTGGTTATCCAATGTCGAAAGTTGTTCCACAGAAACCTCATGGAGAGCTTCTTCATCATTAAGAGGATTAGAGGAATTAGCCGTGTCCTCGTTAAAAAGGCCATTCAAATTAGGATCCATCTCCTCGGTAGTTAAATCTTGGAAAGACTTAATTCTAAGGCTTCGTCTAACGGGAATAGTGTAAGTAGGGCTTATTGTTGTAAAACTCATGCACTAGAGAGAGAGAGAAGATTTTGAATTTAGAGGTAGAAAATTTCAATAAAATCAGCCAATCTCCTAGATTTAGGCTGTTAAATGCAATCACGACAATCTCCCAAAATTTCAGAAAAAATGTCAGGGACCGTGGCGAACGGAGTGCACACGGTCCTCGCAACTTTCTTCGAAATTTTCAGGGATGAAAGTTATGATGATTTTAAAGCTAATCTGAAAAAATTGAGTGATTTTACGATCTGTAGATAGGCCAAATTAAAGTTGCAATCTCAAAATTGAACCCTACCAAGATTGTTGAAAAATGCAAAATTTGAATTTTGAAAAAGAGATGGAAACTGAAATTTTGAATTTTATGATTTTAGAGGGAATACTAAGAGCAATGCAAGCTTTGAAATTTAAAAGTTGACTCAACTTCATGCAAAATTCAATTTTGAAAGTGGAAATCAAAGTTGTTGCAATTAAACACTTAATTTCAAAAGTCACAAATTGCAAGAATTTGAATAAAGCATTGAAATTTAGAATGAATGCCGACACACTTTTCAGATTTAGGATAGTAAGAACACAATTTTGACACAAAATTTCAATTTGAACAATTTTTGAATGATTAGAAGCCTTAATCCAAGAAATCACTAGACCAATTTTGACTTTAATTTTGAAAGTGTTAGAATTGATGAAATCAGCCAAGATTCTGAATTTTAGTAGAAAAATACAGTAAGATCTAGCTCCCGAAATTTCAGAAAAAATGTCGAGGACAATGGCGCTCGGGGTGCACACGGTCCTCGCAACTTTTTTCCAAATTTTCAGGGGTGAAAGATATTATGATTTTGTTGCGGAATCCAAAGTTATAGCTGATTTGGAGATGTTTTGATCAGTGAAATTGTCCGTCAAAGGTTGAATCAAGAGAGTTTCAAAAATTAGGGTTTTGACACTTAACCACTTAATTTTTAGAATTAAAGCACAAATATGAATTGATAATTTGCAATAGAAGGGTAGATCTGAAACAAGCATTAACATTTAGACATTTTGCAAGCTCAAAAAAAGAAAATTTAGGGTTTTCATGTAATTAACCTCTAAAATTTGCAAAAGATCAAACATGGAAATGTAATCAAGGCATCCAATTTTCAGATCTAACCATGAATAATCAGAAAGGATGTTCACGTCGGGTTCACCAAAATGTAAAGCGGAAAATCGCGATCGAACCCTAGTTGTTCTCCCCTCCCCAACTCCAAGGAGAAAGGAGGTCACTAGGATTGACGGTTTTCACTTAGGGGAGACTTTACATTCAAAAGAGGGGTTGAAACCCACAAGATCCAATCCCACACAATGCAAGATTGGATTTTAAATGAGTTTCAAGGGTTAAGACAGCAAGGCTACCCTCTTTTGTAAAGAATGTAGATAGAAGAATTGAGCTAGGAATGCATGTAAAGTGAGAAAGTTTCGCTTATAAACAGAGATAGGAATATAGGATGAAGCTGGGAACCTGAAATTAGTAGTAAAATGTCGAGATGACACTGTCCTACAAATTTGAGGGAAAGTTGATAGGACGATGGCACCCGGAGTGCACACGGTCCTCCGAAACATCCGCGAAACGAAGGGGGATCTGTTCGTCTCTGCACAAGGATTCCAGATCTTCAATTACAGCCGCGTACTTGCAACCTACACACAGAAAAGAGAGGATGATTGGGGGGTTAGGGATTAGGCATTTGCCTTTAGGTCAAACCCCGGTTTTGGAATTAACCAAGAAATGAGAATGATGTAAATGTAATTGATTGTAATGTAAACAAGTACTGATACCTTGTTGTAAGAATGTTTGTATTCTTACATGCGAAGGTGTAAATGTTGTTATATGTTGTATGTTGTATGTGATCACCTCTTCAATGGTTGAATCCTTGTCTTGAATGCAACACTTAGCCTTGAATGGAGACTTAGAATGCTCAATTGCTTGAAGGAATGCTTGAATGCTTGAATGCTTGAATGTTTGACTATTGCTTCCGTGTCTTGTACACATATGTTTTTCCTCCCTCAAAATGGGAGAGGAAATGTAGTTTATATACTTGTCAATTAGGGTTGATAGACTGATTTTTCCGACCTTAGGCCGACCAGGAAACATTATTTCCCGAATTGCAAACATAAAGACTCGAGGCCCAAAAGAGACCGGGCCCAAAATAGGGCCAGGGACCAGGGCGCTGGGTGCCATGGTCCCACCTCCCAAGACAGTAGGGTGCAAGGAGGGATCATGCCAAGGTGCAAAAAAATGCAGTTTTCGGTGTCATGAACAAGTTTCGGGGTCTCCATTCAGGTTCCATGTTGCATCACCATTGTGAACACCCAAATGCAGTCGAAATTGCAAGTGTCACAATTTTAGGATGCTACAGCTGTAAATGTAAATGTTTGTAATGTAATCAAGTACTGATACCTTGTTGTAAGAATGTTTGTATTCTTACATGCGAAGGTGTAATGATGTTGTATGTTGTATGTTGTGTGTTGTAGGTGATCTCCTCTTCAATGGTTAAATCCTTGTCTTGAATGCAACACCTAGCCTTGAATGGAGACCTAGAATGCTCAATTGCTTGAAGGAATGCTTGAATGTTTGAATATTTGAATGTTTTAATGTTTGCCTATCGCTTCCACCTCTTGCACACATATTTTTTTCCTCCTCTTTTCTAGGAGGGGAAATGTAGTTTATATACTTGTCAATTAGGGTTAGGAGACTGATTTTTCTAACCTTAGGCCGACCTAGGAGCATTATTTTCCAAATTGCAAACTTGCAGACCCGATGCCCAACAAGAGACCGGGCCCAAAATAGGGCCAGGGACCAGGGCGCTGGGCGCCATGGTCCCACCTCCCAGGATAGCAAGGTGCAAGGAGGATCAAGCCAAGGTGCAGAAAGATGTAGTTTTTGATGTCGTAAACAAGTTTCGAGGTCTCCATTCAGGTTCAACGTTGCACCGCCATCGTGAAGACCCAAATGCAGTCAAAATTGCAAGTGTCACAATTTTACGATGCTACACATATTAAACCACATTCTCAATCAATATTATCTCCATTTATTTCATCATTCCTCCTAGACCCACCTTCCCCCTTTCAAATATCATACGAACTATCAAAGTCTCTTTTTAAATCATAAATAAATACATGTGTTTACTATTCAACAAATATGCATCTTAACCCAATAGTTACCCCTATAAAAAATTACATAGATTAGTACAACACTCTTTCACATATCTACACCCTAGTGCAATTGTTTTTTTTATAAGTCATTCCATAGGACAATGCACTGATTCTAAAAAATTTAGCATACTTATCACATATCTCAACATACCCATCCCACTAGTCAAAAAAGTGTCTCTGAATTAACACATTATTAACCCTTCAAAATATTTGTACCCCTATTCAATATACTAACCATAGAGCCATTTCATATTTTAGACTATCTATTCATGCTTTGACGTATGAACTCTAACTTTTAGTGCATCCATTGAATTTTATTAGTTTCAAGGATCCCTAATCCATTTCATCTAATGAAATATAATCAATCAACCTTATCTTGAATCTAAGATTATTATATATGTTTATGGTGAAAATGGGTAACAATAATAACGATATTGAAAGGCTAAATGAATTCAACCACAAAACCCTAGCCTAACAACAACAAAGATCCACCATAACATATGAAGATTACCTAAGACAATGCAAATCAAATGAAATCACAAAAATTATACCATCACATGTCCAATAGGGTTTGGATCTCCATTCTTCCTATCTCCATTGATCTTGCTTGATATATTTGCTCTCAGATTTTATGTTCACAAGAGCTCAACAAAGAACAGAATGTGGTTGTAAGTAGGATCACATATGCCAAGTAGTCAATTGATCAAGTAATTAGAATGATTGATTAGCCAGGGTTGATAATGAAGGAAGTATCTCTTTATATAGAAGACACAATATGAAATGGAGGGATAAGATTGAGAGGTGTAAAAGGAGGTCGGCTATGATTAGAGGGTAGGTAGAGGAAATAATAAAATAATGAAAGGGGTAGGTAGTGTATGAATTAAGAGATGAATGACATGTGTCATGGGTAGAAAAGGTTAATGAATTAATTAAATAAATAAAGATTTATTTAATTAATAGTAGAAGTGGGATCAATTAAATAAATAAGATATTTATTTAATTTAGAAAAAGGATAATTTAAATAAATAAATGTATTTATTTAAATGAGAAATAAGGCTAGAAGAGGATAAATGAATTAATTAAATAAATAAAGATTTATTTAATTAATAGAAGAATTAATCTTAGATAATTAGACTGGACAATTTTGGGTGTCTACATTTTGCCCCTCTTTGAGACAATGTGGCTTGTCGCATTGTTTCAAAGAAGATAATATGAGCTGATACAAAGTTGCCCCAAGATGGGAATGATATGCCCCCTTGATAGATTGGATGAAAATGTCTGAAAAGATCACAGACAATCTCTTGATAAGAAAGACGAGATAGAATGGACTGACCAGATAAAGTGACAGAGTCACTGGATAAAGAAGACTAACTCGGGAAACGAGGGCTAGGGCAGTCTATAAGATAGACCACAAGGGATATACATCCTCATTGTCATCCACACATCCATGAGAGCATAGTGTAGAGAGAGAAAAGAGCAGCAACAGTCAGCAGCGATGGCCTTTGTTCATAGATTCGACCGTGTTCGCCGATTCCAGAGGCCAACAGAGGCAGGAGAGCCAGTAAATACCACAAAACCTCCTCGTACTTTGTTGCATTTATTGTTGTCATTAATGCATGGTAGATAGGGAAATAAATGCGCTCTAGGTTAGGGTCCAAAAATGTCAAAAAACGTCAAGGTGCGTCTATGCTCGAGAGGCGCGTCTATGTTTGTGCCAGGCACGTCTATGTTGAAAAACGCGATTGTGCCAAATGCAGCCGCGTCTGTGATTTGGAGGCACGTCTATGCCAAGAAGGCACATCTATGTCACCCAGGCACATTTGTGCAGAGCATAGGCACGTCTATGTCTTTTAGGCGCATCTGTGTAAAACAGGCACGTTTATGCAGTCTTCAAGCACGTTTATGTTAGGAAAGCACGTTTGTGTCCAAAAAATGTGAATTTGTGTCTTCTAGGTCAAATCAGCAGTTCTATGATGAACATACGCTGTCGATTGGATAAGCTGCTGAGAGGATACACTCAAGAAGGTCCTCTAGGGAAGACTAGAATAGCAAATAGGGCTAGGATTGACAATTCTGTGATAGAACATACGTTGCCAATTAGGAAACTACTTAAGAGGATTCACTCAAGTAGAGGCCCTAGGATAAGATAGATCAAGGCACTTTGAGATGAACAATGAGTACCAAGATATAATACTTTGTGATAAATAGGGAGTAGTAAAATATGAGCAACACTTTGTGATAAATAGTGAGTGCAAATGTGAGCAGCACTTTGTGATGAACAGGGAGTGCAAAACATGTAGTACTTTGTGATGAACAGGGAGTACCACTAGGATAAATAGCAACACTTTGTGATGAACAGTGAGTGTCACTAGGATAGAATGCCATATGCATTTAGATAAAAAGTAGCATTTTGTGATGAACAGTGAATGCCACAATGACTGACATGATTGATTTGCTTGACTGCAGGAGTATTTGCCTATGTTGGAGTCACAAGAGAGATTCCTGTCGACATAGAGATTGCGAGCTGAGATGACCTTTGAGGACCAAGCTACGATTGAGGCTATGGGTCTGAGACATATTCTGTATGTGCCTGAGTTTTGGGAAAACATGGGATTGCTGACTGCACTAGTGGAGAGATGGCACTCCGAGACTTATACTTTTCATTTGCTAATGGGTGAGATGACAGTCACCTTGGAGGATGTATACAAGATCCTGAGGATACTGATAGATGGGGAGCTAATTCCTTACGATCGAGATGGAGACAGGGAGGCCCTAAGATGAGTGTTCCAAGACTTAGGACTGGAGATGAGGGCAGGGCATGTGGCTTGGGACACCATGATTGCTACAGGATTGGAATTTCTAGTAGTGATAGGAGGCGCGATCAGTGGGTTCTTGTGTCCTAATAGAGCAACACAAGGGTTGGCTATGGGTTGGGGAGGTGCATTAGAGACACTAGTGACATAGCACACTAGATATGCTTGGGGATTATGTGTGCTAGCACACCTGTATTATGAGCTGCATCAGTTTGTGTACCATGGGTCAGTGGGATTGGGCTGTGGGGTCACATTGTTACAGGTGTGGGCCTATGAGCATCTGCTAGTGACAAGACTGATACATTTTAGGGGTAGAGGTCACAGACACAGTTTTGTACACTTGTACGACATGATCACTTCATAGCCATGGATTGGTAGGTTAGAGCACTGGCAGTGGGTGATTGATGACATTGAGATGTTGATATGGAGGCCATACCTGGGATGTGAGCAGTGGGAGGACGATGTGGTAGAGCTACCCTACACCTTCTGGAGTAGGTATCTAATTGGGTAGACGCCCTATGTACTAGAGAGGCAGTTAGTAAACAGGGTGGGCAGGTAGTTCGACAGGATCCAGCGGATGCCACGGGGTTCAGGCATGTATGCATAGACTGTCAGAGATCAGGCGTAGTTTGGACCCCTATTATCATATGATCAGGCTATTACATAGCTAGTAGAGATGATGCCCCTACCCTGGGACATGTGGTCGGAGATCGAGGATGCCGACATGGATGCTGAGTACACAGCATATTGGGCCGAGCATCCATTCCCATGCTTGATGGATCCAGGAGAGCTATTAGATGGAGATGGTGGTGGGGATGATGATGATGATGGAGATGATGGGGGTAGAGGTCGATGAAGGAGGAGGGGAGCAGTTGGAGAGAGGAGGGTGGCATCGTGGAGGGAGGGTGGAGAGGACAGGTAGGCTCAGGTGGTGAGGGGTCGCAGTGGTTTACCGCTACAAGTGCCAGTAGCATAGGGTCCCAAACAGGGACAGGTACAGGGATAGATATAGGGATAGATACAGGGACAGGTACCAGTACAGGCACCAGTACAGGCACCAGTATAGGCACAGGCACAGGGGCAGACACCCATACAGAGGGAGCCATAGGGGGCTGAGGTAGAGGAGGATGAGTTGACGGAGCTAAGGGAGATCTGCCAGGGATAGGCAGATGAGATCTAGGACCTGGAGAGGGAGAGGGATAGGCTCAGGAGGTGGCTCAGAGATACTAAGCGGGAGCGGGATCAGGCCATTTAGTGCTACATAGAGGCTGAGACTACACTGAGGGCTAGGAGGCAGGCGACAGAGGACACAGGGGCCAGATATGCCTACGTCCTACAGGCAGGAGAGGAGATTGTCTACTGGCGAGATCTCTATTATGGTGTAGTGCCAACGGATTAGCAGGCGAGGAGCTTCCATAGACCATCACGGACAACAACAACTACGGGAGGGAGCCGAAGGAGACAGGCATCTAGTGGTGGGGTTATGGGTCCTCCACCACCACCAGATAGAGGGGACAGGAGGGATGATCCTAGGGCAGGTCCTTCGGGGGCTCAGATTCCATCGAGGCTAGGTGGCTCCAAGGAAGGGAGTTCATCATAGCCGTAGAGGGCTCTCTATGTATCAGTATTGTACCATTTTTGTATGATGATGTAGACACCTTCAAATGATTGTAGCCATATGATTTTGACATCATTGTATCATGACACTTATGATTATATATATGAGATGATTCATCTTTGCAGTAGCTATATGCATGTGTACCTATGTGATGAGATGTTCTTATGTGATGTTTATGATATAGATGCAAATATGTATATGATGCAATGCAATATATTTTTTTGTTCTTTTCTATTTTATATGTGTATGCATGATGCAAATGTGAATGTATGTAATGTAGATGAATATGATAATGCAAATAATTATTTACATGATGAGAATATAAAATGTGCTAACATGTGTTGTGTGCAGGATGTGATCTATATGTATGTATGAAATGCTTAATATGTGATAATGCAGGTGCAACTACATAAAATACAAATATTTTTGGTGTGTCATTATACTCAATTATGTGATAGCAGGCTACGCGGACTTGAGAAGGATGATGGAAGTCAATCAAGAAAGGGGGATGGAAGATAGAAGATATGAAAGTGAAAGAGCTTCTTGTGCGTTATCATCATTGAGCTTTATTATGGCAAGTAGGTTATGACAATCGAGGCATATGTTTGACCCAGAAAGTCATTGTACCTATTTGCATGGAGATAAGACAGTCACAAATAAAGAATGCCCCAGTTCATACTAGACTCACAGTATCCTCATATCCTTGGACAAGTCATAGCATTACTAAGAGACAATCCATAGATAGCAAAAGAAAATAGGTGACGATACCCCATCCTCGCCTTTCTAGTCAAAGACATCCTGGAGATAGAATCTCTAGTCAAAGACATCCTGGAAAAGCTAAAAGACATGTCACCAAAAAGATAAAATCAAAAGAAAATCAAGACTCGACACCAACATCCACTGTAGTCCTCAAGTTTAGTGTCTCTTGTTACTTGTATAAGTTTTATTTGATTGTGGTCACAATGTTTACTTTCACAAAAAGGATAGATAGCACGGAACCATATGTTGTCTGAGTCTGTTGAAAGATTTGATTTGTTGAAGCCCATTGTTGTTGTTGTGTCTCATCTAAAACTGACTGAATCCATGAAACTAATATTTTATTGCGGAGAAGATGAAATTTTATTGCGGATCTATGATGCAAATGTTTCTTTATTGCGGATTGTGCATGGATAGACTGAAGAAAAGTGGAAGAAACTGTACTCCTCGAAACATGTGATGCTCTCAGTTCCACATGCATTACGAGATGTAGGATTTGCCTTAGCCACAGATAGGAGCTGATTTATTATGAATGGAAAGAGGGGAAAAGGAAGGATTATTATGAATGGCTAACCAATCTTGGGTAGATCAATAACAAGCCATGATGGGAATGGGTAAGTTTATTATGAACGAATAGGTTGTGAGTGTGTGCAAAGTGAAAGGATGAAAGAGAATCCCAAAGGAGGGAGAAGCAATGTCTCTACACATGGTGCTGGTGACCCAGTTTTCACCATGGTACTTTCCTGGGGTGCCATCAAAGTGGTTTTCACCATTGGACGAAATTATTTCTCTTTACTTTTTTCAATTTTTCAATGTTTTTTGTGTCACAAGGCGCCTGTTTGCCAGGTTTTCACCAAGTAATGAATTTTTTTGTTTTATAATTTTTTTTGTATTTTTGAATTTTTTGATTTTTTTGTATTTTTTGAATTAGGATACTCTGAAGAGCTATGTGTAAAACCTACGAAGGTGCATGCTGTTGATAGGATCCTCCAAAGGTTCACCTTTTGTAGTTGAGAGCTGATATGCCCCAGATCCATATGCTGCTGTAATGATGTAAGGACCAAGCCAATTTGGTTCGAATTTGCCCTTCTTCTCTCTGTCTAGCTGATTTTTGGGGTTTTCTCTAAGAACCAAATCACCTACCTCAAATGTGCGATGCTTGAATTTGTGATTGTAGCTACGACTCATTCATTGTTGGTAATCCTTGAGATGATTAAAAGCAGTTTGTCTTCGTTCATCCAGTAGTTCAAGTTCTTGTAAGCGAGAGACCCTATAGTCTTCATCACTGATGATGTTTTGCAAAGAGACCCGTAAAGAGGGTAGCTCGACCTTAATAGGCAAGATGGCTTCAGCACCATAGACATGTGAATAGGGTGCAGCTCTTGTAGGTGTGTGGACACTTGTGCGGTAGGCCTAAAGTGCAGGATTAAGTTGGATATGCCAATTACGGCTAGCATCCTCGACTGTCTTTTTGAGGATTTAAGGATTGTCTTATTAGATGCCTCAGCTTGACCATTACCTTGGGGGTAATACAACATGGAGAAACGATGGGAAATATGGAAGTGGTCACAGAGTTCATGAACATCCTAATTTTTGAAGGGACGCCCGTTATCAGTGATAATGGAAACAGGAATACCATATCGGCAAATGATATAGTTGAGGATGAACATAGCAATCTATTTTCCTATGACTTGTGTGAGAGGTATAGCTTCAATCTATTTTGTGAAATACTCTGTGGCAGTAATAATGAATTTATGACCATTGGAAGAAGGAGGGTGAATCTTGCCTATGAGATCGAATCCCCACTGACAAAAGGGCCAAGGAGATGCAATAGGTTGAAGTTCTTGTGCTGACACATGTATGAAGTCTCCATGAATTTGACATTTCTTACATTTCTTGACAAACTGATGTGAGTCCTTTTCCATATTGGGCCAGTAATATCTAGTCTTGATGAGTTTCTTGGCCAAGGTAGGACCGCTAGCATGTGGACCACATATCCCTTCATGTACTTCATGTAACGCAATCTGAGCTTCATCACTTTGTAAACATCTAAGAAGAGTGCCATCTAGACCTCGCCGGTATAGAATACTAGCTAAAATGACATATCGAGAAGATTGGCGAATGAAAGTGCGACGTTGGTTATTTGATAGATCAGGAGGTAGGGTATTGTCACAAAGGTATGTGAAAATGGAACCATATAACTGGGACTCAGGATGGACGACACATATCATCTTAGTAGGAATGATCTCATATGAAGGAAACAAAAGGTTATCCACCAAGAACTCATAGTGGGTCTCATTTGGAGGTAGATCGATCAGTGAAGCAATTGTAGCCATGGCATCTGCGACGCGATTCTGCTCTCTTGGTATCTGCTCAAAATCTATCTTTGTGAAGTGTTGTTTCAGGTCATCCACCATTTGTTTGTAAGGCATTAATTTTTCATCTTTTGTTTGGTAATCATCAGTTGCTTGATGGATGACAAGTTGAGAGTCCCCAAAAACACGAAGTTCCTAGATCTTCCACTGAACTGCAATCCGTAATCCAGTTGTTAATGCCTCATATTCTGCTATATTGTTAGTGCAAGGAAATGATAAGCGGTATTATTTTGGTATAGAATCCCCTTGAGGAGTTATAAAGAGGATGCCATCTCTAGCCCCATGCTGTGTGTATGAGCCGTCAAAGTACAGTTGCCATGGCTTTGCATGTGACATTGTTAAAATGTATTCATCTGGAAATTCTAAACTTAGAGGAACATCATCTATCATGGGAGAATTTGCTAATTGATTTGTGATGGCTTGTCCTTTTATTGCTTTTCTGTCCACATACTCGATGTCAAATTCACTCAGGATCATTACCCATTTGGCTATTCGCCCAGTAAGTGTTTCTTTATTGAGAAGGTATTTCAATGGATCTATCCTTGCAACCAACTTAGTCTTATGAGTGAGCATGTAATGTCATAATTTCTGCAAAGCAAAGACCATGGTGAGACATGCACGCTCAATTGGTGTGTAGTTTAGCTCATATCCCACCAATGTGTGATTGATATAGTATACTTCTTTTTCTTTGCCCTCAGCAATTTGTTGTGCTAAGAGTGCCCCCAGTGCTGTTGGAGTAGCTGATATGTATAGTAACAGAGGCTGATTTGGAACTGGTGGTATCAAAACTGGTGGATTTAGAAGATAATCTTTGAGCGTCTGGAAAGCCTATTGATAGTTATCATCCCATTTGAATTTGATGTTTTTATGTTGCAGGTGCTGAAAAGGATTACACTTATCTGCAAGTTGCGCTATGAATCTTCATATGGACTGGAGTCTGCCTTGTAAAGACCAAAGTTGACTGATATTTCTTGGTGGTTGCATCTCCAAGATGGCCTTGACTTTTGCTGGATCAGCTTCGATTCCTCTTTTGGATACAATGAATCCTAGAAGCTTCCCAGAGGTTACTCCAAAGACACATTTCTTGGGGTTTAATCTTACTTTGTATTTTTCCAACCGATCAAAGATGACTGAAAGTATGTCCAAATGTGTATTTCTGTCTATTGATTTGGCCAAGAGGTCATCAACATAATCTTCCACGGTTACATGCATGAGATCATGAAAGATAGTAGTCATGGCTCTTTGATATGTAGCGCCTGCATTTTTTAGCCCAAAGGGCATGACATTCCAATAGAAAGTTCCCCAAGGACAAGTGAATGATGTTTTGTGTTGATCCTCGGGCGCGATCCTTATTTGATTATAACTAGAGAATCCATCCATCAACAATAACATTTCATGACCTGCTGTGAGATAAACAATCAAGTCAATATTTGGTAATGGGAAGTCATCCTTTGGACAAGCTTTGTTGATGTCTTTGAAATCTATACATATTCTGATGTTGCGATCTGGTTTACTGACAGGCACCAAGTTGGAAATCCATTCAGGATAATCAATTGGGCATATGAATCTGACATCCAATAATTTTTCAAGTTCTGCTTTGACTAGTAATGCCACTTGTGGATGCATCTTTCTTAATTTCTGTTTCACTGGTTTTGCCCCTGGTTTAACTGTCAAATGATGCATTACCAAATCTGGATCTAATCCAGGCATATCAGTGTATGACCATGAAAAGTTGATTTGTCGTTCTTTGAAAAAACTTATGAATTTTGACCTTTCTGACTCTATCAACGATTGAGCCAAGAATATATTGTGTGGAACCTCTTTAGTACCAATGTTTGTTTTGATAGTCTCCTCTACCAACATGGATGACTTTTCCTCATATGATGTTGGGAGAATGTCGAGCCTTCCATCTTCGGGTACCTCAGAGAGGTTTTCGCCGTCAGATACGTCCTTTCTTTTTACTTTTTTGGGGTCAGACAGCGCCATAGTGTGGTTTTCGCCATAAGACCCTTGGTTTGTTCTTATTTTCACATTCTTGCAACTGGAAGGTTCGACACCCTCACCAAAATATGCCACACTATTGAGTTCTATAGTGTATCCTGCTTTATGGTCCCCAGGGGGAAGATCATCTCGTATGCCAAGATAGTCAATAACAGCTTCATCATTTTGGAATGTGTCAAACTGTGCAGGCCCTTCATGATCCCAGTCAATGAGTTGGTGGTGAACAAGGGGAAGGCCTTCAATGTCTTTGAAGTTAGCGGGGCTAAGAGTGAAGATGCAGTTATATTCAGGTATGTCAAGGTAATTATTGAGGTCATCGATGGCACTCTCCTCATTAGTCTCGATCACGAGCGAATCCAAATTATCATCACTAGTAGCGCATTCTAGGATAGGTGTTCTCATCCTATGTGATTTCAACCTAGGACCTTGAGACAAGGACTGTGTGGAATCCTCATGGGTTATTTCTTGACCAACTTTGAACTTCTTATAAAATTACTCTTCTTCTGTGGGTTCATCTGGCTCTTTGAATGTCTCGGTGAGCTTGTAGTCACTTGAGGATTTATTTGAACCCCATTCCCATTCATTGGAGTCTGTGGAATAGCGATCCTCTTGTTGAATTTTGGTAGCTTTGATTTGTAAGGCTTCTTCTGTCTTGTGAGTGTGGACCTTGGAAGTCAGGAAACCAAGTCCTTTCGAGTGTTCCTTTTTGAATGTCAATTTGGGTTGTAAAGGTTCAATGATGCCTTCCTTTCGTAACCCAAGAGAGCTTTTTCCATCATACTCGAATTTTTGTAGAATCTTGAAGCCTTTTCCATATTTCTCACATGGTAGACTGATGTGATCTTGTGTGTCATCTTCAATGTCTTTGTAAAGCATTTTGTATAAGTCTTCCTCTTCCAGATCGCCCCATATTTGAAAGGTAGTAGGGTCCCATTTGAGTACCATGATGGATACTTGCTTTTTAGGATGTGGTCTTCTATATTCTTTTGGTGAACTCATGACTTGTCGTAAGTATATGGTTTGATTTAAAGTGTATTCCCCCATGCCCTTGTCCTGAAATTTGCCTTTAAGCTCACCTTGTTTTGATGTCGAAGGTTTTAATGACTTAGGATCAATGTATGCCGAAGAAGGAACAGCTTCGCGATTACTGGGAATGATGGTCTCAGTTTTTTATCTCAGGTTATTGCAGTATATGAACGAATTAGGATCACCGTTAACTGTTACTTCTACTCCATTGTGAGGAAACTTAATGCATTGGTGATATGTAGATGGGACCACCCTCATTTCATGAATCCAAGGATGTCCTAGCAATATGTTATAAGTGAGATCTAGATCTAGGACTTGACAAACCACATCCTTCGTAACTGGCCCAACTCTGAGAGGTAAGGTGACTGTTCCCTTGGACGAACACTCTTCATCATCATATGCCTTGATGGTGATTTGATTTGTAGAATTCACAGCTTTATCAGAATATCTGAATTGTTTAATTGTGCTCAATGTACAAATGTTTAGACCAGCTCCTCCATCTATCAGGACTCATTTTATTTGATGTTTGTGTATGAAGGCTTCAATGTGTAGTGGTGCATTATGTGGCTGACTTACAGAGGTGTCGTCAGCTTCTGTGAATATAAGGGAACGTGGAATGGAAAGGTATCCCACCATGGCTTGAAACTTGTCTATGTTCAGATCAGTAGGAACGGTAGTGTCTCTCAAGATTTTGTCAAGAATAGCTTTATGAGCGGGGGATATGCGTAATAGCTCAAGGATGGAGATGAGCGCGGGTGTCTTCCCTAACTGTTCTACAAGGTCATACTCAGGTTTGGTGGATGAAGAAGTGGTGTTTTTAGTTGAAGCACCTTGCAAAGTGATTTTACCTCGACGAGTTGTGACATGACATTCAGAGGTAGGTTCGGAAGAAGAGCCAACACCTTTTAGGACAAGCTTGGGTCTCTGAGTAGAATTCTCAGGGCTTTTGTCCTTGATGATAATGGTAGAGATGTAATTGTCCATCAAGATGTGATTGATAGTTGAATCATAGTTGTAGGATGCTCTGGTATAGTTGGTTTGGTCATCTGTGGCTTTAGCTTTTCCCTTGTCCTATTTTGGGAATGGTTCCTTAAACATCTCATGTTCTTGATTGGAGGAATGTCCCTCAATCTCAATGTCACCTCTATCAATGAGATCTTGTATGATGTTTTTTAGTTGATGACAATTTCCTATCTTATGACCCTTGCTCTTATGAAATTCACATTCATCATCATTCCACAACTTTTGGTTTAACCTTTGGTTCATATGAAGGAAAATCTGGAATAGTGATTACCTTGTTTGCCACTAGCTTTTTGAAAACTGACTCAAGTGGTTCTCCCAATGGGATGTACTTCCTTCGTGATCTAGAAGTTGTTTGAGTATTCACTTGGTTGTTTGTAGAGCTTGATCCTGAAAAAAATAAATTTGGGTCGCACTGTGTTGGCATCAACAACACCATCATTGACTGTGTTCTTGTTTTTATTCCAAAATCTTGGCTTGTCTTTTCCCTTAAAGTCATCTTTGTTTTCCTTGAATATCTTAATGACTCCTTGTTCAATTAGGACCTTCTCTATTGCTAAGCCTTTTTCAATGACGTCCTTGAAGGTAGACAAACAAGCTTTCCTTAGGTCATAACCAATGTCTTTGTTAATGTTTTGAGTGAACATCTCTACCATTTGTTTTTGTGGAATTTCACAGGAGCATTTGCTGGCTAGATTTCTCCATCTTTGTAAAAATGATGCAAAAGATTCTCCATCCCTTTGCTTAGTGTTGCACAAACTAGTGGCTGATATGTCTGTCTCTATGTTGTAGGAGAAATGTTGAATAAATGCCTTTGCTAGATCACCCCATGACTTGATACCAGGTGGGAGTTGGGAGAACCATTCCATAGCTTTATCACCTAGGCTTTGTGGGAATAATCTCATCAAATATGTCTCTTCTGCTGCTACGTCAATGCAAGCTGTGAAAAACTATCTTATGTGTGCCTTAGGATCCCCTTTTCCTCTATATTTATCAAATTTAGGTGTTACAAAGTGTGTAGGAAATCGAGGCATTGGAATGCTTTTGTCAAATGGATAAGGACATATGTCTCTCATTGTGTATGTTGGCTTTGGTGTATTTATGTCCTCCATTTTCTTTTGTAAATCTTTGATTTGCTGTTCCAAATTGCTCTTAGGTGGAGACCGAATTGTTGGACCATACCCCATGTTTGAAGCACCAAGTGGAGAAGCATGTTGCATATATGGATGATATTGATCATACACATGTTCATATGGAGGAGGTCTATATTGATGCTATGTATATGGACCACTTGGTATAGAGTCGTGTTGAGGAACGACATATCTACTTTGTCCATGTATACCATACTCTATAGGAATGTCATGTGTTTGTTCTAGTTTGCTACCCCCAAATTTGATGTGGGGTTTCCTTGTGTCCAAAATTTGAGCATGCCTTTGAATATCCAATTGCTTTGGGGGTTGATCCTTAGCCTGGGTATGTGATTGAGCATATCTTTCTACATAAGACTTCCATAATGGTTTGCAAAGGTGAGTATTATATGCTTGACCATGTGTATGTGGGACCTCTAGTTTTTGAAGCAAAGATGATGGTGATTTAGGTACCATATATGGTCTTCTATTTACTCCACTATTAGGCCTCCTTTGATCCATGTTGGAGTGAGTTTGTTTCAAAGGTCAATTTTCCATTATTTGAGACATGTCAAAATCATGAGGTATCTTGGCTCCACTTTGTGCCATCATTTGTAAGAAGTATTGTCTATCCCTCCTCATTATTTCCTCAACCAATTAATTGAAATGGGGATTCATAATGGATTCTTCCACATCTGCTGAATGTATGGAAAAGTTGTCCATATTGTCATTGTGTGTATCATTGTTGTTTGTAGTGTCCATGTTCTCAACATTTGGAATGTTTCTATAGGCATCCATGTCAGGTAATGTGTTATGATCAGTATTGAAAAAGACATCATTGTCATACTCATAGACACTCATGTTTGCGGACTCTTGAGCCTCTTTAGTTTCTCTCCTAGATTTTTGAAGACGGGTTTCAACCATGAACTAGGTATTGACCAAGATGTGTGAGACTAGGTGAAAATGGGAAAAGTATGGAAGACCAAGAGTTGGATGAAATGTAAATGAATCTGAAGTGTACTTGCAATGTCCAAAGTGTAAGACCAAGTATGTATGTAGTAGAGTAGGTGTGACTTCCAAAGAGAGGATAGTTTCTCTTGATGAGGTAAGTTAACCTTGACTCTAAGTAAGACCAAATGAGACCCAAAGGTGATAGACCTTGATGAGGGACCACTTAGAAAAGTGTTGTTGTATGTAGTATGTTGACAAAGTATGATGAGGACAAGCAAGTGACCTTTTAACTCAAGTTTAGACAATTGTGAATGTAATGTGAGATGTAAAGCAATGATGGACTATGTGAGACCCAAGGACATCTTGAATGCTAAATGAAACCCTGGAGAAATGACCTAGGAAGCTCAAGAATTCCAAAACTGACTGTGTTTGTTTGCTGGACTGTAAAAGTTTTTCAATTCTGAACACAGACGCACCTGTATACTTCACAGACATGATTTCCTGACACGGATGCATTTGTAAGATCTTTTTGTAAAGTGCACTATTAATTCTAGAAACACAGACGCGTTTCTGCAAAATTTGTGCAATCTTTTCCAATCTGTGAAGTCATTTTGTTGTGACCAAATCTGACTGTTTGACTATTTTTCGTGACAAAAGGACATAGTGTTGATGAAGATCCAATGTTTACAAGTGTCTAGACTCAAAATGACTCCAAGAAAAGTGTGTTGTTTGATGTAAAAATGTTTTGCATACACTTGAAGACACAAAAGACACAATGTTTTGCTGTTTGGTCTTGAATGTTTTGAATGTTTAAAATAAGTCAAGCACAATTCTTATGGTTGGCCAAGACAATAGTTGTTGATCCCACATGGGGTTTTACCCCCGAGGCTATGCTATTTAGAGCGGATACTTAGATGCTTGACCTCACTGGCTCCACCCTTGGCACTCACTTCTCGGGTCAGCCAAGCATCAGTCCCTACGAAAACTCCTTGTGGAAAAGTTTGTATCTCTACTAAGAACCATATGTGTGTGGGCAGCTACCAGAGGTCCGACCTCCTGCCCCAACAACTAGAAGGATTTGGGCATCTAAAACAAAAAGGTGCTAGTAAGGGCATCCGTTAGTGTGGCCATACATGCAACACTTTCAGCTCTGTAAATACAGAAGGCTCCCAGCCGGTAGGGGTTACGCCCTACAACTGATCAAATAAATTTGATCAAACGGGTTTATGGGGAGACATAGTGTCGGTATGAACTAATCAGCACACGTTATTCATAGTTTTCACCATGAATACAGTTATTTATAGTGGTTCGAAAGAGGTAGGTTTTCCTCACTACTACTTGGGTTGTTCTCTTCTCACTAGTAGTCCTAATGACCACATGGGAAGATAGGCCCTCTAAAGATTAAACAAAAGAGCCTATTGCTCAAGACACAAAAGACAATGATTCAATTTCAGTGCACCAATGGAAGTGTTTGCTAGTCTATGAAAACAAGGCACACAATAAAAATCCAAAAACCCTTGCCAAGGACCTGCAATAAAGAGTTGTTAGTAGTTTGGATTGTTTCAAATAATCACCCCTTCCTGCAAGCACACAAGTTAGGTAAATTTTAAATCCAAAAGACTTTATGACAATAGGGGCCTTCAACCAAACGATTTTTCTTTCAAGACAAGCTGCACCAATTTCGTTAGCTAGATCTGAAAATGTTAGTGCAAAATAAACCAGATCTGAAACCTTAAATGCAAAACCCAAAATTGAATCAATAAACCCAAAATTTGAAACCGATGCACACAGACGTGATTACCCTAAACACAAAAGTGACTTCGTGATGTAGACGTAGTTTTGTGCGACACAGACGCGGCTCCAGAACGCAGACATGATTTCTAGACACAGACGCGTCTAAAAACATTACAGACGCGACTTTAGAACACAAACACAGTTTCCAGAACCTGCAAATTAAAATACTATTGATAACATAGATGCGGTTCCAGATGTCGTAGACACATCAGAAAGTCAAAAATGCAATCTGAAAGTACGCAAACATGGAAATATCAAAATGCTGCCAAAAATGTCAGATCTGCAACTTCAAAATACAAAATCTGCAACAAAATGTTAAATGCAAAAAGGGACAAGAGTCCCACCGGGCATGCCAAAATGTATATGGTGAAAATGGATAACAATAATAACGATATTGAAAGGCTAAATGAATTCAACCACAAAACCCTAGCCTAACAACAACAAAGATCCACCATAACATATGAAGATTACCTAAGACAATGCAAATCAAATGAAATCACAAAGATTATACCATCACATGTCCAATAAGGTTTGGATCTCCATTCTTCCTATCTCCATTGATCTTGCTTGATATATTTGCTCTCATATTTTATGTGCACAAGAGCTCAACAAAGAACGGAATGTGGTTGCAAGTAGGATCGAATATGCCAAGTAGTTAATTGATTAAGTAATTAGAATGATTGATTAGCTAGGGTTGATAATGAAGGAAGTATCTCCTTATATAGAATACACAATATTAAATGGAGGGATAAGATTGAGAGGTGTAAAAGGAGGTCGGCTATGATTAGAGGGTAGGTAGAGGAAATAATAAAATAATGAAAGGGGTAGGTAGTGTATGAATTAAGAGATGAATGACATGTGTCATGGGTAGAAAAGGTTAATGAATTAATTAAATAAATAAAGATTTATTTAATTAATAGTAGAAGTGGGATCAATTAAATAAATAAGATATTTATTTAATTTAGAAAAAGGATAATTTAAATAAATAAATGTATTTATTTAAATGAGAAATAAGGCTAGAAGAGGATAAATGAATTAATTAAATAAATAAAGATTTATTTAATTAATAGAAGAATTAAGCTTAGATAATTAAATAAATAAAATATTTATTTAATTAGACTGGATAATTTTGGGTGTCTACAATATAAATCCTAATATGAAATTTAGTAAATCAGAATTACAAACTATTTTATTCAATTTTAAGCAATAATGGCAATAAGAATTACCTCCTCAAGTCTTTAACAATGAAGATATGAGTTGAAATTGTGCCTAACTTTATCTTATCCTTTAAATTATTTTGCAAGATAAGCACAATGATCTCTCAAAAAAATGAAAAATTCAAAATGTCTCAAAAATAAGTAGAACCCCCTCCTCATTTTCTAATGGGAGATAAATATGCATCTAATATTTGAATCTCTTAATAACTAAGTGACACTATCTCTCTCATTCATCCCTCAAGCACATCTTCCCATAAGTGCTCACACATTAGTGAGACTTTTGGGGAGGTGGGAGAGTGCTCTTGTATGCTTATCCTCATAAAATCTATGAAAGTTTGCACACACATGTGATCCCTTTTTTTCTTTACAAAAGTATATTAATGCACCTGGGGATGTAGGGTTGGAGAGTAAAAAGTCACTCTTCCAAATCATTAATTTTTTATAAGGGTCACATCTTTACCCAAAAGACACTTTATATATAGGTATACAACCTAGGGTATAAAAAAAACACACTTGGAATAAACCTTTTCAAGCCTCTTTTTAAATTCCTCAAAGAGTGCATCCAAAAATTTAATATTAAATTATCAAAGAAAACTCAAAAACCCAATTCATGACCTCATTAGCCTAAAAAAAACTTAACCATAATTCATAAAAAACATCATCAACAAAATACAATACAAATGAGATTATAGTCCTTCAATATGGCATATAGTCTTGATTTAATAATTAATTATGTATTGTGTTTGTAGAAAATCTTCTATTTCCATGGCCCATAGAATTTTAAACCCACACACTTGAAATCACACGTCAATATGCCCAAAAATAATATAATTCGAAGTACTTTAATTAAAAATTTATATGCACCTACTTATTACCAGCCACTTCCCAAAATCCATTAAATGCAACATCACAATTATGTAGATTTATCTCTTTTCGAGATAAACTAATCCACAAGATTTATCTCTTTTACAAACAACGCCACTTAATCCAATTAAATTTTTAATCCTCGTAGATTATTAGTTCATTTTTTTTTTTTATTAAACAAAATATTCAAGGCTCATACAACTTGAATTTTGCATAATATATTCACTCATTTCTTCACAAGTAAAACTTACATTTTATTGCATAATTTACTTGAGATTATTAACCAAATCATTTCTCATATCATTAAAACTATCCTAGGCATATAGGATTCTAATATTTAATATCACGTGAATGGGTTATCATAATACAATTGGTCCATTCCACACATGCAACCTAATTGCATTTACCAATTTTAATATTCTTAGTTAAGTAACCATTATTGCTAATTCAACCATACACCATATCAATATTTGAATCTTATGTTTGGTTGATAAACTAGATTAAGGAACAGAGTCCACTACTGTGAATTGTTGAACACACAAGAGTACTGAGAGGTGTGCGAATCAATACTTAATGAATTTTCATTTAATTTAGATTAGAAAATAATTTTATCAAATGTAACTATCAAACTGCAAGAATGAAAACACAAAATCACTTAGCCATAACCCTATATTTACATGGAAAACCCAATAAGGGTAAAACCACAATGAGAAAGCCACTTGGATCTACTATTCAAATTGAGCCTCACAATAATATAGTAGTATTATTGTAACTTTGTTTTAGGGCTACAACCCAAGTAAGCTACAACTCCCTAAAGTACAATGTTAGAATAAAAGGAATGACTATAATTTATGGCTTTAATCCATTGATTAGTCAACAATATTTATGTTCTACATCATTAACTGCTTTTGGCTCACTACCTTCAATATTTACACATTCTCAATACACACTTTCTACAACATCCAACAAGTTTGATTTCTATATATACATGTCCACTCATAATCTTCAAAACCTCAATCTGGTTGACTCTAATTTCATTAATTGGCCACAAGTAAATTCAAGACATCAACTAGGTTAGTAGTAGAAGAAATATGTAAATCATTTCACAAGTCAGTCATAAAAATCATAAGTCATGAAAGATAACATGATGTGGTTGAAATCAAGATTCAATTGAGCCCAAAAAAATCTTAATGCAAAATCTCCAAGTAGCGTGGACACAAATAAACATGGCATAGGAATAAAAGCAATGACCAATTGGCCCATCACCCATTAGTCACTTAGAGATACAATACAAAACTATTTGCAATATTGGAAGGAGATGAATATCGGTATGTAGATCGAGATACATAACTTTTTACCCTTTCTAGATAACTCTTCTTACATCCTTTTTAATATTTGATTGATATACAAAGGTGCAAGTACATGATCATTTGTGTAGGTGAAAATAAAGTATACCAACCAAACTGTGTCACTTAAGCACTATGACAATTGAACTTGTGGGACATCACACCATTTTATACTTGTATCTAACATATCTTAGACATCCATAAACATATCCTCAAAGAAACGTGGCTATGTTGATTAGTATGGTGGAATATGGAGCATTCCAAGTCTTTTTAGAGACCCTTTGCTTTGCCTTGTCATAGTTTGACACACAATCATCTCTAACTTTTTTTGTGGAAGAAGGAATGAACTACAAATTTAAATATCAAGTTTCTATAGCTCAACAAACTTAAATTTTGTAGTACAAGATGATATCTTGTTATGTGGAGGAGTGCAGATTTAATAATTATGTCTTTACCTTAGTAGATAGTCTATAAATGCCTTTAGCAATTTTCTTGTGCATACCACTATTTGCGGTGTGCCAAACTAATAGGATATTACTACAATTCATCTCAGACACCTGCATCTTACTTACATCAAAATTAATTATCTTTGATATAGATCTTATCCAAATAACCGACTCATCAAGGATACAAAGTATGGATATGAAATTCAAAAGGTAAGGTACAACTGTGTACAATAAATACTTACTCTTTGTCTTCTAGATCACTGCAATGCTAGAAATATTTGTTTACCACATCTTTATAAGGTTGAAATATACCATAAATATAAAATATAGAAACCATATCTATACCTAACTCCCTTAGTCATACAAGTGTATCTTTGGTTAGAATATGAGAGAAACATGGGTTGACATCAATAACAACATATTGCTCTTTATCTACATTGATCTCCCCCTTTCATTAAGGGCAACACTTATTTATAGGATGTATTATCTTCCTGTTTGACATCAAGGGAAAAGAGAAAGGGGGTATTCATTTGAATCAAAAATAAAAATATGCTTCCCCTAACAATATCAATCCTCTACTTACTCCCTGTAAGAGGTAGCACAAATCACCTCAAAACTAATATTGTAAAGTGGAAAATTGAACCCTAGTGTTTCCCCACCTAGGAGAGAGAAAGGAAATCACTAGGATGATATTCACTTGGGAGATACTTTACATTCAAAAGAGGGGTTGAATTCACTAGATCCAAACCCTAGAGTGAATAAGGATCTGAATACTAAGTGAATTGCAAGGGTGTAATGCAATTTACCCTCTTTTGTAAGTTGAAGAGTTGACTTGTTGACTATGCATAAAATGAAGACAAAATGGGTGAAATAAGGAGCTACTGATTTGGGATCGCGTTGTAACTTTGGATCTGAGGTATTTAGATAGATACGGATTTGCTTTGCAAATTTGGAGAAACGTCATCGGGACCGGGTTGAAGTTGCACCTAGTCCTTCAAAAAATCAGCAAGTCGAAAAGGGCTTTTCTGTCTCTGAAAATGAAGCCTAAATCTGCAATTATAGCCACACATCTGCAACCTACATAGAAAAGAAGGGAAGAAGGGTTGTGGATAGGGGTTTGCCTTAGTCAAACCCCTGTTGGGGAATCAACCTTGAAAGAAAGTAATTGCAAATGCTTAAATGTAAATGTATACCTTGTAGATATATAATTTGTTGATGATAGTTGCTTTGCTTCTTGAATGTAATCATAAGTGTTGCATGAAATGGCATGTAACATGAAAAAACCCTAACACACACATACGAATGCAAATGAATGTTGTAATATTTCCTTGGAAAATGGATGAATGGAAAAGACACATGAAGAATACTTGATGGATGGTTGAAGACTTGAATGCTTTATGACGACAATGAAGGCCTCCTCCTAGATATCACTTATCTTCTACTTATTATTGCATATCCAAATGAGAGGACTAAATCCTTTTTATACTTTCCTAGCACTAGTACATTTGGGCCTAATTTCTGACGAACAATTGTTGGTTATTCAACGACAACACGTTGAACTTCCAACAAATTTAACCATCGAAAACTCATCGTCGGTCTTTTCCACGATGCCATTGGCATCGAAATTCTAACAACGTTATGAACTCATCCGATGATGGCTATATTTTATCCCTTGGCCAAAAAAATAAACATATTACCGTTAGAATTCCGACGGATGCTATGTTTTCTCCTCGACGAGTATTCGACAAGGAAGTGATGTCGGATATATAGCATCCTTGTCAAATTTATTTGGTTGTCGTCTAAATTCCGATGGTATCAGATGATGTGGGTCAGACAGCTTTTCTGTCGGTGATGAAAGCGTTGAACTAGTTCTACTTTTAAAAATTATGTGAGACATTTTTAATTTATTTGATTCAGTGTTATTTGAAAAAACATTTATCAATGATGTTTCCTTTCTCCAAGAATTGGATCTAGGATCTTTCTGTCAGATATGTAACATCCAATGACTAAATGTTTTCTTTATAAATGCTTATTTTTCTTAATTATCATCTGAGTGTGAATTATAATTTATATCTGTGTGGAAGAAGAAGATACAAGCTGAAGACTCGTGCGCAAGTAAATTTTGTAAAAGAAAGCAAGCAAGCATTATCTTGAATGACATGGAAACAAGCTCATCAATTGCCTAAAAGAGAGCAATTGGAGACAAGTAGAGGAAAGTCTTAAAGGGTGATAAATACATAGAGAATATGCAATACAAACAAACAATGTCTGGAGTGTGTGATGTAATGTCTCTAATTTATGTTGGGAGGGACTAATTGATTTTGGAGTTCCTGCGAAACCTATTGGGCCATGCTTGGAGGAAATCAATGTGTTCATGAAAGGACCACCATTTTTCTATTATAAAAATGATATTTTTGCACCGAAGGATATTTGGAAGGCAATATCTGAAAATTTCTATAGTGTGGAACCAGAGTTGGCAGACTGGAAGTACTTTTCAGCTTCTAGAAGACCAAGAGGTCATGTACACAATCTCCCAATAGAAGGGCGATTTCAAGCATTACCTCTCCCCCCCATGACTATGTAGGAAGAACTTCCTTAGACAAAAGACTATTGGCCTCTATGGGATCAAAGAAAAAATTGAATTGCTAGAATGTAGACAATGTGGTGGTGTCCTTCATGAAGAACTCTGCACTATAATTGAAAATTGACAAGGGAAACTGCAAGATAGTGAATAGAAATACATTCTTGAAAAGTAGGAAGAATGGATCTTGGTTTGGGTGAGGCTAGGTCAGGTGGCTCCTATAGAGGTTGATGAGATAGAAATCATATTAGGATTTGAAAAATATCACACTCGTGGAGCTTCATGTGCGACTGATCGATTGCACTATTTGGGAAATGCATTCCAAATAGATACAGTTGCATACCATTTATCTGTATGCAACAGTATCTATTTGGAATGCATTACCCAAACAACGCAATCGATTAGTCACACACGAAGTTCCACGAGTGTGATCTTTTTCAAATCCTAATATGAATTCTATCTCGTCAACCTCTAGAGGAGCCACCTGACCTGGCCCCACCCAAACCAAGATCCATTCTTCCCACTTTTCAAGAATGCATTTCTATTCACTATCTTTCAATTTCCCTCGTGAATTTTCAATTATACTACAAAGTTCTTCACGAAGGACACCACCACATAGTCTATAGTCTAGTAATTCAATTTTTTTCTTTTATCCCATGGAGGCCAATAGTCCTTTGTCTAAGAAAGTGCTTCCTCAATAGTCATGGGGGGGAGAGGTAATGCTTGAAATCACCCTTCTATTGTGAGATTGTTTACATAACCTCTTGGTCTTCTGGAAGCTGAAAAGTACTTCGAGTTCGCCAACTCTGATTCCACACTATAGAAATTGTTGGATATTGCCTTCCAAATATCTTTCGATGCAAAAGCATCATTCTCATAATAGAAAAAAGGTGGACCTTGCATGAACACATTGATTTCTCCAAGCATGGCCCAATAGGTTTCCAATGAACTCCAAAACAAGTTAGTCCCTCCGGACATAAATTAGAGACGTCACATCACACACTCTAGACATTGTTTGTTTGTATTGCATACTCTCTATGTATTTATCACCCTTTAACACTTTCCTCTTCTTTTCTCCAATTGCTCTCTTCTAGGCAACTGATGAGATTGTTTCCATGTCATTCAAGATAATGCTTGCTTACTTTCTTTTATGAAATTTACTTGCACATGAGTCTTCATCTTGTATCTTCTACTTCCGCATAGATATAAATTTTAATTCATGCTTAGATGATAATTAAATAAAATAAGCATTTGTAAAGAAAATATTTAGTCATTGGATGTTACATAGTATATGACGGAAAGATCCTAGATCCAATTCTTGGAGAAAGGAAACATCATTGATAATTTTTTTTCAAATAACACTGAATCAAATAAATTAAAAATGTTTCATGTAATTTTTAAAAGTAGAACTCATGCAATGCTTTCAGGCACCAATGGCAAAGCCGTCTGACCCACAAAATTATCCATAATAAAATAAATCACTATAATAGGCTATTATAAAGAATCTATACAAAAATATGAAAGAACATTAAATTTCCATTACAAACCCATAAACCATTAAAGAGTGAAAATAGATATAAATTTGTAAATGTCTCCCTACAAACACCACAACCATAACCAAAACCAAAAATATTCTTACCCACAAAAACTAAGTAGTTGGTGAGTTGCAAGTCTACAACATCTCTTAGATGATTGAACCATTTTTTAATTTTGTTCTTCTAATTAGTCAATGGATTTAGTTGCATGTACAAGTTTTCTATTTGAAGCCTTTCGTTTCCGTCTACATCATTCTTCATGTCTATAATATTGGATAGTTGTACAATTTGTGATGCTATAATATCTATGTGACCCTTAATATCCTTAGTATATTTAGGCCATTGCCTTTAAAAAATGTATGGCGTCACTACATCTTTTACACTTCTCTAAAAAGAAAATTATGCTTTCTTGTAGTTGGATATGTGTTGCTACACATCTAATCACCAAAGCTTCTAGTCTTTTCTCTTCCACCTTTTCTCTACATCCTTCAATTAAACTTTGGCTTCCAATTTGAAATAATCTTCATTAAATCCATTAAGCATCAATTTTTTTTTTCTCTGCACTTGACAAAGACTCATCCAAAAATACTTCTATAAGTCCTTCATGGAGGACTTTCATTGCATCATTAATAAGTTATGATCCCTATATTAGAAACAAATCGTATGCAAGGGAGACAATCACTTAAGGTCCATCTGATCTCGAGACATTGATGCCTACTTTAGCATGTCACATCCTGAATTGACAAGACTAGGATGCCTTAGGTGCCCTGGTACTCGTGTTTGGGACCCAAAATATGACCCCTCATTTCTTGCCTCATGTGTGAGAAAAAATTCAAACAATTTATGTATGATTACATATAAAGGAAGCCTACCCTGTCATTTGAAGGGGTCTACCTACAATTCAAGTGATCTCTTAATTATAAAATCAATTCAATTCCAAGTGAACAAGAAATCAAGCATTCATCAAGCATTGAAGGAGAATTCAAGTTAAATCACAACATTCATGATCAACAGTCTGCATGACATCCTAAAACCTCATGTGAGGATTCAAGAAAGATTCATCAAGGTATCAAGTTCAATTTTAAGAATTTTTAGATTAGATCTAAAGGGGTCATTTTAAAGAGGGAGGAAGAGATCTTTTCCTAAAGATGTCTATCTCCAAAAATAGAGGAGATATTTAATAAATATATCATATTTTAAATTAAGAAATGGGTAGGAGATTAAGAATACAAACCTTCCATATTGCACACTTCAAGGTATATTCAAACCTATTTGACCTAGGAAAGCCCCCATCAACAAACCTATTTTCATCATTTTGTGTGTAGGAAATTGATTTGGGAGTTATGTGTAAAGAATTTGGCAAAGTAAACGATGACAATCAAACTCAAATTTTGATGGAATGAAAAGCAGAAGAGTAGGCCAATTCCATACACCTTCCTTTACTATTTTAAAAATATCATCAACCAAAATATTGTGCAACAGTAGTATGGAGTGCATTTCATCTATTTTATGCCCAAAGATTTCATCATGCCACTTTCTTTTCAAAGGTGACTGATCGATTGCGCTGTTTGGGTAATGCATTCCAAATAGATATAGTTGCATACCATTTATCTGTCTTGAAAGCCTTTTATCCTAATGGCATTAAATTAAAGTTCTCTCTATTTTTTGGTCATCTCCGGAGCAGAGGTTGCTTTGCATCGACCTGGGATACATTTAACTTGTGTTGTATATGCGGAAATATGTATCCTAGGTCGATGCAATGTAACCTCTGCTCCACCAATACCAGATAGAAGAGAAAGTGCTTTAATTTAAAATCATCAGGATAAAATGCTTTCAAGACATATATTATGTATAAAAGGAAGCCTACCCTGCCATTTGAAGGGGTTTACCTACAATTCAAGTCATCTCTTAATTATAAAATCAACTCAATTCCAAGTGAACAAGCAATCAAGGATTCATCAAGCATTGAAGGAGAATTCAAGTTAACTCACACCATTCTACATGACATCTTAAAACCTTGTGTCAAGATTCAAGAAAGATTCATAAAGGTATCATGTTACATTTTAAGAATTTTTAGGTTAGATCTATCCTTTCCCTCAAAAGGAAAACATTATACTTCAAGGTTAATTCACAACCCGAGGTTTGACTTAGGAAAGCCCCCATCAACAAACCTATTTTTCATCATTTTGTATGTAGGAAACTGATTTAGGAGTTACATGTGAAGAATTTGGAAAAGTAAATGATAATCAAACTCAAATTTTGATGGCATGAAAAGCATAAGAGTGGGTCATTTCACACCTCCTAGTCCCAATAATTTTTGACAACCTTTTGATAGTAGATTCTGTGTACCATCCTAATCCAAAAAATATTCATTTTGTCTACATCTGACAAGTGGAGGATCTGGTCGATCCGTACCTCCTAGTCTCAACAATTCTACATGAACACTCTATCATGGGAGAAGAGATATGACTTCTAGGTCTACTAAGGAGATGCTTACTATTAGTCATATGATAAGAGAAAATAGAAGAAACATGAATACTACTAGCTAAAAAGTTGTGTAATGTTGGGTGATTCATGTTACATCATGGATTTTATTGGCTAGCAAGTTGTGTTATGCTAGGTGATCCATGATAGAGAAGATTAACAAACAAAACCATTTGTTCGCAAGGCAATCCAAAAACTCTACTACAAAATGGTTGTTGTAGTGACACAAAACACAAACAACAATAATAACCAACACTTGGAAAGGTGTAAACAACAACAATGGTCACACTAGCATTAATCCATGCAATTCCAAGTAACAAATCTCAAACAAATAATTACCATGCCCTAGGGGGCTCTATGTACCACAACACTTCTAGTTTGAGGATATAACATAAATGAATTAAAACGAGAAAAAAGGAGAGCTCATATGCCTCCCCTTAAGATGTCAACATACCTCTAGGTTGATATCTTAAGGTAGATAGTGATCAAGGCCGATAAGCACATTCAACACCAAGAAGATACCCTTAATAAACATACATGCATTCCAAGCTAGGAAGAAAGATCCTTGTACATGCCTCATTTCTATAAGAAAGGAAGAGATAGTTGTAAAAGAGATTTTATGGAAAAATTAAACATAATTTAAATGAAGGCAACCAAAATAATGTAGAGAGATAAAAAAAAAACTCTATAGAGCAACTATGTTACATACCTCAAATACAAAATTGTAGGGTGGAATAGTAAAAAAATGGCATATCAAGGAAAGAATGAAAGATCCACACCAAATTCTTATATAATGTAGTCCAGTTGAAGGATTTTCATTCAATACAAGTTAGTGAAGGGGTCATTATGATGATTTATTTGAAGGTTCATAAGTTAAAGGTAGTCACTAACATATAAAGAGTGAATAAATTGAAGAGCCTAATGAATTGCCAGTGTAGCATGAGGATGTATGATGTTAACAATAACAAAATGATATTATAATGGTGGTGAAACTACAAAACGTTTTGATCATATTTTTATTGAGCATGAAAGCAACCACCTTGAGCTCATGAATGATAGGCATCATGTTGTAGAGTATCAACCCTTGTTGAACAAGGGTGTCACATTTTTGAGGCTCGATCAATGCAAGGAGACATTTTGTGTATATGAAGTGGTTTCAATTAGCTATTTTGTGTATAAGTAGAGAGGAGAGGTTGATGTCTTTGTTTATTTGCCTACAAAACAATGAAAGAGGTCCTAATAAAGGAACACACATGTCTAAGCAAGGAGAGAAATTGGATTTAGGACAATTCTATGCAAGAAAGGATATCGAGTTATAAAAGATAAAATTCAACAAAGGTAAAGTGGATCCTTAAAAAAGAACAATTGACAACTATTATTATTTCTCCACAATGTAGAGACAAGAAGAACTAGGCTATTATGTTGCCTCCCAAGTATGATTGCACATGAAATCATAGTACCATGAATGACAATGAGCCCCTAATAGGTAATTAAGCTACCATTGTCATATAGCAAGAGAAAAACATAATAGGTTATAAATGTCATTTATAAGGGATATGATGAGTGTATAACTCATTGTCACCTATTATTTAAATGTTACTAGAACTACAATAAGTTGTTGAATTTTAATCTCCAAATCATGACATTCATTAGTGTAATAGTTGATGATGCTTGAAAAAAGGATTGTCCTAATTTTGTTTATGGTTTTTTCTTCAATTTTTCAAGGGGAGAGTAATAAAGTTGGCTTTAAGAAACTCATACAAAATTATCTCTTGTTGTGATATTAAAATTTGTTGGAAAATTAATAGATATATTAGACAATGGGGGAGGGGATGTCAACAAACGAGGAGGATAGAAACCTAAATCTTCTTTAGAAAAATGTAATGTATATTTCTCATGAGCCTCCACACTTCATTGCACACATCCCAAATCATGTCCATTACATCCATGTGTATAATTAAATGTGGTATTTAAATCATGTCTAGAGGAGTGTGTTCATTCATATTTTCAAAGTTAAAAGATCCTGAACCATCATCAAGACATGTATTGGAAGAAGAGGTTGGAATAGATTTAAAAGAAGCTTGAATAATTGACACATACAAATCCCTTGAGACTTCATATTTGGATATGTAAATGTTATTCAATTCTCAATTCAAGATGCAAGTTATATTCAAGGTTATCTTTTATTTCAAATATGTGTTATATCTTTAATATGATAAATCTGATTATAGTCTTGATGTTGCAAATGAGAGGAGAATTTATCGATTTCAATGTCCTTCTCACAAATATATATATATATATATATATATATATATATATATATATATATATATATATATATATATATATATATATATATATATATATATATATATATATATATATATATATATATATATATATATATAAGCAAGGAGGATCAAGCAATACCTTGACCGGTCATGTCTATTAGACATGACCGATCAAGATATTACTTGATTGCATCTTTTGAATTATCGTGTATTTATCAATCAGTGTATATCACTTAAGAAACCACTTGATACTTAATCGGCATGTCTATCATATGAAAGACATCCGATACTAGTTGGTATGTCTTAGTTAAGCCCGATAACAATCAATGTTCACAGTTAATATATTAACCGATATTAATCAGAGTGCATTGGTTAAGCCCGATAACAATCAGTGTTCATAGTTAATATGTTAACCAATATTAATCAGAGTGCATTGGTTTTAATGTAAACCGATACCAATCAGTATTTTGTGTTATGAGATTTACAACCAATGATTATCGGTAGTTAAGCATTGATTGAACTTTGCAAGTATGGTTGAATATATGCAAATTTAAGAATGATCATCAAATGAAGGAACAATAGCTTGAAGTTTTCATCATAGTTTATCGATAGGATAGATGATTGAATGAGAGACTTCATTTATCTTACCGAGGCTATCATGCATTAACAGGATAGAGGGACCTTATATCAAATTAAGGAAGGCATGAGAGTGATATATGTATTAGTATAATTATTATACTTTTTGAATATTTATCCTTAGTATAATATTGGAAATAGTATCTTATACTAATTAGGGAGTCATAATTAGGATATTATTTTCCCATTTTTAATTGTTGATCTCATTATTTAAGACACAAATGATTTTCATCATTTCTTTTCTTTATGTGGAATATATATCTAATGTAATTATTCATATTTTTAATAAGAAAATAAATTTATTGTAGTAATCATGTGGTTTTTTAATTTTACATCTTGTTTAAGAGAAAGTATTGAAGATCGTAACTCTAACATGGCTTTATTTTGGATGAGTAACAAAATTCCTCTATTATTTATCCTATGATAGATGTTCATACCTTGTTCAAAAACTTCCAATTTTTGTGAGGCAGTCTGTCAAATGGTCGGCGTGCCATTTAAAATCTCCCATTTTTGCACAGGTTAGGGGATGTTGACAGAGTTTTACACCTATGCCCACACCAATGGAGAATCAAAAGCTTTTCTTGGGATCACCATTGCAAGGCTCTTTATCTTGCTTTGCTCGGGATCACCATTCATTTCTAGTAGGAGTCGAGCATTGATTTCGAATAGATATGATCTCTATTCAGAAAATTCTCTAACTGTAGATCCGGATGTAGAGTTAGTTTCATATTCCCCAGATGCTAATCAAGCGTATCCATATCCAATGGTGGAGGGGCAAGCAGATCTGCCAGAAGTGGATCTAGTTGGATATGAAAATGTTATTGATACTGCAGTTATCCACCCAGTAGAACCATCAACATTCGAACGATTGAGCGGATTGCTATAGATGGGTAGCAAACCACCTTCTCTTATGACTAAACTCTTCTATAAATTTGATCTTCTTCAACTCACCTCTACCCGTCCCATGCCCCTTCCCCCATCCCTCTCTCCTCTGCGGGTCCGCTTCGAGACCTGGATGACCCAGAAAAAATCAATTGTGGCATTATGCAGACACAACCTCGATACAGTTGCTAGGGTTTGACAGAGGTGGAATTGTGGGCAGGAGTATGCTGCTAGGGTGGTAACGTGAGAATGGGAAGAGGCCGTGAAAATGATTTGAAATGTCTTGGTCCTTTTTTTTTTAACTAATGCTTGTTGTCGTCGGAATTTCGACGAATGCAGGCACTTTTTGTAAAAAATAGAAATGTCATTGCCAATTCCTTCTCTACCGAAAACATATATTGAATTATAGTCGGAATTCTGATGAATGCGGGAAATTTTTCAAAAAAAATACAAATTTGTTCACAATATACCTTCTCCGTCGGAAATCGCCGTTGAAATTTTAGGGCAAATGTATTAGTGTAGGAGAATCATTTTCATCCTACCGAAGGCCGACATAGGAGAAACTATATCCCGAAGAGAAAATTAGGTCCAAGGTTTAGACAGACCCATTTTAAGACCACCCAAAGAGGGAGGTTAGGAGCTCCACGCCCCTGTCCTACCCTATTTTGAGGCTTGTACAAGGTCACAGGGTGATGCAAGGGCTAAAACATGAGGAGATTAGGAAGAATGATGTAGAAAGGGTTCCCAATTGAGTAGCGAGATGCAGTCGCTAAGGTGAGGACCTAAAACTTAGTCAAAATTGAAAGGGTCGCGATTTTATGACGCTACAGATATACCCAAAAAATTTCTTCAAAAAATGCCTTAGGAAATGTTTTGGTAATATGTACATGGTGCTTTGTTAAAAAAGTGGCATTTCTTAACTTATACTCATTTGCCATATTTTACATGATGACAAAATTGACTTATCTGTAATAGTATTTCTAGTTACTTAAAGAGGAAAAATATTCTTATAAATTACCTTTAAGTAGGCAAGACTTGTGTCCTAGTGCACCTTTGCAAAAGTTAGTATGTGAATTTGACATTCAAACTAAATGTATAACTCTTCAACTTCATCTCCAATAGATGACACCTTCATCTTTTGAACCACATTTTCTACCTTAGTGAGAATACTAGTAATAGATGCTAGCCTTAGGCTCACCAATTTCCTTACCTTACTAATCTCCCATTTGATGTGCTTTTTTTATCTAAGATTTGTTTTAGCTGAGTATGCATGTTTTTAATTTGTGCTCTTGTAGCACCATCCTTGTCCTTCATGGGATCATAGGTGTTCACCAATTGAGTTATTTGAGACTCAATATAGTCTATTTGATCCTTTACGCTTTTACTTCAAAAAAAACTGATACAATGTTGTGGCATCCTCTAAGCAAATTTTTAATGCTTTTAATATTTTCTAGCAAAGTAAATAATGCTTTAGCACATCTATCAAAGACATCAATTAATCTTGTTGGTGTCAATTATGTCTCATAATTACACTTTACTTAAGTTGACTTAGGGTAATGCATTTCACAGTAGTTTGGATATGATACACTTAGGGAAGTGTGCACATAGGGATAATGCATGTAGGAGAATTTCTACCTTTTGTGGTCTTATCTTGTTATTACATTACACATTGGGTGCGTGGTCCACCTCTTGTGAAATATTTTATTATTTTTCCTACTTACCCTCATTTCTCATTGAGCTACATGTCATGATTGTGTGCTCACCTATCCATATGGCCTTGTCTTTGTAAGTAGGCTCATCTTATATTGTATGTAACGATCCCATTGATAGTATTTGCATATTGATTAGAATACAATTTATTCTTATCAAATATTTTGTCTCTCTCTTGTGCTCTTCATTGTGCTCTAGATCTTGGTTATATTCGACAAATTCTTACATGGTATCAGAGCCATTGGAGCTTCATTGAGTAGTCTTTGTTGAGAGATTTTGGACCATTCATTTTTTAGATCTAGGGTGCAACACATTTTGGGAGCGTCCTTTCAACCTTACTATTGTATTTAGGAGGTTGTTTCTATGAATTTTGATTACAAATACGCCAATATTCGAGTAAAATTATTTTGTAGCAATTTTTTTTAAGTCGGAGGGCCATTAGACGCCCACCCGAACAGCAACTCATATAAATTTATTTCTATTATTATTTTATTTCTGTGCATTGTTTTCATATCTGGGATATTCAATTGTTTTGGATGAAAAATTATTTGTTCGAGACCATTTATATTATTCAGGGCAAAATATTAGATTGCAACATTTATATTTACTTCGGACTCTAGAGAGTTTGCAAATCTGTTGTATATTGTTGCACATACTTTTGCATACTGGTATGATCACTTTTGTAGATAGCATTGATTATTGCCCTTATTCTGGTTTTTCTAGGCTCATTTCATTGAGCCAGTGGTTTCATTACTTCTGTCCGTGGTGGACTGGGGACATCCAACTCATGGGATCATCCTCTTGATTGAGCATCTGATCGGATCATTTCCTTTGATTTTGCAGTTTCGTTATTTATTTCAGATTTGCGTCTTGATAGTTCATGAGGCGTGCCTATGAATTGTCATCGAATTGGCCTTGATGCGATCTAGCTTGGATTCTTTTTCAAAAGATCAGCATATATCATACTTGTAGAAAAAGGGCTTCTTATTATAATCGGCTCCATCAGATTCATCTACCTATCTGGAGGCAATTAGATATAGTTTACAAGCCATGTTTATTCATTTATATTGGGCGTGCTATTGCATTTGTATGTTGATCGTGAGAAATCCTTGAACCATATTGCAAAACACAAATCGTTGTCTATATCGGATTCTTGGTTCATATTGGTGACAATGCAATATTTGATCGGGCTCCTTTCATAATTTTGGTCGCAGCTTCTCCATGATAAAAGTGAGTTGTTTCGCAGTCCCATAGTGCTATTGGATCCTTGCCTTTCTTAAATTAGTCTTCAAATAGTGGCGTGTGCTATTTAGGATGATTCATTTGCTAGTAATGTGTTGGAAGAGTACTTCATTTCACTGCCTGAACTTACTACCATTTGATAGGGTGGAGAAAATCTAATATTAATTCAGTGTCTTTTCTGCAGATTTTCCTTTGTAATATAGGGTGTGGGTTGAGGTGGTCCCATGTGGCCCCCATCCCCCTTTTATTTTTTAAAATGGAAAATAATTTTAAATTATTACCATGAAGTATATGTTGAAGATCAAGGAATATCCATATGTAAGATATTTTTTTTTTGCCCCCCTCTTCATTTGCATTTTTAGTTTGATAGGCAATTTTCAAATGGTGATATCTTGGGCTTAGGACCTCCTTTTCCAGTGCAATTTTTTTTATTTGAGGTAAAATTTCATGCTCTCCACAGTGGTGGTGGTATTTTTTGATTTTGGTGGATAGATTTTTCAGAAATTTCAGTTTTTGACAACTATACCTGTCAAATCCTCATTTTTGCAGCTTCAGAGGCTTCATTCAAGCTCATACGACCTCGTTTTCAAGTGTCATTTTCTGAAAAGTGCATAGTTTTTTGTCTAATTTCATGTGGTGCTATCATATTTTCACGATTTTGAGTAGAAATTGTACTTTTAGTATCATTTTTGGCCTATTTGGTACTTGTAATATTCTTGGATCTTGGTTTAGATCTCTTGCGGTATTTGTTTGAGTCTCTTAAATCCTATTTGAGGTGGTTGTAAAATTGAAATCAGAAGTCCACCTTGCTTTGTTTTGCAAGTGGCCATTGTAATCGCATTAAGTATAAAGTGTCAAATCATCATTTTTTTTAATTTATTTTTTGGGAGGTGCAGGGGGTTCTTTGATTGAGTGAATTTGGGGGGTGAATTGTGTGATTGTGCCTCTCTTTTCCTTGTTTTCTTTCATTTTGTTTCTATGGGTTCTAAGTTTCCACTTTTAACTACACATAAATATCTTTCATGGAAAATTGATGTATGGAGTAAGCTAATGGAAAAGGGATTAACTCACTAGATTGATGGAGCTATCATTTCACCAACTGATCCTAATGCTCACATGGAATGGCTCACTAAAAATATAATAGCTTTTGGAACATTGAGGAAATACATATCAAAGGATCTCATCTTTCACATTGGTAGTGTAAAACAATTAAGGATGCATGGGATGTCTTGGGAAATTGTATGCACAAATTGATGAGATTAGAGGCTATCAACTTGATAATGATCTCATTATGTTGGATCCCGAGAACTTTGATATAGTCTGAGGTTATGTCACTAAAGAAAATGAGCTAAGAGCATAACTAAAGGATTGTGACATTGATAAGAAGGATGCATAGTTGGTCTACAACCTATTAGGAAATCTTCTATCAGAATATGCAATATTTGTTTCTAGCTTCCAAACCCATTGCTTGATAATGGGTAGTTCATTCACTATGCCCACATTTGATGCATTCATAGAATTTTTGATGTTAGAGGAATCTAAGTTGATGAGCATGGGGATTCTCAAGTCTTCAAAGTCCATGGTTTTGGTGGCTAATCAAGAGAATCGAGGAAAGGATTCCAAAAAAAAGTAGAAGCAATTCAAGCCTAAGACACAACAAGATAGAGCACAATCTTCCTCTCCACAACAAAAGGATCCTACATCCTCACCTAAGGGAAAATCATATAAAGAGAGGATTTCTTGTTCATATTGCAAGAAATGTGGCCATGATGAGCAATGTTGCCACACTAAGAAAATTGATGAGTTGACCAACATCCTCAAGAAGAACAACATTGATTTACCATCCACTTACAAGAAGAATAATTCATCTTCTTTCCCTTCCTTGCAATCAAAAGGAAAGGGACAAGCTCTTTGTGCTATTACAAGTCATGATTTAGGGAGATGGCTTCTAAATTTAGGAGCTTCTAACCATATCTAGCATCTTTGCAGTCTAAGTTCTCTTCATTTGAGCCTTGCAACATGCCACTGATTTTGATGGGCAATCATAAATATATGAATGTGATTGGGAAAGGATCAATTGTCATTGGGGATAACTCCTTCAATGGTGTGTTGTGTGTACCCCATTTGACTAACAATATTCTTTCCATCTATTCGATCACTCATGGGGCAACAATGAAAATTGTGGAGTTCACACCAGATTCACTTATCATTAGAGACTTGAAGACTAGAGCTATTATTGCTAGAGGGGTGGTGGATCATGCATCTTTATTGTACTCCTTTGTAGATTTTGTTCCTATTGATGAGATTGATTCTTCACATGATGATCACACTTATTGTGTTGATTCAAATATCGAGGAGAACTTTGGTTACTTTAACTTGGGTGTTCTCACATTTGACCTTATTCTGGAGCCTTTCATTTCATCTCCTCCCATTAATATCACATCTACCATTGCACCTGATGATGCAGACATTTGTTTAGTTTTTCTTCTTGTGATTGAGTGTAGCAGGATATTCCTTGTCTTCTAGATTCAGTTCCTTGGGATGACTACTTAACAGACATTGTAGGTTTGTTTGTGGAGTCCTACATTGCATATTTGGGAGACGTCATTGATGACATTCATCTTCTCTTTGATGAAGATTATCCTTCTTTAGTTGTTGTGACAAAACAATTTGACCCTCTTGTTTATTCTCTAAATGATCATTCTTCCAAGGCTATTATGATTGTGGATTCTTATGAACAACACTTGGAGTAGGGATAACTTTAAGAAACCCCCCCTGGGCAACTGTGTAAAATCCTGGCAAATTAGACATTATTTTCGAGGGGAAATTTTCATATCGATGGCAAAAAAAAATTTTAAATGACGAAAAAATTATTTTGTATTGGCGAATTTTTTTCTAGTGTGCGAAAATGCCATAAATTTCTGGCGAATAATACCTTGTTCTATGGGGAAAATATTTATTGTGGGAGGCAAATAATTATTGTTAAAAGGAACAAATATATAATTGTATGAGCGAAAATTTTTACTTCGAAGGAAAAATTATTTAAATGTATTGGCAATTTTTATCCACCGCTTGAAAATTATTTAAATGTATTGGCGAATATTTTGTTATTTATGGTATAATATATAATTCATTGGCGATTTCATAAATTCATTGCCATTAATAGACAAGGCACATCACATCACATAATACATTGAGTCCGGACTCTGCATGATGTATCAATAAGCGCGGCCTCTTTGACACGTAAAGGGTGACACATACCTAAAATCTATCAATGATTTTAAACCGTTCGATGATCGTATATCAATGGCTGAAGTTTTATTTTGGCCCAATTTTCTGAAGAGAACATAGCTCACCAGAAAGTGCCTGGAATGGAATTGGATTCAATAGACACGTATCAAATGTCATGAATCATGATCCATAATTTCGTTCATTTAATATATATCTTTTCACTTACGGCAATCCACTCTGTCCCCATGACTTCCAATGTGGTACTTGCCAATTTGGTACTAGTTCATAGCTGTTTCCAATTTCGCACACTCGTGCATTTATGGGAAAGATTTGGAGAGATATGAAAGATTTAAAATTTTTTATAGCAGTTAATACTGTTAAAGAAGTAATTATTACAATCAAGAGCTTCAACAATTTATATACGATCTCTGCTTCTTTCATCTTCAATTAGCCTTTGCCATTTAGTAGATAAATCGTCAGAGCTCACAGTATTTTAGGTTTATAGGCTCACTGCTCAGTGCTTAGGTTGTTTAATTTGTTAATCTATTTTCTCAAGATGGACACTCCCATCCACTTGAGAAGCATTTCTACAGAGGACCAGAGGGCCTTTCTAGGCTCCGTTAGAGACCCAACCCTCCAATCAGTCTGCAAGGAGGTTGGGTCATTCACCAATGAAGTTGTGCGAATGGTGCTGGGCAGAGAATTTTTGCGAAACAAAAATAGGTACCGTGTTAACACGGACATTACATTCCACTTCTTAGTGTCTCTTCTGGACTTGGGAGGAGACAAGGTGGATATGCTGATGCTATTGAGGAAGGTTTTTAAGGAAGACTTCCTCGGAGATGACATTACTCTTGTCATTCTTGTAGAAGTAGGGGTGGGGATCCCTTGGGCGAGTGAATTATCCAAGCTTCTCCTCCCTGACCAAGCAGTGCTAGTGGCCAGGCAACCGTTTCTCCTAAACATGAATGCGGAGCAGCTGACGCATCACAAAAAATGGGTGCAGATTGGTAGGGACTTCCTCCAGAAATGGTTCCTCCTGGACGACTTTCCAAACTACATGTGGCTTGAAAAATTCTCTCAGCTTATGCTGTCTGAAGAATTCTACATAGAAGGAGGGCCAGATTCATAGGCAAAAATTGTAAACAATTCCACTACCTATAGTTTTTTTTTCCTATGTCCTTGAACCCTAACAGGCTGAGTGCCAAAGGCTCACTCATTTTGGCTTTTAAGTTTTTGGGGGACTCGAGTCTCTGACGAAAAAATTGTAAATTTCAAAAGCATAAATAATTTAATGATAAGTTTTCAAATTCTAGTTTGTTTCACTTTGCCTCTTACATTCTTATGGATATAAAAATGCTTTCTATAATTCTATTTCATTTTTATTAATTAATTTCTTTCAAATGCTTTTTGTATATGAGCTACCGGCTACGTTATTTCAATTATTTGTTAAACAATGGAAATAAATTTAATACCGTGATCTTTTTATGTAATGCTATAAAAAAAAAAATTCAATTCGTTCCATTAATTATTTGTACATTGATTATGGTTGATTATAATTTTATAAATATATACTATTACTATATAGTCATTCAAAATACAAAATTTCAAAAGTTGCAAGATACAAAAGTTTATCGGTCAACGTTTTTTCATTCAATTAATTGAAATGTTTCAAGATACAAAATTTGTCCACAGCTTATAGCAAGCGGACAAAAAAACTAGTTCATTGCCGATAGGCCACTCACTCAGTCTCACTATCCCCCTGGTCCTCCCAGTCCCTTCCCTCCTCAGAGGTTGATGCTTTGGCTTTCCCTTTTGCTGCTTCAGCTTTCATTTTTGGAATGTAGTTTAGGAACCCGAAGTCGGGGTCGCCCTCCAAGCTTGCCAGTAGCTGTATGGCCCTTCCTTCTTTAGCCCTATCTCTCAATGCCCTACCAACCTCCATCCTTGCCACCACATGCAAAGCATTCAGGACTTCATCCACCCTCGTTAATTTAACAAAGAGTTTCATCGCTTCCCACCCCACTCGGGCTCATTCATGGCAATGGTATTTGATTTCATCCTCTGGGCCACGAATAAAAGGAAGCAATTCCTCCTGGTCGTCCCCTTCCATAATTCGAATGCCAACTCCCGGCACCACCCACTCCAAGATTAAATCCAGGTTAATCAAAAACTCCCCATCAATCAATTTGACCAATGTGAGTTTTACCTTTTCCAACTCCGGTTCAAATTCACAGGCCCACGCCATAATCAGAGAGTAAACCTCCATGTTAGTTCGATACCGGTGACTGATATGTGCCACCTCCTCCGCAAGCATCAGTTGAGCTGCCGCCCACAACTTCTGCTCCTTAAACCTGAATAGTCCTTGCATTCGTTTATCATATACTTTTCCCAAAAAGGGTACCAACTTCTTGTCTATTCGAAGTGTGAAATTGGCCTCCATTGTCTTACAGAAGGTATGATTCTATGAACTACGAACTACAGATTTGTTCTGCACTTGCAGCTGCTTCAAAGTAAAAAGTGGTACACAGATGAAAAGGTAAAAAAATCTGCCTCCGTCTTAACTCTTATAGGCCGGGTAATGAATGTGCACAATAAGACATTAATGCCATGAGATCATGAAAAAGATTTCCTTCCATCCTCCCCTTCCTCCTTTCGTACGACATGCCATAGACAACTCCTTGTGCAACAATTAATCACCACCTTGGCATTTGTACTTTCCAAATTTTCTCGCCTTAACAGGTTGAGGACTGCAGTTGCACATTTTTTTAAATTAATAGACTAAATTTATGTTGAAATTCTATATATATTTTAAAACTATTTTTGAAAATGATATATCATAAACATATTTTCAAAGAATTTTGTTAAACGTTAAATTAATATTTTAGATTTAATATTGAATGTTTTCTTTTTAATATTAAACTTTTACCTTTCAAATTGTAGATCAAAATTTATATTTTTATTTAGTTATTTGTTTTATTCTAGAAACTAAGTTTCATGTTTAATACTATTTTTGAATTTAAATTTTTTACAAATAATATTAACATTATTTTTAATAGTTATCTCAAACTATTGTCCAATGCCCGGAATTGAACATTTTAAATTTAATTAAATAGAATTAAGTGAAAGTCTATACTTAATACTTATAGTCTATGACTCTATAGACTATAAATCTCTTTTTCGGGAGGAATTTTAAAATGATTTAGTAGACTTTAAAAATAGACCAAAAAAGTAATGAGTATGGTGACGTGCCAGAAAAAATGGCAGAAGTCGTGGGACCCACTTCATCAAAAAATAGGTACCATCGACCGTTGGATGAACAAAGATCAATGGCTAGGGTGGATTTCAGCCTGAATGTGGGAAGCGAACACCTTTCTGAGAACTTCACCCGGAATTGGACATTTTAAATTTAATTAAATATAATTAATTCTAAAAATCTCTTTTTCGGGCGGAATTTTAAAATGATTAAATAGACTAAAAATCAAACTGAAAAAGTGACGAGAGTATGGTGACGTGCCAGAAAAATGGCAGAAGTCATGGGACCCACTACATCTTAAAATAGGTAAGATCGACCCACGATCGTTGGATGAACAAAGATCAATGGTTAGGGTGGATTTTGGCCCGAATGTGGGAAGTGAACACATTTGGGAGAACTTCGCCCAGAATTGGACATTTTAAATGTAATTAAATACAATTAAGTCTATAAATCTTTTTTTCGGGTGGAGGTTTAAAATGATTAAATAGACTAAAAATCAAACCGAAAAAGTGACACGAGTATGGTGACGTGCCTGAAAACTGGCAGAAGTGATGGGACCCATGACAACTGACAATAGGTACCATCATCCGTTGGATGAGCAAAGATCAACGGCTTAGGGTGGATTTCAGCCCGAATGTGGGAAGTGAACACATTTGGGAGAACGTCACCCGGAATTGAAACGTTTTAAATTTAATTAAATTTAAGTAAGTCTGTAAAGCATTTTTTCGGACGGAAGTTTAAAATTATTAAACAGACTTAAAAAACTCACCCGTAAAGTCACAACAGGTACCTTGCTCCCTCGTCCGTTGGATGAGCAAAGATCAACGGCTTAGGGTGGATTTCGGCCCGAATGTGGGAAGTGAACACATTTGGGAGAACTTCGCCCGGAATTGAACGTAATACATTTAATGTCCTCAAAAATTCTGAATTTATACTGAAGTATTGAATGTTTTGTTCTTCGGCATCGAATAATTAATAAAATCACAACATGATTCTTAATGTCCTCGAAATTTATACCGAAGTAATGAATGTTTTGTCCTTCGACATCAAATAGTTATTAATAGTAATTAATAAAATTACAACATGATTCTTGATATTTTGCCTTTTAGGTTTTACTTTTCTACTTTTTAGAGTTTTCAAAATAAGAGACTCGTAAATCATAATCGTCTTTCATTTCTTGGATAAACCTGTAAATCGAGGGAGATTCAGAAACAACTACTAGATTGAGGAATGCAAGTTGCAACAGAGACTGTCTACGCCAATCTAGTGAAATAGAAATTCCAATTTCCAGGTAAAATCTAGAACACCTACATCCCACCTTTTTTGCTTTTGGTAATCTCGTCGTCCAATTTGAGGGTTAGCATTTTCAGGTTTTTATCTAGCTGCCTAGCATTATTTTGAATTATTAACAATAATAGTGATGTGGAAAATGGGAAGCAGTAGTTCAATAAGAAGCCAAGTGAAAAACAAAATGTACCTAACTGAACTGGTTAAAACAATAGGTTTCACTGATGAATACCATGATATTTATGACCCTGCTATCCATGGTGAAAAGCGTATCATAGATATTAGATATACATTGTCTAGTAAGGCGGTAGATGCATCCAGGGAAAAATTTTCTATTTTCAACCCAATGTTACAAAAAATAACAAATAAAATCGCATCGTGGGATGTTGGATTGGGAAGCATGGTGTTACCTGAAGTATTCCCTTGCCCTGATTTTGTCATGGTCTACGCCGAAAATTATGATGAAGATAAAAAAGCATTTGTCAATAAAAATACAAAAGAGGAAATTCTATCCATAAACGAGGGAGAATTTGCTCGTTTGTTGAACCTAGAATTTGAAGCCCAAAATTCAAACGTCCAAATTGACCTTGAAAAGCTGGTAGGGAATTATGAGAGTCTCAATCCAAGTCGCAGAGATTCATTTATCAAAGGTCTAATAAAGATTGGTACTAGTATTGTGTTGGATCAGAATCATAAGCCTCCTTATGATTCTAAAATTTTTGTTCCATGGGTTGAGGACAGTATTTCCTTGCTGTCGTTTTGCCTGGGATTGGAAAATGATAGGGAAGTGGGTGCAAGCCTTCTTGAAATGATTTATAATATCCATTGTGCAAGTCAGCCAATAAGATATAATTTTATTGATCACATTGTAAAATCCATGCAAAAACAATTACTTATGATCAAAAAAGGTTCCTGTAAGACATTTAGGTTCTCATCCTACTTGTGCTATCTCCTTCTATCCAAGTATCGTGCAATATTTGAGACCAACAAGCTTCAAATTGTGAGCTATAAGATTGATGAGAAGACTAGGAAGAGAACAGACTGTCCAATATATGATTGGAGCCCAAAGATAAGGATGCATGATAACAAAAAGAACTACAACCATTTTGTAGACTTCTTTTTGGCACCAATGTATAATGAAATTACAAGCACTCTAATGCCTAGGTTGCCTATGTCTTGTAGAGATTGCATTCAACTTGGAAGTCAAATAGAATTGGCTGACTAGTTCTTCATGGAAGAATTCATTGTGTTAAGGTTTTACAGATCGACAGTAAAAGCATACAATACATGTGACAGAGAGGGTATTTGCATTAGAGTATGTACGGCAATTGAAGAGCACAGATAGGCACTTCCATGGTTAGCAAAAGAAGAGCATATTTCCATCCTTTCCTTTCTCATGTGGAGGGTTCACATTTGAGAGAAAAGCATTCATTATGGCACATGATTTCTTAACAGTTTTTAACTTTGGTGCTTAGGGTCTCTGGCAGTATGATCCAATCGGTGTAGCTCAAGCAAGGCTTAAGAAAAATGGGAACTCTTCAGCGTTATGTCAACATGAAAGTAAACCATTGCTAGAAAAGCTTAGAAACAAGGACTCCTGGGATGAGGTTAAAAAAGAGATGGAGAAAATTGCAGTTGACAATAACATTTCAAATGAAGAAATTTCATCACAAATTATGGAGGGCCAGGGCAATGAGGGCATCCAAAATAGGAGGTCCTACAATTTCTACATAAAATCTGCTAATCCATCTAAGAAAACTATTCCCAAATCAATTCTGCACGAATGTAAAGATAATTGCTAGACTCAAACCAAAATAAATGATTTTTGGACTATGAGGAGGAATCTCGGTGAACCAAAGACAAGTGCAAAATTTGAGAGCATCGACGAGGATGCAGAGTTTAGCAAATTGTGGGATATGGAGCATGGTGGGATTGAAGGTGATGATGATGAGCATGAGGTTGTCATTGAGCCCCCTCCAACAACTACTACAGTGCCTAAAATATTAGGTGGAGTCAGTGAGTCCATGAAAGACAAATATAGAAAAGGGGCAAACCTTGTGGAAAAAATGGGTTTTGAAGGTGGTGGTCTAGGTCCCAGAGGAGAGGGCATTTGGTATCCACTCCAGGTACAACTTCCATCATAGTCAAAATCAAAAGGTCCTTATAAACCAGTCATTCGACTTGATTCTTCAGATTCATCAGGGATAGGTACTACTCATTACCCTCAGGGTCCACCTACATTTGTTTCTGGTTCAAATCCACAACCACCACCACATCATGCTATTCCCATTGGTGGTGAATTAAGTGCCACTGCCACTGGTGGGGAATATGGGGATAGTAATCCTATTATTTTTCAGTCAAGTGCCATTGTGATTGGTGGGTCAAAATCAAAAGGTCCTTATAAACCAGTCATTGGACTTGATTTTTCAGATTCGTCACCGATAGGTACTACTCATTACCCTCAAAATCCACCTACATTTGTTTCAGGTTCAAATCCACAACCACCACCACATCATAGTATTCCCATTGGTGGTGAATCAAGTGCCACTGCCACTGGTGGGGAATCTGGGGATAGTATTCCTATTATTGTTCAGTCAAGTGCCACTGTGATTGGTGATGTTGGCATGGGTACTACTACTGATACTAGTTGTCTTGGTGTTGGACAAGGGCAACAACAAAATATCTCTCACAAGAGGCCACTAGAGGTAGATACTCAGTCTCATACTATTGAGAATCCTATATCAAGTGCCACTGACACTAGAAATCAATCATTTGCAGCTTCAGATCACACACCTCAAAAGACTATGAAAACTACACATGAAAGTGTTAGTGGGAGTGGGACAGCATTAGGAACTGTTGTTGGTAATCCTAATCCTGGTCAAGCATTAGTTAAAACCATAAGAATAAGTGGAACTAGAGCCTATGGTATTCCTATGTCACCTTTCAAACATTCAATTGCTTCAGCAAGCCCAGATTTTCAATTTCGTGATTACTATGAAAAATATGAACACACAACAAAAACAAATAAAGAAAAAAAGAAAGCATTTCATTGGAATTTCATGTCTGAAGTTGTAAATGAACAACCTACAAGGAACAAGGTATTTCCAACATATGACCCACTGAAAGATATGATGGAGTTCATGGTTGTTATGCCCCTGGACACATCTAAAGATAAAAATCCACCACACAGTCAAATAGATCCCTCTCAATTTCAAGTTAGCACCCTCCAAATGGATTTTTCCAAAGTACATAATGTGGACAAAATTAGTGTGTCAAAAAGGACTAATGAAGTGGTCTACACTTCACTGCTAAAGGTGGAGAGAGAAAAAAATAAACTAGAGAAACAAATAGAAAAGTTACAGGCAGACCTGGAAAATGAAAAGTCAAGGAGGAAAGCAGCAGATAGCAAGTGCAATGAATTACAGAAAAGGATAAAAGTTTGGGCTCTATAGTAGAAATTGCAGAGCAGGACAAGAAGGATGCAGAATTGAAGGACCTGACAGAAAAACTGGCTAAAAGCAGTAAAAAATTTATTGAGGAAAAAGCCAGTTTTCAAAAATTATACAGAAGTTATGAGTCTGCTGCCACCGAAGTGAAAAAATTATAGGACCTATTGGATCATGGGAAGGAAAAAGAAAAACATTTGCAAGAGGAAGTAGAGGAAGAAAGAAAAAAATGTGCACAAATGAAAGAAGACCTGCACAATGCAAATGATAAAATAAAAACTTTGGATGATAGATTCAAAGATAGTATGAAAAATACAACGAAGTATATACAAGAAAACATTTGGTGAGAAATATTGCAGAGGAGTGAGAAGTTGTGTGAATGGTTTCAATTGACTGAAAGTATGAGACAATTTTTTATAAAAATCAAACGGCACTATGAGAAGAGCACACATGTTTATTCAAAAGAGGAAATGGCAAAAAAGATTTTGAAAGTAGTCTACAGTTCTAGTGATAGCTACTTGGCATCTAAGGGAATTAAGAGCTGCATTGATGCCACAATTAAGACATCATCTATCATTCAAAAATGCTAGAAGCTAAGGGAAACATTAGAAGTTATGGATAGTTGTGGACAAAAGATAATGAAGCTGCAAGAAAAGAAAAATAATTTGATTAAACTTGGTTTGACTAAGCTTGTTGACACAGAAAATAAATTCATTGGAGAAGAATCTTACAAAGAGATCATGGAGAAAAAAATGAAGTCTGATTTAGACTTGCTTCCAAAGGACACAACTCCCAAAAGCTTTCTGGAATTCATCCAACCATTTACAACTCTAAATTCGCTATTGGATGAAACAGTGATGTCAAGTAAATCTTCTAAATATGGAATGTTGACGAAGTTGGAGTTGACTTTCCATAGTTTACAGAATATTGACCTTCCATCAAACGAAGAGCGGAGCACCCTACAAAAATTGGCACAGAATTCTTAAGAATCATAGTATGTATTACACAATTTTCTTCTTTTATTCTTAATTTCAAGGTTTTTTTTTTCCTGTTTGCTATTTTGTTAATCCATCCTATGAATCTAATTTATGAATAGGAAAAAAATAGCACTTGCTATTGCTATTTTGCTAATCCAGCCTATGTATCTATGATGCACACTGCAAAACTTCAGCCAGTAAATTTGTATTCTCAAATTCTCCCTTGCTTTAACATTTATGCATTTCTCTATTTCTGATTAGTAGGTTTTCGGCACTCCTATAGCTAGTATCTATGTTTAATTTGTCATGACTCATGGCGTGAATTAATATTTAATTTTGAACTTTGTTTTTTGAATAGGAGACATCAAACATGTAGCAGATGTTAAATTGCTAATACGGCCTGTGATGGCCATATAAATATGTGCTGAGTTTGTGATTTTGATGTTCAGTGTTCACATGTTGCAAACTTGCAATTCGACCTAAAGCTGTTGTTGCTCCTTTGTTTCTATAAAAGGGAATTCAGGGTCATTTGCAATTTTGCAAAGGGTTCTGAAACTTTGTATTCACTTTTGCATGGACATTGGAGAATCACACAGGAGTTGTTGTTGCTCTCTTGTTTCTATAAAAGGGAATTCAGGGTCATTTGCAAAGGGTTCTGAAACTTTGTATTCACTTTTGCAATTGGCATGTAGAATCACACAGATTGGTGTATTACTATTGAATGAAATGTATCATATGGCTATATTTTGAAAGAATTAATGAAAATCTAAGTTCTCGACATGTGTATTACTATTGAATGAAATTTATCATATGGTTCTGAAATATATCACACAGATTTGAGACTCAAACATGTATAAATAAACAATAAACATCTCTATATCAATAAACACATTATGGTTTTTTTTTATTATGCTATTTTAAATCTGGAAATAGAAAGTTGAAAAATAAAATTACAAATCAATATTAAATTCTAATTGCAAAAAGTAATATGCTTTTGTAATATGAATGATGAGATACAGTAATAAGATTAATAAATACCAATCTCTTACAATTGCCATTCATCCTCATCAAATTCAGTGCTTTCTTGATTCTCGTCTGTGGTTTCTTTACTCTGAGACTGAGTCTGCATATCTTCACCAAACAGCATCTCAATGCTACCAGTAGGTCCACTAGTCCCACTGGCACTTTGGTTTGAAGTGTTGCCCAAACCTCTTCTTTCACATTTGGACCTCCAGATTTTCAGTGCCCTATCGTAAGGAAAAGTGTGGACAACATACCTAGATGTATAGAGCCTCAAGCAATTTTCCAAATTTTTGTCTAGTTTGTTTCTTAGCTTTGATTTTAGGAACCCCAAAGAACTGAAAACTCTCTCATCTTCCACCGAACCCAATATCATGGTAAGACATAAAGAAGCAAGCTTCACATATTCTGGCATTGAATCACGCATGGATGCCTTCTCAGCTATATATTTCCAAACCCTTGTTACTAATCCCTCTTCGCAGGGGTTCTCCATTTTGGCATATTGTTGTTTCATAGTGTATGCAAAACGAGATGATTTTTCTTGAAGATGAGTTTTGTCTAATATTCCATTTATAGTTACTCCATTCAATTCTCTGGATGTGCAAAATTGTTTTATCAAAGTCAGTAGCTTAATTCAAAAATCAGATGCACTGTTGAGACTCCAATAATGAGGAAACACAATAGACATGGCTTCGAGTAGGTTGTTAAGAGGGAATCTACTTCTAATTTCTGAGGAAAGATCATATGCAATTTTCTTCACAGAAGTAGTTACAGTCTCAACAATCTTGTCGAAATCTTCCTTTGTAACTCTTGCTAGTTTCTTCTTGGGGCACTGTCCTGGTTCCTCAGGGTCAACCATGGCATAGAAGTGCATTGGTATCTCAGCTCCCCATACATTGGCACATACCTCCCCATCTGCACCGATTTGTAAAAAGTTATCAGGATTGTTCAAATCTGTGAGTGTCCGCCACTTAACAAATTTTTCATCAGATAGTGTTGGTTCACTTCGATAGAGATTGCTGAGGGTCATGCATGTCATCTTACGCAGCGTAGCATATTCTGCAATATACAGAGCTCTTTTTTGGGTAGCCTTCATAATATTCCTCATTTCCTCTAGCATGGGCAGAAGAGCTACTAAAGTTAAGAGTGTCTCTAAATTATTTAACCTGCCAAGAAGTTCAGGAAATTTCGGTTGATTTGATTCATCGCGAGTTGTGTGAAATAGTCCAATCAAGGATGGATATTCTAAAAACACTCGATGCGCTGGACCATCCAAAGAGATCCATCTGGTATCATTATCCTTGAGAGAAGCTTGTTCCCATCAGTTAATCCATCAGCAAAGTGTTGAAATTCCATAAATCGCTCGGGACTTCGATAGAAGTGTGAGTAGAGCTCTCTGATTAAAATTTCAATTTTTTTAACCGAAGCAAACTTGCTCACAATTCCAAAAGCTAGATTCATTCTGTGAGCCATGTAGTGAATTGCAGTAATGTACGGTGCAAATGAAGTTTCAATCTTTATACAAAGACCATTCATGTGACCTTGCATTACTGAAGCTCCATTTGCTCCAACACAAACGAATTTTTTGGCTACCGTCATGTCATCCATACCTCCATATTCAATTAAACTTCTCTTTACTAGTTGAAATAAATTTTTCGTTGTCGCACTCTCCTTCATTTTAGCAACAGATAGTAGATGAGGTTGGCGGGTATGATTCTCTACAGTATAAACATGCATGCATACCCATGAAGTATTGTTTACTATCGTAACTTCGTCCAAAGAAAATGCAATGAAGTTTGACTCTCTTATTTTTTCCTGTACATCTTCTATTTCAACCTCAGCAAGACAACTTGCCCATTCCCATCCACTGTTTACTGACTAGTGTCTATTAGGATAGTTAGGAACTTTTAAAAAGTGTAATAAACCACTAGTTGATGGGAAATCTATCATAGCATGCCCTCTGCTCAAAATATGAAAAACAACACTTAACTGAACAACTTTTCCCAGTTGTTCTATTTGCATTGCTTTTCCAAAACCAGCTTCAATAGAACCTTTAACTTCAGCAGGCTTCATCTGTAATTTCTCATGAAAATAATACTCTTCGGCATTCCTCACATGCTTACATTCATTCTTTGTTTCCCATTTTATCACTGATTTTTCAACCCCGTCTATCATTTGTTTTTCATAAACTTTACCCATATGCTTTTCTATGGTGTCAAATTTTAGCTGCAACCTAATTTCCTTCTTATTTTTCCAAGTGCAAATCTTACACCTGCATTCTACTGGAGGCTTGCCTTCAATTGGATTCTCCACTGGTTCAATGAATGGATACTTCGATGCCCAATTAATTTGAAAATTCCTGACCGACATATCCCACTCCTGATCCTTTTTTGATTATGGTTCACCATTTTTTGATATGGCTTTTCTTTTCCCCTTCCGTGCATTATCATCAATGGAATTATCACCCAAGTCGATTATATCATTCCGGCTAACTTGGGTATCTACCAGATAATCTTCATCAAGATCATCCTGATTTGAGATATCAGGTTCGCCGCCATCTTCAACATGCGTTGTAGGTGGCGAATTTTGTACTTGTACTTGTGATGATGTACCTTCTTGATTTTCACCAGTACCACAATCTTTTCCAATGCCAAAGTATGAAGACAACGTTCTGCTTTTTGTTGGCCTCTCCTGGCCTTCCCCACATTCAGGTTTCCTACCCCTCTTCCTATTCGACATCTCCAATGAAATAAAGGCTGCCAAAAACATATCAATTTGCTGAAGAAGCAATAATAGACTATAATTTATAATATACCAGTTCAAAAATATGATCGCTCACCTTTAGGCTTTAGGTAACAGGTAGTCACCAATACAGTCAACAACAATGATTTTCCTTGGTTTGAAACTTCGCTATTGATCAGAATTCAGAGCCTAGAACCCACCAGATTGTGTTGAGATAGATCTGATCTTTGCATGTATTTATACCAATCCTTATATGGCGAATTCCATGGGAATTTACCAGTACACAAATATTTGGCGAATCCCGTGTAATTATAACACGACTTATGTAATTTTCGAGGCAATTATAGGTCATCCAAATATGACTTATGTAATTTTTGAGGTGATTATAGGTTGTCCAAATATGACTTATGTAATTTTCGAGGCGATTATAGGTCGTCCAAATAATAGGCGAATAGCGAATACAATATAGTTGGCGAAAGTTGGGGTTACTGGAGACACGCGTCGGCAAGATGTCGGGCAAATTGGGTCCCCCCGGATAACAAATCTTCACATGCTTATAGGCGAATTAAGGTCATCTATTAAGGCAACCTCGGAGAGTGTAGGCAAAATAATTAAATTTACCATGCGTCCACCATATATTGTATTGGCGAAATCATCGCATAGAAACATTTAATTGCATAAAACATATGGCGATCGGGCCATGACATTGATGGAAATTGATAATGTTCTGGCAACATGGCCACCCCCATATGGTACAAAATATTCACCATTTCCATCAAGGCCGACGTGAAAAATTTGCCATTGGCGAATATTCGCCACTAAAGTAATCACTGACTTGGAGGAGGTCTCTTTATCCTTAGAGGAGACATGTGAGTCTTCAAATCTTGTTCTACATTCATCTCCACTAGATCTTGGATTGCCTTTTTCAATAGTGTGGATCAGTACACCTGATTTGGAGGGGGCAACTTTCAGCATTGACATAGGGAGACTTGAGTAGTTTTTCAGAGACTCCATACATCTTGAGTTTTTTTACTATATATTCCCTTTATAATTGAGGAGACTTCATTAATACATCTTTGGTTTTGTTTCCTCCAAAGGGGAGGAACAATGTTCGATGATCATGGAGCAGTTTCTTTATTCAGTTTCAAGCTTCTACCATTAGTGTATTTTCTACATTGAGGGGGTCTACTTCATCTCTCTTCTTCTCTTATGGGGGTTCCTCATATGGGGTTTTGTCCTTCTCATAATTATTTTTGAGATTTATTTTGTATAGTATCATCTCTCTTTTGGGTGGGAGTTTTTTGCCATGTGGTTTTCTCCCTTTCTCCGTTTGTGATAGATTGCATTTGTACATGTGTAGCTAACACGACCTCATAGCTGAGAACCATCTTGCACTGTTAACTTAAGTTTACATTCCCCTAAGTTGCACTTAAGGGGGGATGTTGGTGTAAATTATATCTCATAATTACACTTTGCATAAGTTGTCTTAGGGTAGTGCATTTCATAGTCGTTTGGATATGAGACATTTAGGGAAGTGTGCACATAGGGATGATGTATGTAGGAGAATTTCCACCTTTTGTGGTATTATCTTGTTGTTACATTCCACCTTCGGTGGGTGATCCACCTCTTGTGGATTATTTTATTATTTCTCCTACCTAACCTACCTACCCTTGTTTCTCTTTGAGCCACATGTCATGATTGTGTGCTCACCTATATTAGTATGACCTTGTCTTTATAAGCAGGCTCATCTTACATTGTGTAATGATCCAGTTGATAGTATTTGCACCTTGATAAGAATAGGTTTTATTCTTATCAAATCTTTTGTCTCTCTCTTGTTCTATTTATTGTGCTCTAGATCCTAGCTATATTTGACAAATAAATCTTTTGTCATTTATTTTCTTGATTGCCATTTGTTCTACCTACTTCTCAATGTGAGATGAGTGAGTTTTGAAAGATTCTAATAGAAGCTTCATTTGTTATGTAGTAGGAAAAGATCAATCATTTGTTACCTCATACAATCCTTCCTATAATATTCTAATGGCTTCATCTAACAACTACACATTTAACATTGTTGTTGACAAATCTCTTTTCTTGCAGATGAATGAAATATGCCCCCTAGTTGCAACTTGTGGAGAGGAGATATATTGGACAAATCGACTTGTCCATCATGTGTTGGCAGTTATAATAATAGAGGATTAATCACTAGTTGGAATTGCATTTTCTATGCCAATATCTCCTTGGACGGTAGAGGAAGATGTTGGGAAAGTGCAAAAAAATGATAACAATTGCAAAAAATAGATTTTTAAAACTGATAGATAAAACAAAATATAATTCATGATTAAATCAGCATAAATTATTGATTATGATAAATATACACTATACAATTGAACTAACACATTAATGTTGCATATTGCTACTGCTAGGATATGTTGTTGTCATTGATGTCAACATATTCTTGTGTATGGTGATGCAAAGAGTTGTTTTGGTGTTCCAGTGTTTGTAGTGAATTGATTTGGCTGGTTTATCTGTTTGGTATGTTGAATCAACTAGATATACTTCATTACATATTGGTTTCATGATGCTAAGTGGTGGTTTTCTTGAGTTGCGGATTCTAGTATAAGATTTGGTTTTTCAGTGTTCAGTGTTCCAATGTTCTGGTGTTTGATCCGTTGTGCTCCAGAATGATTATATCTTGTGTTATGGATTTGGGAAAGTATTTGAGATGTTTGTGTATATCTTCAACTTAGATGGTTCATGATTTGGTCCTCTGCAAGTCCTCTTTCTTGTCTGAGTTGCTGCTATTGATTGTTCTTGAGTATTAGTGTGTTGATCGATGAAGATTTGATTAAGTGGTGCTGGTGCAACAATTGTGGATGATTCTAACATCCTTGTTGGTGTTTCCTAATCGTATCCTATTAGTTTTGGTGATCCACATTGATCATTGTGCACATTATTGAAGATATTATGGGTTCAATGACATTCTTCACGTTATGCAACATTTTTGGTGGTGTAACATTTTTGCGGTTGACCTTGGCGATATTTCTTGCAGTGTTGTATGTTCGAGGAGTTGATTTGGGTCCATGCTGTGTTGTCATAAAATTGTATTGGTCAGATGGTTGATTGATTTATCGTGTGATGTAATTTTTTAATTAGGTGTTAAGGGTTGAGCCAACCTTGTAGTCAAGGTTGATGATTGTATAAATAGGTGCTATATTCATATAATACAGGCATAGGTGTTGTGTTTGCATTATCAGGGAGTGGTGTATGTGTGAACAAGTGAATTTATCCTTTGGTGTGAAGTGTAGAGTAGAGTGTGTTGCAGGGAAAACAATTGTGCTGAATCGGAATTGTCATCAGGCATTTGGAGATGTTATTCTTGTAGTTCATCTTAACCGAATTGTAGTCCAAATATTATTGTAAGGTAGTGAGCCTTCCCTAAGGGTTGTAGCATTTTGGGTCATCATATTTTGAGCAATGAGCTCTAGGTAGTGTGCCTAAATGCATGTGCATTCCCCATTGTAATATTTACACATACTACTACAGGGTATAATCTTATTGTGGGTAGGTTCCGACCATTGTTTTCCCTTAACTAGGTTATCCACCTCAAAAATCTTGGTGTTATGTGTGTTGTTATTATTGTGTTTATCTTTATTCTTGTTGTAGTTGATCAGATCTAAGATTGTGCTTAATTTTTCTAATCCGGTGAAAACTTATTCACGCCCCCTCTCAATTTCCTTCATTATTGTTGCCAACAATTGGTATCAAAGCTAGATCCTCCAAAAGTAGTTTGATTGCTTGAGGAGATCCAAGATGGAAATCTATGTTTTCAAGAAAAAGAGTCCTAGATTTGATGAAAAAAATTACATTGTATGGAAGGATCAAATGGATTGTCATTTGAAGTATCTTGGAGAAGATTATTGGAAGATTACAAAGAATGCCTATAATATTCCTCAGAATGGTCTAGTTACTGCAGTTGTGATCAAGGATGCAAAACATAACATAAGAGCTAAGGAAGCATTTCTGAGTGCCTTGATTAATTCAAAGATGACTAATTTTATGGGTTTGCAGACTGCACATGAGATTTGAGAGAAGTTAGATACCTTGTATGAAGGAGATAAACATGTCAAAGTTGCTAAGTTGCAAATTTTGAAAGGAAAATATGATATGCTAAAGATGGGAGATAATGAGAACATATCAACCTTTATGGCTAAGGTGAATGAATATGTTATGAACATCAAATGTGCCAGTGGAACTCTTGAGGAAGATGAGATTGTTGCTAAAGTGTTGAGATCCTTGCCTTCTTCTTACAAACCTAAAGTTGCTACTAAAGTGTTGATATCCTTTCCTTCTGCTTACAAACCTAAAGTTTCTACTATAGATGAGTGTAGCGTCCTAAAATTGTGACACTTGCAATTTTGACCACATTTGGGTTTTCACGATGGCGACGCAACACTGAACCTGAATGGAGACCCCGAAACTTGTCCACGACATCAAAAACTGCATTTTTCAGCACCTTGGCCTGATCCTCCTTGCACCCTGCTGCCCCTGGAGGTGGGACCATGGCGCCCAGTGCCCTGGTCCTTCAGGACTAGGGCACCCAGCGCCCTGGTCCCTGGCCCTATTTTTGGGCCTAGTCTCTTTTGGGTCTCGGGTCTTTATGTTTGCAAATTGGAAAATAATCTTCCCAGGTTGGCCTAAGGTCGGAAAAATCAGTCTTTTAACCCTAATTGACAAGTATATAAACTACATTTCCTCTCCCATTTTGGTAAGATGGAAAAAAGGTGGAAGCGATATTCAAACATTCAAACATTCAAGCATTCAAGCATTCCTTCAAGCAATTGATCATTCTAAGTCTCCATTCAAGGCTAAGTGTTGCATTCAAGACAAGGATTCAACCATTGAAGAGGAGATCACTTACAACATAAAACATACAACAACATTTACACCTTCGCATGTAAGAATACAAACATTCTTACAACAAGGTATCAGTACTTTATTACATTACAATCATTTACATTTACAACATTCTCATTTCTTGGTTAATTCCAAAACCGGGGTTTAACCTAAGGGCAAACCCCTAATCCCTAACCCCCCAATCGTCCTCTCTTTTCTGTGTGTAGGTTGCAGGTACGTGGCTGTAATTGAAGATCTGGAATCCTTGTGTAGAGACGAACAGATCCCCCTTCGTTTCGCAGATTTTTCAGAGGACCGTGTGCACGCCGGGCGCCATCGTCCCGTCAACTTTCTCTCAAATTTACAGGACAGTGCCGTCTCAACATTTTACTACTAATTCTAGGTCCGTAGCTTCATCCTATATTCCTATCCCTGTTTATAAGCGAATCTTTCTCACTTTACATGCATTCCTAGCTCAATCCTTTTATCTACATTCTTTACAAAAGAGGGTAGCCTTGCTGTCACAACCCTTGAAACTCATTTAGAATCCAATCTTGCATTGTGTGGGATTGGATCTTGTGGGTTTCAACCCCTCTTTTGAATGTAAAGTCTCCCCTAAGTGAAAACCGTCAACCCTAGTGACCTCCCTTCTCTCTCCTTGGAGTGGTGGGGGGAACACTTAGGGTTCGCTCACGATTTTCTGCTTTACATTTTGGTGAAACCGACGTGAACATCCTTTCTGATTATTCATGGTTAGATCTGAAAAATTGGCTTCCTTTATTACATTTCCATGTTTGATCTTTTGCAAATTTTAGAGGTTAATTGCATGAAAACCCCAAAATTTTCTTTTTATTAATTAAGCTTGTGAAATGTCTAAATGTTAATGCTTGTTTTAGATCTACCCTTCTATTACAAATTATCAATCCATATTTGTGCTTTAATTCTAAAAATTAAGTGGTTAAGTGTCAAAACCCTAATTTTTAAAACCTTCTTGATTCAACCTTTGACTGATAATTTCACTGATCAAAACATCTCCAAATCAGCTGTAACTTTGAATTCCGCAACAAAATCATAATATCTTTCATCCCTGAAAATTTGGAAAAAAGTTGCGAGGACCGTGTGCACCCTGAGCGCCATCGTCCCCAACATTTTTTCCAAAATTTTGGGATTTAGATCTTACTGTATTTTCGTGCTATAATCCAGAATTTTGGCTGATTTCATCAATTCTAACACTTTCAAAATTAAAGTCAAAGTTGGTCTAGTGATTGCTTGGATTAAGGCTTCTAATCATTCAAAAATTGTTGAAATTGAAATTTTGTGTCAAAATTGTGTTCTTACTGTCCTAAATCTGAAAAGTGTGTTGGCATTCATTCGAAATTTCAGTGCTTTATTCAAATTCTTGCAATTTGTGGCTTTTGAAATTAAGTGTTTAATTGCAACAACTTTGATTTCCACTTTCAAAATTGAATTTTGCGTGAAATTGAGTCAATTTTTAAATTTCAAAACTTGCATTGCTCTTAGTATTCCCTCTAAAATCATAAAATTCAAAATTTCAGTTTCCCTCTTTTTTTTCAAAATTCAAATTTTGCATTTTTTAACAATCTTGGTAGGGTTCAATTTTGAGATTGCTACTTTAATTTGGCCTATCTACACATCATAAAATCACTCAATTTTTTCAGATTAGCTTTAAAATCATCATAACTTTCATCCCTGAAAATTTCAAAAAACGTTGCGAGGACCGTGTGCACTCCGAGTGCCACGGTCCCTGACATTTTTTCCGAAATTTTAGGAGATTGTCGTGATTGCATTTAACAGCTTAAATCTAGGAGATTGGCTGATTTTATTGAAATTTGCTACCTCTAAATTCAAAATTTTCTTTCTCTCTCTAGTGCATGAGTTTTACAACAATAAGCCCTACTTACACTATTCCCGTTAGACGAAGCCTTAGAATTAAGTCTTTCCAAGGTTTAATTACTGAGGAGATGGAACCTAATTTGAATAGCCTTTTTAACGAGGACACGGGTAATTCCTCTAGTCCTCTTAATGATGAAGAAGCTCTCCATGAGGTTTCTGTAGAACAACTTGCGAAATTGGATAACCAATTTGATGATTTTCAGCAATGGATGTCTCAAGAGTATCCCGATAGTCAAGCTCTTTCATTAATTGAGGGTCTAAAATGTATGGTTCAAAGTGATAAGAATGGAATTGATATTTTGCGTGGTATTGCACACATTGTGGATTCAAATGTGATGCTAATGAAGAGTTGTGCCGAAACTTTAGGTTATACACAACCTCCCACTCAAGTTAATCATTCTATTCCTTTGACAACTTCTATTGCTAGCATACCTACCTTTACATCAAACATAATGACTGCTTCTATACAAGACACTCCGCCTATGATCACCAGTCATGGGGGCAATCCTTCTTTTTCAATCAACCCTCTTCCTTCATTCAATTCGACTTCTTCATTCATTGCTTCAATAAGTGTCCCTATTACATCTTCACAAATGAACATGACACAAGGGGGCAATCCATTTAACCATTCCATTCCTCCTTGTAGTGCTCCTCTTTTCCAATCATCTCCTATGACTAACTATCATAGTGTCCCACCACCTTACTCTCAATCAATACCTTCTTTCAATAACATAATACCTCCATCACAATCTAACACGTCTAATATGAATTCTTCGACTGAAGCGACCATTAATAATCTTGCACAAACTGTCTCTTCTTTACAGCAACAAATTGCTTCTATGAATCAATCTAAGTTTAGTGTGCCCGCATTTGATGTTGCGAGCCCACTTTCTCTTGACATTGTTCGAGCTATCCCTCCTAAACATGTTGAAATCCCGCAATTGGAGCTTTATAATGGTAAAGGTGATCCTCTAACACATGTTAAGACTTTTCAAACAATATGTACCGATTTTTCTTATGACCAAAGGTTGCTTGCAAAACTGTTTACTAGGACATTAAGAGATAAAGCCCTACAATGGTATTGCTCGTTGCCTTCTTATTCTATTACTTCTTTTGAACAACTTGCAAATGCTTTTATTCAACAATTTCAAAACAATATAAGTCCTAAAGTTACTTTGATTGATTTAATGAATTGTAAACAAGGTGTTAAAGAAAAAGTGACTGATTTCATTGGTAGATATAAGCATTTGTATGCTCAAATTTCTTTTCCAGTGCCTGACAATGATATTCAAAGAATCTTTATTTCTAATTTACAAAAAGATATTCGAGATAGACTTCTGTTTTCTGAGTTTACTGCTTTCCAACAGTTGTGTGCAACTCTTCACAATTATCAACTGACTGTGAGTCAAATGGAACAAGCAAATCCTATGGCTCCGAGTGATAAGGGTGATAGTAGTCAACAACCATTTGGAAAGTTTAAACTGAACAGAGAGTCTGTTAAATTTAATGAAAACATCATCAACAACAATGTGAATGCAGCATTAGGTGTGCCTCCTATTTCTAAATTTTTCAAGAAAGAAAGAAAGTTTACTCCTTTGAATGAATCATTGCATAGTATTATGAAAAAGTTATTGGAACAAAATGTGCTTACTATCCCTCCTATAAGGCAAATAGATCCTACAAAGATTAATTCACCCTATTTTGATAACAAATCTTTTTGTCAATTTCATCGTCAACCTGGGCATGATACTGAAAAATGTTTTGCTTTAAAGGGTACGATTCAAGATTTGATTGATAATAATACTATCTCTATTTCTGGAGTGAATGATAAAGGCAACACATCTGTAGCTCCTCCTAACCAAAATCTTAAGATTTTTACTGATCCATTACCTTCTCATACCTCTAATGTGATTGAGACTAATGATTCCTCTTTCTCATCTGATGGTCTTGTGTCTATGACTCCTAATGTGATTAACTTTGTAGAGCGGCAAGAAAACCCTAAAGAACCTTCCATCACATTTGATTCTAGTGAAACTATTAGGGCACCTGATGGTCCTTTATACATAGTTGCGAAAGTCAAGAATACACCTTGCCATGGAGTGCTTATTGATCCTTCTTGCATGGTTAATGTTATTACTGAAGAATTTCTTTTTACTTTACAATTGAATCAAGTGATCTATGACAAAACAGATGTGATTGTGAAATTATTTGATGCATTTTCTTCTCCTACAATTGGTTCTATTACATTACCTATTGAGGTCCATAACAAATCCCTTGATGTGAACTTTTCTATTATTCCATCTTCTGAACAATTTCATGTGAAGCTAGGTTATCCTTGGCTATCTTCCATGAAAGCTATTGCTTCTCCTATTCATAAGTGTTTGAAATTTCCCCATAATGGTGAAGTTGTTACTGTCAATCATAGTCTCTTTAAACCAGCTGAAAGAACTTCTAGTGTTCCTATTGATTATTTTTGGCCTAAACAATTCCAACCTCTTCCACCACGAAGTGATCATCTTTTTAAATCTTATCAAAAGTGGAAAACAGATATGATCCTATCACTAAGTGAACCTAGAACACCCAAACTTGATATTCCTATCATTCTTGAGAAGGAAGTTCTTCCTTTGAAAGATAAAACTAATGTCTTTCCTCAAGAAGATTCCCAACCCATTCCTATGGATGTGACTATGTCTATGTCTAATAAACTTTCTAAAAGTAGACCTATACCTCCTCGTCACGATGGACTTGGTCTCCTTCCTAAACCAACTATTCCTCCTTTATATGGAGTAGTTCCTCCTCCTTCCTTTTATAAAGAGAAGAGACCTTCCTCTTCTCCTATTATCCAGCCTAAGAGACCACAACCTAAACACCCAAGTGATAAGGATGAGAACATTCCTCCTCCTCAATCTTCTCCACTTCCTACTAAGACTAGATGAAATTGTTCTGCACGTAAACGCTGATGAAAGCATCGTCTTAGAGCTCAAGCAGCTGCTTCTCAAACTTTGCAATCCCCAAAAACACCTTCAACAAGCATTATTCCATTTTCTCCAAAATCTCCTAAACATAAGATGCATGATGGTTTTGATCCTGTGCGAGTTAAAGATCCTATTTTTATAAATCTTGATGATGATATAGATGAAAATGTTATTGATGATGAAAATTTTACTTCTCTTGCTTCTAATAGTGAATATGAATTTGTTGATATTGATAACCATTTATCTAACGAATTTTCTAAAGAACTTATCCTAGCTCCTAGACAAGAACAACATGGCTTGGAACATGAACATAGCCCTTGTTTGGATCTTGTGATAGCTCCATCTGCTGTGTTGAATGTTCCTCCTCTAGCGTGTTTCCTGCCTTCCTGAAATATTGATCAGCAAGATCGGGGGGTAGATGACATGCTAGATTAGTTTCATTAGCATAGCAAACTCTCTCCTCCTCTCTTGTGTTACTTCTTCTATGTGTTATTCTCATTCTTCTATTTGTTGTCCTTAGTGTTGTCTACTTGAGGACGATGCAAAGCATTGAGATCTCTTTTGGTCTCTCTCATGTTGACTCAAAAGACACATGTGTTCCCTTCTTCTAGGTGACCTTCCTTGATTGGGGAATGAAGAACAATTATGCATACATACATATGATATACATGAATTATCATACAGCATACTGACCCCAAGGAAATCGAAGTCACCTCGTGCTTTGTGTTTTGTGTCTATTATCCTTGGGTTTATCTCACACTTGGGGGCTAAATCTTTGCGATAACGTGCTCCTTTCCCTTCTCATTTATTATGTGTATCACTACCTTAAAGCAATCACCCCCGTTGAGGTGTGTGCGATCGCTTTAACGTAGGGGGGCATACACCCCGTCTATCCCTTCAGGATACTTGAAAATTTCTTGGTGAACTTAGCTTTGCCTTGAAAATTTTTGGTATTTTTCTTACATGACTCATGGTGAGGGAACCATACTACTAACAGTCATGGTTTTCCCTCATGATCTTCCCTTTTACTTTGTCAATCAAAGTCATAAGATCCTTAGTCCACTGGGAGCTTGGCGTATCTTGCCTCCTTGACGTGGTGAAAGTCTTTCAATGTTGTCTCCTTGTACTTTACCGGAAGTATGAGCGTACGCTTATACTCCTGCTAAAGTGGGGGCTAAATGTAGTGTCCTAAAATTGCGACACTTGAAATTTCGACCACATTTGGGTCTTCACGATGGAAATGCAACACTGAACCTGAATGGAGACCCCGAAACTTGTCCATGACATCAAAAACTGCATTTTTTTAGCACCCTGGCCTGATCCTCCTTGCACCCTGCTACCCCTGGAGGTGGGACCATGGCTCCCAGTGCCTTGGTCCTTCAGGACTAGGGCGCCCAGCACCCTGGTCCCCCAGGACCATGGTGCCCAGCACCCTAGTCCCTGGCCCTATTTTTGGGCCCGGTCTCTTTTGGGTCTTGGGTCTTTATGTTTGCAAATTGGAAAATAATCTTCCCAGGTCAGCCTAAGGTTAGAATAATCAGTCTTTTAACCCTAATTGACAAGTATATAAACTACATTTCCTCTCCCATTTTGGTAAGATGGAAAAAAGGCAAAAGCGATATTCAAACATTCAAACATTCAAGAATTCAAGCATTCAAGCATTCCTTCAAGCAATTGATCATTCTAAGTCTCCATTCAAGGCTAAGTGTTGCATTCAAGACAAGGATTCAACCATTGAAGAGGAGATCACTTACAACATACAACATACAACAACATTTACACCTTCGCATGTAAGAATACAAACATTCTTACAACAAGGTATCAGTACTTTATTACATTACAATCATTTGCATTTACAACATTCTCATTTCTTGGTTAATTCCAAAACCGGGGTTTAACCTAAGGGCAAACCCCTAATCCCTAACCCCCCAATCATCCTCTCTTTTCTATGTGTAGGTTGCAGGTACGCGGCTGTAATTGAAGATCTGGAATCCTTGTGCAGAGACGAACAGATCCCCCTTCGTTTCGTGGATTTTTCGGACGACCGTGTGCACGTCGGGCGCCATCGTCCTGTCAACTTTCACTCAAATTTGCAGGACAGCACCGTCTTGACATTTTACTGCTAATTCCAGGTCCGCAGCTTCATCCTATATTCCTATCCCTGTTTATAAGTGAATCTTTCTCACTTTACATGCATTCCTAGCTCAATCCTTTTATCTACATTCTTTACAAAAGAGGGTAGCCTTGCTGTCACAACCCTTGAAACTCATTTAGAATCCAATCTTGCATTGTGTGGGATTGGATCTTGTGGGTTTCAACCCCTCTTTTGAATGTAAAGTCTCCCCTAAGTGAAAACCGTCAACCCTAGTGACCTCCCTTCTCTCTCCTTGGAGTGGTGGGGGGAACACTTAGGGTTCGCTCGCGATTTTCCACTTTACAATGAGATCCAAACTATGACTATTGTGACAAGAGAAATGTTCATTGGGAAGCTTGCCGATTTTGTGTTGAGTGAATTTGGAGAATCACATGGTATATCTGAGATTGCATTTAAAGCCTCTATATCCGGGAAGAAGAAGTATGATCTGGGAGAGAGTTCATCTAGGGTTTCTAGGTATGAAAGAGAAATGAGAGAGATGGAAGAACAAGAAAAAGAGTTGGATGAGCTTGAAGCACTTATTGCTCAGAGATTGCCTAAGGGAGCCAATAAGTATGATGGAAAGTTACCTTTAAAATGTTTCTTTTGTAATAAGATAAGACATTTTTCTTCTAGGTGTCTTGGAAGAATTTCAAGATATGATACGCATGATAAATTTGATAAGAATGATAGATATGAGAAACATGATAAGTATGATAAGCCCTATAAACCTAACTGGAAGTATAGATATCAGAAGAGATGTTATTATGCTATTGATGAAGGTGTGACAGCTGAAGAGTCTGAGAATGAATATTCAGAAGATGAATTTGTATTTATTGCTATCAAGGAAGATGATCCAATACTAGTGAATTCATTCTACAAGCTGCATTGTTGAGGCAAAAGATTTGGCTACAAAGATAGAAGAGAAAGGTGAGTGGGTAATTGACAATGGTTTTTCACATCATAGGACAGGTGATAAAAGAAAATTTATGAATATGTAGAAGTATGATGGTGGTATAGTAAGATTTGGTGATGATAAAGATTGTGTGATTCATGGTAGAGGTTGTATTTATTTTGATGGTAAGCATAATACTGATCTTGGCTATGTTTTCATGACATTGTATTGGTTTGGTGGTTAATTTATGTATCGTGTGATGTAATTTTATAATTAGGTGTTAAGGGTTGAGCCGACCTTGTAGTCAAGGTTGATGATTTGTATAAATAGGTGCTATATTCATGTAATTTGGGTATGGGTGTTGTGTTTTCATTATCAGAGAGTGGTGTATGTGAGAACAAGAAAATTTATCTTTCGACGTGAAATATAGAGCAGAGTGTGTTGCAGGGTAGACAATTGTGCTTATCTGAAACTGTCATTAGGCATTTGGAGATGCTATTCTTGTAGTTCATCTTAATCGGATTCTAGTCCAAATATTATTGTAAGATAGTGAACCTTCCCTGAGGGTTGTAGCCTTCTGGGTCATCATATTTTGAGTAGTGAACTCAAGGTAGTGGGCTTGAATGCATGTGCATTCCCCATTGTAATGTTTACACATACTACTGGAGAGTATCATCTTATTGTGGGTAGGTTCCCATCATGGTTTTTCCCTTAACCGGATTTTCCACGTCCCTCAATTTTCCTTCATTATTGTTGCCAACAATTAAATTATTATCTTGTCTATTTTACACATACAATCCATTGAAAACCTTTTTTTTATATATAAATTCCTTGAAACCATGAATTTGCCTTGCATTTTTCTTTTAGAGAAGACAATATAACCTAAGTACTTGAGAACATAATAGATATGCATGGGCTTACTCCTCCAGAGTGAGTAGATGAGGAAAGGGTGATTGCATCAAACACCCTAGTTGGGAAAGTGTAAAAAATGAGTCCTAATTTAGGGGAAGTTTGCATGTTGGAGAAAACAGAGCTATAAATCGACACCCATTACAATTTGAAGGCCCAAGGCAAAAGAATAATGGGGTCCCATTTTGAAATAATGGGCACCCATTATGCTATGAGTTCCAGATCTAAGCCAACACCAATTTTTACAAAATGGGTGCTCAATTTTTTTATAGATGGGTTCTCGTTTCATGAAAGTATTTTTTCTTAAAATGACCGTGAATTCAATTTCATAGTGCAACCAACAACAACAAATAAGGAGGAGACAAAGCTAAACGATACCTCAAGTGCACATCCCCACACCCTACCACACCCTCTACCAGTGACCTCCTCACTTCCTAGGTATGTCCCCCTTCTTTTTAGCTTTTTTTTAATGCCTTTTGAAAGCATTTTTCATGAATTTTGTATAGGGTTTTGTGAATGTTTTTTTTTTTTTTTCATTTATATTCTTCACTACAATCTCTTTGTGAATATTTTTTCAAATTTATATTAAAAAATGTGACCAAGAAGATCAACAAGACTATCTAAATATTGTACAAAATGTTACTGAATAGGATGTGATGGTTACACATTGCATGTTGAGTTCATTTCTTTAGGGTAATACAATATCGATGAAGTGCTAAGCCCTATAACTATTATAAGATCATTCAAGAAAATATTTGCGACCTGTTGTTATCTTTGATTTGTAATTTCACAAACAAACAACCTTCTATTGAACCTCAAAATTAAATATGTCTCCTGTTTCTATTAGATTCCTAGAAGTAGATCAATATGTGTTCACTCATTATCAAGTTGCCTATCCAAAATGTAGACAATACCAAGTCAAGATATTGATGCATTATAGAAAATATCCCTAATCTACATTATAAGGATAAATATGCCATGCCCTCATAACTATGAATGAGCAAAGAGACCCAATAATGTGTGGAACCTTAAAACCATATTTGGAACTACTAAGAGCACAACCACAAATACTCTAAGGTAATCAACTATTACAAAACTACCTACCAAATAATATTAGAGACTTAAGACTTAATCCTTTAATGTCAAGTAGACCACCAACCACCAATAGGAATAGCCATAAAGTCCACACTTTCAAGTATTGACTAGAAATTAGAGAATAGAGTTAGACAATAAAGTGGATGACATTCGGTGGGTAAGTTGTATCAAATCTATTTGAATGTATGCATCATCCATACTTACACAAAAGTGTTGATAATCAGATGTTTAATGACACAATCTTCTATCCATTCTTTTCCTTTGTTTGCCTTGCGAGCTCTCAGGTATCCAATTGTTTCGCCGATGACAGGAAACCCTAATTATCCAGGGGGAACATTTTTCCCTTTTCGGGGTTAACTAATCTGGCTATGATGAGCAGGGAGGACAGAATGATGAGAAACAGAGTGGAATACAGGAGCTCAGGAGTTAACAAAGCCATGAGATCCCCCATAATAATAAGCGTAAGAATGTAAGCGATTATAAATACTACTATCGATTTGCTTGTAATAGTAAATCTATGGGTTTATAAACGTAAGAATTTAAGGGAGTATAAATACCAGTGATCTGAAAAAGGTATCGATTCTCTTATAATTGTAATTATGCCCTGAAACAATTAAGCGCATTGTGATTATCGCGAGAGAAAGATGGGACCGGCCGGTACGTTGCAGTGTTCGCCGACATGACGTGCCAGCTTTGATAGGGTTTTGAAGTTTGCAAATTGCATTGTGATGATCGTGAGAGAGAGACAAAATTCAGAATTTTCTTAACTAAATTTGCTCCGAGAGACCTGCGCAGAAGAGGATGTGAGTGACACACATTGTTTTAACTCATTATTTGATTCCATCGGTGTCGACTTTGGTGATTTTACTCTCCTGTTTCCTGTTTCTTTTATAATTGTTTGAATATAACCTTAAAATTATTCAATTGATTATCTAATTAAATAATTAGAGTACACCTATAATTGACCTCCTGTTTTTAGCTGACTATTTCTTCTATTATTGATTGAATATAAGTTCAATTATTTTATTAATTATCTAATTTTTATTTCTTTAGTAATTAAATAATTAGAGTAGGCATTTGTAATTGGCGTTTTGTTTTTAGCTGATTATTTTTTCTATAATTGATTGAAGATAACGCTAATTATTCAATCAATAAAATCACTATGCATCACTATTCACCTGCACCTATTTCTGTGGTGATGTCCATCTTAATTTATAAGAAATATTTCACCTCATTCCTTTTGTGAATTTTATAACAAATTGAAAATATAATCAAATCTTAAAGGTGAGTGTACAAACTAAGAAATAACATTCTAAAAGTTTAAAATGAAATGCTTCATGATTATATATTATATCTTAGCCAAAAATTGACTTATATTTAGTTGAATTAATTTCCTTTAAAGAGACATTTTTATCTTCAACAACGAAACAAATATTTTAATTCTCTTTGGGAAAGCACCTTTGGTACTCTTTTGATATTTCAACTTCTTCTTCAACAACACTTAAATTTCAAACCAATGCATAGTTGAATCATAAATCTTGGGTGAAGATTTTAAAAGTTTAGTAGGGAATCTTATGTTCTTAATATATTAAACCGGATAGGCCCGACCCTTTACATAACTGCAAAGCTAGCAAGCGACAGAAAACAAGGGCTCATGAGAGGTGATGGCCCAAGACTAGAATGCTTACGACAAAAAAGGAACAAAAACTAGTAGGCATACATCAAAACCAACAAAAACCATAAAACAAACTAGCAAACCCAATAGACCAAAAACAAAACAAGACACAACCCCACTGAAGGTACAAACCGATGGCCTACCTGGTGGGGAAAAACACCGACTTCTTATCCTAGTTGACGTTTTTGCCTTTTTTCTGAAAAAGAGAGCTTCCTATTAGAACCTTTCTCAAAGGAGATGGCCAAGGAATTCGAGGTTGCCTTCACCTTGGACATAGATGCCTCTAGCCTAGTGGTAGTGAAGGACTCCAAATTGTTCTAATTTTTTGCTCACCTCCTTGTAATTTTGTCTTGTATGGCTTGGAGAGAAGTAGCATTCTTCTTGGTCATCTACATGTTCTGAGCAAACATATTCTCCATTTTCCTTTTCATGGATTCATGGTCATCATGTAGGGCCTCCACCACTTACACCAAATCCGTCATGTCGTTACCTTGGTTTATTTTCTCATTAAGCTCTTTTAGTTTCTTCTCCAAACCTTCCCACTTTTCAAACATTTTAGTGAATTTACTTGCCACCATCCAAGCACCCTAGTCCTTATTGTCCATATCCCAACTCGAGGCTTTGGTGTCTGCTTCAGTGAGGGCTTTGAGTTTGTTGATTTTCTTCTTTTCCACCTTGAATTGTTCGAAAATCCAACGGATGGCAAGTTCATGCTTGTGGAACCCCTCACAAAGTTTATTCACCTTGGCTACAAAGAGGGGAAATTTTTCCTTAATCAAAGCATTCACAAGACAAGTGTTGGTGTAAATTATATCTCATAATTACACTTTACTTAAGTTGACTTTAAAGGGTAATTCATTTCATAGTATTTTGGATATGAGACACTTAGGGAAGTGTTCACATAGGGATGATGTATGTAAGAGAAATTCCACCTTTTGTGGTCTTATCTTGTTGTTACATTCCACCTTTGGTGGGTGACCCACCTCTTATGGAATATTTTATTATTTCTCCTACCTACCCTCACCTACCCTTTTTTTCTCATTCAGCCACATGTCATGATTGTGTTCTCACATATCCATATGGCCTTACTTTTATAAGAAGACTCATCTTACATTGTATGTGATGATCCAGTTGATCAATATTTTACATCTTGATTAGAATACAATTTATTTTTATGAAATCTATTTATCTCTCTTATTATGCTATTGAATGTTCTCTTGATCTTGGATATTTTCAACAAATTCTTACATGGTATCAGAGCCATTAGGGCTTCATGGAGTACTCTTTTTGGAGAGCTTTTGGAGCTTTTCTTTTTTGGATATGGGGAGGTGCACATGTTGGGAGCATCCTATGGAAATTTAGACCTCATCATTGGGTTCGGGAGGCCGTTTCCATGAAAATCGAGTATAAATTTGCCTATATTTGGTGAAAATTTATTTCGGGCCTTTGGAGAAAACATTTGCCCAATTTGGGCATATGGTACGATTTAAAAAAAATAAAATTATATTTTTTGCAAAAATATTTTAATTTCTATATCTTTAAATATTTTGTAGATATTTTGTAAAAGTCTTTTATGTAAAAAGTTTTTTAAAAATAAAAAATATTATATTTTTTAGGGGGATTCGCCCTTGACATTGTACGTTGCACACCTTTTATTGCAGGCACTGCCATACTGCTGTCAGTTTCCTCCTGTCGGTTTACTCTATGATTATTGTTAGCCGCCAATCTTATGGGCCCCCACCCGTGTTCTGCTCTTATTCATATCGACCCCCACTGCTGATGTTCCGACTCCCTCCAACCTTCACCATTATGTCACCCCATCTTGTGGCTAGTGCTTTGCTCCCATCCTCTCATAGGGCACCATCGCCCTAAGTGCAAGCCCCACCACTACCTCTCTGCTATGCTCAATCATTGCCCCCGGTTACCTCATCTCCTTAGTTGCGATGCTCCGGCCACCATGCGGCACACCTGTATTCTCTCTCTCGCTGGCAACATTATTCCACACGATAGTATTTTACTAACCCACATGGTTCATTTTGCACACATGATGCCACCTCAACATGCCACATTTGCAACACTTTTTTGCATAGTCAATAGTACAAACTACCAACTTAGCAGGCCCAGTCAGCACGACATGTCATCACACTATTAGCTACACAAACATCATGCCACATCATCCATCTATACTACCAGCACATCAGTCATATGACACGTGGCATTTTTTGGGTGGCCCATGTCAACATTTTCACACTGTATGGACAACTAGATGGAAGGGGTATGATATCTTGTTGATGGTTAGATAGGCGTCAAAGTTAAGCCCATCAAATTCTGATGTCAACACTGCATCAGCATATTTTTGAAAAATTTCACCCTCTCTCCAAATGAGCTTTTAGTTTTGCAAGCCAACTTTGGAGGCCCATAACTTTCTCATTTTAGCTCCTTTTTTGGTGCATTTTTTTTTCCTTTGAGACGTTTTTTTGTGCTTTTCATAATGGAGGTGGATTTTTCTAATTTTGATGGAAATTGTTTTCACAATTTTCAGTTTTTTATGATTGTATCTATCCAATCCTCAATTTTACAACTTCAAAGGGGTCATTTGGGCTCATATGAACTCCTTTTTAGGTGCCATTTTTTTAAAAATGCATAATTTGTCATCTAATTTCATGTGGTACTATCACATTTTCTCTATTCTGAGTAGAAACTGTACTTTCAGTATTTGGTCATTTTTGGCCTATTTGGTACTTGTATTTTGCTTGGATTTCAGTTTAGATCGTGCTTGCAATATTTGTTGGAGTCTCTTTTAGCCTATTTGAGGTAGTTGTAAAGTTGAAATTAGAATTCCACCTTGCCTTGTTTTTCAAGTGGCCATTGTATATGCACTAAGTATAAAGTGCAAAATGATCATTTCTTGTGGGGGGGGATTCTTTGATTGAGTAAATTTGGGGGGGTGTCTTGTGTGATTTTGCCTCTCTCTATCTTGTGCTTTTTTCATTTTGGTGCTATGGGTTCTCCTAAATTTCCACTTTTAACTCCACATAATTATGCATCATGATAAATTAAAGAATGGAATAAGTTAAAGGAAAAAGGACTGGAAAAAGGGCCGATTCATTATGTAAATGGAACAATAATAGCACCACCTGATCCTAAGGCTGATACTAATGCTCAAGTTGAATGGCTCACTAAAAATTCTATGACACTTTAAACTTTGAGAAAGTATGTATTAGATGCCTCATTTTTTACATTGAGAAATGTACTATAATTAAGGAGGCTTAGTATATTTATGCCAAATTTTATGGTCAAGTTGATGAGATTAAGGACTACAAGCTTGATAGTGAACTCACAACATTGGATCCCAAGAACTTTGATACAATCCAAGATTATGTCACAAAAGCAAATGAGCTAACATAAATTATTAAGGATTGTGGCATTGACAAAAAGGATGCTCAATTGGTAACTTACAACTTGTTGCACAAGCTTCCATTAGAGTATGAAGCATTTGTTTCTAGCTTTCACACTCATCGATTGGCTCAAAGTGCCTCATACACTCCACCATCATTTGATGCATTCACAAAGATGTCGATACTTGAGCAATCTAAGTTGACCAAGATGGGGATTCTTAAATCTTCAAAGTCACAAGATTTGGTGGCTAATAAAAGGAATCAAAGCAATCAAGGAAAAAGAAAGAACCAAAAGCAACCTAAGCCAAAGCTACAACAAGATGGAGAACAATCATGCTCTCCACGACAAGGTAATTCTACATCCTCACCTAAGAGGAAATCATATAAGGATAATATTTTTTGTGCATATTGCAAGAAGTCAAGACATGATGAACAACATTGTTACAAGAAGGATATTGATGAATTGAAACATCTTCTTGATAAGAATAGAATAAGTTTACCTTCTCAAATTTCTACTTTAGCTTCTTCTTCCAAAGAAAAGGATAAAGGGAAGGATCACTCTTTTGAGTCAAAATAAAAGGGTCAAACTCTTTGTGCTACTACAAGTCATGATTTGGGGAGATGGCTTCTAGATTTAGGGACTTCTCATCATATGGCATATTTGCAATCTATGTTCTCTTCATTTGAGCCTTGCCACATGGCACAAATTTTGAATCATACATACATGGATGTGATTGGTAAAGGATCTATTGCTATTGGGGATAACTCCTTCAATAATGTGTTGTATGTACCCCATTTGACTAACAATCTTCTTTCCATCTATCAGATCACTCATAGGGCAACAAGGAAAACTATGGAGTTCACACCTAATTCAGTTACCGTTAGAGACTTGGAGACTATAGCTATTATTGCTACATGGGTGGTGGGTCATGCATCTCGGTTGTATTCCTTTGTAGATTTTGTTCCTATTGATGAGGATTATTCTTCACATGATGATCACACATATTGTGTTGATTCAGATATCAAGGAGAACATTGGGTAGTTGAACTTGGGGATTCTCACATGTGACCCCATTCTTGAGCCTTTCATTTCATCTCCTCCTATTGATATCACATCACCTATTGCACTTGATGATGTAGATATTGCAACAATTTTGCCTTCTTGTGATTCAGTAACAAGATATACCTTGTCTTCCATCTTTAGTTCATTGGGATGACTACTTGACAAACATTGCAGGTTTGTTTGTGGAGTCCTACATTGCATATTTGGGAGACATTATTGATGATATTTATCTTCTCTTTGATAAAGATTATCCTTCTTTGATCGTTGTGAGGGAACACTTTGACCCTCTTGTTCATTCTCTGCATGATCATTCTTTTGAGGTTGACATGATTGTGGATACTTATGTACAATATTTGGAGGAGAACTCTTTATCCTTAGATGAGACATTTAAGTCTTTGTATATTGTTCTACATTCATCTCCACTAGATCTTGGAGTACCTTTTTAAGCAGTGTGGATTAGTACACTTGATTTGGAGGGGGTAACTTTCAACATTGACATGGGGACACTTGAACAGTTTTTAGAGACTCCATACATCTTGATTTTTTTTCCTACATCTTCCCTTCATGATTTGGGAGAATTCATGGATACACCCTAGGTTTTGTTTCTTCCTAAGGGGAGGAATGTTGTTTGACAATCGTGGAGCAGTTTCTTCATTTAGTTTTGAGCTTCTACCATTGGTGTAGATTATACATTATGGGGGCTACTTGGTCTCTCTTCTTCTCTCTTATGGGGGGAATTTTTCCTCACATGGAGTTTTGTCCTTATCATACTTCTTTGAGAGTTCTTTTGTGTAGTTTTCATCTCTCTTTTTGGGGGGAGTCTTTCCCCATTGGGTTTTTCTCTCTTTCTTCATTTGTGAGAGATTGTATTGGTTTACATGAATTTATATTTATACATGGGTACTATTGTCACAAAAGTTTGTACCCTTGATGACTCAAGAAACCTCAATCATCAACCTTGTGAAACATTCAATAAACCTCCCAAGTGTGGGACTTGCAAAAGTGAGGTTGAATCTTTGGAGAAGGTTGCCTTCCTTTCCAATCAAAATGCAGAGTGTTGGACCGACCCAACACTGGTAAATCTAATTTATTGATCTGACATGGAAAAGGGAGAAAGAAGGGATGCAAGAAAGAAGGGAAATGCTTTGCACCTAGACTAAAATGATCTTCTTGCCTATAGCTGCAAAAGACATCAATGAAAGTCAACCGAGAATATGGACAACTTTCTATCTTAATTAGTTTCCTAAAGCATGAGTGGAGGTCAAAATTCTTATGAAAATCAAAAGGAGCTACACTTAGCTCATAGATGAAGCTCTAAGAGGGATTAACATGGTCACATATGCTTAGAAAACAAACTAAAAAGCATTCAAAAAAAAGGTAAAACCTTACACAAGTTATCTAAACTGAAAAATAGGCAAGATAGCTAACTTTATTAATGTAGAGGCAAGGAAAAATTTACAAATGCAGATGAACATAGTTTTCTGCATAAGAAAAGAAAGAAGATCCTTTTGAAAATTACAAAAAATGCCTTTATAGTTGAGGCATAACTCAAAAAAGGAAAACTATAGCTGGAAACCCTAACCCTCCTAGGGTTAGGTTACAAAAAATCAGCAAAAGGGAGGTTGACTAGGTTGACTGATCTGATCGACAGAAGGGATCAAATTGCATGTTGAATGTTGCCCTTGAAGATGTCCTTCAACTCTAGAACAAGGAAAAAAGGGGTACAAGAGAAGACATCTCTGTGTGCAAGTGCATCATGGTGGCATGACAAAGCCAAAAAGTCTTCAAAATGCATTAAAAACGTATGGGGTAGCATTTGAGAATGAGCCATAGAGTCTAAACTAGCCTAATAACATCAAAATCTGGAAGCTGCATTGAATTTTGATTGGATTTGGGGCACCAAACGAGCTCAAAAATCATCTCGACCACCAGGTTGACAACCAGCATTTAGGAAGCATTTAAATTTCAATGACCATTGCAAGTTCAAATGTCAACCATTGATCAAGAGATCTCACGCGAGATCTAACCATGTAAGTGCCCCAAAGGCCCAATGGAGGAAATTTTTTTGACTGTTGGATCAGATTTCAAGTGGAGATTGACGGATGAGATCACGGGCCTAGTGCATTCTTGCTTCCACATTCACGTCACCCGCTAGCCCATCATCTAGAAAGGGTGGAGCAAAAGAAATACATGGGAGAGAAGGGAGGGAAAGAATAGTCTCCCACTCGCGCATAGAGAAGAAATTGTATCACTAAAGGAGCCATGGGGAAGTGGGTGAAGCAAAACTTGCTTCCCGCACGCCCACAGCTATAATAAGCAGCCTCTTAGAAAAAACTGCGAGGAAGCAAGCAAAGCCAAAAGAAGCTTCCTACAGGCCCACAACACTACGCTGAAGAAGAAAAAGGATCCCATTGGGGCATGAGAGAAACAAAGCCACTTCCTGCTCGCTTGCCAACGAAGGAAGCTAGAAGCAAGAATCCATGTGGGGGCGTGGTAAAAGACAAAATGGTTCCCCTTGAGGTAAATATGAAGGAGCCAAAAAGGAATGTGGGAGTGCAGGAGACAAAAACCTAACTGCCTGTGCACCCGTCGAACAACACCAAGGGAGCCAAAAGAAACAACACGGCTGTGGGAGCGAAAAGGAACAATTGCCAACTGGTTGAGAAGAACATGGAGACTAGCCCGCAGATGATAGAGAAACCCTCAAATTGGTATCCTTAAGTGATTTGGCTAGCCAACAGAGGTCAACTCAAAAATAGAAAAAAGGATCTTGTGAAAGAGCTCCAAAGGCAAAAAGACCCCTTTCTGCAAGAAATGCGCATAACACGCATGTTATGCAAAACTATTAGGCCAACAAAAAGCACATAACAAGAAGGTTATGTAGAAAATATGGATTTCTCAAATTGGTTATCCTCAAGATAAGTTGACAGAAAAAGGTCAACAGGTACCTAATATGTCCTAATAGCTGGGACTAGTGAAAACTTTAAGAAACACCCTCTCAAAAAATTGTATAAAATCTTGGTGAATATTTAAACTTTTTAAAAGAAATTAATAACTTTTGTTGGCAAATCTTTCCTTTTTCTAATGAAAAATATTATTTTATTACTATTTTTTTATCAATCTTTTTTGATAGAAAATATTGGCGATTATTGGAAAATAATGAGGCTATACTTTAATTACTCTTGCAAATCCTTTTATTTCAAAAAAAATATTATTTTATAGAAAAGAAGAGGCCTAAAGATGGAAATTATTAATGAGTTTAAGGGCTAGACTCTACTTTATTTAGTTTCTATCTTTAATTTAAAATAATCTAATAGCCCTCGTTGTATTTTGTGAGATAAAATGTACCAACAATTTGTAATACTCATGGGGCCAAAAATTGCTTTTAGACCATTGATTTTCATTGAGGTCAACAATTCAAAAGCAATTTCAACCCCCAAAAGCATTAGAACTTGTAGGTACATCTCATGAAATATAATGGTCATTAGATTATATTTTAAATCAATGCTAGCAACTAAAGATTGTTGATATAACACTAAAGTAACTAATAATTATGATATATAATTGGAAAATTAATTTAGATTTCTACAATAAATTATAAAATGTTGGTGAATTTGATCCAATCATGTATTGAATATTGTGATGAATCTTTGAGTTAAAAATTAATAAAATAAATTCCATGGTGATTAAAATGACACTAAAATAAAAATTTGTTTAAATGTGGCAATTTGGGTCGCCTTAAAGTTGAACTTATTAGTCAAATTTTGATTCCCAAATTTAAAAAAATGGTCAATTGGCAAATATTAGCCACTAAAAAATTCACTAGCCGGGACCTATCTTGCATTGTTGACTTAAGTCTTCATTCCCCTAAGTTGCACTTAAGGGGGGTTGTTGGTGTAAATTATATCTCATAATTACACTTTACTTAAGTTGACTTAGGGTAATGCATTTCATAGTAGTTTGGATATGAGACACTTAGGGAATTGTGTACATAGGGATGATGTATGTAGGAAAAATTCTACCTTTTCTAGTTTTATCTTGTTGTTACATTCTACCTTTGATGGGTGATCCACCTCTTGTGGAATATTTTATTATTTATCCTACCTACCCTCACCTACCCTTGTTTGTCATTGAGCCACATGTCATGATTGTGTTCTCACATATCCATATGGCCTTGCCTTTATAAGAAGGCTCATCTTACATTGTATGTGATGATCTAGTTGATTAGTATTTTGTACCTTGATTATAATACAATTTATTCTTATCAAATCTATTTGTCTCTCTTATTGTGCTATTTAATGTGCTCTTGATCTTGGCTATTTTCAACAAATTCTTACAAGAAGAATGAGGGGAGCCAGGGGAGAGGAGGGGAGGGAGGCATAAAAAAATTTCTCAAAGAGTTGTTAGGGGTCCATTAAGACTTAGAGGAACAAGAGGAAGTTGTCTCCTTTGAATCTTGTTTAACAATTACCAACCTTTTAATAGATCATTCCCTAATAGGGGGCCAGGGGGTTTTCTATTTTAATAGTCCTATAATGTTTAACTCATGTGGGATTCTTCTGGGGCTTCAGGGTTTCTTAGAATCATCCTGGTTGATCGAGAACTCAACATACAGGGTTGAGCCAAAAGGATTAATGATAGGGCCACTAGTTAGGGTTAAATTCACATCTTTGTAGCATCATAAATTGTACACCGTTAATTATGGTTTTCCAATTTCACTCTTGGGTTAGCACCTACCTTAATGTGTTGCATTTGCATTTGAAAATTCCTTCAAGCATTTAATTATTAATTTAATTAAATCTAAAATCCTCTCCTATCATTCCACACATTATAAAATTGGGCCCTTAACCCTAAGCGTGCCCCTTTTTATTTCATCATCTTTAATTATTTAAATTCTAATAAAGTCCTATTTCAATCTACAAGGCTCATTTTCTCATATCTAAACACTTTGGATTGATGTACTAAGTTGAAATTGACTATGTAATCATGATATTTTTCATCTCTAGAAATTTAGAAAAAAATTGTCCAGACGGGTGTGACACCACCACAACAATCTTGACTTTTTCTCCTTGAATTTAGAGATCTTAATTTGACGGTATTATAATGTTCAAATCCTACTCTGTGTGAAATTTAATCAATTTTAGGTCATCCTATGGTCAAAATTAAAGTTAGGGTTTCATATATATAACCTTTCCTTTCCTCATTTGAAGGATTCATTCACTAGCAATTGAAGGAGCTTCTTATGAAATGAAAGTGTAGGTTTTATGTGAAGTCTTCAATTAGAAAATTCATCATTCATCAAGTCTTCATCAACCTTTTTCATCAATCATGGAAGCTTAGGAGATGTTGAAGAATAATAAGGAGATCATAGTCTGTTGATTGGCTTGTACCTCTCCCTTAGGGTTTGGTATGGTTTCATGTTATTTTCATATCTCTATGTTAGTTCTCAGAGCTACATATCATTCATTTCCAGATTTACATTATTTACTTAGATTTATATTGCATTTGTGATTTGAAGCATTTATATTATGTTCATTTAGGGTTTCTCCTCTAAACTGTTGGAAATATACCTCGAATTCTCCTGCCCAGTGTTCGGGTTGATCGATGTAACTTACCCTAATGGAACCCTCTTCGTGTGATCAGCTATCAGGTGAATAAGTTGAGTAGATCTGATGGTTGGGTGAAAAGGTCCAATGGCTGTCACTATACCGTGATGGGAAGATGACCGAAATGTTATCCCTTGCGACATGGTGACCAAGTGGTGGGCTCAACAAGAGAGCAGCTCAGGTGAGATAACGATCGAGTAGATCAAGGTTGATCCAACAATGATCGCTAAGTGACAATGGGAAATTTCTCATTGGAATATCCCTCGTGACATGGTGACAAAGTGATGGTTCCCGGTAAGACAGTACTCAAGCGAAGTTAACTAGTGAGAAAGTCCAGGATGATCGGACGGTGATCAAGGTTGATCCAATGGTGATTGCTATGTCGCGATGGGAAACTGCTCATTGGAATATCCCTCATGACATGGTGAACAAATGGTGGGACCTAGCAGGTGAGCAGCTCAGGTGAGTTAAAGGCTGAGTAGATCGCAAATGATCGAACAATGATCGCAGAAGGTCCGATGGTGGTCACTAGGTCATGATGGGAAATTGCTCGTTAGAATATCCATTGTGACCCAGCGACAAAGAAGAATTCCGGGGGGTTAGTGAGGTTGTGCTAAGGTGTCAAGACAAGGACCCCAGAACCAATCAAGGGGTGCCACATGGAGGAGCATAGAAAAAAATCAAGGAATATCGGACAATCAGAAAAAACTAGTTGTTTGCTACACCGATGCCCGATGAGGTCACCTTTTGGCGATCGGGTTGATGTCGCCTAGACCAAAGACTAGTAGGCGGACACTTGGAATGTTTCTGTTGGTGTTTTTGAATATGAACTGACCCTTCTTCCGGATGAATGTGGGATAATATTTTTTCCACGAATTCATGAATGAATAGACTGTTACTGGATGGTTATGCTCCAAGGCCGATTGGTTTGGCAGATGGCAGTTGCCAGAGATGTAACCAACGAGCAGATGGGTGTACATAAATACTGTGGTGGTAGCCGAAGAGAAGGGATGGAAGTTGTAGAAGCTATGTCGAGATGTTTGCATGTTGCATGAACAAAGTTATGAGAACAGAGTCCATAAAAGAGGATCTGAGTATTTTATTGTAACCATGTTTACTGAATAAAGGGATCTCTTTTTTGGTGGTGGGTTTTTTACCCATAAGGGTTTTTCCCACGTATATCTGATGTCTTTTTCTGGTGCTATTTTTTCTAGTTAATCTTAATCTTCTATCTATGTTTTATCTTAATGTATTGCAAACTGAAATGAAATACTTCCTTGCTTGGTAATCCCCTTAGAATTGACATTAGGAGAGCATTTTCTATGCCCTGCTTTCCTTACAAGTGGTATCAGAGCCATTTAGTTGTGTTATCCTTGTCGGGTAGGGTTGGTTTGTGTCAATTTTGTTTTCAGTGGGAGGCTAGAAGAGTATTTTGTTTGCAGATTGAGATGGTACTCACTCCTGGACGAGTGGAGATTGAGAAGTTCAATGGTTCAAACTTTGAGTTGTGGAAACTCAAGATGAAAGATTTTCTAGTTGATTGAGATCTATGGGTTGTTGTGTCTGGACAAAAACCTTCAAGCATGAAGTAAGAAGACTGGAATCTTGTAGATAGAAAACCAGAGGATTGATCAGACTTTGTTTGGCAGACTCTATTCTGTTAAATGTTCATGAGGAAAAGACTGCACATTTTCTGTGGAAGAAACTTGGAGATATTTATCAGGGGAAATCTCTAGTAAACAAGTTGTTCCTGAGGAAGAAGTTATATTCCTTGAAGATGGACGAGGGTACATCTATTGTAGATCATCTAAATGTTTTCAACATGATGGTTCCTTAGTTAACCTCCATGGGAGTCAAGATTGATGATGAGGATCGATGTATGCTTCTATTATGTTCTCTTCCTGACACATGAGATCATTTGGTAATGGCCATTGGGAGTACAACAACCACTTTCAAGATGGAAGAAGTGGTTTCTTCGTTGTTGTCAAAAGAAACATGAAGAAAATCTTCTGAGATGGTCAAGGATGCCCTTGTTGTTCATGGCAAGACAAAGGACAAGAAGTCTAAATCCAAGTCAGAGGATAGTTCTGCTCCTGGAAAGAAGTCCAAAGAGAAGTGCTAGAATTGTGGACAGGCTGGTCACATTCGGAAGGATTGAAAAGTGAAGAAGAAGAAAGAAAATAAGAGTTCTTTAGATTTTGGGTCGTCATGGAATGAGGATGGAGATGCCTTCTGAGCTACTTTCGCAAGTTAGACATCTATTGATGTCTAGTTCAATCTTCATGAAGAGAATGTTTGTCATGATGTCATGTAAGACTAGGTACCATGGGTCTTTGGGAGTGATGCATATTCATCATTTGATGGTGGATGATCTTCATGTGACTGAAGATGATAACATCTTGAGGATTCATAAGTCCTTGGTAGAGATGTTTCTTATTTCATATTTTGACATGGTTTCCTTCATTAGGATGTGTTATATTATGTCTGGGTACACTCTTGAGATGCATTTAGACTTTTATGACATAATATGGTTATTTTCATATAGAGCATGTAATCTCTTTGGATGAGATGTTTTAGATCATGTGTGTCATGTTTATGTTCCTGATTCTGCAGTTGGAACTCTGACATTGATCTTGGTTTTGTTTCTATGTTTTGAGTACATTGATCATTTGCTTGGTACTTCATGATAATATGGTTATGCATTTGAAGTTTTGGCTTGGGCTAATTAGCTATAGGTGCTCTTAGAAACGTGGAAACAAAGATGGTGCTATCTTTCCCTTGTGGCTATAGATGTATGTGTTGGAATGATTAATAGGTCCAATTGAGATGCATTCATCTATTATAACACAGTTGACAATTTTAGAGGTGGGTGTAGAAGGGCATGATATAGGGTGTTGTGAAGACTTGCTTGCAGGTTCTTTGTTTACAGTTAGTATTGAAAAAGCTCTTGGTACTAAGATTATTTCACTTCTATTAGATGTTGTAAACAGTTGACATTACCTATGTGGTGGGAGCTCCTTGGTGTGTATTGCATGTGGAGCTTGAGATTGTGAGTAACAGGTAGTACATGTTAATGATCTCTTAAGGGTATGTGTAGTTGGATGTGCTAGCACTTGTTGTGGGTGCTATTCTATCTATGTCTGTAACAAATGTTTGTACATTCGGTTAGTTTTTGGATCATGAGTTTTGTATGCTTGGGAGACAGAGTTGTAATTTTCTCAGTGGATAGCTTCTATGTATGTCCTGTGGTAGTGGAACGATAGAAGGTGGAAGTGTTCATGAAAGAGATGAGACTCCTCTCCATAGGTGCACATGTTAATTCCTTTTTCCTAATGGTTTCTGATTGAGTGGTATATCAACATTCATGGGCTTTAGAGTCCATGGTTCTTAGTGTAATCTGTAAGTGTTCGGCATGGTAGACAGGTCTAGTAAATTCCTCAGCAAGTGGGAGATTGTTGGAAATATGCCTCGAATTCTCCTACCCAGTGTTCAAGTTGATTGGTGTAACTTACCCCAATGGAACCCTCTTCTTGTGATTAGCTATTGGGTGAGCAAGTTGAGTAGATCTGATGGTCGGGTGAAAAGATCCAACAGCTGTCACTATACCGCAATGGGAAGATGACCGAAATGTTATCCCTCGCAACATGGCGACCAATTGGTGGGCCCGACAAGAGAGCAACTCAGGTGAGATAACAGTCGAGCATATCAAGGTTGATCCAATGGTGGTCGCAAGGTCATGATGGGAAAGTGTTCGTTGGAATATCCCTTGCGACATGGCGACTAAGTGATGGGTCCCAGCAAGAGAGCACTCAAGTGAAGTTAACTGGTGAGCAAGTCCAGGATGACCGGATGGTGATCAACATTGAGCCAATGGTGATCACTAGGTCGCAATGGGAAACTTCTTGTTGGAATATCCCTCTCAACATGGCGACCAAGTGGTGGGACCCGAAAATTGAGCGACTCAAGTGACTTAAAGGTTGAGCAGATCGCAAATGATCAGACGATGATTATAGAAGATCCGATGGTGGTCACTAGGTCACGATGGGAAATTGCTCATTAGAATATCCATCACGACCCAATGACAAAGAAGAATTCCAGGTGGTTAGTGAGGCCGTGCTAAGGTGTTAGGATAGGGACCCCAGAACCAATCAGGGGGTGCCACATGGCAGAGCGCAAAAAGAGATCAAGGAAGATCGGACGATCAGAAAAACTGGTTGTTTGCTACGTCGATGCCTGATGAGGTCACCTTTCAATGATCGGGTTGATGTCACTTGGACCGAAGACTAGTAGGCGGACACTTGGAATGTTTCTCTAGGTATATTTGAATACAAACCGACTGTCTTTCGAATGAATGTGGGGTAATATGTTTTACAGGAATTCATGAATGAACAGGCTGTTACTGGATGATTATGCTCCAAGGCCAATTGGTTTGGCAGATGCTGGTTGCTAGAGATGTAACCGACGAGCAGATGGGTGTGCATAAATACTGTGGTGGTAGCCAAAGAGAAGGGATGGAAGTTGTAGAAGCTAAGCCAAGATGTCTGCATGTAGCATGAACAGATTCCATAAAAGAAGATCTGAGTACTTTATTGTGACCGTGTTGTTTACTGAATAAAGGGATCTCTTTTTTGGTGGTGGATTTTTTACCCGTAAGGGTTTTTCCCATGTATATCTGATGTCTTTCTCTAGTTCTATTCTATCTGGTTAATATTAATCTTTTGTCTGTGTTTTATCTTAATGTATTGCAAACTGAAATGAAATAATTCCTTGCCTGGTAATCCCCTTAGAATTGACATTAGGAGAGTGTTTTCCGCGCACTGCTTTCCTTACAAAAACATAGGGTAGAACTCTAGTTTGCATTCTCAGATCTACATATCATTCATTTATTGCATTCTAGCTTATTAGGATCTTACAAACACATGAGATTCTAGGGCACACACACTTCTCAATACTTTATTGGCTATTTGTGGAGGTTGAAATCACTAAAACAAGGGCGTTGACTAAGGAAAAACCTATATAGCCACCTATACACAATTTTCCATCTTGCAGGTACATTTGCAGGTTTCTGACGGAGCTATGATCTTTCGAGAAGTTAGAATGAATAGGCAAAGATATAGATTTAGAAGTAGGACCTAGACATCTAGGACCAAACCACCCAATACTAGAGCACTCAGCACCTTGGTCCTCTACATCTAGTGGAAATTTTTGGTAGTTCAGATCTTTGGTGCTTCAATTTGTAGACCTTCAGATTCTATCTCAATTCGAGAATAGAGACCAGAGCACCCAACGCCCTAGTCCAGCTCAATCAAGATTAGATTTCAGTGATAGGTACACATTAGAATTACCTAGTTAGATCAATAGTCTACATCTCAATTTCATTCCTATATCAATATGTTATTATTGTTGTTCTATTTGCTTTCATTCAACCTATTAGCATATCTTTTCATTCTCCTATATTTGACTCATTCCTCTTTTATATCAACAAAGCAATAGAAACCCTAAAAGTATTCCTTGAGTCTCTTTCACAAGAGTTAGTTAAAGTGAATCACTTCCTTAGGCTCTTTCCCTATTCCAATTTATGAATGAGAGTGGGATTAGGTCTTATTCTACCCGGTCCCATATTCATCCATCACATTTTGGTGAACTTGACATGCTTACATTTTGGTGAATCTGACCTTCCTACATTTGCATTTTCTAATTAGATCTTGTTATTGCATGTTTCTTTTTTATCAAAAACATAAAAATCTCAAAAATATTGTTATATGCATTATGTGTTCTTGAGTTTTTATATGCTTTCACTTAGTTAATCACACAACTACTTCATTGTTTAGACATTTAATTTACTTTATTTTCTTGCATTATTTCTTTCAGTGCATTTTATTAAAAAAAGGACATTTTCAAATCTTTTCATGTTGCCAAAATTTTTTTCAAGGGCATTGCCCTGAACCCCATTCCATGTTGTCAACCTTTGGGTGACATGTAGACCTTCGATCAACTTGTCTTTGCATCATAAAAGTTTCTTAGACCTTTTTCTAACAATTCACCCCCTTCCTAAAATTCATACTGAGGACATTTTGAGGCAAGAGGATGATTTCAATAGCACCTTTATTAATGTTCTCCCTTCTAAAGATGAAGCATTAATAAATAATGTTATTACCTCTGCCAAAATTGTCCCTACCCATGAGGATGTCATAGTGCAAGAAGATATTCTTAACACTTCTCTCAATGATCTACCTATTTGGGATGAACCACTAGATGATGATGTCAATTATTCTCTTAATTTGTTTCTCTCAAATGAAAGTACCTTGGTGAAATATGATATTATGGTAAAAGAGGGTGATATGATTGACAATTCCCTTAATAACACCTCACCTTTCCAAATTGGCTCTACTCATGGGGATACCCTAGTTTAAGAAGAGATTATATTAATATTTATTTTAAAGATTTCCCTCTCAAGGATGAAGCTTTGAAGAGTAATATTGATCCTTCTCCTAGAGATTACCTCTCCCATGGGGATCATTTGGTGATAGAGTAATGTCGATCCTTCTCCTAGAGAGTACCTCTCCCATGTGGATCATTTGGTGATAGAAGATTATATGACAACTACCTTCCTAGTGACACTATATCTTCTTACAAAACATTCCCTCTAGGGATGAAGCATTATTGATTGGTTCTTGTCCCTCTCCCAAAATTGATCATATTCATGATAATCTTTTTGGTGCAAGAAGGGCCTATCAATTTTTTTTCAATAATCCCCATCATATGAATGATATTGATGCTTCTCATAAAATATACAACCCTTGTAAGGATACTTTGGAACAAGAGAATGATCTTATGTTGCAAGGGTTTAATAACATTAATACTCCCCTCTATGAAGATTTCCCTTTCATTCAGTACAAAGAAAAAAATATTCATGAAGAAGTGTTTAAGGTTGATAATCCTCTTTGTGAACCACTTGGTGGTTTTAACTCTACTAGACCTTCCTCACATACTCCCAAGCCATCTTTTATCAATATGATATGTTTGAATGATTATGAAACACCTAATAAACCCCTCTTCATGGTTTAAGGTGCTAGTCCTCCTCAAAATTATCAACCACTTAACAAGCCTCTCTTTGTGGTTCAATGTGGTTATAGTAATGATTTTGTTTGCACTCCTAACAAACCAAATATTACTATGAAAGGGGGTTATCCCACTAAGAGTCCTTTTGAGTATGCTAAATAGATTATTCGAGAGAGAGATAATTTTTTCACTCACACATATAATGCATGGAACAATAGGCAACCTAATCCTCCTCTGGTTATTCCTTCTTTACTTGCTACTTCTCAACCTATTAATCTATCAACACCTCGTACATCACAGACTCTTGGCATTGGTTGTGGTACAAATGAACAATGGATTAGGGATCCTTTAGAAAATAACATACATGGAGTTTCATTTGGACTTGGATATAATCCTTCAAATCCCACCAAAGCATCTAAAATACCATCTCTCGATGTGAATTCCTTATTTTGTAGTGATGATGACTTCATCTCAATTAAATCATCCTCTACATATCTTTACATTTATTCCACTCATAAGGAAATTATGATGACTGACAAGTATCTTTACGAATCTTCCTAATAGATTGAAAATCCCATTTATGAGTCTTTTTCTTCTATTCATACCCTCTCTTATACAAAGGAGGCTCTAATAAATTATACATGTCCCTCTCCTAAGGTTTCTTTTGTGTATGAGGAAATTTATGTGTAAGAGAAACATGACTTAGTGGCATATTCTTCTTCTCCTAGAGACTACTTTCTTAATCAAGGCATTTTAATACTTATCATCTTATACATGTTTTTTCTCTAATTGATTCTAGAGAATTTAACATGTCGTATTCAAATCCTTCATCCAATCTATCATATATTTAAATAACATTAGTGGATAATATTTTTCTCTTTACCATGTGGCATTGGCAACTTTCCTATTGGTGGCGCATTGTCATTCATGATAGTACAATTTAATGTGCAATCATACTTTGGAAGAAATATAATAGGCTATCTTTGTCCCATATCTTGTCTCTATGTATGGGGGCAAGAATGATTTCAAACATCTCTACTTCTTAAGATTTAAAACTTTCCCTTTTGAGAAGTAGTGTCTTATATAATGATCTCTTATTGATTGTGGAGGTGTATATCCTTGTTGGGGATCTCCTTCTTCTTATTGGAACACGTATCCCTAATGAGGATCTTAATTACATTTCCTTAATTGGGACCTCTTCCTTAGTTTTGGAAGTCTATAATCATTCATCAAATCATTTTCTTTATTGAGTAGTATCTTTAATAATGAACCCTTCTATGTTGTAGACATTCTTATCCCTGGTGAGTATCTCTTTCCTTCTTTTAGAAGAGTATTTTATTTTATAAATGATCTCTCTTTGGTGTCCTTGTCTCTATACTTTGGGGGTACAAATGGTATTTCACTCCTTGATCTCTTCTTCAATGATTCACCTTTCCTTTGTTGACTTGCATCTTTCATTTCATGCCATTTCATACATAGAATATGTATTTTCCTTATTTAAGACCTATTCTCTATTTGAAATAATACATCTCTCATGAACAATCTTTGCTTAGTGAAAGTGTGAAATCATTCACTAAGAATCCTCTTTTTCCTAAATATTGGAGAAGGTGTGTATTCTTATTTTCCTTCTCTTTTTAAAGATGTTATCTTTATTAAAGATCCCCTCTATTCTCAAAGGTCAATGTATTTGGATAATGATCTCTTCCTCCTTTCATTCATCAAAAAGATCCCTTCACACTTTTCATTTATTAAGAGGTGGTTCTTTTCCCAAATCCCAATTCTGCATTTTGCACTTAATCTTTCATATCTTGTGTTAGAGATCTTTGATTCTCACACTCTTGGTTGTGTTGGAATCATGATTTAGTTCTCTTTCTTACCAAATGATTATCCATTAGTTTTGATCTTGTATCAAACCTTATTGTGAGCATTTGTCATCAATTTTCCTTCACAATTCAATGTGGTGAACATGATACCCTATTTCAACTCACTAATTAGCAAGCCAAAATAGGGGGGCATAAAGCTACCTTCTAATTTTATCACTCTTAGTAAGAATTTACGTGAATTTTTTATTTCAACTAACAATATAGTTTTGTAGGATGCAGTTCCTAATGTTGTAGTGCAGATACTGTTGGGGGCTTCGCTCAACATCTTATGGGCATATCATTTTTCCCATCAATGTTTACTTTTTTGTACTTTATATTTCATATGCACATAGTGTCATATGACCACTAAAGTGGGGGCTAAATGTAGCATCGTAAATTATACATCCTTGATTAAGGTTGTCCAGTTTCATGCTTGCATTAACACCCACCTTAGTTTGTTGCATTTGCATTTGAAAATTCCTTCAAGCATTTAATTATTAATTTAATTAAATCTAAAATCATCTCTTATCATTCCACACATTATAAAATTGGGTCATTAACCCTAAGCGTGCCCCTTTTTATTTCATCATCTTTAATTAATTCATTAATTAAATCCTAATAAAGTTCTTTTTCAATCTTAAAGGCTCATTTTTTCATATCTAAACACCCTGGATTGATGCACCGAGCTAGATTCGACTTTGTAATCATGATATTTTGCATCCCTAGAAATTTGGAAAAAAGTTGTCCGTATCGCTGTGACACCAACACATCAATCCTGAATTTTTCTCCCCAAATTTTGAGATCTTAATTTGGCAGTATTATAATATTCAAATCCCACTTTGTGTGAAATTTTATCAATTCTAGGTCAGTCTATGTTCAAAATTAAAATTAGGGTTTCATATATATAACATTTTCTTTCCTCATTTGACAAATCCTTTCACTAGCATTTGAAGGAGCCTCTTAGGAAGTGAAAGTGTAGGTTTTATGTAAAGTCTTCAATTACAAAATTTATCATTTTTCAAGTCTTCATCAACCTTTTTCATCAATCATGGAAGCTTAAGAGATGTTGAAGAATAATAAGGAGATCATCAACTATTGATTGGCTTGTACTTCTCCCTTAGGGTTTTGTAAATATCATTATGTTTGTTCTCAGATCTACATATCATTCATTTTTAGATTTATATTATTTCTTTATATCTATATTGTATTTGTGATTTGAAGCATTTACATTATGTTCATTTAGGTTTTTTACTCCAAACATAGGGTGGAACTCGAGTTTTGCATTCTAGCTCATTAGGATCTTACAAACACATGAGATTATAGGGCACACACACTTTTCAATAGTTTATTGGCTATTTGTGGAGGTGGAAATAAGAAAAATAAGGGATTTGACTAAAGAAAAACCCTAGATAGCCACCCATACAACATTTTCTAGCTCATAGGTACATTTATTGGTTTTCGATGAAGTTGTGATCTTTCGGTAAGTCATAATCAGCAGACACAGATCCAGTTTCAGAAGCAAGACCCAGACCTCTATAATTAGAGTGCCCCACTCTCTAGTCTTGGACCAAAGTGCCCAACATCTTGGTCCTCTGGATATGGTGGTGATTTTTGGCAGTTTAGATCTTTGGTGCTTCAATTTTCATACCTTCAGTTTCTGTCTCAGTTTGAGAATAGGGACTAGAGTGCCCAGTGCCTTGCTCTGACTCAGTTAGGCTCAAATTTCAATGACAAGTGCACATCAAAATTACCTAGTTAGATCTATAGTATGTGACTCATTTTCATTCCTACATCACTCTATTACTCATTTTGTTCTACTTGATTTCATTCATCCTATTAGTATATCTTTGCATTCTCCTACAGTTGACACATTCCTATTTCATATCAGTAAAGGAATAGAAGCCCTAAAAATATTCCTTGGCTCTCTTTCACAGAAGTGAGTCAAAGTGAATCACTTTCTTAGGCTCCTTCTTATTCCAATGTATGAATGAGAATGGAATTAGATCTTAGTGTACCCAATCCCATTTTCATCAATCACAATCCTATGTTATTTGATAAGTTGTTTCTCAAAAGTAATAAATTAGTTTATGGTAATCCATCTGTCAATTAATGAAGCAATAAAATCTGGTTCTTTAGTTGATTTTTGTTTGATTATATCAACAAGTTGATCTTTCAAGGTATTGGTTGAGGTGACTTTGTTAGGAAATTGAAAGTCAATGATATAACCTCTTGAATATTTGTGAGAATTTCTTTTCTTATGCTATTGAATTTCTCTTTAGTCTTGATTATTTCAATTTCCCATTTTAAATGCATCCATCCACATAATAAACAATTTACATTTTGAGTTATTAAGGATATTTCATTCTACCATAGTTTTAAGCTTACAATATTTATCTCTCTAATAAGTGGTAAGTAAATTTCCAATCTCAATAACCCCAAATCCTCCTTTCTTAACTCTTTGATGGATTCAAAATATCACAAACTATTTTTTGACTAAACCTAATTATTTGAAATATTTTAGACTTTGTTGAGACAATTAGAATAATAATTGATTATTGACTATTAGTTGTAAATGCATTCTTAAATATAACTAGTGAATGTTAATTAGTATGTGTCTACCTTGAAATCCAAGAAAATTTGTATTAATGATTGATTAATTACTGTGTGCTTATTTTTTTTATTAATGATTATGGATTAATGCACAAATGTATTAATAAAACTTTGAGTTTTGTGAGTGTAGCGAATAGGGCCTCTTAGTAGTAGTCAACGTGATGGAATTGAACACACACACTTAGAATGATATTTCCTTGATTGGTTAGCATAAATAATTATTATGCCAAAGGCGTATTACACTCACACAATGAATGCACAAATATGTGTTAATAAAAACCAAAATCATTAAATTTGATGTGTTTATGACACTTAAATGCATGAAAAGAAAAATAAATATTTTATTTATTTTCTCCTCTTAACTACCACACACTCTGAGTTTAACTATCAATTACTTCTATCTATTTCCATCATACTAATAGTTAACTTCCTAATTATGTCAATGTAATATTATAACAATAATATATAGAAATGATAATATAATAATAATAATAATTAGTCTTAATAAATGGTTTTTTTTTGCTTTGCTGAAGAGTTTAATAGAAATATAAAAATATAAAAAATATAGTAATAATATTTATTATAATATAATATTTTTAAGTGGAATAATGAACAAATATGACAAATTTTCAACATACTTTATCAATATTTCTGTTAAAATAGGTATATTAGTTTATTTTTGGGATAGTAAATGAAATAGGAATTGATTTAAAATAATTTTTTTATTAGATTAATTAAAATGTGATTAGTTAAAATAATATAAAATCACTAAATTAGGATTGATATTAACAAAGCAATTTATTTTATGCACATAATAAATAAGTTATTATTTTACCCATGTGTAAGCGAAAATAGGAGTGGAGTCATTAAAAACAAGTAGAAGTTAAATTAAGCTAAATTCCAAATGGACACTTTTCCTAAATTTAGAGGTAAAGTGAAAGTTAAACATAGGCACTACATGAAAATAAGATTGGGGATCCATGGAAGGGGGCTTGCTAAAAAATTGAGTGAGAGATATCAAGATTTTTTAGGAATATTTTAAAGCTATTGGTCCCATAAAATTTGTAGTGCAGCTCAACTTGAGAGTTTAAGTTCCAAATTTTAATGAAGTTGGTGGTCTCATGAGTACAATACCTTGTCTATTGTTGTGTACACAAAGCTAAAAATGAGTAAAAATAAATCATTTTCCTTCCAAATTTTTTTTTAAAGAGAACCTAAACTTAGATGGTTGACAAGTGACAGATGATATTGCTATGTTGGTGGGGCAATTTCTAGCCCCACCTCATTTTCACCTACTCAAATTTGTAGGCCTAAGGCGTTCGGTCACCTATTTCTCAAGAAAAGATTCCAAATAATCTAGTAGCATTCTTTTTTCTTCATGGGACCTCCTATTCTCAAAAAATAGAAGCTTAAGCTCCCTCATGAGACCCCAACCTAAAAGGGCGTTTTTTTAAAGAAAAGCAAGGAGAAGTCACATTTTGGGAAGAGGTCACTAATTGTGCTTAAAGTACTATTAGAGGTATCAAAGGTGGGGAAGGATTGCGCCTTTCAAGCTTATAGCAGGTTGGAGAAAGTCTAGAGCACTTTAAAGGTTGGAGGTGTGTTGATAAGATGATGGAATCTTGGGTCTTTCTCTTTGTCTTTTGAGATACATAATACCCCCTTGTTGGAATATTATTTAGTAATTCCTCCAACTTGCATTGTTTTATTCTTTTAGTTTTTTATTTTTAAGTTTTATGTTCTCAGTTTTTTCCTATTCTTAGGAAAGCAATTCTCGATATAATGAGACAATTGTAATTCATTCATTATCAGTTAGTGAGATCCTTGATCATTTGATCAAGAAGCCCTTGCAATCTCTTGAATCGATAGAATAGTTTATTTGTGTTTCAATTTTATATTTCTTTAATTTCATATTAAAGCAAATTCATAAAAAAATTCTAAATTTGAGAATTTGTAGAAGCAACAGATCATGGGAGGTTGAAGAACTAGTATCGCATGTGTAATTTGTCAAGTTTAAAATCGTCCCTTCTAAAAAGGTGAAGCCCTTCATTTGTAAGGTTGTTGAAGGAGTAAAAAACAAAGCTATTGCTGCCAAGTTTGAGGTACCAAAAAGATTGCAATGAAAGAAAGGTTGATTTGTATGAAATAGATCAGAAAGCCCATAAAAGGCTGCAAAATTTAGTCAGAACCACCGAAATGAAGTTGTGTATGGAATTTATATCCTAGCCTTAGAAAAGGCCTTAGCGTTTGTCAAAATAATTGAAACATTCCACAAAAGGAGAGAATGCATGGACACCTGAAGGATTAATAACCAGCTAACATATAGTTGAAAAGGAGAGAAGCCCGCACAAATCAGAAGAAGAAATAAAGTTAGTTGTGGCTCTTAAGATTGAAGACAGAATTCAATACCCAAAACATATGCCAAACCTAATGCTACTCTCAAGGCGATAGAAGCAACAATCATTAAGGTGACAGGAACTTATTGTTCTGATACCAAGTGATAAATTACTTCCAAACCATTGACAAAATAAAACTTGGTGTTTTTGACAGAGAATCACAAATACATCAACATTGAACATAATCTCATCGAAGAGCCAAGACAAGTATTTACAGAAAGAAAACCCGATTTGAGTACTCGATTACTTAAAAACTACCAATCCTCTTAAAACATTTCAAATCAGAAACAAAATGGAAACCAAAACCATATCATTACATCTTTATGCGATCATTTCATTCCTGTCAACCCCTCCGTTTCCACTGTTTATTCCGCTACACTCGTCCCAGATTCTTCACAGACCAATACCAACTGTGCAAGGTTGTCCTTTCTCAACAATCGCCTCTACCATCCTTTGTGTTCTGCAACCCGAATCCTTTCTTTTGCAACGATGAAAAATCCCTCTCCTTGCTTGGCGATGACCTTTCTTTATTTTTCTGCAAATAAATGTCTTTCATAGGCCAAACAGGTCGCTTTTCCTTTCCAACCGTCGACTTCCTTCTGGAAGGCAAACTGAATTCACATAACTGGTAAACGTCACCGTTTCCTTGTCCTGCCCATGTGGCGACAAGAAAAAGAAAAAAACAAATTAGAAAGCAAAACAGTAATAAATAGGTCAAAATTTCATTGGAGATGATAGCCCCTGCATTATCTTATTGAAAAGATATGAAGATCAGATATTAGGGTTTTTGTGTTGAAGTCATTAGCGGTTGAAATTATGGAAGAGAATGTTGGAATATTATTTAGTAATTTCTAATTGTTTTATGCTTTTTTAAGTTTTAAGTTCTATGTTTATTCTTATTCTTAAGAAAGCAATTTTCTATATAATAAGACAATTGTAATTTATTCATCAGTAGATAGTTTGATTAAAAAAATTCTATAATTTCAAAAATAAATAAAATAGTTTATTTGTATCTTTCACCCTTCAGATTTATTTGTTAAATAGGATATCAAATTGTGGAATTGGATATAGATATATGAGTTTTCGTATAAAACTAGAACCTTGCTTTATTTCCTGCAATCTGTTCATTCTTTCCTCACGTATATACTCCAATCGCCCTTCTTCACATACTTGGTCTGCAACGTTTAGCACGCCATATGTTTATCCATCTTTGGATATATCTATTTTCTTTCTCTTTATAATCTTACTTTCCCTACTGGTGAAATTTCTTTTGTTGCAGGACGCAAACCTTGGCACGTTATTTATGTGCTGATATTTGTTAAAAAAAAGCCACTGAATGTCCCAGAAATGAATCACTTGGAAGGAAAAATGTAAAATTTACGTGTATACGAATCGTTGAACAAAGCCTTCACTGTTCAAATAATTTAAAGTGCCTGAAGCATTAACTTGAGTGATGAATCCTTGTGCTGCCTGAAGAGCCGCATCTTCCTCCTCTTATTCGCACTTGGTGAATCGACCCACATGAGAACATCGATCTGATCACCCCACTAGATTTCAGATGGTATGCAGAACAAATAAACAAATTTGGATCTACAACTTGAATAGTCGATATCTATAGAGTATAAATTATCTTGAATAATTTTGATATGATTACTTTCATACATAATTATACATAGTTCTACTATGTTGTTGACATTAGAACTAGGGATATTCATTTAAGAATAAACAACTATGATAGCTTGGAATGGTCAGTAGTTGTACAACTTTCCACTATTTCACCATTTCGCATATATGATTACCAAGGAGATTTCAGCTTTGTTTTCTGATAGTTTCCTTTAGCCTCTTTGCTTTATAATGCCCATACCCCATCTCACAGCTTTCATTTTAGCACAGATAAGGTGGATTCAGGTGACTACTGTGGTATTTGGATTTTCACCTTTAATCACATTTGTGTGAAGGTTTCCTATGATTTTCCAACAAATCCATTTAGATAGAACCTGCAACCATAGCGTTATTTTAGCAATAGATCCTACCACATCTTGCCTGCACGTCTACTAGGGTCGGCGCGCACTCAAAATCCAATTAATTCCTTCATCTGCTACAATTTCATGATATTGTTTCTTCGTTTAATGCTCCCATTTTGGTATAGCCTGAAAATCTAATGTTGTATTTGCCGAAAAACTAGACTACCCATGTATCTCCCATGTCCGTGGTAAGCTCCTTCATTGGTTTTTTTTTCTATTATTTTGTTATCTATGTAAGGTTGCCTTTTGATCGGTCCATCTCTTAATTTCATGCATCATTTAACCATGTCATGTGACTAAAACTAGGGAAGTAAATGTCAGACCATAGCGAGTGAGCTGATCTGCTGGTTAAAACTGACCACCTGTTATTTTGTAGGCATTCTTTATTTTCTCATATTTTGTTTCATATGTTGCTAGCTTAAGTTAATGTATATTGTTCATATCTCTACTCATTTGCTTATAATGAAGTTGCTAGCCATAGTTAATGTATACTGTTCATCTTTCCACTCATCAGTAATTCATATAATAAAGATTATATGAATTAGTTATTTATTAAAGGAAGTTGTTCTTGATAAACACCTTTTTGTTGAGGGGGTGATTAGTTTAGTGTAACATTGAAGATAATTAGTTTAGTATAACATTGAAGGTTTAGAATCAAACCGAAGAAGATTACCTCAAATTAGGGAATAATATCTATTTAAAAAACTATTAAACCAGTAAAGAGAAAATGAATTGTTAAGTTCCCTTTTGTTAGTTATCTAATTTTCTAACATAGTAAGTAATCCATTTGGGATAATATATTTCATATGTAAATTTCTCGACCAGTATAGGAGTTGACTATAAGGTGTAGAATGGAATATCAAAAGAAATCTGGACTAAAACTATTTAGAATTTTAAGTTACTATTTGACTTCAACTTATCTCCTAAAAAAGTTTGGGTTTACGAGAGTTTATTGAAATTATGTTTGAATATTTTTGTAAATGAAATGCTATATATTTGTAAGATATAGTAATAGAATGATGTTGACCATATAGGTATTTTATTTCGATATATAAAAATGTGACGAGAGTAGGGGCCATGCCCAAGTACAGTGTGAGCACCTTTAACCACTTGGCAAAATAGATGAAATAGCCCAAACAGAGTAGAGCAAATCATAGTTTTGTGTCCTAGTCCTCCCAATTTACTAACTACCAACAAGAGGACAAATCACATGTCCAAACATCATCATTCATGTCTATGGTGCAATTTTCCATCTTATTAGCCGTTTGGTTGCCTTTCCATGGAATATGAGATATTCTAACTTCTCTAAACCCTACAAGCACCTTCGAGAATTCAGATATTTATTTTTTCAATCTCCAGTTGAGTAATCTTTTAGTCTAAGAGAATTGATGACAATTTATGTCATTCTCCAAATGATTATGATCAAGACCAGCTAGTCTACAAACCTAGACACCTAACCATGTAACTTAAAATTCAGTGATGTTATTCTTTGTCTAATTGAGTTTCTTAGACCCAAGCTTTAGAATCGTTCCCTCAGAATCCTTTAAAATGTAGCCTACCCTTGATGGACCAAGGTTATCTCAACAGGAACCATCAAAGTTAACTTTGATCCATCCCTTGTTGGGAGGCACCAATTAAGTATCTATCCTGAACATAGCCTTCTAATCAACCGAGACAGCCCCATAGACAAGAGGAATAGTCAACCCAGGCCAATACCTAGTCATCCTATCATCCTAGCTTGTGAAAATTCATTTAAAGAGGGATTGATTATGGGCAAAAGTATTCGCCATTTACTTAACAATTTTCTCAATTCTCAAAATTAACATCTCCATTGGCAATTCCTTGTCATGGAAGACGTGACAATTTCTCTCTTTTCATATTTTTGAAATCATTATCAATGGGATGATCATCCAAAGACTTCCAAATACTACATCTCTATTCAAGGTTGGCCAACTAAATTGTGTTGGATAATGGCAACAATTAGAAACTAGAAATAATAGAAATCATAAATTTCTAATTTTTCCTCACCTTCATAATATCACTTCTTTGTGAGAAAGTTCCTACTTTCTTTTTTTAAGGAATTGTGCGTATTATTTTTATGTTTGCTGACAGTTACATTTACAAGATTTTTTGTATATATCTATGTTGCTTGTGAAGGCAAAATTGTTATTGTTGTTGTTGTATTTGCAAATTCAAATTGCAAGAGAGCAACAACTATGAGGTTTGTAAATGATTTCTCTTTCAAGCAATAACAATATGGATACCTTTCCCTATGGATGTTTCCTTGATATTTTGTCAAGATTTTACCACATTAATTTGTGTCTTGTGTGTTATTTTTTTATTCCATTATGTATTCTCTTCATTATTTTTTTGTATCTTATTTGTGTTGCAATATTTAATGTTCTAGCTTTCCACTTATGCTTCCATAAAAAGTGGTATCCGAGCAAGTATGGATTTGATGACACTTGTACAAGATAAGAAAGTTCATCATGGGTCTCAAAAATTGTATAGGAGGATTAGTAGATGTCCTTACACCATCCACAATTAATAAAGCCTATGAGAAGGTCATTAGATAGAAGCAAAAGCTCAAAAATGATGACTCCATTAGAGATAGAAACAAGAAAAGGTCAAATAGTCTCAGTCCTCCCAAAATTTCAAAAACAAGAGAGATGTGTATGAATTTAATAGTAAGAGTGGTAACAGGTTCAAGGGAAGTCATCTAAATTATATACAAGATCAAAAAGGGTTCAATAACTCAAGAAAGGATAGTGAGGAAATTAATAGAAGATCAAAGAAGAGATGACCTTTGGGTGGTTGTTATACTTGTGGAGGTGAACACTACACTAACCAATGCTTGACAAAAACTAGAGGGTAAACACTCTGTCACCTTAGCAAAAAGCATTTTAGCAAAGGATACACGCAGTAGTGGATAACTAGCAAGTAGAGTATCAGCTCACACCAATCGAGACCCCATGTATGCTTTATGAGAACCCCATAACAGTTCTTAAATAGATATAGGAGCCACTAAAAAAATTATTTCTCCTAGAATATTGAGTGAATTTCTTAAAAGAGATAGTTTCATGGCTAAATCATGGACTGTAGAATATGCAAACTAGTCAAGAGCTCATGTAGAGTAGTATCTATTTGAGGCAAAAGTTGGCCTTCTTGGCTTCACAATAGAAGTTAACCTATACATAGCAGCCTTAGGAACATATGATATCATCCTAGGGATGAATTGGTTAGTAAAAAACCAAGCTAGGGCTGACTGATATGATTAGATAGTAGAATGTTTAGATAACCTAGGGAACAAGGTATTCTTGCAAGACAACAGGCATGGAGTCAAACTGCAACAAATCTTTGGTATCCAACTAAATCAGAGCAAAAGGTAATGTCAAAAAATGTTTTTAGTTAAAATAGAATAACTATACAAAGTTGATGAGGTTAGATTCCATGATGATATGATGAATTATGAGACAAGTTGTGTTGAACACAATGTACCACTAAGAGGGGGGTGAATCAATTGCTCCTAAATTCTTTTCCTTTTTAAAACAACCTTAGAATACTGGTTCTTATCCTAAGCACTTAAACAGTCAAACCAGTAAGACAAATGAGTATACCAAAAGAGACAAACACAAAAATGCAACTCACAAGACCAGATGTATGAGGAAAACCCGATATGAGAAAAACCTTGGTGAGAAATGTTGTTGGAGACTATTGCTCTAATCCAGCCTCACAAGTGAAACAATGAATTAAAACGATTTACAGAACCAACCCAAGGAACACCAATCCCTCCTAATTTAACACCAACCCCTGCACCAAGCTCCAACTTGGTGATGTATATTGAAATACAATTTTGATACAGTTATAGCTTCTAGTTGCAAATGAGTTCTGCAACACTTGATCAAATAGATCTCTTCCAGTTAACAGTCTTTTCTTCTTCTCTCTTAGCCTCACAATACACTTAGTCACACTTAGATGTCATCTTGACCGATTACACCTCACTTGTTAGCTCAACTGTCAGACCTACACCAATTTATCGGTACTCTGTCTCTACTAGTTAAACCCTTTCACCGGTTTGCCTGCTAACTCACATTGAAAATTTCTTAGAATAAATTATAAGGAAGATGATCCTTCTCTATGCTCAAGCTTTCTTCACTCTCCTTCCTCACATCAAGCATCAATCATTTCTGTCTCAAGCTCACATATTTATAATCTTGGATTCCCACCAACAACCGCATTCAAACAATGTCATGTTAGGTTTAGCCTTCTCCAAGTTGAACCAAATCCAATTTGATTCAATTTGCTTTTCTAGGGATATGATCTTCATGATATCGATCAACACCAACAAAGATTCACATTCCAATTTGCATTTTCAAAAATCTGGAGATCTGCATCATGTTTTTCGGGTTTTTTATGCCATACATCATTAATGGCTTTGTTGTTTCCTTCAACAAACGAGTACAAAGATCAAATATTTTTGCAAGATCAGTTTAGTTGCTTTGCCAACTTTCCTTCCTCAAGCCTCAATCCTCTGGCATCCTCTGTGACTTGCGGGTTCTTCATAAAAGTTGACCTGCTTGCTGACTTGTTGTATCGATGCACACTCCACCAACTTGTGCAATATTACCACCTAGCATCCAGGTGTCATGCTTGTCGACATACACCTCTGCTTGGATTTCTATGTCAGTTTGACCTTCTTTGTTGACCAAGATTGACTACTAGCTCAGTTCACCTTATTTTTATGACTAAAAAACATCCTTTCTATCAGCAACACATCCTGTTGATAATTCATCATACCATCCTCTCTGTTCTTCTCATAGGATGTTGTTGTGATTCTTTTAGCATTCCATCTCTTCATCACAAACAAACAACCAATCTTCATCCTGATTTGTGCCTTACCAGTAAGCCTTCTTTAATAGAAAATAACACAATTCATTTGTACCAGTAGCCTTCCTTCTATCTTCCCACTCACATGTGCATTTATTTCTCTTCTTATACCGGTCACCACTTCTTACTTACTGGTGACATTGCCAAACCAATTGACATCAATGACAACGTAATGCCAATAATACCAACAACCTCCCCCTTTGGCATTGATGTCAACTTAGTTCAAGACACTTCATAACAATAGATTTCTCCCCCTTTGATGCAATGACAGTGGTAGTGCATTACCCCTTTGATCCATACCTAGCTCCCCCTGAGGCTGCTACCAATGATTGCAGCCGATACTGAGATGTGGTTCCAAAGTTATAGATGTTGCTATGAACTCCCCTTGAACCATATAAATCCATCCTTTCTCAAGTGCATAAGGCAGGTGACACAACTCCCAACCTATGTATTAAGTACTCAAAAGTGCTTACCGGTAATGGTTTGGTGAAAATGTTTGCTACTTCTTCTCTGATAGAGACATAATCCATCTTTACTTACTGGCCTTTCACCTTCTCTCTAGGGAAATGATACTTGATGGCTATATGCTTTGTCCTAGAATGCACCACCAGATTCTCTTATATATTGATGGCACTTGAATTATCACACCAGATGAGAATAGGATCAGTGATGTCCACCTATATATCTTTGAGGGTCTGCTTCATCCAAAGCACCTGAGAGAAACATGTAGCAACAAAAAAGTATTTTTCTTCAGTAGCTGATAAGGAGACTAAATCATGCTTCTTACTATTCCATGAGACCAACTGGTCACCTAGGAAGACTGCACCACCACTTGTGCTCTTTCGGTCATCAATGCAACCTGCCCAATTAGCATCAGTGTATGATTCCAATATGAATTCCACTTGTTTAGGGTACCACAATCCATAACTGAGTGTTCCTTGTAGTTACCTAAAAAAATTTCTAACTACATTTATATGTGGGGTAAGTGCACCAAGATGGTGAACAAAAAGGGAGGTATAAGTGGCCACTTTTTTTTTTTTTCTGAAAATAGGTAAACCCGAAATTCAAAGAGCTATTTGAAGGTCACGCACTCAAAAATAGGAGTTAAAAAAAGAATAAGAATTGTATTACTCTGAATCTAGTTTCTAAACTACTAATTTTTTAAAAAATTGGATAATATTAAGAGGGTCAAACCTTTCACGCATGAAAAACTGTTCCTGAATTTTTCAGAAAAATATAACATAGTTGTTTTCGTGCACTGCACAAAATCTATAGTTAGCTTTTGTATTTTGCAAAACCCTTTGGTAGGATGACAGGTAAGAGTGAGATCTAGAAGTTGTGTATTTTTTTGTAATTTTTCGTCAAGTATTTTATTTTTTATGATTTTTGGAAGTGATTGCATCCTGAAAATTTGGTACCTGTTCGTGCGTTGGGCATAACTTGCATCAAAATAATCAAAAATGCAAATTTTTTTTTAAAGTGTATAGAATCTAGTGTAGAACAATAATATATAATTTATTTTGAATTTGGTCAGGTATATCAAAATTTATTAAAAAAATGGTAGACATGTCTGTGAGGATTGTCAAGGCACTGATAAAGAAAATTAAAGTTTACTATGCTAATGTTGTCCAAAAATTAAAAAATGTATATGGTCAGAAAACTAAGAAAATGTGTGAGATTATGGTGGTAATTTTAGAGATACCCACTTCATCATTTGTAAACCTAATGACGATTAAGTCAAGAAATCATCATGGAGGATGAAAAAATGTGTAAAGGAACAAAAAAGGGGGGAAAATGGGCTTGCAAGCCTTAGGGTCGTTTTCCAACCCTCTTACCAAGGCAAAATCCGCACGGGTTATGAAGACATAATAATGTATGCTTGTAAACTTAGCATTTACTACACATGTTTTAGACATACCTAGATAATATGTGTTTATGTATGTGTATATATGAATATTTATAGTTATATATACATATATTTATATAGATATATGTATATATGTTTGTATACATCCATGTACCTCTTCTTTTCCTCTCTCTCTCTCATCTTACTTCCCCCATCATTGTCTTTGTCTATTCTGAGCCCTAATTATCTTCCTTGAGTTCTATCTCATCTCTCTCCCCCTCACACTTCTCTATTTTTTTATTCTCTCAACCTTTTCTCCTTCTTGTTCTCTCTCTACCTCATGTCTCTCACCCTCTCTCTCTCTCTCTCTCTCTCTCTCTCTCTCTCTCTCTCTCTCTCTCTCTCTCTCTCACACACACACACACACACACACACACACACACACACACACATTATCCTATCCTATTCTCACCCTCTCCCACTTCTCTCTCTTTCTCTCCCCCTCCCTCTCCCTCTCCCACCTCTCCCTCCCCCTTTTGTTATCTTAAATCTCTCTTTCTCTCCTCTCTCTCTCTCCCTCTCCCTCTCTTTATCCTATTCTCCCCATCTCCACCCTCTCTCTCCCTTTCTCTCTCCCTCTCCCCCTCTCCTTTTCCCAATCTCCCTCTCTCTCCCTCTCCCCCTCTCCTTTCCCCAATCTCCTTCTCTCCCTCCCCCTCTCCTTTTCTCCCTCTCCTTTTCCCAATCTTCCTCTCTCTTCCTCTCTCTCTCCCCCTCTCCTTTTCCCAATCTCCCCCTCTCTCCCCTCCCTCCCTCTCTCCCTCTCCCTCCCTCTCTCCCTCTCCCCATCTCCTTTTCCCAATCTCCCTCTCTCCCTCTCCCCCTCTCCTTTCCACAATCTCCCTCTCTCCCTCCCCCTCTCCATCTCTCCCTCTCTCCCTCTCATTTTCCCAATCTCCCTCTCTCTCCCTCTCTCTCTCTCTCTCTCTCTCTCTCCCTCCCCCTCTCCTTCTCTCCTTCTCTCCCTCTCCCCCTCTCCTTTCCCAAATCTCTCTTTTTCCCAATGTCCCTCTCTCTCCCTCTCCCTCCCCCTCTCCTTTTCCCAATCTTGCTCTCTCCCTCTCCCTCTCTCCCTTCCCCTCTCCCTCTCTCCCTCTCTCCCTCTCCCCCTCTCCTTTTCCCAATCTCCCTCTCTCTCCCTCTCCCCCTTTCCTTTCCCCAATCTCCCTCTCTCTCCCTCTCCCCCTCTCCTTTCCCCAATCTCCCTCTCTCCCTCCCCCTCTCCTTCTCTCCCTCTCTCCCTCTCTCCCTCTCCCCCTCTCCTTTTCCCAATCTCCCTCTCTCTCCCTCTCCCCCTCTCCTTTCCCCAATCTCCCTCTCTCTCCCTCTCCCTCTCACTTCCTCTCTCCCTCCCCTTCTCCTTCTCTCCCTCTCCCCCTCTCCTTTCCCAAATCTCTCTTTTTCCCAATGTCGCTCTCTCTCCCTCTCCCTCCCCCTCTCCTTTTCCCAATCTCACTCTCTCCCTCTCCCTCTCTACCTCCCTCTCTCCTTCTCTCCCTCTACTTCTCTCCCTCTCTCCTTCTCTCTCTCTCCCCCTCTCCTTTTCCCAATCTCCCTCCCTCTCCCTCTACCCCTCTCCTTTCCCCAATCTCCCTCTCTCCCTCCCCCTCTCCTTCTCTCCCTCTCTCCCTCTCCTTTGCCCAATCTCCCTCTCTCTCCCTCTCTCTCTCTCACTCCTTCTCTCCCTCTCCCCCTCTCCTTTCCCAAATCTCTCTTTTTCCCAATGTCCCTCTCTCTCCCTCTCCCTCCCCCTCTCCTTTTCCCAATCCTTCTCTCTCCCTCCCCCTCTCCTTCTCTCCCTCTCTCCCTCTCCTTTGCCCAATCTCCCTCGCTCTCCCTCTCTCTCTCTCCCTCCTTCTCTCCCTCTCCCCCTCTCCTTTCCCAAATCTCTCTTTTTCCCAATGTCCCTCTCTCTCCCTTTCCCTCCCCCTCTCCTTTTCCCAATCCTTCTCTCTCCCTCTCCCTCTCTCCCTCCCCCTCTCCTTCTCTCCTTCTCTCCCTCTCTCCCTCTCCCCCTCTCCTTTTCCCAATCTCCCTCTCTCTCCCTCTCCCCCTCTCCTTTCCTCAATCTCCCTCTCTCCCTCCCCCTCTCCTTCTCTCCCTCTCTCCCTCTCCCCCTCTCCTTTTCCCAATCTCCCTCTCTCTCCCTCTCCCCCTCTCCTTTCCCCAATCTCCCTCTCTCTCCCTCTCCCTCTCCCTTCCTCTCTCTGTCCCCCTCTCCTTCTCTCCCTCCCCCCCTCTCCTTTCCCAAATCTCTCTTTTTCCTAATGTCCCTCTCTCTCCCTCACCCTCCCCCTCTCCTTTTTCCAATATCGCTCTCTCCCTCTCCCTCTCTCCCTCCCCCTCTCCTTCTCTCCCTCTCTCCATCTCTCCCTCTCCCCCTCTCCTTTTCCCAATCTCCCTCTCTCTTCCTCTCCCCCTCTCCTTTTCCCAATCTCACTTTCTCTCCCTCTCCCCCTCTCCTTTCCCCAATCTCTCCTTTTCCCAATCTCCCTCTCTCTCCCTCTCCCTCCCCCTCTCCTTCTCTCCCTCTTTCCCTCTCCCTCTCTCCCTCTTAGTCTCCCTCTCTCTCCCTCTCCCTCCCTCTCCTTTCCCTAATCTCTCTTTTCCCAATCTCCCTCTCTCTCCCTCTCCCCCTCTCCTTTCCCCAATCTCCCTCTCTCCCTCCCCCTCTCCTTCTCTCCCTCTCTCCCTCTCTCCCTCTCCCCCTCTCGTTTTCAAAATCTCCCTCTCTCTCCCTCTCCCCCTCTCCTTTCCCCAATCTCCCTCTCTCCCTCCGTGTCTCCCTCTCTCCCTCTCTCCCTCCTCATCTCCCTCTCTCCCTCTCCCCCTCTCCTTTTTGCAATCTCCCTCTCTCTCCCTCTCTCTCCCTCTCCCTCTCCCTTCCTCTCTCCCTATCCCCCTCTCCTTTTCCTAGTTCTACATAGCCTGTATGGGTAGAACTAAGGCCAAAACTTCTAGTACTACATAACCCGTATAGGTTATGAGAAATTGTGAATGTTTACATATACATTTCCATAACCCATATGGGTTATGGGAAAATTGTTATATATTTTAGTCCCAATGGCCTAAAAAATAGTATTGCAAGTTGTTTGAAGGCCCCACTACTTTTGCACATGATTTTCTAGGACAGTAATAGTCAAGTTTTCATATTCTTTTGTCACTTTTGCTTTGGAATGATTGATTTTGAAGTTATTTTATAATTGTTACTTTAGATAATAACAAAATCATGATCATTTGTTGTTTTTTTGCTTTGATTATGATTTATTTGTCTTGTATTTTTTTATTTTTTTTAAGTTATTTTATTATTGTTACTTTAGATTATAACAAAATGATGATCATTTCTTGTTTTTTTGCTATTTGATTGTGGATTGTCATCATGATGTTATGTGTAGGACAATGGGAAAGAATAAGAGAGGAACAAATGAACAAAGAGAGGTAGCAAAGGAAAGACAAAGGGAGCGTATGAAGAGATTACGTGAAGGTACGTCATCTAATGCACCTAATGAAAGTGATGAACATTCAACAATTTAAATTGATATGATTAATGCACCAAATCAAAATGATCAACATATACGAATTCAAATACATATGATGAATGGACCTAATGAATGCAATGAACATACACCATTTGAAAATGATTTGGTGAATGCACATGTTAATGAAATTGAAGAAGATATACCATTTGAATTTGATGTGATCAATGCACATAATGCACCTAATGAAAATGAAGAGCATGCACCAATCTTAACACCTCTTAGAATAATTCGTAGAAAACCAAAGTTCCTAATAGATATTGATGAAAATATTGTGAAGCCAATGCATGATAAAATTTTTGAAAGAACTTGAAGAAGAACGGTTAGAAGAATTTGGAATAACTATTTTTGAAAACTTAAATCAAAGTGGAAGATGCCAATTAGTTGTTGAAATGATAAAAAATTTGAAATTTAGAGAGACAATGAAAATTTTGGGGTTAAGAACATCCAAAATTAATAGTGAAAGAACCATTGTGAGAAATCTTTTTGATGCATACCAAGCCATCGGTTCAAAATCACGCACTAAAGATGCTAATGTTACTCGTCGTGTCCTCACATCAACCATAATGGGAAAGGAAATGAAAAAATCTCATTTAATAAGAAAAACAAGCAAGTCATTAAGGATAACTAGAACCACATTACACTATGCCTTAGAGAGGCGAGGGAAAATTGAGAATCCTAACAATAATTCTCTTTGGGAATTCTCTAGTAGACTCCCACGCAAGGACAAGGTTGTTATTGATGCACTAAGAATGTTAATTGAGAGATTTTGGCATGACAACACAAGGGTTTCGCCCAACCAAAGAGATGTTGTTAGAAGGCGAATTGGAATTAGTAATCGTGAGCCACATCCAAAACACTATTTAGATACAACTCAAACACAATTTTATGAAAGGTTTCTTCAAAGCTTTCCTCAAATTAAAATTAGTCAAAGATTTTTTGAGATGACAAAACCATTTTATGTTAAGATTAATCATTCACATACTACATGTTGTTGTAGGGTCCATGATGAATTTTCCATGCATTATGATATTTATCGCTATATCTATTGTACTTTACACACTAACGATGTTTTGCAAGAATGTGGTCTACAAGCACCTCCTAAGTCACCGAGAGAATTTATTTCAAATGTACTATGTAGACGAGATGATGGGTGCATTTATTATAAGATGATGTGTTTGAGAGGTTTTTGTCCTACATGTGGTGGTTTGCAACAGTTGCATAGATGCCTACATCTGGATAGCACACATGAAATTGGTAAGGAACTAGTTTCTATTGGAAAATATAAGTCAGTAATATATGGTGTTAAAGATGGAAAAGAATTAAAGAGGTGTGAGTTAGTGAAAAGGGATATATGCATAGCTGATTTTATGAAGATGTTTCAAGAGAAACTAGTATATGAGTACATAGGTCACACACATAGAGCTAGATAGTTAGATGAGAAATTCAAGTTGTGTAAGGACACTTTCCCCCTCAGCACTATTGTCTCTGTCATTGATTTTGTTGAGAATTATACACTAAAGCCACAAAATGAAGTACAATCTATGTATTACCACTCTACACAAGTTACAATTTTTGTACACATAGCATTAATGCATGCACATGATAGCACCGAGGAGGACAAAAAGGTTATAAGAGAATATCACTTCTATATCAATGATGATCGTACACATTCCTCAGATTTTGTGCAAGAATGCTTTACAGTCTTCTATGATAGTTTATGATAGTTTAAGGGAAAGAGATATAAGATACAACCAACACTTAATATGGTTGGACAATTGCACTGCACAATTCAAGAATGCAAGGGCACACCTAGCATAAACCTGACCACCTGGATACACTTGCGCTGACGGTTCATTCCCACAACAAGTAGAACGAAAGATGCACTATTTTGCCACCTCTCACTGATAGCTTTTGACAGTTTTTGATGCAATAGAAAAAATCTCACCATTACAAAACGGAATCGAGTTGCCCAAAACCGAGATAGGATTTTGTAGGCAGTGATAAAATGACTCCATAGGTTCAAACGGATCATCCATAAGTGCCACGGTCTCTAAGTTACACTATGTCAAAGTTTGACCATTTTTTCCACTTTGAGTGCTCAAGGGAAAACGTCGCTACAAGGTGGCCCGTAACAATCGGACACCTTAGGGAGTGAGATAAGGGCACACCTAGCATAAACCTAACCACCTAGATGTGCTCACATTGACGGTTCATTCCCACGACAAGAAGAATGAAGAGATGTACTATTTTGCCACCTCTCACTGACAGCTTTTGACGGTTTTTGATGCAACAGAAAAAATCTCACCACAAGAAAATGAAATGGAGTTGCCCAAAACTAAGATAGGATTTTGTAGGTAGTGATAACATGACCCAATAGGTTCAAATGGATCTTTCATAACTACCACAGTCTCTGAGTTACGCTACGTCAAAATTTGACCATTTTTTTCCGCTTTGAGCACTCAAGGGAAAACGTCGCTACGAGGTGGCTCGTAATGATCAGATGCCTTAGGGAGAAAGACAAGGGCACACCTAGTGTAAACCTGACCACTCGGATGCACTCATGTTGATGGTTCATTTCCATGACAAGCAGAATGAAAGATGCTCTATTTTGCCACCTCTCACTGACAGCTTTTGACAATTTTTGATGCAACAAAAAAAATCTCACCATTACAAAATGGAATCGAGTTGCCTGAAACTGAGATAGGATTTTGTAGGCAGTGATAACACAACCCCATAGGTTCAAACAGATCATCCATAAGTACCACGGTCTTTGAGTTACGCTATGTCAAAGTTTGACCATTTTTTCCGCTTTGAGTGCTCAAAGGAAAACGTTGCTACAAGGTGGCTCGTAACGATCGGACACATTGGGGAGAAAGACAAGGGCACACCTAGCATAAAACCAACCACTCAGACATACTCGCATTGACGATTCATTCCCACAACAAGCAGAATGAAAGATGCACTATTTTACCACCTCTCATTAACAGCTTTTGACGGTTTTTGATGCAACAGAAAAAATCTCACCACAAGAAAAAAAAATGGAGTTTCTTGAAATCGAGATAGGATTTTGTAGGCAGTGATAACATGACCCCATAGGTTCAAATGGATCATCCATAAGTGCCACGGTCTCGGAGTTACGCTACATCAAAGTTTGACCATTTTTTCTGCTTTGAGCGCTCAAGGGAAAATGTCGCTACGAGGTGGCTTGTAACAATCAGATTCCTTGGGGAGCGAGACAAGGGCACACCTAGTGTAAACCCAACCACCTGGATGTGATCGCGCTTATAGTTTATTCCCATGACAAGCAGAACGAAAGATGCACTATTTTGCCACCTCTCACTGACAACTTTTGACGATTTTTGATGCAACAGAAAAAATCTCACCATAAGAAAATAGAATCAATTTTCTCAAATCCGAGATAGGATTTTGTAGGAAGCAACAACATGACCCCATAGGTTCAAACGGATCATCCATATGTGCCACCTGAATGCGCTCGCGCTGACGATTCGTTCAACTCTTCTTTTATAGGTGATGAAATGATGAACTTCACTCCATAAGCATGAAATGATGAACTTTAGCATGAAATGTCTTAATTGGTTCTTGAAATGATGAACTTCACTCCATAAGCATGAGTTTATGAAATAATAACTTCAGTCCAGTCTCTTCACGCATGAAGGACTCAAAACAAATTCACTCAATCAAAATATAGAATATCAACATTACCGGTATCAGTACTTGGGTATACACAATATGAGCAATAGATAGTTTAAAAGTATACACCATATGAATTACAAGTAATGAACAAATTGGATCATATTTCAAGACATATACACAACTAACAAATTTGATCACATTTCAATAGCAAATAACTAAGTTTCAGGAATATCATGTTTCATATATATCAATGAACAAATTGGATCGAATATCAAGTTTCATATATATCAAAATGAAAAATAATCATGTAAATATATCAAAAAATGGCATCAAAATGTGGCATGTGCCATGTCTGTCAAAGTCGATATATACATATACAAATGTCAAATATATAAAAAATTGGCCCTTCAATGACCACAACTATAACTATATGTCTCTATTTGTATCTAGGACTATGGCGGATCATCAAAATCGACCCTCTTCGAAGCAGTACGTGGCTGCAAAAGGACAATTCAAATGTCTAATCAGATATATTTTCTCAATATAACATCAAAATAACAAAATACTGAACTCTAAATTGTTTGAAGTTGAAATGTTGATTACCTCATCTTTGTCTTCTACAATTCGGTGAGGCTGATGATCCGTGGGATGTCCTGCAGGAGGCTGTAACTGGTAAAACAACATTAATACATGTTAATGACATATATGTCAAATAAAACATAATAACTAAAAATGAATAGACTAAAAAACTAAAGCATACCGGAGCCTCAGATGGATGTGTTGTGGTCGTAGAAGGCAAAGTCACAGATGAATCAGTTACGACCATTTCCTATATCCATGGTAAGTGATCCAAAAGGAGTTAACTAGACGGTTTCAACTCCGTTGCGCACTTAGTGAAAAGGAGTTGATATAAGATAGACATACCTTTTGCCTTGGTCGTGTTGGATCCCATAATATACGTGTAGGACTTCTACTAAAATGGAATGGTAGAATAACAATAGGAAGTTTGCAAGGGGCCTGTAATAGTTTAAAGACAATCATACAAGTTAATAACCCAAAGTTGTTGACAAGCTAGATAAAACAAATATTTTTAACATATGTAGAAAAAATGCACACCGAAGCCTTGTATAGTTCTCCTGTAACCTTAGGAGGCCTTGTGAAATCTAATGCAGCTATTACCATTTCCTGTATGAAAAATGATAACATATGATATAGACATAAAAGGATTTAGTTATTTTGAACAAGCAAGAATGCAATCCAAAGTGAATATGAAGATATCACCTCTTCCCTCTGTTGAACCTCATCGACATCAGGTGCATTCATTAATTCCATAAACCCCATATGTTTCTGTATATAGAACAAATAAATTAAGTGCATTTATCAATATCTACATATACATGTTTAATCATAATACATTTCAACAATTGAATTTAAATTGTAGTTTATTACCTTCTATCGTTTGGGTGTCTGAGAGGATATCTTTTTCTACCTAAGAGTGCTAGAGGATGGCTTTCTCACACGAGATGTCCTCAAGGCAGGTGGGGTAAACTAATGGAAAAAAATTAACATAAGGGAAAAGAGCATGTATTTAATATATCACTTAAGTAAAAAATATATAAATCTAAATGGTACCGCATAGCTATCTTGGCCAAAGTCAATGGCTGAAAGCGTGATATCATCAAGTTGAGACATCTTAGCCACTGATAAGCCCTACAAAATATCAAGTAATGATACATATAATTAAAAAATATATATTTTGAATCCAATGTATTATTATATTTTTAACAAATTTACAAATCTTTACCTCTGGTGGCGAAACTACTCATGACCGTGGAGTCGACTGAATAGTATGTGGTGTAATCCCACCACCTGTTGCACCCTGCAATGCATTTTATTTATATGTCACTTTAAATTGTTCTAAAAATAAAAATTCATTTCTTTTTATAAGATTTAGTCACTTAATTGATAACATGTCATAAACAGAATTAAACGCACCTGTGTCTGATAGAGAGGGTACAACATATTGAGTAGTTCATCAGTGAGGGCCACATCCTCTATAGTGGAAGCATGGTATCTACTCCCACAACATGTACATGAATGAGATGTCCCACCATCCTTGTCCGCGTTAGTGTCTACACGAAAACATACACCCTGGCAGATGGGGCACATATGCTAAATGGGCTGGCTCGTGCCAAATGATGCATGAGGTGCTACTGATGAAGGAGGTGCCACCGAGGAAGGAGGTGCTGCTGATGAAGGAGCTATCGCTGATGAAGGAGGTGTTGTAGGTGCTGGTACATCCTCTGCTCCGACCAGCTGTGTCCCATGCTGAACAATGACATCAGTCAATGATGCAGCTGCTTGAAGAGTCTGTAATTCCATAGACTCCTTCAAGGATATAAGGACAGTGACATGAACCATGGGTTTAGGAGTTTTACGCCTCCTATGTTGTGGATCTACCACCCTATGGGCCCCAGGTCTATCCTGCATAGAGCCTCTCCCTCTACCCTGAAATTGTCAGATGTCAAAGTAATTCGGCTTCTCGTCGAGGATAAACTCACAATACAACCTTCTCAAAAAATAGAGAGGCACCTCCCAATTATTACAAGGTGGTTGGTCAAAGACCATATACCACCTATCCCAAAAAGCATCTTTCAACCTAGCATGAACATACCAATGTATAGGAAACCAAGTCGTATTTAGTTCTAGGTTGTTACTGGTAACAGGATCGGTGAAAAGAGAACATATGTCAGCTTTAACTATGCCCTTTTTCTTCACTTGATCATATGACAACCGATCTGCATAAAATGCTCGACATCTATCCCTCCATGAACCCCATTTCATAACCTCCCTAGATACCTCATTTGCACTATTAGCCAATGTTTCTAGTGTTCTAGCAAGGGTTGAGTGGTGCTCAAGCTTAGAGGTCCTCAACCTATTCACCAAAATAGAAATTTGGGCACTATTTTGTGTAAGCCGATTGATGAGATCCTCTTGTGTGGTATCTACATGATCTAATGGAGGACGTGGATGGTTTTAGGGTGGTGGTGGTTGTTGAGGAGCAGCATTTTCAGGATTTTGAGGTTTTTCTTGTTTCTCTTGTGCAATATTAACAGGGTTTTCTTGTGTTGCTTGTGCAGGAGGAGGTCTTTGTTGTCTATTTCATTTTTGGGGATTGCTTGAAGAATCTGACATCAAATTAATAAAAACAAAACTTAAATAAATTAAAAAACCCTAATATAATTAAAAAGAAAAGAAAAATAATCAAACAAATCAAATCTTACCTGTTCGATGGGGTGCCATTGTTGAAAATTGCTTTTGATGATGGGAAAATGAAAAAATTTTGCAAACTCGTGCGGGTTCAATGCTCTTTTTTGCTTTTCCTTGCTGTTGTTCCACGGGTTTTGGTGTTGAAAATGGCCAAAACCCATGGCCTAACAAAAAAAAATATGTTTCTCAAAACCCATATTGGTTTTGAGGAACTTTTGGTTTTTTTAATTGTTTTTCATCTAGGCTTGGTAAGGCTTGGTGTTACCAAGCCTTGCACATTTTTGAAATTTTAGAACCCATACGAGTTATGAATTTTTTTAATTTTTTTTGGCATGTGGCCACTTTTCTATTCACCATCTTGGTGCACTTACCCTGTGACTGCTTTGGTGCATCTTCAAATCGATCCACCATGCACACTACCTACACTCTACCTGGTCTAGAAGCAGTTAGGTACAATAGGTTGCCTATCATGGATCTATACAATGTTTGATCCACCATTGGTGATTCATCATTCTTGTTTAATTTGCTTCCGGTCACCATGGGGCACTTACCAGTTTGCAATCCTCCATTTGAAATTTCTTCAACATATCCTTTGCATACTTGGTTTGTGATAAAGATTCCCTTATCTTGTTGCAATATCTGCAAACCAAGGAAGTATATAAATTCACCAAGCATTGACATCTCAAATTTTGACTGCATCTAAGCAGAAAATTATTTGCAAAGAGTGTCCTTATTGCTTGCAAAGATAATGTCATCTACATACACAACCACAATGATCATGTGGTTTCCATCTTTCTTTATGTATAAATTTTTTTCAGCACTCCCCTTTTTGAATCCTTGCTCCTTCAGGTATTGATCTAATCTTGAATACCCTTCTATAGGAGCTTGCTTTAAACCATACAAGGCCTTCTTAAATTGACACATAAAGGTTTCATCACCATGTAGAAGAAACCCTTCTGGTTGTTGCATGTACACTTCTTCCAAATTTCCATTTAGGAAGGCAGATTTTACATTCATCTGATATACTTTATAACCCTTGTAGGCATAAAAGGCTAGAAATTTTCTAATTGCTTCTAATCTAGCTACCGATGCAAATGTTTCTTTAAATTCAATGCCCTCTACTTGAGAGTATCCTTTGCACACAAGTCTAGCTTTATGCCTAACAATTTTACCTTCTTCATTCATCTTATTCTGTTAGACCCATTTAGTGCCAATGATTTTCTTGTCTTTTGGTCTAGGGACTAATTCCCAAGTCTTGTTCTTTTCAATCTGTTGTAGTTCTTCTTCCATGGAATCCATCCATTCTTATCTTTTCTTGGACTCATTGAATGGTTTAGGTTCTACTTCATTCATGTGGAAAAAGTTGACTTGTTCATCATTTCGGGCAAGTATTCTTCTAGTCTACACACCATCACTCTTATTTCCTAGAATTTTCTCATTGTGGTTATTCAAGTGCACATACCGGTTGGGACCCTTTTGGATGCTTCTTACAGTTCATTGTCTGACTGAGTTTCTTCACCTTCATCACCTGAATCATCATATCGGTTTACCTATGATTTACATTCTTTGTGCATATCCTCATCAACTCTTACATGCACAGTCTCAATGACTCTTCTTAGTCTTTTGTTGTACGATTTGTAGGCTTTTCTATTAGATGAGTAACCAAGGAAGATTCCTTCATCACTTCTACAGTTAAAACTACCTAGACCATCCATATCTCTCTTAATAAAACACTTACTTCCAAATACCTTGAAGTATTTGACTCATGACTTCCGATCATACCACAACTCATAAGGTGTCATTCTGCTATTTGTTCTTAATTGAACCCAATTTAAAGTATATGTAGTAGTATGAACAACTTTCTTCCAATATGTTTCTGGCAGACTGGCCTCATTTAACATGCTTCTGGCCATCTCCTTGACTGTCCTATTCTTCCTTTCTACCACCATTTTTTTGAGGTGTCCTAGGGGCTGAGTAATGCCTTCTAATTCCACGTCTTTCACAATAATCTTCAAACTCATTTGACATAAAATCTCCACCATGGTCTGATCTTAGACATTTTAGCTTGCACCCACTTTCCTTCTCCACCATCTTATTAAAGGTCTTGAATCTATCAAATGCTTGTGACTTATCTTGCAGGAAAGTGATCCATGTCATTCTTGAATAATATATCAATAAGGAGCATAAAATATCTTTCACCAGCAAGAGCTCTTGTCCTAGTTGGACCACACAAATCTATATGTACAATTTCAAGTGGTCTTGAGGTATTGTTCTCTTTTTTCCTAAATCTTACCTTAGTCCACTTCCCTTTCACACATTCATCACAAAATGTGGTTACCGGTTTGATGATAGGTGGAATATTTCTTACACACCCCTTTTTTCTTACTGCAACTAAGTTATCAAAGTTTATGTTGCCTAATATTTGGTGCCACAAATAGCTTTCATCAACCTATCCCATCATGCATTGGGACTCATAATATTCCTTCAGATTATAAACATTGTCATATGTTCTCTTTCCGTCTGCCACAACCTGACCGGTACACTCTTTCTTTATCTGGTAGCTAGTAGAGTCAAAGTTGAATTTATAACCTTTGTCACACATCTGACTCACACTCAATAGATTGTGATTTAAGCCTTCGACATAATATACATCATGTGCCTTCAATTTTTCATCAATATTTAGAGTACATTTTCCCTTTATTTTGATGGATGAGCTGTCTCTGAATCTTACTGAACCACCATTTCAATCTTCAAGCTTGATAAATTTATTTTTATCACCGGTCATGTGGTTTGAATAGCCAGTGTCTACAACCCATAGATTTTTCCTTTCAGTATGTAAGGCAGTCTACACTATCAGACTTGATTCTGCCTTGTCATTTTCTTTCTTAACCCATACCAGTTTGGTTTCCTTCTTGTCAGCTGCTATTTTGTGCTCTGATTCAACTACCGATTCTTGATCAGGATTTGTCTTCTTCTGCTTGATCTTCCCATTTTACAAAACTTTTCTATATGTCCAAACTCTTGACAGTTATAGAATTTCACATTTTCATTTAAAGATGAATCTTTAAAATTATTGTAAGGCACCGGTTTATTCTTCCTACATTCAAAAATCTTATGACCATATCCATTACACTGATAATAGACAACATTCATATCCCAGAATGCATTAAAAACATTTCTACTTTCATAACTAGGCTTATTGATTAATCTACAGTCAACTATTCTATGCCCAAATTTGTTACACCAATAACAATAACCATTAAAGTTTGAAACATACCGGTTAGGTTGCCTTGGTCCTACAAACGAATGCCTCATTGAGGCTCTTCCCTTCATGTTGTTGACATTTGTGAATCCTTCATGGTCAATTGTTTCATTTCTCCTTGGATTTTCATGTCGGTACAATGAGTGTGGCCTCCGGTTCATTTCTTGTATATACCGGTTTATGTTCCAATTTCTAACAGCATCTGCATATGTCTTCTTATTGGTATCCTTGCTTACTGTGAATGTCTTCTTGTCTTCACCTTCATTTGAAGAAGTGAACTATATCTCCTTATCAGATGTGTCTTTTGAACTTTGACCTTCTTAAAATCCTAAGCCACCAATATCTTTGGATTGCTTTTGTTTGCTAAACATTTTGTCGAAGGCTTCAGTGTTGCCTTCATATTTGCTTCTCACTTTATTTCTTCCTTACTTTCTTCAAGTTCCAAACTGAACTTCACTATCTCTACTTCCAGATCTTGAGGCTCCTTTTTCTTCTTCTGAAGATCAAAGGATGTAACTTCACATATCCTCTTGGTTTCTTCTAGCTGAAGTTTCAAGTCAAATATAACTTGATTGGACTCATCAAAGGATTGCTTCAAGAGGCATTGTTCATCTAGAGCAACAAACTTGAACTTCTTTAGTTCTCTTCTTGTTTTAGTCAACTCCTCAAGAGTACTTATAAGATCACCTTCTAGATCAACTTCAGCCTCAATGTCTTCTTCTTCCTCATCTTCACCAACCGGTTCATCAAGTGCCATAAAGAGACTAACTTCTCTTTCATTATCTTGGTAGTCATCTTCTAATGCACTTTCTTTATCTGTGGCATCATCCTCAATAGTATATAGGTTGTTCTTCTTCTAGTAGCCTCTTCCTCCTTGCCGGTAGACATTTCTTTCTTTATCTTTACCAGTAGATCTGCTAAATCCTATTGACTAATCTCTACCAGTTTCATTATAAGGGATTTTTGCAGCAAAGTGACCAACCTTTCTACAGTTGAAACATTTGAGTGGTAGCTTTCCTTTGTACTTTTCGGATCCTCTTTTGAGATTTCTGACAAAGTTTGCTACTTCTGCATCAGAGTCCTCACTAGATCCTTTATGAGCAACCACTTATTCACCCTTCTTGGTGGAATTAAATGTTGCCTCTTTCCTTGAGGATGTATCACTAGTTGTTCTCATTTCATAGGTTGTTAGTGAGCCAAATAGCTCATCCATTGTGAAGGTCTTTAGATCCTTGGCTATTTTTATGGCAGATGCCTTAGTATCATACTTGGGTGTGAGAGATCTAAGTACCTTCTTGACAAGAATCTCATCTGCAATTTCTTCTCCAAGTCCTATGATGGTGTTCATAATTTCATCAAATTGGTGAAGGCAGTCTGCAATATTTTCTTCATCCTTCATCCTGATGCCTTCAAGTTGGCCCCTAAGTGTTTGCAGCTTCACCTCTTTGACTTTTGCATCTCCTTCAAATAACCTCTGCATTTTATCCCAAAATATCCTTTGCGGATGCACAGTGCATGACCTTGACAAACTCATTATTCAACAACTAGCTCAAGATAGCATGTTTAGCCTTTGCGTTATTCTCATACTCATTCTTGGCATCCAAACCAGTGGGAGGAACACTAGGGATAGTATACGTATTCTTGATAGACATCCACACATCAGAACTAAGGGAGGAAATATAGGTCTCCATTCTTCTTCTCTAGAAGGCATAGTTAGACCCATCAAACATGGGAGCTTTTGAGGAGGCAGATTCATTTCTTGCCATTGTGTTCTAAGACCAAAATCTACCCAAACTTTAAACAACCAAGAACCTATGCTTTGATACCAATTATTGAACAAAATGTACCACTGAGAGGGGGGTGAATCAGTGGTTCCTAAATTCTTTTCCTTTTTAAAACAACCTTAGAATATCGTTTATTATCCCAAGCACTTAAATAGTCAAACTGGTAAGAGAAATGAGTATACCAAAAGAGACAAACACTGATTCTACCCATCTCATATATCTCTAATTCAACATACTCTGACTATTCAAATTCTACAAGGCTTGATTGTCATTATACAACACAAATTCCTTAGGCAACAGATAATGTCTCCACTTCTTCAAGGCTTGAACTATGGCATAAAATTCATGATCATACACTGAATATCTCTTACTGGCATCATTCAAATTCTCACTAAAATAAGCTATTGCTCTCCCTTCCTGACTCAATACTACTCCAATTGCATTCCCATTTGCATCACAATCCACTTGAAATACTTTGTTGAAATCTGGTAAAGCTAAAACAAGTTGCTCAGTGACCTTCTGCTTCAACAATTCAAAACTTTTATTTTCTCTGGTGGTCCACTTGAATCCTTTCATATGTCCCCTCATTGTCTAAGTCATAGGACTACAAACTGAACTGAAAGTCCTGATAAAATTTTGATAGAAACTAGCCAATTCATTAAATGATCTTACCTCTCCAATGTTTTCCAGTGTAGGCCATTCAACAATTGCTCCTACCTTTTAAGGGTCCATCTTCAATCAATCCAAAGATATCACAAATCCGAAATATACTAACTCTTGTTTACTGAAACTAAACTTCTTTATATTTATTAGCAACTTCTCTTCTCTCAACCTCTACAAAAATTGTCTTAAATGCAACAAATGCTCCTCTTTTGTCTTACTAAAAATTAGAATGTCATCCAAATATACAATAAAAAGCTTATCCAATAATTTTTTCAATACCTCATTCATCAACCTCATGAAAGTACTCGGTGCATTAGTCAACCCAAAAGGCATCACCAACCATTCATACAATCCTTCATCTCTCTTGAATGTTGTCTTCCACTCATCCCCTTCTCTGATTCTGATATGATGATATCCACTCTTTAGGTCTATCTTTGTGTAGTATTTGGCTCCACTCAAATAATTCATTATGTCATCCATCCTAGGTAAAGGAAACCGGTACTTCACAATGATCTTGTTTATTGCTCTGGTATTGGTACACATCCTCCATTCTCCATTCTTCTTAGGTGCTAACAATGTTGGTACTGCACATGGACTCAAACTTTCTCTGATCAAACCTTTCTTCAACAATTCTTGCACTTGTCTATTCAACTCCTCATTCTTCATCGGTGTCATCCAGTGTGTAGAATTGTTATGCAAACTAGCTCCGGGAACCAAGTCCATGCAATGATCGATACTCCTCATAGGTGGTAATCCATTGGGAATGTTATTTGAAATGATGTCTTCATACCCTATGAGCAATTATTTTATCTCCTTCGGTTGTTCTTCTTCTTGCTTCAGGTTCTTAGTCTTCTTAGGAACTAAGGCAAAATAACACATTTTCATGTCTCATTCCATCCAGGAATTTCCTTCCATCCACCAAACATATTCTAGCATTCATATAGAATTCACTCTTTAGGGGCTTCTCTAAGGGTAAAAAGGTTTGTTTCATCCCATTCACTACAATAGTGTATATGTTCTTTCTTCCATCATGTATTGTATGTCTATCAAACTACCAAGGTCTACCCAAAAAAAGGTGACAAATATCCATAGGCATAATATCACACAAAACTTCATCATGATAATTCCCAATTTTCAATTTCACCAAACACTGATCACTTACTAACAACTTATGGTCATCCTAAATCCATGCTATCTGATAAGAATTAGGGTTTTTCAATCTTTCCAACTTCAATTTATTCACCATTTCTTTTGAAACAAGATTATCCAAACTACCACTATCAATAACTACTTTACAACACTTAGCAGATACCTTACATTTGGTCTTGAACAAATTTCACCTCTGCAAGGGCTCTTCATCCTCTCCAATATGACGCAAAGTTTTCCTCATCATCAACAGTTCTCCATCTTCCAGTTTGTTCCCTGATCTGGTGGGGCTTTCTTCTACCAATGTTGTTCTCCTAGTGTTCTCTATCTTTTTACATTTGAAATTACGATGTTCTTCTCCTCCACACTTATAGCAAATACCTCTAAACACTTTCTTATCTTGTCTGATGTCATCTTTTCCAAAAATTTCATTCTGATAACTATCAAGTTCTCTCCCCCGGTAGAAACTTTTGTCATCCTTCCGGTATGAATTGTCATCTTTTCTTACTTCCTTGTCCTTGTTATGATCTATACAGGTTCATCTTCCTCTGGGAAACCTTCCACCTCTACCTTGTTGTCTCTGCTCATATCTTTTGTTTAACTTCTCTTATGCTTTCAAGGCATACTAGTACGCTTCTTCAACACTCTGCAACTTGATCAAACTAAGTTCATCTTGTATAGACATCCGTAATCCATTCAAATATCTCACATCTTGTTCAACCTCATCATCAACATGTCTGAATATGATACTCAACTTGTAGAATGCTTTGGTATACTCATTCATAGTAGATTCCTTCTGCTTCAAGTTTGCAACTTTCAGAATAGATTTACTTGATAATCAACTGGCATAAACTTTTATTTTAACTTAGCAACCATCCACTCCCATGATTTGATCTTCTCTTTGCCTCTTCTGTGTCTATCAACTTGCAAATGCTCCCACCAAAGAGATGCATGACCTCTCAACTAGGTACATGCATATTTTACCTTCCTTTCCTCTGTGGTGTTCTCAAAATTTAAATACTTCACCATTTCCAAGATCCAATCCATCAATTGATCTGAATCCAATTTACCATCATACTTCAGTGGGGTAAAATGTGGTTTAGTATTCACCCTACTCAAAACCCTCAAGAACCTCTCTTCATCTAGATCAATCGTCAATGGATTTGCTACTTGTTCTATTGGTGCTTCTTCTTCATCTTCACTCACATCTTCAATAGGTCTACTCTTCTCTGGGATGTCTCAATGACTTCCAACCGGGCTGCAATTCCTATCAACATTTCCATCACAACAGTGTTTTCATTCCCACGTGCTCCACCATTCCTATTTCCTCTTCGCACTATCTTCATGCTAATCCTCTATAGTTGTAGGTCAAATCCATAATCCACCACCCCACAACAAAATTTTTAGGACAACGTAATTTTCGTAATAAATCTTGTTCCGATGCCCCTTAGTATAGTCACTAGTTGGGAGATACCTCAAAGAGATCAATCCAGACCGGGAAACAAGAGTAAACTCAATGGAAACAAGAGGAGATGATGGACACAATGCAGAACTAAGTGAATTAGATCATAAAAACTGATCACAGATAACCAGTAACATCTAGGTTATAAGATTCGGTTCGCAGGCCTATTACATACATGCTCAATTACATAATCGATAAACTCTAGACCTCTAAATCTTAGGATATATCTTCTATGTTCTACTTTTTGAATTATGATGCCTAATTACATTGCTTTATATGGTGTAGATGGATATGGTCAGCCCAAGAGGGATCAAATACCAAAGAATAAGATCAAACATGTAAAACCAATAGGTCGGCCTCTACCAAAGAGATTCCTCTGAAAAATCGAAAGGATGAAGCATCGATCATAGGGAGGGTTGTCCATACACCAAGGAACATTGGAATCAACAAACTAGGGCTCTACAAGCTATGGAAGGGATTCGAGAGATTTACCAATAGCAAATAGGTCCAGGTGGTTCCAGTACAAAAAAATTGTCTCGAAATCTGGAATCAATAACTTGCCAAAAAATGGTCCAAATGCTCTGCAGTTTAGGAATACGGAAGATGATCATGTCCTCAAGCAAAATCCAGCTCCACAAGATCCGGTGAGGCAATGCAAGAAAATGCAGAAAGAAACATTGAAACTGCAAAACAAAAAATAAACAAAACAAAAATAAGATTGCCAAGAACTGGGGATGCTCCTACATCACTTTGGTTAGTTACCTTGCTTTTTCCAGCAATCTCTTGCATAATGGCCAAATTTATGGTAGTTAAAACACTCCAAATTGCTCTTGTCATACCTCTAATTCGAGCTGCTGATCTTCTTGTCTTGTTTGGAGTTATTTTGAGAGCTTCTTGCTCCCTCTTGGTTGTTTGCTCATCCTAAGCTATCTTCATTGCCACAACCTCTATCTCTTGAACTCCTACTGCTTCTTCCTCTCCCCCTACCTCTTGCATTGGCTTGAGCTTTGAAAGCTTGCTTTTGGGAAGATGTAGCAAACCTATTTAGGTGTTGATCATGGGTTTGAAGAGAACCCATCAACTCACCAACTATCAATATTGACAAATCCTTTGCCTCTTTAATGGCAATCACTATTGCATCAAACTTGGATGGCAAACTCCGAAGGATTTTCTCAACAATCCTTTGCTCCTCCATGGTTTCTCCATTTGTGTTTAGTTGGTTCAAAAAACTAGAGATTCTTGTATTAAACTTTGAAATGGACTCACTATCCTTCATTTGAAGAGTCTCAAAATCTCTTCTAAGTATTTGGAGTTTCACCAATCTAACTTTATCATTTCCCCTATATCTAGTTTGGAGGATTTCCCATGCTTCCTTAGCATAGTTAGCTGCTACTATTTTGGGAAATATGGCCTCTGTTAAGGCTACTTCAATCAAACTCAATGCCTTAGCATATTTCCTCTGTGTTTCCCTCAACTAGTTCTTCTAATTGTTTGTGAGGGCAACATATTGAGTTGGATCAATCATATCCACAAACCCGGTAACACTAAGTTCCCAAAAATCATTTGCAACCATGATGGTCTTCATCTTCTGGGCCCAAACATCATAATTTTATCCATTAAAGGACGGAGGCTGCTTCGAGCTCTTTACTTAATCTTCAGTCATGTCTCCTACACACAAAACTCAAACACCTAGAAAAATACAAATACCCAAAGACAAGGATTTAGAGATCTATAGCTCTATATCTCTGGTACCATGTGAAAGAGATCAAAATCTATCAAGTTGGGTGGACCCAAACACACAGAGAGACTAGTGTCTCAATTCCCAAACAACTGGGAACAAACCCACAGAGAATAAACTCAAAACACACAAGGAGACATGCAATCTTTCTTGCTTTCTATTAAATAACTGGAAATGACAAAATACAAACTGTAAACTAACTACTTATTATAGTTCTATAGCCAGCAATCAGGAGTTGCATTCAATCCTACAGAAAATAGGGTTTCTCTAAGCTCACTAGAAATCAAATCTGCTCACTTGGAGCTACACACAGTCAGGAGCAATCATTTCTCAATAGACAGACCATACAGTTAGGAGCTATCTTTTCTCTATTGGCAAAACACACATAGGCTATTGTTGTTCACAATATTCCCTACACTCACTCTGGAGCTGCACTTCTTCTTTGATCTACTAATTTGCAATGTGAACTTAATTGGACTAGACACAATGCCTATAGAATGTTCTCCCTCTTTGTCTCTTTTTTGTCTACTAAAAAGTCCCCCCCAAATTCCAAATTCAAAATCACAACTACCACATTAACTCTTTCGTCAGTAGCTGTTGGGATGGAGAACCCAACGTCAATCTCCTCTAGGTTGTTTTGTTGTAGCTCTCCTGATAGGTAGGCTGGGAGATATATGCATTGGGGGCTAACAGGGCTCAAGGTAATAAATATTTTGAGCAAAAGGAATCTATGTTTGCAGTATGAAAACAAGGGTAGATACAACCCACACAGAATTCAAGAGTGGAAAATTGCACTCTTGACAAGGTCTATTTATACACTGGCCATATCATCAAAGATAACGAGTACATACTAAACATTTGGCCTCTCAACCTCAATAAATATATGTGTTCTTTCCCCGATTTATGTATTTAATTTTAGGCTAATAATCTGTTCTATTGTATTTTTTAATGTTTTTGGTTGTTTAGTGATGGAATGAAGCTAATGAAGAATATTGTGAATACTATATTGAAAGAAATAAAAAACATGCCACTAGTGGTTGTGACCCATCCAACCGGTCTCAAACAAATAGTACTAGACTTTGAGATGAATACACTCCAATCTAGCCAGCAGGGTGTACAAATCATGGGAATTGAGGGCATAGGTGGCTCCGATTAAACCACAGTCGCCAAAAAGTTATACAACGAAAGATGTTCATCGATGGAGAGGTCAAGTTTTATATTTGATGTTAGAGATGGTGCAGCTAAAGGCATGCTGCATAATAAGAAGATTCAGCTTCTCAAAGACCTTAGTGTAACAAATCCAACATTTGACAATACAGAGCAAGGTAAGGCCATTCTTGCAAAGAATTTGAGATAGAGATCTATGAGGGTGCTCATTTTTCTTGATGATGTTGGTCATCCAAACCAATTAGATGCTTTGTTTCCAGTAAAAGACAACCTTGAAGGGGGGAGTCTTATCATTGTTGCAACACGGGAGAATGAAGTCCTTAGATCTAAAGGTATATTGTTTGTGTATAAAATGAGAGCACTCGATCCCATTTATGCAGAGAAACTTTTATGTTGGCATGCTTTCTCACAATCCATTCTTTTCAATGGATTTAAGAAGCTTGTTAAAAAATTATTAGATGCTTGCAATAGATTACATTTGTCCGTCAAGGTATTTCGAGTACTGTTACATGCAGAGTTCCACAAAAAATATTGGGAGTCCCTGTTGCAAAAGATCTCTAGAATATTGCCTGGTGATATTAAAGAGAAACTCAAATTAAGTTATGATGCCCTTGATATTGCTTGTTTCTTTATAGGAGAAGATAATAGTTTGCCAATTGAAATATGGAATGGTTCAGGGTGGAGTGGTCTGTATGATTGTGAAAAGCTCTTCAACAAATGTTTGATTGAATTTGACAAGAACAATCACATAACAATACATGATCACTTGGGAGATTTAAGAAAAGAATTTGCAAATCAACATTCTCCATACAGACTTTGGTTACCCCAGCAGATTATTGATTACCCCAGCAGATTATTGAGACAGAAGTGAGATTGATACTTTCTACTATTTCGTGAATAGACAATAGAAAGTAAAACATATTTTGTGTTTACGTTTTTTTATTTATTATTATTTATTTTGCTCAAACTGCAGTAAAACGGTGTTAATTTTTAAATCAATCGGCTTACAAACCTACCTATTTATTCATTGGGTGTCTTCGATCAGCCGACAAATTTATTTTAATTTAAATAGGATTTTGTGTTTTTGTTTTGTTATTACAGAAAATAAATGGCAGTCGAGGAATAATGGCTGTCCCAAACAGGACGATAACTTGGATGACATTTGAGGTATTTGGTTATCAGTGAAAGAAAAAAATTTAAATTTCTCACACTATATATACAGAACTCATAGTGCGCAGCATGCAAACTGCTGTTATTGTGAAAAAATAAAAAATAAATTTAGAAAGAGGATCGTAAATTGATCATGTATATCTTCAGTCTGTGTGCTTTGTTTTTCTGGCTTTTACAAATCAAGTATTTGTATAAGACTCTGGCCTTAGCCTTTTTTTCTTATTACTTAATGCTTTTCCTATTCAGGGTGGAAGGCCCTATCAGGTAGTGAGCCATGAGAGAATGGTCAGCTTGGACGAGGAAGTTATGGTTAGTACTATTGGAGGAGATTGGTCAGTCGGACCAAAGATTTTTGTGATTAAAGGAGAATATTTTAATAGAGCGATCTATAATGTATCAAGAGAGCTGGTCTGGCTTCGCTGGATCGAAATTAGGCAGAGAAATCTCCCCTTCGGGCTTTCGTTGAAAAAATTGAGTGTCTTAGAACTCTATGAAGAGTATTTTACAAAAGGGGAACACCACTTGGAAGAGCTGTGGGAGGCTGATACCGATGTCAGCGTTTTCACATTCAATTCTATTAAATTTATGGTTTAATTTTTTCAATAATTGCTGAATGTTTTTCATTTCTACATACGGAAATGGGTTGCAGGCTCCTGTGCAGCTAACAGTGTTAGTTATTTCAGGATGCAAAAGATTCCAAAGATTTCCAGATTCAATAGGACGTGTTGATGTGTTGAAAAAGATAGTAATCATACAAGGCTTCAATTTAACCAGTCTGCCAGAAGAATTTTGCCATCTTCAATCACTGGAGCACTTGGAATTACGTGAATGTTTTTCAGCTATCATCACTACCCACCAGTTTTGGCGACTTGAGAAATTTGCGGTTTCTAGATTTGAGTCGGTGCAGCAAATTGAGGATGTTACCAGTTTCGTTTAAGAAGCTGGTGCTCCTGCAATATCTCGATTTACTCTCCTGTAGAGCAGCTCACATTTAGGCCAGAGGATTTCCAAAATATCACAAAGCTGGAGTACATAAATCTCAGTTGGTAGGCGTCTTCACATCACAGAATGGAAATGAGTTCAAAATAGGACAGGACGAACAAGATTTCGAAGTAGAGAAAGGTTTGGTTGTATGCATGCAGTCCCTGAGGTGTCCTCACTCGCAGACTCCTTATTGCTCATTAATCCTGTGGTCCTTCATTAATCCTCCACCAACCATAAAATTTGTGTCCAGGCCATTATGCTCGTGTTTTGTTATAAATCGTGTTTCTTCGAATATTGAACTCCTTCACAACGGGATTCCTTTCTCGTTCGAAAATGGAAGCTTGTTGCCAGTTTTATAGAGCCAATAATATTGTTTGGAGGCAGCAAGTGTCGGGTTAATTATAATTTACATTGCTATCTAGGTATGTTTATGTTGCTATAGTTTTGAAGTTATATTTAGCACTAGTAATAGTGTAGAAAGGATAGTGATCAGGATTAAATTGGGAAAATATTGAAATCTAATTTTCAAAATTTTCTATGTTTTAGTAAATTGTAATTTTGAGGGTCTTCGGTGCATTTTTGGACAAATGTTGGGCGCGGAAACATGTTTGAGAGGGGAGATTTGAAGAAAGAGATGGAGGGGGATGAGTGAGAAAAGAAGAAAAATTATTTTAGGTAAGAAAATTAAAGGAAAAGTAAATGGTTGAAAATGCAAATGAAGCTCATATTTATCAAGTTTTTGCCTCTTAGCATTGTAGTAATATAATTTGTTTAGGTTTGACATTATTAAACCATAGTAACATTCTATTTACATAACGTGAGACAACATCAATGACATTCAAATGCCTAAATTTATAATAAATAAAAAAATTTAAAATTAAGAAGTAATACATTCCTTAATTTAAAATAGGGGAGAATATTTATTTGTTAGGTAATGTAGACTTATAAATAATATAAGACTCTTATGATTTTTTGAAAAATATGTCACCTTATAATCTACACAAATAGTAGATAGTTGATAGTTGATACTTATCTAGAAGTAACATAAAACTTTATAATAATTATGTGTAATAGTTTAGTGAATATGAAGTTAAGGGAGAGTTGACTTAACTTTTATAGTAGTAATTCAATAATTCACTAATAAAAATAAAGTAATATTTTTTTGCTTCTTGAGCATTTTTTATAAGAGATGTAAAACATTGATGCAAAAAATCACAAGTTTAGTTTTTTTATTTTGTTCGTAAAAATAAAGTAGTTCTTTTTTATTTGGTGTGTGTAAATTAAAGTAGTTATTTTTCATTGTGTGTACAAAAGTAAAAGAATTGAAAATCTTTCTTTTTATTATTCTTTTAATCAACAAAATGTTGAACATTTCATGTCATAGATATTTAAAAAAATTAACAAAATACAAAGTTAAAAAAAACTGAAAAAAAAAATGCATCTTGATATAGTTTTAACAATTTACTTTAAAAAATTTATAAATATAATATATTAAATAAGTAATTATAATAAATAGGAATCTTGTTTTTTTATATTAAAAGCAACCAAAACAAGGGGGCTGACCTAGGAATAGAACAAAGAAACAGTGGCAAGCCAACTTCAACAGGCCATGTGCAGCATAGAAACATAGCCTTATTGAAATTTTACGTATAACTAAAACATAATTATATGTTGCTATAAAACATAAATTTAATATATGTTACTATGAATTTTAATTGTAATATAATTTTAATTATATTATGTTACATTATCAATGTTAACGTTTTTTTATTATTGTTTTTATATTATTCTCATTAGATATTATATTATTGTAACTATTGATTTAGTTTTTATTATATTATTAATATTATTATTTTAATTACTAAATCTTGTATTCTAAATATTATATTATTTTTATTAGTATATTAACAATATTTTTATTATATTATGTTATTTATTTGATAAATGTGAAAGTACTTAATTTTATCAATTATACAAAAGAAAAACACTTTAAACATCTACAAATAAATACATTTATTAATGACTATCCTAACATAAGCTTATATTTTAGAGTTAAAAATAAAAAATAGATAAACTATTTTAACTTCTCAATATTAAAAAGCTTCTACAATTCACTTAGAATTCTTTATAAAATTACTTTTCTTTTTTCTATTGTATTTTTTTTTCTCCTCAAACTAAAACTTGTAATCTTTCTTCTAAATCATAATTAATATTTATTAGTGTATATTAATATTAAATTATGTTATGTTGTAATATATTATTTTACAATATATTAAAATTAAACTGTATTATTTATGAACAATAAAGTAACAATAATTTATTTTTCTAATTTCTATTGAAAAATTGATTTATTGTTAGCAGTTCTTTAAAATATTTGAAAAAATTTAAAATCATGTATATGAATTATTTTATTTTTATTAATTGTAAAAAACAAACATTTATATACATCTTTTAATTAATATTTGTCCATATCTTTTTAAAATTACCTAAAAAATGTTAGCGTGAGACTTACGTTTCATTGGCGTGAGACATGAATATTTTGAAAAAAGCGAACAGATTTTTCACCGGCAAGTTTTTTCAGGCCTTTAACCATTCATTTTTTTAAAATATATAATTAAAAATATTTATTTTCTTTATAAAATTTCAAAATAAATAAAAAATAATTAAAAAATAGTATGTTATTATTAGTACTTCGGGTTAGAGTTAATAATAGGGTTCAATTAGGATTGGAGTTGGTGTTCCTGAGATTTAAAATGGGATTATAGGGTTAAGGTTTAATTAGTATTAAGGTTATGGTTAATATTATGATTAGAGTTAATGTGGTTAAGCTGTAATTACATATTTTCTTGATCAGCAAAACCTTCACATACCATAATATTTTATAATTATACATTTAAGACAACACAATTGTAGAAAGATAAATAATATAAAATAAAATAAATTAAATTAAACAATATACTAGTTACAATTAATAAATTACTATTTCAACTACAAATTAAAAAGAAAGATAAATAATATAAAATAAATTAAATTAAATTAAAGAATATATTAATTACAATTAATAAATTACTATTTCAACTACAAATTAACAAGAAAGATAAATAATATAAAATAAATTAAATTAAATTAAAGAATATATTAATTACAATTAATAAATTACTATTTCAACTACAAATTAACAAGAAAGATAGATAATATAAAATAAATTAAACTAAATTAAAGAATATATTAATTAAAAATTAATAAATTACTATTTCAACTACAAATTAACTAGCTTATATATATAGAATAAGCTGAGAGGTATCCTTCTAGAGGCACCTATTTTTTTATTGATTTATCAACATTAAAGTGCAATAGGCGCCTCGAGAAGGATACCTCTCATTAAATATATATAAGCTAGTAGCAATCACAGCATGAATTGAAAGACATGACATAAATTAATTTCAATATATATATTGTTGTATAGTTTAGGATTCTATTTGGTTCAATTCTAGATTTATAATTATAGTTAGGATTGGAATCAAAATAGTAGGCCTAATTCAATAAGGATTAGGGTTCGTTATGGTTTACTATTAGGGTTAGGATTTGATTTGGTTTCAAATAGTAGGCCTAATTCAATAAGGAATAGGGTTCATTTTGTCTTGCTATTAGGGATAGGGTTATAGTTGTAGTTACGGTTTACATCATTGTTTAGGTTAGGTTAATGGTCAAGGTTTGGATTTACATCATGTTTAGTGTTACGGTTAGCATTAAGATTGTGATTAGGCTAGGATTTAGGGTTATGGTTAGATTATGTGTAGGGTTATGGTTTATATCATAGGGCTATGATTAGGGTTAGGATTATAGTTAGGGTTTACATCATTGTTAGGGTTAGGTTAATGATTAGGGTTTTGATTTACTTCATGATTAAGATTAGGGATAGGGTTATGATCGTGGTTAGGCTTTGGATTTATCATTATGGTGAGGATTATGTCTAGGGTTAAGGTTAGAGTTAGGATTATAGTTAGGGTTTACATCATTGTTAGGGTTAGGTTAATGGTTAGGGTTTAGATTTACATCATTATAAGGGTTAAGGTTCTAGTTAGGCTTAATTTTTAGGTATATGGTTAGGATTATCTCCATGATTAGAGTTTATATCATAAGGTTAGGGTTATGATTGTGGTTAGGGTTAAGGATTAGGTTTAGGATTATAGTTAGGGTTTACATCATTTTTATGGTTAGGTTAATGGTTAGGGTTTGTATTTACATCATGTTTAGTGTTACAATTAATGTTAAAATTATGGTTAGGCTTAGGATTTAGGGTTATGGTTAAGATTATATGTAGGGTTACGACCTTTATATCATAGGGCTAGGGTGGTTATGGTTATGGGTTAGGGTTAGGATTATAGGTAGCGTTTACATAATTGTTAGGGTGAGTTTAATGGTTAGGGCTTGAATTTACATCATGATTAGGGTTAGGGTTAAGATTGTGGTTAGGATTAGGATTTACATTTATGGTTAGTTTTTATGTTTAGGGTTGTTGTTTATACATCACCGTGTTAGGGTGAGGGTGAGCACAATGGTTAGGGTTATGGTTAAGTTGAAGATTATGGTTAGACTTAACATTTATAATTATGGTTAGGGTTATGTCTAGGGTTAGTATTTATATCATAGGATTAGGGTTAGGGTTAGGATTATAGGTAGATTTTACATCATTATTAGGGTTAGGTTAATGGTTAGAGTAAGGGTTAGGGTTAGGGTTAAGATTGTGTTTAGGCTTAGGATTTATGGTTATGGTTAGGATTATGTGTAGGGTTAGGATGTATATCATAGGGTTATACTCAGGGTTAAGGGTTAGGGTTAGGGTTATAGTTATGGTTTGTATCACTTTTAGGGTTAGGTTAATGGTTAGGGTTATGGTTGCAATAAGGGTTTATATCATTGTTAGAGTTAAGTTAATGGTTAGGCTTAGGATTTTGTATTATTGTTATGATTATTTCTAGGTTCAGGGTTTATATCATGGGATTAGGATTAGGGTTAGGATTAGGATTTATGATTATGGTTAGTTTTACATTTAGGGTTAGGGTTTATATCACAACATTAGGGTTAGGGTTATGGTTAAGTTTATGATTGTGGTTCAAAGGATTAATATTTAGAATTATGGTAAGGGTTATGTCTATGGTTAGGGTTAGGATTATAGATAGATATTACATCATTCTTAGGTTTACGTTAATGGTTAGGGTTAGGGTCGGGGTCAAGATTATGTTTAGGCTTATGATTTATGGTTATGCTTAGGATTATGTGTAGGGTTAGGGTTATATTTGTGTTTTGCATCACTTTTAGGGTTAGGTTAATGGTTAGGGTTTGCATTTACATCATGGTTAGGGTTAAGGCTAGGGTTAGGGTTAAGATTGTGGTTATGCTTAGGATTAGGATTATGTTTATGGTTTATATCATTGTTAGGGTTAAGTTAATGGGTATAGTTCAGATTTACAACATGGTTAGGTTTTGGCTAATGGTTATGGTTTGCATCACTTTTAGGGTTAGGATTGTAGTAAGGGTTTACATCATTGTTAAGGTTAGGTTAATGGTTAGGTTTTGGATTTAGGGCTTAAGGTTAAAGTTAGGGTTAGGGTTATGATTATTGTTAGGGTCAAGATTTAATGTTATTGTTATGATTATTTATAGGGTTAGGGTTTATATCATGGACTTAGGATTAGGGTTGGGATTAGGATTTATGATTATGGTTAATTTTATTTTTAGGGGTATGGTTTATATCACAATATTAGGGTTAGGGTTGGGATTATAGCTAGGGTTTACATCATTGTTAAGGTTAGGCTAATGGTTAGGGTTTAGATTTATATCATGGTTAGGATTAAGGTTAGGGAAAGGGTTAAGATTATCGTTAGGCTTAGGATTTAGGGTCACATTTAGGATTTTTTCTAGGGTTATAATTTATATTTATTGTTATGGTTATGGTTTGGATTTATATTTATGGTTTACATCACTTTTAGGGTTAGGTTAATGGTTAGGATTAGGATTGCAGTACGGGTTTACATCATTGTTAGGGTTTGGTTAATGGTTAGGTTTTGGATTTAGGGTTAAGGTTAGGGTTTGGTTTACAATTGTTGTTAGGATTAGTATTTAGTGTTATTGTTATGATTATTTCCAGGGTTAGGCTTTATATCATGGGATTATGATTAGGGATAACACTAATCCTAAGCCTAACCATAATCTTAACCTTATCCCTAACCTTAACCCTAACCATGATATAAATTCAAACCCTAACCATTAGCCTAACCCTAACAATGATGTAAACCCTAACTACAATCCTAACCCTAATGCTTGAAAACCCTAAATCCAAAACCCTAACTCTAACCCTCTAATATAAAACCCTAAATCCTAACCCCTAACCCTAACTCTAACCTTAAAACTGTAAAGCGGAAAATAATCGAACCCTAGTTGCTCTCCCCTCTTCCAACTCCAAGGAGAGAGAAGGGAGGTTACTAGGGTTGACGGTTTTCACTTAAGGGAGACTTTACATTCAAAAGAGGGGTTGAAACCCACAAGATCCAATCCCACACAATGCAAGATTGGATTCTAAATGAGTTTCAAGGGTTAAGACAGCAAGGCTACCCTCTTTTGTAAATAATGTGCATAGAATGATTAAGCTAGGAATGCATAGAAAGTAGGAAAGATTCACTTATAAACTAAGATAGGGATATAGGATGAAGCTGCGGACCTGGAATTAGCAGTAAAATGTCGATACGGTGCTGTCCTACAAATTTGAGCAAAAGTTGACGGGACGATGGTGCCCGGCATGCACACGGTCCTCCGAAAAATCCGTGAAATGAAGGGGGATCTGTTCGTCTCTGCACAAGGATTCCAGATCTTTAATTTCAGCCGCGTACCTACAACCTACACACAGAAAAGCGAAGACGATTGGGGGGTTAGGGATTAGGGGTTTGCCCTTAGGTCAAACCCCGATTTTGGAATTAACCAAGAAATGAGAAATGCTGTAAATGTAAATGATTGTAATGTAAAACAAGTACTAGTACCTTGTTGTAAGGATGTTTGTATCCTTATGTGCAAAGGTATATTTGTTGTTGTTTGTTGTATGTTGTATGTCGTAGTATGTGATCTCCTCTTCAATGGTTGAATCCTTGTCTTGAATGCAACACTTAGCCTTGAATGGAGACTTAGAATGATCAATTACTTGAAGGAATGCTTGAATGCTTGAATGCTTGAATGTTTGAATGTCGTTTCCACCTTTTTTTTCATCTATCCAAATGAGAGAGGAAAATGTAGTTTATATACTTGTCAATTAGGGCCGATAGACTGATTTTCCCGACCTTAGGCCGACCAGGAAATGATATTTTCCAATTTGCAAACAAAAAGACCCGGAGCCCCATAGGAGACCGGGCCCAAAATAGGGCCAGGGACCAGGGCGCTAGGCACCATGGTCCTGGGGGACCAGGGCACTGGGTGCCCTAGTCCCACCTCCCGAGACAGCAGGGTGCAAGGAGGGATCAGGCAGGGTGCTGGAAAAAATGCAGTTTTTGGTGTTGTGGACAAGTTTCGGGGTCTCCATTCAGGTTCAGTGTTGCGTCGCCATCGTGAAGACCAAAATGCGGTCGAAATTGCAAGTGTCACAATTTTAGGATGCTACATTTAGCCCCCACTTTAGTAGGAGTATAGGCGTATGCTCATACTTCCGGTAAAGTACAAGGAAACAACATTGAAAGACTTTCACCACGTCAAGGAGGCAAGACACACCAAGCCCCCAGTGGACTAAGGATCTTACGACTTCGATTGACAAAGTAAAAGGGAAGATCACGAGGGAGAACCATGACTGTCAGTAGTAAGGTTCCCTCACTATGAGTCATGCAAGAAAAATACCAATAAATTTTCAAGGCAAAGCTAAGTTTGCCAAGAAATTTTCAAGTATCCTGAAGGGATAGACGGGGTGTATGCCCCCCTACGTTAAAGCGATCACACATGCCTCAATGGGGGTGATTGCTTTAACGTAGTGATACACATAAGAAATGAGAAGGGAAAGGAGCACGTTATCACAAAGATTTAGCCCCCAAGTGTGAGATAAACCCAAGGATAATAGACACAAAACACAAAGCACGAGGTGACTTCGCTTTCCTCGGGGTCAGTATGCTGTATGATAATTCATGTATATCATATGTATGTATGCATAATTTTTCTTCATTCCCCAATCAAGGAAGGTCACCTAGAAGAAGGGAACACATGTGTCTTTTGAGTCAACATGAGAGAGACCAAAAGAGATCTCAATGCTTTGCATCGTCCTCAAGTAGACAACACTAAGGACAACAAATAGAAGAATGAGAATAACACATAGAAGAAGTAACAAAAGAGAGGAGGAGAGAATCTGCTATGCTAATGTAACTAGCCTAGCACGTCATCTACCCCCCGATCTTGCTGATCAATGTGTCGGGAAGGCAGGGAACATGCTAGAGGAGGAAAATCCAACACAGCAGATGGAGCTATCACAAGATCCAAACAAGGGCTATGTTCATGTTCCAAGCCACGTTGTTCTTGTCTAGGAGCTAGGATAAGTGCTTTAGAAAATTCGTTAGATAAATGGTTATCAACATCAACAAGTTCATATTCACTGTCAGAAGCAAGAGGAGTAACATTTTCATCATGAATAACATTTTCATCTATATCATCATCAAGATTTATAAAAATAGGGTCTTTAACTCGCACAGGATCAAGACCATCATGCATCTTATGTTTAGGAGATTTTGGAGAAAATGGAATAATGCTTGTTGAAGGTGTTTTTGGAGATTGCAAAGTTTGAGAAGCAGCTGCCTGAGCTCTAAGACGATGCTTTCGTCGGCCTTCACGTGTAGAACGATTTCGTCTAGTCTTAGTAGGGAGTGGAGAAGATTGAGGAGGAGGAATGTTCTCATCCTTATTACTTGGGTGTTTAGGCTGTGGTCTCTTAGGCTAGATAATAGGAGAAGAGGAAGGTCTCTTCTCTCTATAAAAGGAAGGAGGAGGAACTGCTCCATATAAAGGAGGAATTTTTGGTTTAGGAAGGAGACCATGTCCATCATGAAGAGGAGGTATAGGTCTGCTTTTAGAAGGTTTATTAGGCATAGACATAGTCACATCCATAGGGATGGGTTGAGAATCTTCTTGAGGAAAGACATTAGTTTTATCTTTCAAAGGAAGAACTTCCTTCTCAAGAATGATAGGAATATCAAGTTTGGGTGTTCTAGGTTCACTTAGAGATAGGATCATATCTGTTTTCCACTTTTGATAAGATTTGAAAAGATGATCACTTCGCGGAGGAAGGGATTGGAATTGTTTAGGCCAAAAATAATCAATAGGAACACTAGAAGTTCTTTCAGCTGGTTTAAAGAGACTATGATTGATAGTAACAACTTCACCATTATGGGGAAATTTCAAACACTTATGAATAGGAGAAGCAATAGCTTTCATGGAAGATAGCCAAGGATAGCCAAGCTTCACACGAAATTGTTCGGATGAATGAATAATAGCAAAGTTCACATCAAGGGATTTGTTATGAACTTCAATAGGTAATGTAATAGAACCAATTGCAGGAGAAGAAAATGCATCAAATAATTTCACAACCACATCTATTTTGTCATAGATCACTTGATTCAATTGCAAAGTAAAAAGAAATTCTTCAGTAATAACATTAACCATGCACGAAGGATCAATAAGCACTCCACGGCAAGGTGTATTCTTGACTTTTGCAACTATGTATAAAGGACCATCAGGTGCCCTAATAGTTTCACTAGAATCAAATGTGATGGAAGGTTCTTTAGGGTTTTCTTGCTGCTCTACAAAGTTAATCACATTCAGAGTCATAGACACAAGACCATCAGATGAGAAAGAGGAATCATTAGCCTCAATCGCATTAGAGGTATGAGAAGGTAATGGATCAGTAAAAATCTAAAGATTTTGGTTAGGAGGAGCTACAGATGTGTTGCCTTTATCTTTCACTCCAGAAATATAGATAGTATTATTATCAATCAAATCTTGAATTTTACCCTTTAAAGAAAAACATTTTTCAGTATCATGCCCAGGTTGGCGATGAAATTGACAAAAAGCTTTGTTATCAAAATAAGGTGAATTTATCTTTGCAGGATCTATTTGCCTTATAGGAGGAAGAGTAAGCACATTTTGTTCCAATAACTTATTCTTAATACTATGCAATGATTCATTCAAAGGAGTATACTTTCTTTCTTTCTTGAAAAACTTAGAAATAGGAGGCACACCTGATGCTGCATTCACATTGTTGTTGATGATGTTTTCGTTGTATTTGATGGAATCTCTGTTCGGTTTAAACTTCCCAAATGGTTGTTGACTGCTATCACCCTTATCACTCGGAGCCATAGGATGTGATTGTTCTATTTGACTCACAGTCAGTTGATAATTGTGAAGAGTCGCACACAACTATTGGAAAGAAGTAAACTCAGAAAATAGAAGTTTATCTCGAATATCTTTTTGTAAATTAGAGATAAAGATTCTTTGAATATCATTGTCAGGCACTGGAAAAGAAATTTGAGCATACAAATGCTTATATCTACCAATGAAATCAGTCACTTTTTCTTTAACACCTTGTTTACAATGCATTAAATCAATCAAAGTAACTTTAGGACTTATATTGTTTTGAAATTGTTGAATGAAAGCATTTGCAAGTTGTTCGAAAGAAGTAATAGAATAAGAAGGCAACGAGCAATACCATTGTAGGGCTTTATCTCTTAATGTTCTAGTAAACAGTTTTGCAAGCAACCTTTGGTCATAAGCAAAATTGGTACATATTGTTTGAAAAGTCTTAACATGTGTTAGAGGATCACCTTTACCATTATAAAGCTCCAAATGTGGGATTTCAACATGTTTAGGAGGGATAGCTCGAACAATGTCAAGAGAAAGAGGGCTCGCAACATCAAATGTGGGCACACTAAACTTAGATTGATTCATAGAGGCAATTTGTTGCTGTAAAGAAGAGACAGTTTGTGCAAGATTGTTAATGGTCGCTTCAGTCGAAGAGTTCATATTAGACGTGTTAGATTGAGATGGAGGTGTTATGTTATTGAAAGAAGGTAAAGAGTAAGGTGGCGGGACACTATGATAGTTAGTCATAGGAGAGGATTGGAAAGGAGGAACACTACAAGGAGGAATGGAATGGTTGAATGAATTGCCCCCTTGCGTCATGTTCATTTGTGGAGATGTAATAGGGACACTCATTGAAGGAATGAATGAAGAAGTTGGATTAAATGAAGGAAGAGGATTAATTGAAGAGGAAGGATTGCCCCCATGACTGGTGATCATAGGCGGAATGTCTTGTATAGAAGTAGTCATTATGTTTGATGTAAAGGTAGGTATGTTAGCAATAGGAGTTGTCAAAGGAATAGAATGATTGACTTGAGTGGGAGGTTGTGTATAACCTAAAGTTTCGGCACAACTCTTCATAGGCATCACATTCGAATCCACAATGTGTGCAATACCACGTAAAATATCAATTCCATTCTTATCACTTTGAAGCATATGTTTTAGACCCTCAATTAAAGGAAGAGCTTGACTATCGGGGTATTCTTGAGACATCCATTGTCGAAAATCGTCAAATTGGTTATCCAATTTCGCAAGTTGTTCTATAGAAACCTCATGGAGAGCTTCTTCATCATTAGGAGGATTAGAGAAATTACCCGTGTCCTCGTTAAAAAGGCTATTCAAATTAGGTTCCATCTCCTCAGTAATTAAACCTTGGAAAGACTTAATTCTACGGCTTCGTCTAAAGGGAATAGTGTAAGTAGGGCTTATTGTTGTAAAACTCATGCACTAGAGAGGGAGAGAAGATTTTGAATTTAGAGGTAGCAAATTTCAGTAAAATCAACCAATCTCCTAGATTTAGGCTGTTAAATGCAATCATAACAATCTCCCGGAATTTCGGGAAAAATGTCAGGGACCGTGGCGCTCGGAGTGCACACGGTCCTCGCAACTCTTTTCGAAATTTGTAGGGATGAAAGCTATGATGATTTTAAAGCTAATCTGAAAAAATTGAGTGATTTTACGATCTGTAGATAGGCCAAATTAAAGTTGCAATCTCAAAATTGAACCCTACCAAGATTGTCGAAAAATGCAAAATTTGTATTTTGAAAAAGAGAGGGAAACTGAAATTTTGTATTTTATGATTTTAGAGGGAATACCAAAAGCAATGCAAGTTTTGAAAATTAAAAGTTGACTCAATTTCACGCAAAATTCAATTTTGAAAGCAGAAATCAAAGTTGGTGTAATTAAGCACTTAATTTCAAAACTCACAAATTGCAAGAATTTTGAATAAAGTACTGAAATTTTGAATGAATTCAAACACGCTTTTCAAATTTAAGACAGTAAGAACACAATTTTGACACAAAATTTCAATTTCACCAATTTTCGAATAATTAGAAGCCTTAAACCAAGCAATCACAAGACCAACTTTGACTGTAATTTTGAAAGTGTTAGAATTGATAAAATCAGCCAAAATTCTGGATTTTAGCAGAAAAATACAGTAAGATCTAGCTCCCGAAATTTTAGAAAAAATGTCGGGGACGATGGCACTCGGAGTGCACATGGGCCTCGCAACTTTTTTCCAAATTTTTAGGGATGAAAGATATTATGATTTTATTGCGGAATCCAAAGTTAAAGCTGATTTGGGGATGTTTTGATCAATGAAATTGTCGGACAAAGGTTGAATCAAGAGGGTTTCAAAAATTAGGGTTTTGACACTTAACCACTTAATTTTCAAAATTAAAGCACAAATATGAATTGATAATTTGTAATAGAAGAGTAGATCTGAAACAAGCATTAATAATTAAACATTTCACAAGTTCAATTTTCAAAAAGAAAATTTAGGGTTTTTATGCAATCAACCTCTAAAATTTTGCAAAAGATCAAACATGGAAATGTAATCAAAGAATCTAATTTTCAGATCTAACCATGAATAATCAGAAAGGATTTTCACGTCGGGTTCACCAAAATGTAAAGCGGAAAATAATTGAACCCTAGTTGCTCTCCCCTCTTCCAACTCCAAGGAGAGAGAAGGGAGGTTACTAGGGTTGACGGTTTTCACTTAGGGGAGACTTTACATTCAAAAGAGGGGTTGAAACCCACAAGATCCAATCCCACACAATGCAAGATTGGATTCTAAATGAGTTTCAAGGGTTAAGACAGCAAGGCTACCCTCTTTTGTAAAGAATGTGCATAGAATGATTAAGCTAGGAATGCATAGAAAGTAGGAAAGATTCACTTATAAACTGAGATAGGGATATAGGATGAAGCTGCGGACCTGGAATTAGCAGTAAAATGTCGATACGGCACTGTCCTGCAAATTTGAGCAAAAGTTGAGGGGACGATGGCGCCCAGCATGCACATGGTCCTCCGAAAAATCCGCGAAACGAAGGGGGATCTGTTCGTCTCTGCACAAGGATTCCAGATCTTTAATTTCAGTCGCGTACCTGCAACCTACACACAGAAAAGCGAAGATGATTGGGGGGTTAGGGATTAGGGGTTTTCCCTTAGGTCAAAACCCGGTTTTGGAATTAACCAAGAAATGAGAAATGCTGTAAATGTAAATGATTGTAATGTAAAACAAGTCCTAGTACCTTGTTGTAAGGATATTTGTATCCTTATGTGCGAAGGTATAGATGTTGTTGTTTGTTGTATGTTGTATGTCGTAGTATGTGATCTCCTCTTCAATGGTTGAATCCTTGTCTTGAATGCAACACTTAGCCTTGAATGGAGACTTAGAATGATCAATTACTTGAAGGAATTCTTGAATGCTTGAATGCTTGAATGTTTGAATGTCGTTTCCACCTTTTTTTTCATCTATCCAAATGAGAGAGGAAAATGTAGTTTATATACTTGTCAATTAGGGATGATAGACTGATTTTCCCGACCTTAGGCTGACCAGGAAATGAAATTTTCCAATTTGCAAACAAAAAGACCCAAAGCCCCATAGGAGACCGGGCCCAAAATAGGGCCAGGGACCATGGCACTAGGTGCCATGGTCCTGGGGGACCAGGGCACTGGGCGCCCTGGTCCCACCTCCCAGGACAGCAAGGTGCAAGGAGGGATCAGGCAGGGTGCTGGAAAAAATGCAGTTTTTGGTGTCGTGGACAAGTTTCGGGGTCTCCATTCAGGTTCAGTGTTGCGTCGCCATCGTGAAGACCAAAATGCGATCGAAATTGCAAGTGTCGCAATTTTAGGACGCTACAAAAACCTACATCCAAAACCTAACCATTAACCTAACCCTAACAATGATGTAAACCCTTACTACAATCCTAACCCTAACCTTTAACCTAACCCTTAAAGAGATGCAAACCATAACCATTAGCCAAACCCTAACCCTAACCATGTTGTAATTCCAAACTATACCCATTAACTTAACCCTAACAATTATATAAACCATAAACATAATCCTAATCCTAACCCTAACCCTATGATATAAACCCTAACCATTAGCCTAACCCTAACAATGATGTAATCCCTAACTACAATCCTAACCCTAACCCTTAAAACTATAACTCTAAGCCTCTAATATAAACCTTAAACCCTTAACCCCAATCCTAATGTTGTGATATAAACCCTAACCCTAAACACAAAACTAACCATAATTGTAAATACTAATCCTAGCCCTAATCATAATCCCAATGATATAAAGCCTAACCCTAGAAATAATCATAACAATAACACTAAATACTAATCCTAACAACAATTGTAAACCAAACCCTAACCTTAACACTAAATCCAAAACCTAACCATTAACCTAACCCTAACAATGATGTAAACCCGTACTGCAATCCTAATCCTAACCATTAACCTAACCCTAAAAGTGATGTAAACCATAAATATAAATCCAAACCATAACCATAACAATAAATATAAATCATAACCCTAGAAAATCCTAAATGTGACCCTAAATCCTAGGCCTAACCATAATCTTAACCCTTTCCCTAACCTTAATCCTAACCATGATATAGATCTAAACCCTAACCATTAGCCTAACCCTAACAATGATGTAAACCCTAACTATAATCCCAACCCTAACCCTTAACCCTAACTCTCACCCTCTAATATAAACCCTAACCCTAACATTGTGATATAAACCATACCCCTAAACATAAAATTAACCATAATCATAAATCCTAATCCCAACCCTAACCCTAAGTCCATGATATAAACCCTAACCCTATAAATAATCATAACAATAACATTAAATCCTGACCCTAACAATAATCGTAACCCTAACCCTAACTTTAACCTTAAGCCCTAAATCCAAAACCTAACCATTAACCTAACTTTAACAATGATGTAAACCCTTACTACAATCCTAACCCTAACCATTAACCTAACCCTAAAAGTGATGCAAACCATAACCATTAGCCAAACCCTAACCATGTTGTAAATCTGAACTATACCCATTAACTTAACCCTAACAATGATATAAACCATAAACATAATCCTAATCCTAACCCTAACCCTATGATATAAACTGTAAATCCTAAGCATAACCATAATCTTAACCCTAACCCTAGCCTTAACCCTAACCATGATGTAAATGCAAACCCTAACCATTAACCTAGCCCTAAAAGTGATGCAAAACACAACAATAACCCTAACCCTACACATAATCCTAAGCATAACCATAAATCATAAGCCTAAACATAATCTTGACCTCGACCCTAACCCTAACCATTAACGTAAACCTAATAATGATGTAATATCTATCTATAATCCTAACCCTAACCATAGACATAACCCTTACCATAATTCTAACTATTAATCCTTTGAACCACAATCATAAACTTAACCATAACCCTAACCTTGATGTTAATCCTAACCCTAACGTTGTGATATAAACTGTAACCCTAAATGTAAAACTAACCATAATCATAAATCCTAATCCTAACCCTAATCCTATTCCCATGATATAAACCCTAAACCTAGAAATAATCATAACAATAATACTAAATCCTAAGCCTAACCATTAACTTAACTCTAACAATGATATAAACCCTTACTGCAACCATAACCCTAACCATTAACCTAACCCGAAAAGTGATACAAACCATAACTATAACCCTAACCCTAACCCTTAACCATGAGTATAACCCTATGATATACATCCTAACCCTATACATAATCCTAACCATAACCATAAATCCTAATCCTAAACACAATCTTAACCCTAACCCTAACCCTTACTCTAACCATTAACCTAACCCTAACAATGATGTAAAATCTATCTATAATCCTAACCCTAACCCTTATCCTATGATATAAATACTAACCCTAGACATAACCCTAACCATAATTATAAATGTTAAGTCTAACCATAATCTTCAACTTAACCATAACCCTAACCATTGTGCTCACCCTCACCCTAACACGGTGATGTATAAACAACAACCCTAAACATAAAAACTAACCATAAATGTAAATCCTAATCCTAACCACAATCTTAACCCTAACCCTAATCATGATGTAAATCCAAGCCCTAACCATTAAACTCACCCTAACAATTATGTAAACCCTACCTATAATCCTAACCCTAACCCATAACCATAACCACCCTAGCCCTATGATATAAAGGTCCTAACCCTACATATAATCTTAACCATAACCTTAAATCCTAAGCCTAACCATAATTTTAACATTAATTGTAACACTAAACACGATGTAAATACAAACCCTAACCATTAACCTAACCATAAAAATGATGTAAACCCTAACTATAATCCTAACCTAATCCTTAACCCTAACCACAATCATAACCCTAACCTTATGATATAAACTCTAATCATCAAGATAATCATAACCATATACCTAAAAATTAAGCGTAACTAGAACCTTAACCCTTATAATGATGTAAATCTAAACCCTAACCATTAACCTAACCCTAACAATGATGTAAACTCTAACTATAATCCTAACTCTAACCTTAACCCTAGACATAATCCTCACCATAATGATAAATCCAAAGCCTAACCATGATCATAACCCTATCCCTAATCTTAATCATGAAGTAAATCAAAACCCTAATCATTAACCTAACCCTAACAATGATGTAAACCCTAACTATAATCCTAACCCTAATCATAGCCCTATGATATAAACCATAACCCTACACATAATCTAACCATAACCCTAAATCCTAGCCTAATCACAATCTTAACGCTAACCGTAACACTAAACATGATGTAAATCCAAACCTTGACCATTAACCTAACATAAACAATGATGTAAACCCTAACTACAACTATAACCCTAGCCTTAATAGCAAGACAAAATGAACCCTATTCCTTATTGAATTAGGCCTACTATTTGAAACCAAATCAAATCCTAACCCTAATAGTAAACCATAACGAACCCTAATCCTTATTGAATTAAGCCTACTATTTTGATTCCAATCCTAATTATAATTATAAATCTAGAATTGAACCAAATAGAATCCTAAACTATAGAACAATATATATATTGAAATTAATTTATGTCATGTCTTTCAATTCATGTTGTGACTGCTACTAGCTTATATATATTTAATAATATATATAGAATAAGCCGAGAGGTATCCTTCTCAAGGCGCCTATTGCACTTTAATGTTGATAAATCAATAAAAAAATAGGTGCCTCTAGAAGGATACCTCTTGGCTTATTCTATATATATTATTAAATATATATAAGCTAGTTGTTATTTTAAACCTTAAATAATTGAAAACCAAATGACCGTCAAAATTATTGAAAACCCCCAAATGTTGACGCATAAATTTGCTGCCATTGTAGAAGCCTCTTGGCTTAACAAGACAAGTACTCGCGAGTCGCCACTATGTGGCACTTGTTATTAGTACTTGCTGTTAGGCAATACTATTGTAATGAAAATTCATTTGTCATGTTTGAATGGTTATTAAATAAAATTATTTAGACAATGAAAACAAAATATTTTCTTTTCTTTAATTTTTTTAATTTTATATATAATATAGATGCATGTTTTTTAACTTTATAATTTACAAAAATTATTTTACTTGTAAATGATTGGCTAATATTCTTTTGGCTCTTATAGCCGGGTTTTTCGGAAGCACACTCCGTGGAAGATATGAGTATTTAATCTCACCTTAAGCTTCTTCGTCTAATCTATTGGCTAATACCTTTTTCCTTTTTATACACGGGTTTATCGAAAGCAGCATAATCTGTTGGCCTCATAATGGGAGTTTTATTTTGCTATCGAAAGCAGCATAATCTGTTGGCCTCATAATGGGAGTTTTATTTTGCTATTTAAACTGCTTATTGGAATCCTATTTCATTCAAAAAGCTTTATCGAAAGCAGCATAATCTGTTGGCCACGGGTTTATCGAAAGCAGCATAATCTGTTGGCCTCATAATGGGAGTTTTATTTTGCTATTTAAACTGCTTATTGGAATCCTATTTCATTCAAAAAGCTTCATTGACCTCTGAAGATAATACAAAATGTAAGCCTCTTAGAGTAGCATTTTCAATTTTTTTAACTTCTATGTAATACTTTCTTCTGCTATTTATCTGAACATTGTTTAGGGTTTCTAGAACTTGTTTTAGGTTTATTCTCAGCCATTGTTTTTATTGCATAGTTGTTTAAGGTTTCTCTAAATCAAATGATGCGCGGTTTTTTCAAGGGCCAATCCTCTACTGCATTAAAAGTCAATTCACAAGAGCTTATAAGAGTATAATAAAAAATCTTAATAATATCCATCATTGCTCCAAATCACTATAGTTGTTAATGTGTTATTCACACTATACTACTTTAAACACTATACAATTTTAATGAATTGAAAAATAATAAGTAATTGTACACTATCATACTCCAACACTACATGAATAAAAAAAGATAAATGATATAAAATAAAATAAATTTAACTAAACAATATATTAGTTATAATTAATAAATATTTTTGATAACTATAACAAATATTACTATTCCAACTATACAAATTAACATGACAAGTACTCGCCACTATGAGGCACTTGTTATTATTATTATAGTTATGCTAACTTAATAATTGCGATGTAATTAAAAACACTCAACCAGAATCTCCCTCGAAGGAAAAATGATTAAACTGAGTGAATTTTCTACATGTCAAGATTAATGCACTCCAAATTGTCTCCACTGAATTTGTGGCCCGACTTTCAAGACTATGTAATTAAAACATTAGTGTAATTTTTATTTTTATTTTTAGAAAAACTAATTTTTTTCACTTACATTAACCAATAAGAAAAGAGTAAAATAACATTTTGATAATTATTTAAATAAAAATTAATCTTAAGCTATAGTAGTTTTATTTAGAGATATTCATATAAATAAACATTATTAAGATTCGTATAATATTATATTTCAGTTATTATATTGTTAACGTACCTTAAAAATTGTGTAAAAAAATTCATTCAAATAATGGATCTGTGAAATCTAGTAATATAAGATGCAAATTTTCCATAGACTAATGGCAAGTACTAATAAGTTTATAATAAACTCGTACAATAACATGTGTGAAGTGGATAATTTTTTGGTTGGAGGGGATAAGAAAAAAGTAGTGGAGGCATTTCACAGCTGGTTATCCACATTTACAAAGCTTATTTAAGGCAGCAAATATCGGATTAATTTTTATTAAACGATAAAAGAATGAAATTACTTCAATGCTCAGGTTTGCCATTTTCTTTGAAATACAACCTAAAAGATTTATCAACTATTTTATATTGGTTAGCTTTTTAAATATGAATGCAATCTTATAATATCTAATCTTACTTCGTATTATTATGGTGTAATAGTTTCAAATTATAATTGTATTTATTTCATGAATAGTTAGATTTAGGTAAATAATATAAGAATTAATTTTATTGATGAAATTAAAAAAGTATATCATTTCTATATGGTGCATTATATTAAATTTAAAATTTAATGTATATATGACAAAAAAATTAATCTTTTTCTGAAAATTCTTTTAATTTAGTAATAGGGAAGATAACTTAATATTTGATAATTTTTAAATTCTGATATTTTTAAAAGGATAGTATTGATAGTTGTGACTTCAAGTTAATCTTTTTCTGAAAATTCTTGTAATTTAGTAATAAGGAAGATAACTTAATATTTGATAATTTTTAAATTCTAATATTTTTTGAAAGCATAGCATTGATAGTTGTGACTTTAAGATTGTTAATGTTATATATTATTATTTATAATTAAATAAAATCTGCTTTTTACATCTAAAATGTAATCAATCATGTGGTTTTACATCGGTGCATCAACCCCACTTAGTAAACAACTATTATAATACATAACTATCAGTCTAACCATTTTGGGGGGTCTTTTCAAACATCTTAATAAAAAGCACGATAATTTGGCATTACATTCGAAGATGTTGACTTAAAAACATTAGGTTTAAGCAATTAATTAATGAAATTGGGAATGGAAACTAAAAAATGTTGGAATAAAACAATAAATAGTGAAAAGGATGCAATAGAAAATTCAGAAAGTAGGTCTAGAAGCTCACTAACCCAAATACTAGCATGGTTGTGATGTTTAGTATGTGCATAGTGTTGCAAATATGGGTTTGTGTTGTCATTGATGTCAAACTTGTTGATGTCTTTGATCTGGATGTGTGTTCAATTGTCAAACTTGTTAAAATATGTGGTCTGAATACATTTTCAAGTAGTTCAGTAATAGAGGATTGATTCAATGTTCATGCAGATGTGGGTAAAAGCACAAAACTTTGTCACGTTTCAGGCTAACTTATCAGCACAAGTGAACTTAAGTAATTCGATGTTTTAACAACTCCTACTCTTATAAAGAATATTTTTTTTGAAATGTAAAAATACCCTTTTATAGATCTATAAGTGAATTTTCCAAAATATATATCTTTTAATATTTTAATTAGTTTTTATGTTTTATATTTTATTTTTATTGAAAGTAGGTCATCAAAACTAAAATATAAGGTTGATTATCTTGTCAAGGAAAAATCCTAAAATTTATTTTAAAAAAATGAAAAAAATATGATGCAGTAGAGAAAAGAATCTATGTCAAGATGATATAATTCTTTTCTAATTTGAATAAATAATTAAGAAAAAAGGTGGTGGGAATTGGAAACGGGTATATTTCAGCACACACAATTTTTCAAATTTATTGAAAAATATATATTTATAAAAAATAGTAAACAATATATCCATGCACTAAAGTTTCAAGTTATCAATATACAAAAAAAAATCAAGAAAAAAAAAATTTTTTTACTAAATAAAGTGTGGTGGCTTGTCTAACTTCAATTTCAACATTTTTTCAGCAACTAAATTATAGTGTTTACTTTATAAAAAACTATATTCAAATAATTTTTTAAATTTTTTTAAAAAATACAAAATTAAAATAGACATAAGAATATAAATTTGATTAGTTTACATCATTTCAAAATTCCAAACATATATTTCACTTTCTATTGATTTAATTAAAAAAAGTTGAATCAGCATTGGCCAATTCCTTTATAAAAGTGTGACACAACTTTGTACTTTTACCCATGTGTGGAAATTGATTGTGAATGACTTAGAGAGTAAATCCAATACTAGATGTGTCTCTTAGAACTTTGGATAAGATATAAATGGTTCACAACTGGTATTGACTAAGTGTGGTTGTTATGATGTACATCAGATGACAAAAGCTCATGTGAGGATGAGGATGATGATGATTAGGGTGATGTTGCTATGTTTGATGTACAGGTACCTAATGTCAGTTTATAGGATGTACAGGTCAATGTCAATGTCACCCAGGTTCTAGAACCTTAGGTTGTTAGAGCATAGCTATAGACCTTATAGGTTTATTTTTCTTATTAACAGACATAATTGGTAGCAACACAGAGATGCAAGGCTAAGGATAGGGACTTGTGGATTCATACATAAGGTGAGTGGCAAGCATAGAGAGATAGGTTGATGGAAAAGTAAGATGTTGTGGGTGCTAGGACACAATAGACTATCAATGCCTATCATAGGTAGTTTCATGGGGGCTTCACTAGCTAGGCAATATTATATCATGTGCATTCATATTGGAGGGTTTAATATCCTAAAAATGAGGGTACAATATATTGCCTATCAGTGAAAATAGGGGATTTTTTAATTTTTGCTATGAAAAAATACAATATTTGGTGAAAATAGGGGGCTAAATTAATTCAAGTTGTGTATTGGGAGGGGTGACTAAAAAGGAGTTTAGGGAAATATTTTTTGAAAATAGGGGGATTATTTAGTATGCCATGAACACACGTTCTATAACCCAAGTTCACTAAGTGAAGCCCCTATGGGTAGTTTTCTAGATTAGATCTTAGTGTGAGAGTTGTGGTTGATTGTCTTTATGAGTTTGCATAGGAGGTATCTTATTGGAGGAGATTGTATGAGGGTGTGGTACTTACAAATCAGAGGGCATCGAGCGAGAGGTATTTTTTTATCTCAAAATCACTCTCAAAGTTGACCACAATCACAGAGCTACTACTAGTAGTGGGGGTGTCATGGGTCCACCACCTCCAGAGCATACAGGGGCAGGTACCAGTGGTCATTATAGAGCCACACATATTGAGGACAAGGGGAGTACCAGTTGACACTCTTTTGTCATAGACAATTGTATTTTGATCGAGCTTGTGGGCCATTATTGTATTATGACCTTGTACTTTGAGAGATCTTAAGGATGAGTTATGATATCTATGCAATGTTTTATATGTGTTATGATGGATGGATTTATTATATTGATGTGTTATGTTTGTCTTTCTATTTTGATATATAATCTATAAGGTCATTGTTTTAGACTTTATTATGGATGGATATGTGCGTTGGGTATGTGATAGATGCTATGTACTAACATGGTTGTATAAATAGGATGGTATGTCTTTTAATAATTTTTTATTATATATATGATGGTGTAATGGAATACAGTGCAAATGTTATGCAATGATGTTATTATGATATGACTTTCTAACATGTGTATGAATGCAAGATGAATTTTATTTTGTGCACATCAGAGTACTATGTTCAACACACATCAGATGCTGAGAGGGGGGAATTCAATTAATATAAATTAAAATTTTGGACTGTAGACTTAAATTAACCAATTAATTTCATATATGCACATCAAAGAGCCTTAAACATGAACATCATAAAATATCCACACAAGAACAACAAAATTTTATACATGGAAAACTTGAACTAGGAAAAACCATGGTGAGTGTTAACTCACAAGATAATACACTATATATAAATTATTACAAAAGGGAGCTCACTAATCCTAACTTGCAAACCAACGCTTACTCCTCATGGCGCAAGATATAGAAAGGACTTGCAAACCTGAAGCTAATTGCACTTAGGTCAAGATACAAAATTACAAATTTCAAAAAAAGAACTGTATAGAATGAAGCATCTCAATATGTTGATTAATGTAGACACCTAAAAGTTGCATAATAAATTAAGTGAATTTTATTCATTTAAATTACTCTTAAATTCTTCTAATTAATTAAATTAAGATTTAATTAATACCCTTCTTCTATCTAAGCCATTTAATTAAATTTACATTTAATTTTAAAAAACCCCTTCTAGCCCATTTAATTAAATAGTTTCCCCCCCAAATTGAATAAATCTCATTTATTCAAATTACCAAGTTGCAACCAATTGAAATAAATTAATTTTATTTTAATTAAATCCTATTATTCCTCACCCACTTGCATTTTCCTACATCTTCCACTTGCATCCTAAATCCCCTTCCTAAATTCTTCTAGATTCTTCTAAACCTAATCAATTAACCCAAAACCATTCATTATCCCTTTTCCCTAAATTTGAGGAGGTCACTTCTCAAATTTGGAGGAAAGTCTTCCAAAAGCATTAAAATCCTTTATCCACTCAACAAGATAACTTGTTGAATGCCCCCAAATTTGGAAGGACTCTTACAAATTTATCCCCAAATTCTTCAAAGCATTAATGGTTAACTAACCCTTAGTGGCATGGTTAGAGACTTTTTGCCTAACTTAACCTCCATCTAACCCAAGGGTCTCATCAAGCATTTATTGCTTTGACCATGGTTATCCCTTTAACCTTTGCACAAGAATTTATCCTTTGGGTAAAAGCTTTATCCAATGGATAACCTTGACCTAACCTTAACCCTTACCTCCTAGGGTAACCATGAGGTCTTCTCAAGCATTTAATGATTCCTACCTCTCCTCTCAACCAACCTTATGTTGACAATTGTCACCATTTCATTGGTGAAAATTGTAAAGATGGATTGACAACTTTCAATCCTGACCCTTGATTAACTCTTTTGATCTTGACCATCCATTGCCCTATTTTTGCTATAAATAGAGCTCTCCTTCCTCAATTTCAAACATCTAGAGATTCAAGTTTCATGCATCTAAGCTATAGTCATTTTAATCTAGCATTTAATGTCTCTTTGAATAGGAATCATCTTAATAAGCATTTTAAGAAACTTTTCCATTATCATAAGAAATTCATGTTAGACTAGTATATCATGTTAGGATAGTATTTATGCTAACCTTGCCATCTTATAATCTAGTTTATTGCATCATGTAGAATCAGGCATAGATAAGAATGCATTCATACTAAATCAATTAAAAGCATCCCTCATTCTTGCATTTGTCATCCCTAAACCACTTTTCTCAGTGATCTGAGAGCAAAGACATTTGTTTGAGGGACCTTGTAAGATAGAGAACCATGGAACCAACCTTGGGAAGTTGAGTCATCCTTCATGACTCCATAACTTGCACCAAGAAGTCTTGTGGGTGTGTGAGAAAGACTCTTTGAGCTCCACTTTTCACGTTTTGAGTTTCATTGACCTGCTTTTCCCGCATACATTTCTGGCACCCACCATGGGGCTCTACCCCATTAATCAAATCGGTTTTCAAAAATAAGCACTTTTGCAGGTACACAGGAAACAGGAATAGGTGCATGGGGAACATCCCTTAGCGCATCTGGCTAACATTATAGCACGTTCCATACACTGTTTAGTGCATAAGGTTTATACTCTAGCGCGTAAGGTCTTTTCTTTAGCACATAACTTCCACTAATCTTTTCTTGTAGGTATCAACACTGGAGAAAAATAGAGTAGCGCATTTGAAAAATAGCTTAGCGCTTTGGGTCTGTTAGATAGCGCATCCAGATTACATTGTAGCGCATATAGTTTATTCTGTAGTGCATCACAGACAGAGGCAAAAACTAAAAGCTATAAACGAGTGCGAAATTAGACTTGTTGAAGTTCACATTTGTCTAACGGTTTTGCTTGATATTTTGTAGGTTTCTAACAAGTTTTTTGCAGATAGGAGCTCCATTTTTAGGATCATTAAGATAGTTTAGAGTTTTTACTAACTTAGATAAGTTAGTTAAGATTTGAACCTCTTCTAAATTTTCTTAAAAACTAAACTCACATTTCATTTGGGATATCTAAAAAGAATCACAATGCAAATCTTTCTTGCTTTCATAGGAGAAAAACTTTTCTTTTTGGGTTATTAAAAAGAACAAAACAATCTTTATTTTTGCAAGTGAAGAACTAAAAAGAACCTCACCATCCTTTGGTGCATAAAAGGATCAATTTCAAATTTTTAAGTAAAAAGAACTACACTTTAAAAATCTTGTTCACAATCAAAGAGGGAAGGCCTTCCCCTTTGGATCGATTTCTTTTGTTTACCAAACATCGAACTTTGCTTTGTTAACTCGGTTCTTTTCCTAGATTAGAAAATCATTACTTTGAAGGAAATAAAAGAAACACCATGTTTTCGTGGAGCAACATCTGCATATAGATCTTAGAAAATCATTGACTTGAAAGGTATAAAAGAACCTTGTTTGCCTTGTCTCGAAAGTAGAAGGTATATGCTCTCCCCTTAACTGGGTGATCGAAAAGCCAGACTACTCTTACACTTTCAGTCATATAGCATTTAAATCCTTTAGCAGGCCTGCCTTCGCGAAGGGTTGAAAAACTCTCAAAGATATTTTTTTGGCCAGTGTGAAGGGAACAACCTAAGTGGGAAACGACTTTGAAGCCAAGTATTCCAACCCACTATAATCAAAAGTGGAAAGTGACGAAAGTCCTTTTCAATGATTGCGTGCAACGATTAGCCTTCCCCCAGTATCCTTGAGATACGTAAAGCCTTTGTTCTAAAGGTTGGGAAGCCTCCTAAGGGATTTTATCACTGACGGCCAAACAAGAAGCTTGATTACAAACTTTAGCATAGAAACTTTGAGCTGAGTCAGTATCCAGACATTTGTAATATCATAGTGCAAGGGTGGGGAAGAATCCGCCCCCAATATCGCTCACCATATATCTCCCAAGATAACTACTCAATTGTGAAGCAATTCACTTTGGGTTAATTTCTGGCAAAAGGCAAAAAAATAAGTGCCCTCTAGGGGGTGACATGACTATTTGACCTAACGGAGTATTGAGACTAGTGGGCTATGGTATTACTTATGACCCTTGAATAAAAAGTCTTTTTGAAGTGTATTCTTTGTATCCAAACCTGTTGAAACATTGGGGATTTGAACACATCCTCACAGAACATACACTTATTGTTTAGTTTAAGCAAAAATGGTTACTTCTTTGATGTTGTGTTTTCATTTGTTGCTTCAAGAAATCATCTATTATCACTGAAAACTCAAAAACAAAGTTCCAAAATTGCAAAAAACAAACAAGTTAGGGTAGTTTAGCGTGTAAGAGCAACATCTTAGTGCAGAGCAATCATATTTTAGCCCATCAAACCTTACTTTTAGCGCGTAAAGTATTAACAGAAGCGCTTCACCAATAGCTAAAACCAACAAATACAGTTAGCACATTCTGAAAATAGCTTAGCGTGTGGAAGGATCAGCTTAGCACATGATAGTCAACCTTCAGCACGTGGGGTATAAACAGTAGTGCATAAGCAGCTCATATTAGTGCATAATCTTTTGAAACAAAAGAAAATGAATTTAACTAGTTAAAAACTAGTTAGCGTGTCGCAGGGGGTAGCATAATGCGTGAAGTATTTTCTCTAGCGTGTAGAACATTCTGTAGCACATAAAGTCTCTGTTTCAGTGATTGGTCAAAACCAAAAAAACAGAGGACAAAACAGAGGTCAAATTGGAAAATTTTGAAAACATTTTCAGAAACCTCCTTTCATTAGCCTGTACTTTGTCAAATCAGAATACCAAAAAACAAAGTATCGAAAGCTATTTCCAAAGCAAATTTCTCATCAAACAACAGTTGTCCAAACATCTAAAACTAGTCACATGATAAACATATCTATCCTATCAAAATCAGGAAACATCATCACAAGTGGCAAATAGGTCCTTTTTATCTCACATATTTTATCACAAAAATACACTTGTTTTAAAACTTCAAGTTGTCAAATCGAGTTTCCATAGTAGGAAAGCTCTATTCCATATCATTTGACACACTTTATCATGAGGGGGCATCTAAACCTTCACTTTGATAAAGTAAAACTTAAGTTTCCACAACAAGATAAATTGAATCCAAAACAACTCAAAGGAAACCATTGATCACTTGTGCATGACTAATCCTCATATTCTGAGAAGAAAGAATATTTATTGTAGCACTAAGTTGAAGAAACAACAACCTAGTTCTTCAAAATTTTCCAAAAGAAATAAATTTTTATACATCAATAGTCAACTCTTCAAATCTCATCGAACATTCCTTTGTCATGTACGACTCTACATTTAGAACAAATCAAACGAATTTGACAAGGAACCTTTGAATACTAGAGCCTTCTGTCAAAAATCTTCGTTCAATCAAAAAATCAATCGTGGAGGAAAGATCAATCCAGCATTCTTTCATGATGAGTGCATCACTTACAACATACCTTGATTTGAACCACAAACCCCTAAGCAACATATCAAAGAGGATTTTGTCCCCTTTATCACAGAAAGTTTCTATTAGATGCCAACTATTACTCGCTCTCAACAAAACAAACAAAGCAAAGCACCACCAGAATCAAGGATGAATCGAAGGTTATCTAATCCCTTTGAAGGTCCGCATCTAGAGGACACTGAGATTTCTGAATAACTTCTTCAAGAATGTCAGGAAAGCACTTCATTTCAAAAACTTGTGGAAAGATTCATGGAAAATGACAAAGAAAAATATTTGCTCATGCTCACAAGCGAAGGAGTTAAACTTCTAGAGGACTTAGACACAAACATTTTTAGAACTGGCTCTCGACATTACAAATATCAAGAATGACAAAGAGAAGAAGAAGCACGTGATCCTAAACAAAATATCCCAGAACAAAACATCCCAGAGCAAAACATCCCCAAGCAAAACATACTGTTCCATACACCATTTCAACCTAGACTTAATGCAAGGGAAGAATTCTTTCCTCAACAGAATAATGCACCTTTGATTGCTCTTACTCAACAAATACAAATGTTACAAAGACAAATGCAAGACATGCAACAAGGGACAACAGTACGGTATTCATTAAATGAAATTTGTCCTTATCCGTTTGACAGAAGATTGAACATGGTTCCTTTTCCTCCAAACTCAGATGTTCCCAAATTTGACAAGTATGATGGGAAAAGCGATCCCCGTGATCATGTCCAAGAATTCTGCACAATGAGTCTTGAATTTGCTCATGATGATACCTATTTGATGAGGTTATTGCCAAGAAGCTTGGGGGGACAAACAATGGAATGGTTATCCAAAATCACACCTCCTATCAGATCATTCGATGAACTCATCAACAAATTCATAACTCAATATTCCTATAACATTCAACATGTTATCACCATGCTAGATATTTGTAACACCAAACAGAAAAACAATGAAACATTCATGGTATTCCTTCAACGTTGGCGATGTATGGTTTCAAGATATCCCCATGATATCCTTGAAAAGGAGAAAATGGAAATTTTCATCAACAACTTGAATGGTGAGATGAGTTATAGGCTCAAACTCCAATGTATACCATCTTTTTCTAAATTGATTTAAAATGGCATTCAAGTAGAAGAAGCATGTGTCAAGAAAGGAACGCTAGAATTCTTCAAAGAAGGAACAAGTTCATCAAACTACAATAATCAAAACAACAACAATTTGGACAAATCCAGATTCTGGACCAGAAACAAAAACAATGGAAATGGAGGTAATGAATCACATGATCCAAAATCTAAGCAGCTCGTGCTTGCATTATCAGGAAATCCTCAAGCTACAAAGAATCCCAAAAGTGCTAACCTAGAAATTAACACTTACACACCAAATATCAATCAAAGTCAGCCCATCACCAATAGTGCTCAAAACAATAACACAAATCGAGGGCCTAATAATAATTCACGAGGTAACACCAACAATTTTCAAAAATGTGTCTACACACCATTAGGACAATCACTAGAGTCAGCATTCAGAGAACTCCTGGCAAACAAAATTATCTCATTACCAACAATCAACAACTATGAACCACAAATCAAAACACCTTGGTGGAATGACTCACACTTTTGTGATTTTCATCATAACAAAGGTCATCAAGCAAATGATTGCATGAGACTGAAAAACATTGTTCAGGACATGATTGATGGAGGTGATTTAACAGTTGATGGTCTCAAGACAAATGGTGACCATGGAGATTTTAAAAATCCTCTTCCAAACTACAACAAGGATGGAGCTTCGACCTCAAATGATACACGTGGGGCTCGTATCAATCACATCTACAATAACACTATCAATCATATATCAGCTATAGATAATCAAGTAAACATCATCACCATCTGAGATCATCATGAACATAAATCTGTCAACATAACAACCAGAGCTCAAAAATATGTCTTGAAGGGACATATGTCAATGGCAAACACCATACCCAAAGTTCAATATGATCTAGTCAGGCAACTGCACAAAACTCCCACTCAAATATCTATTCTGGAGTTGCTAAAACTTTCACCAAAACACAAAGACATATTGGAACAAGCATTATTAGAAATGAATGTACCTCAAGATCTGGATGTTGACAAATTCGAAACCATGGTGGCTCATATGACAGGACCTCATAACCTTACTTTTTTTGAGCATGATAATATCTCATTGAGACATCCACATAATACTCCTCTCCATATTAAATTCATAATCCATAAACACCGAGTAAAATGAGTATTAATAGATGGAGGAGCTAGACTTAATATTTGTACCTTAAAACTTATCTGTGCATTAGGCTTTTCTAAAGAGTCTATTGATCCACGCAAGAAAATCACCATAAAAGCATATGATGATGAAGAAAGATCATCTAAAGGAACCATGATGTTGCTTATTCAAGTAGGACCGATACAGAAGGATACTATGTGCCAGGTTTTAGACATAGACCTCACATGCAATATCTTATTAGGTCGACCCTGGATACATGAAATGCAAGAAGTGCCTTCTACGTATCACCAGTGTGTCAAATTTCCCTATAATAGGTAGGAGGTTTCCATATCAGCTGATCATAATCCATTTCAACATTGCAATGCAATGGGGGCAGCCCAAGATAGCCTGGTCCCACATAATAGTGAGAAGAAAAATTCCTTAACACCAGATCTTCAACAGGAAAAGTCTAGAGATTTCAAGCAAAAACTAATAATCAAAGAGCAAGGCATGGGGGAATACTCTTTGGAGCCCATGTGCTTGGTTAACTTACCAACATCACCTAGATCCCATGGATTACCTACAACATCAACACATCAAGCAACTCGGCCCATCACCAAGTTTGATGGTACATTCATCCAACTCGGCACTCTAGCACATGAATTAGAGGAAAAGGACATCCTTAGCTAGTTATACAAGGATGAAGAAGAAGAAGATAGAGCAGCTACTGTGGAAGTAGCTATACCAACACATTTGTATGGGAAAGGTTACTTAATCATGTAGCAAATGGGATACAAGGGCAAAGGACCTATTGGAAAGTGTCAAGAAGGCGTCACAGAACCATTAGATCTTCCTTCACAATTCAGTAAAGACAAAAAGGGATTGGGCTTTGAGCTCACTCTCCTACCAAAGAAGGCACCACACAAATATCAAAAACCTCAGTGGAAAGCAAAGAAGAAGTACCAGGAAGACTCCTAGTAGGAGGCACTATTTGCGTCAACAGAGAACATACGTAAGGAAAGTGAACATCAAGAGAAGCGCGTTAGTCCAAAGAAAGCAACACCTTGTACAGAGGTCCATCATCTTCAAGAACTCATATCTAGCAAAAGGGAATCACCTCCTAAAGGTTCTATTCCTCCTCGAGCGGCAATAATATATGAACAAATGCAAAAGGTAGAAATAGGATCTGACACAGAATCAAAGAAAACTATCCAACTTGTGTCCATCATCGAAAACCTGTTCTCACCCTACAACATACCAGTTCACAACACTGATAAAATCTGGATTACTGACTCTGAGACTGATTCTAATGAATATGAATGGGGCATTTATTCTAATGCTACTAAAGATATTTGTGCAGAGGACAGTCACGCACCCATTTCACAAGAAGTATGCAACACAAAATATGGACCACTTGAATTTGGTCCGCAAAATATCTATGACACTAAGGAAAATGAATGGCGTCATTATGAACAAGTCTATACAGAAAATGATACCATCAAAGACCTCGACGAAATTCTTGAAATCTTTAAAACCCAATCCAATCACGATGAAACCTCCATCCTGACACTTACAACAGTCGAACTTGATCCACCTAACGACTCCTTACCACTCGTCTTTCCTGACCTCATAGACTAGGAGGAACCTGAAATTCATGATATACCAATTTTCCCAAATGATGAATCCATCATCCATTACTTGTGTACCATTAACCTGGAAACACACTCTACCAGTAAACAAAGGGTATGTGCAGGATCATGGTGTGCCAAAACAGGCCCTTAAGTGGCAATGAAATTTCAAAAAAATCAGAGTTATGCAACTTGAAATGAAAATTCGAATAATTTGTGAACATTATTTTTAAAATATGTAAGAGGAGAATATATAGAAAATTGAATTTGGTTTCTAAGCTACTAGTTGTTTTTGGAAAAAAAAATCCTATTTGATGAAAATTTCTTATTTCAATGCAGTGGTACTAAAATTTCAGGAAAAAAATAAGAAGTAGATGTATGTCTGACCACCCTAATCACAATCAAATCATAATATTTTTTTATAATATTTATAATATAAGTATTAGACTCATGTTCAGATGTGAGACAAAAATTAAAAAAAAAAATTATGAATTAAATAATTATTTATGATTTTTTTACTACAGCTTTTCAAAAATTTAGAAACTCCTATGTCTGACCACCTTAACTTGGTCAAAACCTTATGAATTTTTTTTTAAAAATTTTTTTCCCTATATTAGACGAAGCATAGGATGTGATGCATGTTTTGATTTCAAAAAATGTTATACCGTTTGAAAGTTATGAGTGTTTTTCAATCAGTATATCAATCAGGACTATTGTCAAAATTCAATTAGAAAATAAATAATAATTATTTACTAAAGTCAAAATAAGACAAGCCTTATATTGTTGGAAAGCTGGGAATGTCCTTAAAAAACCCTTTTCGTTTTATCAATTTTGGCTAAAAAAAAAGTCGTCAGCCACCAGTGTAAAGTCTGGAAAATCAAGGAATACTGAAAAACACGTTTTTTTAGTTGACTTTCCAGGCTTGTCACTTCCAAGCCTAATACCAAAGCATTCTCAGGCTGAAATTTGAAATTTGAAAATTTGAGTACAAAAATCGGATATTGGATAAAAATTGAGATCCCCAAAGAATTTCCCTTTGCTACCATTTATGAAGTAAACTGCCACATGGCAGAAATCCGATATCTGATTAAATCAGATATCGGATTTTATTGGTCATATTTTAGAGAGAGAGAGAGAAGGAGAGGGAGAGAGGGAGAAAGAGAGAGAGAGGAGGAGAGAGAGAGAGAGGGGGAGAGAGAGAGAAGGAAGGAGAGGGAGAGAGAGAGAGGGAGAGAGGGAGAGAGGGAGAGAGAGGGAGAGAGAGAGAGAGAGAGAGAGAGAGAGATAAGGAGAGGGAGGGAGAGAGAGAGAGAGAGAGAGAGAGAGAAGGAAGGAGAGAGAGAGAGAGAGAGACCATATGACCCCTAACGACACAATTTGGTGTCTTAAGGGGTCCTAGGGTGTCGTTAGTGGTCATATGGTGTCTTGGGACACCATAGGACCCCTTAAGACACCAAATCATGTTGTTAGGGGTCATATTGTGTCTTACGACCCATAACTATGACCCCTAATGATAGTTATGTGATATGGTGTCACATGAACCCTTATGACCTCTCAGGACACCATATGACCCCTAATGACACCATATTGGGTCACTTTGGGTCATATTGTGTGCTAAGGGGTCTTATTGTGGTCTATGACCCCTTAGGACACCATATGATCCCTAACAACATGATTTAGTGTCTTAAGGGGTCCTATGGTGTCGTTAGGGGTCAGATGGTGTCCGCAAGGGTCATATGGTGTCTTGGGACACCATAGGACGCCTTAGGACACAATATGACCCCTTAGGACATAATATGACCCAAAGTGACCCAATATGGTGTCATTAGGGGTCATATGGTGTCCTAAGAGGTCATAAGGGTTCATGGGACACCATATGACCCCTATGGACCCCATATGACCCCTAATGACACCATCGGACCCCTTAAGACACCAAATCATGTCGTTAGGGGTCATATTGTGTCCTACGACCCCGTAAGACATAATATGACCCCTAATGTTATGATTCGGTGTCTTAAGGAGTCGATTGGTGTCATTAGGGGTCATATGGTGTCTTGTGACACCATAAGACCCCTTAAGACACCAAATTGTGTCGTTGGGGGTCATATTGTATCCTACGACCCCGTAACACACAATATGACCCCTAACGACATGATTTGGTGTCTTAAGGGGTCCTATGGAGTCATATGGTGTCCCATGAACCCTTATGACCTCTTGGAATACCATATCACCCCTAGTGACACCATATTGGGTCGCTTTGGGTCATATTGTGTCCTAAGGGGTCATATTTAGACCATAGGACCCCTTAAGACACAATATGAACCCTTATGACACAATATGACCCAAAGCGACCCAATATGGTGTCATTAGGGGTCATATAGTGTGCTAAGAGATCATAACGGTTCATGGGACACCATATGACCCCTATGGACACCATATGACCCCTAACAACACCATAAGACCCCTTAAGACACCAAATCATGTTGTTAGGGGTCATATTGTGTCCTACGACCCCGTAAGACAGAATATGACCCCTAATGTTATGAGTTGGTGTTTTAAGGGGTTGATTGGTGTCGTTAGGGGTCATATGGTGTCTTGTGACACCATAAGACCCCTTAAGACACCAAATTGTGTCGTTAGGGGTCATATTGTGTCCTACGACCCCATAAGACACAATATGACCCTTAACGACATGATTTGGTGTCTTAAGGGGTCCTATGGTGTCATATGGTGTCCCATGAACCCTTATGACCTCTTAGGACACCATATGACCCCTAGTAACACCATATTGGGTTGCTTTGGGTCATATTGTGTCCTAAGGGGTCATATTGTGTCTTAAGGGGTGCTATGGTGTCCCTAGACACCATATTACACCTATGGAAACCATATGACCCCTAACGACACCAAATCAAGTCGTTAGGGGTCATATTGTGTCCTATGACCCTGTAAGACACAATATGACCCATAATGTTATGATTTGGTGTGTTAAGGGGTCCTATGGTGTCGTTAGGGGTCATATGGTGTCCATAGGGGTCATATGGTGGCTTGGGACACCATAGGTCCCCTTAAGACACAATATGACACCTTAGGACACAATATGACCCAAAGCGACCCAATATGGTGTCATTAGGGGTCATATGGTGTCCTAAGAGGTCATAAGAGTTCATGGGAAACCATATGACACCTATGGACACCATATGACCCCTAACGACACCATCAGACCACTTAAGACACCAAATCATGTCGTTAGGGGTCATATTTTGTCTTCCAGGGTCATAAGAAACAATATGACCCCTAACGACACAATTTGGTGTCTTAAGGGGTCTTATGGTGTAACAAGACACCATATGACCCCTAACGACAGAATTTGGTGTCTTAAGGGGTCTTATGGTGTAACAAGACACCATATGACCCCTAACGACACCATAGGACCCCTTAAGACACCAAATCATAACATTAGGGGTCATATTGTGTCTTACGGGGTCGTAGGACACAATATGACACCTAACGACATGATTTGGTGTCTTAAGGCGTCTGATGGTGTCCTTAGGGATCATATGTTGTCCATAGGGGTCATATGGTGTCCCATGATCCCTTACGACCTCTTAGGACACCATATAACCCTTAATGACACCATATTCGGTTGCTTTGGGTCATATTGTGTCCTAAGGGGTCATATTGTGTCTTAAGGGGTCCTATGGTGTCCCAAGACACCATATGACCCCTATGGACACCATATGACCCCTCATGACACCATAGGACCCCTTAATACACCACATCATAACATTAGGGGTCATATTGTTTCTTACGGGGTCGTAGGACACAATATGACCCCTAACGACATGATTTGGTGTCGTTAGGGGTCATATGGTGTCTTGGGACACCATAGGACCCCTTAAGACACAATATGACCCCTTAGGACACAATATGACCCAAAGCAACCCAATATGGTGTCACTAGGGGTTATATGGTGTCCTAAGAGGTCATAAGGGTTCATGGGATACCAAATGACCCATATGGACGCCATATGACCCGTAGTGACACCATAGGACCCCTTAAGACACCAAATCATGTCGTTAGGGGTCATATTATGTCCTACGACCCTGTAAGACACAATATGACCCCTAATGTTATGATTTGGTGTCTTAAGGGGTCTTATGGTGTCGTTAGGGGTCATATGGTGTCCATAGGGGTCATATGGTGTCTTGGGACACCATAAGACCCCTTAAGACACAATATGACCCCTTAGGACACAATATGACCCAAAGTGACCCAAGATGGTGTCATTAGGGGTCATATGGTGTCCTAAGAGGTCATAAGGGTTCATGGGACACCATATGACCCCTAACGACACCATAGGACCCCTTAAGACACCAAATCATGTCATTAGGGGTCATATTGTATCCTACAACACCGTAAGACACAATATGACCCCTAATGACATGATTTGGTGTCTTAAGGGGTCCTATGGTGTCATTAGGGGTCATATGGTGTCTTGTGACACCATAGGACCCCTTAAGACACCAAATCATGTCCTTGTCTCTCTCTCTCCCTCTCCCTCTCACCTCTCTCTCTCTCTCTCCCTCTCTCCTTCTCTCTCTCTCTCTCTCTCTCTCTCTCTCTCTCTCTCTCTCCTCTCCCTCTCTCTCTCTCTCTCTAAAATATGACCAATAAAATCCAATATCCGATTATTTTTGCCATGTGGCAGTTTAGTTCATAAATGGTGGCAATGAGATGTTTTTATGGGGACCACATATTTTTGTACAAAAATCAGATATCGAATAAAATCCGGTATCCGATTTTATCCGATATCCAATTTTAGTAGTAAAAACCAAGAAAAAAAGGGTTTGTGGGACATTCTATAGATTCCAACGGCCGACAATCTGGGTCCTATGTTTTCTGTCGAGGATCACGGGGTTTTAGACAGCTAGAGACAAATTTATGGTTTTGGGAGTTTCTTAAAGTGAAAACTTACATTTTCAATCACGAAGGAGCACATGTGTGGAGGGAAATGGGGAGTAGTAGTCGTGGGAAGTCTAAACACAAAAGAAAAATTTCAAATGACCAGGTTGAAGTGTATAGAGAAAGAGATAGAGAATGTCATAGGAGGAGAAGACAAGGTATGTTAAATATTGCTAATGTTACTTCAACTGAAGAGGAAATTGAAATTGAAAATGTGCCTCAAGTTATTGAAAATGAAAATATAAATTTTGAAAGTGAAAATATTGAAAATTTTGAAAATGTTGAAAGTGATAATGAAAATGCTCAACATGTGGAAAATTTTGACATAGGAGGTGAAAATGTGGAAAACTTTAACATTGAAGGTGGAATTGCCTCACCAAGTGAACCATATGTAACACCTAATTACTTTAGAAATGAAGACCCTCTCATGGATGAAATAAAAATTCCAAATCCAAGACCTTCAAGAACCCCAAAATGGCTATTTGAAATCGATGAGAACATTATTGCGAATCTGGAAGGCAAGAGGTCAACAAGAACCGTTCGGTTGTGGGCTACAAAACTTTTCAACCAAAATTTTAGCAATAAGAAATTCACCAAGCAATTCCAACTCTTTGATCATGGTGTAGGAGCACCCTAAAAAGGCCTCCCACCATTTGTTTTTTTTGTGTTCTTGCTTCCTTATGAAGCCATTCTACATATAATAAGAGCCATGTGCTCATTGGTCATAGTTAGGGTCCTAGTTGAGATCTTAAGGGTCATAAGTCAAGATTGAAATTTTATTGAAAATAGAGAGTATGTGTGTCTTTGAGGTGTTTATGGGTCCTTCATAGCATGATGGTGTCCTTAGGTTGGCCCAATGTGGGTCTAGGAGTCAAGAAAAGCAACATTGGGAAAGTTGCTCAAAAGTTGCAAAAGTTGCATGACAACTTTTAAAAGTTGTCAAGCAACTTTTCCACCATGGAGTCAAAATATTTAGGTTAGTATGGAAAACCCTAGTGTGGGAACATAGACTGAGGAGAGGGTGGTATAAGTAATTGCAAACCCTAATTGAATGGGTTGGATGTCAGACATTGTACGGCCCAAGCAAACTAAATTGACTGTGACTGTTTTGTTGGTTACCAGTCAGTTTGAATGAAGCAACCGAGCAAGTTAATGGATTGATTTGCATGAAAAACTATGTGGAGTGTCTTCTATGGTGTAAATACTTTCATTGTGAGTAGTTAGATTAGGTTTTTATTTGTAGGTTGTGTGTGTTTGTAAATAGTTTGTAAATTGCCTTCGCACTGTCCAGTTTCGGACTGGTTTGTGTAAATGGATGCATAACTCCATTCCCCATTGTGGAACCACCATGAAACCATGGGGAATGAAAGTGTAGACCTTGTACCATAGTTCAATGCAAGAATTTCCTTGAAAATGTAGGGAGGCCATATAAAGACCCACTCCTAGGCGAGACTGAACAGTGTCCGGCTAGGAAAGGTCAAGTTGCAGAGGTCTTGGAGAGCAAGGTTGGTCAGAGGAGAGTGCACCCTTTGGAGGAGGTGTAGAGGAGTGTGTGAAGAACCAATGGTGTGAAGGAGGAGTCCCCACCAATCCAAACAAGGTGGAAAAAACTCAAAACATTCACTGTGACCCAGGCAGACCATAAAACCCTCACAAAAACCCTTAAAAACCCCAAAATTCGGCCAAGGCACTGTACAGCCACTTGGAGGCCCAAAACTAGAGAAATCCTTGAGCCCTTGCCAAATGAATGGTATTCCATTTTGGGAGCTTGGGTGGTTTGTGCATCACTTGCAAGAGAGAGCCCTAAAAGTCCGGGTTGGAGGCCTAATAGGGGCTCTTCCTTGTAGCCCTATTTTGTAGGAAATGAGCAAAATGGTGGAATCAGTAGAGGGGATGAAGGTTGCAACTTCTTGGGGCACATGTATGGGTGGAAAGACCATGAATTAGACCTGGTATAACCTTTCTAAGACCTTAGGAAGGTGTGGAGCAAGCCAAGCCCTTATTAGCCATAGTAAGGGGTTTTGAGTCTCATGAGTAGGTGAGACCTTAGGAGCAGCATTGCAACTCGTTGGTGGGTGGATTGGGCAAGGTCAGGGGATTCCTCAAGAAAGGGAATTCCTATATACCCTATGGGTGAAGAGAACACCAGGTGATCCAAGGGAAGGATCCAAGAGCATAGACTAGGCTAGTCTATCCCAAACCCCTTCCCATCAGATTGGTATCAGAGCAAGTTAAAGATTCGGTGGCCTATGCATGTCTCTATATACTGGTGAATTAGTAGGGGAGAGTAGGATGGTCACTAATGTAGAGGTGGATAGGGAGGTAGAAGAGAAGAAGGAGAAGAATAGACTCCTTGAAGAAGCTATGAATGAGATAAGGGACAAACTACAGGAAGTGGTGGATCAGAGGACATTAGGACCTTGGGGTGAAGACACCAAAGATAAAGGCAAGAAAACTATAGCCTTAGATGACATTATACCTAAACCAGATCCCTTGATCAATGAAGAACCTTTTGTAAAAGCTATTAAGGTTTTGAACACTAAAGATTTTTAAGGATTGCCACATTTCAGTGGAAGGATGGACATTGACACTGTCATGGAATGGATTGAGGGTATGGAAAACCACTTTGAGTGTGAGGGAGTGAAAGAGGCTCAAAAGGTTAAGGTTGCCAAATCAAGACTAAGGGGAGAAACTTTGACATGGTGGAAGTATCTACAAGAAGAAAGAGTTAGCATGGGGAAGATACCTATTGCCAATTGGAAGGCTATGGTGGGTAAGATTAAAGAGAACTACTTGCCAGAGGATTATGAAGTCCAACTTCATAAGAAGAGATAGGGATTGAAGCAAAAAGACCTTGATGTGACCTCCTACACCGAAGAATTTCAAAAACTTTGTCTTAGATCCAAAGTCCAAGAAGATGAATCTATTAAGGTGGCTAGGTATCTAAGCGGCCTAAAGTGGAACATTCAAGAGGAGATAAGCCTATGGACTCCTACTACTATTCAAAAATGTCATCAGCTTGCTATCAAGGTGGAAGAGAGGAACAAAAGGAAAGGACACTCCAGTAACAGGGGTAAAGGCAGAGGTAGAGATCAAATGAGTCACCGAGGTGGTTACCAAAGCAAGGCAAATGAGCCAAGGAACCAAGGAGAAGCCAAGTTGACTGAGCACAACAATGAAGCCAATCTCAGAGGGGGCCATTCTAGAGGAAGAGGTGCACAAGGTGGTCCAAGTAGGGGTAGAGGTACCGGTAGGGGTAACTCCTACTTTGCAACCATGAAGTGTTACAATTGTGGATAATTGGGACACCCGACTTATAGATGCCCTGACAAACCAACATCATCAAATAGTGGAAAGAGGGTTGCTTATGCTCATGAAGACTCATCAAGAAAGAAAACACCGGATGTGGATCAGAAATTGGTGAGAATCTAATGTTCAATAGGATTTTGATCAAACAGCCAGTTAAGGAGGAACCCAAACATAGGAGAGCATTGTTTAGGGTGAGATGCAAAGTTCTTAGTAAAGTGTGCAAGGTGATAGTTGATTCAGGCTCAACTGACAACATTATATTAGAAGAGGTAGTTAGGAAGTTGAAACTCACAAGAATACCCCACACTAGCCCTTATAAGGTGAGTTGGTTGAACAAAGGACAAAGTGTGCTTGTCAATGAACAGACTTGGGTAGAATTTTCTATTGGAGGATACAAGGATAAGATCCTTTTTGATGTGTTGCCCATGGATGCCTATCACCTATTACTAGGTAGACCATGGCAATTTGATAGGAAGGTGATCTATGATGGAGAGGAGAACTCCATTTCCTTCAAGAAGGATAGCAAAACATTTAAGATTCAGCCTTTGACAGAGAATGAAGAAGGAACTTCAAAGACACCTAGTGTTTTATTGGCTACTAGTAAAGAGTTTCTAAACTTTCTACATGAGGAGGAGATAGTGAAGTGTGCCATCTTTGTGAAACCAAAGGAGGAAGAAGATAAGTTGCAGACAGAGCTACCTAAGGAAGTCAAACAAATGTTGCAATAGTATGAGGACATAGTAAGTGATGGAGCACCTGCAACACTCCCACCAAGAAGGTCTATATGCCATCAAATAGACTTTGTTCCTGGTGCATCCCTACCTAACAAAGCTGCATACAAGCTTACACCTGATCAAAACAAGGAGGTAGCAAGGCAAGTGTAGGAGTTGTTGGAACAAGGACTGATTAAGAAGAGCATTAGCCCATGTGCAGTCCCAGTAGTGTTGGCATCCAAGAAAGGAGGCAAGTGGAGACTTTGCACTTATTCAAGGGCAATCAATAGGATCACCATAAGGTATAGGTTTCCTATTCCTATAATAGAAGATTTGATGGACTGTTTAGGAGGTTCTATGTATTTTACCAAGTTGGACCTTAAAAGTGGTTATCACCAGATTAGAATCAAGGAGTGAGATGAGTGGAAGATTGCTTTCAAGACCACAAAAGAATTGTATGAATGGCTTGTGATGCCATTTGGACTCACCAATGCTCCAAGCACCTTCATGAGGTTGATGACTGAGGTGTTAAAAGACTTCACAAGCAGGTTTGTGGTGGTGTACCTAGATGACAGTCTCATCTATAGCAGAACCAAAGAGGAGAACCTTGAGCATTTGAGGTTAGTCTTAGAGAGGTTGCATGAGGAGAAGTTATCCATCAACCTAGAGAAGTGTGACTTCTTGAAGTGAGAGCTGGTCTACTTAGGATTTGTGGTGTCTAAAGGAACCTTGAAGATGGATCCAAGCAAAGTGGAGGCAATCTTGAATTGGCCTGCACCTAGAACAGGGACTGAAGTTAGTAGTTTCCATGGATTAGCTCAATTCTATAGGAAGTTTGTGAGGAACTTCAGTGGCATTTGTGCACCAGTCCTTGACACCATTAAAGGAGGCCTTAAAACTAACTTTAAATAGACTGAGCAGGCTGATAAAGAATTCCAATTGTTGAAGCAAGAAGTAGCCACAAAACCTATCCTTCTCCTACCTACTTTTGATAGGTTATTCACATTGGAGTGTGATGCAAGTGGAGTTGTAGTAGGGGGTGTATTGAGTCAAGAGGGAAGACCTGTGGCATTTTTTAGTGAGAAGCTTAATGAAGCAAAAAAAAAGTATTTAGCCTATGACCTAGAGTTGTATGCCTTAGTGTAGTCTATAAAGAAATGGAGGCATTACCTACTCCCCAAGGAATTTGTGGTGTTCACAGATAACCAGGCATTGAGATACATTAACACACAAGAGAAGCTAATCGATAGGCATTTGAAATGGATGGAATACCTCCAATCCTTCACCTTCACCATCAAGCATAAGAAGGGGCAACTCAACAAGGTGGCAGATGCCTTAAGCAGGAAGTTGTTGATAGTTCAAGAGTTACAGTTGCAAAGCATGGGAATAGAAGGTTTCAAGGACCTCTATGAAGGAGATGAAGACTTCTCATCATCTTACAAGGTTTACAAGGAGTTTGAGAACCATTTCCATGGTGAGTATGCAGATTACACTCTCCAAAATGGTATCTTGTTCAAAGGTAATCAGTTGTGTGTACCAAGAGGATCCATGAGGGAGAACCTCATCCAAGAGAAACACAATGGCAGTTTAAGTGGACACTTTGGAGTCAACAAAACCTTGGATTTAGTATAGAGGTACTACTATTGGCCAAATTTTCCAAGAGATGTGAAAATATATGTAGAACAATGTGGTGTGTGCCAAAGAGCAAAAGGAGGATCAAGCAATGTTGGTCTCTATCAACCATTGCCAGTCCCAAATAGGCATTGAGAATGTATAAGCATGGACTTTGTAGTAGGACTTCCCAAGACAAAGACAGGTATGGACAACATCTATGTGATAGTAGATAGATTTTCCAAGATGAGCCATTTCATTCCATGCAAAACTACACATGATGCTAGCTATGTTGTACATCTCTTCTTTAAGGAGATTGTTAGAATTCATGGACTCCCTTTAAGCATTGTTTCAGATAGGGACAGAAAGTTCATGGGCCATTTTTGGCAAACATTATAGAGAAGACTTGGAACTAACCTCTCATTTAGCTCAGCTTGCCATCCACAAACAGATGGTCAAACTGAAGTCATCAATAGGGTGTTAGGCAATTTATTGAGGTGTTTAACTAAGGACTATGGGCAGACATGGGATCTAATCATTCCTCAAGTAGAGTATGCATATAATGACAGTGCGAATAGGACCACTGGTAGAAGTCCTTTTGAGGTTGTGTATGGCAGACATCCAAGGGGAGTATGTGAGTTGAGAGACCTTGGTACTTTGGAAATGAAGAGTGGGAAAGAAGAGGACTTCACTCAAACCATCAAGGAAGTTAAAGAGCAAGTCAAGAAATCCATCCTTGAATCCACTCAAAAACTAAATGCCAAAATGGATGAGAAAAGGAGAGAGGTTCAGTTCAAGGTGGGTGACTATGTGATGGTCCATTTGAGCAAAGCTAGGATGCGAAGTGGTAAACCTACCAAACTGCAAATGAAGAGGGTAGGACCTTGTACAATTATAGAAAAATATGGTGAGAATACCTACAAGGTTGATCTACCTTCAGACTTAGCCATTTCACCAGTCTTCAATGTTGCTGACCTGATCATGTACAAGGGTGAGATAGCAAGGCAGACTGCGAACCAAGCCAAGGTACTACAAGACTTGGATGTGAATGCCCTACCTCAAGTGAAGAAGCCTATAGTAGAGGAGATCTTGGAATCCAGAGTAAAGAAGTCCACCAGACACCAGGTTTACATGGAACACTTGGTCAGATGGGTAGATCAACTAGTATCTGAAGCTACTTGGGTGGAGGAGAGCAAGTTCAAGACACTTGGCATAGACCCAGCTCTCATCTCTTCTTCTATTTCTTAGTTGTGTGTAGAGGGGGAGTATGGGGTAGGAGAACCCTTCAAAGGGCTCCCACCATTTGTTTTGTTTGTGTTCTTGCTTCCTTATGAAGCCATTGTACATACAATAAGAGCCATGTTCTCATTGGTCATAGTTAGGGTCCTAGTTGAGATCTTAAGGGTCATAAGTCAAGATTGAGATTTTCTTGAAAATAGAGGGTATGTGTGTCTTTAATGTGTTTAGGGGTCCTTCATAGCATCGTGGTTTCCGTAGGTTGGCCCAATGTGGGTCTAGGAGTCAAGAAAAGAAACATTGGGAAAGTTGCTCAAAAGTTGCATGACAACTTTTAAAAGTTGTCAAGCAACTTTTCCACCATGGAGTCAAAATATTTAGGTTAGCATGGACAACCCTAGTGTGGGCACAAAAACCAAGGAGAGGGTGGTATAAGTGATTGCAAACCCTAATTGAATGGGTTGGATGTTAGACATTGTATGGCCCAAGCAAATTGAATTGACTGTGACTGTTTTGTTGGTTACCAGTCAGTTTGAATGAAGCAACCGAGCAAGTTAATGGATTTATTTGCATGAAAAACTATGTGGAGTGTCCTCTATGGTGTAAATAATTTCATTATGAGCAGTTAGATTAGGTTTTTATTTGCAGGTTGTGTGTGTTTGTAAATAGTTTGTAAATTGCCTTCTCACTGTCCAGTTTCAGACTGGTTTGTGTAAATGGATGCAAAACTCCATTCCCCATTGTGGAACCACCATGAAACCATGGGTAATGAGAGTGCAGAACTTGTACCATAGTCCAATGCAAGAAGGGCCCTTGAAAATGTAGGGAGGCTATATAAAGACCCACTCCTAGGCGAGACTGAATAGTGCCCAACTAGGAAAGGTCAAGTTGCAGAGGTCTTGGAGACCAAGGTTGGTCAGAGGAGAGTGCACCCTTTGGAGGAGGTGAAAAGGAGTGTGTGAAGCACCATTGGTATGAAGGAGGATCCCCCACCAATCCAAACAAGGTGGACAATACTCAAAAAATTCACTGTGACCCAGGCAGACCATAAAACCCTCACAAAAACCCTTAAAAACCCCAAAATTCGACCAAGGAACTGTATGGCCACTTGGAGGCCCAAAACTAGAGAAATCCTTGAGCCCTTGCCAAATGAATGGTATTCCATTTTGGGAGCTTGGGTGGTTTGTGCATCATTTGCAAGAGAGAGCCCTAAAAGTCCGGGTTGGAGGCCTAATAGGGGCTCTTCCTTGTAGCCCTATTTTGTAGGAAATGAGCAAAATGGTGGAATCGGTACAGGGGATGAAGGTTGCAACTTCTTGGGGCACATGAATGGGTGGAAAGACCATGAATTTGACCTGGTATAACCTTTCTAAGACCTTAGGAAGGTGTGGAGCAAGCCAAGCCCTTATTAGCCATAGTAAGGGGTTTTGAGTCTCATGAGTAGGTGAGACCTTAGGAGCAGAATTGCAACTTGTTGGTGGGTGGATTGGGCAAGGTCAGGGGATTCCTCAAGCAAGAGAAGTCCTAGAGACCCTAGGGGTGAAGAGAACACCAGGTGATCCAAGGGAAGGATCCAAGAGCATAGACTAGGCTAGTCTATCCCAAACCCCATCCCATTAGTTCAATTGCTAAAGATGATAAAGATGAGACCATTGCTAAACAAATTGAAGATTTGTATGAACAAGAAGATGGAGAGAAATTATATTATTGCAAAAAATCTATTTGACGCTCTCAATTCTATTAGAAAGAATACCAAAGAAAGAGATAAGAGATTTGCTCAAAGAGTGATTACAACCTCCTTAGTAAGCCATCAATTGAGGAAGGCTCATCAAATGAGACAAACTTGTGTTGATTTTAACATAAACCATAAAAATTTGGATAGAGCACTTGCACAAAGACAAAGACTTGACAATCCACTTAAACAAGATACATGGCCATTTGGTGGGAGGCTTCCACGTGTTGATAGAAAGTTGACTGACAATGTGAAGGAAGGGATTCAACAATTTTGGCACTCTAATTCTAGAGTGTCACCCAATGTAAAGAATGTTTTGAAATTAAGAATCAGTAACCAAGACTGCATACCGCATCCCAAACATTTCTTGGAATCAAGCCAAACAATGTTGTACAAAAATTTTTGTGAATTACATCCAACTTTACAAATATCACAAAGGGCCTTTGAATCTTTGAAACCATTTTATTGTGTTCTTCTTAAGATTCACAATACCTGTTGTTGCAAGTACCATGTGGAGTTTTCAATGTACCATGAACTTTTATGTCATATTCATTCTATGATGCATACTAATAAGATGTTGCAGGAGTGTGGTGCAATGCTATTTTTGAGATCATCAAGAGACTTGCAAGATCTATTTTTATGCCCTAAAGATGATGGCTACTATTTCTATAGAAATGATTGTTTGAATGAGAAGTGCTCAGAATGTGGTGGGTTGTCAAAGTTTGTTTCATGTTTTCATGAGGGCAGTGAACACAAGTTTGGAAATAATTATGTTGAGAAAAAAAGATATGAGATAGTGAAATATAATTTGAAGAGTGGAGGTGAAGGTTCTAGATGCGAATTAGTCTTAAGAGAAGTGAGTATTGCTGATTTTATTTTGAATTTTAAGGAAAATATTTTCTACAAATATGCAAGGCACACCCATAGGTCTCAGTGGTTGGATCAACAGTTCAGGATGTGTAAGAACTCTTTCCCAATTGGAAATATTGTATCGGTGGTTGATTTTGCAGAGAACTATACATTGCAACCACAGAATGAGGTACAGTCTCAGTACTACAATTCAGTCCAGATTGCTATTTTTGTTCACATTACATATAGACATGCTCCTGTTAGTATAGAAGAGGACAGGAAGATAATTAGGGAGTATCATTTTTATATGAGTGATGATAGATCACACTCCTCTGAGTATGTGCAACATTCTTTCAAGAATTTTTTTGAGTTCTTGCATGAGAAAGATATTGCAATTGATCAACATATAATATGGTCAGATAACTGTATGGGTCAATTCAAGAATTCCCGTATGTTTTATTGGTTGAGTAGAATGCATGTGGAGAGGCATATACCTCATATTTGGTGTTTTTTTGAGGCAGGGCATGGGAAGGGAGAGCATGATGGAGCAGGTGCATGTTTGAAGAGAGCTCTAGCTAAGGAGCAATTGAGGATTTCAGGTGCAAATTTCTCTAATGCACGTTCTATTGTTGATTGGTGTAGTTCAACATTGTCACATGGAGGTACTCTTGATTCAACAGTGAACAGATTCTTTTGGTTGGTTGAGGAGGGAACAGTGGGAGATAGATTGGATTGTCAAACAATTAAAGATTCTTCAAAGATGCATTCATTTCCTAGCTTAGATGCAAGTACATGGACCATTTGGACACAAGCATTGGCTTGTTTTTGTCAGAGTTGTCTTCGATGTGATTGGGATCAGTGCGAGTCAAGTGAGTGGGTTGATACATGGGTTCCCCACTATCTAACTCCTTTATCTCAAACAATATCCTTGTCAAACGATGACATGGAAAGTTCACTTGAGTATGATCGTCTATCAGATCTTGTATAGCCAGGACATGTTTTTGCAGTTGTTGCACCGCAAGGGAATGAAGAGAGATTAGAATATTGGTTAGCATTATGTGTATAGGGAAAACAAAAGCTAACACAACCAGTGACAGATGATGATGGGTTCACATATCCTACAAGTTCAGTTGTTGTTGTGGGAACTTGGTTGCGAACATACATGATTAGAAAGAATGGCATACCTGCATTTGAAGACTATGAGAGACACAAAACCATTATAATGTATTCACAACTTATTATAGCTACAAATGTCAAGTTGTTGAAGCATCAAGCAAAACCGAAGACCAAAGAGCTATGGATAGTGACTATTGTTGATCATGAAGCAATACTGGATACTCTTAAACAAAGAGATGACCCTTCAGGAACACTTGAGTAGTGGGTCTTTAATGGTGCCTTATTTTTTTATCATGCATTTCATTTCAAACAATGATCATTAAACCTTAATGTTCAAGTTTATTACGTGTATATTAAGGATGTGTTCAAAATGCAGGTCTATTGATGAACGTTTTTTTTGGGCAACACGGTTTTTGCATGCACATAGCGAGTACACTCGATATAATTGGAAGGGATGTATTTTTGCAACACCACTTATGTTTATCCATGCAATTTATGTGTAGACTAACAATTCTTAAAAATACAGGTTCATGCTAGCTCATTCATCATTGACAAGGCCCTCTCTTGGTGATGGTACATATTCCTTTGTGCATTAATGAGATTAAATTGTGGGTCTTGTTGTGTTTATTATCATGAAGATGATTCACATGCATGTGGCTAGGACAAATCTGTAGTGGATTAAATTGTCATGACAGATGATCTATTGAATCAAACATTTGACATTGATTAGTCAAGGTGGTCATCGAACTTTCACTCAGGTAACCTTGTCTATTTTTATTCATTAATGGTTTATAAAATAAAGTCAATTAGATTTTGGCAATTGAATAACATTCTTTCATTTTCAGATGCTGACATCAGATGCACCTAATATTCTCTCCACAATGGAGCATGGTGTTCTCTAGCAGTAGCATCTTTGATGCTTTTGACAATAGTAGGAGTCAAATTAGTAAATTTCTATTTTGATGCTTCCCACGGGGCTTTGCAACTTCACATTGTGAGTGTGCCCCTGTTACAAATGAATTGTACTTTAATCAACATAGATGGTCTATGATGGCTTTTTTGTAAGACTATATGGTTTTATTACATATATTATACTTTAATCAACATATAACAATATCCAAGTGGTGGTTGGCATGAGCTTGAATATGGTAAGTTGTATGCATCTTGAAGTTGAATATGATATGTTGTATACATCTTGAAGTTGAACTTTGATTAGACTTTGTCAGCATTTGATGAATCATAAATGTCATTTCATTATTAATCTTGTGAGTGTGAGGTGTAGGAATAATAACTAATTGAGAACATCAATTTAAATCCATAATATAGAGGATACTAATTTATTTATTGTAGTTTAGTGCAGAACTTGTTTATTTTTTCTAATAATGAAATAGGTACAACTGTATTGAGATAAAATGAAGCTTTTCTCTCATATGAAGATGTCACATTGGCAAATTGGTCTATATTATAATACACAAGACATAAGTAAAATCAAAACGCTCTCGTCAAATCCTTCCAAATTCTATGTTAACTTGTGACTCATTACTGTATGCTGGGAGAGGGAAGAGTGTGTGGCTTCAGGGTACAATTTTGGACTTGAACCATATTGCATAAATCTCAAGGCTTCAACTTGATTATCATTAAAGGTTTCTGATTGTTTACAAAATATCCTTTCATATCCCTTCATGGATGTCACATGCGTAGGGTATGACCCTGAGCATTCAATCGAGTGGGGGCACAAAATAGGAGCATGCGTAGGGTAATAGTGCCTAATTGGACATGTCAGAGCCGATGGTTCATCATCATGATGAGCAGAAGGAGAAATCGGCCACACGACAACATTCCATTGAGTGAGACTGACGATTTTTTCGCCAATCGAAAAATTGCTGCCCTAATAAAACTGTAGGACAATTGGAAAAATCAAGATAGGCTTCTATAGGGACCCCTCTCATGGCCTCGTAGGTTCAAATGAATCATTCATAGGTACCACAAATTATGAGTTAGGGTCCATCAAAGTTTGAAATTTTGAGCACTTAGGGCACTCAAGGGACGACGTCGGTAGGGTATGACCCTGAGCGTTCGATTGAGTGGGGGGGCAAAATAGGAGCATGTGTAGGGTAATAATACCTACCTGGACATGTCAGAGCTAATGGTTCATCATCACGATGAGAAGAAGGAGAAATCAGCCACGTGACAACATTCCATTGAGTGAGACTGACGATTTTTTTGCCAACCAAAAAATTGCTACCCTAATAAAATCGTAGGGCAACTTGAAAAACTAAGATACGCTTTCATAGGGACCCCTCTCATGGCCTCGTAGGTTCAAATGGATCATTCACAGGTGCCACAGATTATGAGTTAGGGCCCATAAAAGTTTGACAATTTTGAGCACTTAGAATGCTCAAGGGACAACACCGATAGGGTATGACCCCGAGCGTTTGATCGAGTGGGGGGCCAAAATAGGAGCATGCATAGGTTAATAATGCCTAACTAGACATGTCAGAGCTGACGGTTCATCATCACGACAAGTAGAACAAGAAATCGACCATGCGACAACATTCCATTAAGTGAGACTGACGATTTTTTCGCCAACCAAAAAATTGCTGCCCTAATAAAATCGTAGGGCAACTTGAAAAACTGAGATAGGATTTTTTAGGGACCCCTCTCATGGCCTCATAGGTTTAAATGGAACATTCGCAGGTGCCACGGATTCCAAGTTAGGGCCCATCAAATTTTGACAATTTTGAGCACTTAGGGCGCTCAAGGGATGACGCTGGTAGGGTATGACCCCGAGCGTTCGATCGAGTGGGGGGGCAAAATAAGAGCATGCGTAGGGTAATAATGCCTAACTAGACATGTCGAAGCCAACGGTTCATCATCGGGACGAGTAGAACGAGAAATCAGTCATGTGACAACATTCCATTGAGTGAGACTGACGATTTTTTCGCCAACCGAAAAATTGCTGCCCTAATAAAACTCTGAGCATTCGACCGAGTTGGGGGAAAAAATAGGACCATGCATAGGGTAATAATTAATTGTATCAAGTATTGTTTATTAAATGAATTGTATTTTATTGTTCATTAAATGAATTGTATTGTTCATGAAATGTATTGTTCATTGAATGAATTGTATTGTATTGTATTGTTGATTAAATGAATTGTATTGTTCATAAATTGTATTGTTCATTATATGAATTGTATTGTATTGTTCATTAAATGAAATATATTGTTCATTATAAAAACAACACTTACGATGAAATGAAATGAATTGTATTGTTCATTAAATAGCCATTATTAACCATTGTTAATTATTGGAATGAAGATTAAAGATTTCCATGATAACACCACGCACAAATGAGCAACAATTTATATGATTCAATATCAACTTCTGTATATATAAAAATGTCAAATGATTACAAATGTATGTCCATACACAAATATGGCGTAAATGCCAACAGAAACAAAATGTATGTCTAAATACGTGAATGTATGTCCATATACAAAATATACATGCCAACTAGACATGTAAGCATCCCAAAACTATCTATAACATCCTAAGTTGTTGATGGATCATCAAAATCGATCCTCTTCACCGCACTGCTTGGCTCTAAAGGATCCTGCACAAGAAAAACAAACCATGATTAATATTAGTTATATTATATAATTCACATTCGAAAAGTTAACATAAAAATGAACTATAATTGAACTATTCATGTTTACCTCATCTCCATGTTTTCTCTTCAGCTTTGCAGGTCTCTTGATGTATGTCTTCAGTAGAGGAGGTATGTTTTAAATATTTTCATAAACAACCTACATATGTTTAGAAACATGACATTGATACAAGTTAGCATATAATTGTCACTGATAATAAAAAATTATATCTACTAATCAAAAAATAAAATAAACACACATCTACTCGAGGCATCTCCTCTTCTTCTTCAGGTATACTGGGTGTAGTCATCAAGGATGTGAAGCCAATAATTCTCTGTACATATACACAACAAGTATATGAAACTATCAATCTATGTCTAGACATGTATAATCACTATAAGTTATTTAAACTATTCATTCAATCATATTTGCATTCAATTACCTTTCCCTTGTCTCCAACTGCACTACCAGATCCTAAATCACATTGCCCCGCACTCATGCTTCTTGTGCCCTACAAGAGTAAAATAAGATATACATACAAGTTACTACATAACCTAATTAATACAAATATAAATGATGAGCATGTATGTACAATAAAATACAAACGACTAGGTGCAATAATATATGTACCGTCAAGCTATCAAGGCCAAATGAAATGGCCAACAAGGTGCCCTCCTGAATCTGTCTCAACTCATCCTCAATCATCAACTGTTAAATAGACCATGCAAATAAAAATTAGTACTTAATATTATCTAATTTATAAATATTTAATTAAAATATAACATGAACTGTGAAAATACAAATCTTACCACTACATCATCAATGTATGATGATGGTGCCTTCTCGCCTCTAGCATGTGAGGACTCCCTGTTAGTGTAGGTTTTTTATTTTCCTAGTTGGGTTTATTATTTTCCCTTTTCGTAGGTTTTTCCTACACTTTATTTAAGTGCTTAGGTTAATAAAGCATGTTTACTTAAGACAAGTGGGTATTGCGGTGTGGACATGCTATGAGGAGGTGCATTTACTATTTTTAGACCATCATGGTGGTCTCTCCTCATTGGCTGGTATTGCCACCTCCACCCCTCTCTTGAGTCTATTTAAGCATGCTACCTTGCTTGTTTTTTTCATATAGTTGGAGATAGTAATCTGATGCTATTTTGTCTTAGAGCACTTCACATCAGTTTTCTCTCGGTATCACTGTTATGTTGTTTATTTCATTTGCATTTACAGTTTATTTGATCTATCTCTTTCAATTCAATTCTGGGTTGTAATCTGTTTCTCAGATTTTAACATGGTATCAGAGCCTATTTTGAAAGATTAGATTATTGTAGAGATCTTGTAAAATCTTGCTATGTTTTATTTTGCATTTTGCATGATCTAAAAAATCAGCAAAGGTTTATGAAGATCCGATAATATTGTTTTACAAATACATTTTTTTTGTAAAACAAAGTTTTTTGAAGCTTAGATTTGTGAAGAAACTTTCAAATAGTGTGTTTTCAGGCCTAACAGAGCTTTCCTTTGTGTTTGGAAGGCCCAAAAACCTCTATTTTCATATAAATTTTGTCCAGATCGGACACCAGAAGCTTTGCATGTCGTTTTTTCCTTGTTGAAGGCATTGTTTAACACTATGGCCCCATCTTTGGAAAGTGATAAATAAAAATGTTTTCTGGGTTTGTTTTGCCGCTGAAAAAAATGATCTGGGTTGTTGTCAGATTTGTTATTGGCTCAATAGATCTTTTGAAAATTGGATCAAAAAGCTTCAGCTAGACCCCTCACCATTGCAATTTTCAATTTTGCATCTGATCTTCAAATGAGGTTTACTCAGTCATACGGAGGTATTTTTCAATGAATTTCTTTTTTTGAAATGGGGTATTTTTTTGTGATCTTTGCAGTGGTGCAATTAATTCTTTCTTAGAAGTTACTAATTTTCTAGAAATTAAGTTTTATCAGCAGATCTGAAGGGCAATCTTCATATTATGAACTTCAAACCACTATAACTTTCACATATGATCTTGGATTAAGGTCATTCATTTTTTGAAAGTGGATATTTTTTCAATTAAAATACATTGATGTTGGTTTTATGCTCATATTCTGAGATATAATTATTACCTTGAGTATTTGTGTCCATTTTGTTGGACTTTGTAAAACTCTGGAAAATAACTCCAGCATTGTAAATGCACTAAATTATAAAGTGCCACCTTATAATATCTGGCGGGGGGTGATTTCTGATCTAGTACAAAGGGGGGTGGTCCAGTGTGTTCTCTCTAAGTTTTTCATCTCTCTTTCCTACACAAGCAATCTTACTTTCTGCATTAAAATGGATCAAAGTATAGTACCAATACTTACACCTTACAACTACTATGAGTGGAAATCAAAAATGACAATCTATCTTAAGAAGTTAGGGTTTTTTAGAATAAATATGGGACTTGAAACTGAACCAACACTAATTGCAGAAAAGCCAAAATGATTTAACAAATGTGATGAAGCTTATGGGGCTCTATGTATGTCTGTATCTTCTGATCTTCTTTTTCATGTTGAATCTGCTACAACTCCAAATAGTGTATGGACAACATTAGAAAGGTTGTTTGGTAAACAAGATGAGTTAAGGGGACACCAATTGGACAATGAGCTAATAGGGATAAATCCATGTAATTTTGATACAATTCAAGACTTCTTCACAAAACTAAAGGTTGTAAGATTGCAATTGAAGGCATGTGGGATAGATAAGAAAGATTCACAATTGATTCTAAGCATTCTTTCCAAACTTGGTCCAAACTATTCAGTTTTTGTGTCTACTTTCTATGCTACAAAAAGTGCCTTAGGAACAAGTTTTAAAATGCCTTCTCTTGATGATTTTGCAAAAGAACTCACACAAGAACAGGATAAGTTGATTCAAATGGGCACAATTAATCCCTCTAAATCTCAAGTCTTGGTTGCCAACCAAGGTACAAAAGATCAAAATGGGCTTTCTAAGCAAGAAAAGAAACAAAAGAACCAAGGAGAAAAGAAGCAAGAACAAAAGCCAATTACTTCAAAAGCAACTAATGATGCATCTTCTTCAAAGGGTGACAAGTCCAAAAAGGAGAAAACTAAGTGTTCCTATTGTAAGAAACCTGGTCATGATGAACATAGATGTCTAAAGAAGCAAATTGATCATTTGACTCATCTTCTAGAAAAGAACAACATCAAGGTGCTTGATTCTGTCAAATCGGGTTCATCTTAAGAATCTTTAAAGGACATAAGGGGAAAGGAAAGGGCAAGGCCCTTGTTGTTGTTGCTTCCTAGCCTAATTCCTGGATTATCGACTCAGGTGCTTCACATCACATGGCTTCATCAAAGGATAGTTTTTCCTCCTTGGAGTCATGTTTTATGCCATCTATTCTATTGGGTGATGACACTCCTGCTGAAGTGCATGGGAGAGGGTCTGTTGACGTGGGCAAAGGAACATTTCAAGATGTCCTTTGTGTTCCATCTTTGTCAACTAATCTCCTATCTGTCTATCAGATCACTCACACTGGCTCTAACAAGCGGGTTGAGTTCACTCTAGACACAGTGGTAATTAGTGAGATACATATTGGGTCTACAATTGTAGTGGGAAAGGCAGATCATCAGTCCAGACTATATCACTTTTCTCACTTTGTTCCTGATTCTCCTTCACTTGCATCACTTACTCATTCAGATGAGGTGAGTCATTTGTCACATCAATGGTTTGGCCACTTGAACTACCGCTACTTGCAGCAACTCAGTCAGCATGACATGGTTATAGGGTTGCCTTCTATTCAATTTCTTGATGGAGTTTGTCAAGGATGAATTCTTGGAAAGCACCCTAAAGAAAAATTAGATAAAGGCAAAGCATGGAGAGCCACACAACTTTTGGAGCTAGTTCACAGTGATTTAGCAAGACCATTTCCAAATCCTTCTTTCAGCGGGGCCAAATATGTCTTGACATTGATTGATGATCTTTCTCGTTACACCTTTGTATATTTTCTCAAACAAAAGTCTGAGGTCTTTGAGTCTTTTTGGGAATTCAAAGCCTTTGCAGAGAAGCAATCAAGGAAAACCATCACAGTTCTATGCATCGATAATGGGGGGGAATATGTCAACTAGAGGTTTGAGCAGTTTTCTATCTCATAAGGCATTGATCTTCAACACACAGTTCCCTACACTCCATAATAAAATGGAGTTGCAGAACGTAAGAATCGGTCCTTGAAGAAAATGGCTAATTGTATGATCCACTCTAGATCATTAGCACCTCAGTATTGGGCAGAGGCCATCAACTATGCATGTTATATCCAGAATCGAGTTCCTCATTGAGCTGTGAAGGGGGTAACTCCTTTTCAAGTTTGGACTGGTCGGAAACCCACAGTCAAACACTTCCGAGTGTTTGGGCCTTCTTCATGGGTCCACATTCCAACAAAGAAACGCAAGGCTATGGATCCATAGAGAAAGCCTTGCATATTTGTTGGGTATCTAGATTGTGTTAAAGGCTACAGGCTTCTCCATCCTACCACTCATGAGCTTTTCATTGAGAGGAGTGTTTGTTTTGAGGAGGATACTTCCAGTTATTCTTCTACCACTTCTCCATCTTTCATTCCTATGGAGACATTGCAACTTCATGATGATAGTTCTTCTGAGGATTTTAATCCTCCTGATCCTTTTGAGGAGTCTTCTTCCTCCACTTCAGATGATGATGGCGAGGATTCATCTTCCTCATCTCTTAGTCATCCTTCAAAGGGTGATTATTCTCCTCCAAATTCTCCCCATTCTCCAACTACTGGGCCTCTTTGGGCTCGTCAGACATTGGAGTCAGTAGGTGATTGGTTTGGTGATCCTTTAGATGAGAGAAGAACATGGTCACAATTTGAGCATGCTCCACATCTCTTCTTTTCTACAGCTTCCGATCCATAGACCTTTCGGGAAGCTTCAGGTGTCCTTGAGTGGGATGCAACTATGCAGGAGGAGTTCAATTCCTTAGAGAGGAACCATACTTGGGATTTAGTCCCTCTTCCTAATGGAAGGAAACTTGTTCGGTGCAAGTGGATCTACCAAACAAAATTTGCCGTAGATGGGTCGGTTGATAAGTATAAGGCTTGCCTGGTCACTAAAGGATTCTCCAAGGTTACTGGGATTGACTACTTTGAGACTTTTGCACCAGTTGCCAAGATGAATTCCATCCAACTTGTCCTTGCTATTGCTGCAACCCATCATTGGGAAGTTCATCAGATGGATGTGAAGAGTGCCTTTCTTCATGGTGACCTTTAGGAGGAGACATATATGGAGCAGCCATAGGGGTTCATCCAGGATCCTTCACTTGTTTGTTGCATTTAGAAGTCTCTCTATGGCATTAAACAAGCTCCTTGTGCCTGGTATGCCAAGATGGACTCATTCCTTCTATCAGTTGGGTTCACTCAATGCCATTCTAATCCAAATGTCTACATTTTGCAGTAGGATGATACTCTAACCTTCCTTGTTCTCTATGTTGATGACTTGTTGATGACTGGGAATCACTCATCTCGTATCAAGGCAGTCAAAACTACCCTTCATGATCACTTCTTGATGTCTGACCTAGGCCTACTCCATTACTTTTTAGGGATTGAGATCACTCAGTCACCTTCTAGTATCTTCATTGGATAGCCTAAGTACGCTCTTGATATGCTCTTGATATTTCACATGGCTATTTGTAAGCCTGCACTGACTCCATTTCTATCAGGAGTCAAACTTGAGGCTTCTTGTTCCTCACCCTTGGCAAATGCTACCTTGTATCGTCAATTAGTTGGAAGCCTCATATATTTGACTTACACAAGGCTTGATATTTCATATGTAGTGGACCTGGTCTCCAGGTTCATGCAGGAGCCACTTGAGCTGCATTGGAAAGTAGCTAAGAAGATTCTTCACTATGTACAGGCTACTCACAGTTATGGGATTCATTATATAGCAAGCGTGGATATTGACTTGGTGGGATATATAGATTTAGATTGGGCAGGTGATTCTCAGGATCACAAGTCCACTTCAGGGTATTGCTTCTCTCTTGGTTCTGGTCCAGTTTCTTGCTCGAGCAAGAAACAATTTGCTATTGCTCTTTCATCTACTGAGGCTGAGTATCAAGGAGTAGTTAATGCTGCTACTGAGGCCATTTGGCTTCAGAACATTCTCACTGAGTTTGGCATTTCCTTTGAAAAGCCTACAATCATCTTTTGTGACAACTAGAGTGTTATTCAGATTTCTCGCAATCCACTCCATCATCAACGGACCAAGCACATTGAGATTCACATGCACTATATTCGAGAGCTGATTCATGAGTAGGTTCTCGATCTTCAGTTCTGTCCAACATTAGATCAAACTGCAGACATCTTCACCAAACCCTTCACTGAAAGCAAGTTCATTCATTTGAGATCTTTGTTTGGGGTGTGGCAGGTGTTCTCCTTTGTTGGGGGGGCTTCTTAATTCTTTTTTCTCTCTCTCTCTCTCTCTCTCTCTATTCTGGGGGGGGTGTACTCTCCTTTGTTGGGGGGAACTTCTTCTTTGTTGGGGGGGAGGACTATGTACATGGGTACCTCATTAGGCTTCATTTGTTGGGACCCATATTTTCACCCACCTAAGCTACATTTAAGGGGGGGTGTTAGTGTAGGTTTTTTATTTTCCTAGTTGGGTTTATTATTTTCCCTTTTCCTAGGTTTTTCCTACACTTTATTTAAGCTTGTTTAGGTTAATAAAGCATGTTTACTTAAGACAAGTGGGTATTGTGATGTTGACATGCTATGAGGAGCTACATTTACTATGTTTAGACCATCATGGTGGTCTCTCCTCATTGACCAATATTGCCACCTCCACCCCTCTCTCGAGTCTATATAAGCATGCTACCTTGCTTGTTTTTTTCATATAGTTGGAGATAGTAATCTGATGCTATTTTGCCTTGGAGAACTTCACATCAGTTTTCTCTCAATATCATTGTTATGTTGTTTATTTCATTTGCATTTAAAGTTTATTCGATCTATCTCTTTCAATTCAATTCTGGGTTGTAATCTGTTTCTCATATTTTAACACTCCTTAGGGTATCCTCCAGTCTATGTAATAACATCTGGTGCATCATGCATCTCATGCACCTCATAATCTGCACTATCCACAGGATGATCGATGGGCTATCCTACTGGACCCAAGAATACATGCCCACACTTGACACAACTATGGGGCACACATATGTTTGGAGCCAAGGATGACGTGTCAATGCCACCAGATGCACCGCTACCATCAAGAGTAGGCTGAGCTACTAACACAGCTTGAGAAACCAAAAGGCTACTCAAAGAGTGAATAGCCGATATGGTCTGTGAAGCCACCTCATGAATGATATCAGGATGTTGCACTATAGGTGGGGGATCAACAGGAGGAGGGGGGACATATGGGCCTTGGACTACTTTGACTACTCTAGGTCTATTTTGGGGCATACCTAAACCTACACCCTGGAAAGGTTGGATGTCAAAGTAGTTCACATGTTTGTGTAAAACAAACTCAACATACAATTTTTTTATAAAATAGAAGGGGATATCAAGATTGTTGTTGGGTGGTTTGTCAAAAACCATCCACCAATGTGTAAAGCGGAAAATCGCGATCGAACCCTAAGTGTTCCCCCCACCACTCCAAGGAGAGAGAAAGGAGGTCACTAGGGTTGACGGTTTTCACTTAGGAGAGACTTTACATTCAAAAGAGGGGTTGAAACCCACAAGATCCAATCCCACACAATGCAAGACTGGATTCTAACTGAGTTTCAAGGGTTAGGACAGCAAGGCTACCCTCTTTTGTAAAGAATGTAGATAGAAGGATTGAGCTAGGACTACATGTAAAGTGAGAAAGATTCACTTATAAACAGAGATAGGAATATAGGATGAAGCTATGGACCTGGAATTAGTAGTAAAATGTCTAGATGACACTATCCTACAAATTTGAGCGAAAGTTGACGAGACGATGGTGCCCGACGTGCACACTGTCCTCTAAAAAATCTGCGAAATGAAGGGGGATCTGTTCGTCTCTGCACAAGGATTCCAGATCTTCAATTACAGTCGCGTACCTGCAACCTACACACAGAAAAGAGAGGATGATTGGGGGTTAGGGATTAGGGGTTTTCCCTTAGGTCAAACCCCAATTTTGGAATTAACCAAGAAATGAGAATGTTGTAAATGTAAATGTTTGTAATGTAAACAAGTACTAATACCTTGTTGTAAGAATGTTTGTATTCTTACATGCGAAGGTGTAAATGTTGTTGTATGTTGTATGTTGTAAGTGATCTCCTCTTCAATGGTTGAATCCTTGTCTTGAATGCAACACTTAGCCTTGAATGGAGACTTAGAATGATCAATTGCTTGAAGGAATGCTTGAATGCTTGAATGCTTGAATGTTTGAATATCGCTTCTGGGTCTTGTACACATATGTCCTTCCTCCCCAAAATGGGAGAGGAAATGTAGTTTATATACTTGCCAATTAGGGTTGAAAGATTGATTTTTTTGACCTTGGGCCGACATAGTAACCTTATTTTCCAATTTGCAAACTTAAAGACCCGAAGCCCCATAAGAGACCAGGCCCAAAATAGGGCCAGGGACTAGGGCGCTAGGCGCCATGGTCCTAAAGGACCAGGGCACTGGGCGCCATGGTCCTAAAGGACCAGGGCACTGGGCGCCATGGTCCCACCTCCAAGGACAGCAAGGTGCAAGGAGGATCAGGCCAGGGTGCTGAAAAATGCAGTTTTTGATGTCATGAACAAGTTTCGGGGTCTCCATTCAGGTTCAGTGTTGCATCGCCATCGTGAAGACCCAAATGCAGTCAAAATTGCAAGTGTCGCAATTTTAGGATGCTACATTTAGCCCCCACTTTAGCGGGAGTATAAGCGTACACCCATACTTCCGGTAAAGTACAAGGAAACAATATTGAAAGACTTTCACCACGTCAAGAAGGCAAGATATACCAAGCCCCTAGTGGACTAAGGATCTTACGACTTTGATTGACAAAGTAAAAGGGAAGATCACGAGGGAGAACCATGACTGTCAATAGTAAGGTTCCCTCACTATGAGTCATGCAAGAGAGATACCAAAAATTTTCAAGGCAAAGCTAAGTTCACCAAGAAATTTTCAAGTATCCTGAAGGGATAGATGGGGTGTATGCCCCCTTACATTAAAGTAATCGCACACGCCTTAACGGGGGTGATTTCTTTAAGGTAGTGATACACATAAGAAATGAGAAGGGAAAGGAGCACGTTATCACAAAGATTTAGCCCCCAAGTGTGAGATAAACCCAAGGATAATAGACAAAAAACACAAAGCATGAGGTGACTTCGCTTTCCTCGGGGTCAATATGCTATATGATAATTCATGTATATCATATGTATGTATGCATAATTGTTCTTCATTCCCCAATCAAGGAAGGTCACCTAGAAGAAGGGAACACATGTGTCTTTTGAGTCAACATGAGAGAGACCAAAAGAGATCTCAATGCTTTGCATCGTCCTCAAGTAGACAACACTAAGGACAACAAATAGACGAATGAGAATAGCACATAGAAGAAGTAACAAAAGAAAGAGAGGAGGAGAGAATTTGCTATGCTAATGAAACTAGTCTAGCACATCATCCACCCCCCGATCTTGCTGATCAATATTTCGGGAAGGCAGGGAACACGCTAGAGGAGGAACATCCAACATAGTAGATGGAGCTATCACAAGATCCAAACAAGGGCTATGTTCATGTTCCAAGCCACGTTGTTCTTGTCTAGGAGCTAGGATAAGTGCTTTAGAAAATTCATTAGATAGATGGTTATCAACATCAACAAATTCATATTCACTATCAGAAGCAAGAGAAGTAAAATTTTCATCATGAATAACATTTTCATCTATATCATCATCAAGATTTATAAAAATAGGATCTTTAACTCACACAGGATCAAAACCATCATGCATCTTATGTTTAGGAGATTTTGGAGAAAATGGAATAATGCTTGTTGAAGGTGTTTTTGGGGATTGCAAAGTTTGAGAAGCAGCTGCCTAAGCTCTAAGACGACGCTTTCATCGGCGTTCATGCGTAGAATGATTTCATCTAGTCTTAGTAGGAAGTTGAGAAGATTGAGGAGGAGGAATGTTCTCATCCTTATCACTTGGGTGTTTAGGTTGTGGTCTCTTAGGCTGGATAATAGGAGAAGAGGAAGGTCTCTTCTCTCCATAAGAGGAAGGAGGAATATTTGGTTTAGGAAGGAGACCAAGTCCATCATGACGAGGAGGTATAAGCCTACTTTTAGAAAGTTTATTAGGCATAGACATAGTCACATCCATAGGAATAGGTTGGGAATCTTCTTGAGGAAAGACATTAGTTTTATCTTTCAAAGGAAGAACTTCCTTCTCAAGAACGATAGGAATATCAAGTTTGGGTGTTCTAGGTTCACTTAGAGATAAGATCATATCTGTTTTCCACTTTTGATAAGATTTGAAAAGATGATCACTTCACGGTGGAAGAGATTGGAAATGTTTAGGCCAAAAATAATCAATAGGAATGCTAAAAGTTCTTTCAACTAGTTTAAAGAGACTATGATTGATAGTAACAACTTCACCATTATGGGGAAATTTCAAACATTTATGAATAGGAGAAGAAATAGCTTTCATGGAAGATAGCCAAGGATAGCCTAGCTTCACACGAAATTGTTCAGATGAAGGAATAATAGCAAAGTTCACATCAAGGGATTTGTTATGGACCTCAATAGGTAATGTAATAGAACCAATTGCAGGAGAAGAAAATGCATCAAATAATTTCACAATCACATCTGTTTTGTCATAGATCACTTGATTCAATTGTAAAGTAAAGAGAAATTCTTCAGTAATAACATTAACCATGCAAGAAGAATCAATAAGCACTCCATGGCAAGGTGTATTCTTGACTTTTGCAACTATGTATAAAGGACCATCAAGTGCCCTAATAGTTTCACTAGAATCAAATGTGAGGGAAGGTTCTTTAGGGATTTTCTGCTGCTCTACAAATTTAATCACATTCGGATTCATAGACACAAGACCATCAGATGAGAAAGAGGAATCATTAGTCTCAATCACATTAGAGGTATGAGAAGGTAATGGATCAGTAAAAATCTTAAGATTTTGGTTAGGAGGAGCTACAGATGTATCACCTTTATCATTCACTCCTAAAACAGAGATAGTATTATTATCAATCAAAACTTGAATTTTACCCTTTAAAGCAAAACATTTTTCAGTACCATGCCCAGGTTGATGATGAAATTGACAAAAAGATTTGTTATCAAAATAGGGTGAATTAATCTTTGTAGGATCGATTTGCTTTATAGGAGGGAGAGTAAGCACATTTTGTTCCAATAACTTATTCATAATACTATGCAATGATTCATTCAAAGGAGTAAACTTTCTTTCTTTCTTGAAAAATTTAGAAATAGGAGGCACACCTGATGCTGCATTCACATTGTTGTTGATGATGTTTTCATTGAACTTAACAGACTCTCTGTTCGGTTTAAACTTCCCAAATGGTTGTTGACTACTATCACCCTTATCACTCAGAGCCATAGGATTTGCTTGTTCCATTTGACTCACAGTCAGTTGATAATTGTGAAGAGTTACACACAACTGTTGGAAAGAAGTAAACTCAGAAAACAGAAGTTTTTCTCTAATATCTTTTTGTAAATTAGAAATAAAGATTCTTTGAATATCATTTCCAGGCACTGGAAAAGAGATTTGAGAATACAAATGCTTATATCTACCAATGAAATCAGTAACTTTTTCTTTAACACCTTGTTTACAATGCATTAAATCAATCAAAGTAACTTTAGGACTTATATTGTTTTGAAATTGTTGAATGAAAGCATTTGCAAGTTGTTTGAAAGAAGTAATAGAATAAGAAGGCAATGAGAAATAACATTGTAGGACTTTATCTCTTAATGTCCTAGTAAATAGTTTTGCAAGCAACCTTTGGTCATAAGCAAAATCGGTACATATTGTTTGAAAAGTCTTAACATGTGTTAGAGGATCACCTTTACCATTATAAAGCTCCAAATGCTCGAGTTCAACATGCTTAGGGGGAATAGCTCGAACAATGTTAAGAGAAAGTGGGCTTGCAACATCAAATGTGGGCACACTAAACTTAGATTGATTCATAGAGGCAATTTGTTGCTGTAAAGAAGAGACAGTTTGTGCAAGATTGTTAATGGTCGCTTCAGTCGAAGAGTTCATATTAGACGTGTTAGATTGTGATGGAGGTATTATGTTATTGAAAGAAGGTATTGATTGAGAGTAAGGTGGCGGGACACTATGATAGTTAGTCATAGGAGATGATTGGAAAGGAGGAACACTACAAGGAGGAATGGAATGGTTAAATGAATTGCCCCCTTGTGCCAGGTTCATTTGTGGAGATGTAATAGGAACACTTATTGAAGGAATGAATGAAGAAGTCAGATTAATTGAAGGAAGAGGGTTAATTGAAGAAGAAGGATTGCCCCCATGACTGGTGATCATAGGTGGAATGTCTTGTATTGAAGTAGTCATTATGTTTGATGTAAAAGTAGGTATACTAGCAATAGAAGTTGTCAAAGGAATAGAATGATTGACTTGAGTGGGAGGTTGTGTATAACCTAAAGTTTCAGCACAACTCTTCATAGGCATCACATTCGAATCCACAATGTGTGCAATACCATGCAAAATATCAATTCCATTCTTATCACTTTGAACCATACGTTTTAGACCCTCAATTAATGAAAGAGCTTGACTATCGGGATACTCTTGAGACATCCATTGCTGAAAATCATCAAATTGGTTATCCAATTTCGAAAGTTGTTCTATAGAAACCTCATGGAGAGCTTTTTCATCATTAGGAGGATTAGAGTAATTACCCGTGTCCTCGCTAAAAAGGCTATTCAAATTAGGTTCCATCTCCTCGGTAATTAAACCTTGGAAAGACTTAATTCTAATGCTTCGTCTAATGGGAATAGTGTAAGTAGGGTTTATTGTTGTAAAACTCATGCACTAGAGAGGGAAAGAAGATTTTGAATTTAGAGGTAGCAAATTTCAATAAAATCAGCCAATCTCCTAGATTTAGGCTGTTAAATGCAATCATGACAATCTCCCAAATTTCTGGAAAAAAAGTCAGGGACCGTGGCGAACAGAGTGCACGTGGTCCTCACAACTTCTTTCAAAAATTTTAGGGATGAAAGTTATGATGATTTTAAAGCTAATCTGAAAAAATTGAGTGATTTTACGATCTGTAGATAGGCCAAATTAAAGTTGCAATCTCAAAATTGAACCCTACCAAGATTGTTGAAAAATGCAAAATTTGAATTTTGAAAAAGAGAGGGAAACTGAAATTTTGAATTTTATGATTTTAGAGGGAATACTAAGAGCAATGCAAGCTTTGAAATTTAAAAGTTGACTCAATTTCACGCAAAATTCAATTTTGAAAGCGGAAATCAAAGTTGGTGTAATTAAACACTTAATTTCAAAAGTCACAAATTGCAAGAATTTGAATAAAGCATTGAAATTTCAAATGAATGCTGACACACTTTTCAGATTTAGGAAAGTAAGAACACAATTTTGCCACAAAATTTCAATTTCAACAATTTTTGAATGATTAGGAGCCTTAATCCAAGCAATCACTAGACCAACTTTGACTTTAATTTTGAAAGTGTTAGAATTGATGAAATTAGCCAAGATTCTGGATTTTAGCAGAAAAATATAGTAAGATCTAACTCCCAAAATTTTAGAAAAAAAGTCGGGGACAATGGCGCTCGAGGTGCACACGGTCCTCGCAACTTTTTTCCAAATTTTTAGGGATGAAAGATATTATGATTTTGTTGCGGAATCCAAAGTTACAGCCGATTTGGAGATGTTTTGATCAGTGAGATTATCAATCAAAGGTTGAACAAAGAGGGTTTTAAAAATTTAGGGTTTTGACACTTAACCACTTAATTTTCAGAATTAAAGCACAAACATGATTTGATAATTTGTAGTAGAAGGGTAGATCTGAAACAAGCACTAACAATTAAACATTTCACATGCTCAATTACTAAACAGAAAATTTTAGGGTTTTTATGCAATTAACCTCTAAAATTTGCAAAAGATCAAACATGAAAATGTAATTAAGGAAGCAAATTTTTCAGATCTAACCATGAATAATCAGAACGGATGTTCACGTCGGGTTCACCAAAATGTAAAGCAGAAAATCGCGATCGAACCCTAAGTGTTCCCCCCACCACTCTAAGGAGAGAGAAAGGAGGTCACTAGGGTTGACGGTTTTCACTTAGGAGAGACTTTACATTCAAAAGAGGGGTTGAAACCCACAAGATCCAATCCCACACAATGCAAGACTGGATTCTAAATGAGTTTCAAGGGTTAGGACAACAAGGCTACCCTCTTTTGTAAAGAATGTAGATAGAAGGATTGAGCTAGGACTACATGTAAAGTGAGAAAGATTCACTTATAAACAGAGATAGGAATATAGGATGAAGCTGCGGACTTGGAATTAGCAGTAAAATGTCGAGACGATGCTGTCCTACAAATTTGAGCGAAAGTTGATGGGACGATGGCGCCCGGCGTGCACACGGTCCTCCGAAAAATCCGCGAAACGAAGGAGGATCTGTTCGTCTCTGCACAAGGATTCTAGATCTTCAATTATAGCCACGTACCTGCAACCTACACATAGAAAAGAGAGGATGATTGGGGGGTTAGGGATTAGGGGTTTTCCCTTAGGTCAAACCCCGGTTTTGGAATTAACCAAGAAATGAGAATGTTGTAAATGTAAATGTTTGTAATGTAAACAAGTACTAATACCTTATTGTAAGAATGTTTGTATTCTTACATGTGAAGATGTAAATGTTGTTGTATGTTGTATGTTGTAAGTGATCTCCTCTTCAATGGTTGAATCCTTGTCTTGAATGCAACACTTAGCCTTGAATGGAGACTTAGAATGATCAATTGCTTGAAGGAATGCTTGAATGCTTGAATGCTTGAATGTTTGAATATCGCTTCTGCGTCTTGTACACATATGTCCTTCCTCCCCAAAATGGGAGAGGAAATGTAGTTTATATACTTGCCAATTAGGGTTGAAAGACTGATTTTTCTGACCTTGGGCCGACATAGCAACCTTATTTTCCAATTTGCAAACTTAAAGACCTGAAGCCCCATAAGAGACCGGGCCCAAAATAGGGCCAGGGACCAGGGCATTGGGAACCATGGTCCCACCTCCAGGGACAGCAGGGTGCAAGGAGGATCAGGCCAGGGTGCTGAAAAATGCAGTTTTTGATGTCATGAACAAGTTTCGGGGTCTCCATTCAGGTTCAGTGTTGCGTCGCCATCGTGAAGACCCAAATGCAGTTGAAATTGCAAGTGTCGCAATTTTAGGATGCTACATAATGATCCCAAAATTTTTTCACACTCCCATCATTTGTGCACCATTTAATAGAAAGTTTTGTTTTTTGGGGATCTACAGGCTGACCAGTACAGGGATTGATTGACAAACAATGAGGCGATTTCGGCTTTGGATATCTCAAGATCCTTGATATCCTTATACGACAAGCCATCTGCATATTTTTCCCTCATAGAATCAAGCCACAAAAGGGCGGCATCATGCTCCTCAGTCATGGTTTCCATACTTTTTATGATCGACGTGAGAGGATCAAACATTGGGTTTAGATAAGGGATCCTACAATATACTTCTGCAATCCCCCTCAATTCATTCAAATTTTGTGCAATCAAATCCTGAATTGAGGGGGGGTTTGGCAAATGAGGGTTTGGCAGTTGTAGTTGTGGTTCGTCAATGTTTTCATTGTTATCCCCTATTTTTAACCTAAATGAATGTAAACAATTAAATTTAGTTAACAAACTTAAACAATTAGGTATTTGATTTAAAAAAACCTAGTTTCAATAAAAAAAATCATATTTTCAATGAAAAATCAAATAAACAATAACAAAAAATACAAAAAATGAATGAAAATGATTCAAAACAATAAAATTCTTACCTCTCAATCTATCTTTTAGCAATTTTTTGTCAAAAAACCAGATATCGGATGGAGCGGATATCGGATTGTGATGAAATTGCATGACCCAATAGTTAAAAATGGCTGCCACTGTCAAAATATAAGTCCTAGAAAATCGGATATCCGATTTTTATACTTAAATTATTTTTAAATAACATATATAATATAATAATATATTATTATATTATATAATACGTATTGTATTATATTACATATATTATAATATATAATATAATATAATATAATACGTATTGTATTATATTATATTATATATAATATAATATAATATTATATTATATTATATTATAATATAATATTATATTATATTAATATAATATTATATTATAATATAATATAATATTATATTATAATATAATATAATATAATATTCTAATATTATATTATATTATATATAATATAATATTACATTATTATGTTATATATAATATAATATTACATTATTATGTTATATATAATGTAATATTATATTATATATATAATATAATATTACATTATTATATTATATATAATATAATATTATATTATATTAAATATATTATTATATAATAAATATTATATAATATAATAATAGATTATATATTATATAATATGTAACATATAATATATTTTTTAAATTAAAATTACAAATAAAAATCGGATATGCAATAAAATCAGATATCCGATTTGCATAGGTAATTACTAGGCCAAGGTGTATTGACACCCAGGTCAAGCAAAAAGTCAACACGGATTTTCGCATTTTTAGGCGAGTGAAGAAGGCTATTTTTTTCACATCACCACTTTTTGGCCCCCTTGACCCTGCACTAACCCTAAAGTAATGATGTCTAAAATCCAAGGAGTGCCAAGTCTCTCAGTCACAAAAATGAATCAAATAAAGGATCTATTGCTAAAAACCAGTTAATGGCAGCAATGGATCACAAAAAAGTAAAAATAAAGGACGCATTTGAGCGTGAAAACCTTTTTAAGGCACCTCAAGATGGGAGACTTGACACTCTTCTGGAATATTACCAAGAGCGATCACCTATATTGATTGAGCCAACTCAATCCATCAACATTGGTACTACAGAAGCAGCCAAAAACATACATCTAGCAGAATCCGTAACAAAAGAGGAAAGAGAAGAATTTGTCAAAAATTTTAAAGAAAAGCAAATCAACTTTGCTTGGTCATATGCCGATATGCCTGGAATTGATCCACAATTGATCATGCATCATTTATCCATTACTCAAGGAGCTAAACCAGTCAAGAAAAAATTGAGAAAGATGATTCCACAGGTAGCACTCATGGTCAAAACTGAACTAAAGAAACTATTAGATGTCAGATTTATTCGACCCATCGACTATGTTGAATGGATCTCCAACATTGTACTAGTATCAAAGCCTAATGGCAGTATCAGAATATGCACTGATTTTCAAGATGTCAACAAAGCTTGTCCAAAGGATGACTTCCATTTGCCCAGTATAGACATAATTGTAGACCTCACAGCAAGCCATGCAATGCTATCACTAATGGATGGTTTTTTAGGCTATAATCAAATCAAGATAGCCCCAGAAGATCAAGAGAGAATAGCATTTAACTTTCCATGGGGAACGTACTGTTGGAATGTTATGCCTTTCGGCTTGAAAGATGCAGGCACAACTTATCAACGAGCAATGATGACAATCTTTCATGACTTGATGCATACCTTCATGGAAGACTATGTGGATGATTTATTAGCTAAATCCTTCACTAGAGCAGAACACCTAAACATCTTAGAAAAGATTTTTGATCGATTGGAGAAATTCCAAGTCAGGCTCAACCCTAAGAAGTGTGTCTTTGGGGTTACATCAGGAAAGTTATTAGGCTACATAGTTTCAGCTAAAGGTATTGAAGTGGATCCAACAAAGGTACAAGTCATTATGGAGATGCCACCACCAAAGAACATCAGTTAGCTCAGATCTCTACAAGAATGACTCCAATCAATCAAGTGATTTATCACTCAACTAGTAGATAAAAGTCTACCATTCAATCATTTGCTACATAAAAATGTACCATTCAAATGGGAAGCCAAATGTGCAGAATCTTTCTATCAAATCAAATAGTATCTAATGAACCCACTAGTTCTAGTACCACCAATAGCCGGGAAGCCACTCATTCTCTATATTTCAACAATAGATATATCACTGGGGGCATTGTTATCACAAGAAGATCACCAAGGCAAGGAATGAGCTATATACTATATCAGCGGGACATTAAATGGATATCAATTAAACTATTCATTTATTGAGAAGGCCTGTCTAACAGTGGTCTTCACCTCTCAAAAGTTTTGACATTACATGCTAGCTCACACAATTAGGCTAGTGGCAAAAATTGATCCTCTCAAATATCTACTTAGCAAGGAAGCTCTTACAGGCAGATTGGCTAAATGGGTCATGATTCTCAGTGAATTTGATATCCATTACACAGAACGAAGAGCTATCAAAGGACAAGCAATTGCAGATCAACTCGATGAAGCACCACTACTTGGAAAACAAACTATGGAGATGGAGTTTTTGGACAGGGACGTACTAGCTATTTCTACCACACAATGGACATTGTACTTTGATGGGTCCTACACACAACATGGCTCGGGTCCTGGCATTTTGTTCATCACTCCTGAAGGACACACCATACCAAGATCATATAAGCTTATGTTTCCTTGCACAAATAATGTGGTTAAATATGAGGCATTTGTTATAGGCATCAAAATGACCGTAGAATGGAGAATCATAGAATTAAAAGTCTATGGAGATTCACAACTAGTTATCAATCAAATCAACAACGATTATCAAACAAAGGATGAAAAGATGCAACCATACAAGTGAATGATGGATGACTTCAAGCAATATTTTGTACACATCACCTTCAAACAAATACCAAGGTTAGATAACAGAGTAGCCGATGCAATGGCTACTATTGCTTCACTACTACAAATTCTAGAGCAACAGAGTCATTACGAGTTTTTGGTAGAGTAACTGTTCTCCCCAGCCTATGACCACTCTGAATCCCATGTTATCTATGCTTTGACCGGTTCAGATTCTCCACTTTATGGACTAATATACGACTATCTTAAGAACAACATCCTACCCATTGACTTGTCCCGAAACTAAAAATGCAACTTCATCCACCAAGTCGCCCATTATACCCTCACTACTGATACTTTGTACCATCAAGGTCTACATGGTACTCTTCTTTGTTGCCTTGATCGTAATGAATCTGACTCCACTTTACACGAGCTTCATGAAGGTATCTGTAGCACACATTCAAGTGGTACTAATCTTGCTAAAAATCTTCTGAGAATGGGATATTATTGGCCAACAATGGAAAAAGACTCATATCACTTTGCAAAGAAATATCCTAAATGTCAGATCCATGGCAACCTAATACATGCCCCAGCACAAGAACTACAACCATTCACACCATTTTGGCCCTTTTTCTAGTGGGGACTAGACTTGGTTGGCAAAATTCATCCTTCATCCTCAAATGGACACAAGTTCATTATAACCGCAACAAAGTACTTTACCAAATGGATTGAAGCAATTCCTATGACCATAGTAACTGGGAAACAAATTGCCTCTTTTATCCTTAATTATTTGATTTGCAGATATGTTATTCCAAGTTCCATCATCACAGACAATGGATGACCTTTCAAAAACTAACATATACAAGAACTATGTGAAAAATTCAAAATCCAACATCGTTTTTCTACACCTTACTACCCATAGGGGAATAGTCAAGCTGAAGCATCCAACAAGACAATATTAAAAATCCTAAAGAAAATGGTGAATGACACAGCCAAAAATTGGCATGTACAGCTTAATCCAGCACTTTGGGCATACAAAAAAAGTATCCTCACACCTACAGGAGCTACACCATATTCATTGGTATATGGATCAGAAGCTATTTTACCCTTAGAGGTAGAAATTCCATCTCTCAGAGTCTCTCTAAAAGGCTTAATTCTGGATGAAGAGTATCGAGTTAACTGACTGCAAGAACTTGAACTGCTAAATGAAAGATGCCAACATGCCTACACTCATCTCAAAGAATATGAGAAATGCATGTGCAGAAGCTACAACCACAAGCTCATTCCTCAAATTTTTTAAGTCGGTGACCTAGCACTCAAGGAAAATCCTAAAAATCAGCAAGATCGGGAAAAGAAAGGTAAATTTGAGCCTAACTGGTTAGGTCCCTATGTCGTCATATCAGCCTATAGATCAAGTGCTTATCAACTGACCACTTCAAAAGGTGATGTACTTGATGAACCAACTAGCAGCATCCATCCAAAGAAATACTAGTCTAATGCACAGAAAAATCAAAAAATCAAAAACATAAAAAAAAATCAAGAAAAAGAAAATAAAAAGGTACAATAAAAGCAACTAGTGAAAACTTGGCAACAAGCACTATTGTGAGAGGATGGCTCCTCTATCTATATCCATATCATTATATCCACAGTAAAGCACTATCGGCCATCACCCGACATTTTTATCCCAAAATCCATTCAGGACATGCTTAGCGTAGTCACTATCCTGATTTATCTACATATTCCTCCTCCACATCTCACCATGGCTTGGTAATCACTGTGCATATCCACATCGAGAGGTACACTTAGCTAGGGGCAATACTCGTCAAAACTTGCGAGCACATTCAAGCCATCAAAACTAGGATCAAACTGAGAACATCATGTGCAACATACAACACTCACACAAATCGTACAACAAAACATTGATCGCTCAACAAAATTCACAAGGGTTGATGGATGATTTTCTGAAGTATCAAATGTTGCATCTTGCATAAAGTTTTGACTATTTTTGCACTTAAAATTTTTGAATTATTGGATCCTCTAAATTTTTCTCCACCATGCTTCATAGCTAGAGAACATCAAGGGACTCCAATATTTTCTTAGTTTTCTATCTGTGAGGCGATCATCTATACTGTGTAAATATTTGTCTCGAGACATTATTCAAAGCATATCACTGAAGACATGAATCCACTTTACGCATACAAATGGTTTAATCTTGTCTATTAATACGCAATCCGCACTTAGGTCGTCCTGGTTCAATTATACCTTGACGCTTGTTCTATCTTGCAAAATCAAAAATCATGTAAATTTTTCTTAGGTCATTATGGTTCAAATTATACCATTATGCTTGTATAAATTTTCTGAAACATATTCCAAACAAATCAATGCTCAATGATGATACATGTATCGAAAGAAAACAACATGTGGCTATACCAAGATGACAAATGCAGAATGAGGATGCTAAAAAACAATTAGTTGCATATCATTTTACAATTAGTTGCATATCATTTAACAATTGGTTGCATATCATTTTACAAATAGTTGCATATCATTTAACAATTAGTTGCATATATTATCATACATCTCATTTTCAAGATACATATCACAACATATCATATCATACATCTCATTTTCAAGATACATCTCACAGCATACCATATCATACATCTCATTTTCAAAATCCATCTCGCAACATCATACATTATTACATCATTATCATCACATATCGCATCACATACATCTCTCTAAGCATTGCATCAACATAGAGTAAACAAAAGCATATAGAACGCATCATCCATAACACATCACATGAAGATCAAAGAAAATGGTGTCATATATATATATATATATATATATATATATCTCGACAAAAGAATCAATATACAAAAGAATGACATGTCTGTGCCCAGTACAATACAATGATCAAAATACAAAGGAGAACAACATCTCTCGGGTATGACTATCTCCTGAAGGTGAGGGTCTCACTACAGATGTCCCAACACCTGGATCTCCAGGTGGATCCTATCTATGAGGCCCTGTCATGCCTCTGCTCTCCATTCCCAACCCAGTCTCTCGAGATCGACAAGATCTCGACTGTGTGAAACTCTGCACTTGGCACTCCCTGGGCACCGCATCCTCATAATGTCTCCTATAATACTCTGCCTCCTTGGCCCTCAAGGCCAACTCTCTCAAGGTGTCCCTCATCGGACTACCTATAGCTGCTCTCTCCACTGCCTCTGCTCGAGACTCAGCTCAACCCAACCACTCCAAAGAAGTATCCCACTTTGTAGCCAACTGTGTAATCTGACGCTGCTACGCCAACATCTATGCCTACAAATGTTGCACTAACAACTGCAATGATCTAATCTATGCATCCTCCACATGTGTAGGAATCCGCATCTGCAAGGGTACCTATGAAGGGTTACCCCCTATCCCCCTACCTATCCTCGGTGCTGGTGGACGTAACACATCTGACCTCCTCCTCTGGGCTGGTTGTCGCACATCCTCATACCCTCCCACCGCTACTATCACATCCCCAACATGCTTCTCCCCTCCAGCTCTGATTGCCAACCTCCTCTCCCTCTATCTACTGCCACCCACCACACAGCTCTCTCTCCCCATATCCCCCTATCTCCACCCCTATCTCCTCTCCTCCCCAACTCCAATCTCCCTCTAACTCCTCGCCAACTGTGGCCACCTCCTCCACGATCTTCACCATCCCCTCCTCCTCCATCACTGCCTCCCTCATCTATCTCCTTGTCATCATCAAAAGCTGGAATCATCTCAGCTGGATCCGATATCCTAGCCACTGCACGTGTTGCGAAGAGTGCTACAAACTCGTGAGTTAGCCCTACATCCATGATCTCCAGGGCATAATCCCAAATCTTGCCGGCTAAGTGAAAGAACTCCTCCATTACCGCTATGCTGTCAATAGTAGGCCCCCAATCTGGGATGTCCTATCTCCATCGAGCATAAAGGCATGCTCCCTATGGTATCCCCTGCTATCGACCATACTGGCGCAACACCTGGCCATGCAAAAACCTCTCTATCATGAAGTGCATTTTCCCTATCACATACCTAGAACTGAAAATGTGAGGCATCTCCATCCCATCCTTAGGCCATACCTCGCACCTTGTATACAGTCACTAGACGACCATATCAATGTCATCCAACACTCTCCTCCAATGCTCTAGTTTTCCCAACTCATGCTGGACAACTATCCCTCTATATCCATACACATACGTGCCTCTAATAGGCTTGTCTCTATCTGCTAGTGGCCTAGTCGCGAGGATATGCTCTCATGCCCGCACCTACAATAGTGTCACTCCAACTAATAAATTGTTGTATCCCAAGTACACTACCTTGTGCAAATCCTTGTATAAATGAGCCAGCATCGCTGACCCCCATGCAAACTGATGACCTTGCCTCACCATGTCCTCCAACACCAATCCCCATCCCACTGATAGTCTCTTCAACCTCTGATCGGGACATAAGAATCCACCTATAAAACCTGCTAGAACAGAAGGTAGAGGTACGTAATCCAAATCTAAAAACTCCTACTAGGGGATCTCATACCCGCAAATGGTGTCATCCTGAAAAATCTGACGCAGAGCCTCCGTCCCACCCTCCTCTGTCTGCTCATAGGGTAGTAGTGCACCTACTATAGGAAGCCGCATAATACGGTAGCAATCCTCTAGGGTCACTATAATCTCCCCTGTAGCCAAATGAAAGGTGTTCGTATCGCTATGCCACCTCTCTACCAATGCTGTCAATAAACCCCAGTTTACGATAAATTGAGGCATGTCTAGCCAAGAGGTAAAACCACATCTGTCAATAATATCTCTATCTCCCTATGTCAATCATGGTATCAAGGACCATGGTCTCGAAAATCGCTCATGCGACTGCAATACTCCAAGACTCTCTTGTCAAAAACAAAGCAAGTCCAATATCAGTTCCCTCATCAATACATGGATATCAAACTCAAAATCATCTCAACAACTTGAAAACTTTGAACAAATTTAATTCAAGTTTGACATCAAATCATATCAACTTGTAATACAACTCAAGTTTCAAATCATATCAACTTGTAAAACAACTCAAGTTCCATATCAACTTGTAAAACAACTCAAGTTCCATATCAGCTTGTAACACAACTCAAGCTCCACAATCCATATCAAACACATTCATATCCAAAACTTGAAAACTTTGAACAAATTAAAATCAAGTTCCACATCATATCACAATCACATCAAATCTATATCAACTTGCAACGTCATAAATCAAATCAAGTTATCTAAGAAACTCATATTGGACAACCTATCACATCCATGACAACAGATACAATGACTCGCAAAAATACACTTATCCCAACAGGCACGACTTCAACCTACAAACTTTTCTCATTCACAAACCTTAGTATACCAATTTGTTTTCCTATGTGCTAAATCATTTTCTCTATGTGCTAAACCACCTCTCATGTGTTAACATGTTTTCTTCGCGTGCTATCTAATTCACCCTATGCGCTAAACAAACTCTATGCGCTACACTTTTCTTCTAATATGCCCTCTCCACTACCCTACACGCTACAAAAACCCTACGCGCTGTTATATCCCTCCCATGCGCTACGCATTAGCCCTCTGTGTCACATCTATGCGCTATCATGACCTACCCATGCGACCCCCTAAAAGCCCTATGTACTGGATATTTTCTACGCACTAGCCGTTTTACCCTATGCGCTACCTTGTACCCTCGATGCGCTAACCAAATTTGACATGCTACCCAAACCTAATGATGCGCTAGCCTACAATTTTCAGATGCTACCCTATTCGACAAACTCTACGAGCTACGAAATTTTTCGTATGCACTACCCTTTCAACTCGACGCGCTAAAACATAAAAATCCGCATGAAAAATTCAAAAAATAACCAAAAATGACAAAATCAAAAATCAAACAGGGGTCAAAAATTTTGACTTATCGGTGGTCCATATGCGGCAGGCCTCCGATACCTCCTAACGCTCTCAAATCAGTGAGACGAATATGGAATCGGCATGTTGACTTCTCTCCAAAATGTCACTATCTTCCAGGTCAACAAACACAAATGAGACAAAAAGAATCATTTTTCCCCTTTTATAGGGCAAATTGAAATTAGGGTTACATAGAGACATGCGAACATCACTTGTGAGATCTCATACCAACCTGCCCAATATCATTATCAGGAGATGAATCAATTTACGCATTCAACATAGACCAAAATTTACAATGCTATCAAAATTATCCAAAACAAATCAAATTTTCAAAAAAAATTATTCATCTCCCGAGGGGGCATTATCACCATCAATTATCAAATCTAGGGCACAACGTAAAATTGATCATAACTAAATCAAAACAACATATCATTTTCTTTGAATCAACATGTGCACACATGTCACTTCAAAGAGGGGCAAAATGTAGACACCTAAAAGTTGCATAATAAATTAAGTGAATTTTATTCATTTAAATTACTCTTAAATTCTTCTAATTAATTAAATTAAGATTTAATTAATACCCTTCTTCTATCTAAGCCATTTAATTAAATTTACATTTAATTAAAAAAACCCACTTCTAGCCCATTTAATTAAGTTTACATTTAATTAAATAGTTTCCCCCCCAAATTGAATAAATCTCATTTATTCAAATTACCAAGTTCCAACCAATTGAAATAAATTAATTTTATTTTAATTAAATCCTATTATTCCTCACCCACTTGCATTTTCCTACATCTCCCACTTGCATCCTAAATCCCCTTCCTAAATTCTTCTAGATTCTTCTAAACCTAATCAATTAACCCAAAACCATTCATTATCCCTTTTCCCTAAATTTGAGGAGGTCACTTCTCAAATTTGGAGGAAAGTCTTCCAAAAGCATTAAAATCCTTTATCCATTCAACAAGATAACTTGTTGAATGCCCCCAAATTTGGAAGGACTCTTACAAATTTGTCCCCAAAGTCTTCAAACCATTAATGGTTAACTAGCCCTTAGTGGCATGGTTAGAGACTTTTTACCTAACTTAACCTCCATCTAACCCAAGGGTCTCATCAAGCATTTATTTCTTTGACCATGGTTATCCCTTTAACCTTTTCACAAGAGTTTATCCTTTGGGTAAAAGCTTTATCCAATGGATAACCTTGACCTAACCTTAACCCTTACCTCCTAAGGTAACCATGAGGTCTTCTCAAGAATTTAATGCTCCTCTCAACCAACCTTATGTTGACAATTGTCACCATTTCATTGGTGAAAATTGTAAAGATGGATTGACAACTTTCAATCCTGACCTTTGAATAACTCTTTCAATCTTGACCATCCATTGCCCTATTTTTTCTATAAATAGAGCTCTCCTTCCTCAATTTCAAACATCCAGAGATTCAAGTTTCATGCATCTAATCTATAGTCATTTTAATCTAGCATTTAACCTCTCTTTGAATAGGAATCATCTTGATAATAATTTTAAGAAACATTTCCATTATCATAAGAAATTCATGTTAGACTAGTATATCATGTTAGGATAGTATTTATGCTAACCTTTCCATCTTATAATCTAGTTTATTGCATCTTGTATAATTAGGCATAGATAGGAATGCATTCATACTAAATCAATTAAAAGCATCCCTCGTTCTTGCATTTGTCATCCCTAAACCACTTTGCTCGGTGATCTGAGAGCAAAGGCATTGGTTTGAGGGACCTTGTGAGATAGAGAACCATGAAACCAACCTTGGGAAGTTGAGTCATCCTTCATGACTCCATAACTTGCACCAATAAGTCCTGTGGGTGTGTGAGCAATCCTCTTTGAGCTCCACTTTTCATGTTTTGAGTTTCATTGACCCGCCTTTCCCGCATGCAATTACAATTAAAGTTAAAGTGCAATCTCTATTCTTATTGAAATATCTGGACCACTAGACCTTCTGGATCATTGCATCTACATCCACTGGTATCTCTAGACTATTCATATCACCATCCTTACATTAAGTCACACAAAATAGTCATTCTAATATTTACCACCCATACACATACATTCTTATTTATCATCTATCCTACATCTATACATCTATACTAAACCAAAACAAACATATCCATGAAGTCAGCCACAAAAAGGATTGTAACAAGTATCCATGCGCCCAACCCAAAATATACAACCAGACCCATAAGGTGAAATTTAGTATCCTTAAACCAGACCAAAACTAAAACAAACCAAAAAGATTTTAACCAAAAACAAATGGCTAGATCATTAACCGATACATGAAAAAGACTTTCAATACTCACATCAATAATATCTAATTACAAAACACTTTCGAATAAACCCAAGAACACTCGAAACCAAAACATCACTTCCAGACCCAATACACAACTTTCGGTCTACTTCTGAATTCTAAACCACTTTTAGATCAAAGGGGTTGGCATCAATGACAAGGCCAAGGAATATGTGTAACAATCTCCCCCTTTCTTATTGATGGCAACACCTGCCAAAAGAAAAAAAACATTATCAAAATGTCATTTTGTTCATCTTTCTCTCCCCGTTTGCCATCAAAGACAAAGGATGCAAAGTGGTCCCCCTAAGAAAAATAACTCATATACACAAAATTAAATGTACAACTAGAATAAATTAGGCACCTTGGAGAACTGGAGCAATTGCTCCATCATGCACTGACTCTAGCTGTTGTAAAACATCATTCCAATCTAAATCAACAAAATCAAGTACCTTGATTTGACTCTCCAATTTTAAAATACATTTTTCATCTTCTTCACAACTTGATGGAGACAACACAACATTAGACAAATTCTTTGTATTTCAAGTATCACTTTCAACATTCTAGATATGTGAATCTCAACTATGTCACACAATCTATCAAAACCTCTCTTAATTGCTTCCTTCTTGACATTCTAAAGTTCTAAATCCTTGTTCAAATGAAAAATTTTAATTCTTTTAGAAACAGCTTCATCTGACTAGGGGTAAAAATTCTTTGAAATAACTAGAATAGCACGTTTAGTATCTGAAATATTTTTCTGAACATCTGCAGTGGCCTTTGAACAAGATAAACTAACTCTAAAAGTCTCTAAAGCACAATCATACTATTATTAAGAGAGGTTATCTTTTCTTTCAACTAGGTATGAGATTTAGTACACTTAACCTATAGAGACTACAATCTTCCAAATAGAATCCTCTGTTCAGCAAACTTAGCAAACCTTTCTTCAAAGTTCATAGCACCCACTTTTATCTTATTAAAAGC